>NC_138771.1:497478761-498920636 GCF_965119305.1 Pelophylax lessonae
CACACTCCGACTTAAGGCTAGGACATGTCCCATGGAATATAATCTAAGATAGAACTTCCTCTGAATGCTCTTTACCTCGATACTGTAGAGCAGCTGAGGTAGAAGGAATCATTCTCCTGTGTTTAGTGGCTAACTGAGGAAGGAAGTCTGGCAGTTTTCAACGCACGGCGGTTTGGGCAGGAAAATATCAGATTTGCATGCCGATGTAGGCATTGGCTGTTGCACTGTAGACTGCACCATTGTTGGGAGTCCCCAGAGCAGGGGGTCCCTTTCATTCAGGCTCCCTGGCCATCAGGGTGCCAAGGCCTCTCTCCCAAGCTCCTATCTCAACAGGATGTCATCTATTGTGAGATTCTTTCAAATAAACAAATTTTCTAAATCCCAGGGCCAGGTTGGAGATCCACCATGCCAAGTAACTCCTCTTTGCTTAAGCAGAAGAAATGGGGGCACCAGAGGGAGCTAAAGAAGCGTCTGAGGAAGGGAGGAACCCTGAGGGGGGATTGCTAAACTTTTTGTCCAAAACAGAGTCCAACAGAACAGTCCGAGTCTGAAGCTGCGTCCCGACAGGATCAAGGCAGTGACCCGATAGTTGAGAACCACTGCTCAACAGACAGTGAAGGAAATTACCTGATCCAGCTATCCCTGGATCAGGTAATTAGCTATAGCTCCAATCTCTGTTCCTATTGAATAACCAAGTGACCCTTGGCACAATCTGTACCTCACTTTGCCAAAAGTACTGTGTATATATACACCTTATAACTGCCACCAACATTGAGGTGTTATGACATCCAGATTAGGTATATTATAAAATGGCAGTACAACAATGTGATAATCACAATTTTAAAAAACATAAACCAAACTTTATGCACAAAATCACCACTATTGAATAGCACTATAAAACAAATTATTATTTAAAAAAAAAAACCCTTGAGGAAGTCATGTGACATCACGAAATGCATTGCAAGAGTCTGTGACATTCTCGCACAAATCCGGAAGTGGACAGTTTGCGGCTTAGGTGAGATGCTGCGGTCAGCTTTTAAGGAGGCAATATAAATAGTTTTTAAAATGCACCATCTGATGTGAGTGTATTTTTATTCTTTTAATAAAGTAGGTTTAAAGTGAGATCGAAAGCATGATGATGGATTTTTCTTTCTTTAAGCTAAGGAGCTTATTATCTGGCAAGGGTGTAACTGTTTCCACTATACCTGGCTGGAGGATCCTTAAGAGCCGGTTCACACTGAGGCGACACGGCTCCTTACTACATCAGGGGCAACTTGTGCATTACATTGCACCACGACTTCGGAGCGACTTGCAGGGACTCCACATAATGGAAGTCTATGCAAGTCGCTCCGAGGTCGCCCCGAAATAGTACAGGACTCTTTTTCTAAGTCGGAGCGACTTGTGTCGCTCCTATTAGAATTGTTCCTGTAGCGGTCAATGGACCGCGAGGGAGCGCAACTTGTCAGGCTGACAAGTCGCCTGACAAGTCGTGCTAATGTGAACCGGCTCTAAAGAGAGAGCTATTGGTAAATTCTGAGGTATCCTATGGAGGTGTTTGTAGCCACTTAAAGGGAAAGGCGCATTTTGACCTATTTATATATTTAGGTCTACATTTCCAGGTGAAAGATGGTGGATCAGTACACGGGAGCACTGAGTATTAAAACCACAAGGACATATGTGAATTGTTAGTGATAAAGTGAAGGAATAAGGACTATTAACAATTGTGTGGTGGTCAGTGTTAATTTTGGCAGCAAATTTCAATTTAGTTTTAGTCTTAGTCTTAGGACTAAAATGGCATTTTAGTTTTAGTCCTATTTTAGTCTTCTGCAAGTGTTTTAGTTTTAGTCGTATTTAGTCGACTAAAACTCCAGTATATTTTAGTCGACTAAATCGCCCTACATTTTAGTCGACTAAAACTCATTTTAGTCATCTATAATCAAATGGGTGTAGTTCAATTGTAATTTGTAATGCATTATTTAAGCATTTCTCTACAATTTCCAAACTCATTATATACTACTGCTGGCCCGGGAGTGAAAAATCGAATATGTTATTATTTATGCTTTGAGCATGCACCAGTGTTAATTTTTGGCAGCAAATTTCGATTTAGTTTTAGTTATAGTCTTTTGACTAAAATGCCATTTTAGTTTTAGTCGTATTTTAGTCATCTGAATTGTGTTAGTCGACGAAAACGTTTTAGTCGACGAAATTAACACTGGTGGTGGTTGCACAGAATCACTTCAAAAACAATCAAAAAACAATTGAATTGAATAATAAATTTATTATAATTCGATTTATAGTGGTGATTTTGTGAATAATATTGTTTTTTTTTTTTTTTTTCTAATTGTGATGATTACATTGTTGAGCTGCACTTTTATAATTAAAGTGATCTCTGTTCTTACACCCCTACATACAATAGATTGCTTCTTTATTCGGACCTCAGTTTGTACAATCTAAAAAAGGATGACCAACACTCAAATGTCCAATCTAAAACTGGCCAGACAGGGCAATTCTTACCTGGGTCTGGGGGACACCACAGTTGAAATAGGTGCTGTCAGGGCAATAAAGTGACAATTTTTTTTCTTGAGAGAAGGAATCAAGCCTATCAGTCATTAGAAACTGGGAGCAGAAAAAGTCAGCTGATTCCAGCCTCTCCTTCTCCTGGGCCTCCCAGCCTGCCCTGTACATTCTATTTACAGCGATGGAGAAAAGACTATTTATCTGACACCCGCAGTAGTCATGGTAACCGTCGCTGTGGAAACAGGAAATTAGCCGTCTGTTTAATGCATCCCAGGTGCCCTTAGCTGGGGAGATGGGTGCATGTTAACCTCTGCACCACCAGGGCTGTCGCCAAGTGCTTAGGTATCATCATTGTCCTACCAACGTCTGCACAACTTTATTTAACTCTAACTTTTCTTGTTCTTTCTGACTCTCTGATGTGGCAGCCCAAACTGATACCCACTTCTGAGTACATCACCAATTTGCAATGTCCCCCATAGCACCTCCTGTAGGTGAAATCTGGTACTTTATAGTAATAATTCAGATATTAGTATTTAAAATTGAACTTCAGTCTTGCACAATTGTACAGACTCCTCTCCAGTACCGAAATTACTTATTCTGATTAAACATCACACTATGAGCTTCTCAGTAAGTGCATTAGAAGCTGTAGCATTTTAGAGCACACCTTGTTTCCTGGCTGTACAATGTCCAGATTCATCCAGCCCTTTCCTCTCCAGCCTAACTGTTCCACCCCTGTCATTCTTTGGATTTCAGTTCAGTTATTCATGAAAGCTCAGGATCACATGTTGGCATTACCTAAGGTGGTCCCCATGCAGACTTCGTCTGCTTAGGAACCCCCATTCTTCTAGACTGACATTCACAAATCAAGGCATATACTGTAGATATTTGTATAACTCCTCCTAAGCACCCATACACTGCTTGCACTAGGGTAGACTTGAGAGCATTATTGAGACAGGGGTGCTGTGAGGTTTCCGAAAGCTATGTACAGCACCCATCCAGGCCCTCCCACCTGCCATGGCCTCCCTGCATTGAGAGACCCAGTGTCACTCTGCATAAAATAAGGTATAAAATGAAAACAGAGAGCTTTTACTTAAAAGAGATGTATAGTAGTTTTTTTTGTTTAGATTTATACTTACCTAGGTGGATGCAGCATCGGTCCCCCGGCGCCTCTAACACTGAGAAATGAGTGAACGAACACCGGCGATTGCTCAGTTCTCCCAGCTCTGTGAGCAGAGAGCTGCTGACTGTCAGTCACTGGCTTTCGGCTCTGTCCCCTCCTCACTCACTGGAGCGCTGGGCTGTGGAGCGGCCGGCTCAGCCTCTCCGCAGCTTGCGGAGAGGCTGAGCCGGGTGCCGATCCAGGCATTTGGATGGATCCCGACTCCATGGTCGTGATGACGCCCAAGCCTGGACCAGCTTTGTGACGTCAGAGAGCGGATTTCAGCCCACTCTCTCTCTGCTGAAAA
The DNA here is from genome assembly GCF_965119305.1 of Pelophylax lessonae. NCBI lineage: Eukaryota > Metazoa > Chordata > Amphibia > Anura > Ranidae > Pelophylax > Pelophylax lessonae. Next base: position 497,482,745 of record NC_138771.1, read on the forward strand.
CTGGTCACAGGAGTACAAAACGAACTGCACTACTGTGAACCACAGTAGAAGTACAGCCAAATGAGCTTTGGCTGTATTTCTCCTTTAATAATTTAATTACCATGTTGATGAAGGGGGGACGAGGGAGGGACGAACCAGGAAAGAAAAATATTCAGCACATTAATCGTCAGCTTTAAAACCCTGTCAGGTTTTTTTTTTTTTTTTTGTGGTCTGTCATATTGGAGAGATTTCTCTTCACTTCCTGTCCCAGAGACACAATAGTACATGAGAGGAAATCTCGCCCTCAAGAGCTCTTCAAAGGATTACTAAGGCAGGGTACTACGGTGTTTTCAGGAACTTATGTGCAACAATCTGTCAGCCGTTGCCGCCAGCTGTATCCTGCCTGTATTGCATACAGAAGCATAAAGACCCAGTGAGGATGCAGTAAATACAAAGGGAGGGCAATAACTAGGCAAAATGGCACTGTCCCAACAGGCCTAAACAACAACAGGGGTAAAAAATCCAACTTCAGAGTGCTACTGCAAGAACCTTACAGGCAAAAACTGCATCCACAGAAGAATGGATGTCCATCTGGTAAAACTTATACTGCTAATGAACAGAAGAAAAGACCAAGGCCTTACAAAGTTGTACTACAGGGGCTTGGTGCCAAAAAGCCCAAAAATCTCCTACAGATCTGATGAAGTGAGCAAACAAGAGCGCAGGGGAAGGTTTTTGTTTAAAGTACAACAAAAGGCAAAACTTTTCTTCTTCTTTTTGGATAGAATGGAGATGGATTAGAACACTGTTAGAAGTTTATTCCTGTCTGTGCCACCCTCTACATTTATCCGGTTTACAATTATCAACAAAAGTGCAAGTGGATCTAAAGCCAAAAAAGGTTTTTTTTTTTTTACCCTAATGCATTACCTGCATTAAGGTAATAAACCTTTCAATAGTGGTTTCCCTCACCCTAAATACTTACCTGAATGCTGCATTGATCCAGCACGGTGTCAGTCTGCAGCAGTGCTGGTTCTCTTTCTCTCCTGTCACAGGCTCCTGCAAATCAAATCCTGTGAGCTGAGGGCGGGGACATCATGTGTATTGGGAGAGAGTTTGCACATGTTCCAACACAGAAAGCGGTTACCTATGGTGGCGCATGGAGTAGAGGAGGAGCCAGATTGCCGGGGGAGGACCCAAAAGAGGAGGTTCAGGGCCGCTCTGTGCAATACCATTGTTTGGTACAGTATTTTAAATTTAAAAAAAACTAAGCTTTACCACAGCTCGAAAGTAAAAGAAAGTTCCAAATTTTGGGCTGTCAACAAAACAGTAATAGAGGGTGACCTGGGGGACGGGGGTGGAAATGGAGTCCCTTAATTTGCAGGGATTTCCTCTCACTTCCTGTTTCCTTTGGGGGCTTAGGAACAGTGTACAAGGATAGCGGAACAATTCTCCATGTCCAAGCTGTGGTGGCTGAGATAATGCACCTGACAGTTGTTCACTCCTGGGCTGTGGATCTCAGAAATTGCTGGACAGAATCTGGTTTGATTCCTTCAAGGCAGCCAGGCTCCTCATGCCACTTTGATAGCTGATATAAGCCACTATGGCAGCATTGTTTGACCGCACACAAATTTGGTGTCCCTTCAGAAGGGAGGTCCATGGCTGCAGGGATAACATGACTGCTCCGAGCATCAGAATGTTGATATGGAGTTTGGTTTGCTCTCTTGATCAAGTTCCCTAAACTGTTTTAGGCCTAAAACTCCCATGGCGAAACTCACTGTGGGATATCTCTTGGATCTTAGTTGTTGAGCATGAGCTCTTAGAGCACATGTGTCAAACACAAGGCCCGTGGGCCGAATCTGGCCCTCCAGGTCATTTCATGTGGCCCCCGCACCTCTCCTGCAGCTGCAGGAGAGCTCCAGCCCTCCTCTGGTCCTCCTTCAGACCCTGTACTTTCTGCTTTCCAGCAATGCCTCCAGCTTCTTCCCAGCAGCATTACAAGGTAAGGGGGGTGCACTGTGATGGAAGGGAGGGTGGGGGACTCAACTTCTGATGGTGGGGAGGCTCTTGAAATCTTATGTAAGGGTAAGGTTCTGGAACACACAAAAGTGGACAGGAACACACAAAATCCCCCCCCCCTAAAAAAAAACAGAGGTGGGAATTTTACCAGGGCTCCACCAATAACTAATTATAACTTTTGGGTCCATTTATCTTTAGGGATACTAATCTAATTACCTAATATGTAGATCGCACTACAGGTAGAATTTACTCTAGCAATATAGCTGATAAGAGAACATACATTTAATTGTGGGCGCTCAGGGGAGGCTCAGAATATATAATGGGGATTGGCACAGCTTATATAGGAGAGTGAATTTTATTTTAAAATCACATATTTATTCTAAAGTAAGTGTAAATTTACTGAATAAAGTGGCACTATCTGTTAAAAACCATCTCTCCTGAAAACCTTACTAACATTCACAATGCTTCCTCGCTACTCTTTCCTCGGCACAAAATACCTGGTGTCTGGATGTTGAAGGAGTGGTGATGTCATATACCACTTCAGGTGAAAGTGCTAAAGTAAAGAGATTGGCTGCTAGGCCCAAGCATTGCATCATGGGAGGAAATTACACACTCCCCCATACTAGGTTTTCTGTGGTGGCAGCCACAAAAGTAAAAGTGCTGGGGTATGGCCTCATAGCTGTCTGTGACAGGATCTCCATTAACCAAAAAAGATTTAATATTATTTATTACCCTAAATAATGTACCTTGGTGTTAAAGTACCATGCAATATTATTTTCTTCCTGTAAAAAGACAGAATTCTGCTTCCTTGTAGTGCCCGGTCATGTCTATTCTACCTAAATGGTCCCGGATGCACCCCCAAATTCACAGAAACAATGTGACAGATTGCTTTGTCATATGATGTAAGGGGGAAAATGTATCCTATTACAGGGAACGTAAATACAAGCAGCTATGGTTAAGTGTATTAAAAACAGTAGTAATTGAGCTACACTGTCACCTCTCTCAGCATGTTGGTCTCCTTCTCCTTCTGATCAAGTATGCTTTCTAGGTGGTGGACATGCATCTCAGCCTCAGCCAGCCTCCTGGTCCTTTCGTGGTCCTCATCCATCACCTTTGAGGAGATCCCTTTGCTCTGCAGCATCTCAAGCAGTTTCTTGATGGATTCATCTCTGGCATTAAGTGTCTGTTTCTGAGTCTCAATCCTCAGCTCCATCTCCTCCAGCGTCTTTCGCAGCAGAAAAAGCTCCTTGGCCTGGCGGTCATGCTCTGCCTGGAGGATGCGGAAGTTCTCCTCAGTCAGCTCGCCAGTAAACAGTTCCTTGGATCTCCCGCCACTGTCCTGCTGGAAAAGCTGGTTGAGGTCTCGCTGGATGCGCAGCTCATCTTGCATTGCCTGAATCGTCATTTGTAGGTGCTAAAACAACAGAAAGCGTGTGATTAAATAATGAACACAAATCAAAATGTAACTAACAAAAACATCCTGAAAAAGAAAATTGAAAAATCAACATTTTATGTACAATTGATGTTAAATTATTTTGATTTGGATGGAGGAAAAATTGGAATTCCACAGATTATTATTGATGTCTATGTATTTATAGAGCCAATTTCCCCTCAGTTCCTGTCCCAGGGTTACCCTATAACATCCTGACACTTAGAGGGTTACTTATAAAAACTGCAATCTAGTGCAGCACTGCATAGAAACCAATCAGCTTCCAGGTTTTATTGTCAAAACTTAATTGAACATGCTGAAGTTAGAAGTTGATTGACTACAATGCAGATCGCACCAGTTTTAGCAAATCCCCTCCGTAGGGTTTAATGGGACAGGAAGTGAAGGGAAATCTCCCTGTCAATGACACAAAGGCAATAAATACAGAACTGGCCCCACCCCCCTTCCACAGTGTGAACTATGGTTCAAAACATAATTTAATACTCAGTATTTTTAGGCAGGCAGGCAACGTTGCCCTGACCCCCATTACACCCCCCCCCCCCCCTCTCGAACCTGCAAAGAAGGGAGCAGTGTGAAAGAGCTCTATGCGGACTGACAATGGCACTAACTTGGGCTTTAAGTTAGCTATAGATTTTCATGCAAACATTTGTGTGAACATTTTCAGTGCTTTCCATGACTTGATGAATGTCATCTGAAAGCACTTTCAAATTTTGTTTGGTTTCAACATTTTACCTTGGCATTAATGTAATTTCCCAAACAAAAACCACATTCATTGTTGGAAATTGCATCCTGTTTCTTCAAATTTTCTCAAACTATGGCCCTCCAGTTGTTCAGAAACTACAATTCCCATCATGCCTAGTCATGTCTGTGAATGTCAGAGTTTTACAATGCCTCATGGGATGTGTAGTGCCACAACAGCTGGAGGGCCAGAGTTTGAGGATCCCTGAATTAGGGGAATGTTCTTTGTTGGGGATACAGACGTTCTTCTCATTACACATATAACAGGGACTCATCATGTAATTAAAGCTTATGGACTCTCCTGCTTAACACCTAACGCCTGTTTCAGTACCTACAGAGCAAAAGAAATATGAATCTGAACAATTTATAGAAATCCTTTAAGTGTAGAAAAAAAAAAAGGTTTTCCACTCAACCAAAACAGTTTAATTTAAAAAAATTAATTCATTTAGATTGTCCTTTTTTTAATTTTAAACAGAAGTTTTTATATGTACTTGACCTTTTATATGTGTTATGTATAACACACACACACATACTATATATATATATATATATATATATATATATATATATACATATATATATATATATATATATATATATATATATATATATATATACACATACATACATACATACACACACACACACACACTTATTTATTTTATATGTGTTATGTATATGTTCTTTCCCCTTTCACCAACACCTAAAGCAATAGACACTGGTGGGTCACATAAAAGACTAAAGAAAAAAAAGGTATTGAAATTGTGATTGCAAAATTGCAGCAAAATGGGAAGCAGCGGAGAGGCAGCATTCAAACCCTTTCACTGCCACAGCACGTTTTCCATTTTTTTAGCACATGTTTAAAAAAATCATTTTAGGCCTGAGCATTATGTAAAAAACCCAAAACATATTTTCTGAAAGCAGACAATCTGGAGAAAAACGGTGGTAGTTCCAAGGTTTTAGGTCACATATTAGCGCATCGGTTTATTAATCGTTAAATTTCAGTAAAAAATACACTAAAGTTAATATTATTGGAACAAAAACACAATAAAATTACTTGATTTTTGGTAAAATTTGGAAGATGAGGTTGCATGGAGTAAGTGTATACCCAACATGTCAAGCCTTAAAATTGCATGGGTTGCCCCATCAAGTGTGTTTACATTCAGTTGTGGGGAGGGCTCAAAATTCCCTACATTGAAGTAAAAAATGCCCCACCACCTCCCCAAACATTTAACTAACTCCTGTCACCATTCCTGCTCTGTCCCGCCCCAGCAATGCTCCTCTCGCTTCCTTCCTCACAGGAGATACCGAGAGCAAGAGGCCCCGTAGGCTCCTGCTGCTGTCAGTCAAACTCCTGTGGGGAGGGAGCAGAGGCGTGGCTTACCAGCACTGTGTGTGTGTCTATGTCTTCCATCTGACAGTCAGCTTGTCAGATTAACACACACGTGGCAGCCAAAGGGTTCAAGGTGAGGTGTTGCGTGGCATAGCCTAAACTTCTACTTTAAACATACGTAGATATAATAATCAAATTTATTTTTTGCCTTAATAAAAAGTTTTATACATGAGGGACTGCACAGTGTAATACACTCTTTATCTTTTTATCACATAAGCATTTTTCATACAGTGTACAGGCTTTATTTCTTGGCAATCTATGCTGTTTGCACGTGAAAAAAAACAAAAAACAAAGCCTTCAATTGATGGGAACAAAAAAAAAAAAAAGAACAAAAAAAGTATTTAAGGTAAAACTGGTTAGAGCAGTGAAAGTTTAAATGGGTAAACCTAACTCCAGCCTTCCCTTCAGTCTTGCACGATTATAGGTGCTCCACTCCTACTGAAATGGCTTACTTTGATTTCACTGCACACTGTGAGCTTCTTACAATGTGCATTAGAAGCTGTAGTAGTAAATCATAGAACCCATCTCACTTCCTGGCTGGAGAACATCCAGCATCATCTGTGAGGGAAGAACCAGGGAAGGCAATATATAAGCAGACTAAGCTTCAGCTTTAAGACTGCCATCAGGTTTTTATTTGGGGTCTGTGTCCCTATTGGGGAGATTGCCCTTCACTTCCCGTCCTGGAAAAACAACAGAATGAAATCACCTCTAAGACAGTTGTAGTCAGTACATTAAGAGCCCATTCAGACTAGCGCGACTTGTCAGCCTGACAAGTCGCGGTTGGTCGCGGTCCATTGAGTAGTACAGGACCCTTTCTAATAGGAGCGACTTAGAAAAAGGGTCCTGTACTACTTTGGGGCGACCTGGGAGCGACTTGCATAGACTTCCATTATGTGAAGTCCCTGCAAGTCGCGGTGCACAGCGGTGCACGCGACTTCACAGGTCGCCCCCCGAAGTGGGATCGCATCAGTGTGAACCGGCTCTTAAAGAGAAGTATGGGAATTTTTTTTTGTTTGTTTTTTTTTAAATGATACTTACCCCGCCAGCTCAATGACTGGAAAACCAAGCGATCAAACACCATAGATCGCTCGGTTCTCAGAGCTCAATGTGCAGAGAGCTGGTGACTGTCATCGGCTCTATGCTCTGCCCCCTGCTCAATGGAGCACTGGGCTGTGGAGGGGACAGGAGCGGCCGGCTCTGAGCGGCTCTCTGAGAGGCTAAGCCGGGTGCCAGTCCAGGCATGTGGGTGGATCCTGACCATATAGTCGCGATCTTTTCCGAACCTGACTGGCTTTGAGACTTCAGCCTGCTGACTGCTAAAAACGGGTCACAGGAGTGCAGAACCAACTGCACTCCTGTGATCCACAGAAGTACAGCAAAACGGCCTTTGGCTGTACTTCTTTTAATTAAATGGCTTCCAGGGCTAGTTCGTTCTCTCACACTCGACAGCCCTGCAATACATGGAATGCAAGAAGCTGAAACACATTAAATTATTTTCATTACAGAGCTCCATTAATCAGTATCTTTTATATTTGCCAAGCGTTCAACTTTAATAAAAGGCTGCTTGAGATTTTGCCCAGCATTCCGCATATTGAGATTTTGCCCATGCTGCACTAACACATCAGACCTGTTAGCATGAACAACAAATTGCATTTACAGTGTTACCCGCAACTTAGCGACCATCTCCCTGTAATACGGGAGATTGTTTTCCAATGTCAAGACAGTCTAGATTGAAATAACATATTGCCTTGTACTTCAGGGGAAGCAACTGCCTGCAACACAGTTGTTTGTGTCGAGGCAACATCAATTACGTGCCTCAGTGTCCTCTATTATTTGGTCAGATCTAAAACTATAAATTTTGGGTTTCCACTTCAGCGGCAGTCCAGACTCCAGGACAATGTGAGCACCCCAGAACATTGTTTGCAGGGCGGGGTGGGTGGAGAAGAAAACGTGACGGCGGCACTGAACACAGTTAGATACGGACAGAATACACAATGAGCTGTCGGAGGCAGACAGTAAAAGGTTCATATGGGGTGAAAAGCGAAAGATGCTGCAGGTTTTAATGATCAGAGCGAGGACTGTTTTGTTTTGGTCACTGGGGACAAAAATAAGGGGATTGTCAGCATCAATATTACATTTTACATATTACAAATTAGCTGCTACTTCATAGAACTCGCAGAGGTGCCAATGGTAAACTTTTGTGATAAAAGGCAAAATCTGTCAATGTATGGTCAGTTTAATGCACTAAAATTTGCAACAGGTTTACCGTACTTTCCATTAACTAGAGTTCAACAAAATCCACTGCAGCCACAATCCAGAGAGCAGTTCACATGTTCAGTAAAAAGTCTGTTTTGTCTTTTGTACAAATGTTCATAGGAATGGTCGTTCAAAAATGTACTAGACTCTAGTAACTAGAGTATGGCCAGCTTAAAGAGTGGGTTCATCGTTACAGAAAAAATGAGAAGGTTAAACACTGGACACCCTACCCACCCCCTCACAATCCCCTCTGCACTTACCGCTGGGGTTGCTGAGCTGTCAGCACCCCTGCAGCCGGACCAGGGGCCCAGATTGTGAAATCCCTGTTCTCCCTCAGCACTTCCAAAACAGACCAGATCGACTCTGATTGGCCAGTGGCGTTACAGTGACCAGTGCTCAATGTTCAGAATCGATCTGGTCTGTGCTAAAAGCGCTGGAGGAGAAGGAATTTCAAATCCCCAGACCACCGAAGCAGTTGTGGGGGTGCTAACAGATTGGCAACCCTGGAAGTAAGTACAGCGGGGGAGAGTGTCTGATTTTAATTCATCTTTACATTCTTTCTGTAAAGGTAAACACTTTAAGTTAATGCAGCAAGTTAATGCAGCAGACATCCACACATGGGAACCAAACATTTAGAGGTAAATTGTTGGTACAAAGCAAATGAGCAAATAAATAGGAACTTTGACTTGCCTGTAAATTTCATATCTTGGAGAACAGTACAGGACACAGACTGATTATTTATAGACCTTGGGTTATAGGCTCGTACCTAGAGGTGATTGGACACCGGTAAAGCTTGAAAGTACACGCCTCTTGGACACCTCCCCTACAACCCTTCCCCACTGAGTCCTTCGTTTTGTAGTAAACAATGCATGGTAATCGAAGATGAGAAAGGGGGGTGGCCTGTTTCCTGTATGGCACACCAAGATATGACATTTAAAAGGCAAGTTAAAATACTCTTATCCTAGTTGTACAGTACAGAACACAGGCTGAGTATTCATAGACTCTGGTATGTCCCCAAGCAATGAATGAGAAGGGTGGACAACAACTAGTCAACCAGAACTGTCAACAGACCTAACAACAACAAGGGTCATCAGACTCAATTTCAGAGTGCAGCAGCAAGAACTTTGCTTCCAAAAGATGCATCCACAGAAGACTAAACATCCACCTGGTAGAACTTTGATAATGTATGGACAAAGGACAAGGTGACTGCCTCACAAAAATGGGCTAAAGAGGTCTGGTAACAGAATGTTCTGAAAATTCCCACCAACCTGGGAGTAAGTTCATGAAAGTGCAGATTGAGATTTTCCTTGTACACTCTAGCAATCGGATATCTTGCCCATCAAGTGATGATTGACTTGGAAGCAGGATGCCCCTTGCAAGGTCCCAAGGAAAGGACAAATAGGTAATCGGTCTTCCTGATCAAAGCTGTTGCTTTGAAGCAGGCTCTTTTGGCATTGACTAGGTCCAGGCAGGGAAGAGCAATTTATTTTGGGTGCATTGGAGCAGGCCATTATGATGGGAGGACTGTGTCTTCACTGCGGAGTAAGACTGATACCACCTTAGGAAAAAAAGAATAATCCTGGGATAAAGATCATGTCATTGTGAAGAAGGAAGAACAACTCCTTACAAGAGCTGCCAACTCAGAGACATGTCTAAGGCTGGCCATACATTAAGCAATTTTCTTTCCTTCAGCCATGGGTTGAAGTAATGAAAATCACTTGATTGCCACATCAACACATTTGCTATAGCCGGTGGCAGTAATCATATGGAAAAACACCTTACAGGCTGGGTGTACTGAAGTCGAGCGATCGCTCGACTTCAGTACAACCAATATGCCCATAGATGGATTGAAATTCGTCCCATTCCTGCTGAACCAAACACATTTTAATTTATCTATGGCAGCTTTAGAGATGTGATAGCAACCAAAATGGACAGTCTGCAGGAGGGGTTATCCCTGATGGGTTCAAAAAGTGGATTCTACAGTGCAGAGAACCAAATTCAGATCCTAAGTAAGCACAGGCTGCTGCATGGTGCATGCTTGATGCGAGATACAGCCTAAATATAGGTTTTGACTAAAGAAAGCTTAACCAGAGATTTAAGAAAAACAATGGGAAAAAGGCCAAAACCCGTCCTATGACAGAGCTTAAGGCCAAGTCATGGTCAAGACTTGATTGTAGGAAGACCAGAATGGGAAGCATAGAGTAATCTAGGAGATTAAAATGCCTGTGTTCACACCAGTTATGACAGTAATCTACCTCCTAGTGGCGGAGTTAGGGACAGTTACATCATCTGCCTGCCTCTCCACCTCATCCATTCAGAGAATGTCTTGTATTCATTAGTAAAAATACAAAGCTTCTTTTGAAAGGCTGAAAAGCACTATGCCCAATTTGACTTTGTTCCAGGTTTGGGACAGAAAGTCTACAGTGTCTTGAAAAAGAAGTATTCATAGCCCTTGAAATTTTCCACATTTTGTCATGGTACAGCCAGAAAAGTAAAATGTATTTTATTGGTATTTTATGATAGATCAACACAAAGTGGCACATAATTGTGAAGTGAAGGAAAATGATAAATGCTTTTCAAAATTTTTTACAAATAAATATCTGAAAAGTGTGGCATGCATTTGTATTCAACCCCCTTTACTCTTATACTCCTAAGTAAAATATTGTGGAACAAATTGCCTTCAGAAGTCACCTAATTAGTAAATCCACCTGTGTGTAATTTAATCTCAGTATAAATACAGCTGTTCTGCAAAGCCCTCTGAGGTTTGTTAGAGAACCTTACTGAACAAACCGCATAATGAAGGCCAAGAAACAGATCAGACAGGTCAGGGATATAAGTTATGGAGAACTTAAAAGCAGGGTTCGGTATAAAAAAAATATCCCAAGCTTTGAACATCTCACGGAGCACTGTTGAATCCATCATCCAAAAATAGAAAGAGTATGGCACAACTGCAAAGCTACCAAGACATGGCTGTCTACCTAAACTGACAGGCCGAGCAAGGAGAGCATTAATCAGAGAAGCAGCCAAGAGGCCCATGGTAACTCTGGAGGAGCTGCAGAGATCCACAGCTCAGGTGGAAGAATCTGTTCACAGGACAACTATTAGTTGTGCACTTCACTCCACAAATCTGGCCTTAATGGAAGAGTCGCAAGAAGAAAGCCATTGTTGAAAGAAAGCCATAGGAAGTCCCTGTGCCGTTTGCAAGAAGCCATGTGGGAGACACAGCAAACATGTGGAAGAAGAAGGTGCTCTGGTCAGATGAGACCAAAAAGTAACTTTTTGGCAGAAAAGCAAATCACTATTTGTGGCGGAAAAAACTAACACTGCACATCCCCCTAAACACACCATCCCCACCATGAAACATTGTTGTGGGGATGCTTTTCATCAGCAGGGACAGGGAAGCTGGTCAGAGTTGATGTGAAAATAGATGAAGCCAAATACCGGGCAATCTTAAAAGAAAACCTGTTAAGAGTCTGCAAAAGACTTGAGACTGGGGTGGAGATTCACTTTCCAGCAGGACAACGACCCTAAACATACAGCCAGAGCTACAATGGAATGGTTTAGATCAAAGCATACTCATGTGTTAGAATGGCCTAGTCAAAGTCCAGACCTAAATCCAATTGAGAATCTGTGGCAAGACTTGAAAAATGCTGTTCACAGACACTCTCCATCCAATCTGACAGAGCTTAAGCTATTTTCCAAAAAAGAATAGGCATAAATTTCACTCTCTGGATGTGCAAAGCTGGTAAAGACATCCCCAAAAAAGACTTGCAGCTGTAATTGCAGCAAAAGGTGTTCTACAAAGTATTGACTCAAGGGCTCCGAATACAAGTGCATGCCACACTTTTCACATATTTACAGTATTTGTAATAAAATGTGAAAACCATTTTAATCATTTCCCTTCCGCTTCACAATCATGTGCCAAATTGTGTTGCTCTATCACATAAAATCCCAATAAAATAAACTGACATTTTTGTTTGTAACAGGACAAAATGTGGAAAATTTCAAGTAGTATGAATACATTTCAAGGCTCTGTATATACTGCTGCTAGAACACAGAGCTGTGTACTATATGTAGCTGATCCTACATGCAATTTACACAGCACTCCCAGTGGTTGCATGTATTAGTAAAAGGAATAGTTTCTTTGTACCAGCTGATTTCAAAAGAACCGTTTAAAAAATAACATCAAACTTGGGTCAAGCTACATGCTGTGGGGCACTCGACTGAAGAGAGGAGCCAGGAGCTGCAAAGAGAGACCCAATAAGATGAGGATCCAGACTGCTCTGTGCAAATCCACTGCAACAGAGCAGGTAAGTAAAACATGTTTGTTGTTTTTACAAAAAAAAAAAACACCTTCTGACTTTACAACTCCTTTAACTAGTACACATGTATAAGATTTGGTTCACACTGTGAGCCACATTTAAAAAGCACAAGAACAGCACAGCATTGCTGTGCAAGTTACATCTGATTATCTTAGATTGTAAGCTCTAACGACGAGCAGGGCCCTCTGAATCCTTTTGCACCAAGTGCATTGTAACTGTAATGAGTGCCTTCATTTTGTTAAGGGCCGCACAAACTGTTGGCGTTCTATAAATCCTGTATAATTATAATAATAATAATAAATAATTCAGTGCGGAGCAGTTTGAGCCCATTCATTTTAAATGCGCTCAAATTGCACCGCATCACACCAAAGAAGTGCATGTACCTTTTGTGTCAGTTGGGCATAATATATGCCTAGACGGCATGGGAGTGTGGCTGCGGGTATCGCTGTCAGGTTTTAAATTAGTGCTTTAGTGTAGCGGAATCGCCGCTAGTTGTTTTTAGCAGCGGCGTTTTGAATTGAATTTTTCGGCGGGAAGCGCTTGGATTGGTTAGTTTCAATCCTAGCTAGGCGGGAAAGTCACGCGTCAGCTGGGCGGGAGACACGTGAGTCACGTGCGGCTACGTCAGAGACTCAGGCATATAAAAAGGGCTGCGCGGCTTCGGTCTCCTCAGTGTCTCTGAGCGGCTTGGCGAGCTCGGAGCTATAATACTGAGCTTTAATACAGAGCTCGCCAGCCACGGTAGGAGATGAAGACTCTCGTGAGAAGACTCCTGGAGAAAGCGGCGGCCGAAGGCGGAGAAGAGTGGCTGAAGAAATGCCTCCAGATGTCCGGAGCGGAAGAAGAGGAGCCGGCGCCGGAGTCTCGTTCAGCGCCGGAGTTCCAGCCGCCGCCATCGCCAGAGGTCCAGCCACCGCCGAGAGTCAAGCCGACGACCAGGGTCCAAGCACCGCCGGAGTCGCAGAAATCACCGGAGTTTCGTCCCACATCGAGAGGCAAGCAGATGTCCGGGGTCCAGCCGCCGCCGGAGTTCCAGCCGTCGCCGGAGTTCCTGCCTCCGCCGGAGGAAGAGGCGCTCCTACTGGACCAGCCGCCGAGTCAAGACATCGTCGGCCGGGTGCCAAGGATGGCCGCCGGCGCGCGGCCTACACCCCGAATAACGCAGCGGAAGCCTCGCCGGAGCCTTCCAGTGGAGCGGGGCAGATCGAGGATGGAGGCGGCATCTGGAGCTTCGTTTCGGCCGGAGGCGGACCTTCGTTTCACGGAGGAAGAAGAATCCAGCGGAGCAGGGCCCAGTCGGGGCGGCGAGGCGCCGGGGTCAAGGCGGATCGGAGGAAGGACCCGGAAACGCCGGCAGGAATTCTCCCCGTCGCCCATTCGGGGCATTGAGGGGAGGGGGCAGCCACTGCGCCCCTCCCCCTCGGGTAGGTGTGCTTTCCTTCCTCCCACAGACGGGGACATTCGGGCCACGCCCCCCTCTACAGCCGGAGAACAGGAGTGCAGGCCTTCCAGGCTGCCCTCAGGTGTACCAACGATCCCAGTGAGCAGGGTGAGCAGTCCAAGGGCAGAGGCTTTGGATAGGGACAGGCAATACTCACAGGCAGCAGCATTAGAGCAGCAGCCAGGTGAGTTATCTACAGGTAATATGTTTGAAAAAATTTTGCAGTCTTTATCTAGTATATCTGAATCGCTTAGTCATAGCACTGCTTCCCCTTTGTCAGTCTGGTCAGACAATAGGTCCAGCAATATAGTTTCAAATTTAAATATGAATCAGTTGCAAACTTCTCAGTTGGTTACTAGTGCTTCTGTCCCTGAGTCATGCTACAAGGAAGTCTTACCCTGTGAGATGTCCCCTCTTGGGTTTCACCTTTCCAATTCAATTAAGGAGAAGATCTGGAAAGGTGAATACCTGGACTTACTTTCTTTACTTCCTAATAGTAAGGAGTTTTTGGTTAAAGATGATAAAAAGGTTGATGATTCGGATAGAAAACGCCCTGTAACCAGGTCATTTTTTAACTGGTTACAGGCGTTCTGTATCTATTCTTCAGTAATGGGAGAGAAATACCCTAATAAATGTTCAGGCCTTTTCCAACATTTGGAACATATCTTGGAGGCCTACAGGAGTTTTGGCGGATTAGGTTGGTTTCACTATGATGAATCTTTCCGCCTAAAAATTACTGTTTATCCTAACTTGAAGTGGGGCATGAAAGATGTGGGCTTATGGCTCACTTTAATTGCTCCAACCAGACCCACTTTTCCTAAACCACAGGTTAGCTTGTCCAGCCCCAACCCAATGTACAAAAAAGGGGTGTGCTTTGCATTCAATGAGGCGCAGTGTAAGTGGCTCAACTCGTGTAAATATCGTCACGAATGTTCCTTTTGCGCCGGGTCACACCCGGTGGCAAAATGTTTTAAAAGAGCCGCCAACACGCACGCAGGAAGGGAATTTCCCAAAAGCACACAAGCCGGTGAAAATAGCAAACATGCTGCATTGGCTAGCTCTATATCCAGACCAGGAGAGAGCTCAAATGCTAATTAAAGGTTTTTCTTTTGGTTTTGAGTTACCTGTTTTCACTGGTAATGGGTGCAAGTTAGTCAATAACTTGAAGTCTGTGCTTCAGTACCCTGAGGTGGTAAAGGAAAAAATTTGTAAAGAAATTTCAGCCGGCAGGATTGCTGGGCCTTTCTTGACTCCACATTTTAAAAATTTCAGAATTTCCCCATTGGGACTGGTACCGAAGAAAGAACCCAATAGTTTTAGACTTATCCACCATTTGTCATTTCCAGCAGGTAGTTCGTTGAATGACGATATCGATCTGTCTTTGTCATCAGTGCAGTATGCCACACTGGATGATGCGGTAAAGTTGGTCAGGAAATTTGGGCGTGGGGCATTGATGGCAAAGGCAGATATCCAATCAGCTTTCAGGTTGCTGCCCATTTCCCCCCAAGTCTTACAATTCATTAGGTTTTTGTTTTCAAGGGTTTTTCTTTTTCGATATGTGCCTCCCCATGGGTTGTTCCCTGTCCTGTTTTTATTTTGAAAATTTTTCAACTTTTCTTCATTGGGTGATCAGCAAGGAAGCAGGTTTTGAAGGAACAGTCCATTATTTAGACGATTTCCTTTTTATCGGTTCTGCTGATCTCCAAGTCTGTTCCAATCTTTTGTCCTTATTTTTCTCTATTGCTTCATTTTTTGGTATACCACTGGCCGAGGAGAAAACGGTTAGTCCTACTAGTGTTATTGAATTTTTAGGAGTTACAATTGATTCTGATCTTTTTCAATGTAGGCTTCCAATGCTCAAGATTGAGAGGTTACAATCTTCCATCGCTTTCTTTTTGCGAAGAAAAAAAATTATTTTAAAAGAATTGCAGTCATTTTTAGGTTTGCTGGCCTTCGCAACTAGAATTATGCCGATGGGCCGGATATTTTTTAGAAGATTAGCTATGGCGATGTCAGGCTTCAAATCTCCATATTCTCATATCCGGTTGACCTCGGACCTTAAAGATGATTTGTTGGTTTGGTCCGTCTTCTTGGAAGACTACAATGGGAAATCATTTTTTCAAGAGGAATTTTTGTTAGCTTCTGAATTGAACCTACATACTGATGCAGCTGGGTCATTGGGTTTTGCAGCCATCTTCAAAACCCATTGGTGCTGCGGGTCTTGGCCTCAAGATTGGAGGACAAAAGAAGCAACTAAAAATATTGTTTTATTGGAACTCTTTCCGGTATTAGTGGCATTAGAGCTTTGGGGAGAGCAGTTTTCAAACAAAAGAATAATTATTCATACTGACAATAAAGGGGTGATTTTTGCAGTAAACTGCCTCTCCTCCAAATCTCTGTTTGTTGTTAAATTATTACGTCACTTAGTTCTTTTATGCCTGAGATTAAACATCTGGGTTAAGGCGAAATTTGTCCCAGGGAAGCAAAACAATATCGCTGACGCATTGTCTCGCTTCCAGATGGAACGTTTCAGGAGTTTGTTGCCAGAGGCCGACGAGATTGGTTTCCAGTGTCCAGGTCATCTCTGGGGATTGATTTAAAGCTACTGTCTTCAGCAGTTAAAAATTCTTTGGCTCCCAAAACATGGGCAGATTACATGGCCGCATGGCAGGGGTGGCTGGATTTCAGTATGAATGCTGGTTTTTTACCATACTCGCCATGCGAGCAGTCGATATTGGCTTTTTTATGCTCACTGATGCATAAAGAATTTTTGTTTAGTCACATTAATAAAACGCTAGCAGGCGTTTCCTTTTTCTTTAAATTGCATAATTTACCGGCTTGCAATAGTTATTTTTTGGTCAAGCAGGTTCTGAAAGGTTTTAAAAAAGCTACTTTTATTCCGGACGAGCGCAGACCTATTTCACCAGATGTTTTGTCCAGGTTATGCACAGCAACAAGGGTGATATGTTATTCAGATTACGAGGCATTATTATTTCATGCAGCCTTTGTGCTGAGTTTCTTTGCTGCACTTCGCATATCTGAATTACTGCCCCCTAATAAGCAAAGTTGTGTGGGTTTACAGTATAACGAGGTGGTGGTTTCTAAAGGTAAGGTTTTGGTATTTATTAGAAGGTCCAAAACGGATCAATTAGGTAGGGGTCACTGGCTCACTTTAAACGCTTGTGGCGATTCCATTATTTGCCCTTTCATATCTATCAACAGGTTCTTAGCCGTCAGGCCTCCTCTGATGGGCAATTTTTTAATTCATTTGGATGGTTCTGCCCTTACTAAATTTCAGTTCTCATCTGTTTTCAAGAGATGCATCTCTTTTTTAGGTTTAGCTGCTTTTAAATTCTCACACCACTCATTCCGTATCGGAGCTGCCACTGAAGCTGCTAAATTGGGCCTGGATGTAGAAATTATTAAGAAATTGGGTAGATGGGAGTCTGATAGATTTAAACTTTATGTTCGTCCTAACTTGTCTCTCTGATTCAGTTTTCAGATCATACATTTGGATAATTGGTCATTCCTATGTATACTGGGCTAGGAAACGGGCAGAACGCAGAGTGTACACTGCAAATTTATCGTTTAATATGGATTCTGTTCAAGTGTTATGGAAAGGCATTAGAGGGCTACAATGGGAGAACTTAATTAGACATATCTTGCAGTTATTAGAAAGGTGGCCAACTCCTGCAGTGCTAATTATTCATCTTGGAGGAAATGATGTTGGTAGGAGAAAGACTCTAGATTTGTTGCTAAATATCAAATATGATTTGCAATATTTGAGGGAGATTCTTCCAGGTACTCAATCTTTTCAGAAATTATTTCTCGTTTCCTCTGGACATCCTCCAAGGAAGGTAAGCCTTTAGAAAGGATCAGGCGGAGGTTGAACAGATCGTTAGAAAAATTTATGCCACTCATCGGGGGGTTCTCTTTCCGACATGTTGAGTTGGAGGGAGGGCTCCCTGGTCTTTATAGACAAGATGGTATACATCTCTCAGATGTGGGCCTAGATATCTTTAATCTGGGACTGCAGAATATGGTAGAGATGTCCGCGGCTGTTGGGCAGGCTGGTAGCTTTCAGCAACCGGCTGTTGGGGGACTTGTTTGAAGTTTAAAAAATATATATTTTGACTGGTCTTCACTCGAGTTCTATGACTGAGTGATTTGGTGTTGCTGAATTTTAATTTATTATTATTCATGGTTTATTTATTATAATAATATTTATGAATTTATTGATGATTAAATGTTTTAAATAATTTAAGAAACCAATAAAGGTGCCGCGGCCAATTTTTATCCATCTATGAGTGGTATTCATTATTGAGTGGTCTGATTTATTTTATTTTGAAGAAGGTATGTTCAAAATATTTAAATTGTTTAATGACAAAATTGCAGTCTACATTCCCATGTCAGTTGGGCATAATATATGCCTAGACGGCATGGGAGTGTGGCTGCGGGTATCGCTGTCAGGTTTTAAATTAGTGCTTTAGTGTAGTGGAATCGCCGCTAGTTGTTTTTAGCAGCGGCGTTTTGAATTGAATTTTTCGGCGGGAAGCGCTTGGATTGGTTAGTTTCAATCCTAGCTAGGCGGGAAAGTCACGCGTCAGCTGGGCGGGAGACACGTGAGTCACGTGCGGCTACGTCAGAGACTCAGGCATATAAAAAGGGCTGCGCGGCTTTGGTCTCCTCAGTGTCTCTGAGCGGCTTGGCGAGCTCCCCACCCCCCCCCATCCCTGTCGTGGCACTTTTATGTGGTCTGTCACCCTTGGATCAAGGGGGGACTTGTTTGAAGTTTAAAAAATATATATTTTGACTGGTCATCACTCGAGTTCTATGACTGAGTGATTTGGTGTTGCTGAATTTTAATTTATTATTATTCATGGTTTATTTATTATAATAATATTTATTTATTTATTGATGATTAAATGTTTTAAATAAATTTAAGAAACCAATAAAGGTGCCGCGGCCAATTTTTATCCATCTATGAGTGGTATTCATTATTGAGTGGTCTGATTTATTTTATTTTGAAGAAGGTATGTTCAAAATATTTAAATTGTTTAATGACAAAATTGCAGTCTACATTCCCATGGAGCTTCACTGAACCAGATTGCATGGTCATTTTGTACCATGATTTCCAGTCTAGATAAAAAACACTGCGTTTGGTATGTCATTAGCTTTGTATTGACACCTGCAGCAGATTGCAAGGGCAGTGCGATTGCAATGTGGTGTGGGAAATAAGTGCGGATCTCTGTGTTTCCTGCACCTCATAAGTGTGAACCTAGCTCAATGGGCAAGCGTTTATTAACAATACAAACAGGTTTCCTCTTGAGTGTAACTATTTGTGGTATTTGTGAAGCTGCTTCCCTTCTATTAACAATCTGTAAATATTTAACACCATCTTCTCCATGATGTCAACTGTCTGCTTCGTCCCTATATAAACACCAGAAATAGGGACATCTGTCTAGCCGAGGCCTTTGGACATTGATCTGATCTGCATACAATTTACTGCCAGGCCTTCAACAGAAAAAAAAAAAACACAGCCATTTTGAAAAGAAAAAAAAATGAAAACTGCTAATTTTCCACTTTAATTTCTAATTTTCATCCCTTTCTCCTATTAATGAATGAATTAGATAATTAAAAGTCCACCAGTATATCATCAATTTATTAATTCCCTATTAATCAGGGTGAAATCCACTTTTCTGATGATTTCCTGGATGAAGTAGAACTTAATGGAGAAATAAAAATAAATACAATGCAGTTATGTGTTTAATAAGGAACTGGATTTGCGGCTCCTGTGCAATTCCATGCAGTGTCCATTCATTTTGAATTGGATGAAATCGCACTGCACTGTGTCATATTTGGAAACACGCTGCAACCAGATCACAGGGTACTTCTGTACCCTGTGATCCAGTGTGGGCAAACATACTGCGTTTAGGGTGTTGTTAAAGTTGCACTGACACCAGCTGCAGATCGCAAGGGCAGTGTGATTGGAACGCGGTGCAGGAAACTGACACAGTTTCCCAAATCGTGTTATAGTGTGAACAGACCCTAAATATAATGTCATTTGAAAGCAACTGAATTTGGGCTTCTTTCAGCTTTCTATAAGGCTAGCCTCCTGTGTTATAAAAAAAAAAATTCATCTAGGAGGTAAAAACAAATGTTATGCTTCTCTGATGAAGTTCTCCTGCACGTGCATCTAATTTGCCCTGGATGCAGAGGATTCTATTTTGTCTAAAGGAAGACAATTGAATCCACCAGTTATACCATTTTAAACCATTACCTGCTTTTATAAATGTCATATAAACAAATAATATGAATGTACAAAATTATATATAAGTGCTGCGTAAATTGGTGGCGCTATACAAGTACCTGAAATAAAAATAAATAAATTTAAATGTATGCATGTCAATGCCAGTGTGATTAAGGCCTTATCATAAGCACAGTAGCAATGACAGTGGAAGGGGCAGTAATTTGAGCCTATCAGGTTCTGCAGCAGTTGCACAGTGCTGTCTGCAAACATGCTGTGTTGCAAAGATGCGTCACCAAGCTGCAGATCTTTCCATGTTCAATAGGTATGCCGAGGGGGGGGGGGGGCTATGTAATCATTCCACCACTGTTCGTGCTTAACTACCATGGGAAAGGTAAAAGACAGATGGACCAGGAAGAAAGGGGGCACAGGACCACCGGTCTTACAACCAGGATGCTTACTACACTGAGCCCTGGAAATGATGCACTCCACGGAGGATTTATCAGTGTCTGCTTCTTTGATTGGAAAAAGAACACCATATTTGTTTGAAGTGGTTCAAAAGGCTAAGCATTTTTTACCTTCATGCATTCCTTGCATTAAACTGGCTTCGCTGGGCTACCGGGAGCCATCAGGATCCCAACTGGATACCGCTCCAGGTGTCCGCTCTCCAATATACACCTCCGCCTTGCAAGTCTGGGTGCTGGCTCTGCCTTGTGTAGCAAGTAAAGCAAAAAAGTCCTGGATGGCCACACTCCAGATGCAACACCTTTATGGTGTATAAAAAAAACTTATACAGCAACGTGGAGATCAAGTACAGCAGCCATAAGAACTGACGCGGTTCACACCATAGTCTGGTGCTTAATCATAGCTTCATCAGGCTCCCAATGATGGCAATCAAAGCCAGTGACGGGAGAGCGGGGGGGGGGGGGGGAGGTAATAAGACAGACTCGCTATCTGTGTCAATGGACGTAGCAGCAGGGTTCAGGAGCGAGCACGCTTCCCATGGGGGGCACTGGACAGAGAGGAGGAGCCAAGAATGCCAACAGGGGAACAGAGAAGAGGAGGTTCGGGACACTTTCTGCAATGTTATTGCACAGTGCAGGTAAGTATAGAGATGTTTGTTATTTTTTTAAAAATCCTTTACAGCAGTGGTCCTCAACTCCAGTCCTCGGGGCCCACTAACAGGCCAGATTTTAAGTATTACCTTGGGGCGATGCAGACTAGAATACTGCAATCACTGAGCAGCAAATGAGATCACCTGTGATGTAATTTAATTATCTTGCAAACCTGGCATGTTAGTGAGCCCCGAGGACCGGAGTTGAGGACCACTGCTTTACAGTACTTTAAGGCAGGAATAGACTTTCATTAAAGATTTTTCATTTTTCATATTTTCCTCAACTGTCATTTCTCACTTTTACAAATGAGTAGAAAAATCAAAAGTAAAAATGGCAAAAGGCCAAATCGACAAACTGCTTTTGCTGGTGGTTTTACCAAAAACCCAACTTAACTTGGCCCCTTTCCCACCAAAATCAGAGAGAACATGCTAGTAGAATAGACTCAGTCAGATTCCAGCTATAACTGAAATGACTATTCAGATGAACTGGACTTCTAAAAGAAAGACCCTATCATAAAAGGGAGGTGTAGGCTAGCACTGCTACCCTCTGTTTGAAGCTGCTAGTTGTCTGGCTTATCCTGTAGGTTGTCTTGCTTCTGTACTTTGAGTCCCTGGCGGGCAGCAGGCATGCAGATCAGGACACCGGCCTTTGCTGGCTACGTGCTTGCAACTCAGAATGCAGAGGCAGCCTTTTCAGAAGTCAGCAAGGACAGTCCCACATTAATACTTCTCTGAGCAATAAGCATCTGGGCAAAAATCAGCTAAGAGGATGAATAGCTGGCAGCCACAGCAGATTGCACAGGGAAGGAGGTGCAACCTTCTGTGACAAGTAACTGTGATGAGGCCTGTCACAGCTGTGTTGGCTTTGTGTGTCTGTGTGAAGGCATCATTAGCACAATTAGCAGGTCATTATAAAACAGTGGAATGTGACTCATCAGCAGAGGGAGAAGGAGGGGAACAGACACCCCCCTTCTCTGCTGCAAGAATTCAGGAATGGCTGGAATGTGTGCAGTAACCACTGGCTGGAAAATTCCTCCGATTGTATATACAACCACACCAGATGAGCAGCACCTGACCGCCCAAGTGAGATGTAGGCAGAGAATGGGTTAACCTTTCAGTCTGTAGAATACATTCCTCACACATCCCATTATAAAGCAACATCATCAGTAAAAGCCATCATAGAGCCCTAATCTAGTGATTTTGCCCAAGTTAGGATGTTATCAATCTGCTGCATGTTAAGAAGAAGCATTTCCTCAGTCTTCTCTCTTCCAGTAATCAGATTGCAACACTAGCAAGTCAAAGGCTGAGAAATTTGTGAACACCGCGCAGGCACCAGTTTTTACATGACGGTGTGATGACTTTGGATGATGTCTAAACAAAGATGGTTCAGACTATGAAGTGTTAACACACTGTAGCTTTTTTTTTTTTGTTCAAACAGCGGGTTGGATAAAAAAAAAAAAAAAAACCTGACAGATCCCAGCATCAAAACAACAATGTGATGTGGTGATCCCTCCCACTGATCTATTGTATCCCCCCCCCCCCCCCCCTTGCCAAAATACACTGATCAGCGCTTGCAACCAGCTAATTGAATGCTGGTTTTGCAGCAAGGCCATTGAACAGAAGCCGGCCATTAGACTACCGGTAGCTTCTGTTGAACATGCAGCAGTACACACATACCAAAAGTCGGACAGTTACCGCTTTACGCTGACACATTACTTAGCATTGTTGAGCTTATGAAAAAATGTATCCAGCGATATGTCTACTTTTAGTCAAGGCTGCGTGAATAAAGAAGCCAGCCCACTAAATTCTGGATCACTGTAGTCATTGGAAACACAGAGAAAATTGCATAAATAACCGCTATTGACCTCTTGGATCTAACGAAATATCATTTGCATTGCTGTCATGCCAATCCTCTCACTAAAGCTGGCCATACATGGATCGAAATTCATCCGGTTTAGCAGGAATGGGTGCATTTGGATCCATGTATGGCCGTTCCGGTTTATGAGTCAATTGACTTTTCATAAATGGTCTTACTGGATAATTTTGTGTCCATCAGTGTTTGCAGCTAATCGGCTGCAGGGCTGATCAGTGTATTCCGATGGCGAGGGAGTCCCGCTGTCAGAATACAATGACACAGTGGGGAGGACTTCCCCATCCACCTAGAATGTGTGGATGGGCAAAATATGCTCAGTTTTATTTTTGTTTAGCCACCCGGGTGAATGAAAAAAAAAAAACTGTGCCGTGTATGGTGATTGTCAAGGTTTTTTTGTTTTTTTTTACCCCCTTTGTGCAAGGGTTTTGTACAGAGTAGCCCAGATCCTCCTTTTCTGGGGTGCCTCGATGTCACTCCTGGCTCCTCCTCTTCTTCGGGTGCCCCCACAGAGAGACACTTTCTATGGGGGCACCCCTGTTGGTGCGCTCCCGAGCCCTGCTGCTGCGTCCAATAAACACAGACAGCAGGACTCGGTCCCGCCCCCTGCTCCTGTGTCACTGGATTTGATGGACAGCAGTGGGAGCCAATGGCTCCTGCTGCTATCAATCTATCCAATGGGGACCTGAGACAGTGGCTGGAGTTGCTGGGCTTGTGCTCATCGCTGAAACGATCGGGTGCAGGTAAAAAAAAGAAGGGGTCTGGGGGGCAGATGAAGCAGAAAAGGTTTTTCACCTTATTGCATAGAATGTATTAAGGTGAAAAATGATGAGACTTTATAACTCCTTTTACTTTCTGAGCCCTTTCTCGGGTATGTACATTGCTGCCTTGGTAATGTGCACACTTCTAATTGGTGGTTTAACTACTTCCTGTCCGCGCTATAGCCGAAGTACAGCTACAGCGCGGACTCAAATTTCCGGGAGGCCGTCTTTAAATGGCCTCCCAGTAACAGGCTCCCGCGAGCGCGCATCGGGGAAAATCTGTGTTGGCCATGTCCCTTGGACACAGCCAATCACAGATCGTGGTAAATGGCCAATCACAGCGGCCATTTACCACGTGATCGGGCTGTGCAATGAGAGATGATCTCATATGTAAACATATGAGATCATCTCTCATCGCCAGCTCTCTTCCTCACACGGAGACTGCTGTGTGAGGAAGAGGAAAGCCCGATCAGCGGTAAGGGGAACACACAGGAATGTAATCAGTGCCCATCAGTGCCGCTTCTCAGTGCCCAGCAGTGCCACCTCTCAGTGCGCATCAGTGCGGCATATTAGTACCTCATCAGTGCCACCTCATCAGTGCCCATAAGTGCCACCTCATCAGTGCCCATCAGTGCAGCCTATCAGTGCCCATCAGTGCAGCCTCATCAGCGCACATCAGTGAAGGAAAAAAATGTATTTATTTTCAAAATTTACTCACAGAAAATAAGAAAAACTTATTTTTTTTTCAAAATTTTCTGTCTTTTTTTCTTATTTTTTTGTAAGAAATAAAAAAGCCAGAGGTGATTAAATACCACCAAAAGAAAGCTCTATTTGCGTAAAAAAAATGATAAAAATTTCATATGGGTACAGTGTAGCATGGCCGCGCAATTTTCATTCAAACCGTGACAGCGCTGAAAGCTGAAAATTGGCCTCGATAGGAAGGGGGTATAAGTGCCCAGTAGGCAAGTGGTTAACTATGGGGCCCTCTCGAGCTCCAGAAAACTGCAGAACCATGATAGCGTCTGACTGGGACAGAGCATTGGTCAGTGGCCCTATGACAGAAGTGCATGAATGAGGATCTCCATGGCAGGATCGCCAGAGATTTTGTATTAAATGAAAGCTGCAGATTTCAAAATACTAAAAATTACTTTCTGAATGACATTAAAATGATAAAGTTTATATGAGGTTATTGTGACATATTTTATTTTTGTCTCGAGCTGGCCTATAAGTAGATCAGAACACAGCACGCTAATCACAATTTAAATGAAATATCTGCAGAAGTCATTTCTAGACATAAATAATCACAGCCTATGGGAGTGCCTTGCATGTGTTAGCATTAAAGCAGCAGTAAGCTTCAAGACGTATCCCAAGTTGCATTAGGTGACAGAAGCCAATTAAACAGTAAAATCATTTTTTTTTCCAGGTGTTCCTTTGGATTGTCACTAAATCCTCGGCACACTCTGGCTACTGGCTAGGGAGTAGGAGGGGGCTGGAAGAGGGGAGCTTGGCGTGTGCTCAACACGACTTATGATTAATGACTATGCAGCGTCACAGCGCGCATCTCCTCGCTCCCCTGATACGCAGCATCCCGAGCAAGAAACACGTGGACATGCCAAATAATAGACGTGTCAAGACTAGACACCCCAGGCCTGCAGCGAGCTTGAGCAGGACCGTATACTCCTAGATCGCACACAGCTGAAAAGTGACATAACGCTCCTTCGCAACCGCTGCTTCAGTACTGAGAACTGCAAAGCCAACATTAGACCCTGCAGATGCCAAAGAACTACATATCTCAGCATGCACTGCCATCTAGCAACTAAAATGAAAAAGGATCTGGATGAGAAATAACCCCAAATGTAAAACGCACTAATTCCCTTTTCTCCCCCCACTGCTCTGTTCAGCCACCAAGCCAAAAAGGAAAAGACTTCGCTACAAGTGGCTGGAGCCATAGCTTATACAGAAATATGGACGTCCCGTATAATAGTGCGGATTGGTCCAGTGTTGTCACATGAAGATGCTTCTCCATACTGCAAAGTACTTCCTTTAGCTCCCGGCACTGAACAGAGCAGGGCATGAAGGAAAGGGCAGTATGTCCTGGTAGGTATAGCTCCTTCTTTAACCGCTTCCATACCGGCCAATTTCGGCACTCCTTTTCTACATGCAAAAATCATCATTTTTTTGCTAGAAAGTTACTCAAAACCCCCCAAACACATTATATATATATATATATATATATATATATATACACACACATACACATATATACACATATATACATACACTGTATATTTTATCAGAGACCCTAGGAAATAAAATGGCGGTCACTGCAATTTTTTATGTTACACATCATTTTCAAACGCAATTTTTGGGGGGGAAAAAAAAACACTTTTTTTTGCACACTCGTGGAAAGGCACCAAACTTCATTACTTAAAAATCTCCATAGGCTAAGCTTTAAAATTTTTCACAGGTTACAGGAGTTACAGATTTGTGCTAGAATTATTGCTCTTGCTCTAACGATCGTTGTGATACCTAACGTGTGGTTTGAACATTGTTTACATATGCGGACGTGACCTACGTCTGCGTTCACTTCTGGGTGCAGGCGCGAGGGGACGGGGCGTTTTTTTTTTTAAACTTTACCTTTACATTTATTTATTAATTTATTTTTTATCACTTTTATTGCTATTACAAGGAATGTAAACATCCTTTGTAATAGGAATGTGGCATTACAGGTCCTCTTTATGGAGAGATGTGGGGTCTAGAAGACCCACATCTCTCCTCTAAGTTGGAAAGCCTGAGATCAAAAAAAAAAAAAAAAAATCTCAGGCTTTCCAGCCAAACACGCAGCAGTGTTTACTATTGCAGGGGCCGGACGTGATGTAATAACGTCGCACCCGGCCTTCGAGGTTCATAGAGATGACTGGGGATCATCTGATCCTCAGTGAACTCTATGGTAAACTTCCGCCGGCGGATTCATTCTCTGGGCAGTAGAAACTCCGGAGTGCGGCGGGGGGGGGGGGGGGAGGGAGTATAAAAAATGCAAAACTTTTGTTTTTGTTTTGGATAGAGTACTTCGAACACCTGTCAGTTTTTAATGCTGTCTGTCTCCCCGTTAGGGAGATTCACCCTATTTGTCCTGTTTACCCTTACCATTGAAAGTAAAAGAAAAATAGGATTTTTGACTTACCGTAAAATGCATTTTTCTGATGTTCATTGATGGACACTGCATCTTATATTCATAACCATTGGGTTATACTGCCCCCTACAGGAGTAGGACACTAGACAGAAAATAATTTAGGCTACACCCATGGGCAGTCCCAGGGGGTATACTCCTTTTCTCTGCTATAGCTACTCAGTTTTGTTACAAGCAGTGTCAGGAGAATGATAACTCCACAGAGGGGTGGGTGCTGTGTCCGTCAATGAACATCAGAGAAATGGATTTTACGGTAAGTCAAAAATCCTATTTTCTCTTTTGTTCATTGACAGACACAGCTCCTGATATTCATAACCATTGGGATGTCCCAAAGCATTGATAAACATGAGGGGTGTGAACAAAAAAATTCCCAAGGCTAAACATTAGGCCAACCGGGCAACAGGAGATCAACCAAACAACTGGAGCCCACCTGAAAATAATAGCACACCCTTAAAGAGGATCAGGTCCTCTAAACAGGTAGCCTGAAAACCTTGTGGCCAAAAGAAGCATCCGCAGATGCCAACACAACAACTTTGTAAAAGTATGCACCGACGACCAGCTGGCCGCCTTGCAAACCTGCGTCACTGACGCCTGATGACAGAAAGCCCAGGAGGCACCAAGCGCCCTAGTAGAGTGCGCCTTGACAGGGAAAGGAGAAACCTGACCCCTAATGGAATAGGCCTGAATCACCGTCTGTCTGATTCATCAGGAAATGGTCACAGAGAAAGCGGACAACCCTTTTTGAGGTGCATCCGTGAGCACAAAGAGATAGCCCGACTTCCGTAAAGACTCCATAGCTGCCAGGTACACCCCAATTGCCCAGACCACATCCAAGGCATGCAAGGCAATTTCTTTTGGATGTTTAAGCCTGGGACACAGGGAATGTAACACAATGTCTTCAGTTAAATGAAAATCAGAGACAACCTTTGGAAGGAATGAAAGACAGGGGCGAAGAACCATCTTATCTATGCGAATCAACAGTTAAGGTGAACAACAGGATAACGCCGCCAGTTCCGACACCCTGCGCGCAGAGATGATAGCCACAAAAAGGCCAACTTCTGAGACAGTGTAAGAAGGGGAAACTCACAAATATTTCCAAAGAGAGGCTTCTGTAGTGCTGAAAGCCCCAAATTAAGATCCCAGGGCGGCAACAGAGCCCACACTGGGGGAACCAAATGTCGAACACCCTGAAGAAAGGTATGCACCAGGGAGTGTGTGGCAAAAGGTCGTTGGAAGAAGACCGTTAAAGCCGACACCTGGCCCTTGATGGTACTCAAGGCCAATTTCTGTTCAACCACCCGTTGAAGGAAGGTCAAGATCTCAGCCACTGAGAAGGAGTGAGGGAGAACCCCAATAGACTCACACCACGCAATGTATTGCAAGGGTAACCTCAAAACTCACGGGGGTTCAGTAACATTTTGACTGTTGAACCCAGATTGAAAATTATATTTATTTAGACAAACATGTAGGTAGAAAGACATGTTTGGTGAGCAAGTCAATCACATTACATTTTGTTGGCTTGATAAACATTGCTCTATCTTCCTAAGGACTTGTATTACAATTTATACATTCTGAAGAGGGTGGCACCTATCTATCTAAAGGTTCTTTGAAGTCACATCTTGATTGCAATGTGGGATAGTTGTTCACAAAGGCTTGTTACTTCCAGTAAGGCAGTAAACAACTGGACAGGTCTTCAAAGGTCGAGATAGCAATCTAACAACAGGAGGTATAAATGGCTTTTGAAGACAACAGCTCTTATACAATATGACTTATCACAAAATATACATCTAATATATCTGCTTAATCATAAATCCATGTTTGATAATCATAAGTAAATATTTAATAAATAAAATGGCTGCTTCCCTTTTCCTCATCAGTACGTCTTCCACGTACGATGGTAGATCTTCCTAGAGGTAGATTTCCTAGCTTTCAATAATGTAGGAATCATCGACAGACACAGATAAACCCCTATCCTTCAGCACCTGGCGTTCAACAGCCAAGCTGTCAAAGCCAAGCGACTGTAAATCAGGATGGAATATTGGTCCATCAGACAGCAGATCCTCCCTAAGAGAAAGCTTCCAAAGAACGTAGGCGACTAGCCACACCAGATCGGCGTACCAAGCAAAGCGAGACCAGTCCAGGGCCACTAAGATGACCAGAATCCCTTCTGCCTCGACCCTGCTTAGAAGTCTTGGCAGAAGCTTGAGAGTAGAGAAAGCGTAAATCAGGTGATACTGACCCCACAGGGCCACCAGCGCGTGCGTCTGTGGCACCCGCCAGAGGATCCCTTGACCGAGCTACAAACCTCTGCACCTTTTTGTTGAGCTGAAGACGCCAACAGATCCACCTCGTGGGTGCCCCACTGGAGACAAACTGATGAAACACCTCTGGATGAAGGGATCACTCCCCATGATCCAATGCCTGCTGACTGAGGTAATCCACCTGCCAATTTTCCAACCCGGGAATGTGAACGGCAGAGAGGGCTGTAACAAACCGTTCTGCCCACCTTAGAATGCCGGCTAATTCCAGAGCCGCCAGGACACTTCTTGTGCCCCTTTGTGATTAACATAAGCCAGGGCCGTGACATTGTCAGATTGAATGCGCACTGGACAACCCTGAAGACGATCCGTCCAATGATCCAGACACAGTCTGATCGCCCGGAGTTCCAAGACATTGATTGGGAGTCTGGACTCTTCCAGCGTCCAGATCGCCTGAGCAGAATGCTTGCCGAGAACGCCTCCCCGGCTGGACAGGCTGGCATCCGTGGTGACCACTGTTCAATAAAAGGGGAGAAAGGATTTTACCAGCCGAAGCGCCGGAGAATGAAGCCACCATATCAGGGGCTCCTTCGTTCCCCGACTCAGCTGGATCTGATTGTTCAGAGACTGCGGAGTCTTGTCCCATTTGGTCAGAATTTCCCTTTGCAGGGACCTCATATGGAACTGTGCAAACGCAACTGCCTCAAAAAGGTAGACACTATCCGGCCCAGCACCCGAAAGTCCGGAGGGATGACCATCTGTTGGTCATTCAGGATCATTTTATGATTTTTAAAAATCTAGATTTTCCTATATACAAGTGCACCGAAATCATATCACAAAATGCTTATTACAATTTAATTTGATAAAAATAAGTATGCAGTCTTATTTGATGAACTCAGTCTAATTAGAATAAAAACACTGGTAAAAAATGTATTTGGATCTTAAATCGAAGGGAAAAAAAAAAAACTGATGATATGCAGCAAAGATGAAAAGCACAGCTGCAGTTTAGATGAAGAGAATACAATACAAATAATAAATGCACAGAAGGGAGTGAACATTCCACTAAATGAAAGTCATCTGAGTGCAAGCAATCCTTCTCAGCAGTTTGCCCTCGTAATATTACCACGCAGCATCCCACATATGGCGTTCCCTGTCCTGAAAGCCAGGAAGTCATTGTCGAGCGAGCCTGCCTATTCTCTCTCCCACTGCTTCAATCTGCACTTTGTAGCATCTTGGCAGACCGGCATTTTGCATGTTCTCTTAACGTGAACTCAGCATCAGATATATTTTTCAAGATAATTGCAGTATGCTCCGTATAAGCGTAACAATTCCAGGTAAATATAACCCATTACAGAGATTGCAGTACTCTCAGGAAGCTGCCCCTACAAGCAGAACACAATGATTATTGTTAGCAGCTATAGCCGCTGGGAATAATCGCGTGCTAGAAATCCGACGTGCTGGTTGTAGCCAAGTTGATTGATGGATCAATTTGAGTACAAGCAGCCTGCCCCTGGATGAATCAAACCTCGCCCCATCCGTGCTGTATAGACTAAGGTTCTAACCATCTACAGCCAGTTTAACCACTTCTGGACCGCAAGGATTTGCCCCCTTAATGACCAGGCCATTTTTTGCGATTCAGCACTGCTTTATTTTAACTGGCAATTGCGCGGTCGTGTGCCGCTGTGCCTAAATAGATTGAATGTCCTTCCCACTAATAGAGCTTTCTTTTGGTGGTATTTGAACAACTCTGCGATTTTTATTTTTTGAGCTATAGACAAAAATACAGCGACAATTCTGGAAAAAAAAAAACAAAACAATATTTTTCACTTTCTTCTATATAACATTGCCCCCCATAAAAATTTAAAAATCAACATTTAACATTTTAGGCCAATTTGATTTCTGCTTCATAGGTTTGGTTAAAAAAAAAAAAAAATCGCCCTAAGCGTATTTTGAATGGTTTGCCCAAAAGTTATCGCGTCTACCAACTACAGAAAGATTTATGTCGTTTTTATTTTTTTTTACTAGTAATGGCGGTGACCTGCGTATTTTAGTGGGACTGCGACATTGCAGCGGACAGATCGGACCCCTAACTGACATTTTTTAAAACTTTTGGGGGGGAACGGTGGCATTACTACAGCAATCAGTGCTAAAAATATGCACTGTTACTGTAATAATGACACTGGCAGGGAATGGGTTAACACAGTGGACGATCAAGAGTTTAAATGTGAGCCTAGGAGAGTAATTCTAACTATATGGGGGTTGGGCTTTTGAAATTATATTTTTTTGAAATGATATAGAAGGATCACAGGCGCTCTGTGATCAATCCAGAGAGAACAATGGTTGGTTGTGTACAACAACTGCCCGTTCTTCTCTCTCAGCGGGGAATGATCGCAGGTGCCCGGGAGCCGCCGCCCCCGTGCATCGAGTCCCCGCTGCCGAGTGCGGGCGGAAGCACGCTGCTGGCGGCACGCGGTCGCCCCTTAGCTGCAGGCGTGCGACTGACTTAGAGCTACGTCGGTTCGCGCAGGAGGGCCAGCCTGCCGCAGTAGATCTGTGGCGGGTGGTCCTTAAGTGGTTAAAGGAACTAAGATGGATGTATGACCCAAAATTTGGGGTTTTCCATTGCTGGTGTTCAGTCTGCATCTTTGATGTTTGTATGGGATGCTCCCATGAAAGTCCAGTACTTAGAAAGTCAGTGATGAGGCTTCAAGCACACATGTTCCATTACTTCTTATTCAAGTGCAGTTGCTCTGGAGCTGAGAGGAAGGTCTTAAAAGAGGGGAAGCTCTGATGACTTCTATCATCCAATCATGTACAAGCAAAATGCTGTTTTTTTATTCTTCTTACATGTGCTTGAGTATTCTTTGCAAATTGAAGCTTTATCTTATTTACGAAGCTCTGGCTCAACTTCACTTGCAGTGCACGGTATATCTGCCTTTAGTAAATCAACCCCCATGTGTTAAACCATTTCAAATGCAAGAATAAGTGAGCGTGAATCACTGACAGTCGGTCTGGCCTTTTACTAGTGTAAAAAGCCACAGCCCAAATTTAGAGGTTGTACTGACCTCCTCCTTTCCATCACAATAAACGGCTACATAAGAATAAGAACAAACAAGATAAAAAGAAAGGAAAAAATAAAAAAAACAGGGATGCAAGAGAAAATAAAAACAGCAGGTCAAGACTTGGGGTCGAAAAAGCAGTTTTGCCATTTTTTTTTCACACAAACTATCCTATACAAAAAACTTTTGCCAGTTCATTAAGCTGCTCTGGGCAATTTCTCAGCTCATTTTCCAGATAGCTGATTAATAGAGAAAGCATCTGTCAGAGAGTTTACTGGAAATTTTACATATACAGACCATTCATTTCATCAGTTCAGTCACGTTTTTTCAAAGAAAAAACGCGGATGAAGTCTACATCCGTTTTTTACACCTCTTTCGCTAGAGTCCGTAACCACATGAGTCCAAGTGCCATTTTTAATGCAAATACGGACTGTCTGTCCGTTTACATCCGTTTAACGTCTAATCTGTTTTTTTAAACAGAAGAAAAATAGAACTTTGATCCGTTCCCAAAAAATGGATGTTAACTGAAGCGGATGTAAACGGATGTAACTGGATGATCATCCATTTGCATCCGTTTTTCCATAAAGATACATTGATGTCTGTTTTTCATCTGTCAATGTATGAATAAAAACAGACAAATGGGACAAAAAGGGGGAGAAAAAAAATCAATTATTCTCTATGAAGACGGTTCACATCTCCACTCCAAGTCGCCTGAAGCCAAACGCTTGAAGTTTAAAAAAGTTCTAGAGCTTTTTTTGTAGCTCGAATCGGGGCAGATTTGAGCGTTTTGGCACATTTTTATTCCCATAGAAATAAATGGAAACGCATCATTTGCGCGTTTTTGTAACGCGTATTTGTGCGATTTTCTGCTCAAATAAAAAATAAAATAATAATATATGAATAAATGTAAAATAAATTCAGAAATAACAAAAATCATCATAAATAATACATAAATAATATTTAACCCCTTACCCTATAAAAATGATATATCAATTTTTATTATTAATACTAATAATAAAAAATAATACATAAACACCCAACCCCCAAAAAATTAATAAATTACTATTGCTATATTATTAATAATAATGTATTTATTTTTTTTCTTTTGTGTTAGGGTCTTTAGCGATTTATTATTATTTTATTTTTTTAAGGGTTAGGGGTTTAAGTTAGGGGTTGATTATTTTTTCATTTATTGAATGTATTTATTATTATTTTTGTTTATTTTACATTTACTTATTCATTTATTATTATTATTGGTAGTAGTAGTAGTAATAGTATTATTAACACGCTAAAAAAAAAAATATAATAATAATATTAATAAATAATAATAACCCTAACCCCAACCTAACCTTAACTATATTTCCTTACCCTAATGAAAAAATAAATAAATAATAAAAAAGAAATAAAAAATGAGGTGTGCTCCGGACAAAAGGTGGAGGGTTGGTCCCGCGGTCCTCCCCGCTTCGGGATAGAGATTTGGTGGGCCCCCTTGCCGGCCATGTGATAGATGCCGGCGGGGATTTCTGTCCCCCTCCACTCGGGTGGGTGACGCTGGACCACCCTCCACACAAACTATTGTTTACGGCAGCATTGCATATGAATGCATCAAAATGGTCGTAAAGACGACATACGAACCCAGGTTACATTACTTGTTGTTGACCCGTGATAGTCTGTTGTGCACATGATTGTTCCCTGTAATACGTAGACTGCATTTCTTTTACTATCATGAGTTTGTTTGTAGTGTTGTTGTTCTTAATTTTTTATGGCATACCTCTAAATAAAGAATTAAAAAAAAAAAAAGAAATAAAAGTGAATGGAAAAGCTAAAAAAGCTAAAATGCCTAGCAACAAATGATAGTTTTCTCTATTGGCTAATAAAAAAGAAAGCGGCAAAGCTAAAAAACGTTGTATAAAAATGCGCCAAAAATCGTGCATAAATCCACACGAAAAAAGCCCAAAGGCGCTACACTCAGGTGTGAATGCAGCCTAAAGGCCCGTACACACGTGCAGATTGTCGGCCAAAAAGATTCGGCCGATGACCGATCGGCCGATTTTCGGCTTGTTAGTATGATGCTTCCGACAGCCGACATCGCACTTTCAGCCGAAAAGAATCTGTCATGCAAGCATTAAAATTTTTGTATGCCGACACCAGAGAGGCCGATTGTTCGCCAGTCAATACAGAATTCGGCCGACAGACAGCAGATTTGCAAGACTGGGCATGCTCAGAAAAGAAAAAACACAGGGAAAGTTAACCATCACATGACATCACTTCTGCAGTCGGCGGACAAAATTCTTGTGCAGTCTTTTGCACTTTTCAACAGACACGACAGCCCGGGGACAAAAGACGGCCGATCGTTCGGCCGACGATCTGCACGTGTGTACGGGGCATTAGGCATTCTTCTATTTTCATCTGGCTAGCCAGCCAGTCTGTTTTTTTTTTTTTAAAGAACAAGCTCTCCAGCAAGATGTATCAGTTTACATGGATGAGACAAACGATTACAATGGCAGGGGTGCTTAAAATGATCAGCTTTTTATTAATGTAAAACCCTTATCCGGAAAAGAAAAAAAAGTTTGCTTTAACTGCTTATAAAGTGTTAGCTGCAGTTTGGCTTCAATTTGTTACTGTATTTAAATCTACTAACACATTTAATACTACCCTCCTCCACCCCTCACCTATGTCTGCTGTGCCTCACTAATACAGAAGGTGGGTTATTCAGGATCAGAATAATTTATTAATCTCAAAGGGAAATTATTACTGGCCAGATCACCAGGTGAAAACACAGGGGGGAAAAAAAGCCAAAGAAAAGAAAACTGATGCAGCGACCACATCTATTGATCGGTAAGCTGCAATATAAAACATTTTTGGTTTTGGGTTTAATACAACATTAACTCTTAACTGGCCTATATCTCCACTTCAAGGGAATCTTCAAAAAGGGAATTTCTTCACAAGTTATATTGTTTGACATCTCCTACGGAGGGTGGGTGATTAACAATACAACATCTTCAGTGGTTTATTGGTGAGGATTGTATGGTATTAAGTGTCTACACAACAAAGTTGCAACACGCTTGTAAAATGCCCTTGTTAAAAATAAAAAAAAAATAAAAAAACACACGCATCTAAGGCCTCTTTTCCACGGGGCGGATCTGCTCGGTGGACTCTGCTAGCTCAGTTGGGATCACTCAGTTGATTCCCGCTGAGCAGGCGGATGACAGGTCCATCCCCGCTCACTGTGCAGAGACGGACCTGTCAGAGTCCCGCTTTCCTCTACGGGGAGATGGGATGAAAACGGACAGCATGTCTCGCCATCTGTCCGTTTTAAGCGGATCTTGTCAGATAGGATAACAGACAGGTGTCAGTGGATACCTCTCCATAGAAGAGAATGGGTGGCCCGATCAGGTCCATCTGAAAAACTGACAGGCGGACCTGAACAGTCCGATTGCGTGAAAGGGGCCCAAGAGGTTTTTAGCAATGAAGCATTTAACGAAAAAAGATGCCACAGCTATTGTGTGATTCACTTTCTGCAGAGTTAAGTCTAAAGCAACAAAGTGATATTTAAAATGCTTTCAAGCAACCCCCAAATCCTTTGTACTCATCGATGCATGGGCGGCCTTCATAACCTTTAGAATTATGATCTGCCAAGGTCCTTATTATCAGTGGGTTTAACCTTTCACTGACTGATTGCAGTTATTGAACAGACCAATGAAAATGACTTTGGATGATCCAATTCAGCACTGATCACATTGAATGATGGTTTTTCTCCCTTTTTTGAAAATTTGAGCCTGCTTTAGTCTTAGTCTCAAACTGCCCATAAACATTTTTAAGGCGAGCACACTTTTAACCTGAAAGCTCTGTCAGCTAACAAGATCACTTGTATGCAAGTGCTTTCTTAAAGTCCAAATGCAGAATTTTCAAACTCCCTCTTGCCCCCATAAATAAAGTCCTGCAGTGACCTAGGTGATCGGAGGAAGGAACCAGTGTGAAAACGGGCACACAGGCACCGAACATCAAGATGGCTTTCCAAACCCCTAGTGCTAAAACAGAGGAAGGGTGGTAAAAATTGGCAAGGTGAGTAGAGATAATTTTTTTTCAACCAGAAAAAAAAGCAGCAACGGGTCATAAATAATTATCAGTGATATTTAATGTCCATAGACCACCCACCAAATCAGGTGTTGTCATTGTAACCAGACACATGTATGAACAAGAGAAACCCTGGTAATAGATCACCGGGAGGCAAAGGGGTTACTTTAGTGACAAAGGGTTATAATAGGATTTACTAGAAACACTAAAAAATTTATTGAATTTAAATTTTTTACAAAAATAGTCAATATTAAAAACAAAATGATTTGCAGCGTCACAGGATCACTTAGATCCACAAAGGCACCACAAATAAAGGTGCATTACAGAGTCAACAGACAAAAAACAAAGAACACAGGACACAACGCATAATGAACATGCCAAATATCAGTAGACATACGAGATGTCATGTGATATTTGTTGCCTATAAATTATGCAATTGGAATAAACCAGGGTAACAAAATGACATCTAATGTGTTTAGAGCACCTCGGGGGAGAAAAGCGTGGGGGTAGCCCTGTATTAAATATGGTGGCAAATAAGGCACAGATGGAGTTGACGATGTGTCATCAATTTAAATCAATTTCTCTATGTGATCAGAGACTGAAAAAAGGAGCAGGGGTTGGACCCCTCTAGCCAAATGGAGTCGTTAGTCCATGATGATGTCATGATCATGGCAGTAACACCAGATCAGCTGCCGAACAAAGGGGTATCACTCCAAGACACCAGTATACATACAGTTCACATTGGTAATTCTCTGAGCTTTGGCAGT
This sequence comes from Pelophylax lessonae, assembly GCF_965119305.1. Taxonomy (NCBI): domain Eukaryota; kingdom Metazoa; phylum Chordata; class Amphibia; order Anura; family Ranidae; genus Pelophylax; species Pelophylax lessonae. The sequence continues at coordinate 497,519,677 of NC_138771.1, forward strand.
GTAGCTGTCTTTAAAGACAAAGCACAGGTTTCGTGGAGCTAAACATGAGGGTGACAAATGGTACATTACCACAACCTCGGGTCACACATAAGCTCCGGGCAGCTTGCCCTCCCCATGCTAGGTAGCCACTGGTTGTTGTTTCTCTACTCCTCAGATTGTTATTGGGCTGTTGGCTCCCCTGCAAGCACCGCTATGCGGTGATCCCAGCCATACTACGGCTCCCAGTCCCGGTAGGTCTGGGCATTCCACAGGTGGCATCACGTGACGCTTGTGATATTAACCTGTTTCGCAAGGGGTGTAACGTAGCCATAAATTCAGAGGCTGGGAAAATTACAGTACAAACTTTTCAGGTATATTTTCTGGAAAGTAGTATCTTACTAGAACAAAGTGAATGGGGGAGGGTTCCTCCAGAAGTTTCTAGGGGTTCCTTGAGCAATGATCAATTTCTGCTTCTTAGATAAGTAACCACTGCCAGCATCTTTTAGGATCTGTTCACATCTAGGCAACACAGGATCATGGGCAAAATCGCTGCGATTCTGCCCGCTATCCCAAATCAGCGCAAATCTCAGGATGCACTTGCGATCCCTGTTACCTCTGTCACGATTGTCACCCGACGAATGGCGGTAAAATTGCCCAAACAAAATCGCAGGATGCCTGTCGCTCAAAAGAAGTTTAGGCGACAATTGTGGCAAATTCACGCTGCAATCAGGGGGCCCTTGGAAGTACCGGAGATCGCAAGCACACCGACTTGCAGGAATTCAGGATTGCAGGCAGAATCGCAGGGATTCCGCCCGCGATCAGGGCATTCTTTCCAATGACCACAGATGTAAGGAGCATCCTTACTAGTGACCACTGCATTAAAGTACCACAAGCCATCAATAGGTAATTATTAGCAGGGGTTCCCTGAGACCAAAAAGGTGTTTCAAGGGTTCCACAATGTTTAAAATTTTGAGAAAGGCTGAAATAGATTGTGTTTTGCTGCATGAGAGTAAAGCTTTGTTAAAGCATATGGAAAACCAAAATAGAACCTATTGCAGCCTACCAGTCCTTAGATGTGGTGGTCAGGGGCGTACCGTGGGGTTGGCCAAAATGGCGCTCGCCAGGGGCGCAGGCCAAGGGGGGGGGGCGGAAAAACACTGGCAGTGTAGTGCAGACGCAGTGACTTACCGCTCCTCCCAGTCCTCCGTTCAGCCTGCGCCCCCCAGGCCCCGCGGCCGGCGCCCCCCCGCGGGGCCTGGGCCCCCCTCCAATTGAGGGTCCAGCAAGCGGAGGAGGATTTACCTTCTTCCTCCTCCGTGCCTAGTGGATTGGCTCCACCTACCTGGCACCTCCTCCCTCCATGATCATCTTCTCCATCCAGGCAGCGCGCGCGCCGATCACTCACAGTCTGCGTAGAGCTGCTCCACCTCCCAGCTTCACCCTCTGGCTCTAGCATCATGGCTTTCAGGGTTCCCTCCTCGTAAGGTAAGGGGAGTCTGATCTAAGGGGGGGGGGCTCTAATCCAAAGGGCATTTCTAATCTAATGGGGTGCACTGATCTAAGGGGGGATCCTGATCTGATGGAAGATTCTGATCTAAAAGAAACTCCAGATTTAAAGGGGACTTTCATCTAAGTAAAATGTGATCAAAAGGGGGACTCTTGATCTAGGAGGGGACTCTGGTCTAAAGAAAGAATCTGATCTAGGGGAGATTTCTGCTTTAAAAGGGGGACTCTCAACTAAAGGAAGACTATGATCTACAAGGGGATTCTGAAAACAGGGGGGACTCCTGATATAAAGGGGGATTCTAATTAAAGAGGGGGACCTCTGTTATAAGGGGGGGGGGGGGCTCTGATGTGAGAGGGGACTAATGTAAGGGGGAACTCCAATATAAAAGTAGTCTGGTGACTGGAAGGTTTTACCCCCTTAATGACCAGGCCATTTTTTGTGATACAGCACTGTGTTATTTTAACTGACAATTGCATGGACATGCGATGCTTTACCCAAATAAATTAACCACTTACCGCAGTGACGTACCCGTACATCGGCAGACTTTGCGGTGTTATACCGGGGTGATGCCGTTGTTTAGAGCTGGCGGTCGACTTTCCGGCGGTAACAACCGATGCAGCTCGGGAGCCGCTCGGTCGTTACCCCGGCGATTACCCCGTTACGCCCCCCCCCCTCCTCCCACCTTCCGCGGCTTTGCCTGGATCTCCAGACCCGAGCACCCAGCCGGCACATCGGCTGGATGGAGTCCCGATTAAAGCCGGAAACGGCTTAGATCGGGTCTCCGATGACGTAACCCGGAGGCGGCTTCCATGCCGTCACCTCCGGGTTACTCGGCTGCTAAAGGCGGCAATTTCAAAAACCGAGTGTATTCAAAAATGCCGTTTGCGGCGTTTTGAATACATGGAAGTGTAGTGGAGGGGTTTGGGGTCTTTTAGACCCTCGATCCCTCCATAAAGAGTACCTGTCACTGCATATTGGTGTCACAAGGGATGTTTACATTGCTTGTGACAGCAATAAAAGTGATCAGATTTTTTATTTTTTTTTTAAAAACCTGTGATGAAGTTAAAAAAAATAAATAAATAGGAAAAAAAAAAAAAATTTTAGCCGCCCCCGTCAGCTCGCGCACGACAGAAAACGCATATTGAAGTCGAACCGCAAATGAAATCATTGCTCAAACCACACATGTGAGGTATCCCCGCGATCGCCAGAGAGTGAGCAATAATTTAAAAAAAAAAAAAAAAAAAAAACGACACTCTTACTCTACTGGTAACTGTTAAAAAATTTTAAAGCGCCGCCAATTGAGATTTCTATTGACCGTGGTTTGTCACCATCCCACGGGTGTGCGCAATTTTAAACCGTAACATGTTGGGTATCTATTTACTCGGCGTGACATCATCTTTCACAATATACAAAAAAATGGACTAACTTTACTGTCAAGTTTTTTTTAAATGCAGTGAAATGTGATTTTTTGTAATTTTTTTTTAAAAAATGGCGTTTTAAAGATCGCTGCGCAAATACTTTGTGACAAAAAATATTGCAATGACCGCCATTTTATTCTCCAGAGTCTTTGCTTAAAAAAAAAAAAAATTATATAATGTTTGGGGGTTCTAAGTAATTTTCTAGCAAAAAATACTGATTTTAACTTGTAAACAAAAAGTCTCAGAATTAGGCCTGGGGCTTAAGTGGTTAATGTCCTTTTTTTTCCCACAAATAGAGCTTTTGGTGGTATTTGATCACTTCTTTCATTTTTTGCGCTAAAAACAAAAAAAGAGCGACAATTCTGGAAAAAATAGGGGGGCAATACAGCTTCTCGCCAAGGGTGCTCGAGACCCTAGGTACGCCTCTGGTGGTGGTTGCAATAATTTTCTTTCGTTCTGCCTCCTTGTCCTTTATGTGTCCTAGTAAAACAAACTTTCTGTCCTAGGGTGACAACCCTCACTCGCCTTTCTGTACCAGGACAACAGAAGATAGGACTACGAAACCCCGTTCGTCTATTTTCCATAAAAGAAGGACATGGCTCTCTTATCCTCAGGGATAACCGAGAACAATGTAATTCATAACAGTCAGCACAGGAAGTTATCAGCTCACAAGATTTTTGGCCCAACCAACAAGATTTTTTTTTAATCAACAGTTTTAACAAAATGCTTGTGATAGTATATTTAACATACCAAAAAGGACCAAATAAGAGGAGGTCATGTGTACAGGCAGCCTTTAGGACCTCTGGCAAGCATCCACATAGTTTTGGCAGTGGTTGCTCGTTTGAATGTAGCCATGATCTTTAACGAACCCTTAATGAATGCTAAACTCTAATCCCACCCCCTCTATTGAAAGTAGTGCAGAATACAGGAGTATCAAAAAGAACAAAGGCCAGAGCTCCGGCCACAGCATAAAAACATGAGCATAATAAAATAAAAACTACAAAAGATAGGAAATAAGGCTACACATAGCCTCACTGGTAGAGTTTGTGCCATATATTACTCAGAACAGTACTAACAATCTGTAATAAAACAAGGGAGTACAAAAAACAGTCCCAGAGACCAGGGAAGCCTTTGAGGCCCAATACGAAAAGATGCAAACTAGGAAAAAATATGAGGTCTGGTCCCCTACATTGGACAGAAAATAAAACCCTCAAAAAGGGAAAGGGAAGACCCCAGCCGAGGAAGAAAACATAGAAGGAAGAGGAGAAAGAGAGAGTAAGAGCATCAGGACAGGGATCGGAAACCCAGAGAGGGAGCCCAAAAAGGCAACTAAATGGAAAAGGGAATCCACTTGTTATCAAGCACCTTCCTTAAAGGGGTTGTAAAGTCAGAAGGTTTTCTATCCTAATGCATTCTATGCATTAAGATAAAAAGCCTTCTGTGTGCAGCAGCCCCCCTCAGCCCCCCCTAACACTTACCAGAGGTCCCTCTCTGTCCAGCGATGTCCGAGTGTTTCAGGCGCCCAAGATTCTCCCTCCTGATTGGCTGAGACACAGCAGCATTGCAATTGGCTGCCGCTGCTGTCAAAGTCAGGTAGCCAATCAGGAGAGAGTGGGCTGGGGCTTCGTGACTGAAAAGACACAGGGAGCTGTGACATGGCTCAGGTGCCCCATAGCAAGCTGCTTGCTGTGGGGGCACTGAAAAGGAGGGAAGGGCCAGGATCGCAGATGAGTAACCCGAGAAGAGGGGAATCCAGGCTGTTCTGTGCTAATCCACTGCAACAGAGCAGGTAAGTAGAACAGGTTTATTATTTTTATAGGAAATAAAATTATACTTTACAATTACATTAAGCTCTATATGATCATAGCTGCCCCATGGTCCCCACACCTTCTTAAACCATTTAACGGTGTCATTAATTATGCTAGCAAGGTGTTCATTGCTCTTAGACTTGTATAATATAACAAATTACATTAATCATTCTTTTTTTCCTGCACTCCACAGGCCACTGACATAACAGGTTCTTCTTCTTGTTCTTTGGTGGTGGTGGTATTTTCTCCTGAGTGGAGGATTCCTCTTGAGTTCTGTGAGCCCAGTTTACATGATGATGCCACCCCAGGAGGTAGTTCCACCACAGCCTGAGTTTAAAGGCATTAGGTTGAATGATGCTGTCCATATTCCAACCCTGGAACTCGGTTGAATGATGCTAACAGGTCCTTCTTTTGAAGACGTGGTATTTCCTACTTGTGAGTCTAGGAGTACTGTGTGCCCAGGCTACATAATAATGCCACCCCAAGAGGTAGATCCAAGACAGCCTGGGCTCAAAGGAGCTGGGTTGAAAGACACTGGCCATATTCCAAAAGTGGGATTGAAATGATGCTAATGATGCAGTCTACAGAGTGACCTCACAGGTCCTTCTTCCTCTGAGGTGGTGGTCCTTCCTCCTCCGAGTCCAGGAGTACTGTGAGCCCAGGCTACATTATGATGCCAACCCGGGGGAGGTATTGGGTTGAATTAGCCATCGTTCAACCCTGAAGACTGTCAAGATCTAGTGGTGGAAGGTCACCTTTAGATTGAAGGTGAATATTGTAACATCTCTGGCATTAGAGGTAGACAGTTCACAACACTATGTCACAGGAAGGAAGTCCCAGCCAATTGTCACCTAATTCCCAAGGGTTGAAGATTTAGCGTCTATTTTGTATAAATAAGATTATAATGCGCATATAAATGCTTGCATTGTGTACAATAAAAATCTTTCAATATATTTTTGAAATAATTTGTACCGTCAAAGTCCTTAAATAGCTGTAGGGTTCTTTTGTGTAGTTTCTCTGACAGGATGTGGTACCGGACTTGTATGTCCAAATATTAGATGGTCTTTTTCAGGCCCTCCTCCCACCCTCTCCCTCCTCCCACCCTCTCTTTTTTTCTAACACTGTCAGTGTCATTCTCTTAAGCCCTGTACGGTGAGCCAACTTTAACATAATGACATAACCCAAGACAGCCTATGCTTAAAGAAAATTGAATAAAGCTTGGTGTCATTTAACCTGGCAGTGTAGCACAGAGGAGCATGTGGAGGGCAATGTTGGGGCATGGAAAAGGCAATTAGTGCTTTGAAACACTTTCTTTTTTGAAACTGATCTACAAGATACCATTTACAAACTTCCCAAATGTTCTTCTAACCCTGGTAATATTCCCTATGATATGTTTAGTATTATCAAACATGAAATAGCAAAAAAGAAAAAAAAAAAAAAAAAAAACTGTGATGCTATCAATCAAACTTGGATATGGCCGGGCCATGTAGAAGGGTACTCTGTGGCACTGCATATCAGATCAAATGTCTCCCCAGACACCCTAAAGAACTTCACATTTCATTGTGCTTTGAGATGGTAGTCTCCTGATGTCTGGATCCAGAGAGAATTACAATGACACAAGGTGATGTGAAGAACTGAGAGTGGGCAAAGATGATCCCAGGAAGGATTACATGATGCAAGGGGGTAGGAAAGACTGATAAAGATGGGGCGGGGCGGGGCGGGGCTGGGCTGGACCGAGAAAGGATTACATGATGCAAGGGGGTGTGCAGTGCTGTGTAGAGATGAACCCCTTTTAATTTCATACGGATATGATGAAGTCAGCCCAACGGCCGATAAGACTTTACAGGAGTAATGAGGGGACCAGTCACCCTGCTGCACATAAAGCAAGTGCAAGTGTCAGGTCCCCTGCAAAGGAAAGGGCAAATAGGAAACCTCTGTAGCATGACTTTTATAACAGATCAGACAAGAACACTGCTGTATAAAAAGGTAAATTAAGCCAACATTAAAATTACATTTTTCATAAGTATTTTCCGGCGTATAAGACGACTGGGCGTATAAGACAAACCCCCTAATTTTCAAGTTGAAACATAGGTTTTGGGCTATACTCGCCATATAAGACTACCCCCCTTCCGAAGCAAGGAAACACCATTGAAAAACATCAGATTTCTCATAGATCTCCAAGGTACCCCAAGTACTGTAATACATGTAATCTCTCATAATATCTCCAAGGTACCCTAAGTTCAAGTATTACTAGTAGATGTAATCTCAAGACGCTGGCTGTGCGGGAATCCTGTACCAGTATACCATATGTACTGTAGCTTCGGCTACATACAGTATACCGTGCTGCGCCAATCACAGTGAGCAATGTATTCTATTATTGCTCTATTATTGCTCGGATTGGCAGTCAGAGAGGTGGGCTGATGTTACTCCGCCAATCCGAGCAGGCTTTGCATTCAATAATAGAATACGTCGCTCTGCCTGATTGGCTCAGCGCGGTATACTGTATGAAGCCGAAGCTACGGTACATACGGTATACCGGTACAGGATTTCCACACAGCCAGTGTCTTAAGAGATTACATCTACCGGTAATACTTATACTTAGATTACCTTGGAGATATTATACTCGGCGTATAAGACGACCCCCCATTTTTGGGGGATTTTTTTGAGGTTCAAAAGTAGTCTTATACGCCAGAAAATACAGTACATATATAAAGTCTTTGCCCACAAACTACGAATATACATTTTGCCTGGAGTGGGGATTTAACGAAAAGAGAATTTACAGATTCTTTCGTAGAGCCCAGATATACATTGATTTAGATTTATTGCACATACAGGCTGTAACATACACTGTATTGCCTGGCCAAATTAGATTACGTTTGTCATCGTCAATCAACTGATCTATGGAGCAGAAATTTTTTTAAGTTTTCTGCGAAACAATCGTAACATATCTATTTATCCATCTTAATATAATTATACAAAATACTGTACCTGGAAGAACAATTTTACCGATATTTGTACCTTTCACATATGTATATTTTTAGCATTCTTTCAGCAAGGTAAATTGTAATTTTTTTTTTTTTATCAAAAGATGCAAAGAGTCAGGCAGACCTGTGGCAAGCCTGAAACTGCCCATAGACTAAAGCTCTTTGCAGTAATGCAATGGGCCCCAACACAACAGAATCACTCACCCCTGCTCAAGCATAGCTGGCAAAACAAGTCCCGAATATGTACTTGATTTGTGTTTTTAGAATTTTGCCTGCAGTTTAACTTTATTAATATAATTGAACTTCTGTAAAGTGTACTATTAACATAGTGATAAATTAAGAATTTGCAGAATAGGTAGTATACTGTAACCCCCAATTGTTTGCCTTGTGCTTGTCATGTCATGCATTTTATTGCCCGGGAGGTGCGTTAACAAACGTCCATTCTCATATTTTCCCCATCTATTGCTAACTCTTCAGGCAGGGAACGTTCAGGCTCTCAGGCAATGACCGTTCAGCAAAACACATCTCATATCTTGTTATCATCAAACAATTCCTCTCCAATTCCTAGGAGCCAGAGTGCCTAGGAAAGCCCACAGTTCCTTCTTCCACCCAATTGCATGATCTCCTGCCTATTTGGGCACACTTCACATATTTTTATATTATTTGAAAACAATCATAAAAGGGAGGCCGATGGGGTTTACCCCTCCCCATTTTTTGTCAAAGCAGGAACCCCCCTTAATAAAATAGCCTATATATAGCTACAAAAAAAATAGCTTTCACAGCATTGCTCATCTTCAGTCCGAAGCTGTCCCATGCAAAACTGATACCAAAATGTCTGGGGCGTGCTCCTCACCCGAGACTGACAGTGCAAAAAAAAAAGCAGCACATTGATGAGCTCATCTCTGTCACTTTGCTATCTCCTCTTATTAGCATGCTTTTGTCAGCACATTAACTGACTGGCTTCTAGTGCTGCTTCTCCCTCCACCAGTCTGAGCTCTTCTGTACAGGGACTACAAGAAGATGATGAATTACAGTACATACAGGTACTTGCACTGCTTGTAATACATACAATACAATGTAATAAAAATGTTATATTTTAAAAAAAAACCTCTTTCTTCCCCCCAAGATATGTGGAGACATTGGCTTTTTGATAGGGGGCAGGAAAGTAAAGCTGGCAATAGATGGATCAAAAAAACAAAAAGCGAAGTGGATGAAGGAATCCTCTCCACTGTGCTGTTGTATTCTGACAGCGGGGACCCTTTGCTTTCAGGACACACAGATTTGTGCTGCAGTCGATTGGCTGCATGTGCTGATCAAATTAAAATTTTCCAACATTCCCATTAAGGCTACATTCACACCTGAGCATAGCGTTTTCGCGCGTTTTTTACAGCGATTTTTACCGCGATTTAACCGCGATTTACAGGTGTTTTTACAGGCGTTTTTTGTGCAGGCGTTTTTAGATTGAATACAAACCAATGGAAAACGCCTGTAATCTGCCCAAAAAGAAGCTCATGTACTTTTTTGAGCGTTGGGCGTTTTGCTTACAGCGTCAAAACGCTCAGATGTGAACAGGGGCCATTGAAATGAATAGGATTTGTCTTGTTGGGCATTTTGAGAGCTGATCCTAGAGCAGAAAAACTCCCCAAAACGCCTAGATGTGAACGGAGCCTTATGAAAAGCTGATTATTAGAAAGATTCTTAATGTTAACCTAACAAAGCTGTAAATCTTTCAGTTTATTTTTGATTGCTTCATTAACATATCACTAACTACCATGTCAGAGCAAAATAATAGTTTTTTTATTTTTCTGTAAATGCAGTGTTTTTAAAGAGACAAAAAACATGGGAAAAAATGGGATTTTTGACTTACCGTAAAATCCATTTCTCTGATGTTCATTGACAGACACAGCTCCTGGTTCTTCTTAACCATTGGGTTATACTTCCCCCTACAGGAGTAGGATACTAGGCAGGAAAAAGCTTGACTAAGCCTATGGGCAGTCCCAGGCGGTATACACCCACACTCTGCTATAGGCACACAGTTTTATTCCAAACAGTGTTAGAAGAAAGCAAACTCCACAGAGGGGTGAGTGCTGTATCCATCAATGAACATCAGAGAAATGGATTTTACAGTAAGTCAAGAATCCCATTTTCTCTTTCGTTAATTGACAGACATAGCTCCTGATTCTTCCTAACCATTGGGACGTCCCAAAGCAGTGTGGTAACATGAGGGGTGGGAAAACAGCAGTATAAATTCCCAAGGCGGCTAACCATAACCAACCAGGTAACATGGAGCTCAACCAAAACAACTGGAACTCACCTGAAAAAACAATACACCCTCAAAGAGGACCAGGTCCTCTGAACAGCAGCCTGCAAAACCTTGCCACCAAAAGAAGCATCCGCAGATGCCAACACATCCACTTTATAAAACTTTGTAAAAGTGTGCACAGACGACCAGGTGGCCGCCTAGCAAACCAGATCACTGATGCCTGATGACGGCAGGCCCAGGAGGCACTAAACGCCCGAGTAGAGTGTGCCTTAAAAGAGAAAGGAGGTACCTGACCCCTAATTGAAAAAGCCTGAATCACTGTCTTTTCCATTTGGAAATGGTCACAGCAGAAACGGCAAACCCTTTTCGAGGTCTAACCGTGAGTACAAATAGGGAGTCTGACTTCCTAAAAGACTCCGTAGCTGCCAGATACACCCCGATTGCCCGAACCACATCTAGGGAATGCAGAGCAATTTCCTTAGGATGTTTTAGCCTGGGACATAGGGAAGCCAACACAATGTCTTCATTCAAATGGAAATCAGAGATGACCTTTGGAAGGAACAACGGACAGGGACAAAGAACCATCTTAGCTCCATAAACCAACAAGTAGGGTGAACGACAAGACAACATCGCCAGTTCCGACACCCTGAAGGCAAAAGTAATAGCCACCAAAAAAGGCCACCTTCTGGGACAACATAAGCAGGGGAACCTACTGATATTTCTGAAGGGAGATTCCTGGATAACTGGCAACACCAATTTGAGGACCCACGGCAGTAATGGAGACCGCACTGATATTTCTGAAGGGAGATTCCTGGATAACTGGCAACACCAATTTGAGGACCCACGGCAGTAATGGAGACCGCACTGGAGGAACCAAGTGTCAAACTCCCTGGATAAAGGTACGCACCAAGGACGGTGCGGCCAATTGATGTTGAAAGAAAACCACCAAGGCTGAAACCTGGCCCTTGATTGTACTCAAGGCCAGGCGCTGCTCAATACCCCATTAGAGGAAAGCCAAGATCTGAGCCACCGAAAAGGAGCGAGGGAGAACCCCAAAAAAGACTCACACCATGCAACGTACGTTTTCCAAATACGATGGTAGATCTTCCTAGAGGTAGATATTCTAACCTTTAACAGTGTAGGAATCACAGATTCAGACAAACCTCTATCCTTCAGCACCTGGCTTTCAACAGCAAAGCCTTTAAAACCAGCGACTGTAAAGCAGGATGGAAGATTGGTCATTGAGACAGCAGATCTTCCCTGAGAGGAAGTCTCCAAGGAGCATCGGCGACCAGCCGTACCAGATTGGCATACCAAGACTGGCGATGCCAGTCTGAAGCCACCAGAAAGACCAGAATCTCTTGCTGCCTCCAGTCTACACAGGAGTCTTGGCAGCTTGAGAGGGGGAAAGGCATAAATCAAACTATACTAACGCCAAGGATACACTAGTGCATCTGTGGCATTGGCCAGAGGATCCCAAGACCATGCCACAAACCTTTGTACCTTCCATGGAATGTGTACAGCAGAGAGGGCTGGAACAAATGTTTTGCCCACCTTAGAATGCTGACTTCTTCTCCGCCAGGACACTTCTTGTGCCCCCATGGTGATTGACATAGGCCACGCAGTGGCATTGTCCGATTGAATTTGTACCGGACATCCCTGAAGACGAATTGTCCAATGATCCAGTCAAAGTCTGATCGCTCAAAGTTCATCAATTGACAGTTTGGACTATGCCCGAGTCCAGACCCCATGAGCACAAGCTGTGCCAAGGACGCCTCCCCACCCGGACAGCCTAGCATCCGTGATGACAAATGCCCAGTACAGGGGGAGAAGGATTTTCCTGTCGAAGTGCCGGAGAACAAAGCCACCTCTAGAGACTATGGATTCTTGTCCATTTTCCCAGAATCTATTTTTGCAGAGATCTTGTGTGGAATTGTGCAAATGAAACGGCCTCGAAATAGACACCATCAGGCCCAGCACCCGCATGCAAGCCTGGAGAGATGACCATCTGCTGGACAACATAAGCTGCATTGCCTCCTGCAATTTCTGGAGTTTTTCCAGAGGAAGCATTACTCTTGCTAAGGCCGAATCCACTCAGATAGTCCAGTTTTGTGGATGGAACCAGAGCAGACTTCTGAAGGTTTAGAACTCCCTCAGAGACTGCAGAGTAATCTCCAAGGTGTCCATCAGAGCAGTCAGAGACTCTGCTCGCAGAAGAAGATTGTCCAGGTACCCCTGTACCCTGATCCCTTGCTGACGCAACAATGCTAGCACCGGGGCCGACACTTTGTGAAGACCCAGGGAGCGGAGGCTGGACCAAAGGTAAACACCAAAAACTGATAATACTCCCCGCCCAGGAAGCGCTGGTGACTGGCACATATTGGAATGTGAAGGTAGGCATCCTTGAAGTTGATAGAAGCGAGAAAATCCCCCATATGTAGGGACGCCACTACCGTGCGAATGGACTCCATTCAGTACTTCTGTACCTGCACAAAGCAGTTTAGCGCCTCAAGGTCCAGAATTGGACGTACCTTGCCTTCCTTCCAGGGAACTGTAAACAGGTTTGAGTAAAACCCCTGAAAACATTTTGAAGCCGGAACCGAGACAATCATCCCATGAAGTAACAAGTCTTGCACTACCTCAAAGTGACCACATAAGCAACCTGGGGACAAGTGCAGGTTGGAAGAGAAGAACCTTTCCGGAGGAAAAGACCGAAACTGGACCAAATTACTTTGTGGACCCACTTGACCTGTACCAGAGAGGTCCACGGATCTGGAAATCAGCAAACACGTCCCCCCACCCCAGGTACTGGTGAAGGCGCCCCTTCATGCAGAGGAAGCCTTGTCTGCAGGTCTAGAAGACCCCCTCGTGGCTTGCCAGACCAGGTCCTCTTGGAGCTGCCCTGAAGGACTTTTATCCCTTGAGGGACGAAAAAAGGCCTCTTATGAGCCAAGAAGACAGGACCACATCTATGATGAGGCTCCCTCCGCATGCTAGCCTCCAATCAGGCAATCCCCCACCAAAGGGGAGATAAGATAAGTCCTTTTTGGAAGTCTGGTACGCAAACCAGCATTGTCATCTAGCTAGACGCTGAAGGGCCATCGCTGATACAGAGTCTAAAATCAAAGGAGCCGCATCCAAAGAGGCATCACAGATGAACTGTAGCCCCTGGATAAAGCTCTGCAAAGGCAGGGGGAAGCCGTTTCCCCTCCAGGTCCCAGCGGATTAGCCCACTCATCAGAGTTTGTGACACTAGGGCAATAGTAAATACAGACCTAAGCCGAATCAGCCATAGCGAAACATATGGCGGGCCAGAGCCACCGCTCTCCTATCAACCGGATCTTTAAGGGCCAAGGACTCTTCAAGCGGAATTAAGGTAGCTTTATTTAACCTGGAAACCGGCGAGTCCACTACAGCTGGGAATCCTTATAAGGATACCGCATAGCAATACGCTTAGAGACCACAAGAGTGCTTTTTGGACAACCCCGCTGTTATGCGACAACGTTGTCAAAGTAAGCGTGAAAGGGGAACACCTCCGCCACAGAGGAGGACCTGTGGTGCCAAATGGGACCAGCGCCTCTGACGCAGCATCTTCTCCATGTTTAAAATGTCACGCACTGACACAATCACTGCAACCACTTTTCATGCATGGCTAGAGGAGCAGAGGAAACATCCTCACTGTCTGAGCACTCAGGGTGCGTGGACACAGACCCAGTAGGGTGACTCGCGTCCGCGGCGGCCGAAACAGATTCAGGATCTGATGGACAGATGAGGCAGGGGAGGGCGGGGAACACTATATACTAAGGTCACCCAGGAAAAACATAACAACAAAGGGATGGCCACCGACAGCGATTCCTCAAGGGGGATGCCGACACAGGGTCCACAAATGGATCACCTACTGGCCCCGCAAAAAACAAGGGGGTCGCCCTCCGAGCCCCCCCACAGAGGCCCTCACAATAGGAAATAGCCAAACGCGGATGCCTGGCAGGGTATCCTGATGGTCCCGCAACCCTAAAAGGGGTGCAAGCCCTCCACAATAATGGCGGCATGGATGCCATCAAAACGAAAACCACCCCCCACAGCGCCAACCCTTCCAAGGGAGGTGCCAAGCTGGCCACATGGCCTAGTAGGCCATGGCCTCAAATTTGTGTGAAGGCCCAGCCGCAAGTGCACTTATCTCAGCCAGGTTTACTGGGGATGCCCCCCCCCCCCAACGGAGGCCGACTCAGCCGCAAGCCACAACCTAAATTTATGTGGATGCCAGGGGCAGCTGAAAGGAAGGTGGATGCCCAAACAAAGGGTTGTGGCTTAAACCACACTCACCACTGGGGCCGCCCCACATAGCTCCCAATCAGTAGACTGCATGAGGCATGACCGACCCAACTCCCAGGGTAGCAGGGGAACCCTGCTCAACCTCCCCCCCCCCCCGTCATGCACCAGGAAAAACCCGGTCAGCAGCAACTCCAACAAGCCCCCCTTAAGAGCATGTGGCAAAAGTCAGCTCATAACCTCATCCAGGGAGGGGGGGGGGGGTGGCCTGAAGACTCACAGTGACCACCAAATTTTTAGAGGGCTTGGGGGAGGGGGGAACTCGGGGGGTCCCACTGTCCCAAGGAGGGACCCACGTCCACCCCAAAAAACCCTCCAGGGGTAGAGGGGGAACAGCTACTTACCATACCAGGAACAGGGTGGGCACCGCTCTTTCAAGACCACCACTCCATCAGAATGTGGGTGGCTGTCAGTCAGGAGAAACGCTGCGACTCAGGCCAAGGCCAGATCGTGTGCGCCCTCTAAAGACTTAACTCGCAGGCCAGCCCCAGTCCAGTGGGGCTATGTCACGGTCGACCTAGCGCGGAGCTGAGGCCTGCACACGCTCACTGGCCAGACTTGGGTGACCCTCTGGATCTAGATTATCCAGTCCATCGCCCAGTCCAGCAGTTGATTCTCGCAGGAAAAAAAAATAAAGACAGGAAAAAATCAATTTAAAAAAGGAAACAAATTGCCAGGACCAGAGATCCCAACAAGGAAATAGGTCCTTACTCCTGACTAGGCAGAAAAAAACTGAGTGCCACTGCCTATAGTTGAGTGTGGGTGTATACCCCCTGGGACTGCCCATAGGCGTTGTCAAGCTTTTTCCTGCCAAGTATCCTACTCCTGTAGGGGGCAGTATAACCCAATGGTTAAGAAGAATCAGGAGCTGTGTCCGTCAATGAAGGAAAGAGAAATGTACCAAATAATTATGTATTTTTTTTTTATTTTCCGTGAGATATGCTTTGAAGTGACCCTGCCACAACAGGTCACTTCTACAAAAGAGGACATCTGTAAAAGAGGCATTTATATACTTTAAAATTCGGTTGTCAACCAAAGACCATAAGCATGCTGTATTTACCTGCTCTGTGAAATGATTTTGTACAGAGCAGCCCAGATCCTGCTGCTCTCAGGGCCCCTGCCGACACTCCTGCTTCCACCCCCAAGTGGCTTGCTATGGGGGCACTGGTGCTGCCACTGTGTCCATATGACACAAAGAGCAGGGCTCCCACTGCTGGAGGTGAGCTGCATGCAGAATACATTAAAGGTAAAAACCTTCTGCCTTTATAACCACTTTAAGGTCCCTTTCAAACCACTTTCTGATCATGACTGCCGTTCAGATGGACCCAGCTGGAATCTCCTGTAGGTCTACGGACAGATGGATTTGTGTCCTTTTACCTCCACCTTACATCCAAGTCTGTCCAGCTAAAAAAAAAAAAAAAAAAACTATAAAGACTGCGTCTTTTCCATTTTTCTGACCCTAAGCAGGGCACAATCTGTTTACATCCAGAAGCCCATAGATCAAAAACAGGTCCATCACAGTTCGCTATCAGAATGCAGACAAAAAAAATTATGTCATGGATGTCTGTTCTGCTCTGATTCAGCAGGGAATCTGCTTATGGATTCCCTGATGAATGGAGCAGAGCACACCCATGTGAAAGGAACTTTATACAATCTGTCTGCTGGATACTGCCTGATCTTAGGTCTGCTTAACCTTTTTTTTTTTTTTTTTTTTTATAGAAGACCATGCAACAAACACTTTTAATTGGAAGCAACATTTCCTTTAATTGGACATTTTTGGGGTCAGCAGTTGCTGAACAATAAGAGATAACATCAGAGCCGCTCTGATATGTAGCTGCAGGCTGTATTCTCTCTCACAATAGATACTGACAGCGATCGGGTTACCATGACATCGAGTATAAGCGTCGATCATCCATGCCTTCAGGCACTGCTTTAACTTATGTCTTTAGGCGTTTGTTTAAACTTATTAAAAAAAAAAAAAATCTCTTTCTTGGCTTTTTTAGGTTGTCTCCTGAAAGCACCTCTTATTTGTGCAGACATATTATTTAAAATAGGCATAGACAGCCCCCAGCAAGCTTGCCACTTCCGGTGGAACTTGCTGCTATTGGCTCTGACAGTCCAATTAAAATGTCAATTACAAAGTCTGGTCCACCCACTTCCCAGACACAACACAAAGACCACTGACAGCAGAGGAGTTGCTGTGCAGAAGAAGCCCATCCGATCTGAGGTCTGAAGAGCATGCATTGGGCTAATCTGAGGTCTGAAATGTATCCACTGAGGCTGATCTGAGGTCTGAAGTGCATGTGCTGGGTTTGACCATGGGGCATGAAGTAAATGCTTTGGAACTGATCTGAGGTCTGAAATTTAGGCATTAGGGCTGAATCGGAAGTGCATGCATTGGGGCTGATCTAAGGTGTGCAAAGCATCCACTAGAGGTGGATATGATGTCTGAAGTGCCTGCATTGGGGCTGATCCAAGGCCTGAAGCGCATGGCATTGGGGCTGATCGGAGGCCTGAAGTGCATAGAATTGGGGCTGATCTGAGGCCTGAAGTGCATGGCATTTGGGCTGATTCCAAGCCTGAAGTCCATTGCATTGGGGCTAATCCGAGGCTTGAAGTGCATGGCATTGGGGCTGATCTGAGGCCTGAAATGCATGGTATTGGGACTGATCCGAGGCCTGAAGTGCATGGCATGCATTGGGGGTGATAAGTATTCGGAATAAAAAAAGTTTGCTGGCCTTTATTAGACTCAAGTGTAATTTCAGCATGGCTGCAATGTTTTCTGGATAACACTAGCACATAGAACACTGGATTTTACACACTGTAGGAGTTGTGTTTTAGTCAAACAAAATAATCTAGAAGTACTAGAATAAGAGTCCGAGAAATAAATTATATACCGTGAAAACAACTTGTAACACAATCTAAAATATTACTCTCCTCTTAAAACTTAATAAACTAAAAAAAAAAAAAATATATATGAAACGTATGCAACATAGCTAGGTTACTTGGTAGAGTTTGAAGACTGGATGGATAGAAAGGCAATTTTACACAGCTCAACATTGAAAGAAGAAGCAGCAGACTATTGTGTTCATCTTTTTGTCACTCTGCTTTTTCCTCCTATCACCAAGTTCCTGGTTATCACATGGACACTGCAGTACAATTGTATGGCTACTAATGCCCCCTTTTATGTCCCAGTCTGAGCTCTACTGTAGAAAGACTCTAAGAGGCTGATACTGCAACAAATGTGGGTACTTGTACTGCTTTCAGTTAAAAAATTGGATATTTTACATTTCTGTAAAATCTTTTACTTGGAGTGTAGCACAGAACACAGATTTCCTTCATAATGGACGGGTTATAAGCTTCCACCTTTAGGTGACTGGATACTGGAAACCCCACTCAAAGCCTTAGCCACTCCCTTATATAACCCCCTGTGAAACAGCAACTCATTGAAAAATCTCCAATTATTCCTGCTGTAGAGTCACGGAAAGTGACGTGGTTGGAAATTTTGCGAGTTGGAGTTTTCGTCAGGATGCCGGCTTTCATGAAAAATGAATGTGAGCGGCTTCTACAACCACTCGATAACTTTTAGGCCCCTTTCACACTTGTGGACCGTTCAGATCCGCCGGTTTTTCAGGCGGATCTGAAGGGATGCCCCATGCACCTCTATGGGGCATCGAATGTCAGCAGATGTCAGCGGAGATCCGATCCGTCAAATCTGGACGGATGGAAACCCTATTTTCCAGCCGTCTGGCGGATAGGATCGGATGGGATCGAATGAGAATGGACAGGCGGTCCATTCTCATCCGATTCCCCCACAGAGAAGAGTGGGGACCTGACAGCTCTGTCTCCGCACATAGTGCGGAGACAGTGTCAGGGATACCACATGCAGGCATCCAGCAAGGGTGATCAGATCAGTTGGCTGCACCAAGGAATCAGGACCAAGATGGATAAAGATGTAAATAAGTTTATTAAGCAAAATGACACACTCCAATACCAACACCAGTGACCATAAACAAGTAAACAAAATATAAATGATAACAGTACAAAACCCCAATAGAACCTAACAAACTATATACAAAAGGATGGAGCAAACAATAGCAGGACAGGACAGGGGACAGGAGACAAGGAAAGCAGGGAGCCAGGTACAGGAAGCAGGGTACAGGGAACAGGATCAGAATACAGCATTCAGGATACAGGTTTCAGGATCAGACAGAGACACGGCTAGCAGAGAAAATACTGAAGCACTGAGCCTCAGTGAAGGGCGGGCTTATATTCCCTCAGCAGTCCTCAGGTGCAGCTTAATTAAAAGAACAGTCCAGCTGCTGGGAGACACCCGCTGGTGGGCCCTGGAACTGCGCCCCTCAGTTCCAGAAACAGTGCCACCAGCAGGTGACCCACGTAATGACACTGATCCTGACAGTTC
This sequence comes from Pelophylax lessonae, assembly GCF_965119305.1. Lineage (NCBI taxonomy): Eukaryota > Metazoa > Chordata > Amphibia > Anura > Ranidae > Pelophylax > Pelophylax lessonae. Next base: position 497,538,388 of record NC_138771.1, read on the forward strand.
CCCCCCTTTAAGGAGCGGCCTCCGGACGCTCCATTGTGCTTCTACCCCGAAAATCCAAAAAGGTCTCCCCTCCATGTCTGTGGGTCTTCTAGCACTCTCTAGGCCAAAGGCCTTTAACTTGCCGGAAGGCGTGCCACCAGAGACCAGCAATTGATCATGCGCCCCACCACCAGGGTCTGGAAGCCGTCTAGGCACCCCACAGGTCAAGTTCCTGAAGAGGCGTAACATTAGGGATACACCTGCCCTCATTGCAACACATGTCCCAACACTGGGACTGAAGGCAAGCTGGACATAAAGCAGGGGAGCGCCAGCGGCATGCAGGATGTCCGGCAGTGGCACACCAGGCTGGGCAACAGACAGTGGCACATCAAACAGGGCGGCAGACCGTGGCTCAGCGGGCACTGGATCAGCAAGCACTGGGTCAGCGGGCACTGGAACAGCAAGCACTGGGTCAGCAGGCACGGTAGTGGTCACCGGAACAGCGGGCACGGGATCAGCTGGCACCGGATTAGTGGGCTGAGTAAGAGACACCGGATCAGCAGGCACCGGAACAGCAGGCACTGGGTCAGCGGGCACTGGAACAGCAAGCACTGGGTCAGCAGACTGGGTAGTGGTAACCAGAACAGCGGGCACGGGATCAGCTGGCACTGGATTAGCGGGCTGAGTAAGAGACACCGGATCTGCGGGCACCAGAACAGCGGGCACTGGACCAGCAGGCTCAGTAGGAGGCACCAGATCAGCGGGCACGGGAACAGCAGGCATCAGAACAGCAGGCACTGGATCAGCAGGCTCAGTAGGAGGCACCAGATCAGTGGGCACTGGATCAGCAGGCTTAGTAGGAGGCACCAGATCAGCGGGCACTGGATCAGCAGGCTCAGTAGAAGGCACCGGATCAGTGGGCACTGGATCAGCAGGCTCAGTAGGAGGCACTGGATCAGCGGGCACCAGAACAGCAGGCATCAGAACAGCAGGCACTGGATCAGCAGGCTGGGTAACAGGTATAATTGTATGTGTTGGGAAAAATCTCCTTTTCTTTTTAGGTTTAGATACAGGAATCTTGCTAGTGGTTGCAGGGCTATGAATAGATTGTGAAGTAGATGGAAGTGAAATGGCAGTATTGGGAGATGGTGGAAAAGGAGAGACAGTTACAGAGGAGAATTTCTGAGAGGTTGCTATGGGCAACAGGGTAGTAGAGGAAGTTTTCACAGGGTTAAATGCAGGTAAAGTGCAACTCGTTAAGCCAGGATATGAACAAGCAGTGGAAAGCAAACCATACCTAACTGCAGCTGTGGTTGCTACGGGTAACGGAGAGGAGAAACTTTGAGAAAACTGGTGTCCAGAGGCAGAAGTGGATTGGTGTGAGTTAGCTGATGCTAAATTGGAAAGATCTGACCAGGTTTGCAGTAAGGCCTGAACAAAACTCAATTTACAACCCCCTTGTCTGATTCGAGAATATACAGCAGTCATGCAATCCAACAGGGCCTCTGGAGAATACACTGAATAATGTTCAATAAAATAGGGTTTATCATCTTCCAAGAGCCACACAAGAGATACCACCTGAGAGACACTAAAAGGAGGAGAATAATCATCACCACCCTTAGGGGTATTAGATAAAGCCAATTCTGCACAGAGCTGAATAAGTGGCTGAATCTCTTTGAACAAAACTCTGCCTTGGTCAACAAATGAGTGGGCCAGACGGATGCATTCCAACAACTGCTCGCTAGTGTAAGTTTTCAAAATTTGGCGACAATATTCCCTGTCTTCTGTTACAAGCAAAGAAAAATAAAAGACCTCCTCTGACTGCATCTTGCAACAACCAGAAAATTCCTAATTCCCAGGTGCAACCGATCTGATCGTTAGTGGCTTCAGTATTCTGTCAGGGATACCATTGGAAGGCATCCAGCAAGGGTGATCAGATCAGTTGGCTGCACCAAGGAATCAGGACCAAGATGGATAAAGATGTAAATAAGTTTATTAAGCAAAATGACACACTCCAATACCAACACCAGTGACCATAAACAAGTAAACAAAATATAAATGATAACAGTACAAAACCCCAATAGAACCTAACAAACTATATACAAAAGGATGGAGCAAACAATAGCAGGACAGGACAGGGACAGGAGACAAGGAAAGCAGGGAGCCAGGTACAGGAAGCAGGGTACAGGGAACAGGATCAGAATACAGCATTCAGGATACAGGTTTCAGGATCAGACAGAGACACGGCTAGCAGAGAAAATACTGAAGCACTGAGCCTCAGTGAAGGGCGGGCTTATATTCCCTCAGCAGTCCTCAGGTGCAGCTTAATTAAAAGAACAGTCCAGCTGCTGGGAGACACCCGCTGGTGGGCCCTGGAACTGCGCCCCTCAGTTCCAGAAACAGTGCCACCAGCAGGTGACCCACGTAATGACACTGATCCTGACAGACAGAGCTGCCACCCGCCTGCTCAGAGAAAAATGGAGTCCGCCGATGGAGCAGCAAGTGTGAAAGGGGCCTTAAAGAGCCAGGAAAGTATTGCCTCACTTCCAGTATTCCGTCATTTTCAGCCTTTTATTTACTGGCCAGTGAAGCAGCCAAACTGATCTTGATTTGATTGGCTGTCTTGGAGGACAGAAGAGTGATCAGGGGTCTAATCACTGCCCAAGCTATTACAAGGAATGTTGTCCATCCCTTGCGATAGCAATAAAGTTGAATAAAAAATAAATTAGGAAAAAAAGTGTTAAGAAATTTAATGTGAATAAAAAAAAAAAAAAAATTTAAAAAAGAGCCCCTGACCCCCTGCACAAACGCAGAGGTAGTTATTGCAAGCTATGTAAATGGTGACTGCAAAACACATGTAAATATGGATGTGAATATTAGGGTGAGAGCAATAATTTTAGTGCCTGAGCTCACATTTAACTCGTAACCTGTAAAGGCTTTTAAAACGCCGCCTATGGAGATTTTTTTTAGGTACCATAGGTACCACAGATTATCGTCATTTCACGGGCATGTGATATTTTAAAATATTGACATTTTTGGTATTTATTTACTCAGCACATCATCATCTTTTAAATTTTACCAAATAAAAAATGATATATTGCTTGTGTGCAATAAAATATCCTGAAAATTTTAATCAGATAAATGGCTGCGCAAATACCATGCGACATAAAAAATTGAAACAACCAACATTTTATTCTCCAGGACATCTGCTTTCATAAAATATAGAACGTTCTGGGGTTCAAGTAATTTTCTATATGAGAAATGTCAAAAGAGAGGAGAGAAGGCGAGACACACACAGAGCAGCTATGCCCACCCCTCCCATGTGCTGATCATTCAGAGAAGCCTTTGTATTTTGTGAAAGAGTTATACATAATACAAAAGCTTCTGTGATTGGGAAGGAGATGGGGAGGGGAAGGTATAGCAGCCGATTCTAATGTTGAAGAAGCTTAGACCTGAAGCATCAGTGCAGGGCTCCCAGAAATACAACGATAGCCGTCTTGTAGAAGAAGTGCAATAAAATTTTCAGATGTAAATAATAGAGATAAGTCCAGGAGCTGTGCCTTCACTTTTTACAAAAGAGCTGAATTCCTGGAATTCAGCTTTAAACAAATGCCTTCATCAACAAGTGAAAAGCTAGGTGTCTATGAAAAAAAACTGCCAGGGTCAAGACATGACCTTTTAGCAAGCAACCCATAGAACAATGGGGAGGGTAGAAGTTCTTCTGCTTATACAAACAACAATACGCTATCCAGACACAATGGCATACCTTACAAGAAATAGTATTTTTTGCCTTAGGAAGTGTAGGAATTGACATTTCTGAAACTCCCCTTTCCTTTAGGACCTGGGCCTCAACAGCCATATCTTCAAAGCCAGAGACTGTGAAGAGGAGTGGTAAATGGGACCTTGCAACAGAAGTCCTGGGTGATCCAGAAGAGGCTGGGGCGATTTCACCAAAATGCAAAGAATGTCCAAGAACCAAACCTTTCTTGGCCAATATGGGGACATGAGAACTACCCCCTTCCACTGTAAAGCAGATGTGGTAATAACTAAAGCAGAGGGAATGCGTAAATCACATCCATATTCAGGGGCCCACAATAGTGACATATCTCCATGAACACCTTTGATTGTAGCAACCATTTTCCCAGTATGAGTTCCTGTCAACTTAGAAAATCTGCCTTCCAATTTTCCAATCCGGGAATGTGAACAACAGATATTGCTGTGCTGTTTAATTCCGTCCAAAGTAGAATGAGGTCTTTCTCTGAGTCCAAATATGGCGCCTATGCCTGCACAGTAACAACAGGAGGGACAAGACGATCTTGGCATCTCACACAACAGATAGTGGAGCAAGGAAATGGTAGCTAAACACCGCTGCAACCTACAAGCCCCAGCTGCCCTGGAGATTCTTACTACCTGGCTAGGTCTCACAGAGAGGAAGTTAGAGAAGAGAAGAACAGGGAAAACCCCCAAGTCCATGTATAGTGACCATGGAAAATGTATCTGTTTTTAAAGGGGCCAGCACCCTCTCACAGTTCCCTGGTAAATGAACAGAGACTTTGCTCAATTTGATTGGGCTAATCCCCCGCCACACCCAATGAGCAGAGGATCTTAATGGACTGGGCTCCCCACAGGCAGAACTTGGACCTGTATAGCACCTGGTGGCAGTGGGCCCATTGTACTTTGTACCTTGGTGAATCACCTTCGCGCTGGGTCCAGAGCCATAGCAGTTTACACGCCAGCCCCACTTCTCTATTCACGCAGTACAAAACTGGGACGAACTGTTGTGAACAACTGACACCACTTCACAGAGTAAATGGCATTAAAGTGACTGTAAAACAACCCATTCAGTTTAAAACAGAAATGAAAGGCAAAACATTTGTGTATAGATATAAAAAAAGCATTATAAATACCCTTTCACCTTTTTCTTTTTAATAAAAGTGATCACATTCCCTCTGTTAATCAGCTGGGGGAAACAGCAGTACACATAACTTCGCAGTTTAAGGCTGTGCGGGGGGAGTGTCAAGGCAAGACTAATCATTGGAGGAGAGCCAAACACAGCTTACCACCTAACCATGTTGTTGTTCTCCTGCTTAAAGTGGTCAGCTTTTGGTAGGAAAGCAGATCACCAGGTATTTCACACAAAGGAAGCAATAAAAAGGGGGCAGGATACTTTTTCATACAAGTACACAGTACAATAGATACACATCAGGAATATGAAATGTTGGGTTTACATATTTGACTATTTGTGGGCGAAAGGACTGTGCCAACAAAAATGGACATCATCCCCGAAACATATATTAGAAATAGAGCAAGAAAGAAATGTCCAATTATCTAGCTTTTATTTACACAATAAACATAAAATAGTTAAAAGCAATCCATATCCTAACTATGTAATCAGTCATGCAAAGGGTTCTGGACATGCTACAGAGCTGAAACTTCACAGGTACACTTTTTAGACCCCCCAGACACCAAATCACACAAAAAAAAGTTCTTAAAAATTGTCATTTTTGATAGAGAACCAATTAATGGAAAAATTAAAAAAAAAAAAAATTAAAAAAAAAAAAAAAAAAAAAAAAACTTTCTTTGGGTTTAGTGTCTGTGGGGTCTAAAAAGCATACCTGTGAAGTTTCAGCTCTGTAGCATGTCCGGAACCAGAAAAAAATTACAAATTAGGGTTAGGGTTAGGGGGTTAAGTTTAAGGTTAGAGGGTTAGGATTAGGGTTATTTTTATGGCTAGGCTTAGAGGGTTAGGGTTAAGGTTAGAGGGTTAGGGTTATGGTTAGAGGGTTAGGTTTAGTGTTAGGGGATAGGGAAAGGTTACGGTAAGATACTTAGGGTTAGAGTTAGTAACCCTACCCCTACCCCTCTAACCCTCTAACCCTAAGCACTAAAAATAACCCTAACCTTAGCCCTGACCCTAACCCTAATTTTTTTTCTGGTTCTGGACATGCTACAGAGCTGAAACTTCACAGGTACACTTTTTAGACCCCCCCAGACAATAAATCCAAATACTTTTTTTTTTTTTAATTTTTCCAATAATTGGCTCTCTATCAAAAATGACAATTTAAAAAAAAAAAATTTTTTGTGTGATTTAGTGTCTGGGGGGTCTAAAAAGTGTACATGTGAAGTCTCAGCTCTGTAGCATGTCCAGAACCAGAAAAAAATATCATTTTTCAGTAGAGCAGGGATGGTGGGAATCCTCCTTTTACACCTATATGATCTTTTTTTTCTGGTTCTGGGCATGCTATAGAGCTGAAACTTCACAGGTACACTTTTTAGACACCCCCCCCCCCCCCCCGACACTAATCCCAAAAAAGTCATGCCTGCCTCCAAAAATGCCTGATAAATATATAGAAAAAAAATAAATAAAAGCAGACTGAAATACCAGCCCTAAAAAGGGCTTTTTGGGGTGCTGTCAGGATGCTGTCCTTACAGCAGGAGTGGACACAGAACACTGGCCTAGGTAATGATTTACCTATCAATTCAGCAGCAACAGCAGCCCTCTCCCTGCTCTAACTAACTCTGCAGCTTCAGAAATGATCTAAGATGGATGCTGCCCTTGCTTTTTTATAGGAGGTGGGAGGGTCTGGGAGGGAGGGTATGCTGATTGGCTGGAATGTGTCTGCTGACTGTGAGGTACAGGGTCAAAGTTTGCTCAATGATGATGTATAGGAGGCGGACCAAACATCGCATATGTTCGACCGCCGAGGCGAACACAAACATGCGAAGTTCGCTGGGAACTGTTCACCGGCGAACAGTTCAGGACATCTCTAATTCCAACACCCTGCGCGCAGAGGTGATAGCTACCAAAAAGGCCCCCCCCCCCCCGCCCCTGTTGAAGGAAGGTCAAAACCCGAGCCACGAGAAAGAGAGAGGGTGAACACCAAGTGACTCACAACAAGCAATGTACGCTTTCCACGTACGATGGTAGGAGGTAGACTTCCTAACAGTGTTGGAATCACCGACCCAGACAAACCTCAATTCTTCAGCACCTGGCTTTCAACAGCCAAGCCATCAAAGCCAGTGACTGTAAAGCTGGATGGAAGATTGGCCTTTGGGACAACAGATCCTCCCTGAGAGGCAGTCTCCAAGGGACGTTGGCGAGCAGCGGCACCAGGTCAGCATACCAAGACCGGCGGGGCCAGTCCGGGGCCACCAGAATGACCGGAATTCCTTCGGCCTCTAACCTGCGCAAGAGCCTCGACAGAAGCTTAAGAGGAGGGAAGGCGTAAATTAGAGGCTACTGGCCCCAGCGGGCCACCAACGCGTCTGTGGCATCTGCTAGCACAAACCTTTGCATCCTTCTGTTGAACCAAGATGCCAACAGATCCACCTCCGTGGTGCCCCACCGGAGACACAGCTAATGAAACACATCTGGATGAAGGGACCACTCCCCTTGGTCCAACGCCTGTCAACTGAGATAATCTGTTTGCCGGCTCAGCCGGATTCGATTGTCCGGAGACTTTGGACACTTGTCCCATTTGACCAAGATCTCCCTTTGCAGGAACCGCGTATGGAACTGTGCAAATGGGACAGCCTCGAAGGTAGAAACCATCAGACCCAGCATCCGCATGCAAGTTTGGAGGGATGACCACTTCCTGGACAGCAGGAGATGAATCTTAGCATGCAATTTTTGGAGTTTGTCCAGAGGAAGGAACAATCAGGCTAAAGCCTGGTCCAGAGTCAGACCTAGATAGTTCAGCTTTTTGGAAGGGACAAAAAGATTTCTTATGAGCCGAGAAGGAGGGGCCAGGTCTACGAGGAGGTTCCTTACCCTTACCAGCCTGCGGAAGAAAAGTACTCTTCCACCCTGTAAGACTCTTAATGATGTCATCCAGGTTAGCTCCAAACAGGCAATCTCCCTGAAAAGGAAAATCAGTTAAAGCTTTTTTAAAGGTCTGGTACACAGACCAACACTTGAGCCACAAATCATGCCTAAGGACCACTGCTGAAACAGACAGTCTAGAAATCAGGGGAGCATCACAGGATCCTAAAAAAGGCAACACAGATAAACTGCAGCCCCTGGACCAACTGGTCTGCCAGCTCAGCAAAGGCAGGGGGGGAACTGCTCACCCTTCAGGTCACGGCATAAAAGCTTAGCCCACTTGGTCAGTGTTTGCGACACCAGGGCAATGGTGAAGGGGGGTCTAAGTGCCAAGCCAGCCACAGTGAACATGTTGCGGGCCACAGTTTCGCTTTCCTGTCAGCTGGCTCCTTAAATGCCAGCAATAATTCTACTGGAATCATGGTTGCCTTATTCAACCTGGAAACCGGGGGATCCACCACCAGAGTAACAATCCACTCTTTAAGGAGGGACTCTTCAAAGAGGTACCTCATTGCAAATCGATTAGGGACGTTCCCACTCTTTTGCGACCAGTCTGTCAAAATACGAGGAGGGGGAAGGGAAACAAACACCTTCGCCGCTCTAGACGGTTTGTGAGTGCCAAAGGGGACCGGTGCCTCCGCCGCAGCTTCAGCTGCGTCCTCCATTTTTAAGTCTCATGCACAAACACAATCAGTGCGTCTACCAGCGCCTTTTCGTCCACGGTGGTCAAATCAGATTCAGGATCTGAGAAGACAGATGAGGCAGGGAAAGGCAGGAAGCACTTTTTACTAGCCGGCCGCCCAAAAACCACCTCCCCCTGGGACACAAAAGAAGTCCAGGACCGCCGTCAGTGCATCAATGGATGGTTGGGACCCAGAGGGCCCTGCAGGCTCTGAGAGGGGGTCAGATGGGGAAATATGCATGAAGAATAAGGGAACCCCACAAAATGTGCAAAGAAAAAAAAAAAACACTGCTAAGGGACACCCCCACAGTGCTGGTAACACCAGCCGGCTGCCAGCAACAGAGCACCCCTGATCCTGGGAGGAGCGAGGAAGGACCTCACCAGACTCACCATCCCACCAGACAGTCACCGGCAGCAGGATAAAAGCACTCCACGTGCAGCGTCCAGGAAGGAAAGAGACCCAGGAATCAGCACCAAGGGATAAGGAGGGGCTCCCACTGCCAAAATCACCACCGAGAAGGATCCACTGTAAAGGTCGTCATTGATTTCAATGCCAGACCAAGGCAAAATGGCCGATAGGCTACACAAACATGGCCGCAGGCCTATACAGCATATAAGCTGCAATAAAATGGCGGCCCCGCACGACTTTACAAGGCTCCCAGGAGGGATCTCTGGAACTCAGGCAAAGCACAAAAAGGAAAGGGGGGAACCGGGCAGGAGCCCCCAGCAGGTACAGTTCTTACCCCCAGCCGATTGCCTAGTCGCAGGCGGCGCGCCCCCTCCGCCCCCATCGCCAGTACAGCGCCCTGCCCTAGCCCCAGAAGCAGCCCAGACCACCACACTACCCCATGCCAAGAGAGGAGGGGGATGGATGGGGGACTAGATGACCCACAGGGACCACCAAGGCACAGGAGGGAAGCCTATGGGACGAAGAACACGGGGGTCCAACCGTCCCAGGGTGGGACCCGCGTCCACCCCAAAAGCCTTTAGGGGGAGAGGGGGGACAGCTATTCTCACCATGACAGGAACCAGACGGCACCGCTCCAGACAGAACCCCTTGCCGACGAAATGGGGGGGGGGGCTCTTGGCCAGGGGGAACGCTATGACGTGGGCCAAAATCCGGACGCATGCGCCCTTGCGAGAGCATTTTAACTCACAGGCCAGTCCCTGTCCGGCGGGGCTATGTCGCGGCCGACTTAGCACGGAGCTGTGGTCTGTGTGCGCTCGCTGTTGATTGTAGATCTCACAGGAAAAAAAACAGAAGAAAAAAAATCTAACCAAAATTGAAAAAAATTCCAGGACCAGAGATCCCAACAAGGGACTAGGACCTTACGCCTGACTAAGCAGCAAAAGACTCTATAGCAGAGAGGGAGAGTATACCACCTGGGACTGCCCATAGGCATAGTTAGGCCTTTTTTTCTGCCTAGTATCCTACTCCTGTAGGGGGCAGTATAACCCCCTGGTCAAGATTCTCAGGAGCTGTGTTCATCAATGAACGAAAGAGAAGGCTATATTTGTTCTTAATTTTATATTTTGTGTAAAGTGACGCTTATTATATCACCCTATTCCAATCTCCCATGTATGATAATTTGAGTTTTTTTTCTTCCTGGTTTTACATACTCTTTAAAAGTGAACCTTCTTTGGTTTCTTAGAAACCAATATTCATGACAGCAGTCTGTAACGGTACCATTCCTTCCACTGGCGTTTTATTTAAAGAGCATTCGTCTCCCTGACCACCAATACTCGGCTACTCTACATTAATCATCGTTGATATGAGCATTCTTCCCACTAACCAGCAGGGTAAGGGTACCCTTCTTTAATTGGCCACCAATGTGTTGTGGTTATCATACCATGAGGTTTAGATACATTAATTTTTAGCAAGGGTCCCCTGAGAAGTGAAAACTTGTTCAGGGATCCTTGTTCCTAATACTTTCATTTGTATGTTTTTTTATTTGTCTGGAGTTCAGCTTTAAATGTACAAAAAAAAAAAAAAGACAGGGAAAAGAAAAATCTAGACGTAAAATGTTGACAGATGGCTCACAGAACATGAGAAAGGAAAAAAAAAAAAGAGTCCATGCGTTGGTGTTGTGTACAGTAGGACGCACAATATCTTCACACATGTTCCAGGATCTGGCCAGTGGTCCAGAACACGAAGCAAGCTTGGAGAACGCAGATTTTATTAAACAGAAATCTCAGAAGCATTTTTATTATCTTGAATAGTCAATTTACTGCTGGGCATACACATCTATTAAATCAATTAACAAACATATTCCTTATTCTGAACATATCCAGCAAATGTATATGTATCTTTCGTTAGTATTTTGGTCCCTTTTAAACAGATTTCATGTATCAAACCTAAGATGGAGATAATCTGATGGTCTAGAAACCATCTTTGGTGTGTGATCATTTTTCTTAGCTTTATCTCTATTAATTCTGATTGGCAGAATGCAAATCCAGTAAATTCAGGTTGAAGAATCCAGTCAACTGAAGCACAAAATGATTGTTGTTGTAAGTTTGACAGGTTCTAATCAATGTTTCTAATTAAGAATGATCGGAACAAAGCCAGGTCAATTTTGTATCGGTGTTGTATTGAATGATTATTTTGAACATCCAAATAACACTTATATTTTTTTTTTTTTTTTTTTTCGACTAGATAAAAATAATTGCACACAAAACTGTGCCAGATTTCATGTAACAGAAGAATCATTATTTTTTGAACATACAAAGTTCTTGGGAAAGAGCCATTTTGTATGCCAAAGAATCATTTGTATAGACTTCTTCTACAGGACAAAGCAATCAGTCTTATGTCTGACAAGGACAAGTCTTTTGTGTATGAGTAGGTGAAGGCCTAAGACTTCAACCTGTTAGTTCAGAAACCCAAATGTGGTTCTGCAATAAAAGCTGTAAATTGCAATTACTGAAAAAACATTTTTATTGGGTTACCAAACACAGGCAAATAGACATTTGCAGAAAACGGTCACTAAACATCTGACACCTAAAGACGGGGTACACACGGGCCGAATGTCGGGAGACGTTTGCCAGCTCAAAAAAAAAAAAACAGCCACCATTCGGTCCATGTGTATGTCGGTCTATCCAACACAAGGCTGCTGTTTGGCCGGCTTCTGTTGGACGAGCATGTTGGAAGACCAGCAGCTGACCGACTCCCGATCAGCACTCTCAGCCAATGATGGAGAGCGCTGATTGGAGTGTTCTGGCAGGGGGAGGGGGGAGGCAGTCCCCCTGTCAGAACACAATAGCTCAGCAGGGGAGATCGCTGTGCTTACTTTGCATAGTGAACACAGTGGCTCTGACCGCAGATGACAGTTTTTTTTTGTCTGCAGCTCTGGGTGTTAATGGACACGCAGAGCAGTGGCTCGGGAGCACACCTGCTTGGGTGCCCCCTTTCCAAGCTGCCTGCTCTGGGGGCACTTGGCAGGAGGGAGGGGCCAGGAGTACCGGTGAGGGACCGAGAAAAGGAGGATCAGGGCTGCTCTGTGCAGAACCACTGCACATAGCAGGTAAGTATGACATGCTTGGTAATTAAAAAAAAAAAAATTGCTTTTAATATCACTTGAATGCATTCTATGCGTTAAAGTGTTTTCATTATCCTCTGACTGTCCTTTGAGACTGCAGGACCCCTAACCCCCGGTCTGGAAAGTGCTGATTGGCCCTGTGCTGATCACATACACTCTCCCAAGAAAAAAAAACCCTCTAGCAATACACACCAATCTGAGCATGTGCAAAGTGCCCCCAAGGCTCTCTCCTCTCAGAAGATGGATTGGGGACTGTGAAGAGGTGGATCGGAGAAGACAGGATCAAATAGCCATCTTATGCAATGCGGAGCATTAACCCCTTAGGTTTCACAGTGAGTATAACAAGCATGTTATACTGCATATACAGTCTGATTTTACTGTTGTGACTCAGAGTTTAGTTACAAACCTGGGCATGAGAGCAGCATAGCTGTGCGCTCTCTCTCTCATACCATTGGATCAGAGGCAGCAGCAGGAGCCATTAACAGGCAGCAGCAGGAGCCATTAACAGGCAGCAGCAGGAGCCAATCACAGCCATTGAGAAGGGAGCAGAGGGTGGGGCCGAGCTACACTGTGTTAATGGACACACAGAGCATGGCTTGGGAATGAGCCTGCATGAGTGCCCCATAGCTAGCTGCCTACAATGGGGGCACTAAGCAGGGGGGTTCACACTGATTCACTGCTTTTTGGTCGCAGCACAAGTGAATGAATGGTTTCAATTAAATTTTCCACACATTTTTAGCAGTGGTCCTATTGACTTCTATTAGGTGGCACGTTTTTGTTGCATTTTATGAAAGTGCACCAAAGATGTGGGAAGATACAGCAAAAATGAGCAAATAGAAGTCAAAGGGACTGAAGCTAAAAAACGCATGGAAACCATACATATACCTGCGCTGCAGCCAAAATATAGTGCAGCAGTATGAACCTGACCTCATACTGGGAGCTTCTAAAATAAAACCTTGCTTCCAGGTCAAAACATCATAGGCGAAGGTGCCAGACACTGTCAGTTTTACAAAAACTAGGAAAGACTCCAAAAGTCAGCTTTGTCGTTTCAGTAAAGGCCAATGGTTATGAAGATCGGGAGCTGTGTCCATCAATGAACATCAGAGAAATTGATTTTACGGTAAGTAAAAAATTTGATTTTTCGTACTTACCGTAAAATCCTTTTCTCTGAGTCCAGCTCCTCTGAGTTGCTGCTTAATCATAGATGGTTGGGTAATAGCTCCTCCCACCAGGAGTGACCAGGCACTTCAAAGGTTTGACGGGCCCAGGGGGCGTACCCTGGGCTATTACCCTCAGCCTCACCAAAGCACAGATAGTTTGGTTGCAAGCAGTGAAGAATCCCAAAAGAACCCCCATAAAAAGACAGAGGGGTGGGAGCGACATCCGTCGGTGGACTCAGAGAAAAGGATTTTACGGTAAGTACAAAAATCCCATTTTCTCTATCTTCCACTGACGGACGTGGCTTTCTGCTTAATCATAGACGTTTGGGACGTCCAAAAGCAGTAACCACAGAGGGGTGGGAAATGGACAAACTCAAAGGAATGCAAATACCTAAGGCTAACATAGCCAATACAGTAACATGGAGCCCAAAACAACAACTGCGGCTCAAATGTAACAAAACCAGAAGAGGAGGGTCAAGAAACCACTCCCTCACACGGCGGCCTGCAAAACCTTGCGGCCAAAGGACGCATCCGCGGGTGCCAGCACATCCACTCCATAAAACTTGGTGAATGCGTGTACTGATGACCAGTGGCCGCCTTACAAACCTGCAGCACTGACACTTGGTGGCGGAAGGCCCAGGAGGCTTTCAACGCCCACAAAGAGTGAGCAGTAACAGAGAAAGGCGGAACCTTGCCCGTAAGAGAATACGTATGCACCACCGTCTGTCTGATCCACCTGGAGATGGGCGACATAGACGCAGCATGACCTTTCTGGGGGCCATCCGTATTTATAAAAAGAGTCCGACTTACGAAAGGACTCAGTGACCTCAAAATACACCTCAGTCAAATGAAAGCCAGAAACTGTCCGAGGTAGGAACGATGGATTAGGTCGTAACACCACCTTATCTCGGTGTATCACCAGATACAGGGAACGGCAAGACAACGCAGCCCTTGCCGACACCTTCCGAGCAGAGGTGATAGCCACCAAAAAGGCAACCTTCTGTGACAGGGCAAGCAGCGAAATGCGCCCAATGTTCTCAAAGGGAGGGTGCTGAAGGACCGACAGAACCAAATCAAATCAGGTACGGTGATAGACCTACCTAGAAATGGATTTTCTAGCCTTAAGCAAGGTAAGAATCACCGAGTTGGACAGACCCCCATCCTACAACACTGAGCTCTCAACAGCCAAGCCGTGCAAGCCAGTGACCGTAAAGCAGGATGGAAGATGGAACCTTGCGACAAAAGATCTTCCCTCAAAGGAAGAGCCCACGGGCCGGCTACCTTCAGCCGAACCACGTCGACGTACCAGGAGCTCCAAGGCCAATCTGGCGCCACCAGGATTACCGGACTCCCCCCCCAGCTCGATCCCACAGAGCAGGCGAGACAACAGTTGCAGTGGAGGAAAAGCATAAAGGACCCCGTACGAACTCCAAGAAGCCACCAGGGCGTCCACGGCCTTGGCCTGAGGATCTCTGGACCGAGTCACAAACCTGGGAACCTGTCTGTTTTGCCTGGAGGCGAACAGAGCCACATCCGAGGTTCCCCACCGGAGACACGACTTGTGAAACACCTGCGGATGGAGAGACCACTCGCCCTGAGCCAGGATTAGTCGACTCAGGTAATCTGCCTGCCAGTTGTCCGCGCCAGGGATCTTGTCAGTAATTAACCAAAGCCCCTCCAGGGCCTGAAATCCCCCTGTAATAGCCTAGGGTACGCCCCCTGGGCGTGTCAAACCTTTGTCTGAAATGCCTGGTCACTCCTAGTGGGAGGAGCTATTACCCAACCGTCTATAATTAAGCAGCAAGCCACGTCCGTCGGTGGACGATAGAGAAATTTCCATTTTCTCTTTTGTTCATTGACGGACACAGCTCCTGATCTTCATACCCATTGTGACGTCCCAAAGCAGCCTGCAAATCCTTGCGGCGAAAGGAAGCATCCGCAGATGCCAGCACATGCGTCACTGATGCCTGATGACGAAAGGCCCAGGAGGCACTGAGCGCCTAGTAGAGTGCGCCTTAACAGGGAAAGGAGGAACCTGACCCTTGACGGAATAGGCCTGAATCACCATCTGTCCAATTCATCTGGAAATGGTCACAGAGGAAGCACACAACCCTTTCTGAGGTCCATCCGTGAGCACACATAGTGAGTCTGACTTCCTAAAAGACTCCATAGCTGCCAGGTACACCCTAATTGCCAGGACCACATTCAAGGTATGCAAGAAAAGTTCCTTCGGATGTTTTGGCCTGGGACACAGAGAATGCAACAAAATGTCTTAATTCAAATGAAAAATCAGAGACAACTTTGGGGGGGGGGGGGGGGGGGACAGACAGGGGTGAATCACCAAGTAAGGTGAACGATAGGATAAAGATGCCAATTGCAACACCCTGTGCGCAGAGTTATTAGCCACCAAAAATGCCACTTTCTGAGACAGTGTAAGCAAGGGAATCTCCTGAAGATTCTGAAAAAAGGAGGCTTCTGGAGGACCGGAAGCAACAAATTGAGGTCCCAAGGGGCAACGGGGACCACACTGGAGGAATTAAATGTCGGACACCCTGAAGAAAGGTACGCAACAGGGAGCGTGTGGCCAAGGGTCATTGTAAGAAGACCGCCACAGCCGACACCTGGCCCTTGATGGTACTCAAGGCCAATTTCTGTTCAACCCCCCGTTGAAGCAAGGTCAAAATCTGAGTAACCGAGAACGAGCGAAGATGAACCTCAAGAGTATCACATCACGCAATGTACGTCTTCCACGTACATTGGTAGATCTTTCAAGAAGTCGATTTCCTAGCTTTTAAGAGCGTTGGAATCACCGACATTTCTGTTGAGCAGACGCCAATAGATCCACCTAGGGGATGTCCCACCGGAGACACAACTGATGAAAGACCTCCGGATAAAGGGACCACTCCCCTTGGTCCAACGCCTGGCGACTGACGTAATCTGCCTGCAAGTTTTCCACCCCGGGAATGTATAAGGCGGAGAGGGCTGGAACAAACCTTTCTGCCCACATTAGAATGCCGGCTACCTCCTGAGCTGCTAGGACACTTTTTGTGCCCCCTTGGTGATTGATATAAGCCACAGCCGTGGCATTGTCTGATTAAATGCACACTGGACATCCCTGAAGACGATCCGTCCATGGGTCTGGAAAAGCCCACTCTCGGCTTGCCATACTAGGTTCTTTTGGATCCTCCAGAAGAGGCCCTGAAAGACGTTGAGCCCGTGTCAGTTGACCCTGAGGGACAAAAAACTTCTTATGAGCCGAGAAGAAGGGCCCACATATACGATGAGGTTCCTTGCCCTTAGTAGAAAGGAAGAAACCTTTAACAATGTCATCCAGGGTAGCCCCAAACAGGCGATCCCCTTGAAAGGGGAGAACAGTCAAGACCTTTTTAGAAGTCTGATCTTCAGACCAGCATTTAAGCCAAAAGACATGCCAAAGGGCCACTGCCGAAACAGAGCCAAGCCACTAGGGGAGCCGCATCCAAAGAGGCATCACAGATAAACTGCAGCTCCTGGACCAGCTGGTCCGCCAGCTCATTAAAGGCAGGGGGGGGGGGGGGGGGAACTGACTGAGTGGGCTAAGCTTTTACGCAGTGACCTGGAGAAAGAACAGAGTTTGCGGCATCAGGGCAATGGTGAATACAGGCCTTAGTGCCGAACCAGCAAAGAATACATATTGCGGGCCACAGCCTCCGCCTTTCTGTCAGCCAGACCCTTAAAGGCCGGGGACTCTTCAACCGGAATTCTGGTTGCCTTGTTCAATCTGGAAACCAGAGGGTCCACCACCGGTGGAACAGTCCACTTCTTAATAAGGGACTTCCCATAGGGGTAACGTCTAGAAAAATCGCTTAGGGACCCCAAGGGGATGCTTTGGTCGTCCCCACTCTTTAGCCACAATTCTGTCAAAATAGGCGGAGAAGTAACACCTTTGCCACTCTGGATTGCTTGCGAGTGCCAAAGGGAACCTGCGCCTCTGTGGCAGCTGCGTCCTCCATCTTCAAGGTCTCACGCACAGATACAATCAGTGTGTCCACCAGCACCTTTTTGTGCACATTGCAGATGTGAAGGAATCACCCTCACTATCTGAGGATTCCGGGCGCATGGTCGCAGACCCAGCAGGGTGACCCGCCTCCACAGCGGCCGAATCAGATTCAGGACATAAGACAGATGAGGCAGGGGAAGGCGGGGGCGCTTTTTTGCTAGCCCGTCGCCTGAAAACTACCTCCACCCGGGACACAAAGGACCGCCGTAAGTTCATCGATGGATGGTTGGGACCTGAAGGGCCCCCACAGCCTCAGAGAGGGGGTCAGGTGGGAAGATGTGCTCCAAAGGCTCCATGAGTCACCAGGGGGGAACCCCACAAAAAGTGTAAAACACTACAAAGGGACAACCCCCACTGCACTGACAGCACCACCCGGTCACCAGGCACAAGCACTAAGCGATTCTCAGCAGAGAGGGAGAGGACCCCACCCAGCAGAAACTGGCACCTGCAGCCACATAGATAATCTGCACTCCCCGTGTGGTGATCAGGAAGTGAAAAGATCCAGGAGTCAACACCAGGGGATGAGGAGGGGCTCCCACTGCCAAAATCGCTGCCAACAGGACTCCACTGTTTTTGCCGCCGCTATTTTCAATGGCAGATCACCTCAAAATGGCTGCCGGAATACACAAATATGGCCATCGTGCATAGGCATACACAAGCTACAGTAAATGGCAGCACCACGAGGCCCCTAAGGACCCAGGAGGGATCCCTAGGCCTCAAGGACAGACCCAGGCAGGACGGGGTACCCTGGCAGGAGCCCCCACCAGGTACAAATCCCCCCCACACACACAGCCGATCGTCTGGTCACTGGTGGCGCACCCCCACCGGCCCTCATCACCAGCATAGCGCCCTGCCCTCACCCCAGGAGGAGGACCAGACCACCCACACAGCCCCAGCATAAGTGGAGGGGGGTGGGGGGTAGGATGGGGGACAGATGAAAAGGAGAGTGCCAAACAGGAAGGAGGGGAACCCGGGGGACAGACTGTCCCAAGGAGGGGCCCACGTCCATCCCAAAACCATCCCGGGAGAGACAGCTACTCACCATACCAGAAATCAGGTGGGCACTACTCCAGACAGAACTTCTCACCATCGAAATAGGGGGCTGCCGGGCAGGAGGCGCTGCTACTCAGGCCGAGACCAAGTCGTTTGCAACCTCGCGAGGAGTTTCTCGCAGCCCCTGTCCAGTGGGGCTATGTCACGGCCGACCTAGCAAGGAGCGAAGGTCTGCGCGCCCGTGCTGGCCAGACTGGAGTGACCACTGGATCTAGATTATCCAGCCCGTCGCCCAGTCCAGCAGTTGATTGTAGATCTCATAGGGAAAAAAAAATCAGGAGAAAAAATAAAAAGAAAAAATTGCCAGGACCAGAGATCCCAGCAAGGAACTAGGTCCTTACTGACGAGGCAGAAAAAAATCTGAGTACCTATAGCAGGGAGAGGGAGTATACCCTATGGGACTGCCCATAGGCATTGCCAGATAATTTTTCTGCCTAGTGTCCTACTCCTGTAGAGGGGCAGTATAACACAATGGTTATGAAGATCAGGAGCTTTGCAAGTCAATAAACGAAAGAGAAATGCTGGTTTATGGAAAGAAATAACCAAAAGCCATGAATAATATGAAAGGTGGGAAAGATGTTGTGACTTTAAACTTTTTAATCTAAACCCATAAAGGATCTCACAACTCACAAGCCACATTAAGCATCCTCATTTCTAGAGGCACACCATTTAATGGAATGACACGTTTGTGGGTGCAGCTAGTTTATTGTAATCTACTAATTAGCTCCCCTTAATCTTACAGTCAAGCGGAGACGTTTAAATACCAACCATTCTCATCCTAGAATGACATAACCAGCACTTGCCTGCAATGAAAGCAGAGGGAGACTAGTGGACATCTCAGCACAACACGGCTGCCAAACATTTGTACATACATCAAAAGTCAGTCTCAGGACCATAAGGAGGCAGAGGCACGAGACACAGTACAATTTATCACCAGAGGATGGTACCATTATACTGGGACCACCTACAAAAACTGCATCTCCAACTTAAACCACCATAAAGCCTTACTGACCAACAAAAGCCATGCCAAACCATGTGCCCTGCTAAAATTTAGCAGCAACCTGTCTATCCAAAGTTCCAACAATGAGGCCTGACAAATACCAACTAAAGGACATAGTGAACAATTTCAAATAAAATTGAAACAACAAGCTCTCAGAAATGACTTACTTATCACTACAGAGAGACTACAAGCTGGCCCCATCACTGGAGATGCTACAAGATCCTCTAAAACCCCCAAAAAATGTGAAAGTGACACAGCTGCTGTATGTATACAACCAGCCCACAAAATCAATATCTTTTACGCAAAATACAGCGCTAAAAACATAGCTTACTAAATTAATCAGTGTTCTTCAAATGAATGTGCATATCAAAATGACAAAAGAATCCAAAGTGAAAAAATGAATTTAAGAAAAAAATCAACAAATGTCCAAAGCAATACAAAGTCCAATGGAGTCTTGTCTAAAAGTTTCCTCCAACAAGTATTGCTTCCTAGGTGCTTGAATTAGATATATCAAAAAAGTGCTCTCTCCACCACAATCAAGGGTTGCACTTACCAGACCCATATGCGCAGTAGTGGGATTCAAAAATTTTAGTAACCAGTTCCGACTTTCAATGCACAGTGACCAGCGTGCCCCCTTTCAATGCAGAATGACCAGCGTGCCCCCTTTCAATGCACAGTGAGCAGCGTGCCCCCTTTCAATGCCCATAAACCAGCGTGCCCCCTTTCAATGCACAGTGACCAGCGTGCCCCCTTTCAATGCACAGTGACCAGCGTGCCCCCTTTCAATGCACAGTGACCAGCGTGCCCCCTTTCAATGCACAGTGACCAACGTGCCCCCTTTCAATGCACAGAGACCAGCGTGTCCCCTTTCAATGCAGAGATCAAGCTCGTGCCCCCTTTCAATGCAGAGACCAGTGTGCGGCGTTCCCCCTTCAATGCAGAGATCATCATTTGTGCCCCCTTCAATGCAGAGATCATCATTCGTGCCCCCCTCAATGCAGAGATCATCATTCGTGCCCCCTTTCAATGCAGAGACCAGCGTGCAGCGTCACGGCGTGCCCCCTTCAATGCAGAGATCATCATTCATGCCCCTTTCAATGCAGAGACCACCATGCTGCGTGCCCCCTTTTAATGCAGAGACCAGGCCAGCGTGCGTGCCCCCCTTCAATGCAGACATCATCGTGCCCCCTTCAACGCAAAGATCATCAATCATGCCCCTTTCAATGCAGAGACTACCATGCTGCGTGCCCCCTTTCAATGCAGAGACCAGGCCAGCATGCCCCCTTCAATGCAGACATCATCGTTCGTGCCCCCTTCAATGCAGAGTGAACAGCGTGCCAACTTGCCAAGCCCCCAGACCAGTGACTTACCTGTTGTAGACTCGTAGCGGCTTCTGCTCTTCAGTCCCTGCGTCCCCTCGAGTCCTCCCGCGTCCCACCTCCTCCTGGCCAATGGCATTGGCCGAGGAGGAGGAGGATCCGTGTGACAATAGCGAATTTTCATTCGCTATTGTCACACAATGGGTGGGCTCGGGGCGCACGTGGCTCTGCGCCCCGGGTCCACCCTTTCCTTTCCTACTAGAGCCAATAGGCGGGGAGACTGGGACTGTCTGGGAGGCGGCGGCCTGCAGGAGAAATGGGTAACGTCACTGGTTGCTAGACGCTAAGCGGCTCTAGCCTAGCAACCAGTGACTGTGTGTGGGCTCCAGCCGCCTCCCTGCAGAGAGACAGCGCAGACAGGGGAGGGAGCAGCAGAGCGGTCATCAGGAGAGTGTTTTTTTTTTTTTTACAGATCATGGTCAAACTCAAACTCACAGTTCTGCGAACTTGGAAAAAGTTAGTAACCGGTTCTATGGAAGTGAGATTGCTATGGCGGTAATGAAAAAATGCACAGGAATGCGTTTCCTGCACTGCATCACCAGGCATGAAAAGAGAAGCAGTAGACCAATGAGCTCACTTCTTTGTCACTCAGTTCTCTCCTCCAATTTGCATGCACTTTGTTAGCACATGAGCACAACTGACTCACACCCTTTGCTGCTTCTTCCTCTTTCAGTCTAAGCTCCGCTGTACATCAACTGCAAGAGGCTGACACCAAGTCAAATTCAAGCACTTACACGGTTTGCATTATAAAATAATACCATTAATTATTGAACACAGAGCTGTGATAATTTGTGTCTTTTACATCTGAATGGAGTTGAGCTTTAAATTGGTAGCATATGATAAAATGTGCCCTTCCAAAACAACAATGCACTATCGAAGTTTCTAAAGATAAACGACCTAAATAGCTTATATTATCCAATTTCTCTATTTCATTTTCAAATCTGCATTGGAAAATGATGGTTCAAATTCAGTGGTTTCCTGTATTATTTTACTAACTGACACAGATGACAGAATATTCCTTAAGTCTAAGGCATATTTTGCAAGCTACAAACTTACCAAGACCATTCTACAATCTAGTGACAGCCCAAGTATCCTGAAGTGACCTCCTCGTTAATAAATAATATGTTCCTCAGAATCCTGTAAATTATGTACTTACTACTCAAACTGAGGTCACCTCCTGGCCTACATGCGCACCGATCCATCTCCTGCCTACCACTCAGCAGTCTGCGCCCAAATACGCTGTAAAATTTGCTCTTAGCTTAAAGTGCTTGTAGACCTCAGAAATGAAATATGAACAAAGCATATCCCTCTATAGTGTGTACTTGTCTCAATTAAGAGCTCTAAGTGTCACTTTGGCTGCAGCTTCGTTCCTCTGCTATCAGTATGAATTACTCAAGTTTTCCTGACACCAAGAAAAAAAATGGTGACAGGGGAGGACCTCCAGCTGACAGCCTGAGCTCTGTTCCTGTGTGTTGTTTGGAAGGAAGGGGGGGGGGGTGTCCATTCCCTCCAATCAGCTGTCAGAGCTTTCCTGACTGAGCTCTGCAGAGTAACTTCAGCTCTCCGCCTCCCTTATTTCTGAACTCTTACAAAAGCGTTAAAATGTATCACTTTAAACAGATGCAGAGAAGAAAGGGCTGCAGATAGACAGGTACAACTTATGTAGGCGGCTTTGTTCCATCTCTGAGTATCACCTGAGGCCAGTCACTTCACTGAGTACATGTATGGGTTTGCAAGCACTTTAACGTTACCACACTGTATTGGTCGATTAAGACACAAAACAGTTAGGGCTCTTTCACACGGGCGTTCCGATCAGATCCGCCTGTCAGTTTTTTAGGCGGATCTGATTGGATGCCCCATTCAGCCCTATGGAGCTGCGGATGTCAGCAGTGACACCCGCTACCATCCGCATCCGATCCTGTCCGTGAAATCCAGATGGATGGAAACCCTATTTTCCATCCGTCCTTGGGATCAGATCGGATGGGATTAGATGAGAGCGGACAGGCGGTCAGCTCTCATCCGATTCCCCATAGAGAGCAGTGGGGCTCTGACACCTCCCTCTCCGCACACAGTGTGGAGACGAAGCTGTCATCCGCCGGCTCAGCGGGGATCGGCGGATCGATCCCCGCTGAGCAGAGCACGGTCCGCAACGGAATGCGGACCGTGTGAATGGGGCCTTACTGAGATTCTAATGGAACTAAACGTATTTAAATAAGCAACACTATGCACAATATTTGTAAGCACAAACAGAACAACATGTACTCCTTTAAAGTTGTGTTATTTTTTTTTTTTTTTTTTTGTGAGCCTTATTTTACATATATTTAGGTTTATCAACTGATAGGAATAATTTGAAGAAGGTATATTCTATCTGAACAGTTACAAATATTATTACCCAATTGCACCCATAACATCCAATTTGCAAAGCATGCTGGGGTAATATAAAGACCCAGCATCAGACCTAATCCCTTCCTCCGGGGATGTAATTCTTGGGCTTAAGCAGCCAATCGCCAATTGGGAGTAGAGGGTCAATGCCATATGCAAGCTCTGACACTGAGTTTACATAGGAATTAAACTTAGGGCTCCTGCAGATTAATAGTGGGGTTGTTGTAGTCAGTGGGGAAGGTCTATTGAGAGAACCTGTCACTATCCCAAATGGACAAAGTGACAGATTCACTTTAACTCTGCTAGGAAATGAGAGAAAGTTTCCTTTATGTGCGACTCCTTTTACAGTGTGTATATAATCAAAACTTTCTGCTCTTCAGGTGTATTTCAGAGCAGCACCTGATAAAAGAACCTGGAGAAATATTATTTTTGCTTGAAACTTGCCCCAACAGGCATCAAGTGGTACATATGAAGTATTATTTTCAAATATTTCTAATAAACATTAAAGTGAAAATCACTTCTCAGACGTAAAACACAAAGCTATATTAAAAAAAAAATATTTCTCCAGTATTTTCTTTCAAACTGAATGGAGTTTTTCGTGTTGGGACAGCATTGTGACAACTAGACATCTATTCACAATCAGAAAACTGTAAAAAGAGAGGTGTATTTACTTTCACTTTATGTAGTTTATTCGGGCCAAGCTGACCGAAACAAACTATTTGCTACATTACCATGTGCGCTTATTGGGCATGCTGTATAAAAACTGTATGTAGCCTTAGCTACATACACTATATGGCACTGTATTCTGGGTTTGAGACAAGACCTTCCTGTCTCACACCCAGAACAAAATAGCATTGGGCCGAGCGGCACTCTACCATTCATAGGCAGCTTCGTATTCTATCAATGAATACAAGCTTTCTCTGATTGGCTCAGTCACAGAATGTGATGCCATCAGACCACCTCTTTCAACTTCTTTGATAGAATAGAGAGTGCTGCTCAGCCCGACGCTATTTTGTTCCAGGTGTGAGACAGGAACGTTTTAGCTCACACCCAGATCACAGTTCTGTATTGTATAAAAGGCTACATACAGTTTATACAGCACGGCCAGTGGACGCACATGATAATGTAGCAATGGCTCCAACAAACTTTTTAATATGAAAATAAAGTTGGAAATCAACCTTAAGGTATTTGTCTTATAATGCTCCCAGCAGCATGCAGAATGTGTCAGGTTACCGAGAGATTACACATCGGCCATGAGACCATTTCCTAGAGCAGCCAAAACATTGATCAGTCCAAAAGAATCCAGAAATGCTTCCAAGAAAAAAATTAAAACTGGGGAATATAGCATATGCAACCTCTGAAGTAGGAGTGGTGGCATTACAGAAAAATAAATGTAGGGGAGGAGAGAAAAGAGACAAGGCAGCAAGCAGGGGCAGGGATATAAAGAGAAATAAAATATATGAGGCTTAGGAGAGTTAGAAATGAAACAGACATCAAAAGAAAAGAGACTGTGAGGAGAGAGAGAGAAGGAGAGAGAGAGAGAGAGAAGGAGAGAGAGAGAGAGAGAAGGAGAGAGAGAGAGAGAGAAGGAGAGAGAGAGAGAGAGAAGGAGAGAGAAGGAGAGAGAGAGAGAGAGAGAAGGAGAGAGAGAGAGAGAGAGAGAGAGAGAGAGAGAAGGAGAGAGAGAGAGAGAGAAGGAGAGAGAAGGAGAGAGAGAGAAGGAGAGAGAGAGAAGGAGAGAGAGAGAGAGAAGGAGAGAGAGAGAGAGAGAGAGAGAGAGAGAGAGAGAGAGAGAGAGAGAGAGAGAGAGAGAGAGAGAGAGAGAGAGAGAGAGAGAGAGAGAGAGAGAGAGAGAGAGAGAGAGAGAGAGAGAGAGAGAGAGAGAGAGAGAGAGAGAGAGAGAGAGAGAGAGAGAGAGAGAGAGAGAAGGAGAAGGAGAAGGAGAAGGAGAAGGAGAAGGAGAAGGAGAAGGAGAAGGAGAAGGAGAAGGAGAAGGAGAAGGAGAAGGAGAAGGAGAAGGAGAAGGAGAAGGAGAAGGAGAAGGAGAAGGAGAAGGAGAAGGAGAAGGAGAAGGAGAAGGAGAAGGAGAAGGAGAAGGAGAAGGAGAAGGAGAAGGAGAAGGAGAAGGAGAAGGAGAAGGAGAAGGAGAAGGAGAAGGAGAAGGAGAAGGAGAAGGAGAAGGAGAAGGAGAAGGAGAAGGAGAAGGAGAAGGAGAAGGAGAAGGAGAAGGAGAAGGAGAAGGAGAAGGAGAAGGAGAAGGAGAAGGAGAAGGAGAAGGAGAAGGAGAAGGAGAAGGAGAAGGAGAAGGAGAAGGAGAAGGAGAAGGAGAAGGAGAAGAAGGAGAAGAAGGAGAAGAAGGAGAAGAAGGAGAAGAAGGAGAAGAAGGAGAAGAAGGAGAAGAAGGAGAAGAAGGAGAAGAAGGAGAAGAAGGAGAAGAAGGAGAAGAAGGAGAAGAAGGAGAAGAAGGAGAAGAAGGAGAAGAAGGAGAAGAAGGAGAAGAAGGAGAAGAAGGAGAAGAAGGAGAAGAAGGAGAAGAAGGAGAAGAAGGAGAAGAAGGAGAAGAAGGAGAAGAAGGAGAAGAAGGAGAAGAAGGAGAAGAAGGAGAAGAAGGAGAAGAAGGAGAAGGAGAAGGAGAAGGAGAAGGAGAAGGAGAAGGAGAAGGAGAAGGAGAAGGAGAAGGAGAAGGAGAAGGAGAAGGAGAAGGAGAAGGAGAAGGAGAAGGAGAAGGAGAAGGAGAGAGAGAGAGAGAGAGAGAGAGAGAGAGAGAAGGAGAAGGAGAAGGAGAGAGGGGAGAGAGAGAGAGAGAGAGAGAGAGAAGGAGAGAGAGAGAGAGAAGGAGAGAGAAGGAGAGAGAAGGAGAAGGAGAAGGAGAGAGAAGGAGAAGGAGAAGGAGAGAGAGAAGGAGAAGGAGAGAGAAGGAGAAGGAGAAGGAGAAGGAGAAGGAGAGAGAAGGAGAAGGAGAAGGAGAGAGAAGGAGAAGGAGAAGGAGAGAGAAGGAGAAGGAGAAGGAGAGAGAAGGAGAAGGAGAAGGAGAAGGAGAGAGAGAGAGAGAGAGAGAGACGGGGAAAGAGCAAGACAGAGAGAAAGCAGGGAGAAAGAGCGAGAGAGAGGGAGAAAGAGCAAGAGAGAGGGAGAAAGAGCAAGAGAGAGGGAGAAAGAGCAAGAGAGAGGGAGAAAGAGCAAGAGAGAGGGAGAAAGAGCAAGAGAGAGGGAGAGGGAGGAAGACGGAGAAAGACGGAGAAAGAGCAAGAGCAAGAGAGGGAGAGAGAGGGAGAAAGAGCAAGAGAGGGAGAAAGAGCAAGAGAGGGAGAAAGAGCAAGAGAGGGAGAAAGAGCAAGAGAGGGAGAAAGAGCAAGAGAGGGAGGAAGACGGAGAAAGAGCAAGAGAACGAGAAAACGCGAGAGAGGGAGAGAGAGGGAGAGAGAGGGGGAGAAAGAGCAAGAGCGAGAGGGGGAGAAAGAGCAAGAGCGAGAGGGGGAGAAAGAGCAAGAGCGAGAGGGGGAGAAAGAGCAAGAGCGAGAGGGGGAGAAAGAGCAAGAGCGAGAGGGGGAGAAAGAGCAAGAGCCAGAGCGAGAGAAAGAGCCAGAGAGGGGGGGGGAGCAAGAGAGATAGAGTGAGAGAGCGCGTGAAAGAGAGCGCGTGAAAGAGCAAGAGAGAGAGAGAGAGTGAGAAAGAGCGCGAGAAAGAGGGAGAGAGCACGAGAAAAAGAGCGAGAAAGAGCGAGAGAGAGAGCGAGCAAGCAAGAGCTGGCCGCTCCGGATATGTGTGAACTGGCTCCATTGCAAGTTGATCCAGTTCACGTTATGCCAATCGGATGTAGTTCAAAATGTATTCGATTCGCATATATGTGAACCAAGCTTAAAATGTAAGGTGCATTTTTGGTACGCTTTTGAAAAAAAACACACCTAAGATGCAGAATGCAGGACTTTTCAGCGTAGTACAGTGATGCGGAACGTTACATAGGATTTTAAAGGGGAATTATTTTGATGCACGTTTGTTGCTCTGGAAAGGCACGGCAAAAGCGCATGTGTGTGACAGAGCCCTAAAGGGCAAAAGGAAAGCACACAAGTGGACAGAGAAAGGGACGCAAAATGAGTGAATAAAAATAAAGTAACTGAGAGAGGGGAGACAGAGAATAGAGAAGACAAAAGAAGAGAAAAAAAGAGCTTGTAAGAGAGAGGGAGAGAAAGAAAATAGAAAAGAAAAAGAATAAATGGGAAGGACACTATGGGGAGATTTTACTAAAACTGGAGCACTCAGAATCTGGTTTAGCTGTACATAATAACCAATCAGCTTCTAACTTCAGCTTGTTCAATTAGGCTTTGACAATAAAACCTGGAAACTGATTGGTTACTATACACAGCAGCACCAGATTCTGTGTGCACCAGTTTTAGTAAATCTCCCCCTGTGTAAAGAAGGTAATAATTATTTCTTGTTCACAATTGTCCACTAAGCTGCGTTTTTATGCACATGTGAAAAGGGGTACATACCATATATGTTCAACAAACATGGTGTTAAGAAGCCCTTACAGTGAAAGGAGGGCATGCTCATACACTTTTCAAGAAAGCTGAATCACATTCTGAGTGGATGTCATTAACACAGTAGTCACCTCCCTGTGACATTTACCACCACTGTGACTGTAACCTCCCCAGTAACACCGGTAAACAAGGATTTTTATTAACTAACTCCCAACACCAATCTCCCCTTATAATATATTGTGATTCCTACATTTCAATCAGCTGGAAAACTGAGAAACAAACCTGATTCTCTTCCTGAACCACCCGATACTGTTCCTTCCACACGGAAATCTTGGACACTTCATCCTTCCGCAACGCCCGCTCTTTTTTTAACTCTGGACTCCAAAAAGTCTTGATGCTGTTCATGGATGAGCTCAGCTTGCTCTCTTTCACCTCCACATCCTTTCGGAGAAGATCATTTTCCCTTAGGACCTCTTTTAGTTGGGCCTGAAGGTCCATAATGGTGTTGTCCCTGGCCTGGCGCAGAGAATGGGGAACAGTTGATGCCATGCTGACTGGTGGAATCTGGTGATCCCCAAATGCAATGGCGTCACTGGATACTCCACTGGTGGCAATGTTTGGGCTGCTTCCCATGGCTGTCATCCTTACCCCATAGGGCAGCCTTCCCCCAGACCGGCCCAGGGTCATGGTGCTCTTTGGGGTTTCTCCTCCCACAATTTCATGATCACTGAGATACATGGGAGAAGCAGTGGCATATGCCGCATTAAGAGACTGGATATTTTCCATGGACAAGGTTTTACCACTGCCTCCACCAGGTACTCCACCAGAGCTGCCACCGGTACTGTTAGTACGGCGATGGCCCAGACGTGGTGAACGGGGGAGCCGCGGCGAGCGTCCAGGGCTTTGGCTGCTTGACTCCAGCTTTCCAACGGAGCGAGAACTTCCATACATGGTTGTTAGATGTGAGAGGAACGGTAAACTTCTGAAATTTGGGGGGAGCAAAAGGTCACCTTTTCAATTTTAGAATGTTTTTTGGCAGTTTGTGTAAGATGATCAGCAGTTCATGGACTTAGATGGATCTTCCATTTTTGAAAGACGCACAAATTTTGTGACCTGCAGAGAAAATAAAGAGAACAGTTACACCTAAAAGAAGTGAACTTCGACAAGGACTTTAAAGCAAACTCAATCCAGACAAAATCTTAGATTGACAGTTCTCTAGGGGACTTCGTTGTGATATGAAATGCATGTCTGAGCAAAACTGAAAATAAACTACTGACTGCATTTCTGCAATGCATTAGCATTTCTTAAAGTATTGTCTCTTTAAAAATACTGGAAGTACAGACAATTACCTTGTGAATCGGTTAGAATTTCAGTGAACTCTTTACTCCCTGTAGTGAACTGACAACGCTGCCTCTGCTGCACTGAAATCTCAAGCACATTTGGACCACAGGACACCACTCCACATGTAATGGTGATGGGGGCTGTAGTCCAGTCAAGAGAACTGGACAGAGCTGATAACACTGCTTGGGATTTCAGTGTAGAATGTGCAGTGTTGTCAACTCACCACAGGAAGTTGGGAGCTCACATTGATTTCTGGCAGATTTACTGTGTACTTACAGTAGAGCTGCACCAATAATCGTTAAAAAAATCATGATCTCGATTCACCCCCCCCCCCCCCTCACGATTTTAAAACATCATGTTCTCGAATCTTACAGAGCTGTTCAAAGGAATGAACTTCCATCTGTAAGTGAGGGCAGTTTAACCAAGTTTTAAGGACTTTTTCTGACACTTGTTGCTTACAAGTTAAAGTGGTTGTAAACCCCCCTCTGTAAGTTGTACCTATAGGTAAGCCTATAATAAGACTTACCTATAGGTACTGTAAATATCTCCTAAACTTGCACTGTTTAGGAGATATTTACTGTATAGTGCGCCGATGTCATCGGCGCATGAGCTCTGAAGGAACGGTCGCCCGTGCCGTTTCTTCAGAGCCCTGTGCCGTGATCAGCAACTCCTGGCCTGTAGCATAGCCGGAGTCCGCAGACCAGGAAGGAAGATGGCTGAAAATGGATGCGGTCTCCAGCGGGGACAACGAGGGCTTCGTTTGAAGGTGTCACATATTGTGCTAGTATGCGATGCCTAAATATAAAACATTAAAAACTGTGCCAAAGTACTACCTGCAATACAGTGACAAAATGTGTGCAAATTAAGAGTCCATATATCACTCCATTAAGAGTCCATATAAGTGCTGTTGCTTGACTTCAGTGATGAACCAATACATGTGCAGTAAGTGATCAAGCCATGCTCCCATTATGTGCCCCCACTCACCGGAGCAATGATGGGTAATGCGGATTATAATATGATGGATCCCCCCGTACTGGCAAATAAATCATCCATGGAAGTTAATGGATCAAAGTGAATGCCTCTAAGAACTCTCTTGCCACACAGCTGCTTCAGGGGTTCAAGCCTAGGCTTTAGGGTCCAATCCTCAGACCAACACAAAATATCCCTTCCATCAAGCTCTCTCTAGGAGTCAGAGCGTGTATGTAGTCCGCGACAGCGCAGCAAGAACCTGGTCCTGAGCAAGCTATGAGAGAGCCTGATGGAAGGGATACTTTGTGTTGGTCTGAGGATTATTGTCATTTTTATTGTTTTTTTTTTCTAACGAGTAATGGCGGCGATCTGCAATTTTTTTGCGGGACTGCGACATTGCGGCGGACAGATCGAACCCTTGACTGACATTTATGACACTTTTGGGGGGTACCAGTGACATTACTACAGTAATCAGTGCTATACATATGCACTGTTACTGTAAAAATGATACTGGCAGGGAAGGGGTTAACTTTATTGGTGATGTAGTGGCTAAGTGTGTCCCTAGGGGCGTGCTTTTTACTGTGCAGGGATGTGGCTTTTCATGTAACAGTAGGGATCTACGATCCTACATAGCAGGACCATATGATCTCTGCTGTTACACAAGGGAGAATGACAGGCGGCTTTGTTTACATTAGCCGCCTGCCTTTCTCCCTCTGTAACGAACGATCGCGAGTGACCGGCGGACATTGGGTCCGCCGGTCACGTGCGCGGGGATCACAGTGAGTGAGCAGGGGCAGGAGCGCGTCTCCGGCGGCGCGTGCTCGCCCCCTATTGGCTCGCAGGCGACTGACGTACCCATACGTCACTTTGTCTGCACGGGGCTGACCGCCGCAGTATATGTACTTGCGGCGGTCGGCAAGCGGTTAAAATCAGTATTTTTTGCTAAAAAATTACTTAGAACCCCCAAACATTATATATACACGTTTTTTTTAGCAGAGACCCTAGAGAATAAAATGGCGATTGTTGCAATCTTTTATTTCACACTGTATTTGCGCACAAGTCTTTCAAGCACAGTTTTTTGGGAAAAAATACACTTTAACAAATTTAAAAAACGAAACTGTAAATTTGGCCAATTTTTTGTATAATGTAAAAAGATGTTACGCCGAGAATGGTGATCTTTATTCTAAGCAAAAAAGATTGTGATTCTCATTTTATCCAGAACCGTGCAGCTCTAACTTGAACCGTTGTTTTTCAAAGACAAAACATGAAAAGATGTGTTAGAGATATACTAAATATTTTCTTTTTTTGCTTAAAGTTCAAGTCAACTGCAAGGTTAAAAGTCCAACATATGGCTTTTAATTTCTATTTCATAAGCTTTGAGTTTTCAGAAATGTCAGTTGCTTTTAATACAGGGATTTTAGCTTAGGAAGTAAAATGATTGTGTTGCTCAAAGTCTTCTCAGCTGAGAAAGCATATTGTCAGCCCTTGTTAATCCAACAGAAAATTTCCAGGATGCTGCAGTTACTATGGCAACCCGTGGCAACCATCAACCGCTGAGCATTTACTCATTTAAAGGATGCGGAGTTAAAGAGGCGACACAATAGGGACGACAGGGAAGAAAAAATAGTCAAAGTGAATACTCCAAAGCAGGCAATCAAAATTAAAATGACATTTTTTCACTGCAAGTTCAAATTTTGCCTGCTGAGGGGGAAACCCCTCCAGTCAACCCCCATAAAGTCAGGATGTTATACTTGAAATGTTGTTACATATGTGTAGGCAAAAGCCAAAGAACTGTGAAAAAAAATTCTAAACTTTATTATCAATCTTAAAGAGTGAGAGCCGGTTCACACTGAGGCGACTTGTCAGGCGACCTGATCACCTGACAAGTTGCCGCGGGTCGCCTGCCGTAGATTAGCACAGGACCCGTTCTAATAGGAGCGACACAAGTCGCTCCGACTTAGAAAAAGGGTCCGGAGCTTCTTTGGGGCGACCTGGAGCGACCTGCATTGACTTCAATGATATGAAGTCCGTGCATGCCGCTCCGAGGTCGCAGTGCGAGCTGCGCACCGTGAATTCACAGGTCGCCCGGCAAAGTCGGTTCGCGCCTGTGTGAACCGGCTCTAACTCCACTTTTGTTGAGAAAAAAAAACATTCCCCTCTGGGTGATCTCTGTGTATTACAAGGATTTTAACAAACTTTGTTGCAGATTCCTATTTTTTTTTTTTATTCTGAAGAAATCCCTGTGTGTTTGTCTGGGTTTGTGTGGAAAGTGAATCTAATAGGAGTGGTTTCATAAATTTTAATCAGCTACAGGGCCTGCATCCCTTTAGATGTGATTTCCTACTGGGAGTATCTCACCAAAAATGACATTTTTGTTGCAGGGGATGCCAGAAATCTTGTGTCTTGGTGCAGGGAAAATCAGTGAGCCAATTCTGTGTACAGAACACCTCCAGGTAGCCATTTTGCATTGCATTTTACAGAAAATGACAGTGCTGCAAATTGAAAAGGAAAGGTCATTTTTAATAACATTCAGTTACAATAGGGCTTGTGTCGCAAATATATATTCTTAGATTGGAAGCTCTAACGAGCAGGGTCCTCTGATTCCTACTGTATTAAAGTGTATTGTATTTGTACTGTCAACCCTCAAGTTGTAAAGCGCTGCGTAAACTGTCGGCACTATACAAATACTATATAATAATGATAATAATAATAATAATAATAATAATAATAATAATAATAATAATATACGCTATATTTTTTCTTTATTTGCTATTTTTTCCCCCATGAACATGGAGTTACCCTTTAAATCAATAGAAACGCCCTGATCTTTGCATTATGCAAATTGCATTTTGCAAGACGATAGACCATCTGTTGGGTTCTGTTCTGCTCAGTGCTCTTATTGGGGAGATGTCCCCCCACATCCTGTCATGACAGGAAGAGACTGGAAATCTCTCCAATAATTACATAGACAAAAATAAAAAAAGACTCAGTAGCGCGGGGAGTGGTATGAATGTCTGACAATGTTTGTGTTGCTGTTGGTGACTTCTTACCTGGGTGACTATCACCATCCCCCCCACCACCAATCTTGTATGGGTGTAATAGGGACAGGAAGTGAGGTAAAGCCTCTCTCTGATGGGGTCACAGACAGAAATACAAATCTGACAGAAGTCATAATTCTTGCCATCAAAAAAATAAATAAATACATTGATTCATGTTAGGCTTTGAAGTTTAACCCCAGCTGTAAACGTCTTGCACAGGCTCCTCTCCTTATTTTCTTACTCTGCTGCAGAATCCAGCTCCTTCGTTCCTAGCCTGACTGTACCTGGCCCATCCATTTTATTCACTGTATTATAGTGCATTCAATCATGAAGGCTCAGCATCTCACATGTGGGTGTTACCTAGAGAAGTCTGAATGCAAACACAACCTAACTAGAAACACCCACCTCTCCAGATTGACATCCACCCATCAGGACATTTAATTATTGTAAAACTCCTCCCAAGAGTCAGTCCATTGTTTGTATTAAAGCGGGGTTCCACTAATTTTTGTGTTTATTAAAAGTCAGCAGCTACAAAAAGTGTAGCGGCTGACTTTTAATAAACACACACTCGCCTGTCCCACAGTCCAGCGATGCGGCCGCCAGAAACCTCGATCCTCTCCCTCTCCTCTCAGCGGCACCGGCATCTCTAGTGTGGGCACCCGGCTGTGACAGCTTGCGGCTTCACAGCCGGGTGCGCACTGCGCATGTACAAGTCGTGCTGAGCGTTGGGAATGGCAGGACAATCTTCTGGGACCTGTGACGTGTCCCAGAAGATTGCAGGAAGGAAGGGGGAGCAGAGAGCTTACGCTCGAGCTGCCTAGGCGGCTGAGCAGAAATGGGAGCGGGTACCTGTCAAATCTAGATACAGTGCCTTGCAAAAGTATTCACCCCCATTTTGTTACATTACAGCCTTAAGTTCAATGTTTTGTTAAGTGGTGAAGTGAAAAATATAGACATAAAACATTTTTTTAGAAATAGATGACAGAAAATTGGCATGTGCGTATGTATTCACCCCCTTTGTTATGAAGCCCATAAAAAGCTCTGGTGCAACTCATTACCTTCAAAAGTCACATAATTTGTGAAATGATGTCCACCTGTGTGCAATCTAAGTGCCACATGATCTGTCATTACATATACACACACCCATTTTGAAAGGCCCCAGAGGCTGCAACACCTAAGCAAGAGGCACCACTAACCTAACACTGCCATGAAGACCAAGGAACTCTCCAAACAAGTAAGGGACAATGTTGTTGAGAAGTACAAGTCAGGGTTAAGTTATAAAAAAAATATCCAAATATTTGGTGATCCCCAGGAGCACCATCAAATCTATCATAACCAAATGGCGCAACAGCAAACCTGCCAAGAGACGGCCGCCCACCAAAACTCACGGACCGGGCAAGGAGGGCATTAATCAGAGAGTCAGCACAGAGACCTAAGGTAACCCTGGAGGAGCTGCAGAGTTCCACAGCAGAGACTGGAGTATCTGTACATAGGACAACAATAAGCCGTACGCTCCATAGAGTTGGGCTTTATGGCAGAGTGGCCAGAAGAAAGCCATAACTTTCAGTAAAAAATAAAAAAACGGCATGTTTGAGTTTGCGAAAAGGCATGTGAGAGACTCCCTAAATGTATGGAGGAAGGTGCTCTGGTCTGAGGAGACTAAAATTGAACTTTTCTGCCATCAAAGAAAACTCTATGTCTGTCGCAAACCCAACACATCACATCACCCAAAGAACACCATCCCCACAGTGAAACATGGTGGTGGCAGCATCATGCCGTGGGGATTTTTTTCAGCAGCCGGGACTGGGAAACTGGTCAGAGTTGAGGGAAAGATGAATGGTGCTAAATACAGGGATATTGAGCAAAACCTGTGCGTGATTTGAGGCTAGGACAGAGGTTTACCTTCCAGCCGGACAATGACCCCAAACACACTGCTAAAGCAACACTTGAGTGGTTTAATGGGAAACATGTGTTGGAATGGCCTAGTCAAAGCCCAGACCTCAATCCAATAGAAAATCTGTGGTCAGACTTAGGCTGGCCATACATGTTCAACTTTTGTTGTACAATTTTCTGGTAGATCTACCACAAACCACATAATGTGAGGTCAAAGCTAAACAACACATTCACTTGTATGTAATTAGGTAGGCCTTCGTACTACATACTTGAAGGTAAATTTCAAGAAAATTGGACAGAAAATTGGATCATGTATGGCCAGCCTTAGATTGCTGTTCACAAGCGAAAACCATCCAACTTGAAGGAGCTGGAGCAGTTTTGCAAGGTGGAATGGGCAAAAATCCCAGTGGTAAGATGTGGCAAGCTCATTAGAGACTTATCCAAAGCGACTTGGAGCTGTGATTGCCGCAAAAGGTTGCTCTACACCCCCCTATTGACTTTAGGGGGGTGAATAGTTATGCACATTGACTTTTCTGTTCTTTTGTCCAATTTGTGGTTTGCTTCACAATAAAACAAAAATCTTCAAAGTTGTGGGCATGTTCTGTAAATTAAATGATGCAAATCCTCAAACTATCCATGTTAATTCCAGGTTGTGAGGCAACAAAAACACAGAAAACGCAAAAAACCCCAAAAAAGATGACATAACAAATTAACAAATGTGACATGTCAAGGGGTCAGCAGTATTTAAACTTTTGGGTGGAACTCCGCTTTAAGGCTGAGGGCTCTTGCGATAAGTACGAAGGCAGAATTCTGTATGTTTTCAGGAAGCTATTAGGTACAGTACCCTGCGGGCCCCTCCCACCAAGTTTTATCAGTCTGCATTGCATAGAGAAGCACAGAGACCCAATTGTGTGATCACTGGATCTAAAATAAGGTATGTGATGAAATAGGAAAGAATTCATTACAAAATTTCCAACCAGAGAAGTGGTCGTAGCTTTTCTGAAATTGCTTTGGTGCTGTTATTTTATCATACCTCTCAACATTCGGAGATGAGAAAAAGAGACATCTTTTAACACAAAGCGTGAAAGCAGAATATACACCCCTACCACCCTTAGTACACA
This sequence comes from Pelophylax lessonae, assembly GCF_965119305.1. NCBI lineage: Eukaryota > Metazoa > Chordata > Amphibia > Anura > Ranidae > Pelophylax > Pelophylax lessonae. The sequence goes on from NC_138771.1 coordinate 497,574,257, forward strand.
GACCATGAAGAAAACATTTGCATAAATGGGTTAAACTCAATGTAGCACCATCCTAGGTAGGTGCTAGTGAGAGAGTATAGTTTTTGGCTCTGTCTACATATCAGAAGAGCTGCAGGCAAATCTATATTGCTCTCTGCCTACCAGAAAGCAAGATCTGTTAGTGAGGTCTGCTCATTGTGCTCAGTATGCGATTCATTCAGTCTAGAGAGTGTTTTATGCTGGTCCAATAGGGAGGCATGTTGGACAGTGGGAGGAAACCTGACTAATGGATGCATAGGCTTTGATACAGTCCTGGTGACTGGTGCATTCTGGGATACTCTATAAAAGCCAGGAGCACATGTGCTGCGGGGTCTTTGGCTGGTGAGCAGAGTCCCGGGAGGACGGTGGCAGCTGCCTCCTCCTCTGTAGCAGTGGTATGTGGTCTTAGGAGGTCGTCCTAAGGGCCAGAGGAATGGAGCTAAACCCAGAGGTCCAGGAGAGCTGACCGAGGGGGAAACACTGGAGACCCTGGAAAAACAGTTTCGTGAGTACGGGGGATCGTGTCAAGGGGCCTGACCTGAGGGGGCCCACCCCAGGAGTAGGATAGTCAGAGGACGGGTGTCAGCAAGCAAGAAAGAGGATACTAAGGAGAGTGTCCCGAAGATAAACTTAATTCATTACGTCTTCTGGAAAAGAGACTTAAAGCTAAATTCACCTCAGTGGCAAGGTGGATCAACAGCCTGGCTGTACCAAGAGATAAAAATCCTCAAATCTTGTGCATAGTTAAATTCGGAGTATCCCACTATTTACTTCTCCCATCCCTAATTTATCAATAAAAACACTAACCACTACATACCCCTGGACTGTTTATTGAATGAGCCAAGAAGGAAAGTGAGAGACTTAATGGTAAAATTGCTAATGGTAACCCTGGGGGGGCCCATAAGTGTGGAAATCCAGCAGTCCCCAAGGGGGCAGTGCTAAACCAACCATGCTATTTTTAAAGACTTTTTACCTTTATGGCCCCATTAAAATTTTCAGACTTTGGTAACATGCACTAAAATGTTATTTTACCATTAACCATTTTAAACACAAGCAGGCTCAAGTGATACTAAGCCTTGGCTGCTTTTTAAAAAAAATAGCAAACATGTTATACTTCCCTGCTCTGTGCAGTGGTTTTGCACAAAGCAGCCCCAATTTTCCTCTTCTCCGGTTCCTCGAGAGAGGGACCTACAGCAGAGAGAGGGAGTATACCCCTTGGGACTGCCCATGGGCGTAGCCAGACTTTCTTTCTGCCTGGTGTCCTACTCCTGTAGGGGCAGTATAACCCAATGGTTAAGAATATCAGGAGCTAATAAACGAAAGAGAAAACTGAGCACTCAGGAAGTGGAGTAGGGTTATGGGGGGGGATGCCCAGGAGGTGTGTCCTCAAAAGCTTTGCCAATATCCAGTCATCTGAAGGTATCAGCCTGTAACCCTGGGTCTATGAATTTCAAGCTTATGTTCTGTGTTGTAGGATTAAGACAAAATTTTGTTGTAAAGAGCAGGAAGGTGTTGTAAAATAATCTGCTCTTGGAGCTCCATTTTCTTTATGCTTTGTTTATTCCTGTATCCATGCTCATCACTGGAATGTACCATGAGCTGTATAAATAACCTTTAGCCGGGGTTCCTTGAGAGCTGAATTTTTTTTTAAGGGTTTGAGAAAGGCTGTCCTAGAGTTACACAAATCCATAGTTTAGTAAAATGCATTATTTACGTGATGTGTGTGTGTTGGCAAGGTTGATTTGGGACTGTACCAATTCAAGTGAGGCATGACCGGTCCACTTTAAATGAACTCGCTGATACACCAAATTTCAGGAAGATCTCTCATACGATGAAATGGTTTGACCACTTTTTTCATACAGCTATTTCTGTCCTTTGCCCAGCTGAAGTCTCATTCTTGCACAAAATGGCCTACTTCTGAAAGCATGATGAAAGCGGTGCAATCCTGTTAACTTATCAAAGTGGTTTGGAAGCAAATGGTTTCGCTTTAGTAGAACAGCTTCGGTTTAACTCTTCCTATCCTTTTTAAGGCATGCCTAAAAGAAAAATAACACCCCCTACCCCTTAACCTCCAGGAGGTTTACCCCCTTCATGACCAGAACATGTTTTGTGCTACGGCACCGTGTTACTTTAAGTGCCGGTTCACACTTCTGCAGATGCGCTGATCGCATGTAATTCGGAGCGCACTGCTCCTTCATTACATGCGATCTCCTGTGCGGATGCGAATTCAGCCATAGACTTTGTATGGCTGAATTTGCAGTGCATCCACAGCAAACACGCACATGAGGCATTTTTTGAGCCGCCTCAGAATCGGATCGCACAGTGGTTCACACTTGTGCGATCCGATTCTGTGTGAACTGTCAGTTCGCACTGCGATATGCGAACAAACTGGGGGTGTCGTTAACATTTAATTGACACCCCCTGCGTATCACATATGGCAGTGTGAACTGCCAGATGTGCGGATGCGATGCGGGAACAGGCTGCATATTCGCATCGTTCCCGCATCGCACAAATGTGAACCCGAGCCTTAGGCTTAGCCTTAGTAACTGAAAAGGAGCGAGGGTGAACCCTGAGGGATTCACACCACGCAATGTACATTTTGCAAGTACGATGGTAAATCTTCCGAGAGGTAGATTTTCTAGATTTTCTAGCTTTTAACAAAGTAGGAATCACTGTGTCAGACAACCCTCTATCCTTCAGCAACTTGCTTTCAACAGCCAAGCCAGCGACTGTAAAGCAGGATGGAAGATTGGCCCTTGCGACAACAGATCCTCCTTGAGAGGAAATCTCCAAGGAGCATCAGCGACCAGCCGTACCAGATCGGCGAGGCCAGCCTGGAGCCACTAGGTTGACCGGAATCCCTTCTGCCTCGATCCAGCGCAGGGGTCTCGGCAGAAGCTTGAGAGGAAGAAAATCAAAAAAAAAAAAAAAGACCATACCGACTCCAAGGAGCCACTAATGCATCTGTGGCATTGGCTAGAGGATCCCGGGACCATGCCCCAAACCTCTGCACTTTCCTGTTGAGGTGAGGGGCCAACAGATCCACCTCGGGAGTACCCCACCTCGGGAGTACCCCACCGGAGAAACAACTGATGAAACCCCTCCGGATGAAGTGACCATTCCCCCTGGTCCAACGCCTGTCGACTGAGGTAATCCGCCTGCCAATTTTCCACCCCCGGAATTGCACAGCAGAGGGGGCCTGCAGAAGACCACTGAGAAAGGGGGGAATGCTGACTGGGAGGCAGAGGAGCCCGGGGGTCTGACCATCCCAGGGAGGGGCCCACGTCCACCCCAAAATCCTCCAGGGGTAGAGGAAGGACAGCTACTTACCATACCAGAAAAAAGGTGGGCACCGCTCCGGACAGACCACCGCTCTGCCGTAATGTGATGGCTGTCGGCCAGAAGGAAACGCTGCGACTGTAGAGCTCACAAGAATAAAAAAAAAAAAATTAAAAAAAAACAGGGAGGAAAAAGATTCAATTCAAAGAGAAAAAATTGCCAGGACCAAAGATCCCAGCAAGGAATTAGGTCCTTACACCTGACCAGGCAGTAAAAAAAACTGAGTACCTATAGCAGAGAGTGGGAGTATACCCCCTGGGACTGCCCCATAGGCGTAGTCAAGTTTTTTCCTGCCTATTGTCCTACTTCTGTAGGGGGCAGCATAACCCACGTAGTCGAGAAGATGAGGAGCTGTGTCCATCAATGAACAAAAGAGAAATATGCACAGTCACTGTTACTAATGACACTGGCTGGGAAGGGGTTAACATCAGGGGCGATCAAAAGTTTAACTGTGTGCCTAGCCTGTGCTTACTCACTGTGGGGGAGGCGCTTTGACTAGAGGAAGGCTTAGATCAATGTTCCTGCTTTGCAGAAAAACAGGATCAACACCTTCCCTTCTGACAGAATGACAATCTGTCTTGTGTACATAGTCCGAATATCGTTCTGCCTGTGTCCTGTGTAATCAGTGTGTGCAGGTGGACATTAAGTCATTTAATGGCTTGCTTTGTTCTGACATTCACTGTAAACTGTGAGACCTTATATCAGGGATCCTCAAACTATGGCCCTCCAGCTGTTGTGAAACTACACATCCCATGAGGCATTGTAAAACTCTGACATTCACAGACATGACTAGGCATGATGGGAATTGTAGTTCCTGAACAACTGGAGGGCCATAGTTTGAAGACCCCTGCCTTATATAGAGAATTGCGTCCTATTAACTGAATTTACCACAGGTGGACTCCAATAAAATTGTAGAAACATCTCAAGGATGATCAGTGGAAACAGGATGCACCTGAGCTCAATTTTGAGTGTCACGGCAAAGACTGTGAATGCTTAAGTACATGTGATCTTTTTACCTTTTTATTTTTAATACATTTGCAAAGATTTCAAACAAACCTCTTTCACGTTGTCATTATGGAGTATTGTTTGTCATCTTTGCCCCCCCTTCTCAGCAGCCTGCAGCAGAGAGAAGGGAAGAACTCCTCCTGCAGATCCTACATCTCTCTGTGCAGCCGCAACACCACCTTGCCTTTGCCTCCCCCTGGTCTCAGCATTCAGCAGACTCTGGAAGTTGACTCCAGCTCATCTCTTCCAGGCACTGCACTTGTTCCCAGATCCACCCGCATCTTCTTCCTGGCAGCAGCACAAGGTAAGGGGGTGCATTGTGATGTAAGAAAGAGTGGTTGACTCTTGACATCTGATGGTTGGGGGGGTTCTTGACATCCTATGTAAGGGTGTAAAGGGGTGTGGGGTGCTCTGGACGTCTAATCCTACAGAAATAACCGACCCTTTAAGGGCAACCATAAAGCTGATGCGGCCTGCGATAAAAATAGTGTTTTTGTAAGAACTTACCGTAAAACTCTTTTCTCTGAGTCCTCCGACAGTCGCAGCCCCTCATACAGCCTTCAGGAGTGGGTAAGGGCGCCCTCTGCAGGAGTAAGCTAGGCAGTTTGAAATGTTAATAAAAACCTTTCTATACTTAGACACACCTCTAGGGGGGGGGGCTGTCCTCAGCCATTATCCTGATCCAGTGACCACTGTTTGTAGCAGGCAGTATTGGAAGACAACAACCCCAAGAGCCAAAAACCCAGAGGGGCAGGGGCTGCGACTGTCAGAGGACTCAGAGTTTTACGGTAAGTTCTTACAAAAACTCTATTTTCTCTTACGTCCTCAGACCGTCGCAGCCCCTCATACAGCCTTCACGAGTGGAACATCCCAAAGCAGTGTAGGTGTGAGGGGTGGGAAAAAATGCAACCTACCCAATAGGCAACGTAACAACCAGGCCAGAGGAAGAAAACCAACTGGGCCAACAGGGCAACAGAAGCTCAACAGGAGCTAACCCAGAATAAGAAAGAAAAAAAACCTAAAAGAAACTGAGATACTAGGTCCCAGTCAGGAAGAGCTAGCCTACTCATGATGCCAGGCAGCATAGAACTGAGGGAACAGTGGTCACTGGATCTGGATAATGGCTGAGGATGGCCCCCTAGAGGCGTGTCTATAGAAAGGTTATTAACATTTCAAACTGCCTAGCTTACTCCTGCAGAGGGCGCCATTACCCACTTGTGAAGGCTGTATGAGGGGCTGCCACTGTCGCAGGACGTAAGAGAAATTGAGTTTGACACCCCTGCCTTAGAACTAAGCCCTCCAGCACAGCGCTGTCAGGCGCTTCTTATCTTCACCCAGTCTTCCTTCTTGGTTCGTGTCCTCCGGCCGCCTGATCCGCATGTGCACAGGAGTTAAAGACCGTGGCACGGAGCTCTGAAGGGGTGGCACGGGTATACCGTCCCTTCAGAGCACATGTGTCGGTGATGTCACCGGCTGCATGCAGTGTGAATATCTCCTAAACCGTGCAGTTTTAGGAGTTATTCACTGAACCTACAGGTAAGCCTCATTATAGGCTTACCTGTAGGTACAAGTGCCAAAAAAAGGGTTTACTATACCTTTAAAGGGATATTTTGGTTAAAAAATGGAAAAGCTTAAAAAATTGCAATAAATAAAACAAGTGAATGCCTTTTCACAGCAGTTTACATTAATCAACATATATCACTGAGTGAATATCTGAATCATTTCCTTTGAGAAGATCTTTATAAAACCTCTGGAGACAACGTTATGAAAATTCGAGTAATGCCCCGTACACACGTGCAGATTGTCGGCCGAAAAGATTCGGCCGACGACCGATCGGCCGATTTTCAGCTTGTTAGTATGATGCTTCCAACAGCCGACAGCGCACTTTCGGCCGAAAATAATCTGTCGTGCAAGCATTAAAATTTTTGTTGGCCAACACCAGAACGGCCGATTGTTCGCCAGTCAGTACAGAATTCGGCCGATAATCAGCAGATTTGCAAGACTGGGCATGCTCAGAGAAGAAAAAACACAGGGAAAGTTAACCATCACATGACATCACTTCTGCAGTCGGCGGACAAAATTCGTGTGCAGTCTTTTGCACTTTTCAGGGGACACGACAGCCCGGGGACAAAAAACGGACGATCGTTCGGCCGACGATCAGTACGTGTGTACGGGGCTTTAGTGTGGCATTTTGTCCACAACAGTCAAATCCAATATTTTTCTGGGAAAACCAAGAGGTGAGTCTTTGCAAACATTCCATGTTTGTCCCAGTTTTCAGGAATCTGGCCGAGAAGCTCCAGTCACATTTCTGTGCTCTGTGCTGCCTATTATAGTCGGTTCACACTAAGGTGACACGACTCCTTACTACTTCGGGGGCGACTTGTGCATTGCCATGCACCACAACTTCGGAGCGACTTGCAGGGACTTCACATAATGGAAGCCTATGCAAGTCGCCCCGAAGTAGTACAGGACCCTTTTTCTAAGTCGGAGCGACTTGTGTCGCTCCTATTAGAATGGGTCCTGTAGCGGTCAATGGGCCGCGAGGGAGCGAGACTTGTCAGGCTGACAAGTCGCGCTAGTGTGGACCGGGTCTTCTAGTGGTGAGCTACCATTATTGCCTAATAACAATCCAAATACCCCCTTCCCAACGCATAAAGCATGTGCCTTTTAGTAAACATAAACATGTTTACAAGAGTCTTTTTTGCTGTGTTTTAGTGTGCTCAAATACATGGGCTGCCCTAACAAAACACACATTATTGCATAAAGCTCATCAAACATGGTCTGTGTGTGAACATAGCCTGGTACCTAGAATACACGATCAGAAAATCAGACAAAAAAAATCCACTTTTGAAGCACTCGTACAATAATCTGATCATTAGTACACAGTTGTTTAGACCCGATCACGTCAACGAAAATTATCTGAAGGGAAAAACCTGAAAAATGTTCTCATATGATAGCAGGATTGTTCGATTTTCATTTAGTCAGTCCAGTTTTTGGCCGAAAATACAATAAAATACAATACATCACTTCAAAGTTGTTTTTCGTCGTACAAGAATTTCTGTATGTTGAGTAACCTCTTAAATTTTCAATATAAGACTAGCAGCAAAAATAAAAATAATAAAAAAAAAAAAAAAATCGAGAATGTCATTCGTCCGATATAATCAACATGTGTTCGAGGCTTCAGCGTCTGTTTGCATTCCATATAGGATAATAGACCCTCACAGCAGTCGGCTACAGATCTATTTCTTGAGGATGTTTAAAAATAAACAATGATTTTCCAGCTGAAAGACAAGCTGGGAGTCACTGACACCAGGAAATACTCAGACACACGAGACAGAGAAATTACATCACTCCTGTCACAGTACCCTGAACCTCAGATGCCCATTATGGAGGGGATGTGACTCATTTAAAGGGATTTCACCTCTGCTACCTCCTTGGTTTAATAGTGGCTGGCAGAATGAACTGTGCAGTCCAGACTTGGTTTTAGGTTATGCTGCTGTACAGGATATGAATAACATTGCCTAGCTTATCACTCACCCTTTTGTCTGGCCAATTCAAAAGAAAGACTGTAACAACACCATTATTACACAGGAGGAGGCCATTCGCCACAAGCAGAAAGTATTATAAAGCAATAGTCAAAAACACAATATTAACAATGGTCACCATATTTTCTGTGCAAGTTCTTCTACTGTCCCCCAATCCATTCTTCTCTAATTATTGCTCAACTGAGCATCTACTTCGACTCCTGGAAAATTCTGAGCTGTGCCTGAATTTAGAGAGGACCTAACATATACACATTTCTTGACGCATGTCCCTGCACTTAGCGCTTATGTGCGTTCGCAAAAGAGCTTCAAAATGCTCAACACTCCGATTTCCATGTTATTCTACAGTGCCTATTCACATCTCAGCAATGCAACGCTCAAAAAAGTACTGGAGCTTCTTTAGGTCCCTAATGACTTCAAAGGGAATGCCTGAAAATGTGCATAAAATCAATTTTTTCATGTAATTTATCATCTAACAATTGTTTGATTTGCCATCAGTCTCTCAGTAGTAAGACTTCCATTCACCTCCTGCCCTGGAGGACCAACAAAAAGTGACAGCATATTTTGCCAATGCGAGTGAAATCCTCTTACAAAACTTCTAAAAAAAAGTGTCCTTATTGTAAAGTTTTTATTCTATTCCTGTTTTAGTGGCAACTCAAAATATTGGATTTACCCTCCCTTTAAATCATGATTTTTTAAACCAGAAAAAAAAAAAAAATTGGATTTTACCTGTTCTTATACTTTAAAGCAAAATTGTTGCCAACCTTTCCTCCAATGCATCTTCTGGTGGCCATAGCCCTTGAACAGGGTATTCTTTATATATCACACTTCCTGCATCCCTGTTACATGCTGTAGTTCATTATAATCCCATCTGATTCCCACATCACAATTGTGTTCTATTCTGAAGTAAGCATAAATTTCTGCTGGTCAAGCTTTTAGCCACAAGATTCTACACATGTGAACGGAGGTAAGAGGCATTCTGTAAATTTGTCTCATGACATGTTCTAGAGCAACTACACAGAAAAGCAGAGTAGAAGGCAATTGCGGTAAGTGCTGTGTAACAGCACAACCCTGAAACCCATTATCATGTTGGTTGTCAATTGTCCTAGTCCAGTTAGCTGCACCATCATCCTCCAAGAACTGGCTGCATACTCTCGCCACATGAGGCCAGGCATTGTCATGCACCAGGAGGAAACCAGGACCCACTGCATTAGCGTAGGATCTGACAATAGGTTAGCTGCAGTTTGACATACTGAAATTGCAGCAAGAGCTGGTTTCAGGACTAGGCCTGCAAGATTAAGAGAGTCATTAGAAGCATCTCAAACGTTCTATCCGCAAAATCTATGTTAAAAAAAATAACACATCAGATCTCAAAGGTGAAAAATCTCATGCTGGATATCTATACTGATATGAACTGAGTAAGGTGTTAGGAACTAAAGGATGCCACATTGTTTAATGGAAATGAAAATGATCAACCTGTCCTCGCTACATACATCTATATTTATTACACGCACACAAATAATAGTGTACTTCTGGTTAATATGCAAGAAATGAAATACTTTAGATGCATCAGTATACATCTTCAGTAGCCCAACAAATTTCACATTACAGCGCATCGTCATATAAATTTGTTTGTTGTCTAGCGTCGAACGTTTATGCTCCTGTTCCCCTGACGACGTGAAACTAGCTGGGCAGGGCCATGAACGTGTGACATCTTTCACGCCCGCTGATGCCGACTGTCAATGAGGCTCCATGTAGTGTTAATGCTTTTTATTGTCCTGAATCATGCGAGTACCTTGGGGTGTTTTTAACAATAAACGTGTACTAGCAGTATTCAGGCTACCTGCGTCCTATGTTCTCTATCTGAGTTGCATCCGAAATTGTGGTGTTGGTTTTGGGGAATATCATATGTTGAAACCCAGTGGACCATACTATCCCATTTAGAGACACCTGGAGGGGTCCACTAATTCTTATGTGTGTTGGATCTCTGTAATTTGGGATCAAAACCATCTAGTAAGTGGCTTCATTACGGTGGAAGACGTGTGTGATATTGAGCTCCGTAACAACTCACGTGGTTTGCCACCCGGTGGGATATATCATTATCTTGAGAAGGAATTAGCTACACCTTCCTTCCAGTACATGCTTTCATTCCTAATAGCACATGGACTTATTTCCATATTGAACCTTATGGACTATTCAAATCACTGTTTGTATATCGATACATCTTTAGTATTTTATTTCTTGCATAGTAACCAGAAGCGCACTCAACCATCCATCCAGATTTTGTAGAAAGAAGCAATGAGGAGTCGTCAGACGAACCTTGTAAAGAACTTGTGTATTGCCATATACAGTGCCTTGCGAAAGTATTCGGCCCCCTTGAACTTTGCAACCTTTTTCCACATTTCAGGCTTCAAACAAAGATATAAAACTGTAATTTTTTGTGAAGAATCAACAACAAGTGGGACACAATCATGAAGTGGAACGAAATTTATTGGATATTTCAAACTTTGTTAACAAATAAAAAACTGAAAAATTGGGCATGCAAAATTATTCAGCCCCTTTACTTTCAGTGCAGTAAACTCTCTCCAGAAGTTCAGTGAGGATCTCTGAATGATCCAATGTTGACCTAAATGACTAATGATGATAAATAGAATCCACCTGTATGTAATCAAGTCTCCGTATAAATGCACCTGCACTGTGATAGTCTCAGAGGTCCGTTTAAAGTGCAGAGAGCATAATGAAGAACAAGGAACACACCAGGCAGGTCCGAGATACTGTTATGGAGAAGTTTATAGCTGGATTTAGATACAAAAAGATTTCCCAAGCTTTAAACATCCCAAGGAGCACTGTGCAAGCGATAATATTGAAATGGAAGGAGTATCAGACCACTGCAAATCTACGAAGACTTGGCCGTCCCTCTAAACTTTCAGCTCATACAAGGAGAAGACTGATCAGAGATGCAGCCAAGAGGCCCATGATCACTCTGGATGAACTGCAGAGATCTACAGCTGAGGTGGGAGACTCTGTCCATAGGACAACAATCAGTCGTATACTGCACAAATCTGACCTTTATGGAAGAGTGGCAAGAAGAAAGCCATTTCTTAAAGATATCCATAAAAAGTGTCGTTTAAAGTTTGCCACAAGCCACCTGGGAGACACACCAAACATGTGGAAGAAGGTGCTCTGGTCAGATGAAACCAAAAATCGACCTTTTGGCAACAATGCAAAACGTTATGTTTGGCGTAAAAGCAACACCGCTCATCACCCTGAACACACCATCCCCACTGTCAAACATGGTGGTGGCAGCATCATGGTTTGGGCCTGCTTTTCTTCAGCAGGGACAGGGAAGATGGTTAAAATTGATGGGAAGATGGATGGAGCCAAATACAGGACCATTCTGGAAGAAAACCTGATGGAGTCTGCAAAAGACCTGAGACTGGGACGGAGATTTGTCTTCCAACAAGACAATGATCCAAAACAAAGCAAAATCTACAATGGAATGGTTCACAAATAAACATATCCAGGTGTTAGAATGGCCAAGTCAAAGTCCAGACCTGAATCCAATCGAGAATCTGTGGAAAGAACTGAAAACTGCTGTTCACAAACGCTCTCCATCCAACCTCACCGAGCTTGAGCTGTTTTGCAAGGAGGAATGGGCAAAAATTTCAGTCTCTCGATGTGCAAAACTGATAGAGACATACCCCAAGCGACTTACAGCTGTAATCGCAGCAAAAGGTGGCGCTACAAAGTATTAACTTAAGGGGGCTGAATAATTTTGCACGCCCAATTTTTCAGTTTTTTATTTGTTAAAAAAGTTTGAAATATCCAATAAATAGTGTTCCACTTCATGATTGTGTCCCACTTGTTGTTGATTCTTCACAAAAAATTACAGTTTTATATCTTTATGTTTGAAGCCTGAAATGTGGCAAAAGGTCAAAAAGTTCAAGGGGGCCGAATACTTTCGCAAGGCACTGTATATTAAATGTATGATTCCTGCGCTATCTTGGATAATTCTAACTACCCTGATGCTGCACCACTGGAACTGGTACTATAAAACAGTTATGTAAATACTGATAAAAAAGGGGGGTTGTAATGAGCTTCAAGGTGTTCTGAAATATAGCAAAGTGCTTATAGTGATTCACCTCTAAAACCATAAATCTATATGTGTATCTAAAATTCATACAATCCTGTTATAATTTCCAAAATATATCTTGTTGTGCATAAAATATAAGGTGCTTGGTGGGTATCAAGTGGCTTAAAAAAAAAAAAACTTATTAGAATAAATAGGTGCTTCTCCTGCGTGCTTCTATAAAGTGCTCTGTGCATACAGTGACAAAGTTATATATAAATAGTGAATCACAATAAAATCAATAAGTGTTCCAGCAATAAATAACAATGTATCAAAATATGTGCAAAATTCGCAAATACGCCTATAGTTGAATGTCTGTTTCCACAATGGTGTTTCAAACAGTTCTCGATCAGATGGCTGTGCTGTCAGCCTTATTCCATCAAACAATATATGGATACAATAAACCGATGATAATGTGATTTCCTTTCCTCCACCTCGTGCTGTGATATCACTTCTAGGTGTACTAAATTCTCACCTCAGAGCAGAGGGTAATACGCCTGTATTATCTCTCTGGATGGGGGTGATCCCTTTTCTTCCTTTATTCCAGCGTGGTGTCTCGTGTATGTGCTCTGTTCTTGGGCTTCCTCTATTGGTTCCCGACCTTATCCTATAGACCTTGTCCTATTGTGGGTGTTTTCTATGCTTTCCCCTGAATACAGCTTCTTGAGGTGAGTCTAGCTTCCTTAACCACTTGCCGACCGCCGCACGACTATCTACGTCGGCGGTCAGCCCCTCACAGGCAAACTAACGTAGGGCTACGTTGCTTGCTTGTGAGGGTCTAGGGAGCGAGCGCGCGCCCCTGGAGGCGTGGTCACGGACCCCCCCGCGCGTGTGACCAGCGGACCCGATGTCCGCCGGCCACTCGGCGATCGGCGGGGGAGAGGGAGAATGTCAGGCAGCTTGTGTAAACAAGCCACCTGTCATTCTCCTCGCTGCAAAGACACTGATCACATGGATCTACTATGTAGATCCGTTGATCAGTGTCCTTACAGCTGAAGCCACAGCCAATCACAGTAGAAAGCACGCCCCTAGGGACACACACAGCCCCTCCCTCCCAAATAAAGTTAACCCCTTCACTACCAGTGTATTTTTACAGTAACAGTGCATATATATAGCACTGATTACTGTAGAAATGTCACTGGTAACCCCAAAAGTGTCAAAAATGTCAGTCAAGGGTCCGATCTGTCCGCCGCAATGTCGCAGTACCGCAAAAAAAAAAAAAAAATCGCAGATCGCCGCAAAAAAAAAAAAAAATCGCAGATCGCCGCCATTACGCGTTAAAAAAAAAAAAACAACAAAAATGACAAAAATCTTTCCCTTTGTTAGTAAACGCGATAACTTTTGCGCAAACCAATCAAAATACGCTTTTTGCGATTTTTTTTACCAAACATAGGTAGCATAAAACAAATTGGACGAAAATGTTAAAAATTTTGATTTTTACATTTTTTTTGGGGGGGGGAATTTCATATAAAAAAAATGTGAAAAATATTGTTATTTTTGCAAAATTGACGCTCTTTTTTTGTTTATAGCGCAAAAAGTAAAAATCGCACAGGTGATCAAATACCACCAAAAGAAAGCTCTGTTTGTGGGGAAAAAAGGACGCTAAATTCGTTTAGGTACAGCGTCGCACGACCGCGCAATTGTCCGTTAAAGTCACGCAGTGCCGAATCGCAAAATACCCCCTGGTCGGAATGGGGGTAAAATCTTCCGGGGCTTAAAGCGGAGTTCCAGCCATTTACTCACCTGTCCAACGGTCCAGCGATGCGGCCGCCGGAAGCCTCGATCCTCTCCCACGGCGCCAGCATCACTGCTGTGGGCACCCGGCTGTTACAGTTTGCGGCTTCACAGCCGGGTGCCCACTGCGCATGCGCGAGTCGCGCTGCGCGCCGTGATTGGCCGGCAATCTTCTGGGACCTCTGACGTGTCCCAGAAGATTGCAGGGAGGGAGGGGGAGAGGAGAACTTCCGCTCAGGGCGCCGCGGCGCTCCGAGCGGAAGTGGGAGCGGGTACCTGTCAAAACTAGGTACCCGCTCCCCCCCCCCCAAAAAATGACATGCCAAATGTGGCATGTCGGGGGGTCAGGACTCCCTAAAGCGGAAGTTCCACTTTTGGGTGGAACTCCGCTTTAAGTGGTTAAGGCTCATTAAGATTGAGGGACCATCATTGTGCAGTATTAAATACTTTTTATTTCAAAAAATAGCCAACTTACATGTAAAAACGTATCATCCAGTATTCAGATAATGCCGAGGGAGCTCCGTCCCGTATCGCACGTCACTTCCGGTTCCGGGTTCCTACGCGTTACGTCACGGAGTCACGTGACTTCCTCAGTTATGCACAACAAGATATATTTTGGAAATTATAACAGGATGGTATGAATTTTAGATACATATATTGATTTATGGTTTTAGAGGTGAATCACTACAAGCACTTTGCTATATTTTATAACACCTTGAAGCGCATCACAACCCCCCTTTTTTATTGTGTATTGCCAGCTAGCCGTGAGCCACGTGTAAACCTTTTTTTTTTTTTTAGTTTCACTTCATAACTTCCTACTTCCTGTTCCCACCCCCAGGTCCTCACCCAGCTATGTAAATCTGCAACACACACATATTCTACAATCCATCCATGTCTCCGTGCTTTATTTTGCTGAGAAGTCACTTACAAAAATACCCACCAGCATTTCTGGCACTGGCCATCTTGAGTAAGGGCAGAAGATTTGTGTAGAATTTACTTCCTGGAATCCATCTGCCCTTCGCTCAGTCATGCAGGCAAGGGGATGTGCTTAGCTGACAAAGCCCCTCCTCCCCTCCTGAAGACTCCTGGGGGATGTATGAAAGGTTTTGCTTAAGGGTTGTAAACCCTGGGGGGAAAAAAACTTGTAAGACAAGGGCATAATGAGCTTGTATGCATGGTAAGCCAGGCCTTCAGAACGCATGCACAGATGAAGTCATCGGCTACATGCACTCTAAAAATCTCCTAAACTGTGCAAGTTTAGGAGATTGTGACGGTTTCTACAGGTAAGCCTTATCATAGGCTTACCTGTAGGTACAAGTAAAAAGAGAAAAAGTTTATGTCCTCTTAAAGCAGTGGAACTAGGAAGTAACTAAAGAAATGTTATTAACTTTTTTTTTTTTTTTAACAAGTAAATAAGATATATTTTCCTATCCAAGTACGAATGCTAGCAGCATAAGGATTGAAAATAGTCAATGTTGATTGAAAGAGTAAAATTCCACTTTAAGGAATTTGGTCTTACTGTGGGATGTAGCACATGAACTCCTGCCGAATCATCTCTGCATAACTTTCACCCATGCACACCAGCCACCTCACAGCATCTCATTCATGACCTGACACAAGCTGTCTTGTTATCTAACTCGGGCCCCGAGGTGTTAAAATCTATTTTTAAAATTCAGCGTGTCACGGGGATACAGATCCAGAGGGCTGATGTCAGTTTTCATGACATTACTTTGAAATGCAGAATTTCTCGAAAATGTACCTCGCGTGCTCTTAGCAGGAGCCAGCTGTGGCCGTACCGCTGACACCGGCTCACTGTGAGGAGTCGTGAAGTCTGTGCGTTTGCATTTTACGAGTGAACAACACACTTATGCCATGTCAGATGGCAAAGCAGGTCAATTGTTTGCCTTCAAACACATTACCGGGTCACCAAGAACTAGGCAAGCAAAAGAGCTCCACATAGAGGTCTCCTTTCCAGAAAATTGCAGATAATAAAAGTAGTACTCCAGGCAAAAAAACACTTTTAAAATGAATTAAGAGTGCACATAAACCCAAAAAACAAAATTGTACTACAGTGCATCCGGAAAGTGTTCACAGCACTTCACATTTTCCACATGTTATGTTGCAGCTTTATTCCAAAATGGATTAAATTCATTTTTTTGCTCAAAATTCTACAAACAATAACCCATAATAACAACATAAAAGAAGTTTGTTTAAAATATAATAAAAATTACACAAATTACAGCCTCAAGTCGTTTGTATGATGCTACAAGCTTGGCACACCTAATTTTGGCCAGTTTCCCCCATTCTTCTTTGCAGGACGGGCTCTAGCTAGGCCACTCAGGGACATTCACAGCGTTATCCTGTAGCCACTCCTTTATTATTTTGTCTGTGTGCTTAAGGTCGTTGTTCTGTTGGAAAATGAACCTTCTCCCCAGTCGGAGGTCCAGAGCGCTCTGGAGCAGGTTTTCATCAAGGATGTGTCTTTACATTGCTGCATTCATCTTTCCCTCAATCCTGACTAGTCTCCCAGTTTCTTCTGTTGAAAAACATCCCCACAGCATGATGCTGCCACCTTAATGCTTCACTGTAGGGATGGTATTGGCCAGGTGATGAACAGTGCCTGGTTTCCTCCAGACATGACACTTGCCATTCAGGCCAAAGAGTTCAATCTTTGTTTCATCAGACCAGAGAATTTTGTTTCTCGTGGTCTGAGAGTCCTTCAGGTGCCTTTTGGCAAACTCCAGTCGGGCAGTCATGTGCCTTTTACCGAGGAGTGGCTTCCGTCTGGCCACTCTACCATACAGGGCTGATTGGTGGAGTGCTGCAGAGATGGTTGTTCCTCTGGAAGGTTCTCCTCTCTCCACAGAGAAACGATGAAGATCTGTCAGCGTGACCATCGGGTTCTTGGTCACCTACCTGACTAAGGCCCTTCTCCCCCAATCACTCAGTTTGGCCAGGTGGCCCGCTCTAGGAAGAGTCCTGGTGATTCCAAACATCTTCTATTTACAGATGATGGAGGCCACTGTGCTCACAAGGACCTTCAATGCTGCAGAAATCTTTCTGTACCCTTCCCCAGATCTGAGCCTTGATACAAACCTGTCACAGAGGTCTTCAGAAAATACCTTGGACTTCATGGCTTGGTTTGTGCTCTGACATGCACTGTTAACTGTGGGACCTTATATAGACAGATGTGTGAATTTACCACAAGTGGACTCCAATCAAGTTGTAGAAACCTCTCAGGGATGAAAAGTGGAAACAGGATACATTTGAGCTCAATTTTGAGTTTTATGGCAAAGGCTGTGAATACTTCTATTCATGTGATTTTTTTCGTTTTTTAATTTTTAATAAATTTGCAAAGATTTTACACAAATTTCTTTCACATAGTCATTATGGGGTATGGTTTGTAGAATTTTGAGGAAAATAGTGAATTTAATACATTTTGGAATAAAGCTGTAACATAACAAAATGTGGTGAAGCACACTTTCTGTCCTTGGGTGACACTACTCACCCTAGGACAGGACGTGTGTTAAGACTACAGAACCTTCTCACTCCTGTAAGACCCCGTTCACATAGGGGCGATGCTACTTGCTGGGGCGACCTGTGAAGTCGTGGTGCACAGCGTGCACCGCAACCTCAGCGCGACATGCACGGACTTCATATCACTGAAGTCTATGCAGGTCGCTCCAAAGTAGTACAGGACCCTTTTTCTAAGTCGGAGCGACTTGTGTCACTCCTATTAGAACGGGTCCTGTGCTAATCTATGGCAGGTGACCCACCGCGACTTGTCAGGCGACCAAGTGTGAACCGGGTCTTAAACTAGCTAAATTTAAACAAGAACAACCCCTGACATGTCCAATGTGCAAACAAACATTGGGCACATTCTTTCATCTGTTGTGGTCTTGCCCGTATATTACGGGGGGTTTTGGAGTCAAGTGATAGATTTCCTGCATGACGACATGGGGTCCCCCCTGACTCTACATCCAAAGTCCTGCCTACTTGGAATCCTCCCTGAAATTAACCCTGATAAATATTTCAAGACATTCCTACATGAAACATTATTCCTGGCCAGAAAGACGATAGCCAAAGTGTGGATGCGACAAGCCCCCCCCCCCCCCCCCCAAAACTAACTGATTGGATGACTGACGTGAAAAATACCCTTCCTTATAAAAAATGTATATACACTACAATAAGATTTGGGACCGCTGGCTCAAAGAGTCTGCCACATGTGAATAATCTTGCTGCATACATCATCCCTCACATTTATCACTCTCCCATAACAAAGTGGTGTCATTTAGGATGTTGTTCCGTGAAGTTTAAACTTTGTCTTGCAACAAAAACCCTTGCTGTAACCCAGGGAAACCCCACGTACTTCTGTACAAATACCTTTATAAACTTGTAAGGACCTTGCCCCCTTGTCTGCACAACATAGGGTGCATGTGTTCTGTATTCCTACCACATTTCCTGCTCTAGGGCGACAACGCTGCTGCTCCATAGATACAGTGTGGTGAATGAGCACTCAGATTGGAAGTGAGTTCCTGGCAGGATCACCTGGTCAAAATAAGGTCTTGTGTTGATGGGAAAATGCAGCAGGCTTTTAGGTGCATTCTGCCGCCATTTAACATCAACTTGAGATGCTTTACAGCTGACTGACAGATAGACTTGACCTCCTGACCAGCTTTTGACCTCCCAAGCTGTATAAAACCGTTTCAAACTTCTTTTGTATTACCACATGACTTATATGGGGAGAGATGTGCTTCTCACACAAACAAAAGCCTGTCAATACAGGCCCTTACATAAAGGACATAAAGCTTTCATTTTGAGCAATGTGTTTATTAACCACTTACCGCAAAGTGACGTAGGGGTATGTCGGCTGAATTTGCGGTCTTATACCGGGGTGATGCCTCTAGCTAGAGGCAGGGCCGGATTAAGAGCATCATGGGCTTGGTGCTGAGGATTTTGAAGGGCCTTAAGGGCTGTGCCTTGGCATGCACCCAGAGGAGGAAGGGTGCAGCCATGCATGCCTAATTCAACATGGGATGCTGTCTCTGAAGCCCATAAACACATCCATGCATCGGCAACTGTCCCTCCTTGTCCGGCCTTCGCGCTGTGTGGGGAGGTTCTGAGGGAGCTGCCTGGGGAAGCGAGCATAGAAGCCAGACTTCTGTGTTTACAAGTGACAGAAGAGCGGTAACAGTGAATATGGCCAACCCGGGGCCTATATAAAAGGTAGGGGCCTGGAGCTGCAGCTCCAATAGCCCCTACGTTAATCTGGCCCTGGCTAGAGGCATCACCCCGGTACCGTTGTTTAGAGCCAGCGGTCAGCTTTCTGGCGGTAACGACTGATACGGCTCGGGAGCCGCTCGGTCGTTACCCTGGCGAGCGGGAGGGGACGTCCCCCCCTCCCACCGCCTTCCCCGACTTTGCCCAGGTCTCCCGTCTTACCGGGAGACCCGAGCACCCATCCGGCATGTCCGCCGGCTGGATGGAGTCCCGATCAAAGCCGGAAGCGGCTTCGATCGGGTCTCCGACGACGTAACCTGGAGGCGGCGTCCATGACGTCACGTCTGGGTTACTCTGCTGCTAAATGCGGAAAATTAAAAAAACAAGTGTATTCAAAAATGCCGTTTGAGGGAAAGATGAATGCAGCAATGTACAGAGACATCCTTGATGAAAACCTGCTTCAGAGCGCTCTGGACCTCAGACTGGGGCGAATCACAGAGCCAAGATAACAAAGGAGTGGCTATAGAACAACTCCCATGGTGCTTGAGAGGCTCTGATGGGGCTTGAGAGGTCCTGCAAAGAAGAATGGGAGAAACTGCCCAAGCTTGTAGCATCATACTCCAAAAGACTTGAGGCTGTAATTGGTGCCAAAGGTGCTTAAACAAATTATTGAGCAAAAGCTGTGAATGCTTCTGTACATGTGATTTTTTTTCATTTTTTATATTTAATACATTTTCAAAGCTTTCAAAACACACATCTTTTAAGTTGTCATTATGGGTTATTGTTTGTAGACTTTTGAGGAAAATAATGAATTTAAGAGCCGGTTCACACTGAGGCGACACGACTCCTTACTACTTCGGGGGCGACTTGTGCATTACATTGCACCACGACTTCGGAGCGACTTGCAGGGACTTCACGTGGATGGAAGTCTATGCAAGTCGCTCCGAGGTCGCCCCGAAATAGTACAGGACCCATTTTCTAAGTCGGAGCGACTTGTGTCACTCCTATTAGAACGGGTCCTGTAGCGGCCAATGGAACGCAACTTGTCAGGCTGACAAGTCGCGCTAGTGTGAGCCGGCTCTAAACCATTTTGAAATAAGGTTGTAACATAACAAATTGTGCAAAAAGTGAAGCGCTGTGAATACTTTCCGGATGAACTGTATGTGTTGATTTTATTCTTGATAAACTGGAAGATTTTCTGAGACAACTTGATTTGTTTTATCTGAGAAGCTTTGCCATAATAAAAGAATAAAAAAAAAAAAAAAAAAATTATACTGTGTGCAAAGAAAAAAAATACCCTGACAGCTGGAGCGATATAGTTTTGTTTGGCATCATGTTATCACTTTGTCATGGCAGGCGTAGTTATCTTGTCATAATGAAAAAACAGTAATTGGACAAAAGTGAGAAGAAAACCTCCCCAACATGGACAGATAGGATAAAAAAAAAAAAAAAAACAAACATAGGTTTTATAGGTTTACTTTTGTTCTTTAAAGGGACTGTAAAGTCAGAAGGTTTTTTTTATCTTAATGCATTCTATGCATTAAGATAAAAAGCCTGCTGTGTGCAGCAACCCCCCAAATACTTACCTGAGCCTCCTCTCTATTCAGCAATCTGCACGAATGTCTCAGCCGTCCGGGAATCTCTCTCCTGATTGGCTGAGACACAGCAGTGGTGCCATTGGCTTAAACTAATTTAACCAATCAGGAGGGAGAGGGAGCAGGGCCAAACGGCAGCTCAGTGTCTGAATGGACACACGGAGCTGCAGCTCAGCTCAGGTGCCCCCCATAACAAGCTGCTTGCTGTGGGGGCACTCAATAGGAGGGAGGGGCCAGGGGCTACAGCCAGGGACCCAAGAAAAGGAGACTCCAGGCTGCCCTGTGTAAAACCACATCACAGAGGTGGAAAGTATAACAGGTTTGTTAAATGACATGTTAAATGTGGTTTATCAGGGGGTAAGGAGTACTTAAAGCAGAAGTTCCACTTTTGGGTGGAACTCCGCTTTAAGATCTAGCAAGAAAAAAAAAAAAAAAAATCACCTTTGAGCGGAGTAAGTCTTCAATGGCTGATATCTGCGTGACAAAACATGTCAGCTTAGAACAATCTTGGCCAAACACAGGAGCTACTCTCACATGCCCAGAGTCTAGTTCACGTGTAATGAACATGTACCCACAAGGTCTGATTACTGAAGTTTGCCCAGAAAGTGGATCTCAGCATGCGAGACTAGCATTAAGAGGTGCCTGTGTAGGGAAGAGGGGGGAGAGAGAGCGTGCGAGAAAGGGAGAGAGAGCGAGCAAAGTGAGAGAGAGATTAGAGCTTGAGTTGGCGATGCTGCAGGAAATTGCGCCCAATGCACAATTTACCCAAGGATAACGCAGCACACTGACAGTTTAAAATGCAATCACATAGCAGCAGACCCTCACTGGGAGAAGCAGAAATTAAAAAAATTCAATCCCATCAAAGCAAAACGCAAATGAAATTTCTATCCGAGAGACTTGATATCAGATTAACACAGATTAATAGAATCTTGGTTTATAAAAAGGGAGAGAAAAAAGAACAATTACATTGTTCAAAATAAATCTTTTCAGTTATGTTTTCAGACCTAAGCGTCAGGGACTGCCTGGTGAGCGCTGGAAATGCAAGCCAACTCTGTCTTGGCAACCAATGTAAGAGTGCAATGACTATTAACTATATTGCATAATTTCGTTTGTAAAGGCTGCTGAAGTATTAGGCTGGGTTCACAAACATTAAATTGCCAAAATTATTAGGACGCCTGCCTTTACACGCACATGAACTTTAATGTCATCCCAGTCTTAGTCCATAGGGTTCAATATGGAGTTGACCCACCCTTTGCAGCTATAACAGCTTCACATTTTTTGGGAAGGCTGTTTACAAAGTTTAGGAGTGTGTCTATGGGAAGGTTTGACCATGCTTTCAGAAGCGCATTTTTGAGGTCAGGCACTAATGTGGACGAAAAGGCCTTGCTCACAGTCTCCACTCCAATTCATCCCAAAGAGGTTTATCGGGTTGAGGTCAGGACTCTGTGCAGGCCAGTCAAGTTCCTCCACTCCAAACTCACTCATCCATGTCTTTATGGATCTTGCTTTGTACAATGGTCCAAATCATTTGGTGGAGGAGGGATTATGGTGCGGGGTTGTTTTTCCAGGGGTTAGGCTTGGCCCCTTATTTCCAGTGAACTCTTAAGGTGTCAACACACCAAGACATTTTGGACAATTTCATACTCCCAACTTTGTGGGAACAGTTTGAGGATAACCCCTTCCTGTTCCAACATGACTGCGCACCAGTACACAAAGCAAAGTCCATAGAGACATGAATGAGCAAGTTCGGGTTGGAGGAACTTGATTAGCATCCACAAAGCCCAGACCTCAACCCGATCGAACACCTTTGAGATGAATTAGAGCGGAGACTGCAAGCCAGGCCTTCTCGTCCAATATCAGTGCCTGACCTCACAAATGCACTTCTGGTCAAACATTCCCATAGACACACTGCTAAACCTTGTGGACAGCCTTCCCAGAAGAGTTGAAGCTGTTATAGCTACAAAGGGTGGGCCAACTCCATATTGAATCCTACAGACTAAGACTGGGATGCCATTAAAGTTCATAGGCGTGTAAAGGCAGGCATCTTAATACTTTTGACAATATAGTGTATGTGCGAATTGGATATGGGTTTCACCGCATCCAATTCACATGATATGCAAGTGTGACCAGCTGTCAATGGAGCCGGTTCACACAGGTCCAGGATGGCCAAGGAGACAATTGCAAAAGGGTGCTGTGCATATTTGGATCCGGTTCAGGTGCGAATTCCGGCAAAAATTCGGACCTTAATCCCACCTGAACCGGTTAACAGACACGCACCAGACCCCAAGCACTAGCCCAAGGCCACACATGTGTGAACACGACCTTAAAGTGTTACTATATCCAGGGGCCCTGCATTCACTATATCTGGTCTCCCACAGTACAAAACATGGAAATGCAATTATTTTGGTAAATATAAAATGCTAAATACCTTTTCTCATCTGCAGTAAATAGCAGTCTTGTGACTTCTATCAGTGTCCGGCTGAGCACTGGTTAAAGCTTCTAGGAGGAGTTTTCATTTTCCTCTGACTGTCCTCTGAGGCTGCATGACCCCTAATCCTCTATCTGGACAGTGCTGATCACATGTACCCTCCAAAAAAAAAAAAAACTGTCTAGCAATACACACCAAACTGAGCTGCCTGCTACAGCTCTGTGCTATCAGCAAATGGATTGGGGACAGTAAAAGAAGGAGAGGCTCAGAGAAGACAAGATCACCAAGCCTTTTTACACAATGTGGAGGAATAACCCCTTAGGTCCAAAAGGGAGTATAATAAGCATGCTTTCCTGCATATACTGACTGATATTTCCTATTGTGGGTTTAGTAACGAATAAATGGATGCATGTCCAAACAAGAGAGACCCCCAAAAGGTGGAACCAGGCGAGATGCTAGGGAGAATGGCCAAACCACCTCCTCAATGACTAGAAGAGTAAGGGTCATAACCTGGTACAAATAAGCAACCGAATCCAGGGATCACCTCGATGGTCCAAAATGGACCCACAGGACGGACAGCACCATTGAGGCTATAAATTACCACATTTTTTGGTAAAATATTAAAGCCGAAGGAGGTAATAGATACCAAACAAGGCAAACTTTAAATTTGCGTACACCCATTAAATAGCATCAAACTTAGGCATTCTATATTTTCCGGGCCTGCAGATGGGCAAGCGGAGCCTGGGATACATGGGGGGGGGGTAGCACTTGGAAGCATTTGGGTGGCAGCCCAGGCACCAGGACGAAATTTCTTGTCACTATGGCGACCTGGGGGTTTGTCGAGTCCTGGCATAAATAAACCCTCTCCACAACCTACAAGGCCTTACTGCCCTGGATATGCATGGGACTAGACACTCTACAATCTAGATGGTGGGCAAAGGTCCCCGGACTGGATAGGGGCGAGTGGGAATACTTATGCAAGAAATTTCTAAAGTCTGAAATATTTGACCAAAAAGGAGAAGTACAGCCAAAGCTCATTTGGCTGTTCTTCTCTCTGGGATCATGAGTGCTTGTGACCGATCCACCCACTTGCCTGGACAGGCACCTGCCCACTCCACAGCCCAGCACTCCAGTAAGCGTGGGAGGGCAGAGCAAAGAGGTGGTGACTAACAGTCACCAGCTCTCTGCTCAGGGAGCTGCGAGAACCGAGCGATCAAACCCTGCTCAGTGTTCAAGCCAGCGGAGGACTTTTTCAGGGCAACAAAAGCACATAGAAACCAATTTTCATTAAAGCGGAGTTCCGGCCGAAAACACTTTTTTAAACTAAAAATACCCCCTTAATACTAACAAATGGCCAATTGCATTAACACTATCCTCACATTACAGTACAGTACAGTTTTTAATTGTTGATAATGTCTTACCTTTAAAATTGATTGCAGAGTGCGGCCATCTCCGGTGTGAGCGTCTCAAGCCGATGTTTTCCCCACTGTGTCCTTCTTCCTGATTTCTGGCTACCCAGAATGCGGATCACAATCTCGAGCATGCGCTGTAGATTGCGATCGGCAATCAGAGGAGCGGCCGGACATGCCCATTGCCTCCTGGGATTAATGCCACACATCTCCCAGGACGCAATGCAAAACCGGAAGGGACGCCCCGGGGCCGTGGCCGCAGAAGGAGGAAGTCGGACAAAGATTCCGCTAAAATAAGGTAAGTGACCCCCCCCCCAAAAAAAAAAAAATATATATATTGCCCAATTCTTTTTTTAAAAGCATAGGCCTACTCAAATCCGTTTAGTTGGAAAAAAAAAAAAAAGAAGGAGGGTGGAACTCTGCTTTAAATCCTATAAAAATGTTCACACTGTAGGTGTTCTGTTCTTTGAAAAGTCATGCACGCTGCATCTTTGGTGGTTGGTGGTTTGTTGGTTGATATTTAAAAGCGCACCAAAAAGGCACCTCCCCAATGCACCACAATCTTGTACTTGTGTGCAACACAAAGATGTAGAAAAATTGATTTTTGTAAGAACTTACCATAAATCCTTTTCTCTGAAGTTCATTGACAGACGCAGCTCCATCTATTTAGAGACTATAGGGTTATGCCTCTCCTATCAGGAATAGGCACTAGGCAGGAAAAAAAAAAAAAACCACACCTACGGGGCTGTCCCTGCAGGCATAACCCCACACACCCTGCTAATCATCAAACATTTTAGTTGCAAGCAGTGTTAAGAATAGAAAAAAACCCATTCACTCAGAAGTAGAGGGGTGGGTGCTGCGTCTGTCGAACTTCAGAGAAAAGGATTTTTTGGTAAGTTCTTACAAAAATCCAGTTTTCTCTATTGTTCAGCGACAGACGCAGCTCCATCTAGTCAGAGAATATAGGGATGTCCCAAAGCAGTATATTCATGGGTGTGGGAAGACAACCCAAATGGTAACGTAACTCCCCAAAGGCTAAACTTAGCCAACCAGGTAATATGGAGCTCAACCAGGAACAACTGAAGCTCATCCTGAAAACACAATACATCCTCAAAGAGAAACAAAAAAAAAAAAAAAAACAGTTCTCTTTAAAAGAGCAGGCTGCAAAACTTTGCGGGCAAAAAGGAAGCAACCGAAGATGCCAACACATCTACTTTGTAGAATTTTGTGAACGTAAGCACAGACAAATCAAGTTGCCTCCTTGCAAACTTGCAGCACCGACACCTGATGGTAAAAAGCCCAAGAGGCACTCATCGCTCACGTACAATGCGCCTTGACAGGGAAAGGAGGTACTCGACCCTTCAGTGAATAAGCCCGAACTACCGTCTGCCTGAACCATCTGCATATGGTCACCGCAGATGCAGCTAATCCCTTACGAGATCCTTCGGTAGGCATAAAAAGAGCGTCTGATTTTCAAAAGGACTCAGTGGTCTCCAGGTAGACCCTGATCGCCTGAATCACATCCAAAGAGTGCAACGCAACTTCCTTAGAATGTTTGGGCTTAGGGCAGAGTGAAGGCAACACATTGTCTTCATTTAGATGAATGGAAATCAGAAAGAACCTTAGGAAGAAATGACTGATTAGGATGAAGTACTACTTTTTCTCTGTATCACCAGATAAGGAGAGCGGCACGACAACGCCGCCAGTTCAGATACTCTGCGAGTGGAAGTGATAGCCACCAAGTAGGCAACCTTCTGGGACAACGAAAGCAGAGAAATCTCCCAGGCTTTTGAAGAACAGATAATACCAGATTGAGGTCCCACTGAGGTAGCGGGGGCCTTCTCGGGCACACTCCCTGTATAAAAGGTACGAATCAAAGCATGCGTATCTATCGGGAGTTAGAAATATATAGCCAAAGCCGACACTTGGCCTTTGATAGTGCCCAAAGCCAACCGCTGTTCAACTTCTTTCTGCAGAAAGGCCAATGGCGAATTGGATGCTATCGAAAACAAGCGAGGGTGCACCTTCAGTGACCCACACCATGAAATATACAATTTCCACGTACGATGATTTATCTTCCTAGATCACAATATAACAAACATTCCCACCATATAACAAACATTCCCATAATAGCTAAGACCAACGTCGCAGCAGGAAGCTAGGTCCTCTTCCTTAAACTAGGCAGAAACAAACTGTTTGATGATAGCAGGGTGTGTGGGGTTATGCCTGCAGGGACAGCCCCCATAGGTGTGGTTAAGCTTTTTTCCAGCCTAGTGCCTATTCCTGATAGAAGGAGCATAACCCTATAGTCTCCCCTACTAGATGGAGCTGCGTCTGTCGATGAATGATAGAGAAAAAAAGGGCAGGGGAGTTGAAATGTGTTAACCTGAAACATTACACATGGCAAATGTCTGAATCCAGCCGCTGC
This sequence comes from Pelophylax lessonae, assembly GCF_965119305.1. Taxonomy (NCBI): domain Eukaryota; kingdom Metazoa; phylum Chordata; class Amphibia; order Anura; family Ranidae; genus Pelophylax; species Pelophylax lessonae. The sequence goes on from NC_138771.1 coordinate 497,601,104, forward strand.
AATATATACTGATCGATTCAAAATTTGCAAGTCCAGGGCTTTTTTTTCCAGCAGGAACGCAGTTCCGGCACCTTCAGCAGAGAATGTATGTACTGGTAAAAGGAGTTGGGGTATGCTAGAGGGTCTATTGATGCGGACTGCTGGGGATCCATTGTAGCTGGGGGATGTAGTGTTGCTGGGAGGTCTATTGCTGCTGGTGGGGGATATTTTGCTCTGAGGTTCCTATGCTGTTGGGGGAGTGGGTCCACTGTTGATGGAGCAGGTTCTATTGATGCTTGCTGCTGGGGGGGATCTATTGCTGCCAGCAGAGGTCTTTTGCTGCTGGGGCAGATCCATTATTGCTAAAGGGATTCTGCTGGGGGTGTATTTTGTTCTTGGGGGAGGGTCTTTTGTTTCTGGGGTATCTACTGTTGCCAAGAAGGATCTATTATTGCTTGGGGGCTAGGTGGATATAAAGGTAGAGACAAGGGACGGTGCTCAGAGGTAAATCAGGGTAGAGAGAGTACCTGCATCTATACTTTGAGTGGAAAAAAATTGGATTTTTGTCTTACCATAAAATCCTTTTCTCTGAAGTTAATTGACGGACGCGGTCTTCTTGCTCTCAATAGCGGGACACTAGGCAGAAAAAAAGTTCTGGCTACGCCTATGGGCAGTCCTAAGGGATATACCCTCTCTCCCTGCTATAGGATGTCAGTTTTGTAACAAAGCATGTCAGAGAAAATAATACCAACCCAACTCAAATAGAGGCGCGGGTACTGCGTCCGTCAATGAACTTCAGAGAAAAAAAGATTTTACGGTAAGACAAAAATCCCAATTTCTCTATCGTTCATTGACGGACGCAGTCTTCTTGTTCTCAATAGCAGTAGGGACATCCCAAAGCAGTGCCATAAAACATGAGGCGCGGGAACAGCAGAAAATAATTCCCCAAGGCTGAACCACAGCCAACCAGGCAACATAGGACTCATCAGAACAACAAGATGAGACCCACCTGAAAAAACATTAAACAAACACCCTCAAGGGAGACTAAAAACACCCTTAAACAGCGGCCTGCAAAACTTTGCGGCCAAAGGAAGCATCTGCAGATGCCAGCAAACCTTAACCACAGATGCCTGATGGCAAAAAGCCCAGGAAGCACCAAGCGCCCGAGTAGAGTACGCCTTAAATGGGGAAAGTTTGAACCTGACCCTTAATTGAATAAGCCTGCACAACCGTCTGTCTGATCTATCTGGAAATAGTCGTAGCAGACGCAAGCAGCCCTTTCTTTGGGCCATCCGTGAGAACAAAGAGCGAATCTGACTTTCGAAAAGACTCAGTAGTCGCCAAGTACACCCTGATTGCCTGAACCAGAGCCAAAGTATGCAATGTAAATTCCTTAGGATGTTTAGGCTTAGGACACAAGGAGGGTAACACAATATCCTCATTTAAATGGAAACTACCTTCGGAAGGAAGGACGGATCCGAACGAAGTACCACTTTACCCTGTGAACCGCCAGATAGGGAGAACAGGACAACGCCGCCAGTTCTGACACCCCGCACGCAGAAGTAATAGCGACCAAAAAGGCCACCTTCTGGAGCAGGGTAAGCAGGGGAATCTCCAGAATATTTTCAAAGGGAGGCTTCTGGAGAACCGACCGCACCAAATTAAGGTCCCAAGGTGGCAACTGAGGTCGCACTGGCAGTGCCAAGTGTTGCACCCCCTGAATAAAGTTACGCACCAGGGAATGGGTGGCTAATGGCCTTTGGAAAAAAATTGCCAAGGCCGAAACCTGACCCTTGATAGTACTCAAGGCCAAATGTTGATTAACCTCCCATTGAAGGAAAGCCAAGATCCAAGCCACCGAGTAAGAGCAAGGGGGAACCCCAAGAGACTCACACCATGCAATATACGACTTCCAAGTGCGATGATAGATCTTTCTAGAAGTCGCTTTAATCAGAGTGGGAATCACAGAAGCAGACTATCCCCTGTCCTTCAGCACCTGGCTTTCAACCACCAAGCCATCAAAACCAGCGACCGTAAAGCAGGATGGAAGATTGGTCCTTGAGACAGCAGATCCTCCCTGAGAGGAAGTCTCCAAGGAACATCTGAGACTAGCCTGACCAGGTCAGCGTACCAAGCCCCGGCGAGTCCATTCCGGAGCCACAAGGATGACCGGAATCCCTTCCGCCTTGATCCTGCGAAGAAGTTTTGCCAGTAACTTGAACGAAGGTAAAGCATACATCAGCTGATAATGACCCCACTGAGCAACCAGCACATCTGTCAGAGGGTCCCGAGAGCGGGCCACAAACCTCTGCACTTTCCTGTTGCCTCGAGATGGCAACAGATCTACGTCTGGAGTGCCCCAATGAAGGTACAGCTACTGGAACACCTCCGGATGGAGAGACCATTCCCCTTGATCTAAGGTCTGTCGACTAAGGTAATCCTGTCAATTTTCCACTCCCGGAATGTGAACGGCAGACAGAGCGGGAACAAAGAGTTCTGCCCACCGAAGGATGCCTGCCACCTCCAAGGCCGCAAGGATGCTTCTGGTGCCCCCTTGGTGATTGACATAAGCCACAGCTGTGGCATTGACCGATTGAATCCACACTGGACAGCCCCGAAGGTGCTCGATCCAGTGGATTATGCAAAGCCTGATCACTCAGCTCCAGAACATTGATCAGTAACCTGGATTCCTCCAGAGACCAGATCCCTTGAGCAGAAATCTTGCCGAGAACACCTCCCCACCCTGACAGAGGCATCTGTGGTGATCACTGTCCAATATATGGGGAGGAAGGATTTTCCTTGTTTGCCCATCGGGGACCGAAGCCACCACAACAGGGACCCCCTGGCTTAACAGGATCTGATCGTCCAGAAAACTTGGATCTTCGTTCTATTTGAGAAGAATTTCCTTCTGGAGTATTCTTGTGTGAAATTGAGCGTAAGGTACTGCCTCGAGGGACAACACCATCAGTCCCAGAACTCTCATACGAGTGCGAAGGGACGACCCATTTGCTGGACAGCAATAGCTGAATCGCAGACTGGAGTTTTTGAAGTTTGTTCAAAAAGAAGAAATACCCTGGCTGAGGACGAATCCAAAGTCAGGCCCAGATAGTCCAGCCTCATGGAAGGAACCAGGGACGACTTCTGGATATTTACAATCCACCCTAACTCCTGCAGAGTTCTCAAGGTGATCTCTAGGTTTGTCACCAGCGCCTTGGGAGATTCTGCATGGAGAAGCAGAGTGTCCAGGTAACCCAGGACCGATATCCCCTGCTGGCGTAATAAAGCCAGGACCGGAGCCAACACCTTTGTGAAGACCCGAGGAGCAGAGGCGAGACCAAAGGGTAAGGCAACAAACTGATAGTGATCCTCTCCCACGGCAAAAACGCAGAAACCATTGATGTCTTGCACATATTGGGATGTGAAGGTAGGCATTTTTGATGCCTATGGAGGCCAGGAAATCCCTCTGGTGTAGGGAGACCACTACCTTGCGAATGGATTCCATCTTGAATTTTTGAACTCACATGAAGCAATTCAGAGCCTTCCGGTCCAGAACTGGATGCACCTTGCCCTCCTTCCTGGGAACTCGTAAAACAGGTTTGAGTAAAAGCTCTGAAAATGTTCTGAGAACGGAACCGTAACGATTACTCCTTGTTGTACCAGGTCCTTTACCGCCTCAATGAGAGCCTCTAAGCGATCCAGGGACAGATCGAAACTCGATCTTGTAGCCGGACCGTATGACCTAGTGCACCCATTTGTCTTGTATCCGGGATAGCCACAGATCCGGAAAACGGCAAAGTCGCCAAAAACAGGCGATCACCCCGAAAGGGTAGATCAGTCAAAGCCTTCTTAGAAGTCTGATCTGCAGACCAGCATTTTAGCTACAGTAAAAGCCCAGGGACCACTGCCGACATCAACAGTAGCGCCAATATTGGAGCCGCATCCAGCGAGGCATCGCAAACAAAATGCAGCCCATGGATCAACTGGTCCGTCAGCTCCTGAAAGGCAGTGGGAAGTTGTACCCCCTCCAGGTCACAGCGTAGTAGCATGGCCCATTCAGTCAAAGTTTGTGACATAAGGGCAATAGTAAACACCGGTCTGAGCGCAGACCCCGCCAGGGAGTATATGTTGCAAGCCACAGACTCCGCCTTTCTATCCGCCGGATCCTTAAACGTCGGGGAATCCTCCACTGGAATCATAGTTACATATAGTTAGTGAGGTTGAAAAAAGACATACGTCCATCCAGATCAACCTATAACCTATCATGGTAGCTTTATTCAGTATGGAGACCGGGGGTTCCACCGTAGGTGGCACAGTCCACTTCTTAACAACAGACTCTTCAAAAGGGGTAACGCCTAGCAATCCACTTAGGCACCCCAGGGGGGGACACCTTGGGCCGGTCCCACTCTTTTTTGACATGGTTGTCAAAAAACGCGGGAAGGGAGAAAACCTTAACTGCTCTGGATGGCTTGTGAGTGCCAAAATTAACCTGCGCCTCATCGCAGGGAGGCGATACGAGGACCGGAAGTGAAGCGGCAGGACACGGAGGAAGTGTCCGCAGCGGTTACTAACAGCCTGGAAAACCGATCACCATAGTGGATAATTATTTTTTACAATAAAATATATGATTAAATTCTACACCATGATGGCTTTTTTACCTGTAATATGGAGTCCAAGGGAAAGGATTACACAAGGATTGGAAGGAGCACACAGGAGCATCCATCCCCCACCCCCAATAGGGAGACTCCATCCCGCTGAAGACATCCACAGTACTGGCAGGAAAAGGAATAGAGGCCCGGACTCTAAAAACCCATATGCTCTGACATATGTGGCTAGAGGTGAGAGGCTAGCACACATATAAGTGTTCACACTGAAGAGCACGCAGGAGCACTATACTGGAGGTGGAGGCATTTCCACTAAAGTGGGGAGGAAGCACGTTTAAATAATTGAATTCCTTGCACAGAATGTCACTGTTTATGGACTATTTGGCACAATTAATGAATATGTGACACACCTGGATAATTTGATATGGTTTAATACAATGTCAATTTGCACATATCTTTTGGCACTTTATTTCTATTTGCACATAATACTTATTTATTTGTTATTCAAACACTTGTAGGTTTGCACATATAAAGTCTGATTGCACATATGCACTTTGAAATGAGCACTGCACTACCTAATTTACGTATGCGATTCCTAATTTGAGTATATGTATTATTTCTGTTTATAATACGTTTTAATCAAACTTTTATGATCACATTTACGCACTTGATTAGTCACACAATTAAAAAAATCGCAATTTATGTGATTTGTTCTTAGTATAGTTTAAATTAGCCCAACGTCCGATTGTGTTTGAGACCATTCACATACGGAGGTATACTTACTTGACCTACCCGTTAAAACATATATTTTATATTTATCAAAGAGCGCAGAACACTCATTTCCTTTAATAACCTGTGACGCAATCGCGTCCTCCATTTTCAGGGTCTCACGCACACATACAACCAGAGCGTCCTCTAGCGCCTTTTCTTGCGCGGTGGCGGAGAGAGAGGTGTCATCCTCACTATCAGAGGAGACAGGGCACGAGGTAGTAGACCCGGCAGGCAGGCGGCGGAATCAGGCAGGGGTAGGAGGGGGGACGTTTTTTGGCACCCTGTCCTTTACAGGCCACCTCCACCCGGGACACAAAGGATTCCAAGACCGCCGAGAGTACATCTATGGATAGCTGGGATCCGGAGGGCCCTGCGGCCTCCTTGAGGGGGTCAGATGGGGAAAAACATTCCGCAGGGTCCATGTTGCACCAGGGGAACTCCACAGCAAAAAGTTGAATAAAACTTTTATTTATTTTTTTTATTTAAACGTCCCACCGCGTTACAGCGCCCCAAAAAGGTCAGGCAGATAGCACAAAGACCCCTAACAGAGAGAGAGACCCCCCCCCCAGACTCACCACCCCACCAAAGATGCACCAGGAAGGCCCATAACGTCTGCACAGCACGTGTCTGCAGCGATCCAGATCCTCATAGAAAAAAACCTGTCAGCACTAGGTTATAGGTAGGGGCTCCACCACCACACAAAACGCCTCTAGGGACTCCAAGAACATGGCCGCCATTGATTTACAATGAGATCCACCGCAAAATGGCTGTGACGGGTGTAGCAAGATGGGCGCAGATCTCCTAGCACATGTAGGCTACATTAAAATGGCGGCCTGTGCAGCCTACGGAGCTTCTAGGGGCCCTCGAGGGACCCCCCGGAGCCTCTAGGGGCCCTCGAGGGGACCCCCCCCAGCCTCCTGGACTGGATCGACAGGAAGGGGGCCCTGGGAGAAACAGGTAAATCCCCCCCAGCAGGATCGATCATCCGGTGTCCGGCGGCGCACTCCCCCCCCCCCCGCCCCTACCATCGGCCTACGCATGGTCCCAGCCCCCAGGAGTAGCTTCAATCACCCCATAGCCCCAGTAGTGAATGGGGGAGGGGAGGACAAGTCGGGGGTGTGTGTGACAGGACAGAGGAGAACCCGAGAACGTGAGGGTCCAACCGTCCCAAGGAGGGGCCCGCGTCCACCCCAAAACCCACCAGGGGGAGTAGAGGGGGGGAACAGTTAACTCACTGGCGTCTCATGACAGAACCCCTCGCTGCTGAAGGGGGGGGGTGTAGGGGGGGGGGGTATTGGCCAATAGGAACGCTGTGAATCGGGCCTAGATGAGACGTTTAACTCGCAGGGCCAGTCCCTGTCCGGTGGGACTAGGTCGTGGCCAACCTAGCGTGGAGCTGGGGTCTGTGCACGCTTGCTGGCCGGCTGGGGGGACCACTCGATCTTTACATCCAGCCTGTCGCCCAGATCCGGCAAAAAAATCTGGTGAAAAAAAAAACTAGCTAGAAAAAAAAAAAAAAACTAGAAACTAGGTCCTTACTCCTTACTAGGCAGATTAAAACTGACATCCTGCAGGGAGAGAGGGTATACCCCCTGGGACTGCCCATAGGCGTAGCCAAGCAGGCACGCTCCTGAACCCTGGCTCTGTGTGTCCATTCACATCCGATGCCTTGGCTCGCCCCCCCCCCCTCCCCTCAGTCTCAATCTCCTGATTGGTTCACTGCCTGTGATTGACAGCAGTGGGAGCCAATGGCTCCCGCTGCTGCCAAAAGCCAATCAGGAGTGCGAGCCCCCGGAGAGGCAAGGCTCTCGTGGACATCACTAGAATTAAGGCGGAGCTCAGGTAAGTATTAGGGGGGCTGCAACACACAGAAGATTTTTTACATTCATGCATAGAATGCATGAAGGTAAAAAAAAAACGTGCGCCTTTGCAAGTTAATAAGGCTTACCTATAGGTAGTGTAAATATATTTTTTACATTGCATGCAGCCAGTGACATCACTGGCACATGCGCTCTGAAGGAACAGCCGTCGGTGCTGTTCCTTCATAGCCCTGTGCCGTGAACAGTGGCTCCGGCGCGTATGGTTGGCTTAGTTTTCAGGTAAGTTTAACATAATGTGCTAGTATGCAATGTATACTACCACATTATGGCTTTACTCCACAGGTCCCCCCCCCCCCCTCCCACCAAAAAAGAAAAATCTATAGCGATTTACAACCTATTTAAAGCAGAGTTCCACCCTGGGAATACTTTTTTTAATAAAAATACCCCCGGGACAGTCATGGCTAGTACATTCCACAATGGCTAGCCTCTGATCTGTCCCGGGTTGCACTTACCTTTTAGGAGAAATACTTACCTTGAAAAAGTATTGTCCAGCGCTGCCATCTCAGGTGTGGGCAGCTTGAAGCCAGCACGATCCTCTTCCGTCTTCTTCGGTCCCACGATGCACTGCACCGGCCCCGCAGTCACTTCCGGCGCGCGCGTCATCCCTCCACAGCTTCTGGGCATGCCCAGAAGCTGTTTAGAAGGGAATGACGCGCGCACCGGAACTGACGTCGGGGCCGGTGCAGGCGCATTGATTCCTGGGAGCGATGACGTTCAGCTCCCAGGAATCATTGCAAAGCCAGGAAATGCCACCGTGGCCGCCGAGGGGAGAAGAAGGAAGTAAGGCAAGTATATTTTCTTCTATACGAGGTAAGTAAAAAAAAAATTGCAATTATCCATTTCTTTTTCAGGTGACCCGGAGCAAGAAGATGGAGGTAAGTATAAATTTAGGGTGGAACTCCACTTTAAGCTGCACAAAAACACAAAAAGCGCATCAGTGTGAAAAGGCCCTTAGAGGGGGGCAGGAAATTCAAGCGGCTGAGTCAACTAAAACTAGGCCTAACTATGAATGGGAGAGAATGGGAATATTAAACACCTTTCGTTTTTCATGCAACTAGATTGTATTTAGCTGATTTTAATGGAGATTATGTGTAGTTTGGTTTAAAAAAAAAAAAAAAAAAAAAAAAAAAAAAGGATGTATTTGTAAATGCACCACATATTAACCGGTTGCCGACCGCCGCACGACTATATACTGCGGCGGTCAGCCCCGGCCAGGCAGAGTGACGTATGGATACGTCACTCGCCTGTCACTGACTTGAGAGCCAATTGCGGGCGGGCACGCACCCGCCGCGGCTCGTTCACAGACAAGTCAGTGCGTGTGACCGGCGGACCCGATGTCCGCCGGTCACACTACGATCGCTCCGGTGAAGGGAGAAAGGCGGAGCGGCTTATGTAAACAAGCCGCCCGTCATTCTCCCTGGTGTAAAAATGAAGATCAGACGGTTCTACTATGTAGGACCGTTGATCTTTGTTTTTACACCAATAGCAATGTCCCTATACAGTTAGAATCACGCCCCTAGGACACACTTAACCCCTCCCTGTCCAATACAGTTAACCCCTTCCCTGCCAGTGTCATTTTTGCAGTAACAGTACATATGTATAGCACTGATTACTGCAGTAATGTCACTGGTACCCCCAAAAGTGTAAAAAATGTCAGTCAAGGGTCCGATCTGTCCGCCGCAATGTCGCAGTACCGCAAAAAAAAAAAAAAAAAAAAAAAAAAAAAAAAAAAAAAAAAAAAAAAAAAAAAAATCGCAGATCGCCGCCATTACGCGTTAAAAAAAAAAAACACCAAAAATGACAAAAATCTTTCCCTTTGTTAGTAAACGCAATAACTTTTGCGCAAACCAATCAAAATACGCTTTTTGCGATTTTTTTTCCCAAACATATGTAGCCTAAAACAAATTGGCCAAAAATGTTAAAAAATTTTGATTTTTACATTTTTTTTGGGGAATTTCATATAAAAAAAATGTGAAAAATATTGTTATTTTTGCAAAATTGTCGCTCTTTTTTTGTTTATAGCGCATGATCAAAAAAATCGCACAGGTGATCAAATACCACCAAAAGAAAGATCTGTTTGTGGGAAAAAAAGGACGTGAAATTAGTTTAGGTACAGCGTCGCACGACCACGCAATTGTCCGTTAAAGTCACACAGTAAAAAAAAAAAAAAAAAAAAAAAAAAAAAAAAACGCAAAAAAACCCCTGGTCTTTAACCACTTGCCGACTGCCTAACGCCGATCTACGTCGGCAGTCAGCCCCTCACAGGCAAAGTGACGTAGGGCTACGTCACTAGCTTGTGAGGGTCTAGGGAGCGAGCGCGCGCCCCCGGAGGCGCGCTCCCGCTCCCGCGTGGTCACGGACCCCCCCGCGCGTGTGACCGGCGGACCCGATGTCCGCCGGTCACTCGGCGATCGGCGGGGGAGAGGGAGAATGTCAGGCAGCCTGTGTAAACAAGCTGCCTGTCATTCTCCTTGCTGTTAGGATACTGATCACTCGGATCTAGTATGTAGATCCGTTGATCAGTGTCCATACAGCTCAAGCCCCAGCCAATCACAGTAGAAAGCACGCCCCTAGGGATACACACAGCCCCTCCCTCCCAAATAAAGTTAACCCCTTCACTACCAGTGTATTTTTACAGTAACAGTGCATATATATAGCACTGATTACTGTAGAAATGTCACTGGTAACCCCAAAAGTGTCAAAAATGTCAGTCAAGGGTCCGATCTGTCCGCCCCAATGTCGCAGTACCGCAAAAAAAAAAAAAAAAAAAAAAAAAAAAAAAAAAAAAAAAAAAAAAAAAAAAAAATCGCAGATCGCCGCCATTACACGTTAAAAAAAAAAAACAAAAATGACAGAAATCTTTCCCTTTGTTAGTAAACGCGATAACTTTTGCGCAAACCAATCAAAATACGCTTTTTGCGATTTTTTTACCAAACATAGGTAGCATAAAACAAATTGGCCGAAAAAGTAAAAAAATTTTGATTTTTAAATTTTTTTTTTGGGGAATTTCATATAAAAAAATGTGAAAAATATTGCTATTTTTGCAAAATTGACGCTCTTTTTTTGTTTATAGCGCGTGATCAAAAAATCGCACAGGTGATCAAATACCACCAAAAGAAAGCTCTGTTTGTGGGAAAAAAAGGACGCCAAATTCGTTTAGGTACAGCGTCGCATGACCGCGCAATTGTCCGTTAAAGTCACGCAGTGCCGAATCGCAAAATACCCCCTGGTCGGAATGGGGGTAAAATCTTCCGGGGCTTAAGTGGTTAAGCAGCCAAATCCTCCGGGGCTTAAGTGGTTAATGGCTACTAATATACTTATATTCACAAAATGTAACACGGTCTAGTTTTGACTCATGGTGTTTTTCGATTGCCTAAGGATCAGGAGTGAATTTTATCCTGTGATAGCAAACTGGACTAATTGGGTTCTGTTTTTTTCTTTGGTTAAACATTGTAGACATTTTTTTTTCTCTCATTACGATGCAAAATCACAACCATTATCAGATTCACATAAAATATTTTGTATTTTAAATAAAGAGAGTGTTTAGCTAAAGAGTATTGCAATGGTGTATCATGCAAAGACAGTAAAGGTAACATTAGTTAGTATCTGGCATCACCCTCCATGCCCTGTAGGCACAACTGCTTATACAAACAGCCCATAGCTGACGGCTAGGATTACACAGAACACAAAGGCGTGTTGCCACTGCAAACAACAGCTCTTCGCTGCCACCGCGTATGTGAAATTGGGAATATTGTTCGCTGGCTTGCAGCTCGAGCGGAACAAACCTTACAGAATGGAAATCGCTTATTTTTTAAACTGTGTTTATCCAGGCAGGGGAGCTATAAGGCACCTCTGGTCACTGGAACGCTATGTAGTCCAGGATTAGAGATTTCATGTTTCAGTGATGGTCGGATTTGAATGTGGCAGGTTTGATCCTTCAGGATATTAAAAGTGTATCCAAACTCAAGAACACAAACTGAGGTGGGAGGGGTTCTGTAGTCCTTACAGACAGTCGGGAACAACGTAACAGATAGGAGTGCAGCACAGGCAGATGGCACAAAAAGCTATCAGCTTGCAAGATTGCTGGCTTGATCAACAGATTTTTTTATTTTTTTTGCACTTATTCTGATATAGGAAAACACTTTCAATAGTATATTTACCAGACCAAAAAAAAAGAAAAAATGAAAAATAGGAGACGTTCATTTTTAAGGCTTACATAGAGTTTAAGGCTTTATTGGCATTTAGGCAGTTCCTGATAGTGGAGTGCAGGGACACCACAGTGAACATAAGCTTAAAAGGGTTTGTTACCCCAACACTTCATATTCCTGATATGTGGCTGCTGTACCATGTACTTGTATGAGAAAGTCTCCTGTTCTCTTTGCATTTCTTCCTTTATGTGAAATCCCTGGTGCTCCTGCTAGTCCTTCTGCTTCCCCTTTAAAAACTGACCACACTAAGCAGGAGAGGACAGCATGGTCAGTTCTCTAGCTTTGCTGGAAACTCAGTGTACTCTCCTCCAATGATCGGATTTGTCCTGACACAAACCCTGCTGCAAAGTCATTCACTGGGAAGCCCAGTGTGCTGCTGCTTCTCCTTCCCCCAACTCTTATGCAGCTGAGAACAGTGGGAATGTGATCACTTATAAAAAAGGGGGGGAAAAAAAAACAACTGGATTTTTGTCTTACTGTAAAATCCTTTTCTCTGAGGTTCACTGACCAACACAGCTTAATGTCTTCAGACCATTGGGCTTATGGTCCTGCTCTCTAGGAGTAGGACTAGGTGGAAACCTTTTTGGTTACGCCACTGGGGCAGTCCCAGAGGGTATACCATCACTTCCTGCTGTAGGACTCCAGTTTGTAACAAGCAGTGTCAGAAGAACAAATAACTCAAACCCAAAAGAGGGGCGGGTGCAGTGTCTGTCAGTGAACCTCAGAGAAAAGGATTTTACAGTAAGACAAAAATCCAGTTCTCTCTTTCGTTCACTGACAGACACAGCTTCATGTCTTCAGACCATTGGGATGCCCCCCCCAAAGCAGTGCAACATAAGGGGTGGGAAAAACACAGCAAACGCAGAATTCCACACAAGGCTAAACATAGCCAACCAGGTAACAAAAGGAGCTCAACTAGGAACAGTTGGAGCTCACCACCAAAAAAAAAAAAAAAAAATCACCCTCAAGAAGCGGAAGCCTCCGCAACCGCAGCCTGCAGAACTTTGTGGCCAAACGCCGCATCCAAAGATGCAAGTACATCCACCTTATCAAATTTTGTGAATGTTTGTACAGACAACCAAGTAGCCGCCTTGCACACCTGGGCTACCGACACCTAATGATGGAAGGCACTGGAGACACCAAGTGCTCTCATAGAATGCGCTTTAACAGGGAAAGGAGGAACCTGACTTGAAAATGGTCGCAGCAGATGCGGCCTGCCCCTTATGAGGTTCCTCCGTAAGAACAAACAAAGAATCGGATTTCCTAATCGGTTCAGTAACCGCCAGGTAAACCCGAATCGCACTTACCACATCTAAGGAATATTAAGCAATTTCCTTAGGATGCTTAGGCTTAGGACATTAGGATGGTAGCACAATGTCTTCTTTCAAATGAAACCCAGGAGACAACCTGAGGAAGGAATGCCTGACAGGGTCGTAACATCACTTGTCCCTATGAATCACCAAGTAAGGTGACCAACAGGACAATGCAGCCAACTCCAAAAACGCGACACTCGGAAGTAATCGCTACTAAGAAAGCCACTTTCTGTGACAGAGTGAGCAGAGGAATTTCTCAAATATTTTCAAAGATAGGCCTTTGAAGCACCAACAGAACCAAATTGAGATTCCACGAAGGCACCAGGGATCATACTGGAGGAGCCAGATGGTGAACTCCCTGCACAAAAGTGCAAACCAAGGACTTCGCCGCCAACGGCCTTTGAAAAAAAAAAATAGCCAAGGCGGAAATCTGGCCTGGGTCCTGTGTGTTTTTTCATCCAATGTGGAACCCATTCTTAACGAATGCATTGCCTTAACACATCACATGTTTACCCATGGAAAGATGCCCATTACCAAGCATGCGTCAATGAACCACAACGGATCTCTTTAGAGTCTGTTCACACCTGTGTGTCTTAACGTGCATTGTCCAACGCATGATAAGGTGCTACAAGACTGCCATTATTGTTTATAGGGGACTTTTCACACCCGTGCAGTGTGCTGCCATGTGTTTGAAAAATAGTACAGGTGCATTTTTTTGGTACATCAATGCATGTACATTGGCTTTAATTGCAGTGCATGAAAAAAAAAAAAAAACACATGAAACATGCATCTTCATTCATTTTAACACATGCCAACAAGCCCACACCCTCCAACAACCTCTACTTTATTTGACCTTCAATTATACAAAAAAAAAAAGGCAGAATGCATGAAAATGCACAAATCTGAAAATCGTAGAAAATGCAAATGTAAAAAAGGTGTGATCCAGTGTAAATGGCCCCCTAAATAAGCAATAGCACCCAAAAGGCAGCCAGCTTTGTCTGCCACTGAATCTCAGGATGGAGGCAGCGACAGAAAAGATGAAACATGGCACCCTAATGGTGTGCATCTGTTCTTCGTTCTACCAACGACGGGTAGACACTCCAGTGATCTCTCGACTCTGGCAGGAGCCGGAGCAGAGGCCTGCAGTCAGTTATTGAGAAGGTTTTTCTCCTTCTCTCTTGCCGAGCCTTTATATCAGGAGAGACAGGATGATGTCACCGTGTAATTTTTCTGCTCTGTCACAGCCTGGGAGAGATCGGAGACCACCAGGAAACACTCAAACTCTGCAGCTCTCAAGAAGAGAACAGGGCAGCACATCAAGGGTTAAAGGACGTTTCAACAGCACCAGATGATGACAATAAATTAAAGGTCGGGTTTCTCATGAATTGAAATGCATAAACCTGGAATCTGGGGAAAAAAAGACAGTAAGGTGGGGTTGCCATTTATAAAGCAGCTGGCGAAAGATGGCATTTCATGTCTGCCACTTGTCACCTCTGGCCTTACCACAATTCATTATAGTGTAAAATAGCAAACCACCAAAATAAAAACGAGCAAGGTAAACAAAAAAAAAAAAAAAAGGAAGAAGTAGTCCCTTTTTGTATTAATATCATTAATTGGTTTTATTATTTTTATGTTATTATTTTATTATTATTGGTAAATAGGCAACATATGAAAAACACAAAACACTAAGGGCCCATTTAGATCAATGCTTATGCGTAGAGGTGCAATTTTTTTTTTTTTTGTAGGGTTAGGCAGATAGATGCGTTGTTATGCATCAACATGTTTAACAGCCATTGACCAAAGCTTGTTACCTGTTGGCACACAGACGAAAACAAAAAGGTTAATGCATTCTCATTGGCTCCTATGGGCCTCTCATTGCACTAAGTAACGGACATATGGTGTTTTTAAAAACACGCTGCGCTGCAGCACTGAGATAGGAACAGAAAACTGAATTTTTGTAAAATCTTACCTGTAAAATTCCTTTCTCTGAGTCCTCCGACAGTCGCCGCCTCTTCATATTCGTCACATATGGGGTATTAGACTTTGCTCCGAAGGAGTAGCTAGGCAACAGAATATGTTAACAATAAAGCTTTAACATATCCCACCCTCAAGGGGTGGTCCCCTCAGTCAATACCCTCCTACTTCCTGCAACCATATCTCAGTTTTAGTGGAATAGCAGTAGAGTATACATTCAAACCCCAAAAGAGGGGCGGGGGCGGCGACTGTCGGAGGACTCAGAGAAAGGAATTTTACAGGTAAGATTTTACAAAAATTCCGTTTTCTCTTACGTCCTCCGACAGTCGCCGCCTCTTCATATTCGTCACATATGGGGACGTCCCAAAGCAGTGCAAACATGAGGGGTGGGAAACGCATCCGCGCCGAAAAGGCAACGCAGTCTCCACATCAAAGAAAGGAACCTTACCAAAGGAAGGAAACCAGCTGGGCAACAGCAAAAATAAGTGCTCAACAGGAGCAACAACCCAGGAAAAGACAAAAAAACCAGGGGATACAAAAAACTATCCCAACAGCCAGGAGTCCCCAACAAGGGACCCTATGGAACAGCCGCACTAAGAACCTTGCGGCCAAAGGAAGCATCCGCCGATGCCTGAACATCTACTTTGTAGAATTTTGTGAAAGTGTGTACGGTCGACCAAGTCGCCGCCTTACACACCTGGGCTACAGAAGCCCCATGACGGCAGGCCCAAGACGTACTCAGTGATCTAGTAGAGTGCGCCTTCACAGGCACAGGGGGAACCTTCCCCTGCAAGGCATAGGCCTGTTCAATGGTCTGCCTGATCCATTTGGCAATGGTAGAGGCGGAAGCCGCCATGCCCTTCCGAGGACCCTCTGGAAGAACAAACAAGGAGTCAGTCTTACGAAAAGACTCAGTCGATTTAAGGTAAACCCTTATCGCCCGAACAACATCCAGAGAGTGCAATCTCACCTCCTTCGGATGTTTAGGCTTCGTGCACAACGAAGGCAAAACAATATCCTCGTTAAGATGGAATTCCGAAACTCGTTTCGGTAGAAAAGAAGGATTAGGTCGCAAGACCACCTTATCCAAATGAACAACCAGGTACGGAGACTTGCAGGACAAAGCCGCCAGTTCCGACACTCTGCGAGCCGAAGTGATCGCCACCAAAAAGGCGACCTTTTTGGACAACATAGACAACGAGATCTCCCTGATCTGTTCAAAAGGAGCACGTTGTAACACAGATAGAACTAGATTCAAGTCCCAAGGGGGCAAAGGATCCCTCCTAGGAGGAACCAGATGCCGCACACCCTGAATAAAAGCGCCAACCAAGGAGTTGGAAGCCACGGGACGTTGAAACAGAACGGCCAGCGCCGACACCTGACCCTTAATCGTAGCCAGCGCCAAACGCTGATCGACACCCGTCTGAAGGAAAGACAGCACACGGGAAACCGAGTACGTGCGGGGTGAAAACCCCCTGGACTCACACCAGGCAAAATAGGCCTTCCAAGTACGGTAATAAACCTTCCCCGAGGAAGACTTCCTCGCGTTGATCAAAGTATGAACGACCTCTGGAGAGAGACCCTTCTCCTTCAGGACCTCGGTCTCAACAGCCAGGCCGTCAAAGCCAGCGACTGTAAAGCAGGATGGTAAATCGGTCCTTGAGACAGTAGATCGTCTCGAAGAGGCAGACGCCAAGGAGCGTCGACCGCCAGATTCACGAGGTCTGCGTACCAGGACCGGCGAGGCCAGTCCGGTGCCACAAGAATCACCGTGCTGCGTTCCGAGTGCAACCTGCGAAGGAACCTGGACAGCAACTGAATCGGTGGAAACGCGTACATCAGCCTGTACTGATGCCACGGGGCCACTAACGCGTCCGACGCGTCTGCCCGAGGGTCGCGCGTCCTTGCCACGAACCTCTTCACCTTGTAGTTGAGGCGAGACGCGAACAGGTCCACATCTGGAAGACCCCACTTCGCGCACAACATCTGGAAGACAGCCGGGTGGAGAGACCATTCCCCCTGATCCAGGGTCTGGCGACTCAGATAGTCCGCCTGCCAGTTCTCCACTCCCGGAATGTGAACCGCCGTTATCGCCGGGACATGAGTCTCGGCCCAAGACAGAATGTCGGCCACTTCTCGAGCCGCTCGGGCACTCCTGGTGCCCCCCTGGTGGTTGATGTAGGCCACCGCCGTGGCATTGTCCGTCTGCACCCGAACCGGGCAGCCCTGCAGCCGGTCCGTCCAGCGATGAAGACAGAGCCTTATCGCACGCAATTCCAGAATGTTGATCGGAAGGGAAGACTCCCCCTCCGACCAGGTCCCCTGGGCGGACAGAACGCCCAGAACACCACCCCAGCCCGACAGGCTGGCATCCGTGGTGATTATCGTCCACGAGATCGGACGAAACGACTTGCCCCCGGACACCAACGGGGACTGGAGCCACCACAGAAGGTTTTCCCTGGTGCGATGACTCAACGAGATCTGAAGATCCAGAGATTGAGGTCGCCCGTCCCACCTGGACAGGATCTCCGCTTGGAGACCCCGCGTGTGAAACTGCGCGAAAGGAATCGCCTCGAAGGCCGAGACCATCAATCCCAGACATCTCATACCCGTCCGCAGAGACGAGTGTGGAACGTCCCTGAGGGACCTGACTTCCTCCTGAAGAGTCCTGAGTTTGTCTTCCGGCAGGAAGACCTTCGCCTGCACCGAGTCCAGTATCATTCCCAGATAGGGGAGACGAACCGACGGACTCAGTGTCGACTTTGGAACATTTATCGTCCAACCGAACTCCTGCAGAGTTTGCATTGTGACAGACAGGTCCTTCTCCAGACCCTGTCTGGTTGCAGACCGAACCAGAATGTCGTCCAGATACCCCAGGACAGAAATGCCCTGGGCTCTCAATAATGCCAGAACCGGTGCAAGCACCTTGGTGAAGACCCGCGGAGCCGAGGCGAGCCCAAAGGGCAACGCCACAAACTGGTAGTGATCCTCCGCAATGGCAAATCGAAGGTACTTCTGATGACCCTCGAATATGGGGATGTGAAGGTACGCATCCTTCAAATCGATGGAGGCCATGAATTCCCCCGGAACCAGGGCAGCCACCACCGAGCGCAGGGATTCCATGCGGAACTTGCGAACTCGCACAGAGCGGTTCAGAGCTTTCAAGTACAGAATCGAAAGAACCTTGCCCTCCTTCCTGGGCACGGTGAACAGATTGGAATAAAACCCCCGAAATCTGTCCCGATGAGGCACCGGAACCACCACTCCCTGAGCCCTCAGGTCCCGCACCGCCAGGTGCAGATCCCGCAGGCGCTCTGGAGACAGTTGAAGATTTGAGGGAAAAAATCTGCTCTCCGGCCGAGAGAGAAACTCGATCTTGTAACCAGATCGAACGATTTCCAGAACCCATCTGTCCCTCACACGGGCCAACCAGGGCTGAAGAAAACCGAGCAAGCGTCCCCCCACCCCAAAACTGGGTGAGGGCGCCCCTTCAGGCCGAACTGTTATGGGCCGCAGGTCCGGATTGACCGGACTTCTGTTTCCCAGACCAGGGCTTCTTCTGAGAGCCTTGGCCCTTGAACGGTTTGCCCTTGTAGTGCGGCCGAAAGGCACGAAAGGACCCCTGAGGGGGCCGAAAATGAGCATGCTTCTTCCCAGAAGCCCCCTTAGCCTTGGGGAAATGGGGCAAGAGAGTGCTCTTACCCCCGGTAATCCCCTTAATCAACACATCCAGGGACTCCCCAAAAAGGCGAGACCCATCATAAGGCAGATTGGCTAAGGTTTTACGTGAAGATTGGTCCACCGACCAACATTTCAACCAAACCAGGCGGCGAGACAACACCGCCACGCTGTGCACACGCGCGGCCAACGGAATCAGGTCCAGGTCCGCATCACACAGATACATGACACCCTGGTGGATCTGATCCACCATATCCAGGGTCGCCGCCGAGGCCGAATCGGCCACTAGGACGCGCCTAAGCATCTGCGTCCAACTTGCGATCGCCTGGGCCGCCATGAGAGAAGCAAACAGAGCCTTAAGCATAGAAACCGTAACAGAATAAGTATGACGGGCAAGAGACTCCAGTCTCCTATCCGTGGCATCACGGAAAACAGGGGATCCCTCTGCAGGGATCGCAGTGGCTTTGTTCAAAACCGCAATAGCATGATCCACTGGCGGAGGCACACACCACCGTTCATCAGTGGCAGGCGAGAAAGGATAACGCAGCTTAAATTTACTTGGTACCGCAAAAGGCTTGCGCAAATCGCGCCATTGGTCCTTAACAGCGCGCTGAAAATCAGCATTGCAGGGAAAAACCTGCGGCGTCCTGCGTTTTCTCTGCGTCCCATAAGCCGCCAAGGCAGCTGGGGGACACACCTCGTCCTGCAAACGTAGCGTCTGCTTAATGGAAGCAATCAACTCATCCATGATTGCAAGCTCTTCAGGCGAGCCAGGGGGAGAATTATCAACCCCCTCAACTTCAGCCTCTACCTCAGACCCCACTAGATCAAGAGAGGAGCGGGACCCCGATAGGGGGGTCCCCGCCAGAACAGCCCCATCACCTTCACCCTCAGAATCAGAGGACAGAGCAACTCTGGGCCGTTTAGTAGATTGAGCAGCCACCAGCATTTGCACCTGTGCAGCAAGGCCAGCCACAATAGTGGCTAAATCCCCCCCTGGGGGGGAAACAGCGGTCCCCTGGCTTTCCACCAATACTGTGGGAAACTTGCCCTCCTGAGAATCCATTGCCCCTGTATGCCAGACAACCAAGGGTTAACTGCCCCCTTACAGCAAGCGCGGCAAGCGCAGCCCACCGCACCACACTCAGGCACAATGAGACCCCCACAGGGAATATACAGACTGAATACAGGCAATGGAACACAGGAATAGAAGGATAAAACCTGAGGAGACTCCGCTGCTGCTGCTGCCTCGATCGGTGCTTCCAGGAGAGAGGAAGTGATGCTGCCAGGGTGCTCTATGTAAGCCTATGGAGGCTACAAGAAAATGGCCGCCGTGCATGTAAACCATGCGGCCGGAGCGGGCGCCGGTAAAATGGCGTCGTTTGGCGCCGAAATCGCCGCTCCACAGTGCATAAAATCACACACAATATTATCCCATTATATGGATACATGTTAGATCGCCGCAGCGATCGCTGTATATGCCCCAACATGCCATTAAAAACATGCCCCACAGCACACAGCTCCTCACACTGCCCAGCCTGACATACTCAGTGTCATACAGCTCCCCCCCCCCCCCCTTGCAGCCCACAGCATGCAGCCGAGAGATAGGGAGACAAGCAGTGTGATTAAAGGCAGGTTACACAGTCCCAGACTGAGACCCCCCCCAGACAGACAGGTCCCCACATAGATACACTTACCTCACATGGCGTGGGGAACCCGCACAGGCGAACAAGCCGCTGCACATGAGGCAGGGAGAGTCGCAATTCAAGACGCACACAATGGCGGTTCAGAAACCGCACAGCGTCCGGTGAGGTAGCCACCTCACCAATCATCCCTGCACCGAACAGGGATGGGTCGTTCACTGTGCCAGGAGCGTTACCTGGCTGAACGCTCGATGGCAGACTGGGAAGCCACTGACCCACGACCTGCGACCAGGGGGATCAGCCCGAGACCCAGTCCGCATGATCCTCTTCGTCCGAAGAACTAACTAATGCTGACAAAAATAACAGCTAAGTAAAGGTAGAGAGAAAACTCAAACAAAATATCAAAAAGAAGAAAGAGTCTGGGACAAAAAGTCCCAGCACAGAGAGAGCCAGCCACTCCTGACAAGCTAGACATTAAAACTGAGATATGGTTGCAGGAAGTAGGAGGGTATTGACTGAGGGGACCACCCCTTGAGGGTGGGATATGTTAAAGCTTTATTGTTAACATATTCTGTTGCCTAGCTACTCCTTCGGAGCAAAGTCTAATACCCCATATGTGACGAATATGAAGAGGCGGCGACTGTCGGAGGACGTAAGAGAAATTATCTTTAATATGGGGAATTACAACATATCTGTTTTAGTGTGTTAAAGCCTAAAATGGGCTAAAAGATTGGGGAGAAAAAAAAAAGGTTTTGGCCTTTTATAAACAGGTATAAAAAGATGGTAAGAAGAAGGAGCACATTTTTAAATTATAAACAGACCTCTTTGTTGATGAAGAGCTACAATGCCCAGTTTAACGTGCCAAAAAGATAGGACACTCGGGGACATAGCAACGATCATCCAACCAGATTTAAGGCCCCTTTCACACTAGTGCGACTTGTCCCGCGATTTTGGACCGCAAAATCGCATGACAAGTCGTTTTTCATTATTTTCAATAAGCCCCATTCATATCTGTGCATTTTTAAGTCGCACCGACTTCAAAGTAGTTCCTGCACTACTTTGGCACGATTTTAATGCGTTTTAAGGTATATAGCCATAGCTTGCAAAATTGCGGCAAAGTTGCGTCGCATAAGTGTGAAAGGGGCCTAAAACTTGATTTTAGGAGACAAAAACAAAATAAAACAGCAGCAGATCTTACTGTAAACTAGAAACAGGAAGAGGTCTCTCTGCCTGCCTATGACAGCCTGAAGGAATTCCAGGACTACATTGACCGATTAATCTCAGGGGAAAAGTTATGCCTCGTTTCCACTGAGCGGATCGGTTCGGATCGGTACGGTACGCTATTTTGGGTGTTTACATTATGAAAGTGGCCCATACAACCGAACCAAACCGCACCATTCCTGGTCCTGCTTCAGATGTAGGGCCATACGAAATGGTACGGTACGGTTAGGGCGGAGCTACTGGCGTCACACGATAGATTCCACTGATTGGCGGACAGGAAAACTTCAATGCTCACGTCAAATGAAAGAGCAAAGCAAACACCTCATTTGGTGTAAACACCGCATGGTCCCTGGTGGCCCGACTTGCAGTGGAAACGCTCACCTGAATAGACCGGACCATTCTAACCCTTCCAAACTGTACCGACCCGCACCGTTCCGCTCAGTGGAAACGAGGCATTAGTAATCCAGGCTGGTCTCTTTCTACCAAATGCCACAATACCCCGAGATAACACCAGCAAAGATAAACACCTGACTGCCTTATTTTATGTACCGATGGCTCACCCTTCACAGAACGTAAGGAGAAATTGAGATTGAGGAACTTGGAGTGTGAATTGTTCCACCAATAACCTAATTAGATTCTTGATACATAAAGTCATAGATATGAAAGTGCAGATAACAATATGGGTTTTGGTCTGTTGTGGACCGTAAATGATGTCCTCGGCTGGCTTTTCTCTCCCTTTGTTACGTAAAAATTGTCAATTAAAAAAAATAAATAAATAAATAATACACAACAATATGGGTTGTGTCCAACAATACTATATACTGTATAACTTTAGCTAAATTAACCTCATACCATATTAGGCCCCTGGGCTTGACACAATCCAACATGTCTGATCCAGAGGTGATCAATTGCTCAGCCAACATACATCAGTAGTGTAGCCAATCATCTATCCTGGAGAATTCCAGCCGTACTGTCATTTAAAAAAGATACATTTACAGATATTTGAATTTCAGTAGATATGGCATGGCAATGAATATACCCCTGGTAATAAGGAGGCCTCAAAAGGACCCCTTCATCAAGGCAATAGATGCAAAGCTCTTTTAGGGCCTTCTCAAAGTGAAATAGCTAGTTAGCCCATAGGTGTTAAAGGGTCCTTGGACACCAACTATGTGATATTCTAAAGTGATGGGACCAATTTGAGCATCATTTGCAAAAATTGCATTTTAAGGCAGGGTGACACAAAACCCAGAAGCCAAGCAACCAACACTACCAAAAATAATTAAAAAAAAAAAAAAAGCATCATGGTTTATTTTCTCAGGCTAGCTCATAAATGGGACTGCCTCCTTATCAAACTCCTGATCCACCTGCGGCTTGGGCAATGCACTGCAATCCAAATCTCTGCTTCTGGGATAAACTCTTTCCATAAGTAAAGGAATTTCATTGTATATCAGCCCAGCATCTTAGAACTTGCACCAAATATGGCTGTTTGGCAATCACTAAACAAACAGATCCCATAGTCCCTATCAATTTTTTATTTTTCTATATTTGTCCTACAACATGATCTTTGAAATGTTTTGAAGTGCCACACATTTATTTATCACATTAGATGTATTTATCATAGACTCACAAACAAATCTTTGATTATATGTTAGAATACTGTATCCCATTCCTGAAGAAGCAGAATTCACCTTGAAACGCTTTGACATATTGCATAAAATTATTGCACATGATAATCCATAAAGAAATCTGTCTGATGGGTTATATATATATATATTTATTTATTTTTTTTATCATCACGTGACCCCTCATTTTTGTTAGAGCGTTCGAACAAAAAAATAGTGTTCACATGAGAGATATATATTAGGGCTGCAACTAACGATTATTTTCATAATTGATTAGTTGGCCGATTATTGTTTCGATTAATCGACTAATTGGATATAAACCTCAAAAAAAAGAAGAAAAAAAAAAAAAAAGGTTGGTGTATAATTTATTTAATATTCTTGAATGCAGTGGTAAATATAAATATCCAGCTATATAGTTGGATATTCAATCCACTCTGAGACAGAGTCTGGCCCCTCCTGCCTTCAAAGTGCCCGTATAGGAAGCAGCATAGTACAGTACTGTATAGAGCAGGGGTGGGGAACCTACGTCCCGGGGGCCGTATGCGGCCCTCAAAGTCATTTGGTCAGGCCCCCCCGTGCAGCTGAGTCTGTGTCTCTCAGCTGATCTGTCAGAACGGAGCCAATGCTTCCTGTATAGTTTCGGCTCCGTTCTGGCAGTCTGAGTGAGTCACAGGTGGAGTGATATCAAATGCACTCCGCCTGTGACCAATACAGGAAACATCGCCTCTTCCTTCAGCGTGGCGCCGCTGCTAGCCAGCATTTCCCGCCAGCAGCACACACAGCACTACCAGCCAGAACCAGCAGTACCAGCCAGAGCAAGCAGTACTCGCAGCAGTACCAGCCAGAGCCAGCAGTACCCACAGCAGTACCAGCCAGAGCCAGCAGTACCCAGGGCAGTACCAGCCAGAGCCAGCAGTACCCACAGCAGTACCAGCCAGAGCCAGCAGTACCCACAGCAGTACCAGCCAGAGTCAGCAGTACCCATAACAGTACCAGCCAGCAGTACCTACAGCACAGTACCAGCCAGCAGTACCACAGCAATACCAGCCAGCAGTACCCACAGCAATACCAGCCAGCAGTACCCACAGCACAGTACCAGCCAGCAGTTCCAGTCTGAGCCAGCAGTACCCAAGGCAGTACCTACTGCACAGTACCAGCCTGAATCAGCAATACCCACAGCAGTACCAGCCTGAGCCAGTAGTACCAGCCAGCAGTACCCGCAGCACAGTACAAGCCAGCAGTACCAGCCTTAGCCAGCAGTACCAGCCAGCAGTACCCACAGCACAGTACAAGCCAGCAGTACCAGCCTGAGCCAGCAGTACCAGCCAGCTGTACCCACCAGCAGTTCTTTTCAAAACTTACGACCACAAAGTTGACTGCGCTCCAGACTGACCGACGCAAACCTAGAAAGCCAGTTGTGAGTAGCAACATCATCAATACCAGCTAACATCACACACCTCACCAAAGAGAAGCAGTTGCAGCCATCACATTAGGGATGAGTTAATTACATTTTTGACCAAATATAACACGCACATTTTTAAGTTAATAATTTTGTACGGCCCCCGAATGATTTTATAAATACCCAAACAGCCCTTTGCAGAAAAAAGGTTCCCCACCCCTGGTATAGAGTGTCCCTATAGCAAGGTTAAAAAAAAAAAAAAAAAACTCTGCCTTTAGAATCACTTGGTTCCTTCTCTTGCCCAGGACTACATTTCCCATGAGGCATTGCTCCTCACACATTCACAAGTTCCCTGCCATCTACATACATGTATGGACGGTGTACTAAGCTGTATGTGCATTGCACTGTATTTTCTGATATGTAAACAAATAATCCAATCTGAATGCAGGACAACTAATCGGCTGACCGATTAATCGATTACAAAAATAGTTGACAACTATTTTGATAATCGATTAATCGATTAGTTGTTTCAGCTCTAATATATATTATATACACACATACATACATACATACATACATACATACACTCTTTCGTTATTTTTTTACCATATGCAATAATGTTTATGCAAATTGTTTATAAAAATGCTTGAAATTTTATACTATAATTTATGTCCTCTCAGTGCTACATTTATAGTGATTGTTTTTCTGCAAATTTTTTTCCATTGTGCTCCTACCAAGGACATTTTACACCATATTCAACCAGTTTTGCCAATAACGCATGTTCATGCACACATAGACATTTAGAGCAGTTCAGAGGCAGAAAACCTGAAACCAGTGTGTCCAGGAGCAGCAGAGTTTTTGCGGAAGAAAACAGGACGTGTCTAAGCCCTCGTTCACACTAAGGCGACCTGTGAGGCGACCTGGTTGCCTCACAGGTCACCTCCCATAGGGAAGCTGCGGACCCGTTCTAATAGGAGCGACACAAGTCGCTCCGACTTAGAAAAAGGGTCCGGAGCTTCTTTGGGGCGACCAGGAGGCGACCGCCATAGACTTCAATGTTATGAAGTCCGTGGCAGCCGCTCCGAGGTCGCGGCACGCTGCTCGCACCGCGACCTCGGAGGTCGCGGTGCGAAGTAGCGTCGCCCCTATGTGAACGGGGGCTTAACGCTAGGTGTGTTAATTCATTTCGATAACTAGAACAAATTATTATTCTGGCCAATGAAATTAATTAAACACGAAAGTGCTTGACATGCCCAAACACATTACACGAGTTTACAAGTGCCAAGTGTTTTTTCTGGCAAAATGCTGCTGCCAGGAGGAAAGGAGTCTAGGAGTTAGCGAAACGCCCAGTGTGCATGAGGCCTTTTATATACGCAGTTGCCAGTGTTTACCTAGCACACAGAGTTAAGGAAGATGTCAGGAAGCATGGACATGCATCCAACAGATGCTCAATGGATTGAGATCTGGAGAATTTAGAGGCCAAGTCAACACCTAAAACTTTGTTGTGCTCCTCTAAACATCATTGAACCGTTTATCCTGCTAAAAGAGTTGACAGTCATCAGGGAATACCTTTTCCATAAAGACCGTGCTTTGTACATTGGTCCAAATCATTTGGTGGAGGGGGGGGGGGGGGATTATGGTGCGGAGTTGTTTTTAAGGGCTTGGGCGCTCAGTTCAAGTGAAGGGAATTCTTAAAGCGTCAGCATACCAAGACATTATGGACAATTGATGCTCCCAACTTTGTGGGAACAGTTTGAGGATGGCCCCTTCCTGTTCCAAAAAGGACTGCTCACCTGTGCACAAAGCAAGACATGTGAGCGATTTTGGGGTGGAGGAACTTGACTGGCCTGCACAGAGTACTGACCTCAACCCAACAGAACACCTTTGGGATAAATTAGAGTGGAGACTGTGAGCCAGGCCTTCTTGTCCACATCAGTGCCTGACCTCATAAATGCGCTTCTGGAAGAATGCAGAAACACTTCCATATACACACTTCTAAACCTTGTGGACAGTCCCAGAAGAGTTGAAGCTGTTCTAGTTGCAAAGGGTGGGCCAGCGTAATATTGAATCCTACAGACTAAGGCTGGGATGTCATGTGTGTGTAAAGACAGGTGTCCCAATACTGGAAAAAAAAAAGTCTGAAATCTAGAAACATTCTATTTGAGTAGGCAGTGACAGGCAGTATATTTTATATGACAGTACAAGATCATTGACTGTATTGATAACTGATTGATCAATCATTCCAATTAATCACAGTCAAGGCTTGATGCTACCAGCTCCCCCCAGAAAATTCATAGTACGATTTTCTTGAACTCTTTTTGAAATGCCAATATTATAACCTCACGGTTCCAACATACAATTACCTATATCAGACTGGCAGTGCCCACTATGAATTACTCATAGCATTCAACAAGAGCCCACACAGAGCAAAGCTGTATGTGGGATGCAGCCCTCCTCTCAGAACTTAATCACAGCTTGGCAAAACTAAGAGATGGCCATGGATGAGTCAGTTTTGTTCATTTAACCAACGGATTTAAGGAAAAAAAAAACTGACCCAATTCTCCCATCCACACATTCGAGGTGGATGGGGGAATCCTCCCGTGTCATTGTATTCTGACAGTAGGGAACCCCCCCCCCCCCCCATCAGAATATATTGATTGGTGCTACCGGCCATCGAGAGGAAAATTTTCCAAAAAAAAAAAAAAAAAAAAAAAAATGGTTGTACAAAATGCAACTGATAGATCAGCTTCTGTACAACCACAGTGCCCATACAACCACAGTGCCCATACAACCACAGTGCCCATACACAGATAGAAATTCGGCCAATTAAGCAGGGAATTTTGATCTACCTATGAGCAGTTTAAGGAATATTTGAGGAATTGCCAGGGATTAAAGAGAACCACGCATAACTGGACTTTTGATAAAATTACCCAGGCTTACATTTGTATAATCATAGATGCTTACATATGAAAGATTTATATTAACTTGACGCCGGCCAGTGTAAAAGGCAATACAGGAGAATTGAAAAAGCAGGTGCACCATTCCGAATTAGAGGGGTTATACCTTCCTTATAATGGGGATTCAGAAGGTATAACGTTGCGGATTGTTAATTTGTTTATTAAAGGGAAACACGCCAATGTGTTTTGAGGCTCTACTGTATGTCCACTTCATCAGGGCTACAATAGACTTCATCTGCGTTGATGAAGGGGATGTCGAGTCTCAAAAAAAAAAAAAAAGGGGGGCCAATGCATTTCTAGAATTTGCATCCTCTACATCATGGCTACAACAGACTTGGTCTGCTTTGATAAAAGGAATGCAAATCCTTGAAAACGTACTGGCTTTTATTTCTATAGGACCATACTTCTCTTCTGGGTCACAGAAGTGCACTTACTTTTGTGACCCAGAATCATCTAGAGTGGGCTATTGCCAGCTATCAGTGGACCTGGCAGAGACGCTCCAGGATCTAGAAGGATCCCAGCAATATTGCTGGGATCCACCTAGATGCCTGATCGGCAGCTGGCTCAATCTCTCCAGACTGGTGCTCCAGTGACTACTGGAGGGGCAGAATGGAGGCCGGTGGCAGACAGTTACTGCTCTCCACACTGAGAAGACCGAAAAATGAGTGATCAGCAGTCATGTGATCACTCAGTTCTTGGTCATAGAGCTGACAAGGGACAACTTCAGTTTAACGTGGATGTTGCTGCATGGGGGTGAGTAAATCCTAAACTTCTCTTTTAATAAAATGATTTACTATTCGTAACATTTTAACTCTACTCTTGCCACTCTTCCATTAAGGTCAGATTTGTGGAGTGCATGACTAATAGTTGTCCTGTGGACATATTCTCCCACCTGAGCTGTGGATCTCTGTAGCTCTTCCAGAGTTACCATGGGCCTCTTGACTGCTTCTCTGATTAATGTTCTCCTTGCCCGGCCTGTCAGTTTAGGTGAACAGCCATGTCTTTGTAGGTTTGCAGTTGTGCCATACTCTTTTTTCAGAAGATGGATTGAACTAGGGCTCGACAAACCCAAGGCGCCAGGTGGCATTGGCAACTAGAATTAGTGGCCTGGGCTACACTGCAGCAGACAAGATGCCGCGTTGGCCGGTAATTGAGGCCGCGGCTTTGCTGCCTGCTGCAAGGAGACACTTACATTAGAGAACTGGCACCCTCTTGTGGTGGCCGTGGCTGCAACAAGCAGTCACTGGCGGCGCATAGAGTTTCCCCTGCCTGTTCTCACTGCTCGGAGAAGAGGTTAAAGATGTTAAGGGCTTTATGTGGCACCCTGGCCTTACCGGTGAGTGGACAGGGAGTGTAGGGCAGCTGTTTTTTTTTTTTTTTCCCCCATTAAAATTCATTTTTTTTATTCTCTCCCTGTCATGCCACACAGCGGAAGGCCTCTTTCACACAGGCTGTATGATCAAGTCCGCCAGTCAGTTTTTCAGGCAGACCTGTTTGGACCCCCCCCTGTCTCCTCTATGGAGAAGCGAATGTCCGCTGACAACCACCACCATCTGATCCTGTCGGCCAAAAGCAGACGGATGGTGGTCCTACTTTCCACCCGTCCGACGGATCCAATCAGATGGCATCGGATTGAAATGGACAGGCAGCCCATTTCCATCTGAGTGCCCCAAAGAGGAAAGCAGGACTGTGTTCATGTTCGCTCTGCATAGTGGAGTGGACAGGACCTGTCATCCGCCTGCTCAGTGGTGTGATTAGCGGAAAACTCCCCGCTGAACAAGCAGTTTCCGCTTAGCGGAGGTGCACATGTGAAAGGGGCCTAAGGTGGCATGAGCTACTGGATCTCCTATCGCCTCCACCTTGCTACACTGTCCTTCCCTAGTGAGCTAGTGCCTATCACACCATCAAGCCAAGTACACACGGGCCGAATGCCGGGCAACATCAGCTGGTTTATTAAAAACTGGCCGTCATTCGGCCCGTGTGTATGGCAGCTGGGCTGACAAAAAGCTGGCCTTTCAGCATGTGTGGGAAAAAAAAAACTGGCTCCTAACTTTTTTAGCAGGCTCCTAGATTTCAAGCAAATTTGTCAAGCCATGGATTGAACAGTGCTCCATCAGATGTTCAAAGTTTGGGATATTTTTTTTTGTAAACAAATCCTAGATTTCAAGCAAATTTGTCAAGCCCTGGATTGAACCGGGCTCCATTAGATGTTAAAAGTTTGGGATGTTTTTTTTTGTAACCTATCCCTGCTGTAAACTTCTTCACAACTTTATTCCTGATCTGTCTAGTGTGCTCTTTGGCCTTCACGATCCCGTTTGTTCACTAAGGTTCTCTACCAAACCTCTGAGGGCTTCACAGAACAGCTGTATTTATATTAAGATTAAATTACACACAGGTGGACTCTATTTACTAATTAGGCGACTTCTGAAGGCAATTGGTTCCACTAGACTTTAATTAGGGGTTTTAGAGCAAAAGAGCTGAATACAAATGCACACCGCACTTTTCAGATATTTGTAAGAAAAAAAAAAAAAAAAAAAAAAAAAAAAAAAAATTTTACAAACCATTGATCATTTTCCTTACACTTCACAATTATGTGCCACCTTGTGTTGGTCTATCACATAAAATCCCTATAAAATACATTTATGTTTTTGGTTGTAACATGACAAAATGTGGAAAATTTCAAGGGGTATGAATACTTTTTCAAGGCACTGTACATGCATACATTACATACATACATACATACATCTTTCATATGGAAGCCTGCATGATTATAATATCTTTAACCACTTGCCGACCGCCGCACGACTATCTACGGCGGCGGTCAGCCCCTCACAGGCAAAGTGACGTAGGTCTACGTCGCTCGCCTGTGAGGGTTTAGGGAGCGAGCGCGCGCCGCCGGAGGCGCGCTCCCGCTCCCGCGTGGTCACGGACCCCCCCGCGCGTGTGACCGGCGGACCCGATCGCCGCCGGCCACTCTGCGATCGGCGGGGGAGAGGGAGAAAGTCAGGCAGCTTGTGTAAACAAGCTGCCTGTCATTCTCCTCTCTGTATGAGAGATGATCACATGGATCTACTATGTAGATCCATTGATCACTCTGCATACAGTTGAAGCCACAGCCAATCACAGTTAGAATCACGCCCCTAGGGACACACACAGCCCCTCCCTCTCAAATAAAGTTAACCCCTTCACTACCAGTGTATTTTTACAGTAACAGTGCATATATATAGCACTGATTACTGTAGAAATGTCACTGGTAACCCCAAAAGTGTCAAAAATGTCAGTCTAGGGTCCGATCTGTCCGCCGCAATGTCGCAGTACCGCAAAAAAAAAAAAAAAAAAAAAAAAAAAAAAAAAAAAAAAAAAAAAAATCGCAGATCGCCGCCATTACGCGTTAAAAAAAAAAACAACAAAAATGACAAAAATCTTTCCCTTTGTTAGTAAACGCAATAACTTTTGCGCAAACCAATCAAAATACGCTTTTTGCGATTTTTTTTACCAAACATAGGTAGCATAAAACAAATTGGCCGAAAATATTAAAAAAATTTTGATTTTTACATTTTTTTGGGGGGAATTTCATATAAAAAAAAAAAGGGAAAAATATTGCTATTTTTGCAAAATTTACGCTCTTTTTTTGTTTATAGCGCGTGATCAAAAAATCGCACAGGTGATCAAATACCGCCAAAAGAAAGCTCTGTTTGTGGGAAAAAAAGGACGCCAAATTTGTTTAGGTACAGCGTCGCACAACCGCGCAATTGTCCGTTAAATTCACGCAGTGCCGAATCGCAAAATACCCTCTGGTCGTTTAGCAGCCAAATCCTCCGGGGCTTAAGTGGTTAAACTCAATATTCAGATCCTCACATAAGCCCAAATCGTGGTGGTTTCTCTTTAGATGGAAAAAGCCAAGTGGAGTCAGACATATCAGACCACGGCAGCCCCAAGTATACTTCATATCAAAGCCTGACAGTGCCCAGAATAACCGATTGAGCAGTCGAACTATGCCCAAAATAAACTATATCAAGATGATGGCAAAAACCAGTGCAGCTTGTATCAAATCTGGACAGGGCCATTCACAATGCATATGACGGTTCAGAGCAGGACCCAATGTATTCCTGATCAACATCAAACAAGACCAAAACTAACCCAGCCTGGCATTGCCCATTATAAAACTCTTGGCATTAACTAGCAGATACAAAAGTGACAAATCACAGCTATGACAGCACTTAGGATAAAATCTGTTACTCTGTTTCAGTGCTCTGAGCCAAATACTGATCAGTGCCCATTATAATGTACATAATAGTGGAGAATTTAGAACAGTATCACAGCCTGGAAATGTCAAATATTCCAAAAATATTGAGTATGTATATATCGACAGAATCATGTAAGCCACAAAGGCGCTGTATATTGTGGCGCACAACTGCCAGCATGACATCTAAAGGCTTGTAGCCTCTGTAATGTAAACCACAGATTGGCAGTATTCAGTATTATGCATTTCACAAGCTGGTAATAATGCCCATTGTATTTGAAGCAAAGTGTACCAACAAGTTGGCAGCACCCTGTAAAATACATACTTTGCCCTTTCAGATGAAACAGGCTATCAGGGCCATGAACAGCATATATATGACAGAGTGGAGGTAGCCCGTATCTATGACAGTACAATGTATCAGAGGTTGACCATGCCAAGGATAGTATATATGACTGGCTGATAGTGCCCTGTATATCATATAGGACCTCTTAATCCTCTTGTATTTTATTGTATTGTAATTGTATTTTCTCCCTTTTATATTGTAAAGTGCTGCGTAAACTGCTGGCGCTATATAAATACTGAATAATAATAATAATAATGACCAGCCAATAGTGCCCTGCATAGTATATATGACCAGCTGATACTTCTTTGCATACTATATATGACAGGTTGGCAATGTCCTGCATAGTATACACGAAAGCCTGGCAGTGCCCTACAGTGGTACGGAAAGTATTCAGACCCCCTTAAATTTTTCACTCTTTGTTATATTGCAGCCAGTTGCTAAAATCATTTAAGTTCATTCTTCTTCCTCATGAATGTACACATAGCACCCCATACTGACAGAAAAACACAGAATTGTTGACATTGTTGCAAATTTATTAAAAAAGAAAAACTGAAATATCACATGGTCCTAAGTATTCAGACCCTTTGCTGTGACACTCATATATTTAACTCAGGTGCTTTCCATTTCTTCTGATCATCCTTGAGATGGTTCTACACCTTCATTTGAGTCCAGCTGTGTTTGATTATACTGATTGGACTTGATTAGGAAAGCCACACACCTGTCTATATAAGACCTTCCAGATCACAATGCATGTCAGAGCAAATGAGAATCATGAGGTCAAAGGAACTGCCTGAAGAGCTCAGAGACAGAATTGTGGCAAGGCACAGATCTGGCCAAGGTTACAAAAAGATTTCTGCTGCACTTAAGGTTCCTAAGAGCGCAGTGGCCTCCATAATCCTCAAATGGAAGACGTTTGGGACGACCAGAACCCTTCCTAGAGCTGGCCGTCCGGCCAAACTGAGCTATCGGGGGAGAAGAGCCTTGGTGAGAGAGGTAAAGAAGAACCCAAAGATCACTGTGGCTGAGCTCCAGAGATGCAGTCAGGAGATGGGAGAAAGTTGTAGAAAGTCAACCATCACTGCAGCCCTCCACCAGTCGGGGCTTTATGGCAGAGTGGCCCGACGGAAGCCTCTCCTCAGTGTAAGACACATGAAAGCCATCACAGAGTTTGCTTAAAAACACCTGAAGGACTCCAAGATGGTGAGAAATAAGATTCTCTGGTCTGAGGAGACCAAAATAGAACTTTTTGGCCTTAATTCTAAGCGGTATGTGTGGAGAAAACCAGGCACTGCTCATCACCTGTCCAATACAGTCCCAACAGTGAAGCATGGTGGTGGCAGCATCATGCTGTGGGGGTGTTTTTCAGCTGCAGGGACAGGACGACTGGTTGCAATCGAGGGAAAGATGAAGGCGGCCAAGTACAGGGATATCCTGGACAAAAACCTTCTCCAGAGTGCTCTGGACCTCAGACTGGGCCGAAGGTTTACCTTCCAACAAGACAATGACCCTAAGCACACAGCTAAAATAACGAAGGAGTGGCTTCACAACAACTCCGTGACTGTTCTTGAATGGCCCAGCCAGAGCCCTGACTTAAACCCAATTGAGCATCTATGGAGAGACCTAAAAATGGTGCCCATGGGGTGCTATGTGTACATTCATGAGGAAGAAGAATGAACTTAAATGATTTTAGCAAATGGCTGCAATATAACAAAGAGTGAAAAATGTAAGGGGGTCTGAATACTTTCCGTACCCACTGTATATGTCATGGCGTGGCAGTGTCCTGTATCATCTATCTATATGACAGGCTGCCATCTCCCTCTCTCATATACATATATATATTTATATACATACACGCACACATATGACAAGCTGGCAGTACCCAGTATAATATATAAAACAGGCTAGTACTCTCTATAGTATAATATATATATATATAGCTGGCAGTACCAAGAAGAGTAAATATAAATAGACTGGCAGTGGCCAATGTAGAATATATATGACTGTCAGTGCCCCTTTATACTGTGTATATTTATGAATAGGCTGGCAATGCCCTATATAACAGGTTGGCAGCGCCCAGTATAATGTATCTGAAAGGCTGGCAGCGCCCAGTATAGTATAGATGAAAGGTTGGAAATGCCCAGTATCATATAAAATGACAGGCTGGCAGTGCCCAGTATTGCATATGACAGGCTTGCAGTGCCCAGTATCGCATATATGACAGGCTGGCAGTGCCCAGTATAGCATATATGACAGGCTGGCAGTGCCCAGTATAGCATATATGACAGGCTGGTGGTGCCCAGTACAGTATATATATATATGACAGGCTGGCAGTGCCCAGAACAGCATATGACAGGCTGGCAGTGCCAGGTATAACATATGACAGGCTGGCAGTGCCCTGCATTGTGTAAACATAATAGGCTGGCAGTGGCCGGTACAGTATTGATGTCATAGGCTGGCAGTGCCCCGCTATCAGTAGAATGCCCCCCTCCCCCAAGGCGCTGTCCTGTGATCAGGCTGAGTATCTGCTTATGTGATGGGTAAAATCATTTGATCACCTCCAGCTCCCCCATCACCGCGCACCCCACCCCCAGCCTCACCTGCTCCGCTGTCCCTGCTCCCCTCACTCCGGTCCAGGGCGGAGAGCGGATCGGGCTGTGACGTGCGCCTTCCCCAGCCGAGCGGAATGTCCCAGCTGGGACACCGTACACCCTTTTCCCCGCCCTGTCCACTACTAGCCTCCGCCCATCCGGCTCCACCCCGCCCACCCGCTCCGTGACTGGCATCGCAACGCTGGCGAGGGAGCGTTACGTTATCTTTCTGGGCGGAGACAAACCGACAGGCTTTGCGGCTCTTCCGGCTCATCCCGCCGTCGGCCGCCATGTTGAGTAGGTCAAGAAGGCTACAGAAGGATGTCAGTGTGTCCTCTGGCCAGCCTGCTGCTGAGCGTACAGAATAAGAAGGAGAAGCCTCATTTCTGTCTCTGATGTGTATACTGTCCCCTGCAATGTGAAATAAAATGGTTTTATAATACACGGGTATAATCACAAAGAGGACCTGTCATTAACATAGATATGAGAGCCACCATTTGGAATTCTGAAATCATTGGTGCCTTTTGTTTTTTCTGTTTTTAGATAGGATGGACTTCATCTCCTGGATGTTGGTGATTTATAATAAATGTAAATCATGAAATTGCAGTGCAATAAATAGTAAAATGGAAGATTAATGAACAGCTCATACAGTGGGTACGGAAAGTATTCAGACCCCCTTAAATTTTTCACTCTTTGTTATATTGCAGCCATTTGCTAAAATCATTTAAGTTCATTCTTCTTCCTCATGAATGTACACATAGCACCCCATACTGACAGAAAAACACAGAATTGTTGACATTGTTGCAGATTTATTAAAAAAGAAAAACTGAAATATCACATGGTCCTAAGTATTCAGACCCTTTGCTCAGTATTTAGTAGAAGCCCCCTTTTGATCTAATACAGCCAGGAGTCTTTTTGGGAAAGATGCAACAAGTCTTTCACACCTGGATTTGGGGATCCTCTGCCATTCCTCCTTGCAGATCCTCTCCAGTTCTGTCAGGTTGGATGGTAAACGTTGGTAGACAGCCATTTTTAGGTCTCTCCAGAGATGCTCAATTGGGTTTAAGTCAGGGCTCTGGCTGGGCCATTCAAGAACAGTCACGGAGTTGTTGTGAAGCCACTCCTTCGTTATTTTAGCTGTGTGCTTAGGGTCATTGTCTTGTTGGAAGGTAAACTTTCGGCCCAGTCTGAGGTCCAGAGCACTCTGGAAAAGGTTTTTGTCCAGGATATCCCTGTACTTGGCCGCATTCATCTTTCCCTCGATTGCAACCAGTCGTCCTGTCCCTGCAGCTGAAAAACACCCCCACAGCATGATGCTGCCACCACCATGCTTCACTGTTGGGACTGTATTGGACAGGTGATGAGCAGTGCCTGGTTTTCTCCACACATACCGCTTAGAATTAAGGCCAAAAAATTCTATTTTGGTCTCATCAGACCAGAGAATCTTATTTCTCACCATCTTGGAGTCCTTCAGGTGTTTTTTAGCAAACTCCATGCGGGCTTTCATGTGTCTTACACTGAGGAGAGGCTTCCGTCGGGCCACTCTGCCATAAAGCCCCGACTGGTGGAGGGCTGCAGTGATGGTTGACTTTCTACAACTTTCTCCCATCTCCTGACTTCATCTCTGGAGCTCAGCCACAGTGATCTTTGGGTTCTTTTTTACCTCTCTCACCAAGGCTCTTCTCCCCCGATAGCTCAGTTTGGCCGGACGGCCAGCTCTAGGAAGGGTTCTGGTCGTCCCAAACGTCTTCCATTTGAGGATTATGGAGGCCACTGCGCTCTTAGGAACCTTAAGTGCAGCAGAAATCTTTTTGTAACCTTGGCCAGATCTGTGCCTTGCCACAATTCTGTCTCTGAGCTCTTCAGGCAGTTCCTTTGACCTCATGATTCTCATTTGCTCTGACATGCATTGTGATCTGGAAGGTCTTATATAGACAGGTGTGTGGCTTTCCTAATCAAGTCCAATCAGTATAATCAAACACAGCTGGACTCAAATGAAGGTGTAGAACCATCTCAAGGATGATCAGAAGAAATGGAAAGCACCTGAGTTAAATATATGAGTGTCACAGCAAAGGGTCTGAATACTTAGGACCATGTGATATTTCAGTTTTTCTTTTTTAATAAATCTGCAACAATGTCAACAATTCTGTGTTTTTCTGTCAGTATGGGGTGCTATGTGTATATTCATGAGGAAGAAGAATGAACTTAAAGGATTTTAGCAAATGGCTGCAATATAACAAAGAGTGAAAAATTTAAGGGGGTCTGAATACTTTCCGTACCCACTGTATATAGTTCATGTAAGACACATCTTCTGCAGGGGTGGAAATAAACAAGTGATTGAAAATCGTGCTATATATGTCATTCATGTGAAGACAGTGCTTAGTCTCATCACCAAAACAATTGTGGCTACTCACCTTATGGGTATGACTCCTGAATCATCAGGATGGTCAGTACACGCTTTCCCAGATAGAGCAACAATTTATTTCATCTCTATGAATCACCTGAGGCCAGTCACTTCACTGGGTGTCTGTAAGGGTTTACAACCAATGCACATATATTCTTACGGGAAGGTTTTTATTTAAATAAATGGTTTGGAGATGGAGTAAACTTGTACTCAGGGTGTCACATGGTGGTTACTGTGCAAAACAGTCAAGGAAAAAAAAGCCAACCAACTGTTTACTTTTTGTTTTATCTCAATATTGCAGCAGACTCAACTTTCCAACTGGATTCAGCAGAGCATCCTGACTGGTGTCTTGCTAGCCGCCTGGACCTTTGTCAGACAACTACGGACCTCCTTTGTATCACTAGCTGGTCATTTAAAACGTTTAACCACTTTACCACCGGAGGATTTTGCTGTCTTATGTCCAGGCCACTTTTTGCGATTCGGGCACTGTGCGACTTTAACTGATAATTGCGCGGTCATGCAATGCCGTACCCAAACGAAATTTACGTCCCTTTTTCCCACAAACAGAGCTTTCTTTTGGTGGTATTTGATCACCTGTGCGATTTATACTTTTTGCGCTATAAACAAAAAAAGAGCGTAAATTTTGAAAAAATAACAATATTTTTCACATTTTTTTATATGAAATTCCCCCCCAAAAAAATGTAAAAATCTAAATTTTTTTAAATTTTTGGCCAATTTGTTTTCTGCTACCTATGTTTGGTAAAAAAAATCACAATAAGCGTATTTTGATTGGTTTGCGCAAAAGTTATTGCGTTTACTAACTAAGGGAAAGATTTCTGTCATTTTTGGTGTTTTTTTTTTTAACGAGTAATGGCGGCGATCTGCGATTTTTTTTGCGGGACTGCGACATTGCGGCGGACAGATCGGACCCTTGACTGACATTTTTGACACTTTTGGGGGTACCAGTGACATTACTACAGTAATCAGTGCTATACATATGCACTGTTACTGTAAAAATGACACTGGCAGGGAAGGGGTTAATTTTATTGGAGAGGGAGGGATTAATGTATGCCTGGTGCTTACTGACGTGTGTGGGGGGAGGTGACTGAGTGACACAGAACAGATCGCAGATTCAGTCACTTAGTCACATACTGTCACTTAGGAGATCCGCCCGCTTTGTTTACACAAGCGGGCGGATCTCCAGACTCGATTCCCTGACGATCGGGGAAGAGCGGCAGTGATCACGCCGCTCCTCCCCCGGCCCGACTCCCGCTGTGACTGAAAACAGCGGGAGCGAGCCTCCGGAGGCGCACGAGCGCCGCCCACAAGGGGAGGAGTCCAGCGACGTAGGTCTACGTCGCTGGACGGGAACGAGCCACTTTGCCGCAGTACAGTCCCAGTGACTGGTTGGCAAGTGGTTAAAGACTTCTGTTAGGGTCCAGCATGGACTCATGCTATTGATGGCCACAGTTCTGGAAACCAATAATGCTTTTAGAACACGGTGGACCTCTTTGTCAAGGTAACATACAGAACCGCTCTTTTTGTCTATTACTTTGCCAGAGGGGACCGCCATGTCCCCAATACGTTACTTTGTTCTTATGGAACGCCAGTAAACACTCAATGTAAACCTGGTGTGCTGGCTTTTTATCCTTAACGCATTATTTTCAATAGTGATGTGCCTGAAAATATTGATCTTGCTGGGAAATAACACATGCAATTCACCTTAGTGAATTCAAGTTATTTCAGGCCAACATTGTCCTCTCCAATGTCATTGTCCTGAAAATCCAACAGTGCTCCTAGCTATCTTCATTTTGGTGCCAAATCCCTCTGCTCTCCATTAAATGAAGACACCAATTTCATGCTGTAGAAGAGCTCTTCTTCTCATTCCTTATGCCTCTGTCCCTGGTCACCCACTGCTGTTTCATCTTCTGACCTTTAAGTCACTGTAGTAATGTAGACATTAGAGGAGGGAACCATACCATCTGGTGGGGGACAAAGGCATCAATCAGTTCTGGAAGTAACCATTGTAGAAGAAACTGACAGAGGCTGCAGCACTGAAATAGAGGGGGGGGGGGGAGAGACATGGTAAACCAGAGATATGAATTTACTACTGCTTCTGTTGCAGAGACATGATTTTCTGATTTCTTTAGAGACCTTATGGGATCTCTTTAAATGAAGAAACAAGAATGTTTTCCTTTTTCGGTGCACAGCTCATAAATAGGCAGAAGATTTTTGCTTCTATTAGGCCCTTTTCACATGATCGGACCGATTTGGTCTGCCAGTCTGTTTTTAAGGCAGACCCGATTGGGCCACCCATTTTCCTTTACGGGGAGGCAGATTTCAGAGGACATGTGTCCGCTGATACCCGTCTGGCATCAGATCCGACAAGATCCGCTCAAAACAGACATATGTTCACCATCCATCCAGCGGATCGGATCAGATGGGATCGGATGAAAACAGACAGGCTGTCCATTCTTATCTGATCTCTACATAGAGGAGAGCGGGGCTCTCACAGGTCCGTCTCTGCACAGTGAGTGGAGACAGACCTGTCATCCATCTGCAAGCTGAGTCTGTCAAAACAGATTTGCCCTGTGTGAAAGGGGCCTTAGTTTCATCGACCCTCTTTGGTTACACCATATTTAACTTGGAGGGTGTGTAAATTTAATGCAAACAAGCTGGATGGAGTATGTTACTCTCAAGATCACCTGGTAAAAATGAGTGGAAAGAAGCCTGCAAAAAAAATGCAGCCACCACATCTAAGGACTGGTAAGCTGCAATATATTTTTGTGGTTTGGGGTTTACGTCCCCTTTAGGCTCCGTTCACATGTAGGCGTTTTGGGGTATTTTTGGGGAGTTTTTCTGCTCTAGTATCAGCTCTCAAAACGCCCAACAAGACAAATCCTATAAATTTCAATGGCCCCTGTTCACATCTGAGCGTTTTGACGCTGTGAGCAAAACGCCCAACGCTCAAAAAAGTACATGAGCTTCTTTTTGGGCAGATTACAGGCATTTTCCATTGGTCTCTATTCAATCTAAAAACGCCTGCACAAAAAACGCCTGTAAAAAGGCCTGTAAATCGCTGTAAAAATCACGGTAAAAATCGAGGTAAAAAACGCTACGCTCAGGTGTGAATGTAGCCTTAATGAGAATTTAAAGTGGTAGTAAACTTTGTAAACAACAACAAAAAAAAGATTAGCCGAGCTGTGATGCTGTCACTCCTGCGCTTGTGCATGGGAGTCACTGTTTAAGGCACAGACCTCTGAAGGAAGGGTACAGTATGCCATACTGCATACGCCGGTGACGTCACAGTCTGCTGCTCCATGGAATATCATCTGGAGATATTCATTTTACCTACAGGTAAGCCTTATTGTAGGTAAAAATGGCTGAAATGACAACTACTACTCAAAGAATAAAATCCTGGAATGTGTGTTTTTGCATAGTTACATGGTCCAGCTTGGACCAACAGTATTATGCATGTGTCATACCTAGCCAATCCCCTGGAAGCTGAAAATCACTGAAGTAGACAGCCTCTACTAGAGTGATTGCCGCCAGCTTCCAGATCTTGTGCTGAGTGATTACCCTTCTGTTTAGTGAACACAGGATGACGCACGCCCTGCACGGGTGCCATTCAGAGAACACTTTTGCATTTTATCAATAAATAGAAGCATTCTCTGATTAAACAAGGTATAGATTGCGACATTACGGGCCACCTCTTCTCTTTGTCTAATCAGAGAATGCTGTGCATTCATTGATAACATGCATAATGTTCTCTTAATGGTGCTTGTGCTAAGCAAGTGACACCTTTTTTTTTACTAAGCAGCGGAGCAGCCGCTCAACACCGGACCCGTAAACTAGCGGCGATCGCTGTAGTAGCAGTGCCTGCTACAGTGATTAACATCTTCCATGGGGATCTGCCAGGAATGGCACATACTATGTACATATTAAAATATTATTATCCCCACGCTATGTAATATGTGGAATGCGTTTACAAGACTGCTGCTGGGATGTAAGGTGTATATTCCTCTCAGGTATTTTTATGTGTGTACCCAGCACTGTCTAACCATAAAGTGCTTAATATGTATCGCTATTCATTATTTGTGCAGAAACATAATATTTAAATCACAATACATAATACTTTTAAATAATGAAAGTGCAATCAGTGCAAAAAATGTGCATGAACAATAAGTCCTTTAAAGTGCTGGTTATCTTTTTCTTCCAGTACCAGTATGTTCCAACAAGTGCCATTGTGCTCCCCTCCTTATGTGCTCTTACTCACCGACTAGTGATGCATTAAACACTTATGTTTCAAAAATAATCCTCCAGTGGCAAAAAAACGGAAAATTGTATCATACTTACCGTAATTTTCCTTTCCTGGTGCCTATCCATGGCAGCATACTAGTGATAGAGCTCCGCCTCGACTCCACCTTCAGGATCAGTGAATAGCATAAATTAAAAGGTATAGCCCCCCCCCATCATTCTCCGTAAATAGGAAAAACCGAGGGAGGGATCGTATGCTGCCATGGATAGGCACCAGGAAAGGAAAATTACGGTAAGTATGATACAATTTTCCGTTTTCCTGGTGCCTCCATGGCAGCATACTAGTGATAAATAACTAGCTTACACGGGTGGGATAATGCTTAATCAAAAAATAAAGTTTAATTAGACAAAGACATTGCTGCTTGAACAACTCGTCTTCCAAATTCAACTGTCGTTAGAGCCCCTGGATCAACTCTATAGTGTCTGAGAAACGTGTGCTGTGACGACCAAGACGCCGCCCTGCATATTGTCTCCAATGAGACGTTTGCTCTCGTTGCCCATGAAGTTGACACTGCTCTTGTTGAGTGTGCGTTCACTCTGGAAGGAACATCCATGTTTTGTGCAGTATAGGCTTTTTGAATGGTCTTGACTACCCAGGATGCCAAGGTCCTTTTTGAGGCTTCCTTTCCTCTGTTTTTACCCCAAGGAATCACGAAAAGCTTTTCCGAATTCCTGAAGGCTGCTGTCATTTCCAGATAGGCTTTTAGTATCTTGGGAACATCTAGTTCCTGACACGAATCTGAGAAGACTGGTAATGCCCATGGTTCACTTAAGTTGTCTGGCGTAGTCACTTTCGGAGTGAAACCTCGAAGAGGCCGTAGCTCCACCCTGTCAGGGAAAAACGATATATGCTCCTCCCCTATTCCCAGGGAGTGCAAGTCTGAAATTCTTTTGCCGGACGTGATCGCCACTAGAAAAACTGTCTTCAAAGTCAGGTTCCATAGCGAAATTTGTTCCACCGGCACAAAAGGGTGTTTGGACAGCATCTCCAGAATCAGAGGAAGGTC
The DNA here is from genome assembly GCF_965119305.1 of Pelophylax lessonae. Classification (NCBI taxonomy): domain Eukaryota; kingdom Metazoa; phylum Chordata; class Amphibia; order Anura; family Ranidae; genus Pelophylax; species Pelophylax lessonae. Next base: position 497,643,252 of record NC_138771.1, read on the forward strand.
CCACTGAGGAAAGGGACTTCTACTTGGAGGACGAATCTTAAGAACTCCTCTGAGAAAGGTGATTACCAGCGGATTATCTGCCCATCTGATGCTGGTTGCCGCTGAAATCGCTGACACCTGAACTTTAAGTGTACTCAAGCCGAGACCCCTGTCTAGGCCAGACTGAAGGAAGGCCAATACGTTTGAAACAGAAGGCGTGATGGGATCAAATTCTTCTGTTTCCGCGTAGGACACAAACCTATTCCAGATCTTAGCATATACGGAATTGGTTGCTGGCTTTCTGGCTTTGAGGAGAGTATTGATGACTTGCTGGGAGCATCCTAAGGATTCAAACCGCCTCCTCTCAACAGCCATATTCGAAGGTTCAGAGTCTGTGGTCTTGGATGGAACCTCCCCCCCTGTGATAGTAGGTGAGGAAAGGGAGGAATCTTGATCGGGGAGCATACGCTCATGCGTAGGGCCAATGGAAACCAAGGCCTCTTCGGCCAATACGGAAGGATTGCCAGTATCTGTACTGGTTCCCTCGTCAATCTCAGTAAGAACCTGTGAATTAGGGGACGTGGTGGAAAGGCGTAGCCTGTCGTGAACCGCCATGGGCAGGACAGAGCATCCACTTCCTCCGCTTGCGGGTAAGGGAGACGTGAGAAGAAACTCGGGAGCTTGGAGTTCTCTGGAGTTGCGAATAGATCCACTTGTGGGAGATCCCATAGGCTGAGGATCTGCTGAAAAATGTGCGGATGTATTGCCCATTCGTTGGCGTCCTCGAAGTCTCTTGATAAATGATCCGCCACTGTGTTCAATCTGCCTGGTAGATAGGCTGCTCTGAGGGCCACCAGATTCCTTTCTGCCCAGATCATAATGGGCTCTACTTCCCTCAGGAGGGTCCTGCTGCGGGTCCCTCCCTGCTTCTGGATGTATGAAACCGCTGCCCTGTTGTCTAGGCGTAGTAGGACCCTCTGCGCCCTCACCTGAGGAGCTAGTGAGGTTAGTGCCATGAATGCCGCCCTCAGCTCTAGAATGTTGGAAACCAAGTCTTTCACCGGAAAGGACCATCTCCCCTGAATCTGTATTGTTTCGCAATGCGCTCCCCATCCCTGGCTGCTCGCATCCGATGTGATCATGGTCCAGGAATGAGAACCCAGATGGTGAGGTTTGGCGAGATTCTCCGGATCTGTCCACCAATGAAGGCCTCTGCGCATTATCGATGTTATCTGGATCGTTTGCGAGAGTTGACGTGTGCGCCACTGGGACAGGAATCCCGACTGAAAGAACCTCAGGTGCCAATGTGACCATGGCACTAGAGGGATGCAGGAAGACATTGAGCCGATCAGACTCATACATTGTGAAGCTGACATGTAGTCCCTTCCTATGGCATGAAGTGTCTTTTGAATTATTGCTGTTGCCTTCATTTGGGGTAGAGAGACCGTGCCTCTGGCCGTGTTGAATTCTGCCCCTAAGTATACCATCACCTGGGTTGGAGATAGTTGACTCTTCTGCCGATTTACTAACCACCCTAGATCCTTCAGGGTTTGTAGTAGAATGTCCCTGTGGAGAATCAATTTCCGTGGACAGTCGGCTAGGAGGAGGATATCGTCCAGGTAATGATATACTCTTAACCCTTTCTCCCTTAGGGGGGCAAGGGCCGATATCAAGACCTTTGTGAAGACTCTTGGGGATGTGCACAGGCCGAAAGGCAGAGCTTGAAATTGTAGGTGGACATGACCTACTGCGAACCTTAGATATTTTTGGAAGGCGGGAAGTATAGGAATGTGTAGGTAGGCATCTTGCAGATCCACAGATATCAACCAATCCATAGGCTGTACTGTTTGGATTATTGTCTGTAAGGACTCCATCTTGAATCTTTCCAGATGAATATAGCGGTTTAGACCTTTCAAATCTATAACCGGCCTCCAACCCCCTGTCTTCTTCTCCACCAGGAACAGGGTTGAATAGAAACCTGTGAAGCGTTCCCCATAGGGTACCGGTACCGCTGCTTGTTGAAGTTGAAGTGAAACTAGAAAGTCCTTTAAGGCCTGTGCCTTCTGTGGGGATGATGGTAGTGTCGTCTTTTTGTAAGTCGCCCGAGGTGGTTGCTGTTGGAATGTCCAGAAGTGACCGTAACGGATGGTAGAAAGGACCCAAGGGTCCTGGCATTTTGTCATCCAATTTGGTAAGAAGTGGCGAAGTCGGGCTCCCACTGTATCGGTCACTTCTTTTCTGGCGTCAAAAGGACTTTGTCTCCCCTTGTGGGGTAGTGAGATTTTTATTTTTTCTGGATGCCAGAAAGGAAGACTGGGTACCTTTCCAGGGCCTCTTATTGTCCCTGAATGGACGGGTCTGTCTGTAGCCTCTAGAATTTGACTGGCGGAACCTTGAGAGGAAACCCCTTGTTCTGCGTTCCTCCCTATCTTGTGGAAGAATACCAGTCTTTCCTCCAGTGACCCTGGAAATGGCCTTCTCCAATCTTTCACCAAATAGCGATTTACCATCAAAAGGTATTTTGCACCAGCTCTGCTTTGATGCCAAGTCAGCCGTCCAAGGCCTTAACCATAGTGCCCTCTTAGCCATCACTGAGTGGAGCATTGAACGAGAGGCGCACCTAATTGTGTCAATGGCGGCTTCTCCCACGAAGTCTGCCGCTAACTTCAATTCCTCAAGTGACTTGATAATATCCTCTTTAGGGACATCCTGTCGCAGAGCTGTCTCAACGTTGTCAGTCCAGGAATGAATGGCACTTGAGACTGAAGTCAGCGCAATAGCGGGCTTACAAGCTGCCCCTGCGGCCAGATAGCATCTTTTTAGGTCAAGATCAATGCGCCTATCCAATGGATCTTTAAATGAAGTTGAATCTTCCATTGGAAGGGTCATGTTCTTCGCTAGACGCACCACCGCTGCATCCACTACTGGCATGGAGGATAAGGCTTGTATTCCTTCTTCCGGCAACGGATAAAATTTATTCACTCTGTTGAAGGAGAATTTTTTATCTGTCTTACTCCATTCATTCTCAATCACTTCCCTTATTTCTCCCATTAAAGGGAAAGCGACTTGTTTCCTCTTGAGGAAAGGGAAATATGACTTTGACTTAGGCCGGGGTTCCGCTGGTTCATCCCAGGCGATGGCCTGCTTAACCGCCTGAATAAACGGCTGAACTAAAGCAAAGTTGAAACCTGAAGGCTCTTCTTCATCTGAAGATTTGTCCGAATGTTCCTCCGAGGAAGGATCTCTAGTGGCTGGAACTGCGCTAACAGTGATAGCGGAAGGACCTGCGATCACCGGATCCGATTCCTGTGGCTGAGAAGCCTGTGGTATAGGACGAGCTGGGATGGTGGACACCAACTCTGCAATTGAGTCCTTCATTGTTTGTTTAAGTAGATCAACTACTTGGCGGCTCTCCGTGTCACAACTGGCCGCATAATCCCTGAGACAGTCTTTACAGACCAGCTTTCTCGGGAGGGGTTCCGCGCCACAAGACCAGCACTTTTTTCTTGAAGAATAATGTGGTGAAGGAGAGCGATAACGGCTTCTGGATCTTGATCTCTCTGGGTATCTTGAGGAATGTGACCTGCGATCAGGACTGTGGTCATCCCGTCTTCCCGATGATTTTTGAGATCTCTTCGATGGTACTGGACTGTGACAAACCAAAAATAATGGATGTCAGTGGCGCACTCTTTTTTTTTTTTTTTTTTATACTCACGAAAAGTTGGTCCCATACCTATTACGGTCAGGTGGATCTTGGTTTCGTGAGGAATGACTCATGGTAAGGGCAAGAGGATCAGCTGAAAAAGGAAAGATTATAGTAGAAAAACATGTATACATATATATATATACATATACACACATATACATATATACAGAGAAAGAGTAAGAACCAAAGCATAAAAACCACCTACCGAGAGAGAGCAAACGAAAATGGTCTGCAGGGCAAGGCTAGTTGAAACCGAAGACACCGCCTCTCTAAACTTCCTGGTTTAAGTACATCAGGCTCCACTCCACCTGAGCCGAAGCACCAATAGGAAGGCAGGGAAACCATTGACTGGATTTTTTTTTTTTTTTTAAAACAACACTGCCCCTTTAAGACATAATTTGTAAATGTGCTGCCCTATACCTGAGCCAAAACCTAACTTCCTGTAACTTTTTTGAATTCTGCCTTCTTCAAAACAACACTACCCCTCTTTATTTCTTTATACTGCAGCTTTAAATAAATTATTCATTTATATACATATATTTTTTTTTTTTTTTTTTGAGACCACGGCAAAATGGCCGCCGTTGTCTCTACCGCGCATGCGTCGTCCCGCAATTCTTACTGCGCATGCGCCGCAACCCGACATGTCGCCGCACAGAGACTCCCACCGAAAAGATGGCCGCTGTGGGAGTCAATGCGCATGCGCCGGCCGCCGCGTCATCACGGCGCGACCCGGCGCGAACAGGGGAACAGGACGCCGTAGCCATTAGAATGCTGCGTGGGGGAATCGCCCCCAATTGCCCTAACGCCAGACAAGGTAGCCATAACACACGCAATTAAGAATATAACTGGGAATAAACATCACAATCAGTGCCCACAAAACTATGCATAGTGATGGAAAGACAGAGAAGTGTAGAAGGGAAAGCTGATCTCTCTGCCACCATGAATCCCCACATTATACATGTATCCTTATCCACATACTCATGAATATTATATATATATACATATATATTTTATGAAAAGACGGCATATTTGTTCCACATTAGGAAACGCCGTTACTCACAGACCCCAGAAGATCCACAGAAGGGGTTCCCAGTCTTATTAGCGCGTTTAGCGGCCCAAGAACAGGGACTGCACACGGGAGAGGCTGAACCCGGTGGAAGCTGCCCGTTTTCACAGGCAGAGGTAGGGACATACTGCTGCAATCTTCACTGTTCAAGAGGTTTGAGGAAAAAAAGGAGAATGATGGGGGGGGGCTATACCTTTTAATTTATGCTATTCACTGATCCTGAAGGTGGAGTCGAGGCGGAGCTCTATCACTAGTATGCTGCCATGGAGGCACCAGGAAATGTTTTTTTCTTTCTTTTGTGACTCCAGCAGGTAGGTCAAAGAACCTCATATGAGTGTAGGGAAATAGAATCAGTAGAAATCCATAGTGTAATTCCGTTTTTTATTGTTAAAAAACATATAAAAGCCAATTGTGCACATACAAAACTCTTGCATGTGAGCATGTAATCACGCCATTTTGGAATTCAAAAGTCGCAATTTGGGTTCCAGAGAGTGCACGTGACATAACCAGAAGTATCCATATGAGTTTTTATTTTGTCAGAAATAAAATTTCGTAATTTTTCTATATATGAATGTATTTGCGTTATCACTGGAGGGGTATATAAAGTCCTACCATTTACTCTATTGTGCTATATACTTTTAACAAGGATGACACCCTCTACTCATATTTAGTCGAAACCCCCCATACACATCCAACAAATAAACTTCTGTTAAACTGTAATAAGCTAAATGTCCCCACATCTACCACAGTATAAACATATGAACACACATATATTAGATACATGGTAAATAGTGGTGCTATACCAAATCAATTTAGGCATGTGCCAAAGAAAATTACTAGTGATATGATATCATCCAGTGAACTAATAAGTGAATAAAGTCCAGTGAAAATAAGTCCTCAAACTAACACAACAAAAAATGTATGTCCGTGATGAATTGGTCTTGCTTGAGATCACCCCGCCACACCACGTTAAGATCATGACAACACTCCCCCATAGGGTAGCCAATCCCAGGACTAAGTCATGATGACGAAACGCATCAGTACGTGGCTGCATGGCAACAGGAAGTGAGGTAATATGTAGCATCGGAAGTAACGTTGCAGGGCAGTCAACATCGGTCGGGTGAAACACTGCTTACTAGACGTTGGGTCTGCACACAATATGCCAGTTTACTGCCACTATGATACATACGATTTTACACCGTGCATATGTTATTGCAATTTTTATAGTTTTCTTTTGTTTCACATATATTTTCTGTGAGTCACTATAGAAGATTGGAGATCGTTGCTGAATATCATTTAACTCTAGCCACTTAAGCCCCGGAAGATTTTACCCCCTTCCTGACCAGGGGGTATTTTGCGATTCGGCACTGCGTGACTTTAACGGACAATTGCGTGGTCGTGCGATGCTGTACCTAAACGAATTTGACGTCCTTTTTTTCCCACAAACAGAGCTTTCTTTTGGTGGTATTTGATCACCTGTGCGATTTTTTGATCATGCGCTATAAACAAAAAAAGAGCGTCAATTTTGCAAAAATAACAATATTTTTCACATTATTTATATGAAATTCCCCAAAAAAATGTAAAAATCTAAATTTTTTAACATTTTCGGCCAATTTGTTTTATGCTACATATGTTTGGTAAAAAAAATCGCAAAAAGCATATTTTGATTGGTTTGCGCAAAAGTTATTGCGTTTACTAACAAAGGGAAAGATTTTTGTCATTTTTGTTGTTTTTTTTTTAACGCGTAATGGCGGCAATCTGCGATTTTTTTTGCGGGACTGCGACATTGGGGCAGACAGATCGGAACCCTTGACTGACATTTTTGACACTTTTGGGGTTACCAGTGACATTACTTCAGTAATCAGTGCTATACATATGCACTGTTACTGTAAAATGACACTGGTAGTGAAGGGGTTAACTTTATTTGAGAAGGAGGGGCTGTGTGTGTCCCTAGGGGCGTGATTCTAACTGTGATTGGCTGTGGCTTGAGGTGTAGGAACAATGATCAACGGTCCTACATAGTAGAACCGTATGATCCCTGTTCCTACACAGGGGAGAATGACAGGCGGCTTGTTTACACTAGCCGCCTGCCTTTCTCCCGCTGTCACGGACGATCGTGAGTGAGCGGCGGACATCGGGTCCGTGACCGCGCGGGAGCGTGCCCCCGGCGGCGCGCGCTCGCTCCCCAGAGTCTCACAGGCTAGGGACGTACCGGTACGTCACTTTGCCTGTGAGGGGCTGACCGCCGCAGTATATGTACTTGCGGCGGTCGGCAAGTGGCTAGAGGGGCCGATGCCTTATTTGCCGAGCATGAAAACGCGAGGCAACTGTTTTTGGTGAGTTGATACCCTATGGGGGAGTGTTGTCAAGATCTTCGCGTGGTGTGGTGGGGAGATCTCAAGCAAGACCACAGGGACACACAATTTTTTGTTGTGTTAGTTTGATGCATTATTTTCACTGGACTTTATTCACTTAGTATAGCGCCACTATTTACCGTGTATATATGTGTGTTTATATGTTTATACTGTGGTAGATGTGTTGATATCTATTTCATATAAAGTGGCAGCTACATGCACACACTTACTTTTATTTGCTTATACTGTGGCGCAGTGGGGAGATCAACAGTATAGATGGGCTTTGATATCAGATCCTGTGGTTTGACAATTAACTAAATGTATATTCTTAGATTTTACAGGTTTAGACCTACGCTTCGTTTACTGCCTCAAAAAAAAAAAAAAAAAAAAGAGATGATTTTTTAGTTCCAATTGTTAATTCTTAATCTGGTTATTGCATTCCAGCAACTGTTTACTTAATATATTGTGATAACAAGCAACTTTAAGATCCGTTTGCCGCAAATAGCAAGATTCCTGTTAATGCAGATTTCCCTGGCCCAAGTCCCAATTCTGAATGTAGCATACTCTGAAGCTGCCAGCTGTGTAAAGGTTATGGGGACCCTGTGATACTCTGTAGATGAAGCAACATAATATTCATGACATCGTGTAGAGAGTAAAAGGTCGTCTGGTCTCATGTATTTTTAATGAGTCTATAATAGTCTTCTCAGATGGATCTATACTAATGAAGACCAATGTTAAAGGAGAACTGCATTTGGGAAAAAATAAGGTCATAAATACCTGGTAGACTTAAATGTCTGTGTCTCATGTGTTACATGGCATCAGAAAAGTAATTGAAAAGAGAGAACCAATTATGTTTACCCCTCCAGCAATTCATGCATTCATATAAGAAAAAAAATCATTAAGCGTATTTCTAAAGGCTACTAGTGTAGGTACAGTACCTAAATTAGTCTTGATCATAGCTCTGTAATGCTCTGCACAGCAACACTCCGACTGGAAGAGGGGAGCCAGCTCATAGGGCCAATCAGACTCTGCGACAGTGCACACTTGGTAAAAGTAAATATGCTGATAGGAGAGAACAGAGGGGGGACATGGTGCTTCATTGTCCTATTAGCATGCTGGAGGTGTGTTCTTGACCAGGATCTAATATAATGGGGGTTTCTAGTCTTCCACTATAAGGCCCTTTTCACACAGGGAGTCCGTCAGGCAGACTTCTTTTTTCGCAGCGGGGGAATCGATCCGCTGAGCAGGCGGATGGCAGCTGTGTCTCCGCTCTGTGTGTGGAGACACAGCTGTCAGGTCCCGCTGTTCTCCATGGGGGAATCGGATGGGAACGGACCGTCTGTGTCTCTGCTGACATCAGATGCCCCATAGAGATGCATGGGGTGTCTGTTCAGATCCACCAAAAAACTGACAGGCGGATCTGAACGGTCCGCCTGTGTGAAAGGGGCCTAAAGTAACCTGCTTTGTTGTGAGTGGTTTAGTTCCAGACTAACGGACTTTTGGAAAGATAAGAAGCACCTTTAAAAGAAATATGCAACTGCATTTTTTAAATATATTTTCTTTATTTATTTTGGTCAAGACTTAAAAAATACAAAATATACTGTATAAAAATACTGCATAAGAGCCGGTTCACATACAGGCGACCCGACTTCCCGGGGCGACCTGTGAAGTCGCGGTGCACAGCTCGCACCGCGACCTCGGAGCGGCATGCATGGACTTCGCCTGACAAGTCGCCCCAGTGTGAACGGGGTCTAAAGGTGAACAGTACTACAGGGAGCGGTGGCAGCTCTCGCCATAACGTGTAAATATGTACAGCATACTTGAACGTTATGGCAGACTTACCTTTCAGTTTGTCCTCCCCCTGCTTTTTTCTTCCACATTTGACATCTCACTTAGGCCATTGGAAAGCCACTATTTATGTAACTCTTCTGTATGCCCACTGGAAGTACATTAACTTGGATCCAGGCGCCACTCTTTCACGTTAGTTATGCTTTAAGATTTGGTAATCTTCTTTTTAAATGGTTTATGGAGTATATGACTAATTTTGTACATTTTTCTCTTTACTTCACCTTGTGAAGAGGCTTAATTGTCTCCACTGACTATCTCTGTTGGGTAAAACATGTCAGAACAGGAGGATCTTGACGGGGTTTGTCTAAACCACCTGGATGAATAAAGTTTCTTGAAAGGCTGGATTTACAGACTGCTCTTTGTATTGCATTGCATTACATTTAATTGAAAACTTTACCAGCAATTTCACTAAATTAAAAAAATAAATAAATAAATTGATCAATTTAATTAAACACCACCCCTGCCCTACAGATATAAATAAACTGTTTGTGATAAGTTTCCCTGGTCAATTAATTGTTTTTCATGATTTGGGATGAGCAGGCAATGTCACTGTACTGGACCACAGCACTGTCATCTCTCTATTTTGTCATGAAGCACTGCTTGGGGAAATTCGTTTAAAGTGGACCTGAACTCAAAAGGTGAAGAACTGCACACGTTATAGGGAACATCTAGAAGTGGTAATTGCGCATAGGTAGTACCTTGCTGGATATGACCCTTTAATACCAAAATTCTGCTTAGGTTGCCAGATCATTATCTGAATGTATATATATCTCTGGAATGCCTGGAGTCACACATGCTGCACCCTGCCGGTAACTGGCGGTAATTACTGGATGCCAGGAGAAGAGGGGGAGGAGCTGGGACTGTGCTTGTGCAGGAGAAAAGTAGACTGAGCAGGGGTGACCTGCCCCCAGGGTGTACAAATGTCGCTGCCACCCCCAGGCTTCCTGCCTGCAGGAGCAGGGATGTGGGGAACTGAAAATGCCACCAAAGAGTTGTTTGCATACCATGTATGTGTATGCATGTTTGCTGTATGCAGTGTGTTTGTATGTTGTATGCATGCATGTGTATGAAATTTATATATGTGCTGCATGTATGTGTATGCAGTGTGTATGTATGTTATATGCATGTTTATATGTATAGCAGTGTGTATGAATGCTACATGTATGTGTATGCAGTGTTTATGCATGTTGCATGTATGTGTATCCAGTGTTTATATATGTTGAATGTATGTGTGTGCATGTGTGTATATGCAGTTTGTATGTTTGATGTATTCATGTGTATGCATTGCTTGTGTAAGTTGTATGTTTGTGAATATAGTGCATATGCATGTGCATAGATGGTACCGATGTACAAGAGAGTGGGAGTGAAAAGAATCACAGGGGTGCTAGGCTGTATTATATAGTTCATTCGAATTTAACCACTTTACCACCGGAGGATTTTCCTGCTTTACGTCCAGGCCACTTTTTGCAACTTGGCACTGTGCAACTTTAACTGACAATTGCGCGGTCATGCAACGCCGTACCCAAATTAAATTGATGTCCTTTTTTTCCCACAGAGCTTTCTTTTGGTAGTAATTTATCACCTCTGTGCTTTTCATTTTTTGCGATATTAATAAAAAAAGAGCGAAAATTTTGCGAAAAAATTGACATTTTCTCCTTTGACATTTAAAAAATATCCAATATATTCAATCTTTGTCATATATTTAGGCCAAAATGTATATAGCTACATGTCTTTGACAAAAAAATTCTCAATGAGCGTATTTTTAACCGCTTTAAGACCGGAAGATTTTACCCCATTCCTAACCAGGCCATATTTTGCGATTCGGCACTGCATTACTTTAACGGACAATTGCGCGGTCGTGCGACGCTGTACCCAAATTAAATTTATAGAAAGAGGGGTAATGATATCTGCGCTTAGAATAGAAACATATGAACCATATAAATTAAATGAATAAGGCAGCCAGCTAAATAAGTGGATTACAAACTTATAGCATATATAAAAAGGTAAAAGCAGCGCCAAAATGAAGATGTTAAATGACTATAAACGTCCAATATATTGTAATACAGTCCAAATAATTGTCCAATATAAAGGTGATGAAGAGGGGAGAGCCAGAGCAAGGTCCCAGGTACCAGTAATTAAATCAGGAGGAGTATACACCCAATCTCACAGACTGCTTACCAAAAGTTGGTCAAAACAGGCGTGTGATTCTCACAGATAAACCAGCCAAGGAAAGCCAAAGGACAAGACACTGGGACTAGATCGGACCCCTAACTGACATTTTTTACACTTTTGGGGGTACCAGTGAAATTACTACAGTAATCAGTGCTATAAATATGCACTGTTACTGTAATAATGACACTGGCAGGGAAGGGGTTAACTTTATTGGTGATCAAGGGGTTAAATGTATGCCTGGTGCTTACTGACATGTGTGGGGGGAGGGGATTGTGTGACACAGACACAGATCGCAGGTTCAGCTATGCTGAATCCTGTAATCTGTCCCTGCCTGTCACATAGGAGATCCGCCCGCTTTGTTTACACAAGCGGGCGGATTTCCTCACTCGATCCCCGACGATCGGGGAAGAGCGGCAGTGATCACCGCCTCTCCTCCCCTGGCCCGACTCCCGCTGTGTCTGAATACAGCGGGAGAGAGCCTCCGGCGGCGCGCGTGCCCCGCCGAGAAGGGGAGGAGTCCAGCAACGTAGACCTACGTCACTGGACGGAATCGAGCCACTTTGCCGCAGTACCAGCTCAGTGAGCGGTTGGCAAGTGGTTAAAAGAATGCTTTAATTTCACAGTAAGTAGTTTTAGAGAATGCTTTAATTTCACAGTATTTTTTGCATTGCCACAGACTTGCCTACCCATGCACAGGTCAGCTTTTTTCAAAGGAATACACTTTAAAGTGTTTGTTCACTCTTGCTTTGGTCTCTGAAGACTGACCTGAAAGAAGATCCCTCTTCAGAAACCATGTTATTTGCACCTGTATTAGGGCCCAGAAACAAGAGTGTCTCTTATCCTACCTAAAACACACCGACACTAAGGCTGGCCATACATATTTAATTTTTTTTGTCCAATTTTCCTTTAGATTTACCAAAAACCATATAATATGAGGTCAAACAAACTGAACAACTTTCAATTGTATTTTTTGCATTGCCACAGACTTGCCTACCCATGCACAGGTTGGCTTTTTGCAAAGGAATTCACTTTAAAGGGCTTGTTCACTCTTGCCTTGGTCTCTGAACACTGATCTGAAAGTAGATCCCTCTTCAGAGAGCAGATTATTTGCACCTGTATTAGGGCCCAGAAACAAGAGTGTCTTTTATCTTACATAAAACACACCGACACTGAAGCCTAGTAAACACGCAACAATTATCGGCCGACCGATCATCCGTCTTTTGTCCAGAGTGGCGTTTTGTTGGTTGGAATGTGCCTAGACTGCACACGAATTTTCTCGCCCGACAAAATTCTACTTCAGAAGTGATGTCATGTGTTGGTTTGCTTTCTTTGTGTTCTTTCTTCTCTGAGCATGCCCAGACTTGCTCATTAGATTTTTCCCTGTCGAAATCTGTACTGACTGCACGAAAATCGGCCGTGTTTTGACGGCGGACAAAAATTTTATAGCCTGCACACCAGATTTTTTTCGGCCGAAAAGTCGGAGTCGGTTGTCGGAAAAGCATCATACTAACAAGCCGAAAATCGGCAGATCGGTCGTTGATGAAAATTCCCTGCCGAATTTCGACGAGTGTGTACGAGGCTTCAGGCTAGCCATACATGTTCAATTATATTGTCCAATTTTCCTTTAGATTTACCAAAAACCATATAATATGAGGTCAAACAAACTAAACAACTTTCAATTGTATCCAGTTAGGCAAGCCCTTGCACTACATAGTTTAAGATAAATCTAAAGAAAAATTGAACATGTATGGCCAGCCTAATGCCTCGTACACACGTACCGATCGTCGGCTGAACGATCGGCCATCTTTTGTCCAGGGCTGTCGTGTCTGTTGAAAACTGCAAAAGACTGCACACGAATTTTGTCGGCCAACAACAGCCGACTGCAGAAGTGATGTCATGTGATGGTTAACTTTCCTTGTCTTTTTTCTTTTCTGAGCATGCCCTGTCTTGCTAATCTGCTGTCTGTCGGCCGAAATCTATACTGACTGGCGAACAATCGGCTGTTCTGTTGTCGGCGTACAAAAATTTTAATGCTTGCACGACAGATTCTGTTCGGCCGAAAATGCGCTGTCGGCTGTCGGAAACATCATACTAACAAGCCTACAATCGGCCGATCGGTCGTCGGCCGAATATTTACGGCCGACAATCGGTACGTGTGTACGGGGCATAAGAGGGAGATTTACTAAAACTGCACAGTGCAAAATCTGGTGCAGCTGTGCATAGAAACCAATCAGCTTCCAGGTTTTATTGTCAAAGCAGAATTTAACAAGCTGAAGTTAGAAGCTGATTGGCTACCATGCACAGCTGCACCAGATTTTGAGTCTTCTAGATTGAGGTAAGTCTCCTCCATAGGATCCATTCACACCAGCCGCTGCATTGAAATGCAGCGGCTGGTGTGTGTTGTGGTGAAGACAGTGCTGATCCCGATGCGTTGCACTACTCACTTTTTTTTTTTTTTTTAAACAAACTTTGAAGAGAAGTGTATGGGGTGAACAAAAAAAACCCCTCATACTCACCTAGGTGGATGCAGCTTCGATCATATGCTGCATCTGTCCCCTGCACTGAGAACTGAGCCATCAAACATTGCTGATCAAACATTGCTGATTGCTCAGTTCTCCCCTCCGCTCTGAGCAGACAGCTGTGCCTTTCAGATACCTTCTCTCTGCTCTGCCCCTCCGGCTCTCACTGAAGAGCTGGGATGTAGAGGGGGTGGGAGTGGCTGGCTCAGTCTCCCAGCGGTGAAGCTGAGAGGCTGAGCTAGATGCCGGTCCAGGCATCTGGGTGGATCCCAACTATAAAGTCAGGATCTTTCACCAGCCTAGGCCGCTGTCAGCAGAAAACGGGTCACAGAAGTGCAGAATGAATTGCACTCCTGTGATCCATAGAAGTATAGCCAAAAAGCTTTGGCCATACTTCTCATTTATTGAAAGGTCACAAGGGTCTATTGGCTGGCATGTCCTAAGTGCTCTGAGCTGGAAAAAAGTACTGTGTGGTACTTTTTTTTAACCGCACACCACCGAAACACAGTGATGTGAACCGGCCACACAGAAGGCAGTCCCACTGTAGCTGGTGTGACCCAAGCCTAAAGCCTAGTTCACAAGGGCTGAATGTCAGGCAGCATCGGCCGGTTCAAAAGAAACCAGCCCACGTTAATTTGGTTGGCTTCTGTCGAAGGGTCATGACCAAAAAAGGCCTGCCTACTGGCTTCCAGTCAGCACTCTCAGCCAATGGCTGAAAGCGCCGACCGGTATATGTATTCTGGCAGGGGCGTTCCCCTGTCAGAAAACAATAGCTTACTGGGGGAGATCGCTGTACTGACATCGGATAGTTAGTACAGTGGCTTCGACCTGAGCTCTTCAGTTTTTTTTTTTTGTTCAGGCCGCTGGGTTAAACGAAAAAAAAAAACTTTCAGGGCTCATTTATACTTGCTTCGACTTCAACACACATTTAAAGCGGAGTTCCACCCAAAAGTTGAACTTCCGTTTTAGGTACTAATAACCCCCTGACATGCCACATTTGGCATGTCATTTTTTTTTGGGGGGGGGGGGGGAGCGGGTACCTAGTTTTGACATGTACCCGCTCCCACTTCCGCTTGGAGCGCTGCGGCGCCCTGAACGGAAGTTCTCCTCTCCCCCTCCTTCCCTGCAATCTTCTGGGACATGTCAGAGGTCCCAGAAGATTGCCGGCCAATCAAGACGCGCAGTGCAACTCGCACATGCGCAGTGTGTACCCGGCTGTGAAGCCGCAAACTGTCACAGCCGGGTGCCCACACCAGTGATGCCGGCGCCGCCGAGACCAGAGGATCGAGGCTTCGGGCGGCCGCATCGCTGGACCGTGGGACAGGTGAGTGAAAAGGCTGGAACTCCGCTTTAAGCATCACCTGCATCAACATGCTTTTTTTATGTGTTTTTGATGCTTCTGAGATACTTTGGTGGTGCATTTTTGAAGCACCCAGTGTTTGTTGATATCTCATACCTGAAATTTCTCCAAAACAAAGCGAAGCTAAATCTGAATTAAAGCCTCTCAAAAGCTGCAGGTGCTTCAAGCAAGCTTTGCCATAGACTTCTATGGAGACTTTGAAGCACCACAAAAGCGACATGGAGTATAATTTTTGAAGCGAAACTGAAGCACAGGAATGTAAGCTAACCATTTTATTGAGGTCCGGTTCACACTTATGCGATGCGGGAAGGCTGCGAATCCGCAGCCTGTTCCCGCATCGCACACGCACCCCCGGCAGTTCACACTGCCATATGCGATACGCTGGGGGTGTCAATGTAATCTTAACGACACCCCCAGTTTGATCGCATATCGCAGTGCGATCTTGCAGTTCGCACAGGATCGGATCGCACAAGTGTGAATCCGATCCTGATGCGGCTGCCAAAAAGGGTCCCTGTGCGTGTTTGCTGCGGGTGCGGTGCGAATTTAGCCATACAAAGTGTATGGCTAAACTCGCACCGCACAGCCGATCGCATGTAATGAAGGAGCAGTGCGTTCCGACATTACATGCGAACCCCGCACTCGCATAAGTGTGAACCGGGGCTTAGTGACAGGGGCTTTGACTGGAGTTCAGAGAGCTTTAACAAAGCTTGTCCAAAGCCATGTTTTGAAGCAAGTGTACACAAGCCCTTTACTTTCTGTACACCAAAGGATGGTTGGCCTTAATTTGCGCCACTTTCGTAAGATGCAAACCGTTAGATGTTTATTTTGAATTTGATAAATTCAATTTGATACAACGTAGAAGTGGAGCATTCAAAGACACCACATTATAAATTGGGCATATTTTAGAACTAGCCGAATTTGGTGTACAAATCGCTGTCCGAAGCAGGACTGTCACATGAATTTGGCGCAACCCATTATAAGTCGGATTAACACTAGAAAAGTAATGCAATAGCTTTATTGAAGTCCCCCTTCATGTTTTGTTAGTAAAAAAAAAAAAAATAAGCTGTGCATTTATGGAGCTGTGGGACATTTGTATAAAAAATGTGCAGTCCAAAACCAATTTCAACTGCTATTCTAGCACTGCAAACTAAAGAGGACAGGGAACACTTGTTACACGCAACAGGGCGTGTGAGAATACAGTTCACGTTTATGAGGAGCACAAACATGGCGCACGTCTGCTTCAACCATGATCAGCTTTCTCTGTATTCGTAAACCGAGTTCTAAAGGTCTTATTCCACGATGACTCGGTCACTGACGACTCTGAAAACATTTGCAAAGCTTTAAAAAAAAAAAGTAATAAAGTAAATCGCTGTGTTGTACACCCAGCCTTTCGGCCACCCGCCACTCGGTTCAGGCAAAGTGAAGCTACTGCCTTGGGTGTAGGCGGCGTGTCTATCTCTTACGCAAGCGGGCTGCGCGGCTCGCTGATTGGCTGGGAGGTGGAGGCGGGAAGTGTGAGTCGGATCCGGAGCACTGGTGAGGCGATGGCTGAGGGAGGGTGTAATGGAATACCAGGGTTTATACCGGTGTATTTTATACAGCTGTAGACGGGAAATCACGGACATGACTATTTGCTGGACTTGTTACCTGGCTGCCACCATAGGGCTATAGTAACATAATACTATATTATAGATATATGTTCAGTTAGCATGGCAATGGTGTTATGTCCATTACATAGTTATCACATAAAGCTAGGATCACATATGTACAGGTCAGGAAGGTGTGCATGATCATGCATGTTCCTGAACTGCAGGCAAAATGCGCTGCTCTTTTAGGAGGCACGCGGCACGCATCTGCAAAACGCCTGCGTGAAACTACACGGTGCTGTGGTTCCAGGTGACGTGCTTGCAGGAACTTTCTCCCTGCGTTTTCTGCAGCCCATTCAAATGAATAGACCGCTGTGCCCTTGCAGATGTGAGCGACGCAATCCGAACAAGTGTGGACCTTTGCTTAGAAAAAGGGTCAGGGATTTCTTTACCTGCGTTTCTCACAGTTACATGAATGAGCCACTGTACCCGCGCGATGTGCACATGCAGAAATATGAACCTAGCCTTATGCCCCGTACACATGTTCCGATTATCGTACGACAAAACTCGCTTTCGACCTGGTCTCACGATAATCTGATCGCTAGTACACCGCTTTCGACAGCCGATCACGACAGTTGGTCCAACAAAATCCGAAGGGACAAACAGGAAAACTTCTGTCGTACGACATCTTCTCGAACGATAATCGTTTCATCAGTACAGTATTCGTACGCTAAAAGTCGATCGACAAATACCACGCATGATCGGAAACAGTAAAATAATCCACAGGGTTCAGACGTATATATATCACTTCCGTTACGTAGCTATTAAAAATACACTTGGTCAGTGAATCGTACGAAGAAAGTCGGATGGTTTTTACACAGAGTTGCTTTTGATTTTAGTAACATACAACAATTGCGAAACTTTAGTCGTACGATTATCGTACAATAATCGGAACGTGTGTACGGGGCATTAGGGGCCAATTAACACATTTTCGGTCTCTTGAAACGACCCATTAACCACTTCAGCTCTGGAAGGTTTTACCCCCTTAATGACCAGGCCATTTTTTGCGAAACTGTACTGCGTTGCTTTAACTAGGAATTGCGCAGTCGTGCGACGCTGTACCCAAATAGAATTGATGTCCTTTTTTTTTCCCCACAAGTATTTGATCACCTCTGCGGTTTTTAGTTTTTGCGCTATAAACAAAAAAAGAGTGACAATTTTGAAAAAATATATATATTTTTTACTTTCTGCTATAAAACATTCCCAATAAAAAAAAAAATTAAAAAAATCTAATTTTTTTTAATCAGTTTAGGCCAATTTGTATTCTGCTACATATTTTTGGTAAAATAAAATCCAAAAAAGCGCATAATAATTGGTTTGCACAAAAGTTATAGCGTTTACAAACGATGGGATAGATTTTTGGACTTTTTATACATATATACACGTGTGTATATATATATATATATATATATATATATATATATATATATATATATATATATATATATATAATTTTTTTTTTATTAGTAATGGCAGCGATCAATGATTTTTATCCGGACTGTGACATTGCGGCGGACTAATCTGACACTAAGTGACACTTTTTGGGGATCAGTGACATAAATACAGTGATCAGTGCTAAATAATATGCACTGTTCCTGTATAAATGACACTGGCAGGAAAGGGGTTAACACTAGAGGTGATCAAGGGGTTAAATATGTTCCCTATATGTGCTTTCTTACTGTGTGGGGGGTGAATTGAACAGAGGCACAGAGAGATTGGTGATTCTGCTTAGCTGAATCACACAATCTTTTCCCTGCCTCACTGACAGGAGAGCCGTCTTGCATTGTTTACATTCCAGACGGCTCTCTCTGATCGCGCCCGCTCCTCAGGACCACGTTCACACAATCACGTAGATCTAGGTAATTATACACAGCCGAGCCGACCTGCTGCAGTAAATCTTAGTCGGCAAGTGGTTAACCACATTAAGACCACCCGCCTGCCCGCCACACATTTACTGCAACAGGCAGCCTCTCCTGCGCGAACCGACGTGGTGCTGGGGGGATTGCCGATGCATAGGGCCGGCGACTGCGATCGCTCCCCACTGAGAGAGGACAGTCAGATGTTGTTAACACAGCTGACCATTCTTCTCTCTGAAATGATCACAGAGCCCCTGTGATCTTTTTTATAACGGATCACAGGTCTCTCTGGTCATTTCACTAGCCCATCCCTTATACAGTTAGTAAACACTCCCCAAGGCTCACACTTAACCCTTTGATCACCCCTAGGTTTACCCCTTCCCTGCCAATGTCATTATTACAGTAACAGTGCATATTTCTTTATCGTACATTACTGGACACAGAGCAGGTAGTAATGACTATCTGGGTTTATACGCTACCTTTAGGTGAATGGACACTGGCAACCAATAGACAGGAATTTCCTCCCATATAACCCCTCCCATATAGGAAGAACCTCTGTTTTTGAAGCAAGTAATGAAGATCCTAGAAAAAGGGGAGGGGCCTCTGTGTCCCATGATGTACTCCAAGAAAAGGATTTTACAGTTAAGCTGTAGAAAAAATCCTATTCTCTTTATTGTACATCACGGGACACTGAGCAGGTAATAATGACTATCTGGGATATCCTAAAGCAATGCCCTTGAGGGGAGGGGACACAGAATCCCATAATTGCCCCTGGGCAAAGAACAATAGGAACTTAAAGTTTTTTTCACCAGTGTCTTGAAGGTAGTGGTCATGGTGGTTATAACTCTTCAAAATCTCAAGAAATGTTCCAGTAATTGGGTGTTCTATCGGATCCAATCAAATTGCTAAGCGCTAGAAAAGTGGTACCCGAGCCTCGGCTAGAGAAGATCCGAGGTTTTGCCTGTGATGTGACCCATTTGGGCGCTGAACCCTAGTAATGACACCCTGGTTTTATATCCCAAGGAGTTTTCAGCAGGGTGCTCTACAGGTCCAAGGAAGTGGACTCCATTAAAAAAGGGGAACCCGGTCCTTGAAGGTCGGATTGACTAAACTCGCCGTGATGAGTGAAGATTGGGTCCTGCAGAGGACTGTTAAGTTATTCCTTTTCTTTCTCTTAGAAAGAGGTTAAAGGGAAGGAATAAAGCACATTTTTTTTCGTACATCACGGGAAACAGAGCCATAAATCATAACATATGGGTTTTATAGCCACCTTTCGGTGAAGGACAAAGGCAACCAATCTGAATTGATGCCCTCCTATATAACCCGTCCCTCACAGGAAGTACCTCAGTTTTTTCGCCAGTGTCTAAAGGTGATGGTCAATGTGGAGAGTCTCTGCACGTTTTTCTTATTTTTTTTCTTAATATGAAGACAGAAGATATGCTGTTTACTCCGATCAAAGATCATGGAATCTAAGGTGTTAGCTATCTGATTAATCCTAAACAGTCAATGGACTAAAAAGATGGTACCTGAGCCTCGGGAAGAAGATACAAGGTTTTGCCTGTAATGCTGTCCTTTTTAGGTACTGGACCCTGGGATCTGTACCCTTGGAATACCAAACCCCAAAGACGCTCTGTGCAGGGTGCTCTACAGGTCCAAGGCCGTGGCCCCTCTAAAATAAGGGGACCCAGTCCTTGAATGTTGCCAAGACAAAGCTCATCGTGATGGGTGAAGATTGTGTTTCTGTTTCAAGCAGAATCCTGCGGCTGGACTGGTGAGTCCAATTTAAAATATTTACTTATTCAGCAAACCTTGAAGGTAAAAATTGCTGGCATAATTGCAAATTGTAAATATTTTATGCACTGTTCCTTTTAATAAGATAACAGAGACCATGTGCCATATATATCCCTCCATGAGACTATGGATGTAATGCTTGCAAGTTACATCTTGTTGAGGCAGTTGTGGGATTGTTGCAAAGCTTGATTTAACCACTTGCCTACTGTGCACTTAAACACCCTTCCCATCCAGGCCAATTTTCAGCTTTCAGCGCTCACACACTTTGACTGACAATTGCGCGGTCATGCTACACTGTACCCATATGAAATTTTTATAATTTTTTTCACACAAATAAGGCTTTCTTTTGGTGGTATTTAATCATCTCTGGGTTTTTTATTTTTTACAAAAAAAAAGAATAAAGACAGAAAATTTTGGAAAAAAAAAAAGTTTTTCTTATTTTCTGCGAGTAAATTTTGAAAATAAATTTTTCTCCTTCACTGATGTGCGCCGATGAGGCGGCACTGATAGGCTGCACTGATGGGCACTGATGAGGTGGCACTGATGAGGTGGCACTTATGGGCACTGATGAGGAGGTACTAATATGCCGCACTGATGAGCACTGATAGGCGGCACCGATGAGCACTGATAGGCGGCACTCCTGGGCACTGAGAGGTGGCACTGCTGGGCACTGAGAGGTGGCACGCTGGGCACTGAGAGGCGGCACTGACGGGCGGCACTGATGGGCACTGAGAGGCGGCACTGATGGGCACTGGCGGATAGCACTGATGGACACTGACGGGTGGCACTAATGAGCACTGATGGGCGGCACTGATGGGCAGCACCATCAGTGCCCACACTCAGTGCCCATAGTGCTGCCAGTCAGTGCTCATCAGTGCCTAGATGAGCAGGCACTGATGGGCACTGACTGGCAGCACTATGGGCACTGATTGTGGGCATTGATTGGGAACACTGATGGCGGGCACTGTGGGCACTGTTGGGGGCAATTTGTGTATTTTTTTTTACCTTTTAGTAATCAGGGCACTGGTGATCAGTGCCCTGATTACATGTCTCTGTGTCCCCGGCGCTGTGAGGCTCCCCCTCCTTCCTCACACTGCAGTCTCTGTGTGAGGAAGGAGCGCCGGCGATGAGAGATGATCTCATATGTTTACATATGAGATCATCTCTCATTGGATGGTCCGATCACGTGGTGAATGGCCGCTGTGATTGGCCATTCACCACGATCTGTGATCGGCCGTGTCCAAGGGACACGGCCGACACAGATTCTCCCCGATGCGCGCTCGCGGGAGCGCGCGGGGGGCGTGTCACTGGGAGGCCGTTTAAAAACGGCCTCCCGAAAATTCGAGTCCGCGCTGCAGCCGTATATAGACTGTAGCGCGGATGGGATGTAGTTAAATGAGGCATGTCCAACTTGTGGAACCGCAGGCAATGCATCCCACCGGCCGTGGAACTCCAGACAATCTCCCGCCTTCGGCGGGCGGCTCGCGGACACCCGCAAGTGCCGTGCGATCTCCCAGGTGCCGCAGGAGACTTAGGATGTCTACAGTCAGTGACAGAGCCGCTGCTTCCTGTAAGTTCCGGCTCTGTCACGGGTGGAGTGATATGAAATGCAATCCGCCTGTGACAGGAGCCATACAGGAAGCAGCGGCTCTGCTCTCTACTGCATCTGCTGCTTCCTCCAGCAGTATCCGACATCATGATCAGCATTACCTGCCAGCAGTAACCGCCAGCTTTACCCACCAGCAGTAACTGCCAGCACTACCCACCGGCACTACCTGCCAGCAGTAACCGCCAGCAGTAACCGCCAGAAGTCTGCAAAATAGGTAGAAAAGGTATGTGTATTAGCGTGTGTAAATTGTTGCAATATGTTTTTTAATAACTAGTTGTGTTTTGTCATAATATGTCATGTCCTTGTTCAAAGATGTATGAATATGGACATAACTGTAAATATCCCAGCATGTGCAGTGTTTCTGACTCCTACCACCATGACAACTTCAAATCACTGAAGTGGTCATGGTGGTTAGAGTGTTCCTTTAATATCTCTGAGAAGCAGTAAACCTCTGTATACTGATTCCATTTCATTTGATCTTCCTCTAGTTGTGTTAAATAAGTGTGGGATAGGGGGGGGGGGGGCGGCAGCATTTTATAACTTGTATACCTTAACTATAGTATATATTTTATGTGCGGCCCAAAAAAAAATTCTCTACACTCAATGTGGCCCAGAGAAGCCAAAAGTTTGGACACCCATGATTTAAATCATTATTTCTTTGCCTATTGTTATCACATTGTGTTTTAACCCTGAGCTGATTACCTGAAAGGTATCAGCTGTGACAAAAAAAATTCAGCCTAAGCTGCTCTCACCTCATATACTTGTTGTTTTCACCCTGGCGCATAAGCGTCCTCATGTTCGTCTCTGCCTTGATCGCGTGTCTATGACGTAGGCCTATTCACGCGTGCAGGCGTACGCCACGTGGAGGGCGTGTTCTTACGTAATGGCTTCCATGTGGACGCCACGTAGCATGCCGCAAATGCGCGATACAGAATAAATGGGCACGTTCTGCAAGGAACTGTTTCCAACACACTTGCCTCTGTCAGAGGCTGAAGGGGACACAGAGCAGCAGCAGCAGCTGGGTTGCGTGAGTCACTGTGGGTGTATGTTACTGGCACAAACAGGTCTTGTATCTTGGGATATTCAGTGCTGTGTACATTAGGCTGCATAAGCTTGGCACAAGTCTTGAGTACACTTAACGATAGTACCTCAAGTTTGTCTTGCTTTAAAGCAATGTCTGCCTGAAAAAGGGCCAGGGGGGCACAGTTGACAAATATGCCACTGTCAGGCCTTGAAGGTCCTAGCCGTGTTTCCACTGTGTCTACTCCTCCTAAAGAGCCAGAGGCATCTTGCCAATCTGAGCCATTACGATTGTCAGGCATAGTAGCTACTCCTAGTACTTTTGCCGCAACCTATGTCACTAAAGACAGTTTGGGTGTTGCATTGGCCAGCCCTGAGGGTAGGATTGCTGGTATCATTGCAGCATCTCTAGGGAAGAAACATGATCTCCCTCACCTGTGCCACCCCAAGTCAGTTCAGGATTGGGCAGAGGATGTGGAAGAAGTAGCTGATGGTGACCCTATGGAACGTCAAGCTGAGGTTTCCACTTCTGGGGAGTCAGGGTCAGAGGAGTCTCTATCAACCTCTCAGGCCCAGAGATTGTATATTCAGTCTCTTACTGAAATGGTCTGGTCTGGATACAAATTTCCTCCCCTAGAGACAGCTGAAGTCTTTTCCCTCTCTAGGCTCATTGCACCCTACTCAAAGTCCTCAGACGTTTCCCATACATCTGCTCTTGAAGCATAAAATGCATAGCGATTGTGACCATCCTGATAAGATTTTTGTTCCTCCTAAAAGGTTTTCATTATTGTATCCTATGGAGGAAAAAATTACTAAGAAATGGAATATACCCACTGTGGATGCTTCTATTTCTGCGGTTAACAAGAGTTTAACCTGTCCTGTGGATAATGCCCAGGTTTTTAAGGATCCAGCAGATAAAAAGTTGGAATCTTTATTGAAAGCCTCCTTTGCGGTTGCAGGTTCTGTGATCCAACCATCAGTAGCAGCCATAGGAGTTTATCAGTCTTTAAAAGACTGTATGAAGCGAGTATCCAAGACAGTTCCTTCTCAAGGAGAGTCTATGGAAGATCTGTCAGATCTACCTCGCACTTTGTTTTGCAGTGGATGCTCTTACGGACTCCATAAGGCAAATGTCACGATTTGCTCTGATATATCAGTGCATATGTGCAGAATCCTTTGGTTAAAGAATTGGTCTGCAGAATTACCATGTAAAAAGTTAGTGGCTGGCTTCCCTTTTCAGGGGGAACGCCTTTTTGGTGATGATCTGGATAAGTATATCTAAAACATCTTGGGGGGGGGGGGGGGTGGAGAGTACGTTGCTACCCATAAAAAGTAAGAGCAAGCATCCTATTTTCAAAATCCCCAGCACTCATACTACCAGTGCTTCTACTTCCAGACCGTGGCGATGGCCTCAACCATCTGGATCCGGAACCGAGCCTTCAGGGCAGGGTCAGAAAATGCCCTGGGCCCAGAAACCAGCAAAGTCTTCCGCTAAGACCTCTCTGTGAGGGGGCGTCCCCACTCACGTGGGTGGGGGGAAGGCTGTGGCAGTTCTCAAAGGTTTGGGTGGAATGGATCCAAGACAACTGGGTTATCTCTACCATTTTACAGGGGTACAAACTGGAATACCTGGTGTTCCCGTATCCCCAGTTTATAAGGTCAGTTATACTGACAGACCCCCTAAAAAGAAGGTCTCTCTTTCTGGTATTGGATCAGAGGACGAAAAGTTAAAGGGATTTTACTCAAACCTGTTCGTAGTCCCCAAACCAAATGGGGATGTGCGACCTATTTTGGATATCAAAGCTTTAAACCAGTTTCTGAACATTCGTACTTTCCGTATGGAGTCAATTTATTCAGTTGTAGCCTCCCTGCAGGGAAAGGAATTCCTAGCATCCATAGACATTAAGAATGCATATCTTCACGTGTCTATATTGCAAGCTCATCAAAGGTTCCTAAGCTTTGCAATAGAGAACTGTCATTTTCCGTTTGTGGCCCTGCCCTTCAGGTTAGCCACAGCTCCAAGAGTTTTCACAAAGATCCTATCTCCAGTATTGGCTGTTTAAAGGTCCAGAGGGATATCTATAATAGGATATCTGGACGATCTATTACTAATAGATGGACCAGCTTTAGCTCTAAGCCAAAATGTCCACCAGACAGTGCAGTTCCTAGAATGTCTGGGTTGGATACTGAACTTGGTAAATTCAGTATACAGCCGGTCCAGCGTCTGGAATATCTGGGTCTTCTTGTGGATACATCACAGGCAAAGATATTTTTTTGCCGGCAAGAATGGTCACAGACCTAAAGGATCAGGTTCGGTCCGTGGTAAGGCTGAGATATCCTTCTATACGTCTTTGCATGAAGTTATTGGGGAAGATGGTGTCTGCAGTCGAGGCAATTCCCTATGCTCAATATCATGCCAGACCCTTACAGAACAACATTCTGTCTACCTGGACCAGAAAGGTTCAGTCTCTGGACCGGTCCATGTCTCTGGTAGCAAGAGTACGTCAGTGTGAATTGGTGGTTGTTGACCAGAATCTGGAGAAAGGGAAATCCTTTCTTCCAGTGACCTGGAAATTAGTGACTACAGATGCCAGTCTCTCCGGCTGGGGAGCGGTTCTGGAGTTAGCCACTGTCCAGGGAAAATGGTATTGGGTAGAGAAAGGTCTTCTCATCAACGTTTTGGAAATTCGAGCAGTCAGTCGGGCTTTAAAATTCTGGACGTCCAGGCTTCGGGGTAGCCCTGTCAGGTTATTATCTGAAAATGCCACGGCTGTGGCTTATATCAACCATCAAGGAGGCACAAAGAGTCGGTCAGCCCAGAAAGGGGTTGGAATTCATCCTGTCCTGGGCAGAGAAGTTTGTACCACACCTGACAGCAGTTTTTTTAAGTTCAATATCTCTTTTATTATATTTTTTCCACAAAACAAAATAACATACATACATAAAAAAAACAAAAAGAAAAAAGAAAAAAACAGCAGCAAAATATAAACAAACAATATTACAATAGACTTGTCAGTTATAACAATATACCTTCAAAAAATGAGAAAGAGAAAAAGAAGAAAGAAGAGAGGAGGAAAGAAAGAGACAGAAGATGAAGAGAAAGAAGAGGAACCTTCCTTCCTTCCAGTCTAGTTTAATCACCACCCAAGAGATTCCCATATTTAGAATACCCTTTATCTCGAGTCTGACAGCAGTTTTTATATGTAGAGAACTGGCAGGCAGACGTTTTGAGTCGTCAACAGATGTTTCCAGGGTAATGGTCCTTGCACCAATCTGCCTATGCTGGGGGGGTCCCAGGGTCCCAGACTCTGTTAGTAGTGGATGTAGAGGATCTGTTCACTTGTTTCTATCGAGTGGATGTTGGGACCCAGGAGGAATCTGCATTTGGCCGCACTGTTCTGCAGGCAGCGGTGTAATCCTTTTTGGGGCCACATGGTGGTATTTTTTGGTGTCCCCCCTCCTCTCAGATGCATTGGTTTGGGATATCCCATATGGTATGATTTATGGATCTGTCCCGTGATGTACGAAAACAAAAGTGGATTTTTTAATACAGACTTGCCTGTAAAATCCATTTCTTGAAGTACATCATGGGACACAGGGGTCCCTCCCCTCTTCTATGGGGTCTTTATTGCTTGCGTCAAAACGGAGGTACTTCCTGTGTGGGAGGGGTTATATAGGGGGGCATCAATTCTGATTGGTTGCCAGTGTCCTTCACCTACAGGTGGCTATATAGCCCATATGTTATGATTTTTGGCTCTGTCCCGTGATGTACTTTGAGAAATTGATTTTACAGGTAAGTCTGTATTACAAAATCAATTTTTTTCTCCTAGCTGTAGTTCCGTTTTTTTTTTTTTTTTTTTGGTCACGGGATGGCACTGTTCTGCATTTTTGGTTTTACCTGTTTCTGAGTCCTGCCCAGCTTTCCAGGTGCCTATGAGAGCGACCCTTGCTGATGACGTCAGACCTGCATGTGAACATTCTCACATCGTTTTAAGCAGGTTCCTGGCTGGATCGCACTGGAACAAGCTGCTGGAAGCTGCTGACTGGGATCTGTTGGGACACAAAGCAGGTGGATAAGACTGTCTGGGCATGTGAGTGACAGTGGGACAGATTAGGAGAACGGTAATTCTGTGTTCCCACATCAGGATTGAACAGTCCTATTCTAAATCCTGCTGTACTCTCCTCCCCTGATAGACCTGAAGCTACTGGCCAATCTGAGTCATTACGCGTGTCAGGTATGGTTGCTACCTCTAATGCCTCTGTATCTGCTTATGTTACGAAGGAAGATTTGGCATTTGCCTTGGCTGATCTAGAAGGTAGAATAGCCGGCATAATTGCTTCTATTTCACAGGGCGGAAACAAGCGGGGTAGATCCTCCCTCTCCTGTACCCGGGCCTAGCAAGGATACAGCAGGGCTTCCATCCTCTCAAAACCTTGCAGGGGCCTCTGGATTACAGCCAGATTGGGAAGAAGACATTGAGGAGGTAGCTATGGGTAACTTGGAGGGGAAACAGGCTAAAGATGGTGCCTCTTCTGAAGATTCAGATTCTGAGGTACCATTTACGGCGTCACACTCTCATAGGTTACTAATCCAGTCCCTTACTAAAAATGGTGCGAACTGGGATCTTTTCGTACTCAGCAGAGTTCCCAGGATTTTCTCCTACATCCACTACTAGAGCAGTTGATGTATGAGGATTGGGATCTGACGGGTTGTTTATGCCTCCAAAGAGATTTTCTTTGCTACATCCAATGGAGGAGAAATTCAAAAGGAAATGGGGAATGCCATCTGTTGATGCTGCTATTTCTTCTGTGAATAAAAATGTAACCTGTCCGGTGGACAATGCTCAAGTCTTTAGGGACCCAGCTGATAAAAAGCTGGAGTCCTTGCTTAAAACTTCTTTTTTTTTTTTTTTTTTTTTGCCGCATCTTCTGTTCAGCCAGCTGTGGCAGCTATAAGAATCTGTCAGTTTTAAAAATACCTTATTAAAATGCTGACTAAAGGTTATATCCAAGAGGAATCTGTGGAAGAATTGGCAAAAATCCTTGTGCTTTCTGGTTTGCGATTGACGCCCTCAAAGATTCAATCCATCAGATTTCCCGGGTAGCCCTTCCTTCTCTCTGTCCATGTGCGCAGAGTTCTGTGGCTTAAAAATTGGTCAGCAGAATTACCTTGTAAAAAAACTGCTGACATCCTTCCCCTTCCATGGGGAACGTCTCTTTGGGGATGATCTGGATAAATACAAAAGACCCTGGGTCCTAAAGCCAGGTAAAACAAGCTCCAAGTCTGCCTTATGAAGAAGCTCCCCCTCTTACTCGGGTGGAGGGACAACTTTTGCTCTTCTCAAGAGCTTGGGAAAAGGTGGTTCAGGACAAATTGGTCTTATCCACTGTAATTCAGGGCTTCATGATAGAATTCAGGTAGTTTCTTCCTTTTTGGTTTCTCGATTCAAATATCCCTGTCTGCCCGGTAAAAAGGGAACCCTTGTTCTGGGTTCTGGAACACCTGTGGGTATAGGGTGTAATTGTGGAGGTTCCAACCAGTGAAAGGTTCACAGGGTTTTACTTAAACCACTTTATAGTGCCAAAACCAAATGGGGAGGTGAAACGCATTCTGGATCTCAGAGCACTTTCGGTTGTTCCGGATGGAATCAGTTCACTCGGTGGTAGCCTCTCTTGAAAGAGGACGTTTTCTGGCTTCTTCCATGTGCCATTCTTCAAGTCGCATCAGAGGTTTCTGCCATTTCTAGTTCGCAGCTCTACCGTTCGGTCTGGCTACAGCTCCCTGAGTGTTTACAAAAATCTTGGCCCCGGCGTTTCTAAGGTCCCAAGGCACCTCTGTCAGGGGTTACCTGGATGACTTACTGTTAAAGAATCGTTCAAGCTTAGGGCTAACTGGACGTGTCCCGAACGATCCAGTTTCTAGAGGGTTTGGGTTGGATTATTAATCTAGAAAAATCCACCTTAAAGCCTGTTTAAGTCTTGGAATATCTGGGTCTGGTTCTCGACACAATTCAGGCAAAAGTTTTTTCGCCGTCAAAAAAGGTTGTGGCCTTAAGAAGCTCGGTTCAGTCGTAGAAAGAAAGTAGTTTCCCTCCATATGACTATGCATGAGGCTGTTGGGCAAAGTGGTGGCCTCTTTCGAGGCAGTCACCTATGCTCAATTCCATTCCAGACTGTTTAAGAACAGTATTCTCTCTGCTTGGAACAAGAAGGTCCAAGCGTTGGATTTCCCTATGTCTCTTCCCCTGAGGGTCAGGCAGGATTGTCTTGGTGGATGATTCTCATCAACCTAAGCAAGGGAAAATCTTTTTTGCCAGTAACCTGGAAGGTTGTGACCACAGCACCAGCCTGAACGGCTGGGGGGCTGTCCCCAAGGGGGGTCTTGAGTGGAGAGACTTTTGCCCATCATTATCTTGGAAACCAGGGCGGCCCATTTAGCGCTGTGTCATTGGACAACCAAGTTGCAGGGATGTCCTGTCATAATTCAGTCAGACAATGCGACCCTTGCAGCGCCTTGCGAAAGTATTCGGCCCCCTTGAACTTTGCGACCTTTTGCCACATTTCAGGCTTCAAACATAAAGATATAAAACTGTAATTTTTTGTGAAGAATCAACAACAAGTGGGACACAATCATGAAGTGGAACGAAATTTATTGGATATTTCAAACTTTGTTAACAAATAAAAAACTTAAAAATTGGGCGTGCATAATTATTCAGCCCCTTTACTTTCAGTGCAGCAAACTCTCTCCAGAAGTTCAGTGAGGGTCTCTGAATGATCCAATGTTGACCTAAATGACTAATGATGATAAATAGAATCCACCTGTGTGTAATCAAGTCTCCGTATAAATGCACCTGCACTGTGATAGTCTCAGAGGTCCGTTTATAGCGCAGAGAGCATCATGAAGAACAAGGAACACACTGTTGTGGAGAGGTTTAAAGCCGGATTTGGATAGAAAAAGATTTCCCAAGATTTAAACATCCCAAGGAGCACTGTGCAAGCGATAATATTGAAATGGAAGGAGTATCAGACCACTGCAAATCTACAAAGACCTGGCCGTCCCTCTAAACTTTCAGCTCATACAAGGAGAAGACTGATCAGAGATGCAGCCAAGAGGCCCATGATCACTCTGAATGAACTGCAGAGATCTACAGCTAAGGTGGGAGGCTCTGTCCATAAGACAACAATCAGTCGTATACTGCACAAATCTGGCCTTTATGGAAGAGTGGCAAGAAGAAAGCCGTTTCTTAAAGATATCCATAAAAAATGTCGTTTAAAGTTTGCCACAAGCCACCTGGGAGACACACCAAACATGTGGAAGAAGGTACTCTGGTCAGAGGAAACCAAAATCTAACTTTTTGGCAACAATGCAAAACGTTATGTTTGGCGTAAAAGCAACACAGCTCATCATCCTGAAAACACAATCCCCACTGTCAAACATGGTGGTGGCAGCATCATGGTTTGGGCCTGCTTTTCTTCAGCAGGGACAGGGAAGATGGTTAAAATTGATGGGAAGATGGATGGAGCCAAATACAGGACCATTCTGGTAGAAAACCTGATGGAGTCTGCAAAAGACCTGAGACTGGGACAGAGATTTGTCTTCCAACAAGACAATCATCCAAAACATAAAGCAAAATCTGCAATGGAATGGTTCACAAATAAACATATCCGGGCAGTGGCGGCTGGTGAAGTTTTAAGATGGGGGGGCGCAAGACCCCGCCCTTCCATTTTGACCCCTCCCATTTCTCAGAAGACCCACCCCTTATAGACTCCACCCATTTTGTCCCCTGTATTTTGCTTGCGTGAACAAATTCTCCCAATATATCACATGTTAAGGGGTCCATCAGTACTAGTATATCCCATAATAGGGAACAGGGGCCCTATTATGGGATATAATGTGAGAGACATCCTATTATGGGATACATGGACTGAGAGTGGCACAAACCCCACAGTACAGACCCCTCAAGCACAAACCCCTCAAGCACAAACCCCACAGTACAGGCCCTCTAGCACAAACCCCACAGTACAGGCCCCTTAGCACTAATCCCACAGTACAGGCCCCCTAGCACAAACCCCACAGTACAGACCCCCTAGCACAAACCCCACAGTACAGACCCCCTAGCACAAACCCCACAGTACAGACCCCCAAGATCAAATCCCACAGTACAAGCCCCCTAGCACAAACCCCACAGTACAAAACCCACAGTACAAGCCCCCTAGCACAAACCCCCACAGTACAGACCCTCTAGTAGGGCTGGGCGATAAAACGATACCGATATATATCGCGATAGTCAGGGGATCGATAGCAATACAAGGCTTTGAGCGATACGGGTTTAAGCTTTAAAAATGGCGCCGCCCGGCTCCGAAACGTCATTGCGCATGCGCCGCTCGGGAGAGGCCGGAAATAGCAGAAGTTACACGAGCGGCGGCGGCGCGTGCGCAATGACGTGTCGGGGGCCGGGCGGCGCCATTTTTAAAATGAAGGCGCCTCTGGAACAGGTAAGTGAAACAGCTGCACTACCTGCCATTATGCAGGGCTGCGGGCACACTACAAGGGATGCAGTGCTGGGGGCATGGTCTACCTGTACCATGTCCACAGCACTGCATCTCCTGTAGTATGCCCACATCCCCGGATCCTCTTGTACCATGCCAGTACCCTGCATTCTCCTGCACCATGCCAGTACCCTGCATTCTCCTGCACCATGCCAGTACCCTGCATTCTCCTGCACCATGCCAGTGCCCTGCATTCTCCTGCACCATGCCAGTAACCTGCATTCTCCTGCACCATGCCAGTGCCCTGCATTCTCCTGCAGCATGCCAGTGCCCTGCATTCTCCTGCAGCATGCCAGTGCCCTGCATTCTCCTGCACCATGCCAGTACCCTGCATTCTCCTGCACCATGCCAGTGCCCTGCATTCTCCTGCACCATGCCAGTGCCCTGCATTCTCCTGCAGCATGCCAGTGCCCTGCATTCTCCTGCAGCATGCCAGTGCCCTGCATTCTCCTGCACCATGCCAGTACCCTGCATTCTCCTGCACCATGCCAGTGCCCTGCATTCTCCTGCACCATGCCAGTGCCCTGCATTCTCCTGCACCATGCCAGTACCCTGCATTCTCCTGCACCATGCCAGTACCCTGCATTCTCCTGTATCATGCCAGTCACCCTGCATTTTCCTGTACCATGCCCGCCGCCCTGCATTCTCACCCTAGGGTCCTTATTTTAAATGGGTAATAAAAAATATCAATAATTATCGATATCGACCGATATGAAACACTGATATCGTGATACAGTTTTCAGCCATATCGCCCAGCCCTACCCTCTAGCACAAACCCCACAGTACAGACCCCCTAGCACAAACCCCACAGTACAGGCCCCCTAGCACAAACCCCACAGTACAGGCCCCCTAGCACAAACCCCACAGTACAGGCCCCCTAGCACAAACCCCACAGTACAGGCCCCCTAGCACAAACCCCACAGTACAGGCCCCCTAGCACAAACCCCACAGTACAGGCCCCCTAGCACTAACCCCACAGTACAGGCCCCCTAGCGCAAACCCCACAGTACAGGCCCCCTAGCGCAAACCCCACAGTACAGGCCCCCTAGCGCAAACCCCACAGTACAGCCCCCTAGCGCAAACCCCACAGTACATGCCCCCTAGCGCAAACCCCACAGTACAGGCCCCCTAGCGCAAACCCCACAGTACAGGCCCCCTAGCGCAAACCCCACAGTACAGGCCCCCTAGCGCAAACCCCACAGTACAGACCCCCTAGCACAAACCCCACAGTACAGGCCCCTAGCACAAACCCCACAGTACATGCCCCCTTCAATATAGTGACCAGTATAAATGCCCCCTTTCAATGTAGTGACCAGCATACATGTCCCCAATGCAGAGATATGCGTGCGTGCCTCCAATGCAGTGACCACCAGTGTACATGTCCCCAATGCAGAGATATGCGTGCGTGCCTCCAATGCAGTGACCACCAGTGTACATGTCCCCAATGCAGAGCTATGCGTGCGTGCCTCCAATGCACTGACCACCAGTGTACATGTCCCCAATGCAGAGCTATGCGTGCGTGCCTCCAGTGCAGTGACCACCAGTGTACATGTCCCCAATACAGAGCTATGCGTGCATGCCTCCAATGCAGTGACCACCAGTGTACATGTCCCCAATGCAGACCTATGCGTGCGTGCCTCCAATGCAGTGACCACCAGTGTACATGTCCCCAATGCAGAGCTATGCGTACGTGCCTCCAGTGCAGTGACCACCAGTGTACATGTCCCCAATGCAGAGCTATGCGTGCGTGCCTCCAGTGCAATGACCACCAGTGTACATGTCCCCAATGCAGAGCTATGCGTGCGTGCCTCCAATGCAGTGACCACCAGTGTACATGTCCCCAATGCAGAGCTATGCATGCGTGCCTCCAGTGCAGTGACCACCAGTGTATATGTCCCCAATGCAGAGCTATGCGTGCGTGCCTCCAATGCAGTGACCATCAGTGTACATGTCCCCAATGCAGAGCTATGCGTGCGTGCCTCCAGTGCAGTGACCACCAGTATACATGTCCCCAATGCAGAGCTATGCGTGCGTGCCTCCAGTGCAGTGACCACCAGTATACATGTCCCCAATGCAGAGCTGTGCGTGCGTGCCTCCAGTGCAGTGACCACCAGTGTACATGTCCCCAATGCAGAGCTATGCGTGCGTGCCTCCAGTGCAGTGACCACCAGTGTACATGTCCCCAATGCAGAGCTATGCGTGCGTGCCTCCAATGCAGTGACCACCAGTGTACATGTCCCCAATGCAGACCTATGCGTGCGTGCCTCCCAATGCAGTGACCACCAGTGTACATGTCCCCAATGCAGAGCTATGCGTGCGTGCCTCCAGTGCAGTGACCACCAGTGTACATGTCCCCAAGGCAGAGATATGCGTGCGTGCCTCCAATGCAGTGACCATCAGTATACATGTCCCCAGTGCAGAGCTATGCGTGCGTGCCTCCAATGCAGTGACCACCAGTATACATGTCCCCAATGCAGAGCTATGCGTGCGTGCCTCCAATGCAGTGACCACCAGTATACATGTCCCCAATGCAGAGCTATGCGTGCGTGCCCGATTTAGAGCAGTGCACTTACCTGGAGGCTGGAGCCCTGTGAGTCACGGCGGCTTCTCCCTCTCTCCTCTTCTTCGTTCGGCAGGCGGCGGGAAGGTGAGCGGCGCTTCTCCCTCTCGGCCTCTTCTGCGGCGGGTGGCGGGAAGGTGACGCGGCGTCGGCTTCTTCTCTGGATTGGACTCCTCTTCGGCGGCGGGAAGGTGACCGGGCGGTGACGGTGAGTGACTGATGCACGCACCGGCACCGCCCCAACGAGGTCAGCATGGATGTCCTGAATCATGATTGGTCCAGGCTGGAGTCTGGACCAATCATGATCCAAAACATCACAAAAGGGGTGTGTTGTAGCGAAGTGCTCTGCGCTACAGTTACGCCCCAGAAGGCCGCCGATCGGCGACTCTACCAGGGTGAAAACCCCACCCCCTCCTAGCCACTAATGAGGCAGGCTCCCCTAGTGGGCAAAAAAATTGATTTTTTTTTTTTTAAATCTTTTTTTTTTTTTTTTTTTCTTTTTGGGGGGCGGCCGCCACTGTATCCGGGTGTTAGAATGGCCAAGTCAAAGTCCAGACCTGAATCCAATCGAGAATCTGTGGAAAGAACTGAAAACTGCTGTTCACAAACGCTCTCCATCCAACCTCACTGAGCTCGAGCTGTTTTGCAAGGAAGAATGAGTAAAAATTTCAGTCTCTCGATGTGCAAAACTGATAGAGACATACCCCAAGCGACTTACAGCTGTAATCGCAGCAAAAGGTGGCGCTACAAAGTATTAACTTAAGGGGGCTGAATAATTTTGCACGCCCAATTTTTCAGTTTTTTATTTGTTAAAAAAGTTTGAAATATCCAATAAATTTCATTCCACTTCATGATTGTGTCCCACTTGTTGTTGATTCTTCACAAAAAATTACACTTTTATATCTTTATGTTTGAAGCCTGAAATGTGGCAAAAGGTCAAAAAGTTCAAGGGGGCCGAATACTTTCACAAGGCACTGTATATTAAATGTATGATTCTTGCGCTATCTTGGATAATTCTAACTACCCTGATGCTGCACCACTGGAACTGGTACTATAAAACAGTTATGTAAATACTGATAAAAAAGGGGGGTTGTAATGAGCTTCAAGGTGTTCTAAAATATAGCAAAGTGCTTATAGTGATTCGCAAAGTTCAAGGGGGCCAAATACTTTCGCAAGGCACTGTATATAAACCATCAGTGGGGCACCAAAAGCCAATTGGTTCAGAAAGAAGTGAACCACGCTCTGACATGGGCAGAGAGGTATATTCCCTGTCTGTCAGCAGTATTCAACCCGGGTGTGGACAATTGGCAGTCAGACTTTCTAAGTCACCAGCAATTGTGTCCAGGGGAATGGTCCCTGCATCCCGAGGTGTTTCAGCTGATCTGTCAATGTTGGGGTACCACTGACGTAGATCTATTGGCATCCAGGTTCAACAACAAGCTGAACAATTTTGTGTTCAGAACCAAGGATCCAATCGGAACAGATGCCTTAGTGACCCCTTGTTCACATTTCAGCCTGCTGTATGCATTTCCTCCGATCCAACTTCAGCCACAGTTGTGTAGCAGAATTCAGGTGGAAGGGAAGCCGGTGATCCTGGTGGCTCCTGTGTGGCCCAGGAGGCCTTGGTTCGCAGAGGTTGTGAGGTTAGCCGTGGGAGAGCCATGGTTGCTTCCATGTCGTCCACATCTGCTCTCCCAAGGTCCCATATTCCATCCTGCTTTATGGTCCCTGAATTTGGCGGCCTGGCTATTGAAACCAGAATCTTGAAGGATCGAGGGATCTCTGGCTTGGTTTTGGCTACATTGATTAATGCCAGGAAACCCGTCTCTAGGAGAATTTATTATAGAGTTTGGAAATCCTATAGCTCTTGGTCTGAATCCAAAAAAATGGCATCCTTGTAGGTATGTCGTTGGCAGAATTCTTGCTTTTCTTCAGGTAGGGGTGCTCTTAAAATTGGCATTAGGGACCATTAAAGGTCAAGTCTCAGCCTTGTCGTTTTTTTCCAGAGATCTTTAGTGACGCACTCTTTGCGGACAATTATGCAAGGTGTGATTTGCATGTTTCTGCCAATTAAGCCACCCCTTTGTCCTTGGGACCTGAATCTTACTCTCTCGGTGCTGCAGAGGCAGCCCTTTGAAACTATCAGACAGATTCCCTTGATATCGTTGGTAATGAAATTATTTTTTTGGTTGCTATAACCTCAGCCAGGAGGGTCTCATTGTTAGCAGCTCTTTTCTGTAAAGAGTTATTTTAGATCCTTCTTCAGGATAAAGTGGTCTGTGGGCCTCACCCATCCTTTTTGCCCAAAGTGGTATCAAGGTTTCACTTAAATCAGGAAATAGTTCTGCCTTCCTTTTTGCCAAATCCTCTGACTCCAGAGGCAAGATTATTGCATTCACTAGATGTGGTTCATGCAGTTAAAGTCTATTTGTAGTCATCTGCACTAATCCGTAGTACCAATGCTTTTTTTGTGTTGCCAGAAGGGCCTAGAAAAGGCCAAGAGGCAACTACCTCCACTATCTCTAGGTGGATTTGTGAAGTCATTTCGCAAGCTTATGGCTTAAAGGGTAAGGTTCTGCCTTTAAGTTAAAAGCACATTCTACCAGGTAGGGATAGACCGATCATCGGCAAGGCCGATATATCAAGGGCCGATGTGCGCTTTCCCCAATATATCGGTTTCGGCCCCCGGAACTGGCCGATATTGCCGATATTTTGTGACGTCATTCTGCCTTCTTAGGCCACTTCCCTCTCCTTGGACTAGTCTCACGGGAGTGTATCACAGCCATACACCCCACCCACAGCAGCCAGGTGCCAGCCAGCCATCTACATCCACAGGCCCTGTACCAGCCAGCCACAGGCACTGTACCAGTGAGCCAGCCAGCCACCCACAGGCCCTGTACCAGCCAGCCGCAGGCACTGTACCAGCCTGCCATCCACCCACCACAGGGTGCCAGCCAGCCACCCCGAGACAGGGTGCCAGACAGCCTGTACCAGCCAGCCACCCACAGGCCTTGTACCAGCCAGCTGCCCACAGGCCCTGTGCCAGCCAGCCAGCCACCCACCACAGGGTGCCAAGCAGCCAGCCACCCACCCACCTACCACAGGGTGCAAGCAAGCCAGCCACCCACCCACCTACCACAGGGTGCAAGCAAGCCAGCCACCCACCACAGGGTGCAAGCAAGCCAGCCACCCACCACAGGGTGCAAGCAAGCCAGCCACCCACCACAGGGTGCAAGCCAGCCAGCCACCCACCACAGGGTGCCAGCCACCCACCACAGGGTGCCAACAAGCCAGCCATTAAGCATTAAACAAAAATTAACATGGTCAGTACCAGATTTGTGTCAAAAATTATTTTTATTTTTCAAAATTTTAAATGTACAAAATATCGGCCCATATCAGCCGATACCGATATACAATGGCCAAAATATCGGTATTGGCCCTGATAAAACCATATCGGTCTATCCCTACTACCAGGAGGGTGAGTGCTTCTTGGGCAGTGCATCATCAAGT
This sequence comes from Pelophylax lessonae, assembly GCF_965119305.1. Classification (NCBI taxonomy): domain Eukaryota; kingdom Metazoa; phylum Chordata; class Amphibia; order Anura; family Ranidae; genus Pelophylax; species Pelophylax lessonae. The sequence goes on from NC_138771.1 coordinate 497,680,798, forward strand.
ATCTATGGCTTAGATTTGCAAAGCTGCTACTTGGTCTTCAGTTCATACATTCACAAGGTTTTATCAAATGGATGTTAGAGCCCAAGAAGGGGCTCAATTTGGTATTAGCATGTTGCAAGCAGCACTATAAGTTCCTATTTTTCTTTTCCCAGGGGCAATTATGGGATTCTATGTTCCCTCCCCTCAAGGGCATTGCTTTAGGACAACCCAGATAGTCCAGGGCCCGACAAACCCCGGGCGCCAGGTCGCATTTGCGACTAGAATTAGCGACCTGGCGCCTGGGGTGCCCTGCAGGAGGTGTCCTGTCCCTTTTGCGCCCCCACCTCCTCCCCGAGTGCACGGACTTCGGCACTGTCCGAAAATTGAGGCCCCAGGTTTTCGGCCTCCTTCTGTGGGATGAGAGAGGCTTCCAATGGGGAACTGGTGCCCTCTTGTGGTGGCCGGGAGTAATGACTTTCCACTGCCTGTTCTCAATGCATTCTCATCTCCTTCCCAAGAGGAAATGAGAGGGAAGTTTTTGCAGGCTTCATCTCCCTGTCCACTTACCTTTGCTTAAAGGAGAGTGGACAGGGAGTGTGGTTATTATTAATTTTTTAAATTAAAAAAAAATAAATAATAATATTTTTTTCTTTTTTTTTTTTTTTTTCAATTATTATTATTAACATATATTTATTTATATATATATATATATATATATATATATATATAAAATCTTTTTTTTTTTTTTTTCCTCATCGCCATGCCACAGCCGAAGACCCCTTTCACACAGGCTGTCTGATCAGGTCCGCCTGTCAGTTTTTCAGGCAGACCTAATCGGACCCTTCATTCTCCTCTATGGAGCAGTAATCTGCCGACATCTGATCCTGTCCGCCAAAAACAGACGGATGGTCGTTCTATTTTCTATCCATCCCATGGATCGGATCAGATGGCATTGAATGGAAAGAGACAGACAGTCTGTTTCCATCCAATTGCGCTATAGAGGAGAGTGGGGGCTCTAGTCGTATTTATGTGTAAATTTAGTATCCGTTTTATTAAATAAAGCTTGGTTGTTAGTTTAAAAAAAAAAAAAAAAACTGGCTCCTAACTTTTTTAGCCGGTGTAACGTAAAAAAACCATACCCCGTGAAGAAACCGTACCCCTCGTCACTTCCGGTCTGAAACAGCAGAGCAGCGCAGCAGAGCGCATGCTCAGAGCCCCGGAGACGTAATTGAAGAAGAAAGAAGTTCACAAGTGCGCATGCTCGGAGGGTATGATATGTTAACGGCACTAATACTTGCGGGGGTAAAATTAAAACAGTTCTGCTGCAACATCAATCATCTCCTCTCCTCTCCCTGTCACTTCCCTGATCTCCCCTAATAAATATAAAAGCGGCGGCGGGTGTATAAAATGTAAGTGACGGCGATCTGTGCTCCGTGATCCGCTTTTATATTTATTAACCGAGATCAGGGAAGTGACAGGGGAAGGAGCGGACATGAGGCATGATGCAGAGGAGCTGTTATAATGTAACCGCCGCAAGTTAAACTACCGTGAGAAATCCATACCCTCCGGAAGTGACGAGGGTATGGTTTTCTCACGGGTATGGTTTTTTCACGGAACACCGGCTCCTAGATTTCAGGCAAATTTGTCAAGCCCTGAGATAGTCATTATTATTATTATCTGCTCTGTGTCCCATGATTTACGATAGAGAAAATTTGATTTTTTCTACAGCTTACCTGTAAAATCCTTTTCTTGGAATTCATCACAGGAAACAGAGGTTCCTCCCCTCTTTTTCTGGGATCTTCATTGCTTGCTTTAAAAACTGAGGTTCTTCCTGTATGGGAGGGGTTATATGGGAGGAACTTCCTGTCTATTGGTTGTCAGTGTCCATTCATCTAAAGGTAGCTTATAACCCAGATAGTCATTATTACCTGCTCTGTGTCCCGTGATGTACTCCAAGAAAAGGATTTTAGTAATGTTACTGGTCCCCTGAAAAGTGTCAAAAATGTCAGTTCGGCCCCTTTCACACAGGCGGATCCGTTCAGATCCGCCTGTAAGTTTTTTTTGGCGGATCTGAACGGTCACCCCATGCATCTCTTTCCCCTAGTTTGTAGATGCGATAACTTTTGCGCAAACCAAAATACGCTTATTGCGATTTTTTTTTTTAACAAAAATATGTAGCAGGATACAAATTGGCCTAAAATGATGAAACAATTTGATTTTTTTTTTTTTTGTAAAGTTATCTAGCAGAATGTGAAAAATATTTTTTTTTTTTTTTTTTTTTTCAGAATTGTCGCTTTTTTTTTTTTGTTTATAGCGCAAAAAATAAAAATAGCACAGGTGATGAAATACCACCAAAAGAAAACTCTATTTGCAGGAAAAAAAAAAGGACATCGATTTTATTCAGGTACAGCGTCGAACGACCACGCAATTGTCCGTTAAAGTAACGCAGTGCCGAATCTCAAAAAAATGGCTTGGTCATTAAGGGGGCAAATCCTTCTGGTCCAGAAGTGGTTAAAGCAGTGGTCCTAAGCCTTTTTTGGCACTGGGGACTAGCTGTATGGAAGAAAATTATACCAAGGCCCAGGGGGGTGATGGAAATGCAGTTTTTCACCAGCAATTTGTCGGGGCAATGGCTAGTGTTGGCGCATCAAGCCTCACGCCACTATGGTTGATATGGTGTCAGGATGATTGAAGTGCATTACTTCTATTATTACATTGTTTTATAAAATGAAACAGTTTAACGCACCATAATGCAGAATCAGTGGGAGCCCTGAGCGTGTCACCTGCCACCAGATGCAGACGGTTAGAGATGATGTCATCACTCTGCTTGCTTGCCCGTCTGGCGCACATGTGACAGAGAAGGACCGCCCTGCATGGTCCCCCGCTTTAAAGGAGGAGTTCACTTAAAATTTTTTTTTTTTAGGAGCTTGGAAAGCATTGAACCAGTGATCAACAGATAGTCAGTGTGAGCTGTCTATCCGTACATCGTATGGCCAGGCAGTTTCACACTGACACAGCACCTTGGTAGTTCATTGAGAACTACAAGCTGTCAGCCCCAAAGAATTTCGGGACTTGTAGCTCATTCATACACGAAACTCTGTGAATGAATGATGCGGCCGTGTGGGCGAGCCCAGCACAGCCATGCTGTATTGAAAAAGTTACAGCTTATATAGGGAGCTTCTCCCCATACTGCTGTCACAGGGAGAAAGGGCAGTTGGGAGAATGTTCCCAAAGGTGAACTTATCCTTTAAAGCTAATTTCCATGTATCCTGTCACTTTAAATAGTGCATTAGGCCTAAGCTGGTCCAAACAAACTGTTTCCTTCACTAAGTGATGCAGTGTCTCTTAAGCCCTGTGTGTACTGCATGTAACTAAAGCTATATGCAGTACACAGTGCTAGTTTCAGCTGTGAGACAGAGACTTACCGTTCCACACCCGAAGAAAACAGAGCTGGGCTGAGCAGCGTTCAGCCATTCATTTGCGGCTTTGTATTCTGTGAATGAATAAAAAGCTTCCTCTAATTGGCTTAGGTTGTAGGGGCGATCTAATTACATCATGCTATTCGACTAAAACAGCATTCGCACTTCGTACTGCAACCGGTACCTTTCCTGGATGGAGGGGAGAATTTTTCCCTGGTGTTGCTGCTTACGGGCTAGAGTTTCCTTCCAGAGTTTCCATTGGACAGAATCATACCACCCCAGCAGGACCTGCATTGACACTGGTCACCTGTGCTGAATCTGCATCTCTCGCAACCTTCTTCCGAATTCTTCTTCTTTCATGGCGGCTGGTATCTATATCTCTCCTCTTCTGCTCTCCGGACCCTGGATCCAGGTGGAGGTTTGGATGTCCCAGACTGCAGGAAGCATCCCACCGCTTGCAACCAATGTGACGGAACCGTCCCACACTCTTGAGCTTGAGTGCTTTAGTCAGTATACTGCTTTCACCAGTTTGAACATAGATATCAGATATAGCTGCACCATACAAGACTAGTCGACAAACAGCTTGTATGAAACTTTAACCGTTTATTGAACAAACTCACACAGAATTTAAATCCCCTCCTGATCATATTACCCTAACAATACAACCTGTAACCAGAAACCTAATTAACATGAGCTAATTAACTAGTCACCTAGACAGGGTTGTGATTAATCAGATATCCTCACTTCAGGTCTGACTTTCTGGCATCGAGCTCACAAAGTACACTAAACATTATTACAAGTAAAAACACATCCCCAATGTAGTTTGCTAGCAGACAATAAGTGAGGTAATTTGCACAAATAACAATACAAACAGTGATCTCCCTCCTCCTCAGACTAGTAGACAACAGACTATAGCAGGAGACCTACTTACAATAAACACATTATGGCAGGGGACCCCAGTGGTTTGAGTGAACTGAATTAACATCTACAGTCCTTGCTGGTTTGAGGCATACAGGCCCCAAATATGGATATGGAACCCCCAGTTCCCAGAGTCTGTGTGTTTTCGGGAGACATGAACTTAAATCAGAAACAATACCACTCTACGGATCCCCAAGTCATAAACCTTCCAAAGAGTAGTGTTCCCTTAAATACCAAGGCCCATAGTCAGTGGGTAAGAGGCTTGCTCCCAGTCCTCTCCAAAAGCCCTTGTTCCGGCTAGGTCATTCACACCCTTCTCCAGCAATGAGCTTTGAAGTCCACTCATTACTCCAAGTCCACCACTTTCCCTACTGATTCTTCTAAATTTCTATACTCCTTTTTGGCTATTGGGTGACCATTGGCGTTGTAACTCCTGCACATGCTGCATTCATTTATATCTGCCTTGCGTTCAGCTTTAAACCAAGCTTTTATTAGCTTCTGGAACTGCAGTGGAGTGATTCAACCTTGAAGTTCACAATAGGAGCACTGTCATTCAAGTCTGGTCTCAGCTCTATACCCACCTTTTTTCCTGTGCTCCTGCTCTGTTTTACATTAGAGACTACAAGGCTGGTCAACCAGCCTGCTGGCAAAAGTTTTTTGGCATTTTAAATGATTAAAACTCATCAAAAAGTATGTCAACGAAAATACTTGAATGTGTATTGAGGAGCGTTCTGATGTACATTGACATTCCAAAGGAAGTGCGTTACAACACATGATGCAAGTTCACATGAATTTACATGCGAGTATGTGTATTTTAATGCGTTTCCATAGATGTCAAGGGTGAATAGGCCTTAAAACCGTTTTGCTGTAAACTTTGAAGATGAATTAGTCCACAATGCCTGCAGCTACAGAGGTCTGCGAGGGCTTTTTTTTTTTTTTTTGTATAATCTTTATTTTAATTTCAAATGTAAACAAACGAAAAAATACATAAAATCCAAAGACAATGAGTACAATAGGAGACACAGGGGAGACAACCCCTCAGTGGCATTTTAACCAAATAGTAACGTGAGGCCACGGAAATCGGAGAACAGAAAAACCTTGTGCATAGCAACAAGCAAATGTGAGTAAGGGCCGTGGCCTTTACGTGCAACAACTAAACATATCTATCACCATGTAAAAGAAAAGGAGGTATATGGCGCTGCCTATAAGTCACTTACTAATAAATATGGTGAACACTACATAAAGTGCAATAGTGCCAAAAAACAATAAAAATTATATAACTCCTTGGAAAAATGCAATGATATAAATAGTGGTGGTGACCTGGGGATAAATAATTCCCAAAAAAAAGGTGTGCAATCAATAAACTGAATAATTGCACTCAATGTTATAGTGTGCTAGGTGCTCTAATCTTGGTCTAGTGACAGAAACTTGTGCAACCATTGATGGTGCTTAATGCAATTCTATAAATCACTACAATAAAAAAATCAACCTAATGTTCCAAAGTATGACCTATAACCCTGTGCAGTGGTTAAATATATAATATGAAAAAGGTGGGTATAAATAATTCTGCTAATATTATAAATATAGGTGACACAACTAAAATGATGAACTAGTATAGTACATAAAATGCATCAGAGGAAACACTATGTATATTAAATCCAAACCATGGATTGCTGAATAGAAAACAAAAATCTAAAATACACAGTATAAAATCCGCAGGGGAACCACGTATAGAAAAACATATAAAGGAGTTATATAATTTTTATTGTTTTTTGGCACTATTGCACTTTATGTAGTGTTCACCATATTTATTAGTAAGTGACTTATAGGCAGCGCCATATACCTCCTTTTCTTTTACATTTTCTACTATATATCTTTGGATTATAGTTATAGAGGTAGGCTGCAGCCGGTTGTATTTGAGTTCTATTATATCCTAAGCGCGGATTCATTTACATACTCATATCTATCACCATGGTACGTGCTCTACGCTCCAAGGTTAAGTCAGGCGAAGTCAGAAAGCCAGGGCCAGAAATGAAGGGACGGCCAGGTGAGGGGGAGAGGGAAAAAAGGGAGATGATGAAGAAGAGGGCAGGGAGGGGGGGGGGGGGGTGGAGCAGGATGGAAGTACAGGGGGGAAGAAAGGGTGAGTCCAGAGGTCACAAGGCAAAATCATAATAAACAGGTATGACAACAGTGCAACAGCGTCTCAATGCTGGCAGGGCCAGCATGGGTCTGTGGAGGTAGAGATATATATTTATTAATTTTTAGTGATTAAAATATATCACTTGGCACATTTTTACCACTTATATATTTAATTATTAATATTTTCACTTGGATATCTACATTTGCCATTTTACACTAGCACTGCCACCTAGTGTTTATATTATTTATTACACCAGTCACTTTAACTTCTTTCTATTTATTCAAGATTCACACATTTTTTATCACTGGAACCATTTGCACTATATTTATTGCTTTAAGGCACTGTTCATAGTTTATCAATTTTGTGTATTTTTATCTTATTTATTGAACAGTAATTATTCAGTAGTGTTAATTGTTTACCAATTATTGTTTGTGACACAATTGTGGCTTAATACCATTACTATTGGGGATTTATAAGGACCATTATCTCTCCCATTTATCTATATCATTGGCAGTGCTAACATACATTACTACCTTCTACCATTCATATTTACCTAGTTCATGTAAGACACACTGCTCTCTCGTACATTTAATATAAGTATTGGCAGTGCCAACTTACCCTACCAATTCCCTAATATCTAGATATAGTCTATACTATATTTTTGGGGTAGGCTGCAGCCAACCAATAACTTGCATCCATTTGCGCGGAATTCCCTCTATACTACTCTTCCTATATCGGCTAAGAGGGATGGATGGCACGTGCAGCAGGAAGTGTCGTGGGTTATCGGGGACATCCACATCCAAGATCGCCAGGATCTGCGCTCGGATGTCCGTCCAGAACGGCCGCAGGAGCGGGCACTCCCACCAAATGTGTAGGAATGTACCCCGGTCCCCGCAGCCGTCTGCGAGGGCTTTTAAGTGTTATGTACTGCATTGTAGAATACGTAAATACTTGCAAGCCGGGACACATGTCAACTTTAAATATTGCTTTGCTTTCTAATATTTATTAAACGGTTTGGTTGGAGTAAGTTTTTTTTTTTAATGGTTAAATGACTTTCAGAAATGGGTCTCATTGTTTTAAATGTTGCTTAAGAACAGCCAATAGAACACTCTCTTTACAGTGTAAAGGTAGACTCTTATTGAGTGCTAAAGCCAGCACAATTTCAGAAAAATTTGATCTTTTTCCTTGTTTGCTTTTTGTCAGAGCTGGTCATAGGAAGCTATGGAGACTGGAGACATGGTAAAGCCTGGGCAGGTAGGATCAAGTGGAAATGGACCTTCATCATTTGGACAGGTAGGAAATTTCTACCATTTTGTAGTAGTTTTGAGAATAATAATCATATGTCAGTATTTTTATCTCTTGTTTTTAGGGATTACTGTGCATGGTTTCTTCGCTTTTAGTTAGCCGTTCCTGTGTGTTTCTTAGGGCAGTGCCACAAAAGTATATATATATTTTTTTTTGTTACAATAGTTTTTTTTAATTAGATTTTTCTCCATTAAAAAAAAATACAAAAGTGATTTTTACTTGTATGAAAAGAAATATTTGCAATCAATGAAAGGTTCAGGTTGCATTAAATCCCTAAATCTGTTGCTGACTAGCAAACTTTTGGCAAGCTACAGAACTGCCAACAACAGAAAGCCGCATGGCACACTTGAAACCTGTTGCTGGCAACATTTTTATGTGTAGCACCTTTTGTTTTTTTATGTAGCTATGGATGAAGTGGCAAAGGGCTAGGACTAGAACCCCTGCCCAGTTTGTGTTAGTGTCTGATTTCATGTCATTTGAAGAGATTTTCTCTCTTCCTGTTGTGCTTCCAGGAGACATTTTTAACTATTCCCAACGCTATCCAAAAAATTTAAGTTTTTGTTTTAGATATTTTAAAGTTTATCTATAGTTTACCACTTCTGGACCAGAAGGATTTCCCCCCTTAATGACCAGGCCATTTTTTGCGATTCGGCACAGCGTTACTTTAACGGACCATTGTGTGGTCGTTCAATGCTGTACCTACAAAAAAATTATGTTCTTTTTTTCCCCACAAACAGAGCTTTCTTTTGGTGGTATTTGATCACCTGTGCGATTTTTATTTTTTGCACTATAAACAAAAAAAGTGTGACAATTCTGAAAAACAAAACAAAACAATATTTTGCTATATAACATTCCCCCCCCCCCCCCAAAAAAAAATTAAAAAATCAAAATTTTTCATCATTTTAGGCCAATTTGTATTCTCCTACATATTTTTGGTAAACAAAAATCGCAATAAGCGTATTTTGATTAGTTTGGGCAAAAGTTATCGCGTCTACAAACTAGGGGAAAGATTTTTGTCATTTTTATTTATTTATTTTTACTAGTAATGGCGGTGATCTATGATTTTTAGCGGGACTGCGACACCTGGTCAGACAGATCGGACCCCTAACTGACATTTTTGACACTTTTGGGGGGGATCAGTGACATTACTACAGTAATCAGTGCTAAAAAATATGCACTGTTACTGTAATAATGACACTGGCAGGAAAGGGGTTAACCCACGGGTGATCAAAGAGTTAAGTGTATGCCTAGGGGAGTGTTTTCTAACCGTATGGGGGAGGGCCTTGTGGAATGAACATAGAGACCTGTGATCCTGTATAGGATGGATCACAGGCACTCTGTGATAATTTCAGAGCGAACAACGGTCTGCTGTGTTTACAACAGCTGACAGTTGTTCTCTCTCAGCAGGAAGCGATTGCGGGTGGCCGACAGCAGTCAGTGCTGCCGGTCCTGTGGATCAGCATCCCCGCTGCCTATTCCCCCCAGGACTGCTCCCATAGAATGTCGTAAAGGTACGGCGATTCGCGCAGCCGCGCCAGCCTGCCGCAGTATAAATGCGGCAGGCCGTCGGCAAACGGTTAAAACATTTTATTTTTTTTTTTTATTCCTGTCTTTGTCCTTGTTGGAGAGATTCACACTGTTTGTCCTGGTGACAGAGAGTAATAGTGAATTCAAAATTTTCACCACAACAGCAGATGCTTTGGAGTGATTTATTTTAACTTCCTGTTGAATCGCATTCAGTCTGGTTCCCATTCAGTCCCATTGGGACACTGGGGGCAAGAAATATGACATGAGAGTTTAACCCCCAATTTTAATTTCCACTCTATTTAAAACTAAAAAAAATGGTTATACATGCACATAAAAGGTAGCAGTAGACTTGCTTGTCTCCCCAAGGATGCAGGTTTTATAATGGTAATTGAGAAGCTTATTATGTCTACACCCAGCATTCAGTGTTTCCTTTATGGATTTTAAGCCGTCTGTCTGACATATTGATAGGTTTTGTTTTTTCATGTTACAGCACAAGTACACAGCGGAGGAGTACCAGGCTATCCAGAATGCTCTGCGGCAGAAGCTGGGACCAGAGTATATCAGCAGCAGACAGGCAGGAGGCGGACAGAAGGTACACACATCCTGTTACTGTGTCTTGCTGACATGTGTGGTGCTCACAATACCTACTGAATCCAAGACTGCCACATGAACCTAGATCATAGGTTTGGTCCATGTGTTGAAGCTGATTGCTATAGTCCTGTTGACAGCTAAACCTCTTGTACTTGTATGACAAACTCAGTTTTTCTATTTCACAGAAAAGATTCTTAGGCTCCATGTACACGGGATGTTGTAAATGGCCTTTTAGGAGCAGTTGGGCGTTTTTTTCAGAAGCCCCTGAACCCACCTGCATGTTATCTTATCTGTCCATGTACACAGGGTCGTTTACAGTCATTTACAGGCAGTTGAGTTCAGGGACTTTTTTTGGAACGCAATTATTTGCGTTCGAACGTGTGTTTCCCGGCGTTTCAAACGCAAAAACGGGACCGAACGCGATCGAACGTGATGAAGTACATTCAGCCACGTTATACGTTTTTTTTTCTTCCATTCAAAATCAATGGTTCCCTATGGGAGCCTATTGATTTGAATGGAAGTCGCACCGCAAGTCGGATCAGGATGATCCGACTTGCCGCGCGACTTGCGCTGTGAGAATCTTGAGGGGGAACTCCACGCCAAAAATGGGAAAAAAAACTGCGTGGGGGTCCCCCCCCAGGTTCCAAACCAGGCCCTTCGGGTCTGGTATGGAATTTGAGGGTAGCCCCACGCTGAAAAAACGGCGTGGGGCCCCCCCAAAATCTATACCAGACCCTTATCCGAGCACACAGCCCGGTAGGGCAGGAAGGGGGAGGGGACGAGTGAGCGGCCCCACCCCCCCCTGGACCATACCAGGCCACATGCCCTCAACATGGGGGGAGTGTTGGTGCTTTGGGGCAGGGGGGGCTCTGCACCCCCACCTCAAAGCACCTTGCCCCCGTGTTGATGGGGACAAGGGCCTCATCCCCACAACCTGCGGGCAGGGGGCTCATCGGAATCTGGAAGCCCCCTTTAACAAGGGTGGCCCCCCAGATCCCGGACCCCCTCCCTATGTGAATGGGTATGGAGTACACTGTACCCCTACCCATTCACCCCATAAAAGGCAGTGTATGTAAATAACGACAGTAGCCGTTTTGGAAAGTTTATTAAAAATCTTCATCCGGACTTCTCCACTCTGGTCTTCTCCCCTCTGCTCTTCTTGTCTTCTGCTGTCCGCTCTTCTGCTCTTTTTCCCTCGGCTCTTCTTCTTCTTCCTCTGGTCCTCCTCCGACGCTGTCCCCGGTGATTATGCCGGTCTCCGGTCTCTGCAGCTTGTTATATAGCCATTGTGGGCGTGGCCTCCCAATGATGTCATCGGAGGCCCCACCCCCTCATGTCACAGATGACGTCATCTGTGACATGAGGGGGCAGGGCCTCCCAATGACGTCGGGAGGCCACGCCCACAATGGCTATATAACAAGCTGCAGAGACCGGAGACCGACATAATCACCGGGGACAGCGTCGGAGGAGGACCAGAGGAAGAAGAAGAGCCGAGGGCAAAAGAGCAGAAGAGCGGACAGCAAAAGAGCAGAAGAGCGGACAGCAAAAGAGCAGAAGGCAAGAAAAGCGGAGAGGGAGAAGACAAGAGCAGAGAAGTCCGGATGAAGATTTTTAATAAACTTTCCAAAACGTCTCCTGTCGTTATTTACATACACTGCCTTTTATGGGGTGAATGGGTAGGGGTACAGTGTACCCCATACCCATTCACATAGGGAGGGGGTCCGGGATCTGGGGGGCCCCCTTGTTCAAGGGGGCTTCCAGATACCGATGAGCCCCCTGCCCGCAGACCCCCACAACCACCGGCCAGGGTTGTGGGGATGAGGCCCTTGTCCCCATCAACATGGGGGCAAGGTGCTTTGAGGTGGGGGGTGAAGAGCCCCCCCTGCGCCAAAGCACCAACACCCCCCCATGTTGAGGGCATGTGGCCTGGTATGGTCCAGGGGGGGTGGGGCTGCTCGCTCGTCCCCTCCCCCTTCCTGCCCTACCGGGCTGCGTGCTCGGATGAGGGTCTGGTATGAATTTTGGGGGGGACCCCACACCGTTTTTTTGGGCTGGGGCTACCCTCAAATTCCATACCAGACCCGAAGGGCATGGTTTGGAACCTGGGGGGGACCCCCCCACGCAGTTTTTTTCCCATTTGTGGCGTGGAGTTCCCCCTCAAGATTCTCACAGCGCAAGTCGGATCATCCTGATCCGACTTGCGGTGCGACTTCCATTCAAATCAATAGGCTCCCATAGGGAACCATTGATTTTGAATGGAGGCAGAAAAAACGCTGCTAAAAGCAACGTGGTGAAACGTGCAATAACGCCAATGGAAAAAGCTACTGAAAGCACGTTTTAACAGCTGCTTTTTCCCGGCGTCAGAACTAGCTTTGCAGCACGTTTTTTTCTAGCGTCCCGTGTACATGGAGCCTTAGTTGTACAGTACAGGAAAACAGGCTTCTGTATGTCTTAACCATGGGTTGTATGCTGCCACTTTCAGGCGAGGACACTGGCAAACAAAGTTGTTAGGACAGCCTACATAACCCCTCCCACTCCCACTTTCACCCTCTTTATTCCCAGATCAATTTTCAACTTTCAGTGCTCTCGCATTTTGAATGATAATTACTCAGTCATGCTACACTTTACCCAAATTAAATGTTTGTCATTTTGTTCACACAAACAGAGCTTTCATATGGTGTTTTTTTTTCACCACTGGGTTTTTTATTTTTTGCGATTTAAGGGAAAAAAGTGCAAACATTTAGAAAAAAAAAACATTATTTCTTTTACGTCCTCTAACAGTTGCAGCCTGTTCAGTATGCCTTCACCATTGGGTAATGGTGCTCTCTGCAGGAGTAAGCTAGGCAGTGAAAGGATTTAGCAAAAACTTTACACCAAGACACACCTCTAGGGGGCTGTCCCTCAGACATTACCCTGAACTAGTGATAGACCGATATCGGTTTTTCGTTGCCGATACCGATATTTCGCTGATTGCATATCGGTATTGGCCGATATTTTCACACATGTAAAATTTTCCAAAAGAAGCAAAAATTTTGACACTAATCTCAAACTGCATAAAAACTGATAGGAAAACTTAAATTGCAATAGTTGGACATTAGCATTTCACATCATCTGATGGTGCATTAGTGTATAATAAAGTGCTGCAGTAGTGGACTCACTCACTCACTGCAATATAAAAATTTAAATTCACTGCTGCAGTGCAGTCAGTGCAAAACTGCTAGGAAAAAAACTAGGCGGGAACAACAACAGCTACACAATAAAATACACATATACACTACACAACTGCTATAAAAAGAGCAGGGCAACAGCTACACATGTCACAGTGGATTGGACTGGACTGGACTCTGAGTCAGTGGAGGACTACCTCTGTGTGCACTGCAGTATGGCACTCACTGCAACTACTGCAGTGCAGTCAGTGCAATACTGCTAGAAGAAAAACAAGGCAATTAGGCAACAGCTACACAATGTCACAGTGGATTGGACTGGAGTCAGTGGACGACTATCTGCACTACAGTATGGCACTCACTGCAACTACTGCAGTCAGTGCAATACTGCTAGAAGAAAAGCAAGGCAACAGCTACACATGTCACAGTGGATTGGACTGGAGTCAGTGGAGGACTATCTGTCTGCAGTATGGCACTCACTCCAGCTACTGCAGTCAGTGCAATAATGCTAGAAGAAAAGCAAGGCAACAGCTACACAGTGGATTGGACTGTGTACTACCGCTGCAGTAGGGTACTCACTGGAATAATTTTAAATCACTACTGCAGTAATGATTTAAAATTATGTCAGCAGTGAGTGGCGTTCTACTGCAGCAGTAGTCCACTGGCACTGACTCCAATCCACTGTCTGTCTATTTTTTTACTAGCACTTTTGCACTGATGGCAGCGCAGTCAGTGCAAAACTGTTAGAAAAAAAATAGATAGACACAAGCTAGACAGAGGATTGGACATACTCAGTGGACTGGTGGACAGACACTACTATAGACTAGCTATTACACTTTCAAATCAATGCTCCCAGTTAAGTAGAACAATATTATAGTGCAGAAAGCATAACATTTCAGCATGTTCACCAGTTAAACGGCTTCTTTTCTTTTCATAAATTGCTGCCACTTCACTAAAAAACACGCTCAGTTGGTACTGAGGAAGGAGGAGCAGAAAAGTATCTTCTAGCATGGGAAGCAAGTCTTTTGTAGCATGCCTCATTTTCTTTCCACCACTGAAGAGGATCACTTCTTCTGTCAACTACTGGTTCCTTCAAATAGTGATGAAGTTCATCATCCAGGCTCATTATTGGTGATTCTGATGAATCCTCTGCATGAGGCCCCAATAAAACACTGAACAGTGCATCTAGTTGACCACAATGAATTTTCTCTCCTCACCTTTCCAGGACGGCCCAACATGAGAGATGATAGGCTCCTCCCTACCGGAAACACAATCAATTAAGCACATTTAAAAGGCCCCACCCTTCCCCTCTAGCCCCAGTTTAGATTGTGTTTCTTCCTACCAAAGAAATGCAGCACAAAGACTTACCTGCAGACTCGTAGGAGTCGACGAAGGTACCCTGTGAGCCAGGTTCGGCAGAAAGCCACGGGCTCCCCTCGCTGAAACTCTCTGGAGTGGAGGGGGACACCTTACGAGCGGAGCAGTCCCTGCACTCCCGTCCGAGGGAACTCACAGGTCGCCCATTGGCAAGCCCTCGGTCACTTCCTAGTGGTTCCAGGTCTTGTTCTCCGGCACTAGCAGCTCTCCTCCTATTTGAAGATTTGAATTTCCCGCCGCCGCAATCAAGAGGACGGGCGTTCCAGACCTCGCTATCAAACCGGAACTTCCGGCGCAGACGTCAGAGGAGCGCGACATGGGAAGGAAAAGAAGCATGGAGGAGACGCCGGAACCGCTAGACAGCAGTAAAGCAGATTCCAAGACTTCCACAGCTAGGATTCCTGCTTCGGAAATGAGGTCCTCCAAGACTCAACCTCCGGGGAAGGAGGAGGAGAGACAGTCCCAGGTGGCGGCAGCTAAGAACCAGGTCGGACAAGGTAAGTGATATTTCGTATCCTTACTGACCTAGGGAAAGCCTGCTAGTAGCCGACATGTGCCTGGAACTATTTCATTTCCTTGACCCTAGTAGTTTGTTTTACCTTCATGCTATGGTCCCTACTTTTTGATGTTATTTTAGGAAGGGTGATACTTAAATGTTTATTGTATCCTGTCTTCCAGAGTCCCAGGGCGGTTCACAAGAGGCTACTTCAGTACCTGCTGTGCATAAGAGATGTGGTTATTGTTCAGATAAGTTACCCAGTTCCCACACTAGACCATTCTGCTATAAGTGTATTCATAAATTGTCAGGAAGGGAAACTTCAGACTTTATGAAAGACTTTTTTATAGTATGCAAGAACAAATGCTTTCTACTATGTCAGCAGTGCGGTCTAGTTTAGTTACAGCTATCAGAGTGGAACAGGTAGATCCTTCAGCAAAAGCAGGGACTTCTCATCAGGAAAACCCTCTCAGTATAGCAGGGCCACTACAACAGCTAGTTGTCTTCCATCAGCACAGGTGGAAGATGAAGATAGTATATTCCCAGAAGATAACCGCTCAAATTCCCCATCCTGTTCAGAGGATGGAGATAATAGGGACTCAGATACCTCTCAGGAGATAGAGTCTACCAAAAACCTTTTTGGATTAGAAAACATGCAGAGTCTTCTTCAAGCTATATATGCTACAGAAGAGATTCCTGATTTACCTAAGGAGGTCTCAGCACAGGACAAGCTCTACAAGGGGATAGGAAGAAACCCTTCTAGGGTTTTTCACATTCATCATTCCCTAAAGAGTCTAATCCTTCACCAATGGCAAGTGCCTGAAAACAGGTTAAGCAAAGGGAATTCTTGGAAAAGAAGATTTCCCTTTAAAGATGAGGATGCAGATAAATTCCTTAAAAGGCCAAAAATAGATGCCCCCCTAGCACAGGTCTCCAGGAAATCAGACCTTTCCTTTCTTGATGCAGGTAGTATCAAAGATACTATGAATAGGAAAGTAGAGACATTGCTGGGAAAAGCTTGGGATTCCAATGCTAAAGCAATGGGGACAGCCCTAGCAGCTTCCTGTGTCGCTAGAAATGCCTTTTCCTGGGTAGAGAAATTAAATAGAAGTTTTACTCAACTAAAAGCCCAGGATATCCAAGACGCCCTGGCAACAATTGCCAAGGCAGTAGCATATCTAGCAGACGCCGGAGTAGACTCAGTAGAAGCCGCTGCAAAGACAGGGGCACTTATGAACTCGGCCAGAAGGGCCATTTGGCTTAAGGAATGGGAAGGAGACATCACGTCCAAGACCAAGCTCTGTGGTCTTCCATTCGAGGGATCTCTCTTGTTTGGTTCAGGGCTTGATGAAGTCCTTTCTAGATCCTCAGAAAAAGGGGTTAAATTTCCCACAAAAACAAAACAAACCAATAAAACGTTTTTTCGTGGCCCTAGGGATAATAAGCAGCCAAACAGGAGAAAAGCTACAAAAAATTGGAGCTTCCGGAGGGATAAGACAAGAAATTTTCCTTCTTCCTCCAACGCAGCTATTAGGGACAAAAAATGACTTGTCAGTCATAAGAAGGGTTGGACTGGATCCCTTTTTTCTAACAAAAAGAGTGACAACCTCCCTTTTCTCCCCCAACTCCCTGCAAACAGACTACAATCCAAAAACTGCTCTTATAGTCCCTCTAACGATCCCTATACACATTACCAAAAGAAAGGCAAGGGAAAAACCCAGGATGCTTCCAAGGATTCAAAGACTGGGGAAGTTACTGGTGCGCATACCAGCACCAAAAGCCCGGTGTTTCCGAGGGCCTTGTTCCCACTTCCTGGTGGCATCAAGACCCATGGAAAAACACTACCAGATCAAAACTCAAAAGAATACAGGAAGCATCCCGGCCACTTCAGGGGATCAACCCCTGACAGGAAAACTAAGATCCTTCCAAAAACGCCTCTGGGCAAGAAGGATAAAAACCTTGCACAAGGAACCCATCTTCCTTCCACAGGCCCAGAACTCTCTGAAGTGGGGGTCCAACCATGTCAGAAACAGACAGAGGCTACGCAAACCAGCCAATGTCTTCCCTCCTCTGATACCCTTTCCAGAAAGAATCCACAAGTGGACCGGGGATCAAGGACGGAATTTAATTCGGTCCACTCCCAGACCTCTCCAAAGAGCAGGATCCCTATCCCATGAGGTAATGCCCATGGCTCGCCAGTGGCATCTACCAGTTCCCTCGGACCTTACATCCCAGAGTCTAGTACAACATCAGTACCCAGAGTTCCGTCCTGTGACTCCTTGGTTACTGAAAGAAAAATACTCAAGGCAAAGGGATGCTCAGATAGAGTGATAGATACACTCTTACTGAGTAGAAAAACGGTAACCAGAAAAATCTACACTAAAATTTGGAAGAGATTCGGTACCTGGCGGAAACAAAATAATTTTGCTTCCACCTCTACTCCAATTATTTTAGAGTTTTTGCAAGATGGAGTAGATAAGGGTGTGGCAGTTAACACCCTCAAGGTGCAAATCGCAGCTCTTTCCGTTTTCCTTGACACCAGTTTGGCAAAAGATCCACTGGTTAAGAGATTTTTGTTAGCCAGGAGTAGAGTTACTCCTATTATAAAAGACAGGTTCCCTCCCTGGAACCTAAATAAGGTCTTAGAGACATTATCTAAAGATCCTTTTGAACCAATAAAAGAAATTTCTCTAAAGTTTCTATCCTTAAAAATAACCTTTTTGTTAGCTATCACTACAGCTAGAAGAATAGGTGATTTACAGGCTCTGTCTATTAAAGAGCCTTTTATGTTGGTTTTCCCAGATAGGATAGTCCTAAAACCAGATCCCTTATACTTACCTAAGGTAGCATCCTCCTTTCATAGGACGCAGGAGATAAATCTACCTTCCTTCTGTGATAGACCAAAAAATGACAAGGAAAAAACTTTCCATTGTATTGATGTGAGAAGAGCTCTCCTCTACTGGTCCTTCATTCAGGGCCTAGGAAGGGTTTGCAGGCTTCAAAGCCTTCACTAGCAAGGTGGATTAGGCAAACAATTACCACTTCTTATGAATTGTCAGGCCTTCCTGCTCCAACCAAGATAAAAGCGCACTCAACAAGAGCCGTCGCCACATCCTGGGCTGAGAAGGCAGGAGCCTCATGGGAACAAATCCGCACGGCAGCCACCTGGTCCAGTCATGACACCTTCCTGAAACATTACCGCATTGACATACTGTCTCAACAAGACCTAGCCTTTGGCCAAAAAGTCTTGCAGGCAGTGGTCCCACCCTAAGGTAGGCAGGTCTCTATTATCCTCTCATGTTGGGCCGTCCTGGAAAGGTGAGGAGAGAAAACCTACCGTTAGTTCACCGGTAACGGTCTTTTCTTACGAGCCTTTCCAGGACAGCCCGCCTACCCACCCTATTTAAAGGGGTGCATAATGTTATGCATGACTGTAGGTGATAAATGCCTATAATATTGTCTAAAACATTTCCCTCAATTAAATTTCGGTTGTTGGAAGTTACTCTATTACAACTGGGGCTAGAGGGGAAGGGTTGGGCTTTTTAAATGTGCTTAATTGATTGTGTTTCCGGTAGGGAGGAGCCTATCATCTCTCATGTTGGGCCGTCCTGGAAAGGCTCGTAAGAAAAGACCGTTACCGGTGAACTAACGGTAGGTTTTCTCTTCTGTCTGTGGTCTTTTGGGACATTTTTCTCCTGCATCCTGCTCTTAAACATCAGAAACCTTCTCTTCTTGTCCTTGACTTTTTTTTTTCTTCAGGAGGAACCTCCTGCACCTTCTGTTGAATATCTTCCGTAAGCCATTGCTTTGCCTTGGCCAATACATCATCAGAAGAGAGAGGATGGTTCTTGTATCGGGTATCCAAAAGACATGCAAGCACAACAGTTTTATTCTCCTCATGCTTTTCAAACCTTTTGGCGAGGCTGTCCCTCATGGCCTGCCTACATGCTTTGATGCCACGTGTGTTGGGTCCTTCATTCTGTTAAAGAAGCATCTTCAGGACTCTCACACATGGGATCACGGAGGAAACAGATGAGTCGTAATGACTCACCTCCAGTGTCACTTCCTCAATGGGTACGAGCGTCTCTATAATGTTGGCTACTATGTCCCACTGATCTGCAGTACGGCAAGAATGTCCTCTAAGTCCATATTCACCAGAATATATGGTGAGAGCTCGCTTCTGCTCCAGCATCCTCTGTAACATGTGTAGCGTTGAGTTGCATCGTGTTGGAACAGCCTGTATCAGGTTGTTTTTGGGTAGGCCAAGGTCTTCCTGAATGCACCTCAGTCGCTGCTTGGCAAGAACAGAATGGTGGAAATGGCCTGCGCACTTCTTCAGCATGGTAATAATGTCAAGCAAAGCTTTCTGGTTTGACAGACCATCATTTACCACCACTTGGAGGGTGTGTGCTGTGCAACTGAGGTATGACACTTTAGCAAGTCTCACACCTTTAACCATGTTCGCTCCACTGTCTCGCAGCACAAGCATCACTCGGTGTTTGCTGATTCCCCATTCTTCTAGCATGCCGAGAAACTTTTCTTTAATGTACTACCCAGTGTGGGATCCTTGCATCACTTTTGTATTCAACACCAAATGCCTTCTTGTCCACCCGCTGTCAATGTAGTGGCATGTAAATCCAATTAGTGACTCTGTTTGTCCTGACCAGCAGTCCGTCGTGAATGAGAGTTGGTTGCCAGCATTCTCTGGTTGCAGCATAGTCTTAACTTTGTCAACAACCTTTTGGTGAATCTTTTAACGCATTTCAGTTCGATAAAACTTGTGACTCTTCAGTGTGTACCTTGGCTTAACTATGGACATTAACCACTTAAATCCAGAGTCAGACACTATTGTAAATGGCTGGTTATCAGTGACCATCATCTCAGTGATTACTCGGTCCAGTAGTTGTGATCTTCCATCAGATTTTAGCCACCTGTTTTTTTTTCTGAAACATATCTGTTATTGTTGCCTGGGATGGTGATTATTCACCTTGTGATTAATTTAGTTTTTTCTGTGCAGCATTATACAATTCAAGATGATGAACTCTTAGATGGGCCCAAAGATTAGATGTATTTTTGTTTTTTGCAGCTATTGATCCCATGCTCACATTGTTTTTGCATGTGTTGTTGCACAGTGCTGCTGATTTTCCTGGAGATGAAGAAGAGAAATACTCCCAGACCACACTTCAATTTTTCTATCTCCATCCATCTCCATTGAAACAAGAAAGAGTAAGACACTAATATAGGCTTACACAAAATGGCTGGCTGGCACCCTGTGGTGGCTGTCTGGCACCCTGTTGTGGGTGGCTGTCTGGCTGGCAGGCATTGTGTGGTGGGTGGCTGGCTGGCACCCTGTGGTGTGTGGGTGGGTGGCTGGCTTGCACCCTGTGGTGGGTGGGTGGTTGGCTGTTTGACTGGCACCCTGTGGTGAGTGGCTGTCTGGCTGGCACCCTGTGGTAGGTGGCTGGCTGGCTTGCTGGCACCCTGTGGTGGGTGGCTGGCTTGCACCCTGTGGTGGGTGGGTGGCTGGGTGGCACCCTGTGGTGGGTTGGTGGCTGGCTGGCTTGCACCCTGTGGTGGGTGGCTGGCTGGCTTGCACCCTGTGGTGGGTGGCTGGCTGGCTTGCACCCTGTGGAGCGTGCGTGGCTGGCTTGCACCCTGTGGTGGGTGGGTGGCTGGCTTGAACCCTGTGGTGGGTGGGTGGCTGGCTGTCTGGCACCCTGTGGTGGCTGTCTGGCTGCCACCCTGTGGTGGGTGACTGTCTGGCTGGCATCCGGTGGTGGGTGGCTGGCTTGCTGGCACCCTGTGGTGGGTGGCTGGCTGGCTTGCACCTTGTGGTGGGGCACCCTGTGGTGGATGGCTGTCTGGCTTGCACTCTGTGGTGGGTGGCTGGCTTGCTGGCACCCTGTGGTGGGTGGCTGTCTGGCTAGCATCCTGTGGTGGGTGGGTGGGTGGCTGGCTGGCACCCTTTCGTGGCTGGCTGGCTGGCACCGGGTAGGTTGCTGGCTGTCATCAAGCTTTGGTGACTGGCTGGCACCCTTTTGTGGCTGGCTGGCACCTTTTTGTGTGGCTGGCTGGCACCCTGTGTGGTGGCTGGCCTGGCACGTACAGGCCCAGGGCCTGTGGCTGGAGAGCTGGTACAGTCAGGAGGAGGACTCAGGCAGGGCCTGTGGCTGGCTGGCTGGTACACTACACTGTGGACTGTGTGGGACTGGGTTGCTGGCTGGCACCGGGCAGCTGTGGGTGGTGGGGGCATAGCCGTGGCGGCTGTGTTACAGAACAGATACAGAACGTGTGAGAGAGAGAGTGTTTTTTGTTGGTCACTGTTATCAATTAACACAGAACGGATACAGAACGTGTGTCATACTGTTGGTCACTGCACTCACTAGATGTAGAAGAACTCTGTCCCGACCGACCGCCTGTGCCGCATGCAGACTCCAGTGTGGCAGTGGTGGGTAAAAGACACTGTAAGAAGGCGGCCTAAGAGCTGTCCAGTGCACGGAGGCGCGTGGCGCAACATACGCGATGACGTCACGAATATCAGTAATATCGGTAAATCCAAAGGCCGATTCCGATATATCGGGGAAAGTGCATAGCGGCCCCCGATATATCGGTTTTGCCGATAATCGGTCGATCTCTACCCTGAACTATTCATTACTGTTCTCCAGTTTCTTGCTGCCTAGCGTCGGGAGTAGGTTTAGGTTTCCCAGCTGGGACCTTTGTCTCAGATTTTTTTCTTTTTCTTTGAAATATTTTTTATTTTTTTTTTCCTCACTCACTATCGCTAGTTAGTCAGGGGGATCCTCCTGGAGGACTACAAGCGACAGCCGGGCTGGGCCTCGCACTGGATAATATAGATCTTTATGGTGTCCCAGCCTGCCAATGAGCCCGTGCAGGTTAATTGGTACACCCAGGCCTCGCCACGACGGTGCCCCTGTGGATGGGGACGAGCCTGCTGAGTGCCTTTCTTCACCGGGGTGTCTCAACTCCGGAACGCCCTGTGCTGTAGCATCCCTTCATGGCAGACGGTACCCCCACTCAGGGTGGGAGGAGTTCCGTATCGGAGCGGAGTCCACGATCCGTGCTATGGTGAGTGATGCTAACCCCATGCCCCAGTCGCCTCTGGGGGAGTCATGTGGGCCCACTCCTAGGGGAAGGCAGAATTTGCGGCCTCTGTAGTGTCCCCCCTGGCCGCTATGGACGGCCCCTACCTCCCTGCCCCTTTCAGGGCGCTCTGCGGTGAACACTGCCTGGTGGGGGGTGTAGGGGCTTATTACCTTATCCTGGGGGACTCTCTGAGGGATGCCCACGGTGGCCAGCTCCTGGGTTTCCTGACTTTTGGCACCGTTCGATTCGGCCGCCATTTTGGGTCTCTGAGGGCAGCAGCCATTTTCTGGTATATGGCACCTGATCCAGCGCCATCTTGGCTGTGGGCAGCCACCTAGTAAGGGCAGCAGCCATTTTGCGAGTGCTTTTGTTTCCATTGAATCTAATAGGCATCCATATTGCTGTGACTCAGGGCGCTACATTGGCCTCTAGTGCTTTTTACTTCTTCCTCCTCCTGCAGCAGCTTGTGAGAGGGTCTGGTAATTAACACTGTGGGGCTTTTATTCAGTTTTTTTCGGCCATTCTACCTTAAAACTGTGCTTTCCCTGTTTCTACATCATTAAAAGGGGGACTCCGGCGGTGCAGATTTGTGGTGCGAGCCCCGGGAATCGCAGATTTAAAGAGCCAGTGTCCAAAAATTGGTATTTTCACAAAATGGAGTCCCAAGATAGCAAATTCAGCACAGACCTGGTTGTTGCTTCGGGTACTCCTGAAACAATGTCCATGGCCTCCTTATCTGCTGCTCTTGTGACCTTGGCATCAAAGGTTGATCTGCTGATGTCTGAACGTACTGTTCAAAAACGGCCGATGCCCTCTCAGTCTTCTGACTCAGAGCCTGATTTGGTTGCTACGGACTTTGTCCCCCCTGCTGGGTCCCAATCTTTACATTCTGAAGGGGAGGAGAAGGAGTCCTCCTCCGCTGCGGCGTGGAAACGCGCTCTGGTAGAAGCACTTATTCACTCCGTCAGGGAGACTTTGCATGTTGATGATGAGCCCACCCAGTCAGGTAAACGGGTTTCCTTCGGGTCCCGCAAAGCCCGGAAGTCGGGTCAGGTTTTCCCCTGCCCGAGGAGTTTCACGAGATCATGAACGAACAATGGCGTCGCATCAAGCACATGCTGGTTGTGCCTAAGCGGTTTCAATGCCTCTTTCCCTTTGGGGACCAGGTCAACACTCGTTTGACGGTGTCGCCTAAGGTGGACCACACTGTTTCCCGGTTGAATTAATCCACGGTGATGCCCGTTGAGGACTCCCCGGTGTTAAGAGACCCGGTGGATAGGCACGTGTAAACGCTTTCTCGCAACATGTATTTTGCGGGCTCTCTACTCAAGCCTGTGTTCGCTTCTGTGATGGTTTCACAAACGGTCACTAAATGGTTCAAGGTGCTTAGGCACACCTTGGTGGCGGAGTCGGTCCCTCCAACTGCCCTTGACCTGGGGGATTAAATGGCCCAGGCCATGGTGTCACAGACTTAGGAGGCTTTTGGGAGAGGACTGCAAGCTAGACTTCTGGCCACTGTCTGTGTGTGTGGAGTAATCCTTATTGGTAATCTCATCAACTCAAGCCCAGTCCTCCTCCGCCTGAAGGGACGCCCTCACCATTTCCAGGGGTGGGGGGACTTCTGCGTTGCTTTCGAGAGCCTTGGCTGTCCCCAATCCGGGACAGGTGGGTTCACAAACTGATTCGCTCAGGGTACAAGGTCGAGTTTCGTTCTCGCCCTGCAGACAGGTTCTTTCCATAAAATCTCCATCTGTCTCCCGATCGTTTGCAGGATCTAACGGGGGCTATACAAGATCTTCTTGCCCAAGAAGTCATTGTACCTGTCCCTCGGCGGAACAGGTTTCAAGGGTTCTATTCCAACCTGTTCACGGTGCCCAGAAAAGAGGGAAAAGTGCGTCGGATTCTGGACCTCAAGTCTCTGAACCGCTTTGTGCGGGTGCAGAATTTCCCGGATGGAATCCATCCTGCCGGTGGTGGCGTCTTTAAGTCAGGGGGATTTTCTGGCCTCCATCGACTTAAAGGATGCGTATCTGCACATCTCTATCTACGAAGGTCATCAGCGGTATGGCCACCTCGCTGTGGCACAGGACCATTTTCAATTTGTGGCATTACTCTTTGGTCTAGCTTCGGCTCCCAGGTTATTCACCAAGGTTTTGGCCCCAGTGCTAGCTCTGCTGCGCAAGAGGGGGATTGCGGTCCTCTGTTATCTGGACGATCTCCTGTTGAGGGCGAGCTTGTGTGCCAATCTGTCAAGCGATCTGACAGTCCCGGTTCAGACGCTCCAGGAGTTCGGGTGGACCATCAACTTCCAGAAGTCGGCACTAACCCCGTCAGTGCGTCTCAGTTACTTGGGGATGGTCCTGGACTCCACTCAAGCAAAGGTTTTTCTCCCGGAGGAAAAACTTCTAACCTTTAAGGGCGAGATCAGGTCTCTCAGGGACAATGATCTTTCTTCTCTACGGACCTGCATGCGGTCCCTGGGTCTGATGGTTTCGGCCTTTGAAGCCATCCCATTTGCTCAGTTTCACACGAACACTCTGCAAGCAGAAATTCTTGCCAGGTGGAACAAGGATCCTCAGTCTTTGGACAGAAGGATATGTTTGAGTCATCTCACGAGGACGGACCTTTTCGTGGTGGCTCCTGTCACCCGCTCTGTGTGCCCAGGGGACGTGGTTGGCAGCGGAATCCTCCTTGCCGATTTATGTCTTGAAGCTCCGGGCGATCAAGCTATGCTTGTTCCATTGGTCGAATCGGCTGCACGGTCACCCGGTTCGTGTTCATACGGCCAACGCCACGGCGGTGGCTTACATCAATCACCAAGGGGGCACCAAGAGTGCCCAAGCGGTCAGGGAAGTGGCCGAGATCCTGTCTTGGGCCGAGGCGCATGTTCCAGCGCTTTCGACTGTTCACATTCCGGGAGTGGAAAACTGTCAGGCGGACTATCTGAGTCATCAGTCCTTGGATCAGGGGGAATAGTGCCTGCATCCGGGGGTGTTTCATCTCCTGTGTGCCCAGTGGGGGCCCCCGGATGTGGATCTGTTCACGTCCCGGCTCAACAAAAAGATGGGAAGGTTCGTGGCAAGAGCCCGCGATCCTCTGGCGAATGCCACGGACGTGTTGCTGGTGCTCTGGCACAGGTACCAGCTGATTTATGCCTTCCCTCTGATTCAACGATTGTCCAGGTTCCTCCGCAGGTTGGCAATCGAAGCAGGTGCAAGTCATTCTGGTCGCTCCAGACTGGCCTCGTCGGTCTTGGTCGTCAAGCCTCCCTGGCGGCTTCCGCTGAGAGACGATCTGCTGTCTCAAGGGCCAATCTTCCATCCTGCTTTACAGTCTATGGCTTTAATGGCGTGGCTGTTGAAAGCCAAGTGTTGAGAGACAAGGGTCTCTCGGCTGCTGTCATTCCTACCTTGCTGAAGGCTCAGAAGACTACCTCCAGGAAGATTTACCATCGTACCTGGAAGGCGTATATTACTTGGTGTGAGTCGCAAGGGTTTCATGCACGCTCCTTTTCAGTGGCGAGGGTTTTGGCCTTCCTGCAGGAAGGTGTGGACCAGCGTTTGGCACTGGGCACGATCAAAGTTCAGTTGTCGACCTTAGCCATTTTCTTTCAGCGTCCCTTGGCAACTAATTCCTTGATTCGCACCTTTGTTCAAGGGGTGCGTCATTTGGCTCCACCGCGGAGGGCTCCTTTAGCTCCGTATGACCTGAATTTGGTCTTGTCCGTTTTACAACAGCCCCCCTTTGAGAACATCAGAGAAATAGCTCTGCCTGTGTTGTCCTAGAAGGTGGCCTTTCTGGTGGCCATCACTTCTGCTCGCAGAGTGTCGGAACTGGCGGTTCTGTCTTGCCGCTCACCTTATCTGATGATTCATCGGGATAAAGTGGTCTTGCGACCTAATCCGTCTTTTGTCCCCAAGGTGTTGTCGGATTTCCAACTTACCGAGCATATTGTGTTGCCTTCACTTTGCGCGAAGCCCAAGCATCCAAAAGAATTTGCCTTACATTCTTTAGATGTGGTCCGGGCGATAAGGGTTTACCTGTCAGCCACGGAGTCCTTCCGTAAGTCTGTTTCACTGTTTGTCCTTCCCGAGGGACCTCGGAAGGGTTCGGCTGCATCCGCTGCAACCATTTCCAAATGGATCAGACAGACTATTGTTCAGGCCTATTCTCTTAAGGGTCAGGTGCCTCCTTTCCCTGTGAGGGCACACCCTACTAGAGCTGTTAGTGTCTTTTGGGCTTTTCCCCATCAGGCTTCTGTGGCTCAGGTATGCAAAGGGGCAACTTGGTCGTCTGTGCACACTTTCACAAAATTCTACAGAATTGATGTAATGGCATCCTCGTATGCTTCCTTTGGCCGCAAAGTTTGAAGAGCCGCAGTTGTTTGAGGAGACGGGTTGTTCTGTCTCTTCTTGGGGTGAATTTTGTATTGGGGTTGGCTCCTGTTGAGCTTCTGTTGCCCTGTTGACTCAGTTTTGTCTCTGGCCTTATCGACACGTTGCCTTTTTTCTTTGGTTGTGTATTTCCGACCCCTCACACCTGCACTGCTTTGGGAAATCCCAATGGTGAAGGCATACTGAACGGGCTGCGACTGTCAGAGGACGTAAGAGAAAATAGAGTTTTTGTAAGAACTTACCGTAAAACTCTTTACTCTGAGTCCTCTGACAGTCGCAGCCCCCGCCCCTCTATTTTTGGGGTTGATTGTCTTCCTGTACTGCTTGCTACGAAACTGGAGAACAGTACTGAATGGTTCAGGGTAATGTCTGAGGGACAGCCCCCCTAGAGATGTGTCTTGGTGTAAAGCTTTTTGCTAAATCTTTTCACTGCCTAGCTTACTCCTGCAGAGGGCGACATTACCCAATGGTGAAGGCATACTGAACGGGCTGCGACTGTCAGAGGACTTGGAGAAAAGAGTTTTACTGTAAGTTCTTACAAAAACTCTATTTTTCTACTTTCTGTTTCAAAAGAAATCGAATTAAATCTAATTTCGTCACACATTAAAGTGGAGTTCCACCCTAATTTTATACTTCCCTCCATCTTCTCGCTCCGGGTCACTTGAAAAACAAATGGATAATCGCAATTTTTTTTTTTTTATTTACTTACCTTGTAGAGAAAATATACTTACCTTACTTCCTTCTTCCTCCCCTCGGCGGCCGCGGCGATTCGTCACTTCCTGGCTTTTGCAATGATTCCTGGGCGCGTCATTCCCTTCTAAACAGCTTCTGGGCATGCCCAGAAGCTGTGGAGGGATGACGCGCGCGCACCGGAAGTGACGTCGGGGCCGGTGCAGTGCATCGTGGGACCGAAGAAGAAGGAAGAGGACGCCGAAGAGGATCGCGCTGGCTTCAAGCTGCCCACACCTGAGATGGCAGCGCTGGAGAATACTTTTTCAAGGTAAGTATTTCTCCTAAAAGGTAAGTGCAACCCGGGACAGATCAGAGGCTAGCCATTGTGGAATGTACTAGCCCTGACTGTCCCGGGGGTATTTTTTTTTTTTTAAAAATGTGCACTGGGTGGAACTCCGCTTTAAGACCAGAATGTACTTTGCTATATGTCTTTGGTAAAAAAAAAAATCCTGATGAGTGTATTATAATAGGTTTGTGTGAAAGGCTAGGCTACGTATCATTGAAAATTGATCAGTCTTGATGTACTGACTACCTATCTTATTTCTTGAGGCCCAAAAATGTAAGGACAGTACAAATACCCCCCAAATTACCCCTTTTTGTAAAGATGACAGTCCAAGGTATTTTTTTTCCCACAAAATTGTCATATTAAGTTATTTCTTACACGTGACATAGATAAACTTGCAGTTACATCCCAAAATCTTTTCTGCTACTCCTCTTGAGTATGGCAATACCACATATGTGAGACTTTTCCACAGCCTGGTCACATACAAAGGCTCAACATCTAAGTAGCGTTCTAAAGGCATAAATTACACATTTCATTTCCTTACTACATATCACCAGGACAATGGAATTACCCACAAAATGACCCAATTTTGGAAAGCAAACACCCAAATGTATATTCTACGAGGCATAATGAGTCTTTTGAACATGCTTTCTACTGGCTCATACTCACTACCTGAATGTGACAGATAGAGTTCCCTGCTACTCTCGTCCGACATACTCTGAGGTATATGGAAAGCCTCCTCTCTGCTAAATAATTTTTTAGCCATGTGGACAGATGTGCGCAGGTGATTCCTGGGGCAGGTGTGTCAGATGTGTTACACATGTTGATCACTGGGATGTGGAACATGTTCGCTGGGATCGATGTGGCAGATGTTCACTGGGACAGATGTGGCAGATGTGTGCCAGATGATCGCAGACAGATGTGGCAGATGATCACAGAAAGATTTGGCAGATCAGACAGATGTGGCAGATGATTACGGACAGGTGTGGCCGATGATTACAGGCAGGTGTGGTAGATGATGTGCGCCAGATGATTACGGACAGGTGTGGCAGATGATGTGCGCCAGATAATTACGGACAGGTGTGGCAGATGATGTGTGCCAGATGATTACGGGCAGGTGTGACAGATGATGTGCGCCAGATGATTACGGACAGGTGTGGCAGATGATGTGCGCCAGATGATTACGGACAGGTGTGGCAGATGATGTGCGCAAGATGATTACAGACAGGTGTGGCAGATGATGTGCGCCAGACTGTAACAGATTATTTTTTAGATGTGTTACAGGTGTTTTCACTGTTTTGGGGGACACTAGCTGGGTGATCAGTGTGTAAAAAGCAGTAAATAGCTCAAAACTCACTGATCCCCGGTTGACAGCACAGATCTGCTCTCCTTCTCCTTACTGACAGGCTCTGTGTGAGGAGAAGCAGAGCCGATCGCCGTTACAACGGCTGTGTTTACATTACATTACGGCTGTGACTGGACACAAAATATGTGCAAAGTGAGGGCTATGAATCTGTAACAAAAGCCACTAGCACGAAAAAAGATGAATATATAACCTTCTCATAAATGTATACAAAAATACGTGCAGTGCTATTGATATACAGTGGGTACGGAAAGTATTCAGACCCCCTTAAATTTTTCACTCTTTGTTATATTGCAGCCATTTGCTAAAATCATTTAGGTTCATTCTTCTTCCTCATGAATGTACACATAGCACCCCATATTGATGGAAAAACACAGAATTGTTGACATTGTTGCAGATTTATTAAAAAAGAAAAAAACTGAAATATCACATGGTCCTAAGTATTCAGACCCTTTGCTCAGTATTTAGTAGAAGCCCCCTTTTGATCTAATACAGCCAGGAGTCTTTTTGGGAAAGATGCAACAAGTCTTTCACACCTGGATTTGGGGATCCTCTGCCATTCCTCCTTGCAGATCCTCTCCAGTTCTGTCAGGTTGGATGGTAAACGTTGGTGGACAGCCATTTTTAGGTCTCTCCAGAGATGCTCAATTGGGTTTAAGTCAGGGCTCTGGCTGGGCCATTCAAGAACAGTCACGGAGTTGTTGTGAAGCCACTCCTTCGTTATTTTAGCTGTGTTCTTAGGGTCATTGTCTTGTTAGAAGGTAAACCTTCGGCCCAGTCTGAGGTCCAGAGCACTCTGGAGAAGGTTTTTGTCCAGGATATCCCTGTACTTGGCCGCATTGATCTTTCCCTCAATTGCAACCAGTCGTCCTGTCCCTGCAGCTGAAAAACACCCCCACAGCATGATGCTGCCACCACCATGCTTCACTGTTGGGACTGCATTGGACAGGTGATGAGCAGTGCCTGGTTTTCTCTACACATACCGCTTAGAATTAAGGCCAAAAAGTTCTATTTTGGTCTCATCAGACCAGAGAATCTTATTTCTCACCATCTTGGAGTCCTTCAGGTGTTTTTTTAGCAAACTCCATGCGGGTTTTCAAGTGTCTTACACTGAGGAGAGGCTTCTGTCGGGCCACTCTGCCATAAAGCCCCGACTGGTGGAGGGCTGCAGTGATGGTTGACTTTCTACAACTTTCTCCCATCTCCTGACTGCATCTCTGGAGCTCAGCCACAGTGATCTTTGGGTTCTTCTTTACCTCTCTCACCAAGGCTCTTCTCCCCTGATAGCTCAGTTTGGCCGGACGGCCAGCTCTAGGAAGGGTTCTGGTCGTCCCAAACGTCTTCCATTTGAGGATTATGGAGGCCACTGTGCTCTTAGGAACCTTAAGTGCAGCAGAAATCTTTTTGTAACCTTGGCCAGATCTGTGCCTTGCCACAATTCTGTCTCTGAGCTCTTCAGGCAGTTCCTTTGATCTCATGATTCTCATTTGCTCTGACATGCATTGTGATCTGGAAGGTCTTATATAGACAGGTGTGTGGCTTTCCTAATCAAGTCCAATCAGTATTATCAAACACAGCTGGACTCAAATGAAGGTGTAGAACCATCTCAAGGATGATCAGAAGAAATGGAAAGCACCTGTGTTAAATATATGAGTGTCACAGCAAAGGGTCTGAATACTTAGGACCATGTGATATTTCAGTTTTTCTTTTTTAATAAATCTGCAACAATATATAATATGACAGCTTAAATGCCCAACGAAAACCAAATAAAGGTATAAGCTATCCCAAGCGCTTCAAATGAGGCGTGGAGCCTGGACATCATCTCCCGAAGGGCATCCCTCCCCTATTCGTGACTGTTTTTTTGCGTTTGATGACATACAAGACATGTGAGTGTGTTACCTTATGTTTTATTTTTATTTAATAAAACCCTTTTAAACTGTATCACGCTATTGGGATTATGTTCTCTCCTCCCCATATGCTGCTGAGCTTTTTTTGACTGCGCTGGTGCGATTCCTGTTGTGGATACTCTGGACCAGTGACCATCATTATAAGCCTGAATGCTCAAACACGAAAGTGGGTTGGGCCACAGCATCTGGTGAGTGGGCAATTCTCCTCCCCCCTTGGAGCACGGTGGTGGTGGTGATCCTTTTGAGAAACACGTCTCCGTACATTATCATCCCAGGAGATAGAGTGAAGGATTATGGACTGTTTGAGTCATTTCTGAACTTTTTCCTGCTGCCTATGTGACATCTATTGCATTTCGGACTTTTGTGCAGTGGGCACAGTATTTTTTTGGCACTTGCTTCTTGACAAGTTTGCGCTACTATATATATATAGGGATATTGCTGAGTATCTATCTATTATATATCTTTCTCCAAATCTGCAACAATGTCAACAATTCTGTGTTTTTCTGTCAGTATGAGGAAGAAGAATGCACCTAAATGATTTTAGCAAATGGCTGCAATATAACAAAGAGTGAAAAATTTAAGGGGGTCTGAATACTTTCCGTACCCACTGTATATATATATATATATATATATATATATATATATATATATATATATATATGCAGTAGTGAAGTGATAAACACAATGTGCTTTATCCGTGATCCAAATCAATAGTTTCGTATTTCGTATACAAACACATTTTCACAGTGATCTGCCTATCACTGGCATCAAGTACTCACTGAAATTAAATAGCCAGAGACCCGGATACTGATCTGATTGCCGCCGGAAGTAGTCACACTGCCATTTTGTGGGAGACCGGAAGTAGTTCGGACGCCATCCTAATGATGACCGGAAATAGCAACAGCGCCATGATGTCATGGACCAGAAATGTGTCCATACAACCGCAGGATAAACAAATGATGTCACTAGTGTAAATCAAAACCGACCGGCTTAATGGGAAGCAAAAAAATGAATCAAACCAAATTAAATTAAATCAGAAAGCCTATGGGTAGGTCGGTATTAAATCGAAAATTGACACGACTGAAAAGTGTATCACTTAAAGTTATGAATCATCTCTTTAGCTGCAATCGGGGCATTTGTGTCTCTGGGTATCAAACATAAACATAAAATATGTACATACAATTTACATATTTAATTAATCCTCTAATTAGGAGGTTAATTATCTGAAGAAGTAAATTCCCTTTTCCACATAACCATCACAATCATAATGCAGTTAGATAAGGAGGTATACATAGTAACAACAATACCCAAGAAACGACATCATAAATTGATGCGTATATGCACCACCCTTAAAAGAGTATTAATATATGGGTATCTGTTAAATGGGCATATATTAGAGCCGGTTCACACTTGTGCGGTTGCGGTGATCGCATGTAATTCGGAGCGCACTGCTCCTAAATTACATGCGATCTGATGTGTGGTGCGAATTTCAGCCATACACTTTGTATGGCTGAATTCGCACTGTATCCGCACCAAACACGCACATGAGGCATTTTTTGAGCCGCATCAGAATCGGATCGCACAGTGGTTCACACTTGTGCGATCCGATTCTGTGCGAACTGTAAGATCACACTGCGATATGCGATCAAACTGGGGGTGTCAACATTTAATTGACACCCCCTGCGTATCGCATATGGCAGTGTGAACTGCCAGATGTGCGGATGCGATGCGGGATCACGCTGCATATTCGCAGCGTTCCCGCATCGCACAAATGTGAACCGAGCCTTAATATTTATATGTGTATGTGACAGGGAGATTCTGTTGCTCTAAGGTGGAATGGGGAAGGGGAAACCTTAGGGAACCAGGCAGTTGGTGCTAACTGTTATCCAGAAAGCAGTTGATATCTAGGTCTACATTGAGACCTCTTGGCACCAAACAGCCTATCTCATGTATCCATTCTGTTTCCCTCCTGGAGACATCCCTTTCCTTGTTATTGCCTCTCCAATGATGTTCCTCCTATATCAATAGCAACAAACTTAAGTATGCTCCACTCTCCTGAAATGGGCAGACAAATGATGGTCCCTAAAACCTCTTTATGTTGTATACATGTTCCCTTACAGACGGACGAGAAGACGCCTGATAGTTCTCCCTATATATTGCTTCCAGCAGAGACATTCCAAAATGTATACAACATATCTGATTTAGCACCCTCCTAGGTAGGTGCTAGGAAAACACATTTGGTGGCTCTCTTCTGCTTATCAGGAGAGCCAGATCTGTTAGTTTAGCCTGTCCCATGTTTCCAGGTGTGATTTATTGGGTCTAAGGGAAACTCCCCACAGTATCAAATAAGGGAGGTTGTTGGACAGTGGTGGAAACCTAACCAATAGTGCACCAGGGTTTATGGCTGTCTCAGTGAGTGGGCATTGCTGCAATGCATCCAGGGATTGGTTATAAATCTGGAGGGAGCACTTGACAGGGTGTCTTTTGGCGGGAGCAAAGTCCCAGGAGGACTGCTGAAGTGAGAAAGGTGGTTCGGGCAGTGGGTCTATGGAACCAGGTGTGGAGCTGGGCTGCAGAGGATCCAGTGTGCTGACCAGTGGAGCTGTTGGGCAGAAGACTTTGGGAAAAACGTGAGTACTAAGGGAACTGCTCAAGGGTCTGCCTAGAAAAGGAGACCACTCCAGAGAAGTCAGGGATTCAAGGAGCCAGCTCACACAGATTGTTACCGGAAAGGGGGTGCCAAGTAGTTAACCCTGAAGATCAGGGACAAAGGGGGTACCGGGAAGGGCCCTGAAGTTGTTTTGCAGTACAGTTTACCTCAGGATTCAGTTTACCTCAGAAAGTTCATTCAGTCCTGCGCCACAGCCTGTGACAGACTGAAGCAGCGGCCTAGCCGTGACTAGCTATATTCAGCAATGCTCAGCGTTGTACAGCATTAATCAGCGCTATTCAGTTCTATTCAAGTTTTCCCAGCCTATTGTGCATAGTTCTTTAAGTTGGAGTATCCCACTCATTCCCTTCTCCTATCCAAGTTCCAAATAAAAACCTAAAAACCAAAGATACTGGACTGCTTCTTGTCTGAGGTAAAACACTTGGAAAAATGCCAGACTGTTCTGTTGTTGCTAATGGTAACCCAGGGGAACCCACACACAGCAGCTCCCATGGGAGTAGTGCTACGCTTGTATTACAGGCGATGAAGGTGTTTACAGGGTAGATTTCATGTGTGGTATTGGAGTGGAGTGACGTACATTTACGTGTGGTAGTTCTAGTTTCTCTGCAGATAACACACTTTCTGCAGGGGAAAAAAACATTTCATGTCCGTGAAGAATGAAGTTCTAGTAGGGGGATCAACTATATTTGGCGCCAACTCTTCCCTTAAGGTTGGGACCTTCCTGAACACCACCTGGCAGGGTTCGTACGGTCATGAAAATCCTGGAAAAGTCATGGGATTTTGACATGACACTTTCCAGGCCTGGAAAAGTCATGGAAAATGAGTAAACCCCACTAAGTTTTGGAAAAGTCATGGAATTTTGTGCAACTATTTAATTTAGAAAATATTTGTCTCCGGGCCCCCTGTATTCTGTGGGAGCGGGGGACAGTAAGTGGACTATTTTCTCTGTTTCGGGTTTAGGCGGATTAATCTGCCGTAGCGTGCTGCACAGCTGAAGCCTGGTAACCGGCCTCTTCAATATGAATAGACCGTGAGAAGCAGTGCTCTTTAGCCCCCCCTCAGTGCTAACCCCTCAGTGATATTACCCCCCCAGTGCTCTTTAGCCCCCCCAGTGCTCTTTAGCCCCCCCAGTGTTCCTAACCCCCCCATGCTCTTAGCCCCCCCCGGTGCTCTTCAGCTCCCCACAGTGCTTTTCATCTCCCCCCCCCCATGCCTCCCCCTGTGCTCCCTGGCTCCCCCCTCAGTGATTTCCAGTTCCTCCCCAGAGAGTGCTCTCCAGTGCCCCCCCTACCCCCAGTGCTCTCCATCCCCCTGCGCCTTCCAACCCCCCTGCAATGCTTTCCAAACCCCCCCTTAATTCTCTCCAGTCCCCCCCCCCCGTGCCCTTCATCTCCTCCTGTGCTTTCTGCTTCCCCTGTGCTCTCCGGCCCCCCTAGTGCTCTTCTATCTTCTATCATGTCCGCAGTCTCTTACCTTCTCTTGTATCATGTCCGCAGTCTCTGACCATCTCTTGTATCATGTCCGCAGTCTCTGACCATCTCTTGTATCATGTCCGCAGTCTCTGACCATCTCTTGTATCATGTCCGCAGTCTCTGACCATCTCATGTGTGGTATTGGAGTGGAGTGACGTACATTTACGTGTGGTAGTTCTAGTTTCTCTGCAGATAACACACTTTCTACAAGGGAAAAAAACATTTCATGTCCGTGAAGAATGAAGTTCTAGTAGTGGAATGAACTATATTTGGTGCCAACTCTTCCCTTAAGGTTGGGACCTTCCTGAACACCACCTGGCAGGGTTCGTACGGTCATGAAAATCCTGGAAAAGTCATGGGATTTTGACATGACACTTTCCAGGCCTGGAAAAGTCATGGAAAATGAGTAAACCCCACTAAGTTTTGGAAAAGTCATGGAATTTTGTGCAACTATTTAATTTAGAAAATATATGTCTCCGGGCCCCCTGTATTCTGTGGGAGTGGGGGACAGTAAGTGGACTATTTTCTCTGTTTCGGGTTTAGGCGGATTAATCTGCCGTAGCGTGCTGCACAGCTGAAGCCTGGTAACCGGCCTCTTCAATATGAATAGACCGTGAGAAGCAGTGCTCTTTAGCCCCCCCCCTCAGTGCTATTAACCTCCCCCCTCAGTGCTATTAACCCCCCCAGTGCTATTAACCACCCCCTCAGTGCTATTAACCACCCCCTCAGTGCTATTAACCCCCCCAGTGCTATTAACCCCACCCCCCAGTGCTATTACCCCCCCAGTGCTCTTTAGCCCCCCCAGTGCTCTTTAGCCCCCCCCCAGTGTTCCTAACCCCCCATACTCTTAGCCCCCCCCCCCGGTGCTCTTCAGCTCCCCACAGTACTTTTCATCTCCCCCCCCATGGCTCCCCCTGTGCTCCCTGGCTCCCCCCTCAGTGATTTCCAGTTCCCCCCTCCCCCCAGTGCTCTCCATCCCCCTGCGCCTTCCAACCCCCCTGCAATGCTTTCCAAACCCCCCCTTAATTCTCTCCAGCCCCCCCCCGTGTCCTTCATCTCCTCCAGTGCTCTCTGCTTCCCCTGTGCTCTCCGGCCCCCCTAGTGCTCTTCTATCTTCTATCATGTCCACAGTCTCTGACCTCCTCTTGTATCATGTCCGCAGTCTCTGACCATCTCTTGTATCATGTCCGCTAGGGCTGTGCATCTTCACTTACCTCACGATTCGATGCGATTACGATTATTAGGGTCGCGATTCGATACGATTCGATTCCGCGATGCATCACGATGCATCACGATTACTGCCCAATGCCCATGCCCAGCCCACTGCCCAATGGTTTTCAAAACTTTATAAAAAAAAACAAACAATCAAGCAGTCACAAATAAAAGAATCCTTTTTATTTTAATTTGCTTCAAAGGACACTTTCCTGGACCCTGTCATGGCCTGCAAGCCCTGCATACTTTAGTGCACTTGCACTGCAAACATATAGGAAGGTCTGAAAATGCAAACAGCATAGCAGAGACAGACAACAACACTAGTATTTTACTAGAAGTAACAGTAAAATTATTAAAAAACTGTAGTAGTGCAGTTTACTGCTTCATAAAAGAAAATATTAATATAAGCCAGGCCTACCACCATTTAAAGTACAACTAAAGGCCAAACTTTTTGGATTTTGGATAGTTTGGCCTATAGTTGTACTTTAAGGCAAGCCAAGATAGAAGAAGCCAGCAAGCCAAGCTAATATTCTTGTGAAAATGGTCATCATAAATTCCCACAAAACATTATATATAAATCCTGTTATGTGAATATGCATTGCAATAAATTCCAGGTGTGCCATAACCTGTCCTCTACAAAACAGAGTACTTCCTGACTAGTAGCAAACATCAAGGGTGAACCTGGCAATAGTGCACTACTGCATAACTTCCATGGTTACCGTGATGTTTGTTTCCCTCTGCAACTGCCAGTCAACTCAAGTGAGTTGATGGATTGGCTGCTAGAGGGGAGTTACAAATATAAGCTTTAAGCTTATCAATTCACTTATGTCACTTTTATGTCACTTACTTTACAGAAAACATTACCTGTCCTGCAGACAGTCTCTGTCTCTACCACGATTAAACCCAACTGAAGCCAAGCCAAAGCCACCATTAGAGGAAGGAAAACCCTTGACAGAGTAAATCATCAACTAAAGCTTAAACCTTGAGTAAATCTTCATGGGATCACAAAAAAACACACAACAC
Source organism: Pelophylax lessonae (assembly GCF_965119305.1). Classification (NCBI taxonomy): domain Eukaryota; kingdom Metazoa; phylum Chordata; class Amphibia; order Anura; family Ranidae; genus Pelophylax; species Pelophylax lessonae. Next base: position 497,717,878 of record NC_138771.1, read on the forward strand.
GATTGTCTGCATCAGAATCATGAGAACTGAAGAAAGGTTTGGCATTGCCACACTGGTACAACTCAAGGCATATAGGTTAGGTTAGGTCAGGTTTGTGTGTATTTGTGATCCAGTAAAGATTTAATCAAGGTTTTACGCTTCAATGTATGATTGATTTAATCTTTCAAGGATGTCCTTTCCTGTACCGTGGCTGCCTGGCTTGCCTTCAGTTGTCTAGATACACTTTTACCTTTAGTATTTGTTTGGTTGAGGGAACCCCCTACACTTGCTATTGCTACAGAGTACAACAGACCAGCAGACAGACATGCATTGCAATAATTTCCAGGTGTGTGCCATAACCTGTCCTCTACAAAACAGAGCACTTCCTGACTAGTAGCAAATATCAAAGGTGAACCTGGCAATAGTGCACTGCTGCATAACTTCCATGTTCACCGTGATGTTTGTTTCCCCCTGCAACTGCCAGTCAACTCAAGTGAAGTGAGTTGATGGCTGCTAGAGGGGAGTTATACAAATATAAGCTTAAGCTTAAATAATTATCAATTCACTTATGTGAATGGACCATTTTTGAAAACAAGCCATTCTCCATCTCTCCAGTGCTAGAAAAGCTGTAAAAAATATAAAATGTTCCAGGTTCACTGCGATTGTGTTTGCCCCTGCCATTGCCAGTCAACTAAACACAGTGTGTGTGTGTGTGTGTGTCATGACTACTCAAAAGCTTATACGCAGCCTCATCAGCATCAACTCAACACACACACACTCTGTGTGTGTGTGTGTTGAGTTAATGCTAGAGCTGCGTTATAAGCTCTTGAATTGTCACGACAGTCAGTCAGTCAGTCATGTTACAGAAAGAAAACTTTACCTGCACTGCACTGAGCAGCACTCTACCATGTCGATTACATCTGTAACTGAAGCCAAGCTAGCCAACAAGCCACCATTAGAGGAAGGAAAATCCTTGAGAGAATAAATTGTAAACTGAAGCTTAACCTTGAGGAAATCCTATGGGGGTCACATTCACAAACTCACAAATATAGTATATTACACAAGAATCCACAATTGGTGTTTGTAATCCAATAAGATAAGATTTACTCGAGGTTAAGCTTCAAATGTACAAGTTATTTCTCTCAATGATTTTCCTTCCTATAATGCTGCACCGTGGCTGGCTTGGTGTCAGTTGTCTAGAAGAAAATACACTTTAATATTATTTATTTGGTTGAGGGTTAAATGAACCCCTAGTACTTGCCTAGACACTTTTAGTGTGAAGCAACGGAACGGATTATGGATTGGAAATGGACACATTGGACAGGACAATCTTCAAAAACAAACCATCAGTGCTATAAAGCTATAAAACAAGACTGGTGATGTGACTGACTGGTGACTGGCGGCAGACTGAATTAGTAATTACTAATTCATTAAAAACATGAATTAGTAATTATTTCAGTGCTTAGCATTTGGGAACATGTAGGTTTTTCTGTAAGAACACTAGATGATCCACATGCTCAGGTTTAAGACTGCTTCTTTTCGCTGTTATAACATCTCCTGCAGTAGAGAAAACCCGCTCTGCAGATACACTTGTACCTGGGATACACAAGTATTGCTTTGACAGCTGAGAGAGGAGGGGGAATATGACCTCATGCTCACGCCACCATTTTAAAGGGTCCTCAGTGAGAGGCAGAGGTGGGGCTTTACAATATTTTTCCATTTCGTCTTCTGCCTTGGCATAGGGGGTCTTAGGTTCTATTGCACCATCAGTGAAAGACTGCCCCAGCAAAGTCATGAGCAGCGATGTTGTGGCCTTTTTTTTTGGGAGGAGAATGGCTGTCCTCAATGGGTGTTGTTTCTTCTTCCACAGTTGCTTTTTCCCTAGGCACTTCATCCACATTTGTCCTTCTATTAGATGTAATCTGTGTGTTTGAACAAAAGATAATAGTATAAGAAGAGCTGAACTGACTAAGAGTGTGATTCATTGATGAGGTGTGGGAAACTGCACGGTAATCCATACCATACAGTTCCACTTCCCACACCGCATCAGTGAATCAGGGCATGTTATTACACAACACAATGTAGCTGAGCTTCTAGCTGTCTGGCAGGAAACATGATGAAATTCTAATTACCTCCAAAGATGCAGCCTCCTCAGTCACTCCTCTGTATATCTCCGATCTCTCCTCCTCTGTAAGAATAAAAGGCAGTCCTTTAAAGCGAGGATCCAGAGCAGAGGCTGTATGAAGGATCTTCTTCTCTGCCTCACTACTGTACCTCTTCAGGAGATCTGTTTTGATTGCATTCTTGATCTCATGGGTCATGGCTGTGTCTCCCATGGTGTCTGTCATGCTCTGGAGCAGTTGTGCATTTAGAGGGGCAATGAGAGACACTGTTGGGTTGCGCTCTTCTGACATCAGCAAGGTTGCATCCTTCATTGGCTTTAATGCACTCACAGCATCCTCTGCATTTGACACATCTGTTTCCTTGAGAGTGCAGAGATCAGACTCTCCTTTTCTGACTTCTGGAGACAGCAAGGTGGCACAAACTGCAGGTTGTTCTAAGAACCTCTCGACCATGTCATATGCGCTGTTCCATCTTGTTGGCACATCAGTTATTAGCTTATGATTCTTCAGGCCCAGACATTTCTGTTTCTCTTTTAGACAGTGGCTTGCTCTAGTGCTGCGATGGAAGAATGTGGATATTCGTCGCACTCTGGCGAGAAGCCTGGAGAGCGTGGCCCCTTTCAGTGCCCGCTGACATGCAAGATTGAGTGTATGGGCAAAACATTTAACATGAGGAAATTTACCAACTTGAGCTGCAACTATCATGTTCGCCGCGTTGTCGGTCACAAGCACTACAGATTTATCAGACAGCTGCCATTCTTCCACAACATGAGACAGTAGCTCTGCCAGATGAGCACCTGTGTGAGACTCATAAATGGCTCTTATTTGCAACACATGTGACAAGACCTGCCAGTCCTTAGTAACGTAATGTGCTGTTATTGTAACATAGGACTCCGTTGTGACTGACGTCCATGAATCACACGTTATTGCGACTCGACTGGCTTGGTTCATTGACGCAAGTACCTGAGCTTTGGTGTCGTGGTAGAGTGCAGGTATAACGTTTTCTGTAAAGTGCCTGCGTGATGGGATCTTATAACGTGGCTCTAGCGTATTCACAAGGTAGCGAAACCCGGCGTTGTCCACAACTGAGTAAGGCCGTAGGTCCTTGGCGATGAAAGCTGCCACAGCTTTGGTTAGTTTCTTCCCTTTTTCTGAGTTGGGCGGATAAGTTGACAGTATGGCATCAATTCTTGGCTGATCTGGGTCTAGCAGTCTTTCCTTGGCAGTGGTGGCACTGCTGGTGGCGACAGGTGTTACTAACTCAGAGTGAAAACGGCTAACATGGTTTCTCAAGTTCGTAGTATTCCCTAGGTATTTAATTTTTGTGTGACAGGCTTTACATACGGCGTGTGTCTTGTCCAACTCACGCTTCCCTGTGTGTTCGTAAAATCCGAAATGTGCCCAGATGTTTGCTCTTAAAACGCTAGGTGCATTTTTTATCTCTCGATCTTTTTCTCCTTCTGCCATATTTACCACCATACTACCACGTATGTGACGGAGACGGATGACGTAAGTTGCCAAACTCTGTCAGTGTTTAAAAAAAAAAAAAACTTGTAAACTAAGCCGCAACAAATCAACCAAGCAACATCTTTCATAAAATATGACTGTCTGTCTGTCTGTCAGACTCCCTTCCTTGCATGCACTGAGCCAAAACCCCCGGGGCCCCCCCTTACCCCACAGCTGCCTGTGACAGTGACACTGACAGAGACCCCCCTCCCCCCACAGCTGAGCTGACTGCAGCCTGACACACTGACAGAGACCTGGAAGTCCCACACCTTCACCAATCCCCCACAGCACTGACAAACACTTGAGTGAGAGTGAGTCCCCCCCCCTTGCCCAGACCCCCACACTGACAGAGACCTGGATGTCCCCCACACCTTCCCCAATCCCCCACAGCACTGACAAACACTGAGTGAGTCCCCCCTTGCCCAGACCCCCATAGCTGACTGACACTGACAGAGACCCCCAGGCCCCCACTGACACTGACTGACCCCCCTGGCTGCCAGACTGCCACAGCAGAACAGTACCCCCGGGCCCCGACCGACCGTCCCCTGTCCCAGGCCCCCCCCCCATCACAGACATCCCCCAGAGATACAGACGAGAGACCCCCATGAATGATTACACAATTATTTGTTCGGACATACCTGCTGTGTGACTGTGTGGGTTGTTGTGCACTGCATTGCAGAGGAGGACAGGTGCTGTGCTGCTCTCTGGGCTCTGTGGCGGGCGGCTGGCGTCACTGGCAGTGGCGTGGCGGTTGGGCCTCCAGGGCCTGTCGGCTACGGTGAGGTGAGGCTGGCGGCGCTGGCTGGCTGCGATGGGGACGCACTTGGGGCTCCTCGCTCCTGTGTGTGGACTCACTGGACTGGCGGCTTCTGGCTTGGATGGCTGGCTGGCTGGCTTCTAGGCCGCAGGTGGGACGCCTATACACGCGGGGGATGTCTTGCTACGCCTCGGCCCGGGTCAAAGAGGCGGAAGGGGAGGGGCGGAGCCTTTTTATTAAGCTCCCGCCACTAACCCACCAATCAGCTGCCGATCTTGTGATTTTTTATTTTTTTTCCCTTGCGCGATAGGGCGTGGCCGCGGCTGATGACGTCATTTCGTATAATCGATTATGCCGGCAGCCCGCATCGATGCAGAATCGCGAAGGGTCAAATCGCGATGCATCGATCTTTCGATTATATTCCCCAGCCCTAATGTCCGCAGTCTCTGACCATCTCTTATATCATGTCCGCAGTCTCTGACCATCTCTTGTATCATGTCCTCAGTCTCTGACCATCTCTTGTATCATGTCCGCAGTCTCTGACCATCTCTTGTATCATGTCCGCAGTCTCTGACCATCTCTTCTACCATGTCTGCAGCCTTTGACCATCTCCTGTACCATGTCTGCAGCCTTTGACCACCTCCTGTATCATGTCCGCAGCCTCTAACCACCTCCTTTACCATGTCCATAACCTTTGAAAATCTCCTGTACCATGTCCGCATCCTCTGACCACCTCCTGTATCATTTATTTATAGGTATGGTTCCTGCGCTAACACAGAGAGAGGTCACAAATCACCCTAATGCTGCATATACTTAAACTAAACTTTTCACTACAGTGAAAAATGTGTAGGGGGTTGTATTGCGCTTCAGTTTTTAAACCAAAACTTCTTGCTCATACGTTCACTTTTCTTCTAGTCACAAATAGTGTATAAACGCTATATTATATATATCTTCATAATAAAACGATCAATAATATATATTATTTAAAGTGCTGGTGTGCTTCTATAAAGATTTATATTACAGATGAAGAGGGGTATTGTGTTTAAATAACTAGAAAATGCTTTTCTCTTACGTCCTCCTACAGTCGCCGCCCACTCATACAGTCTTCACCAATGGGGTATTGACTTAATCTCCGCAGGAGTAACTAGGCATACGACTTGTTAAAAAACAAAGCATTTACATAGACACACCTATGGGGGCTGTCCCACTGGTCCAATACCCCCCTGCGATCAGCCATCCCAACTCAGTTTGTCTTCTGCCTAGTTAAGGAGTAAGATAGGCTTCCCTGTGCTGGGGCTTCAGTCTCAGCCTTCTTCCTTTTTTTATGATTTTATTTGCTGCAAATGTGTTTTTTCTTGCACTACTAGCTGTTTATTTTGTCAGCGTTAGTTAGTCGGATCTTCGGATGAAGACGGCGTTTTTTTGCAGAGCTGGGAGTCGGACTGGTCGTCCTGGTTTTCCAGGACAGAGGGCCTTATGGAATCCCAGCCCGCCATTGAGCGTTTAGCAGGCTATGTGTTCGCCCTGGCCTCGCAAACGACCCATCCCTGTCCTCAGGGATGCAGCCTGCGAGGTGGCTACCTCGTCTGGACGCCTCATCCACGGTTCTCCGTACACGGTTGGCGTCCTGCGTTTTTTGGCTGATGGCACCCCTGCCATCTGAGGGTGGGCGGTTTCCCGTCTATGAGAGGCACCCCACGCCATCGAGTACAGGTAAGTACATTCTGTGTGGGGCCTCTGTCTGGGGCTGGCAGTCCTGTGTGTCTGTGTTATCCCTTCATGTCTGTTCGTTTTTGGGCTCCCTGATCCCGGTCCCTGCGGGGGTTCCTCTCACAGCCAGTGCGCTGTGTGGGTTTATAGGGGTCCCTCTCCTGTGTCACTTTAGGGTGTGTTTTGGAGGTACAGACACGTGTAGCGACTGCTGCAGGGTTAAACACCGCCGGTCCGCCATTTTAGGTGTGGGCAGCATGTCTGGCTTCACTGTGGGCTCTAATACAGCATGTATGTGGTGTGTTTTTGGCGCCTTGCGGCGCCATCTTGTGTGTGGCACAACATTCGTTCCGAGCACATGTCGGCGGCCATCTTCCCGAAGCCTCCCATTACTTTCTATAGGCAACCATTTTTCCTTGGCCTGCAGTCTCAGTTCAGTCTCTTGCGGTGACATCACTTCCTCCCTCTGTTCAGAAGAAATCGACTGCAGTGGTAACACTTGTGGTGGTCTGTCTGCTGTCCTTTTTTTGTGTGCTAATACTTCTGTTTTGTCACAGTCTTGTAGTGGTGTGCTGCGGGGGTCTGTGGCGCGCTTAAAGGGCCTGTACCTTAAAAAAAAAAAAAAAAAATTACTATGGAATCCCAGGACAGCAAATTTCCCTTAGTGGGGGATTCAGGTTCCTCTGAATCTTCTGCTCTGTCTACTCTGTCTGTTGCAGTGGCGACTTTGGTGTCCAAAGTGGATATTCTGATGACTGAACGTGCTGACAGAAAAAGGCCTCGCTTTTCCTTGTCTTCTGATTCTGAATTGGATATGGTTGCCATAGGTGGCGTGCCCCTTGAAGGGTCTCGCTCTTCTCTGTCTGAGGGGGAGGCGGAGGTTGCAGGGGTGGATGATTCCCCCCCTGGGACGGCCGGGGACAGCCGAGGACCGCGCAGCTATGGATGCGCTAATTCTTGCCATCAAGGAAACACTACATTTAGAGGATGAGCCCAATCCTCCGGGCATTGTGTCCTCTTTTGGTACACACAGAACCCACAAGGCGGCGCAGGCGTTCCCTTGCCCCGCTGAGTTTCACGCTACTGTGAATGATCAATGGCGTCATTTAAAACACACCTTTGTGGTGCCTAAGAGGTTTCAACTCCTTTATCCCTTTGTGTCTCCTACGGATTCGCGCTGGTGTGTGGCCCCTCAGGTGGATCACACTGTGGCCAGATTAAACAAGGCCACTCTGGTACCCACCGAATATTCTCCGGTGTTTAGGGATCCTACGGATAGGAGGATGGGATCCCTTGCCCGCCATGCCTTGGTGGCGGGTTCCCTGCTAAAGCCTATTTTTGCCTCTGTCATGGCAGCTCAGGCTGTGGCTGATTCTGCTCCCTCTACTACTGTGGCAATGGTGGACCAGATCTATCAGGGTGTCATGTATTTGTGCGATGCGGCCCTGAATGAGGCCCCTTTAGCTGCGCGCCTGTCCAGTGTTGCGGGGATTAACCGTCGCCTGATATGGTTGAAAAGCTGGTCGGCTGACCAGACTTCAAGGAAAACAGTGGCTGACATCCCCTATGCGGGGTCTCGCCTGTTTGGGGAATCCCTGGATGAATTGGTTAAAGGGGTCACTGGGGGCAAGAGCACTCTGCTGCCCCAGAATTCTAAGGGCAAGTTTTTCCGCGGTAAGCGGGGCCCTTCCTTTAAACCAAATCAGGGGTCCTTTCGTGCCTTCAAGGCACAGAACAAGGGGAAACCCTTCAAGGGCCAGGGTGGCCAGAGAAAGCCCTGGGCAGGCAAACCTAAATCCAGCCAAGCTGGTGCGGCGGCCCAGTCCACCTCTGCCTGATGGGGCGCCCTCACCCATTTCAGGGGTGGGGGGACGTTTGCGTGGTTTCCTCCAACCTTGGCTGCTCCGAATTCCGGACAGGTGGGTTCAGGAAATCATTAGATCAGGTTACAAGATCGAATTCCTTTCGCGTCCGGTGGACAGATTATTTCCCTCAAATCTTAATTTGACCCCAGGGCGGTTACAGGATCTGCATCAGGCGGTGTAAGATCTCCTCGCCCAGGGGGTGATCGTCCTGGTGACTCCTAGGGACAGGTTTCGGGGGTTTTACTCAAATCTGTTCACTGTGCCCAGAAAGGAGGGCAAGGTGCGTCCTATTCTGGACTTAAAAGCTCTGAACCGCTTTGTACGCGTTCGGAAGTTCCGCATGGAATCGCTCGGTGGTAGCCTCCCTGAGTCCAGGCGAGTTCCTGGCCTCAAACAGAATAAAATAGAGATAATTGCGCTAACTTTAAAAAATGTAAGCAGCTGACATCAATCACTGAACTAAGGAGGGTGATAAATCAATAAATACAAAAATATGTGCAGCGCTAGAAGAAAAAAATTCCCAACAAAATAAATTGTCCAATCGCAGGAAACATTCCACAAGTAACGTAAACAATTGATGGTGAGAAAAAGTCCAATATATAATGGTGCAAATCATATATAAGTGCAGCAAATCCCGTCACCAGTGAAGGTAGAAATATATTGCGCTCACCAGATGGATGGGACCCCAAAACACCTTATAGTGTAGGAGTCAAACAGGCTTAAAAATGATGGAGTGTCCCCACAGATTTTTCACCGATTCCAACGGCAACCATGCAAATCTCCGGTAGATGGAATAGTTCAGAGATTCCCCTTCCACATGGTGGGTGGTAAAACCGAAAAAAATGGAGGGACATATAGCGTAATATTGCTAAAATCAATTTAATATCAATAAAGCTGATACACTTACAGACATCCGTGAAAGACAGGCATATAAGATGTAAAACAGCTGGGCTGACCAAGTCCTCTTTACATGTTTCGGCATAAATGCCTTTTTCAAAAGATAAAGTCAGCAGGTAGCCAGTGTTCATATATATATAGAGGTAGAATTGATTGGGTACACCTGTAGGAAGTAGGCGGTGGACTGCATGGAAACCGGAAGTAAAACCGGCGTGCGTTCCAAGCCTCACTATGGTATAGCGCCAAAAATGAAGTCTATTAAATCATAAGGGGAAACAGGAAGTGATGAAATGCCTGGAGGGGATGGCATTAGCCATCGTACATCCCAAGCCTCTTTCTGAATTGTAAGACAGGAAGTGCTGACATCACATCCGGGAATAGGCGGAAGTGATGTCAGCGTCAAAACATCCAGGGGGGACGGCATTTAACCATCATCAACCCCAAGCCTCCATCTGAAGTGTAAGACCGGATATGCCGACATCACATCCGGGATTGGGCGGAAGTGATGTCAGCACGGCAAGGCGGACCGCCTTACCGGAAGTTGGAGCATATCAATGCACCAGGTCAACAAAACAGAAATGGAGACAGCTCAGATTGGCCGATTCAGCGAGTAGTGAATATCGCCAATAAGAGAACAAAAAAAGGGGGAGAATAAAAAGATGACGTTATAGTTAAACAGCGCCAACAAAAAGGGGAGAGGAAAAAATCGGTTTAGTTATCTAAACCATAATATATCAACATAGTGGGCTCATTTATTGAGAAACCAGTATATTGAAAAAAACAAAAATGTCAATTGTCCACAGTTAAAGGGACATAATAACAAATTTTGTCTATATACAGTCCATAGTCTATCTCCATATTAGGTGACCCTTAATACAGGATATCTATAACAAAAAAATTTTTTATTACATAACTACATGATGTATACAGCCAAAAGACAAATATAATAAAAATATTTTAAAAAATATCGTGAATAAAAATAATAAAATCACATAAAAGAACGAATGAGGATAAAGGGAACATATAAGGCTAAAGATAGCCAGAAAGGCAGATGGGAGTGGGATATTTAGTACGCTAAGCTGTGTTTATAAAGGCGTTTATATCCCACTCTATATTCAACCCAAAAGGATGGTAGGACTTCAAAGTATAGATCCAGTATGTCTCTCTCCTAGAGACACCACGAATTTTTGAGCCACCCCTCCAGGGAGGTACATACTGGTCTATGACCTGAAATAAAGTGCCAGTGGGATCTTTATGGTGATAAAGAAGGTAATGTTTACCTACAGTATGCTTATCCTTGCCTGTGAGAATGCTCGTAATATGTTCATTAACACGCACATTAAAGGACCTTATAGTGCGTCCCACGTACTGCTTTTTACAGGGGCACGTTAACAAATAAACAATATGAGTAGTTATGCAAGTGGCGAAAAATTTGATATGGTGAAGACTCCCTGTGACAGAAGATTGAAAGGATGTAAATTTCCTTCTTTTATCACAATTATATTCGCACACTCTGCACTTCCGGCAGGGATAAAAACCAATAAGATCAGCAAAAAATTTTTTTGGTTTAATTGGTTCATCCGGTACATTGGGAGCTAATTGTCCTCTTAATGCAGGTGCACCTCTGAAAGTGACCGAGGGTCGTACAGGTAAAACGGTACCCAAAATGGGGTCATTTCTAAGTACATCCCAATGTTTGGATATAATTCTCTTGATGGAATTATGCTGAATAGAAAAATTGGTAAAAAAGGACCATTTAGCAAAATCAGACTGGTTTTTTGTTTTATTTCTATTTTTAGACCCAGAAAGTAATTGTGCTCTATCAATCTGGGTTACTTCCCTTATAGTGGACTCAAGAGCATCAGAATTATAACCCTTAACTAAGAACCTATCCTTTAGCAGCTGGGCTTGTTGGAGGAATTCATGTTCATGAGTACAATTCCTCCTAAGTCTGATGAATTGACTCTTAGGTATTCCACCCAACCAAGCCTTGTGATGACAGCTGTCAACAGGCAGGTACGAGTTACGGTCTGTGTCCTTGAAAAAAGTACTGGTGACAAACTGATTGTCCACTATGGAAATATTGAGGTCTAGGAAATGGATATTGGTGGAACTATATTCAAAAGACAAATGAATACCTCTCGTGTTATCATTCAAGAATGACATGAATGTCTCGAGAGATGAGGTGTCCCCTTTCCACAGGAGGAGGATGTCGTCTATATAACGCACCCAGAGAACCAGCTCGGGTGCGTCATAAGGAAAGACGACATCCTCCTCCCATTTGGCCATAAAGAGGTTGGCCAAACTAGGGGCGAACTTCGCCCCCATGGCCACACCCCTTTGTTGTAAAAAGTATTGGTGATTGAACCAAAAGTAATTCCTCCCGGTGGCAAATATCAACAGATCTAGAATGAAATCTCGATGTGAAGAAGAGATAGATTTATCTGTCTTTAAGAAATGGTCAACAGCATTTAAACCCTGATCATGAGGGATACAAGTATAAAGAGAGGTGACATCTGCAGTCACCATCAGATGTTCACCTTCTAACTTGATATTTTTCAGCCTGTTGATAACATCACAGGTATCCTTAATGAAGGAAGGAGTTTCAATAACCAGCGGTTGTAGATAGAAATCAATGTATTTGCCAATACGTGATGTAATAGAATTGATGCCGCTAATAATAGGGCGACCAGGAGGATTTACCGGGTTTTTATGTACTTTCGGTAAATAGTACATGACTGGGATGCGAGGGGCTGTGGGAACCAAAAAAGACCTTTCTTTCTTGTTTATTAAGTTCCTTTCATAGCCTTTCTCCACCAGTCTCACCAATTCCTTCTTAAAAGAAGTAGTAGGGTTATTTTGTATTTTAATATAGGTGTCCTGATCGCCTAGGATTCTACCCATTTCATCATAGTAGTCCTGTTTATCAAGGACGACGATGCCGCCGCCCTTGTCTGCAGGGCGCACTATGAGGTCTTTCTGTTCACACAGAGATTTTAGACCCTTTTTCAGTTGAGGCTGTATATAGGGTTTCTTAACAGCTAACTCAGCCAGATCTTTAAACACCAAATCTTTAAACACCGCCACTGATGGAGCAACCGGACCAGGGGGGTTAAATAAAGATGGATTTGATAATCCGGAATGTTTAATAGAAGAGGTATATTCATGTGGTACTTCTGTTCTGGGTTTTGACAGAATGTACCTTTGTACATTTATTTTGCGTACATATTTGTGGACATCGATAAATGTACTAAATTTGTTAATGGGTTTGGGTGGAGCGAACTTCAAACCTCTATCCAAGGTGTATAGCTCATCAGGACTGAGTTCCACCTTGCTAAGGTTGAAGATACCGGATCCAATCAAGTTTTTATTCTTTTTTCTTTGGATCCGCCACCCCCCTCTGGTACCTCGCTTGAGTTCCTGGCCTCTATCGACCTGAAGGAAGCGTATCTACACATCCCCATTTTCGAGGGTCATCAGAGGTACCTCCGATTCGCTATCGCGGAGGAACGTTATCAGTTTGTGGCGTTACCTTTCGGTCTCGCTTCGGCTCCAAGGGTATTTACCAAAGTGCTGGCTCCCGTTCTGGGCCTGTTACGGGCACAGGGCATTGCGGTCTTGGGATATCTGTACGATCTCCTGTTAAGATCGAGTGCCAGTCAGAGCCTGCTGCGCGATCTGTCCACTACAGTTCAGACGCTTCAGGAGTTCAGATGGACCATCAACGTGCAGAAGTCGACCTTGTCTCCTTCGGTTCGCCTCCCATATTTGGGAATGGTTCTGTACTCTGCTCAAGCGAAGGTGTTCCTGCCGGAGGACAAGCTCCGGACCCTACAGAACGAGGTCAGGCCCTCAGGGACAACTAATCCTCGTCACTCAGGACCTGTATGCGGTCACTGGGGTTGATGGTGTCAGCCTTCGAGGCGATACCGTTTGCACAGTTTCACACGAGGTCTCTCCAAACGGAGATCCTCGCCAGATGGGGCAGGCTCCCTCAGTCCTTGGATCTGAGTGTCTCTGAGTCACCAAACCAGAATGGATCTTCTGTGGTGGCTTCAGTCCCCGGCTGTGGCGGACGGAAAATCCTTCCGGCCGTTGCTGTGGACAGTTCTTACCACGGATGCCAGCCTGTCGGGCTGGGGTGGAGTCCTGGGCAACTTGTCTGCTCAGGGCACTTGGTCGGTGGAGGAATCCTCACTCCCAATAAACATATTGGAATTGAGAGCGATCAGGCTGTGCCTGCTCCATTGGTCGGATTGTCTTCAGGGCCGCCCTGTACGGGTGCAGAAGGACAATGCCACTACAGTGGCTTACATCAATCACCAAGGGGGCACCAGGAGTGCCCGGGCGGCTCAGGAAGTGACCAGTATTCTGTCTTGGGCCGAGACTCATGTCCCGGCAATATCGGCAGTTCACATTCCGGGTGTAGAGAGTTGCCAGGCCGATTATCTGAGCCGCCAGACCCTGGACCAGGGGGAATGGTCCCTGCACCCGAAGGTATTTCAAATGCTGTGTGCGAAATGGGGATCCACAGATGTGGATCTGTTCGCGTCTCGGCTAAACCACAAGGTGGAAAGGTTCGTGGCAAGAACGCGCGATCCTCTGGCAGACGCCTCGGATGCGCTGGTGGTGCCTTGGCATCAGTATAATCTGATATATGCCTTTCCTCCGATTCAGTTGTTGTCCAGGTTCCTTCGCAGGTTGGCCTCGGAACCAACATTGGTGATTCTGGTGGCGCCGGACTGGCCACGCCGGTCCTGGTACGCGGACATCGTTCACCTGGCCGTCGAGCCTCCATGGCGGCTACCAATGCGAGAAGATCTGCTGTCTCAGGGACCAATCTTCCATCCTGCTTTACAGTCGCTGGCATTAACGGCATGGCTGTTGAAAGCCAGGTCCTGAGAGACAGGGGTCTCTCCTCAGAGGTCATTCCTACCTTACTCAAGGCTAGAAAAGCCTCGTCTGTTAAGATTTATTACCGTACATGGAAAGCTTATTTTGCCTGGTGTGAGTCCAGGGGTCTCTCTCCTCGTTCATACTCGGTGGCGAGAGTGTTGGCTTTCCTTCAGTCTGGTGTGGACCAGCGCCTTGCACTGGCCACGATTAAGGTCCAGGTATCTGCACTGGCTGTTCTTTTCCAGCGCCCCGTGGCATCTGATTCCTTGATTTGCACCTTCATTCAAGGTGTGCGTCACTTGGCCCCTCCTCGTAGGGAGCCCTTACCTCCATGGGACTTGAACTTGGTTCTGTCCGTGTTACAACGTTCCCTGTTTGAAAACATCAGGGAAATCTCGTTAACTCTGCTGTCTAAAAAGGTTGCCTTTCTTGTGGCGATCACTTCTGCTCGCAGAGTGTCGGAGTTGGCGGCCTTGTCTTGCCGCTCCCCTTACCTGGTGGTTCATAGGGATAAGGTGGTCTTGCGACCTAACCTATCCTTTCTTCCAAAGGTGGTTTCTGATTTTCACCTTAATGAGGACATTGTTTTGCCTTCGCTCTGTGCGAATCCTAAGCTTTACCCAAAAAAAGAGCAACAATTCTGGAAGAAATCAATATTTTTCACATGCTATATAACATTCCCTAAAAAAAAAAAAAAAATGTAAAAATCAAAATTTTTTAACATCTTCTTAGGCCAGTTTGTTTTCTGCTACATATTTTTGGTAAAAAAAAATCGCAATAAGCGTATTTTGATTGGTTTGCGCAAAAGTTATTGCATCTACTAACTACGGGAAAGATTTATGTAATTTTTATTGTTTTTTTTTTTTTTTTTACTAGTAATGGCGGAGATCTGCGATTTTTTTTTTTTTGCGGGACTGCGACATTGCGGCGTACAGATCAGACCCCTGACTGACATTTTTGACACTTTTGGGGGAACCAGTGACATTACTACAGTAATCAGAGCTAAAAATATGCACTTTTACTGTAATAATGACACTGGCAGGGAAGGGGTTAACATTGTGGATGATCAAGGAGTTAAATGTGAGCCTAGGGGAGTGATTCTAACTGTGGGGGGGGGCGTGGCTTGTGAAATGACCATAGAGACCTGTGTTTCTATATAGAAGGATCACAGGGGCTCTAAGATCATTCCAGGGAGAAGATTGGTCAGTTTCCCTGCTAATGAGCGGGGGCAGGAGCGCGCCAGCGCGTGCTCACCCCCTAGCCTCCTGCTCGCGACCACCGTACAGTTACGGCAGTTTGCGCAGGAGCGGCTGCCTGCATCCGCGGTGGGCGTACATCTGCGGTGGGCGGTTGTGAAGAGGTTAACCACTTTGGATGGTGACAACTATTAGATGGGATATACCCATTCCTGTCTGTGGGTTTGAAAAAGGACTTGGTGCTAATGAATGAACCCATGTTCATTAAGGTAAGATCCAAAAAATTAATTTCCACCTGACTACAGATGTAATTTATTTTTATGTTGGGTATGCTATTGTTTAAGGTACTCATAAAGTTGTTTAATGAAAATGTATCCCCCTGCCATAGGAGGAGGACATCATCAATGTACCTACGGTAGAACATGAGTTCCGGCCAGTCCCTGGCATAGATGATGTCCTCTTCCCATCTGGCCATAAAAAGATTGGCCAAGCCGGGGGCAAACATGGCCCCCATAGCTACTCCTTTGATTTGGAGGAAAAACTTACTATTGAACCAAAAGTAATTATGCAACATCGCAAAATCCAACAGTTCAATAAGGAACACTTTGCTCTACTGGAATATCCTCTGTCCTGTCTAAATAAAACCTGATTGCTTCCAAACCATCATGGTGAGCAATATTACCATATAAAGCAGCCATGTCTGCTGTGACCATATAGGTGGATGCATTGATCACTACATGCTTTAAATCATTAAGGACTTGTTTTGTGTCCTTAAGAAACGAAGGAGTGGAGAATACCAAAGGTTGAAGAAAGAAATCCAAATTTCTGCCAACTCTAGAGAGTAGGGAATTAATACCACTATTGGTCTGCCAGTAGGTTGTGTTAGACTTATGACTCTTGGGCAGACAATAAACAGCAGTAATCTGGGTGCTGATGGGCAAAGAACATCCCTTTCTTTTTTATTAAGGATCCCTCTTTCATACCCTGCACTAATCAGTTGTTTTAAATTAAGTTTGTATCTTTTGGTAGGATCATGGAGGAGCTGTGAGCCAATCACAGAGCCCTCCTGCCGAGTGGTGTTGCTCTGTGTCTGGGGGACACAGGCACACCGGGATCGCACAGTAAATTTTACTATGCTAAGCGTTTACGGGTTACCATTTTATATTTACACAGGAGGTCTGTTGCTTGAATTACTGCCCAAGATCTGATGTTTGCGGTGATTCCCTTACATGTGTGGGATGATCAGTGTTTGCGTGCATGAGAGACAGACGTGTGTGTGGGGGCACTTTATTTTTTCAATTATTTATTTTTACTCTGTTGCTTTATTATTTTTTTATCACTTTTATTGCTGTCACAATGAATGTAAACATCCTTTGTGACAGGTACTCTTTATGGAGAGATATGGGCACTATAAGACCCCAAATGCCTCATCACTAGTCGTCAAGTTAAAAAAAAAACCTCGCTCCCCCTCAGTTGTTTTGTGTTTCCGACCATCCAGGAATACACTTTGTCATGTTTGTTTCGCTCCCCCTGGCTTTTATAGCTGTGGTTGTCGGGCTCCCTCAGGTGACTAGATCCTGGGGTGCCTGTGTTCCTGATCAAATTGCTACCTGAAGAATTTTTCTCTAAAGACGTGCTGGACCTTGCCGCTTGACTGATTCAGGCAACTTCAGCAGCCCTTTGCTTTTTTTTTAGCCTGTTCATCCTGATGCGATAATGGCACTGGTGGTCATCGGTCCCCCTGTGGTGTTTCTTCCGCTTTTTGTCTCTGGGCAGTTCCCCTGTATGGTAGGTCAAGGAGGACTAAGATGACGCCGGTTCTGTTCTGGAACCAGATGATGACACACTTCCCAGTGCGCAGGATGTGTACTTCCTCCCGGCCGCTTAAGGTATAGGTGTCCACACCCTGGCGCCTTTCTATTCCAGGCTCTGATTGCCGAGAGGGACTGACATCAGAGCGGCATTGGGCCAGTGAATACTACAGGCCTCAAGTGTTAATTTTGGCAGCAAATTTTGATTTAGTTTTAGTTCTAGTCTTTTGACTAAAATTCCATTTTAGTTTTAGTCATATTTTAGTCATCTGAATTGTTTTAGTCATATTTTAGTCGACTAAAATCCCCAGTACATTTTAGTTGACTAAAAATCTCATACATTTTAGTCAACTTAAAATGGAATAGGTTTAGGTTAATTGTAATGCATTATTTAAACATTTCTCTAGCATTTTTAAAACGAATTGTATACTCCTGGAGTAAAAATCGAATAATCTAATATTATTTATGATATTAAGGTTTTAACACGTACTACAGGCACAGATTTAGCCATTGTGATATATAACATCTTTATAAATAAAACCGAGTTTCATAAACAAACAAAAATATTGCTTTTTGACAAACAGAAGTACAACTTTAAAATACAAAAACCCCCAAAACTGTAAACTATTGGCTGTAATGCCATTGCACATATTACCTGAATATATTACCAACTTTAAATGTTAAGAAAAAAATATAAGAAAAGCCTTTTTCTTAATTTTTTTCTCTTTCAGCAGCTTAGGAGATGCCCCTAAGGAGATGCTTTATGCGGTGGTGCTATACATGTTTAAACTTTAATGTGCTATTATTACAGGCGCTGGATGGAATTGTGTAACCGATTTAGAAATGGCCAGCAGAGGAGTGTTCATTTTTATGTCAATTTTCAATTTAGCTTTAGGGCTCTTTCACACGGGCGGTCCGATCAGATCCGCCTATCAGTTTTTTAGGCGGATCTGATCGGATCCTCCATGCAGCTCTATGGGGCAGCGGGTGTCAGCGGAGGTCACCTCCGCTGACACCCGCTGCCATCCGCATCCGATCCTGTGCTGAAATCTGGACGGATGGAAACCCTATTTTTCCATCCGTTCAGTAATCGGATCGGAGGGGATCTGATGAGAGCGGACAAGCGGTCCGCTCTCCTCCGATCCCCCATAGAGGGCAGCGGGTGCTGAGACACCTCCCTCTCCGCTCTGCAAGCGGAGACGGAGCTGTCATCCGCCCGGCTCAGCGGGGATCGCGGATCGATCCCCGCTGAGCAACACGGATCCGCCTGCGGAGGCGGACCGTGTGAAAGAGCCCTTAGTTATAGTCTTATGGCTAAAATGCCATTTTAGTTTGTTGTATTTTAGTCTTATGACTAAAATGCCATTTTTGTTTCAGTCGTATTTTAGTCATCTGAATTGTTTTAGTTTTAGTCGTATTTTAGTCAACTAAAATTGGGTTAATTTAGTCAAGGAAAACATCTTGGAGGTGTGTTTGGCGTCGTTATCGTGTTGGAATACTGCCCTGCGGCCCAGTCTCTGAAAGGAAGGAAATCCTGCTCTGCTTCAGTATGTCACAGTACATGTTGGCATTCATGGGTCCCTCAATGATCTGTAGCTCCCCAGTGCCGGCAGCACTCTTGCAGCCCCAGACCATGACACTCCCACCACCATGCTTGACTGTAGGCAAGACACACTTGTCCTTATACTCCTTACCTGGTTGCCGCCACACACGCTTGACACCATCTGAACCAAATAAGTTTATCTTGGTCTCTTTAGACCACAGGACATGGTTCCAGTAATCCATGTCCTCAATCTGCTTGTCTTCAGAAAACTGTTTGCGGACTTTTTTGTGCATCATCTTTAGAAGAGGCTTCCTTCTGGGACAACAGCTATGCAGACCAATTTGATGCAGTGTGCGGCGTATGGTCTGAACACTGACAGGCTGAACTTCCACCCCTTCAACCTTTGCAGCAATGCTAG
Source organism: Pelophylax lessonae (assembly GCF_965119305.1). NCBI lineage: Eukaryota > Metazoa > Chordata > Amphibia > Anura > Ranidae > Pelophylax > Pelophylax lessonae. The sequence continues at coordinate 497,736,579 of NC_138771.1, forward strand.
CAGCACTCATACATCTATTTCCCAAAGCCAACCACTGGATATGACGCTTAGCACGTGCACTCAGCTTCTTTGGTCAACTATGGCGATTGACAAGGCCTGTTCTGAGTGGAACCCGTCCTTTTAAACCGCTGTATGGTCTTGGCCACCGTGCTGCAGCTCAGTTTCAGGGTCTTGGCAATCTTCTTATAGCCTAGGCAATCTTTATGTAGAGCAACCATCCTTTTTTTTTCAGATCCTCAGAGTTCTTTGCCATGAGGTGCCTTGTTCAACTTCCAGTGACCAGTATGAAAGAGTGAGAGCGATGACACCAAATTTAACAAACCTGCTCCCCATTCACTCCTGAGACCTTGTAACGCTAACGAGTCACATGACTCCAGGATGGGAAAATGGCTAATTGGGCCCAATTTGGACATTTTCACTTAGGGGTGTACTCACTTTTGTTGCCAGACTGGGCCCCAGGACAGTATTCCAACATGATAACCCCAAACACACCTCCAAGACAACCACTGCCTTGCCAAAGAAGCTGAGGGTAAAGGTGATGGACTGGCCAAGCATGTCTCCAGACCTGAACCCTATTGAGCATCTGTGGGGCAAATGGAAGGTGGGGGAGCGCAAGGTCTCTAACATTCACCAGCTCCGTGATGTCGTCATGGAGGAGTGGAAGAGGACTCCAGTGGCAACCTGTGAAGCTCTGGTGAACTCCATGCTCAAGAGGGTTAACGCAGTGCTGGAAAATAATTGTGGCCACACAAAATTTTGACGCTTTGGGCCCAATTTGGATGTTTTCACTTACGGGTGTACTCACTTTTGTTGCTAGTGGTTATTTTGAGGGAACAGCAAATTCACACTGTTGCAGGGATGCAGCCGTGAGGTGGCTACCTCACAGGACTCGTCTGCGATGCTGCAGCGTCATGTCCCTGGCTCACGGCACTCCCTGTCAGATGAGGACAGAGGTTTATCCGTGCATAGAGGCTCCCCCACGCCATCTGGTACAGGTAAGTACTTTTCTGTGTGGGGCCTCTGTCTGGGGTGGCAGTCTGTGTTGCTGTTTGTCCCCATGTCTGTGCCTGTGTGACTCCCTGTGCGATCCCTGCGGGGTTCGCTTGTGCAGATCTGTATGTTTGCCGGGGGTCCCTGTCCCTGTGTCACCTTAGGTGCATGTTTGGGGGTGCAGACGTCTGTGCTGGTGCGGCGACCGCTGTGGGTCAATTTCGCGCGGTCCGCCATCTTTACTGTGGGCACACGTGTATAGCTCCTCTGGGGCGATTGTACATGTCATTTTGGCGCCATCCGCCGCCATTTTGTGGGCGGTGGAACGATCGGTCCGACCGCATGTCGGCGGCCATTTTGGCGTAGCCTCCAATACATTCCTATGGGGCAGCCATTTTCCCGGGGTCTGGCTTATAGTCCAGCCCTCTCCAGCAGCACTTCCTTTCCATCAGCAGCAAGGACACTGGTAGCAACGCTCTGCGGGCTCTGCAGGTTATCACTCTCAATTTCCCTGTGTATATCGCTTCTGGCTCAGTTTCTTTTCGCCTTTGGGGGTCTTTCATAGCTGTGACAGTAGCGGTGGGCTGCGCACACCGCAGTGCTCTTAAAGGGGACAGTACACAGTTTTTTGCACTGTAGTTTATTTTGATAACTTGAGCCATGGATTCTCAGGATAGCAAGTTTCCTCCAGCTTTAGTGGGGGGCCCCAGTTCTCCTGTTGTCCCGCTGCGACCTGATCTGGCTGCTGTAGTAGCAACCTTGGTGGCAAATATGGAAATGCTGATGGCTGAACGGGCTGCGAGAAAGAGGCCCAGGTTGTGTCTCTCTTCTGATTCAGATGGGGATTTGGCTGCTGCTGCGAGCGTGCCCTTCTCAGGGTCCCGCTCATCCTTGGACCCCCCGGGGTCTGAGGGGGAGGCTGAACTGGAGGGTGTTGATACATCCTCCCCAGGGTCACCTGAAGAACGGGCGACCATGGATGAGTTGATTGTTTCTGTAAAAGAAACCTTACATTTGGAGGATGAGCCCAGTCCTCCGGGCGCTGTGTCCTCATTTGGAACGCACAGGACCCGCAAGTCTGCGCAGGTTTTTCCCTGCCCAGTGGAATTTCATTACACTGTTAATGAAGTGTGGCGCACGTTAAAACGTCCATTCCTGGTACCTAGTCGGTTCAAATTGCTTTATCCTTTTGCGCCGGCTACGGAATCACGATGGTGTGTGCCTCCACAGGTAGATCACACTGTGGCCGTGTTGAACAAGGCTACCTTGGTTCCTACTGAGGATACCCCAGTTTTCCGGGATCCCACGGACCGGCGGTTGGAGTCTTCAGCCCGCCATTCCTATACGGTGGCGGGTTTGTTGCTCAAACCCATTTTCGCGTCCGTTCTGGTGGCTCAGGCGGTGGCTGATTGGACTAAGATGCTTAGGAGCAATCTCGTGTCTGATGGTGTTCCGCCTGCCCGGCTGGAAATGGTGGATCAAATCCACCAAGGAGTCATGTATTTGTGTGATGCAGCCTTGAATGAGGCCCCCTTGGTGGCTCGCCTCTCTAGTGTCGCGGTACTTAACCGGCGACTGATATGGCTGAAGAGCTGGTCGGCCGACCAGTCCTCACGGAAAACAGTTGCTGATTTTCCCTATGCTGGCTCTCGCCTTTTTGGCGAGGCGTTGGATACCCTGGTGAAGGGCGTCACGGGGGGCAAGAGCACCATGCTGCCCCAGAACCCGAAGAACAAGTCTTTCCGAGGCAAGCGGGGTTCTGCGCCTAGATCCACTCAGGGGTCCTTTCGTGCCTTTCGGAACCAATCCAAGGGCAAGCCCTTCAAGGCCCAGGGCAACCAGAAGTAGCCCAGGGCGGGTAAGCAGAAGGCCGGCAATGCCGGCTCGGCGGGACAATCCGCCTCTGCCTGAAGGGGCGCCCTCACCCATTTCCGGGGTGGGGGGACGTCTGCGCGGTTTCCTCCAACCTTGGCTGCTCTGGATATCGGACAGGTGGGTTCAGGAAATCGTTCGATCAGGTTACAAGATCGAATTCCTTTCCCGGCCGGCGGACAGATTTTTTTCCCTCCAATCTCCATCTGCTTCCGGGGCGTCTGCAGGACTTGCATCAAGCGGTGCAGGACCTGCTTGCCCAGGGAGTGATTGTCTCGGTACCTCATCAGGACAGGTTTTAGGGGTTTTATTCAAATCTGTTCACTGTGCCCAGGAAGGAGGGCAAAGTGCGTCCTATTCTGGACCTAAAAGCGCTGAACTGCTTCGTGCGTGTTCGGAAATTTCTAATGGAGTCCCTCCGTTCGGTGGTGGCCTCCTTGAGCCCAGGAGAATTCCTGGCTTCGATAGATCTGAAGGATGCGTACCTGCACATCCCTTTCTTCGAGGGTCATCAGCGGTACCTTCGGTTTGCTATCGCAGAGGACCACTACCAGTTTGTGGCGTTACCTTTCGGTCTCGCTTCGGCACACAGGGTGTTTACCAAGGTGTTGGCACCGGTCCTGGGCCTACTGCGGGTCCAGGGCATTGCGGTCCTGGGTTACCTGGACGATCTGCTTCTGAGATCGCGTGCCAGTCAGGACCTTGTGCGCTACCTGTCCATCACGGTACAGACGCTCCAGGAGTTCGGATGGACCATCAACGTTCAAAAATCATCGTTGTCTACGTCGCTTTGCCTTCCCTATCTGGGAATGGTTCTGGACTCTGCTCAGGCAAAGGTGTTCTTGCCGGAGGACAAGCTCCGGGACTTTGCGGGACGAACTCAGGTCCCTCAGGGACAATCCGTCCTCGTCACTCAGGACCTGTATGCGGGGCCTGGGGTTGATGGTGTCGGCCTTCGAGGCGATCCCCTTTGATCAGTTCCACACGCGGGCTCTCCAGACGGAGATCCTGGCCAGGTGGGACAGACTTCCTCAGTCCTTGGATCTGGATGTGTCCCTGAGTCGCCAGACCTGATTGGCTCTTCTATGGTGGATCCAGTCCCCGTCGGTGGCGGAAGGCAAGTCCTTCCGTCCGTTGGTGTGGACAGTGGTTACCACGGATGCCAGCCTGTCGGGCTGGGGTGGGGTCCTGGGCAACCTGTCTGCCCAGGGCACTTGGGCGGAGGAGGAGTCCTCTCTCCCGATGAATGTACTGGAGCTACGAGCGATAAAACTCTGTCTCTTCTAGTGGTCGGAACGTCTCCAGGGCCTGCCTGTTCGCGTACAGACGGACAATGCTACCGCGGTGGCTTACATCAACCACCAGGGGGGCACCAAGAGTGCTCGTGCGGCCAGGGAGGTGTCCGACATTCTGTCTTGGGCCGAGACTCGGCAGTTCACATTCCGGGTGTGGAAAATTGGCAGGCCGACTATCTGAGCCGCCAGACCCTGGACCAGGGGGAATGGTCCCTACACCCGGAGGTCTTTCAGATGCTGTGTGCGAGGTGGGGATCCCCAGATGTGGATCTGTTCGCATCTCAGCTAAATCAAAAGGTGGAAAGGTTCGTGGCAAGAACGCGCGATCCGTTGGCGGACACCTCGGATGCGTTGGTGGCCCCTTGGCATCGGTATCGTCTGATGTACGCCTTTCCTCCAATTCAGTTGCTATCCCGGTTCCTGCGCAGATTGGCCTTGGAACCGCACATGGTGATTCTGGTGGCACTGGACTGGCCACGCCGGTCCTGGTACGCCGACGTTGTTCACCTGGCAGTGGCACCTTCGTGGCGCCTGCCTCTGCGGGAAGATCTCCTGTCTCAAGGTCAGATCTTCCATCCTGCTTTACAGTCGCTGGCTTTAACGGCCCGGCTGTTGAGACCCAGGTCTTGAAGGACAAGGGTCTATCCCCTGAGGTTATCCTTACCCTGATCAAGGCTAGGAAATCCTCCTCTGGTAAGATCTATTACCGTACCTGGAAAGCCTATTTCGCCTGGTGTGAGTCCAGGGGGTTCTCCCCTCGTTCTTACTCGGTGTCGAGAATCTTGGCTTTCCTCCAGTCTGGAGTGGATCAGCGCCTGGCGCTGGCCACGATAAAGGGACAGGTGTCCGCACTGGCTGTCCTTTTCCAACGCCCTGTGGCGTCTCATTCCTTGGTGCGCACCTTCATTCAAGGTGTGCGACATTTGGCTCCTCCCAGGAGGGAGCCCTTACCTCCGTGGGACTTGAACTTGGTTCTGTCCGCGTTGCAGCGTGCTCCCTTTGAATATATCAGGGAGATATCTTTGCCTCTGCTGTCGAAGAAGGTTGCCTTTCTGGTGGCGATCACTTCGGCTCGCAGGGTGTCGGAGCTGGCGGCGTTGTCTTTCCGCTCCCCTTACTTGATAATTCACAAGGATAAGGTGGTTTTGCGACCACCCCCATCCTTCCTTCCCAAGGTGATCTCTGAATATCACCTTAATGAGGACATTGTCCTGCCTTCGCTTTGTACGAAGCCTAAACATCCTAAGGAGATTGCTTTGCATTCCTTGGATGTTGTCAGGGCGATCAGAGTTTACCTGTCGTCTACATAGTCCTTTCGGAAGACAGACTCCCTCTTTGTCCTTCCTGAGGGACCTCGGAAGGGCATGGCTGCGTCCGCAGCGACTATTGCCAAATGGATCAGACAGACCATTGAGCAGGCTTACGCCTTGAAGGAACGGGTTCCGCCCTTCCCTGTTAAGGCGCACTCTACCAGGTCTTTGAGTACTTCCTGGGCCTATTGGCATCGGGCCTCGGTGGCCCAGGTGTGCAAGGCGGCGACTTGGTCGTCGGTGCACACTTTTTCCAAGTTCTACAAAGTAGACGTTCTGGCATCAGCTGATGCTTCTTTTGGCCGCAAAGTTCTCAGTGCGGCTGTGCCATGATGGACCCTTGAATTTTTCTCTGGGTCCCTGGCTGTTGGCATTTGCTTTCCTGGGCTCTTGCTCCTGTTGAGCATTGTTTTTTTCTGTTGCCCAGTTCTTACGGTGCATGTAAGATTCCTTTCTCTGATGTGGGTAATGCGTTGCCTTTTCTACGGTTGCGTCTCCCACCCCTCATGTCTATACTGCTTTGGGACATCCCAATAGTGATGACTTAGAGGAGGCGGCGACTGTCGGAGGACGTAAGAGAAAACTGAATTTTTGTAAAATCTTACCTGTAAAATTCCTTTCTCTGAGTCCTCCGACAGTCGCCGCCCCGCCCCTCTTTTGGGGTTCTTATTACCTACTGCTATGCTACCAAACTGAGTTGGGAGTGGTGATGCAGGGGGGGTATTGACCGGATGGGACAGCCCCCATGGGTGTGTATATGCTAATGCCTTTTGTCTTTGGACTATGTCTATATGCCTAGCTATTCCTATGGATAGGAAGACAATACCCAATAGTGATGACTTAGAGGAGGCGGCGACTGTCGGAGGACTCAGAGAAAGGAATTTTACTGGTAAGATTTTACAAAAATTCCATCTTCCAGCATGGTAAGCCTTTGTGATTGCTTTAACCTGCATCTAATCCAATGTCTTCTAACTACCATTTAGTCTTCACCAGACTGGAAGTCCCAGGAATTGTGGGACTTGTAGTTTCTTCACAGTTTTTAGCCTACAGATAGCGACCATGCATTACCTTGTACAGTGCCATGATGCTTGGCATATGTTTTAAAGAAAAATAAACATCTGACACTGGAATGTGAAGATTTATTCTACTATAGACTGTCTTAACAGACAAATTACCCCATAAATCTACATGGTCATTGTACATCTTAGTTGAAAAGCTGGTAGATTCATAATGCCTTTATGCGGGGATTCAGGTTAGGCTTTGCTTTTTCTCAATATCTTTGCTACCCCTAGTCATCAGGAAAATCATCCAAGACAGAGCAGAACGAATTTTGATAGCTCCATGGGTCCAAAAATAAGCTGGGTCTCAGCTCTGAAGTCTTTGGTAGTCGGTTCTCTCTGGATTCTACAGAATTGTCTGTATTTTTTATCGCAGGATCCGATGTGCCATCTGAATTCTTGGCTCTTCCACCTGAGGCCTGGAGACAGATAGCTGATAGCGGTGAAGTGAATACCAGGTACCTATACACTAAAATTTGGAAGACATTTTTTATTCCTGGCAAAAAAAAAAACCAAAACAAATTGGCATGTAGTCCTATTCAATTCCTACAGTTCTTGGTTAACTCTAGGAAGGACTTAAAAAGGGTTTGTTGCCCAATACCCTTAACCTCTTGGAGCTGGCGCCTCTGGCCATTTTAAGGAGTTTAGGGTCTCAGGAGGCGGGGTCTATGATTACGTGACCGCCGTGATTGGCTGTCACGACGGTCACATGATTGAAAAGCGCCTGATCGCAGGCAGCAATCGTGAACTTTCCTCTAGCCACCGGTTACTGTGCCAGGAGCGTGCAGGGCGCGCTCTCTTGGCACAGCTGCATTCCTCCAAATCACGCAGGGCCCACCCGCCCAGAGGCCGCATATTTACCTGCGGCCGGCACCAATGGGTTAAGGTGCAGGTGGTGGCCCTGGGTCTGCTGGAAATAAGATTGACAAAAATCTATCCAACTTCTAGTCTTATATAGTGTTCCCATCTAGGACTCAGTGCCTCCTAGAGTACCATGGTCTGATGGATTACAGATAATATTTCAGCATTCATCAGTTGTAACCAGTTATTACCTGCTAGCATTACACCTTGCTCCTCAAGGTCAATGGCCCCATCAGGAGCATGGAGGGCAGGCGATTCAAGGGAAGAAATCTCTACTGAGACAAGATATTCTGGCCTGATATTCTGATCTCTCTGAAAGATTGAAGACTAAGATTGGTTCTTCTGCCCCCTACTGCAGCAGTAGAATTGTACTGTCTGGACTGGTCAAGAAAACCATGGCCTAGTGTGTGCCACTTTCCACTTGCTAAGGATATTTTGGTGCAACCCCTGTAACATATTTCACAGCAACCTGTTTCTGTGTGTATAGTCATGCCATTTGTAGGAGGTAACACAGGTTTCATCCTGGCTCCAGGCGCCATCTTGAGCACATTGCTTTGTTACTTGCATGAACATTGCAGCTCCAGCAGCTGCCCTGCTTCAAATTTGGCACATATCTCTGCATCAGCCTTTAATAGGTTATCCAGCAGCCTTTAGTCGTGGGACAGAGATTCAGCCATTTCCTGCCTCAACAAATCCCTTGTGATTCTGATGGAGGATGTTTCAGTCTTCAGAGGCACAGTGGACAAAGTTTTTGGCCCTCCTCAAATCGCTTTTTGCCTTGTCGGGCTCAACCATGCAAGCATATGGTGCGCAACCCCAGAATGATTCTGACTAATTCAAAAATTGCAGCTCCTCCCAGTAGCTATGGGCTACTGTGTATAAATTCTTACCTGACTCTTAAGTCAGTTCATATGTGCATGATTCTCTAGTTGCAGAACTATTTTGAAAGTCTAAGAAATGGTCTGGAAAGGATTCTTTTTGATGGAGAATGACTCTTTGGAGAGTCCTTAGACAGCTTTCACAGGCTGAAAGTCTTCACAATGAGGGGTGTTCCCACTCTTGCAAGTGGGGAGGCTATCTGTTGGCCTTTTCTGCTGCTCTTACTCAGGTCGTTTGGAATCTAGGGGTCCGTGAAATGGTGTCCAAGGGATACATTAGTGGAATATAGTCTTTTGCGGTGTTTAATCTCTCAAGGCATTTTATTATTCACGTGACTCCTCCCAGGAGCCAGCCTATTGCTTGCATCAAGGCTGAGAGCTTTTGAGAGGGTTACTGAGCCCCACCCACCAGCCATGATCTGCATTTATTACATAGAGAAGCACATTGACCTGGGTGATTGAAATAAAAAGGTTTTAAATAAAAATAAAAGGTTTTATTTAAAAATGTATTTGGCTTTTGATGGACAGGAGGGAGGGCAAACTAGGGAAGGCATACTGTAAGCAGATTAAACTGTACTGACTGCTGTACTATTTTGTCTGTTCCATGGCAAAGAAAAAAAAGTAGTTCATAAAGAACTTCCTGCAAGGGAAGTATTACCTGAAATGCAGAGATATTTGACTTCTCTTTAATTCCGTTACAAAATCTCCCAGAGAGTACCCATGACTCATGACTAATTATTCTGTTTGTCAGGTTTGCTGGGGTGGGGGGAGTTAGATTTGCATATTAAGAAGTTAACAAGTTGGAACCTACCACTGCTGACCACCTGAAGATGCCAGTTGCCAGTCTTTAATGCTGATCTACTAAGTTCAAAACACAAATCACTGACCTTGAACAAGTATCTAGATCAGGAGTGTCAGAGAGCAGTTTGCAATCCTTATGTGCATGCTTTTTCCTTGAGAGTAACTCAGAATATATTGCTATAACAGGGTCAGTATGACATCCAGGCAACTATTGACAGTTTTTTTTGTGCTGACAGGTTCCCTTTATCTTACAGCCTTGTGGTGTTTTATTGTATCACAGTATAATTTGCTCTTTACATTTCCCAGAACAATCAATTGCTGTGTATGGAAGGTGACTAGGGAAGGTCAGTAGGGTTCCAATATGTAAGCAAACCACCTAATGTTGTGTGGAATATTGCACATGAAGGGAGGGGTTTCAAATTAATTTGATTTGTCATTGTGTGTAATGGCAAGGTATAGATCTAAGCACTAAAGAGCAGGATGTTGCAGAAATTCAAACAAAAGCTTCACTTAGAATGTGTGTTTTTCTAGGATCAGGTTTTTTTTTCAGTTGTGCTCCCTGAACACAAGAGGATGCATTATCAGCGTATCTTTCTCTCTTGTAAGGTCTGTTATATCGAAGGTCACCGAGTAATCAGCTTGGCGAATGAGATGTTTGGGTACAATGGCTGGTCGCACTCCATTACTCAGCAGAATGTGGGTGAGTTGCAACAACATAAAATGAAGATTGGACATGTTTTTAGATTTAAGAACTATACCCTGGTTATAGTTCCAGGAACCTTTTTCTATAGCGCTTAAACTTTTGTCAAACTTTGAATAAAGCCCAATGCAACAACAGAAATTTTCTTTGAAAGCTGGACTTTGAGACACCCACCTTATCAGCAGGTTGCTGTGCCTAAAGCGGATCTGGCCTATAATTGACATCTATGAGTTGTCTTGTTGGGTGTTAACTGCTTAAATCTGCAGTACAGTATAACTCTAACCCACTCCGAGAGTCCTCAGAATTTTGCTATTGTCCTAAGGTGATGGATCATTTCACTCCTACAGAAAAATCACTTAGCTTTTAAGTGTAACTAAAGGAAAACTTTTTTTTTTCTTAGGATGGAGTAGGGGGGGGGGGGTTTATAACGCTTAATTTCCTGTCCTGTAGCCAAAACAGGAAGTCAGAAGAAATCCCTCCAAAATATAAGTATCCCCGTGTGTTACCAGAATCATCAGAACTAGCATCCCCGTTGAAAGATTTCCCTTCTAGTAGTGTTCTGATTTCAACCCAAAATTTGGAGTTTTCTGTTACTTTAATTTTCTTTGATCATGGTAAACAGGACAAATAGAGTAAATCACCCTAAGGAGGGCACAGACACCGATACAAACTGACAGGTGTTCTAGTCCCTCTCCACTCTGTTCAAAAATGAAACAGAAGTTTTGCCTTTTGTTACATCTTAAAAAATGTATTATTTTCCAATTCTTTGATTGAAGAATTTGACTCTTGAATGGGCTTCACTGTCTACAATAATTTAACAACTGTATAAAACAGTAGAAGCAGTGCATCCAGATTGATGCAATCTTAATAAAACCTTGGAAACTGTACCTGGACCCCATTCTGTGGGCATGGCCTGTAATGTTGCTTTGGGGACTGGATCCTGCATGGGCGCTCATGCGTGTAGTTATCCGTAGGGTATTATACAGGTCCATTCCTATGGAACCCAGACCCTGATGACCCCATTCAGAGGTATGCACAAAGTGATGGCCAAAGCCTGGACCCTATATAGAGACCGGCAATGTGGACAGGTAATACAGGGTCTCCCTCTATCTGACCGTTGCTGTGTTTGGAATGTATTCACTTTACAGTGTAAACTTTGCAAACTTGGCACTAACACTCGGAGCTTGGTTTAAGAGCTTGAGGGTATCAACTCTGGGCACAGTTCCCATACCCACACCCAAAAATAGATAGGAACTAGAGAAATGACACAAGCATGCAATCACATAGTCCTAGGACCCAGTCGTGATGCTGCCTAGTTAAAGGACTTTTAAGGGTATGAGGCTGTCAAAATAAAGGTGAGCATGTATATAAAAGAATACATTTTATTGAGGTACAAATTACTTAAAAACAATATTCATCAATGACATTGGAAATTACATCATAATCACAGACTAGTATGAACTGTAAATGGTGACGTAAAAAGCCGGTTCAACGCGTTTTGCAAATTGGTATAACCAATGGCTGCTTTATGGAACACAAAGAAAGACGGCCATATAATCTATGCAGATTTAGAGAAAACAAAAAAAAAAAGAAAAAATCACAATAAATATAAATTATATAATGTAGAAAATATGTGTTGTATATAACTAAACATACAAACATACATGTATGCTCACCATATTTAAGACTTAAAAACATATATGAAGTAGTGATTCAGTCAGGTGTTCTCCAGACGCCCATACGGAAGTCATAGTCCCCGATTGTCTTCACAGGAGGCGTAAAAATACACCAACCATAAGGACACATGTAATTGGTATGGACTGGACCATGCCTCAACAGAGCAATAGGAAAAAGCAGGCAACAGACACTGTGGATCCTATAGATGGTGACCTCCAGGAAATATATGCAGCGTCTGGGTAAATGGATAATACCGAATGTTACTTTAAATTTGGCCAGAAAAAAAGGCATATATATATATATATATATATATACAGTGGGTACGGAAAGTATTCAGACCCCCTTAAATTTTTCACTCTTTGTTATATTGCAGCCATTTGCTAAAATCATTTAAGTTCATTCTTCTTCCTCATGAATGTACACATAGCACCCCATACTGACAGAAAAACACAGAATTGTTGACATTGTTGCAGATTTATTAAAAAAGAAAAACTGAAATATAACATGGTCCTAAGTATTCAGACCCTTTGCTGTGACACTCATATATTTAACTCAGGTGCTTTCCATTTCTTCTGATCATCCTTGAGATGGTTCTACACCTTCATTTGAGTCCAGCTGTGTTTGATTATACTGATTGGACTTGATTAGGAAAGCCACACACCTGTCTATATAAGACCTTCCAGATCACAATGCATGTCAGAGCAAATGAGAATCGTGAGGTCAAAGGAACTGCCTGAAGAGCTCAGAGACAGAATTGTGGCAAGGCACAGATCTGGCCAAGGTTACAAAAAGATTTCTGCTGCACTTAAGGTTCCTAAGAGCACAGTGGCCTCCATAATCCTCAAATGGAAGACGTTTGGGACGACCAGAACCCTTCCTAGAGCTGGCCGTCCGGCCAAACTGAGCTATCGGGGGAGAAGAGCCTTGGTGAGAGAGGTAAAGAAGAACCCAAAGATCACTGTGGCTGAGCTCCAGAGATGCAGTCAGGAGATGGGAGAAAGTTGTAGAAAGTCAGCCATCACTGCAGCCCTCCACCAGTCGGGGCTTTATGGCAGAGTGGCCCGACGGAAGCCTCTCCTCAGTGTAAGACACATGAAAGCCCGCATGGAGTTTGCTAAAAAACACCTGAAGGACTCCAAGATGGTGAGAAATAAGGTTCTCTGGTCTGATGAGACCAAAATAGAACTTTTTGGCCTTAATTCTAAGCGTGGAGAAAACCAGGCATTGCTCATCACCTGTCCAATGCAGTCCCAACAGTGAAGCATGGTGGTGGCAGCATCATGCTGTGGGGGTGTTTTTCAGCTGCAGGGACAGGACGACTGGTTGCAATCGAGGGAAAGATTAATGCGGCCAAGTACAGGGATATTCTGGACAAAAACCTTCTCCAGAGTGCTCTGGACCTCAGACTGGGCCGAAGGTTTACCTTCCAACAAGACAATGACCCTAAGCACACAGCTAAAATAACGAAGGAGTGGCTTCACAACAACTCCGTGACTGTTCTTGAATGGCCCAGCCAGAGCCCTGACTTAAACCCAATTGAGCATCTCTGGAGAGACCTAAAAATGGCTGTCCACCAACGTTTACCATCCAACCTGACAGAACTGGAGAGGATCTGCAAGGAGGAATGGCAGAGGATCCCCAAATCCAGGTGTGAAAGACTTGTTGCATCTTTCCCAAAAAGACTCCTGGCTGTATTAGATCAAAAGGGGCTTCTACTAAATACTGAGCAAAGGGTCTGAATACTTAGGACCATGTAATATTTCAGTTTTTCTTTTTTAATAAATCTGCAACAATGTCAACAATTCTGTGTTTTTCTGTCAGTATGGGGTGCTATGTGTACATTCATGAGGAAGAAGAATGAACTTAAACGATTTTAGCAAATGGCTGCAATATAACAAAGAGTGAAAAATTTAAGGGGGTCTGAATACTTTCCGTACCCACTGTATATGTATATATATATATATATATATATATATATATATATATATATATATATATATATATATATATATATATATAAACATATGAGCATCAAAGTAACCCCCACATGTTGAATATAGCTATCTTTATAATTATAAAAGGGGGCCGGAGAAAAAATATCCCAAACGATTAACTATGGGGGACAGAGTGATGACAACATGCATAAGTTAAATTACCATCCACTCACAGTTACCACCATTGTGAGTAGGGATGAGATAGTAGTGGTCAAAGATTAGAATGCTCTCAACTCAGAAGCAAGAGTCCAATAAATAGATAAGAGTATCCTCTCTAGGGGAGATATGAGTAATCTCTCAAACCCACCAAGGGACCTTACCTGCCGCTTGTAAATCACTCTGTTCCAGTGGCGCACAGAGAGGAGCCGACTGCCAGCGTCCTCTCCACGCTCGCCACTAAAGAGTCGGTCCTACCGGAAGCAACTGGACGTTGCCAGCCCCCTGTGTCACTTCCGGTGCGGGCGCAATGCGACTGCTCTCGCACCCGAAGCATAGCGAGCCACAAGAGAGACTCCCTGATCGTGACGCCGCGCAGTCCCGATCCCGGACTGGATCGAGAAGGGACACAGGCTAGAGACTACACTCCAAACCCTGTCCCTGCTTTGTGCCCGAATCCACAGCCATGTGAGCTGATGACTAACCGGGCAAGGCACACCTGGCTGAAAACGCAACAAACCAAAAACAACAGCAAACACCAATAGCTGAAAATATATCATATATTCTATGCATAGACATTTATCACTACTAACATTAACATCCATGTTGGAAAAAAAAAAGATATGTCAAATAAATATGTACACACCTATAAAAAGGGTTTGAAGGACATGACAGTGTTCAAGCCAGGCCATGATGTGGCTTGCAAGTTATATATTCATTTTGCCTCCTCTTAGGGGTGACTTTGATAACCGTATTTTACAAAAAGAGGCAAAATGAATATATACCTTGCAAGCCACATCATGGCCTGGCTTGAACACTGCCATGTCCTTCAAACCCTTTTTATAGGTGTGTACATATTTGACATATTTTTTTCAGTCAGATGGACAATATTTCTCTCTCCGTTCTCCCCCCCCCCTTTTTTTTTTTCCAATATGAATGTTAATGTTAGTAGTGATAAATGTACCCCTGAAGAATATGATTTTGTATCTTTTTATACATACATACATGATATTCTGTTTCCATCACTTGTCTACTAGTTACTTAATTGTTGGCCGATAAAGTCCCCTTTTTCAGAGGTCCCCTCTTGGTGGACAGCGAGGTGTGTCCTCCCAGGTTTTCCCATAAACCTGCTACCATATACTGCCAGCACTCTCTTCAGCCCAGGTACCTGAGTGGGGTTAAGATTGGAGTTTATCTGGAGGTCTGGGTCTACCTCCCTGGTGTCAGCTAGCAGGTCTAGAAGTGGATCAGCCTTCTCAGGCTCCGGCTAGTTGCAGACCAGTATGACATAGGCGGTGCCCTCATGATGGACTTTGATCATGTTCACATGAAAGGCCTTCTGCTGTCTACTCCCTTATCCCAACCTGACCAAGTAGGTGGTATCAGTCAGACGCTGGGTGATGATGTATGGGCCCTCCCGTGCTTCTTGGAGTTTGTTCTGCCGCAGGGGAAGCAGAACATAAATCTCCTGACCAGTGTTATATGTCCGCTCCTAGCATTACGGTCATACTAACGTTTCTGCCTGGTCTGACCTATGTCTTGTTTTCCCGTACAATATCAACCAGCATCTCCATTTTGTCTCTGAATTTTAGGATGTAATCCACAACAGAGACCTC
Organism: Pelophylax lessonae; assembly: GCF_965119305.1. NCBI lineage: Eukaryota > Metazoa > Chordata > Amphibia > Anura > Ranidae > Pelophylax > Pelophylax lessonae. The sequence goes on from NC_138771.1 coordinate 497,751,787, forward strand.
TGGGTCAACAATTTTGCCCTTCCAGGTCTCACGGATTAGGTCCAGGAGCCCTCTTACATTCCGTCCGTACAGAAGTTCAGACGGCGAAAAGACTGTGGACTCCTGGGGCAGCTCTCTGTACGAAAACAGCAGATGAGGCAGATATCATTCCCAGTTCTTTCCTTGGGAATCCACAAAGGTGCACAACATTTGTTTTAGGGTACCATTGAAATGCTCGCACAAGCTGTTTGTAGATGATAAGGACTGGCCATTATATGCGTTATCTGTATTTTTTGACAGCTTGCTTCAAGTCTGTCACAAACTGGGGGCCTAGATAGCTAATGAGCTCAACCAGAAATCCCACTCTTGTGAAGATCCCCAGCAGGGCACCAGCGACCTTGTCTGCCCGAAGTCAGGAGAGAGCTACAGCCTCTGGATAATGCAAGGCATAGTCAACGACTGTCAGGATATAATGTTTGCCTAAACTGCTAAGGATGCCTAGAGATGGCTAGAGGCCCAACGATATCCACTTTCACCCTCTCAAAAGGTTAATCAATCACAGGCAAAGGTTGTAGTGGAGCCCTGTGTACATCTCCTACCTTGCCAACTCGCTGGCAGGTAACACAGAACCGACAGTAGACAGCTATGTCAGTAAGCATGGTAGGCCAATAAAAGTTGTATGTCAACCACCCCTGGGTCTTAGTGATCCCCAAGTGCCCTGTTAGGGGAATCCCATGAGCCACTTTCAGCAGCTGTCCCCTAAATTGACTGGGTACAACAAACTGCCTCCCACCTTTGTCAGTCTCATTCCCTTCTGCAGGAAAACCCTCTCTGTACAGTTTTAATTTGTCCCAGTAGACCTTTTGTTTGTCATTCTCTGCAGGGGGGCAATCAGCTACACTCCTGAGCTGCTCTAGTGTTTGGTCTGTCTGCAGTGCTGTCTCAAAGGCAGAACAAGTCCCAGCAAGCAGTCCTGTGGCACACAAAAACAGCTGCTGAGGCTCAGCAAAGGAGGAGAGACCTCCTCCTGCTGTTCTGCGACCAGGGCCTGCATCTCAGCTGCCTTTGCAGCACTGCAAGTTACCAGCACTATTGGCAATGCATCATCATCACATTTACATTTACAGTTGAAGCCTAATTGAAACCTACACCGTCACAGGCAAGGGGGTCTCCTCTTCTTCCTTGGAAGGAGGAGGACCTTGTACTTCCATTCCACCCTTCCCAGGTTGCCCAGATGTTAAACTTGCATCTTTACACAGTACCTTGGGAAGTCCAGAGGGTTCCGTGGGGGTGTCCTCAGAAGGGGAATAATATGAGACAAGGGTCCCTAAATCAGCACCCAACAACACAGCAAGTGGGGATTTCCTCAGAGACTCCCACCTCTCTCATCCCACTTTCTGCAACCCATTCAGTGAACACATATGCAGGGTGTATGCGGGAAAGGGTACCCCCCAACTCCAGTGAGGGTAAGAAACTTCTCTGGGATGATGTCTGTTTCGTCTATCACCTCTGATCTGACCAATGTGACTTCAGCTCTGGTATCACAAAAACCAGTTACAGTCCGGTTGCCTATGGTGTCTGGCTGTAAGTTGGTGTTGGTTCCCTGAGGTTTCCCACTGACGAACAGCACAGCACAAGGGTTGCTGGCCGGCTGGCCAGATGCTGCTTAGGGCACTGTTTCCTGAGATGGACGAGTTTTCCACAGGTGTAACATCTGCGGGTTGTCAGTCAGGAATGGCTTGGCACCTGGAACTGCAGGTTTGCAGGAACTGCAGGTTGTCAGTCAGGAATGGCTTGGCACTAGAACTTGCAGGCGGAGGAAGGGTTGCCATTGGTAATTTCCTTCCTTTCAAGCCATTCAGAGGAGCCTTGCGATGGTCAGATACCCGAGTGTTGATATACAGTGTCTCCAAAAAGTGAGTACACCCTCACGTTTTTGTAAATTATTTTATATTTTTTCATGTGACCGCACGGAAGAAATTACACTTTGCTACAATGTAAAGTAGTGAGTATACAGCTTGTAAAACCATGTAAATTTGCTGTCCTCTCAAAATAACTCAACACAAAGCCATTATTGTCTAAACTGCTGGCAACAAAAGTGAGTACACCCCTAAGTGATAATGTTCAAATTGGGCCCAAAGTGTCTATTTTGTGTGGCTACCATTATTTTCCAGCACTGCCTTAACCGTCTGGGACATGGAGTTCACCAGAGCTTCACAGGTTGCCACTGGAGTCCTCTTCCACTCCTCCATGACGACATCACAAAGCTGGTGGTTGTTAGAGACCTTACACTCCTCCGCCTTCCGTTTTAGGATGCCCCACAGATGCTCAATAGGGTTTAGGTCTGGAGACATGCCTGGCCAGTCCATCACCTTTACCCTCCGCTTCTTTAGCAAGGCAGTGGTTGTCTTGGAGGTGTGTTTGGTGTGGTTATCATGTTGGAATACTGCCCTGTGGCCCAGTCCCTGAAGGGAGAGGATCATGCTCTGCTTCAGAATGTCACAGTACATGTTGGCATTCATGGTTCCCTCAGTGAACTGTAGCTCCCCATTTGGCGGCAGCACTCATGAGGCCCCAGGCCATGGCACTCCCACCACCATGCAATTGCAGAGTTTTGCCCATTGGAACTTTAGATGAAGCGCCACTCAACCAGTAATAAAAACATAGTACAAGTCTATTAAATATATGCCAGCAATGAAACTGGGAAAGGGTGTCATAATGCCAAACAGTTGGCCAAAGTATACAAATCCATTACATTGGTACATACAGTAATCAAATAGTACATAGTAAATGTGTCGTAGCATCTTTGGTTGACTGTAGGCAAGACACACTTGTCTGTGTACTCCTCACCTGGTTGCCGTCACACACACTTGACACCATCTGAACCAAATAAGTTTATCTTGGTCTTATCAGACCACAGGACATGGTTCCAGTAATCCATGTCCTTAGTCTGCTTGTCTTCAGCAAACTGTTTGCAGGCTTTCTTGAGCATCATCTTTAGCAGAGGCTTCCTTCTGGGACAATAGCCATGCAGACCAGTTTGAGGCAGTGTGTGGCGTATGGTCTGAGCACTGACAGGCTGACCCCCCACCCCTTTAACCTCTGCAGCAATGCTGTCAGCACTCATACGTCTATTTCCCAAAGACAACCTCTGGATATGATGCTGAGCATGTGCACTCAACTTCTTTGGTTGAACATAGCGAGGCCTTTTCTGAGTGTAACCTGTCCTGTTAAACCGTTGCATGGTCTTGGCCACGTGCTGCAGCTCAGTTTCAGGGTCTTGGCAATCTTCTTATAGCCTAGGCCATCTTTATGTAGAGCAACAATTCTTTTTTTCAGATCCTCAGAGAGTTCTGTGCCATGAGGTGTCTTGTTGAACTTCCAGTGACCAGTATGAGAGAGTGAGAGCGATAACACCAAATTTACCATACCTGCTCCCTATTCACACCTGAGACCTTGTAACACTAACTAAGTCACATGACACCGGGGAGAGAAAATGGCTAATTGGGCACAATGTGAAAATGTTCACTTAGGGGTGTACTCACTTTTGTTGCCAACGGTTTAGACATTAATGGCTGTGTGTTGAGTTATTTTGAAGGGGCAATAAATTTACACTGTTATTCAAGCTTTACACTCACTACTTTACCTTGCAGCAAAGTATCATTCATTTGTCACATGAAAATATATAATAAAATATTTACAAAAATGTGAGGGTTGTACTCACTTTTGTGAGATACTGTAGGTATCTGCCAGTTCTGCTGCTGCTTTGGTAGAAGCTGGCTTCTGCTTTCACACAAACTGTCTGAGATCTGAAGGACAGATTTGCAAAAGTTGATCTTTAATCATAAGATCTTCTAGGGACTCAAAAGAATCAGCATCCAAGCCTCTAGTCCACTGCCGGAATGTGGTGCATAAGCTACTTACTACATCCATATATGAGTCCCCAGGCCCCTTTTGCAAGGACCTGAATCGCTTCCGGTACACTTCCAGGGTTAACTGATACTTTTGGATGAATATAAAAGGTGATATCACGCTACAATAAGGTGCTAATAGAAAAGATAGCAAAAATAGAAAAGAAAGAAGTTGCATAGAAGGCTCAAACAAAGGTATATGGTGTATAAAATTGCGTACTTTATTGAAACAGATAAAAACTGCAAAGGCAAAAAAATGATAACAAGATACACAGTACAAAAAGCTATTGGACATTGGATAAAACCATAGAATAAGAGGTCCGCCTCTAAGATGACACAGATACCCCACTATAGCTCCACCCACCACCCAGACCACACTGGGCCATCCAGATAATCCACCACCCCAGGACCCCAAAAGGACACCTTCCCCCTTCAAATCCACAGATAGAGGGTGAACTTGATAGTAACCCGGTCAGGAGTACGGATATAGAGCTTCACAGAAAGAACAAGCTATTAATGATGTTGGTGCCGGTTAAACTATGTAAAGTTCATCCAGGAGAAGGGAGGCAAACTTCATGATGAAGACTTCACAGAGGGGCGGGGGGGATCGGGCTAAATGTCACGGATTGAGAAGAACCAGTGTTCCAACCACCAAATCAAAAACAGAGGGCTTTATTTCTCCACAGCATCACATTCTGGTTTGGAGCACTTGTTTGTAATGAGACATTTCTGAATAGACACCTTGTAGTAATAAAAAAAAACGGAAATAATGGCAATGCAGGAAATTTTCAGCAGCATAACATGTAGCAGATGGCAATGCAGGCAATGCAGGAAATTTTCAGCAGCATAACATGTAGCAAATGGCAATGCAGGAAATTTTCAGCAGTATAACATGTAGCAGACAAACTGGCAGGATTTCACCAGCATAGCATATAGCGGACAAACCAACACTGTTCAAGCAGCATAACATATAGCAGACATAACAGTGTGAGTTCAAGCAGCATGTGATGCTCTACTACTCTCTACGCTCTTGGGTCAAGTGATTGGGAGGTACTGATCCACCTTTATATGGGAGCCATGACCAGGGTCCTCCTGAGTTCATTGAGGAAAATGCAGGTTGCCTGATATAGTATAGGCGGTATAGTGAGAAATAAGATTCTCTGTTCTGATGAGACCAAAATAGAACTTTTTGGCCTTAATTCTAAGCGGTATGTGTGGAGAAAACCAGGCACTGCTCATCACCTGTCCAATACAGTCCCAACAGTGAAGCATGGTGGTGGCAGCATCATGCTGTGGGGGTGTTTTTCAGCTGCAGGGACAGGACGACTGGTTGCAATCGAGGGAAAGATGAATGCGGCCAAGTACAGGGATATCCTGGACAAAAACCTTCTCCAGAGTGCTCTGGACCTCAGACTGGGCCAAAGGTTTATCTTCCAACAAGACAATGACCCTAAGCACACAGCTAAAATAACGAAGGAGTGGCTTCACAACAACTCCGTGACTGTTCTTGAATGGCCCAGCCAGAGCCCTGACTTAAACCCAATTGAGCATCTCTGGAGATACCTAAAAATGGCTGTCCACCAACGTTTACCATCCAACCTGACAGAACTGGAGATGATCTGCAAGGAGGAATGGCAGAGGATCCCCAAATCCAGGTGTGAAAGACTTGTTGCATCTTTCCCAAAAAGACTCCTGGCTGTATTAGATCAAAAGGGGGCTTCTACTAAATACTGAGCAAAGGGTCTGAATACTTAGGACCATGTGATATTTCAGTTTTTCTTTTTTAATAAATCTGCAACAATGTCAACAATTCTGTGTTTTTCTGTCAGTATGGGGTGCTATGTGTACATTCATGAGGAAGAAGAATGAACTTAAATGATTTTAGCAAATGGCTGCAATATAACAAAGAGTGAAAAATGTAAGGGGGTCTGAATACTTTCCGTACCCACTGTAAATAACATGTAAATATCAGCTGAATCGCCAGATATAAAAAGTGCAGTTACTACTGTGTCAATACATAACATGAATCACTCACAGCAGCGCTAAACCAAAAGCAATCCACTCTGAGTCACTACAGGTAAAAAATAATTAATCCTCTAAATGAATGCAAGTGTCCATGTGATATAACAAGCAGTCTCTACTAATCATAAGTGCAGTGTTTGGTAGCAGAGTGACATGGGGGTCCGTGGTATTAGATCGAAACAACAGTGGTACTTCAATCAAATGAAAAAACGATGGGTCCACCACCACACCTCCAGTGCTCCCCTCCAGATTTAACACTCACCAGATCAACATAGATCAGAAGCCTCTATATCACTGCCTTTCAGTTGTCTTTCAAAGCCCCTGGTTAAGCGATAGCGGTCACTGCAGACTGTAGCTTCCTGTTTCTCTAACCCAGACTTTCCAATAGCATGTAATCAGATCCACCAATGGGAAAAGACAAGAGTAGGGCTCGGATAGTGTGATATCGTTTTAACTTTTATTGCTCAATACCAATACATCCGTCCCCCCCTTTTAAAAATGCTTACACTCAAATGAAAAGTATTCAGCGTGTAAACAAATGGAGTACCGCCAGTGTGCTGCCCGATGCAGCCGCTCTGTCCGATCCCCGCAGGTATCCAACCTCTGCTAAGGAATACTCGGCTTTACGGTGAGGACATCCGGCTTCTGGCGTCTCCACAGTAGCGGCGTGCTGGCGTTCTGACGCTTTTCGTCGTAAGCGACTTCAACTGAGGACGTCAGCACGCTCCCCTGACGTCCAATTTATCCGCCCACAAGTCCAGCCTCCCAGACTCGATAGCCAATACGCATGTCAGGGCGGCACCTCGCAGTCTCCGTCTTGACATGTAGTAAAATAGACGGCATTGCAATGTACAACCACATACACTGCAATATCCACATGCAATCTTCGTTTATTCGTATTGCATTTTCTCGCAATTTCTTACTCTAGACATACTCCTGCATGGTACCGCACATGCATATATGTCCCTATGTAAGCCAATTACTAATTAATAGTTTATACGCTCAATAAACACATATAACATATCAGACAAATGTACAATAATTCCAATATTTACACTAATATTTAAAAAACACATAAGATAAATGAATAATATTAAAATGAAATACTGAGCTATATGCTCCTAAACACTCAATAAATATGTAAAATTTATATAAAAATAGCTATAATTGGTTACATATCCATATTAATTATCAGGAAGAAAAAGGAAGGGCTATTCCACTAAAAGCAATTAGTTAATTATCAACTGTTTAAAATATTAAAATATTGAAATATTAAAATATTAAAATATTAAAACATGACAATTAATAATTACTTAAAAAACAATTATGATCCAGATCTATGTTCAACCCATTAGGTGTAAGAGCATTTGTTAGATAGATCCACTGAGTTTCTTTTTTGTATAGCTCCCTCATTCTGTTTGCTCCTCGCCATGAGTGGGGCATCTTCTCTATCCCCCAAAACTTCAAACCCCATGGGTCCCTATTGTGTTTCTCTCTAAAGTGCAATGGTACACTGTGCTCTTTGAAACCTGTGGTAATCTTATAAATATGCTCTGAAATACGTTTTCCCAATCTCCTTTTCGTTTGGCCAATATATATAAGACCGCATGGGCATTCCATGCCATATACCACGTGGGTTGATGTACAAGAGGTACATAGACGACCTTTTTTTCATATGGGCGGGGACTGAATCATCCCTAAAAGAATTTGCCGAATGTTTGAATTCCAATGGGCAGAATATTCGGTTAGATTTTTCCTGGAGTCGGGACACGATCAATTATTTGGATGTGTGTATCAACTTAATAGATAAACAAATAACAACTAAAGCCTATTTTAAACCAACAGATAGGAATGGTTTTCTTCCTATTCAAAGTGGTCACCATCCAAGTTGGTTGAGGAACATACCCAAGGGACAAATGCTCAGAATTCTACGGAATTGTACAACGAATGAGGATTTCATTACTCAGTCAACGATCATAAAAAACAGATTCGTGGAGAAAGGGTATAGGCCAGATGTTATTGACCAAACGGTTGAAGAGGTATATGCTATATCACAGGATACCTGTCTGTTAACAACCAATAAAACATCTAATGATGGACACCAATGGGGGTTTATTACGGACTTTAATGTCCAATACAAAGACTTTGAGGATGTTGTTAAAAAACATTGGAATATCTTAAGATTGGATAAAACCTTGGGACCAGTATTGCCTGAACAACCTCGGTTTATATATCGCAAAGCACCATCTATCGGGTATAGAATAGTTAAAAAAGTGCTTGATCCTCCTAAGTTGCCTAAGATCTTTTGGAACATGACAGGCTTCCATGCGTGTAGAAGATGTAAGGCATGCCGGCAAGTGAATACCCATTATCGAGGACTTACATTCTTTACATCAAATGCAAATGGGAGAACTTTTGAGATTAAGGAATTCATTTCCTGCTTGTCAACCCACGTGGTAAATGGCATGGAATGCCCATGCGGTCTTATATATATTGGCCGAACGAAAAGGAGATTGGGAAAACGTATTTCAGAGCATATTTAAAAGATTACCACAGGTTTCAAAGAGCACAGTGTACCATTGCACTTTAGAGAGAAACACAATAGGGATCCAACGGGTTTGAAGTTTTGGGGGATAGAGAAGATGCCCCACTCATGGCGAGGAGCAAACAGAGTGAGGGAGCTATCCAAAAAAAACTCAGTGGATCTATCTAACAAATGCTCTTACACCTAATGGGTTGAACATAGATCTGGATCTTAATTGTTTTTTAAGTAATTATTAATTGTCATGGTTTAATATTTTAAACAGTTCATAATTAACTAATTGCTTTTAGTGGAATAGCCCTTCCTTTTTCTACCTGATAATTAGTATGGATATGTAACCAATTATAGCTATTTTTATATCAATTTTATAATTTTACATATTTATTGAGTGTTTAGGAGCATATAGCTCAGTATTTCATTTTAATATTATTCATTTATCTTATGTGTATTTTAAATATTAGTGTAAATATTGGAATTATTGTACATTTGTCTGATATGTTATATGTGTTGAGCGTATAAACTATTAATTAGTAATTGGCTTACATAGGGACATATATGCATGTGTGGTACCATGCAGGAGTATGTCTAGAGTAAGAAATTGCCAGAAAATGCAATACGAATAAACGAAGATTGCTTGCGGATATTGCAGTGTATGTGGTTGTACATTGCAATGCCGTCTATTTTACTACATGTCGGGACGGAGACTGCGAGGTGCCGCCCTGACATGCGTATTGGCTATCGAGTCTGGGAGGCTGGACTTGTGGGCGGATAAATTGGACGTCAGGGGAGCGTGCTGACGTCCTCAGTTGAAGTCGCTTACGACGAAACGCGTCAGGACGCCAGCACGCCGCTACTGTGGAGATGCCAGAAGCCGGATGTCCTCACCATAAAGCCGAGTCTTCCTTAGCAGAGGTTGGATACCTGCGGGGTGTAACGCTCCTGCGTTTTACGTATGATGTGGATTTTCAGCTGCAGAAATATTCCACTTCAGTAGTCATGTAGAGAAACGCTGAGACACCAATCCCAACTCTCAATGACTCATCATGTGTGGATGATCTCAATTCAGCAAGTAAATACACACACTCAATAAGATGTTTCCTAGAGTGACTTATGTATATAGTAACACAGCGATGATAGGCTGAAGAGACAGGTTGGGTAGAGATGGTAGATGACAGACACTTGAAAGGAAATGTTCTTGAAAGTAAGATAGTAGCAGATGGGATGCAGATAGGTTTAGCAATCATGTATGGTAGTAGATGACAGAGTAGCAGGTGGACATACAAGAGAGATCAACCCAGTGCAAGAACAGGTGGTAGTAGGCTCAAGAGCTAGCAATCTTAGATAATGCAGATGTAGTAATAGTCCTTAGTATGCAGAGCTAGATAGTGTAAGCTTTAGTATAAAGGTTATAGAGGTTTCCCCTGTGGGGTACTTATCACTAATAGCAATGTAGCAGAGGAGAGGTTCGGCAAGAGCGGATGATCCGGTAGCGGGATACAGGGATCAGCGCAGCGTGGTTCCGACAGCGAGGTATGCTTGCAAGCATGAGAGCTTCAAGTCAGGTTAGCATCAAGGCACAAAGCAGTTTGAACGAACACATGTGAGTGAGAGCCGGCGATCTAAATAGCCATCCAGTCCGGCGCTCAGTGATGACAGCATCAGTCTTAAAGGTGTATGCGCACCTTACCAAAAGAGAATGGTGGGGTGCATACACTTATGAAAGAGTAATTAGGGTACCCAAAGGTACCAGAAGATTACAGTACCCCCCCCTTAAGGCCGGCTCCTGAAGGCCTCTGGAGCTGGTTTGTCTGGGTACTTCGCATACAAATTGCGAATTAATCTAGAGGCATGTATGTCAGAGGTGTTTAGCCAGGTGTCGTCTTGGGGCCCATAGTTCTTCCATCGAACCAAGTACTGAAGTCTTCCTCTGTGGATACGAGAATCCAGAATCTCTTTTATCTCATATTCTTCTCCACCTTCAACTTGTACAGGAGGAGGAGGTGGGATAGTAGGCCTTATTCCTTGGTCAGGAACATGGGGCTTCAGTAGTGACACATGGAAAATGGGATGTATTTTGAGGTCTATTGGCAATGTAAGCTGTACTGCAGCTTTTCCAATAAGTTTCTTGATTGGGAAAGGTCCCAAGAACAGAGGTCCAAGCTTTTTGCTAGGGATTTTCAGTCTTAAATTTTTTGTTGAGAGCCAAACGAGGTCCCCGATAGCGTACTGAGGAGAAGGTCTTCTGCGAAGATCATAGTACTTCTTTTGTTGACTATGAGCGTGTGCAATGGTAGTATTAAGCAAACCCAGAGAGTCCTTTATTTGGGTAAGATAGTCTGAAGCTACTGGGTTATTTGAAGGAAGGATGCGTGGTGGAAGAATAGAGGGATGAAACCCATAGTTCAAGTAGAACGGACTCTGCTTGGTCGTACTGTGGGTTGCGTTGTTGTAGGCAAATTCTGCCAGAGGGAGAAGATCCACCCAATCATCCTGTTGGTAAGAAGTGTAACAACGTAAATATTGCTCGATGCATTGGTTGACTCTTTCAGTCTGTCCGTTGGTCTGCGGATGGTAAGGAGAAGTGAGCTTCCGCTCGATCCGTAGTATGTGACATAGTTCTTGCCAGAACTTGGAAATAAATTTTGATCCACGGTCAGACAGAGTTTTTGGGATACCATGTAACTTAAAGACATGTTTCATCAGGAGTTCTGCCGTTTGTTTAGACGAAGGTAGTCTGCGAATAGCAATGAAATGTGCCATTTTTGTCAGATGGTCCACTGACACTAAGATGGTATTAAATCCTTTGGAAGGAGGCAATTCCACTATAAAGTCCAAGGACACAACTTCCCATGGAGTTTGGGGTATTGGTAGACTGCATAGTAGACCGGATGGTCTCGTAGTGTCAATTTTGGACCTGGCACAGACATTGCATGAAGAGACGAATTTTTGTATAGATGTTTTCATGTCAGGCCACCAGAATTGCCTGGTAATCAGATTAAGAGTCTTTGTCATACCCATATGTCCTGCCATAGGCACATCATGCGATAATTCCAAGATCTTGGTGCGTATGGTAGGTGGTATGTAAAGTTTGTCGTCGTAGTAGAGGAAGCCTTCTGCATCAGTATTTAGTTGTGGTGGGGGTGAATCCAAACTTATACCATGCAAAACCTCTTCCTTCAAGGAACGGACAACTCCAATAATGCGTTTGTGAGGTTTTATAGGAACGGAAGGGATTTTGAAGTAGTTTTCTTCAGTTAGTCGTGATAGTGCATCCGCCTTTTTGTTCTTATCTGCAGGTGTGTAGGTCACTAGGAAGTTAAACCTTAGAAAGAATAGTGACCATCGTACCTGTCGGTGTGAGAGAGTTTTGTTAGTCTGAAGATATTGGAGATTTTTATGGTCCGTGTATATAAGTATTGGTAATTGGGTGCCTTCGAGTAGATGTCGCCAATTCTCCAGAGCCAATTTTATAGCAAGCAGTTCCTTTTCACCCACGGGGTAATTTATCTCTGGACTGCTTAGGGATTTAGAAAAAAAGGCGACTGGATGAAGTGGTGAAGTGTGAGTTGGTCGTTGGGAGAGTATTGCTCCTACTGCCATGTTTGACGCATCTACTTCCAGAATGTATTGGAGGGATGGGTCTGGATGGCGTAGTATGGGAGCAGAAGTAAACCTTGTCTTTAACAGGTGAAAAGCTTTATTTGCTTCATCTGACCATTTAAATGGTTTTTTAATGCTAGTGAGCTGTGTGAGGGGTCTCACAATGGCAGAGAAGTTTCTAATGAACTTCCTGTAGAAATTCGAAAATCCAAGGAATCGCTGTAGCGCTTTGCGTGTGGTTGGTGTAGGCCAATCCTGAATGCAGGATATCTTACTCATGTCCATCTCGATTCCTGTTTTGGATATGATGTAGCCTAGAAACAGTACCTCTTCTTTATGAAACAAGCATTTTTTCAGTTTCACATAAAGGTTGTGTGCAAGCAATCTCGATAATACTAGTCTTACATGTCTTATGTGTTCAGACAGGGATTGTGAATATATAAGTATATCGTCCAGATATACCACAACACAGACATCTAGTAAGTCTCTGAAAATATCGTTTATAAATCGTTGAAAAACTGCAGGGGCGTTGCATAGCCCGAATGGCATTACAAGATATTCGAACAATCCGTATCTGGTTCTGAATGCAGTCTTCCACTCGTGTCCATCACGGATTCGAATGAGATTGTATGCTCCTTTCAGGTCCAATTTTGAAAAATAGGTAGCTCCACGCACCTGCTCAATGAGCTCAGGGATAAGCGGTAGAGGATAGCGATCTTTTATTGTAATAGCATTCAATTGCCTATAGTCGATGATAGGCCTGAGACTTGAGTCCTTATTGCGGACAAAAAAGAGTCCTGCTGCTGTGGAAGAAGTGGAAGGTCTAATAAAACCTTTTTCCAAATTCTCATCCAAATAGTCTTTGAGATGGGAAAGTTCATCCTGTGAAAGAGGATAAACATGACCGAACGGCAATTTGCTATTTGGGAGTAGATCAATGCTACAATCATAGTCTCGATGGGGAGGTAGTGCTTGAGCATTTTTCTCAAGAAAAACCTCAGAGAGATCCTGATAACATAGTGGTGCAATCTCATCTGTCACCACAGACAGGATCTTCCCGAAAGACGGGAGGTTACACGTACCCTCGCAATAGCAAGAGAGGAAGGTCAGGGTCCGTTCCTTCCAATCTATGGTTGGTTGATGTGTGTGCAACCAGGGAAGTCCCAAAACAATGGGAAAGTGGGGTGAAGGTATTAGATCGAAGGTAGTGGTCTCCATATGAGACCCGTTAGTAGTGACTAGGAGTGCCTGTGTCTGATCAGTGATCGGACCAGAGGATAAAGGAACACCGTTAATAAGACTCACTGAGACAGGTTTAAGTTTAGAAATAATAGGAACTTTATTTAAAGCAGCAAAACGTATGTCAATATAATTTCCACAAGATCCTGTGTCAATCATGGCCTTAGTAGTAATCCTGTTCTGGTCCCACTGTAATGTTAAGCAAACAGAAAGATAAGGGTTAGTGATTGAAGTTGTCAATCCCCCTAGGAGGACATGTGAACACTCACCCTTCTTTTTGTAGACTAGGGGACAGACGTTTATCTTGTGATCCGGGGATGCACAGTACAAGCAGAGATTACCAGATCGTCTTCTGGCTCTTTCCATAATTGATAGAGGTGGGCGTATGGTTCCTACCTCCATAGGAACGGGGTCAACGGCCGAAATCCGAGAAGAACTGGATAATGGCATTCCCATTTTCTCAGCCTTTCTTTCTCGTAGTCTTCTATCTATGGTGATACTGAGTTGTATCAATGCATCCAGGGTTTTTGGCAGATCCGCTCCGGCGAGCTTGTCTTTAACGGCCTCTGATAGGCCAAGCCTAAATTGGGTTTTCAGAGATGCATCATTCCATTCTGAATCAAGGGTCCATCTCTTGAATTCTGCGACAAAGTCTTCTACAGGTCTCCCACTTTGTTTCAAGGATCTTAATTGAAGATCGGCAGTACTCTGCCTATTGGGATCATCATATAGGCTAGTGAGTTCTGCTAGGAACAAGGCATAGGAGGTGAGAAGCTGATCGCTTTTCTCAAAAAGAGAGTCTGCCCAGGCCCGAGGATCGCCTGTTAGGTAAGAAATAATAGTACAAACCTTAATGTGATCAGTAAGGTAGGTACGGGGTTTTAGCAAGAAAAGTAATTCACATGCGTTTTTAAATTCGCGAAATTTTTTGCGATCGCCTGTAAATACCAAAGGAGGATTTATTTTGGGTTCAGGGGACTGAGCAGTGGTAAGTTGTGTCAGTCTAATTACCTGCTGCGACAGAGCCTGATTGTGTTCTTTTAATTCAGCAAGTGCGTGTATTAACGCAGTTACTTGCTGTTTTAATTGTGTCATCTGAGTGGTTATTTCTGCTGAATCCATTTGTGGGTCGTTCAATCTGTAACGCTCCTGCATTTTACGTATGATGTGGATTTTCAGCTGCAGAAATATTCCACTTCAGTAGTCATGTAGAGCAGTGTTTCTCAACTCTGGTCCTCAGGGCACACTAACAGGCCAGATTTTAGGTATTACCTTGGGGAGATGCAGACTAGAATACTTCAATCACTGAGCAGCAAGTGATATCACCTGTGATGTATTTCAGTTTTCTTGCAAACCTGGCCTGTTAGTGTGCCCTGAGGACCGGAGTTGAGAAACCCTGATGTAGAGAAACGCTGAGACACCAATCCCAACTCTCAATGACTCATCATGTGTGGATGATCTCAATTCAGCAAGTAAATACACACACTCAATAAGATGTTTCCTAGAGTGACTTATGTATATAGTAACACAGAGATGATAGGCTGAAGAGACAGGTTGGGTAGAGATGGTAGATGACAGACACTTGAAAGGAAATGTTCTTGAAAGTAAGATAGTAGCAGATGGGATGCAGATAGGTTTAGCAATCATGTATGGTAGTAGATGACAGAGTAGCAGGTGGACATACAAGAGAGATCAACCCAGTGCAAGAACAGGTGGTAGTAGGCTCAAGAGCTAGCAATCTTAGATAATGCAGATGTAGTAATAGTCCTTAGTATGCAGAGCTAGATAGTGTAAGCTTTAGTATAAAGGTTATAGAGGTTTCCCCTGTGGGGTACTTATCACTAATAGCAATGTAGCAGAGGAGAGGTTCGGCAAGAGCGGATGATCCGGTAGCGGGATACAGGGATCAGCGCAGCGTGGTTCCGACAGCGAGGTATGCTTGCAAGCATGAGAGCTTCAAGACAGGTTAGCATCAAGGCACAAAGCAGTTTGAACGAACACATGTGAGTGAGAGCCGGCAATCTAAATAGCCATCCAGTCCGGCGCTCAGTGATGACAGCATCAGTCTTAAAGGTGTATGCGCACCTTACCAAAAGAGAATGGTGGGGCGCATACACTTATGAAAGAGTAATTAGGGTACCCAAAGGTACCAGAACATTACACGGGGATCGGACGGAGCGGCGGCATCGGGCAGCACACTGGCGGTACTCCATTTGTTTATACGCTGAATACTTTTCATTTGAATGTAAGCATTTTTAAACGGGGGGGGGGGGGCAGATGTATTGGTATTGAGCAATAAAAGTTAAAACTATATCACACTATCCGAGCCCTACTCTTGTCTTTTCCCATTGGTGGATCTGATCACATGCTATTGGAAAGTCTGGGCTAGAGAAACAGGAAGCTACAGTCTGCAGTGACCGCTATCGCTTAACCAAGGGCTTTGAAAGACAACTGAAAGGCAGTGATATAGAGGCTTCTGATCTTTGTTGATCTGGTGAGTGTTAAATCTGGAGGGGAGCACTGGAGGTGTGGTGGTGGACCCATCGTTTTTCCATTTGATTGAGGTACCACTGTTTCGATCTAATACCACGGACCCCCATGTCACTCTGCTAGCAAACACTGCACTTGGGATTAGTAGAGACTGCTTGTTATATCACATGGACACTTGCATTCATTTAACCACTTCCATACAGAGCAGTTAGACACCCTTCCTGGCCAGGCCAATTTTCAGCTTTCAGCACTCTCACACTTTGAATGACAATTGCTCAGTCATGCTACACTGTAACCAAACAAAATTTTTATCATTTTTTTCACACAAATAGAGCTTTCTTTTGGTGGTATTTGATCACAACTGGGGGTTTTTTTTTTCGTGATATATGCAAAAAAAGAGCAAAAATTTTGAAAAAAAAACACTTTTTTTTTAGTTTCAATTATAAAATTTTGCAAAAAATTAATTTTTCTTCATACATTTGGGCCAAAATGTATACTGCTACATGTCTCTAGTAAAATTAACCCAAATTAGTGTATATTATTTAGTCTGTGTGAAAGTTATTGAGTCTAGAAGCTATGGTACCAATTACTGAAAATTGATCACACCAGATGTACTGACGGCCTATCTCCTTTCTTGAGGCCCTGAAATGTCAGGACAGTACAAATACCGCCTAAATGACCCCTTTTTGTAAAGTAGACAGTCCAAGGTATTTAGTAAGAGGCATGGTGGGTTTTTTGAAGTTGTAATTTTTTCCCACAATTCTTGGGAAAATGAAGAAAAAAAATTTTTTTTCTTTTTTTTCCCACAAAGTTGTCAATTTATAAGCTATTTCTAACACATAGCATGTACACAGCAAAAATTACACACAAAAATACATTCTGCTACTCCTTCCGAGTATGGCGATACCACGTGTGAGACTTTTACACAGCCTGGCCACAAAAAGAGACTCCACGTCCAAGAAGCACCTTCAGGCGTTCTAGGAGCATAAATACACATAAAACTTTCTTACTACCTATCATACTTTTCAAGGCCCTAGAGCACCAATACAATGGAAAAGTCCACAAAATGACCCCATTTTGGAAAGCAAACACTCCAGCGTATATTCTATGAGGCATTATGGGTCGTTTGAACATATTTTTTTCCACAGGTTTTTGGAAAATGTGGGAAAAAAATGAAAACTTTTTTTTTTTACACAAAGTTGTCAATTTATAGGATATTCCTAACACATAGCATGTACACAGCAAAAATGACACCCCAAAATACATTCTGCTACTCCTCCTGAGTATGGCAATACCACATGTGTGAGACTTTTTCACAGCCTAGCCATATAGAGGGGCCCATCATCCAAGGCGCACCATCATGCATCCTAGCCACTTGCCTAGGCCTATTTTTGACATTTGGTGTTTACAAGCTAAAATCAGTTGTTTTGCTAGAAAACTGCTTAGAACCCCCAAACATTATATATATATTTTTTTTAGCAGAGACCCTAGAGAATAAAATGGAGATTATTGCAATATTTTTTATCACACCGTATTTGCGCAGCGGTCTTCCAAACATAATTTTTTTGGAAAAAATTCACTTTTTTTTATTAAAAAATAAGAAACCAGTAAAGTTAGCCCAGTTTTTTCCATAATGTGAAAGATAATGTTATGCCGAGTAAATAGATACCCAACATGTCATGTTTCAAAATTGCGCACGCTCACGGAATGGCGACAAACTTTGGTACTTAAAAATCCCCATAGGCGACAATTTAAAAATTTCTACAGGTTGCCATCTTTGAGTTACAGAGGAGGTCTAGGGCTCAAATTATTTCCCTTGCTCTAACGATCGCGACGATACCTCACATGTGTGGTTTGAACACCGTTTACATATGTGGGCGGGGTTTCTGTATGCGTTCGCTTCTGCGCGCGAGCTCACGGGGACAGGGCGCTTTAATTTTTTTTTTTACTATTTATTTTATTTATTATTTTTTATTTTTACACCGTTTAAAAAAAAAAAAAAAAAAAAAAAATGATCATTTTTATTTCTATTAAAAGGAATGTAAACATTCCTCGTAATAGAAATAGGCACGACAGGACCTCTTTTTTGTGAGATCTGGGGTCAAAAAGTCCTCAGATCTCACAAGTACACTAAAAGATAGAAAAAAAAAAATAAAAAATATTATATAAAATGAAAAAGAAAAAAAAAGGACCTTTAAACCGGTTGCTAGGCAACAACATTTTCCGTAGCTCCGGTCCTCCAAGACCATAGAGTCAAGTGAGGGCAAGCTTGCCCTCACTCGACATCCTGTCTGTGAGGATCTGGGACCGGATCGTTTTCCCCGCTGCCGGCGGGTCCGGTAAGCGGGGAAGAGGACCGAAACGTGGCGGGAGGGGGGGGGGCGCCTCTTCCGCCATCCCGGAAGGGTGATCCCACGGCGAATCCGCCGCTGGGACCACCCTTATCGGAAAGCCAACCGTCCACCGTTTAAAAAAATACCAGGGTTATGGCAGCTATCTGCTGCCATAACACCGGTATTTAGGTTTAAACGGAGGACGTATATAAACCTTTTTGGACTTGGACATGGTGGCTGTATGAAGGGTGATAGGTACTCGGGTACTTTGTTGGGCAGGTGACAGGTACTCTGGTACTGATGAGCAGGTGGCAGGTACTCGAGTACTCCGATAGGCAGGTGACAGGTACTCAGATACTCTGATGGGCAGGTGACAGGCAGGTAATAAGTACTGATGAGTAGTACTGATACTGATAGGTGATACTGTACTGATGGGTACTGATGATCAGTACTGATACGTGATAGGTACTGATGAGTAGTGATGGGTACTGATGAGCAGGCGGCAAGTACTCGGGTACTTCAGGCGTCAGGTACTCTGATGAGCAGGTGGAAGGTACTCGGGTACTCTGATGGGTAGGTGACAGGTACTCAGGTACTCTGATGACGGGTACTCCGTTGACAGGTACTCAAAGTACCCGAGTACCTGTCATCAGAGTACCCGAGTACCCGTCATCAGAGTACCCGAGTACCCGTCATCAGAGTACCCGAGTACCCGTCATCAGAGTACCCGAGTACCTGTCATCAGAGTACCCGAGTACCTGTCATCTGAGTACCCGCGTACCTGTCATCTGAGTACCTGATGGGCTGGTGACAGGTACTCGGGTACTTTGATGGGCTAGTGACAGGTGCTCTTTATTGGGGGGGGGGGGCAATCAGTGTGTTTGGGGTGCACTATGATTTGTAACTAGCTGTTACCACACTCTTCCTCACACAGAATCAGTGTGTGAGGAGGAGAACACGGTGACAGCTGGTTACCGTGTTCTCTGTTGACATTTGTGACCGGCTGTGATTGGACACAGCCGGTCACGTGGTAAAGAGCCAATTTCATTGGCTCTTTACCTAGATCGGGGATCGACTCTGTCCGAGGGACGAGCCTCGTCCCCGATCGCTGCTCTGTGCGCCCCAGGGGGCGCGCATTGCAGAGAGAACGAGCGGCTCGTGCTGGAGCCGCTCATGTGATCGGCTGTGATTGACAGACGATCACGTGGTAAACAGCTAATTTCTATTGGCTGTTTACCTTGATCAGGGATGGGCTATGTCCGAGGGACGAGCCTCACCCCCGATCGCCGCGCTGCGCGCCCTCGGGGGCGCGCAGTAGAGGGGAGATCCGGGCGACGTCATATGACGGCGGCCCGGATCCTCACAACCACTTTGCCGACGTCATTTTACATGACGCGGTATGGAAGTGGTTAAAGGATTATTTTTTACCTGTAGTGACTCAGAGTGGATTGCTTTGGGTTTAGAGCTGCTGAGTGTGATTCATGTTGTGTATTGACACAGTAGTAACTGCACTTTTTATATCTGGTTGTTTTACTCACAGCGGCTGCTAATTAGGTATTATATTTATATATATTTATTTATATTCATTGTTGCATCCAAATTGTTTTGCACATAATTGTATGAAGAATATATTTAATATTTCATAGTGACCACCAGCGCTGGGCGTGTCTTTTGACAGATATTGTATCATCAACCACAATTTTCCATACATCAGCTGAATCGCGTCAATTAAAATAGAAGTGATAAAATAAATAAAAAGTGCAGAGTGCTAGTCCATGAGGTGATTTTCAGTGTATAAACAGTCTCTAAGGTGCCAAAATGGGTGCAGCTGCCGCAATGGATCATTCAGGTTCTCACGATCCCACCACCAGTGAAGGATGGCCTCTCACCTTATAATTTGACCAGTGTTTTACCACTAGGTCAAAAACAGCTTTATAATATCCTCAGGTAAGTGGGTAGACTCGATCCTCTCATTAGGTCCTGAGTGCTCCCTGGTTGCTGCACAGATAATTAGGGTGGCTCTGTCCTCACTCTATTGCCCCAGTCTCAGTCATAAAACGGGAATAAATGGAAAAAATCTAGTGCTCTCTGTATGTAAAGTATTTATTAAATAATCCAAATAGTTAAACTCACATTCGTAGGCACATAAGTTGTGCGGGCTAGGTGAGGCGTTGAATCGGTTTGTTTGACGCAGGAAAGGTTTGTCCTGTAGCTGGATCTCGCCCGTGGTATCGCGTGTCGTCAGGCGCTAATGGGCGTGTGACTTCCTCAGTAGGGGTGTGGACCATACAGACTGACGGATCTAAATAACTAATTTCCTCTCATTGACACGCCCACTCGGCTGTGTCCCCTCGGCTGTGTCCCCAATCAACCAATTTCTGCTATTGCCATGATCGAATATTACCAATATTAATCGGTTTTTAAAAAAGATAAAATTAAGGAGCATTACACTGGGCTTTATCCAGCCATCCATCCCCGATGCATTGCCTCAAATTAAAATAAATGCATAAATACAATACAATAACAATAGATACCATTAATAACCAGTTAAAAAGACAAAATATAAAATGAAATCAAAAATATAAAAAATATATACAAAAAATATATATTAACCGGAGGAATTAGTCATATACAGTTGATTTATAGACGATCTTCTGATTGTATGGAAAGGGAGCCGTACCTCATTGGATCGATTCATTACACCTATGAATTCCAACCAGAAGAGCATAGTACTTACATGGAACATTAGTGATACATAGTTACATAGTTACATAGTTAGTGAGGTTGAAAAAAGACACAAGTCCATCCAGTTCAACCCATGATGCGTGTGTGTTTGCTTTTAACCGTACATTGTGTACCCCTGTATGTTGTGGTCTTTAAGGTGTACATCTAATAGTTTTTTGAAACTATCTATGCTCCCCGCTGATACGACTGCTTGTGGAAGAGAATTCCACATCCTTACCGCTCTTACAGTGAAGAACCCCTTACGCACTTTAAGGTTAAACCGCCTTTCCTCAAGTTTTAGTGAGTGGCCACGTGTCTTATTGTATTCCCTTTCTCTGAATAGTTTGTTCCTTATGCTAGGGTCGCCAGTACAGTATTTGTACATTGATATCATATCCCCCCTCAATCGTCTCTTCTCCAGAGAGAATAGGTTCAGTGCTTGTAGTCTTTCCTCATAGCCGATGTCCTCCATTCCCCTAATTATTTTTGTTGCCCTCCTCTGGACTTTCTCCAGTTCCAGCACATCCTTCCTGCGGACCGGTGCCCAGAACTGGACAGCATACTCCAGATGTGGCCGGACCAGAGTCTTGTAGAGCGGGAGAATAATCTCTTTATTTCTGGAGTGAATCCCCCTTTTTATACATCCCAGTATTCTGTTGGCTTTGCTTGCGGCGGCTTGGCATTGCATGCCACTGCCAAGCCTGTTGTCTACCAGTACCCCCAAGTCCTTTTCCATCCTAGACTCACCCAGAGGTTCACCCCCTAGTGAATAGCTTGCTTTCTGGTTTCTGGCACCCAAGTGCATTACTTTACATTTTTCTACATTAAACCTCATCTGCCATGTAGTTGCCCACCCCGTTATTTTGTTCAGGTCTGCTTGCAAGATTTCCACATCCTGCATAGAAGATATTGGCATGCCTAATTTAGTATCATCTGCAAATACTGAGATTGTACTAGATATCCCCTCCTCTAGATCATTTATGAATAAATTAAACAGGATTGGTCCCAGGACAGAACCCTGGGGGACCCCACTTTCCACACCCGCCCAATCCGAGTACTCCCCATTAATCACCACCCTCTGGACTCTCCCCTGGAGCCAGGTCTCTATCCAGGTACTCACCTTATGATCCATACCTACCTTCCTTAGTTTGTACAGTAAGCGTTTGTGAGGAACGGTGTCAAAGGCCTTTGCGAAGTCCAGATACACCACATCCACAGGCTTACCTTTATCTAGGTGGCAGCTCACTTCATCGTAGAAGGTTAACAGATTGGTTTGGCACGAACGATTTTTCATGAATCCATGCTGATTTCTACTTATAATACCATTTTCATTACTAAAGTCTTGTATGTGGTCCCTTATCATCCCCTCCAAAATTTTGCAGACTACTGATGTTAGGCTGACCGGCCTATAGTTACCCGGGATATATCTCGGCCCCTTTTTAAATATTGGTACCACGTTGGCTTTTTTCCAATCAGCTGGCACCATACCCGTCTGTAAACTATCCTTAAAGATCAAGAATAATGGTCTGGCAATCACCTGGCTGAGCTCATTAAGAACCCTCGGGTGCAAGCCATCCGGTCCCGGGGATTTATTTATGTTAAGTTTCTCTAGTTTAGCTCTAAGTCTATCCTCTGTTAGCCATGGCGGCACTTCCTGAGGTGTATTATTTAGTTCGGCCTTACAAGCGGGTTTCGTGTAGCCCCCCGATTCCTTTGTGAAGACTGAAGAAAAGAAATTATTTAACACTTCCGCCTTTTCTCTGTCCTCAGTGGCCATTTTTCCTTTATCATCTTTTATGGGGCCAATGTGCTCTGGCCTGGCTTTCTTACTGTTTATATACTTAAAGAACTTCTTGGGGTTCTTTTTGCTCTCCTCCGCTATATGTCTCTCGTGTTCTATTTTAGCCGCCCTGATTTCATCTTTACATTTCTTATTACACTCTTTGTAGTGCTTAAATGCTGCCAATGACCCCTCAGTCTTGTATTTTTTGAAGGCCTTTTCTTTAGCTCTAATATACATTTTAATGTTGGAGTTTAGCCACCCAGGGTTTAGTTTTGCTCTTTTAAATTTATTTCCCTGTGGAATGCACTGGCCCACTCCCTTGTTAAGTATGCTCTTGAAGCACTCCCATTTTTCCTCCGTGTTCTTTGTTCCCAGGGTTCTATCCCATTTGATATTTTCTAGCAGCGAGCGCAGTTTAGGGAAATTGGCTCTTGACAAAGGTCAATTTTTTAGATCTAGAAATCCACAATGAGATGGGAAAATTGGCAACCCAAAATCATTTCAAACCCACCGACCACAATGCTTATTTGCCGGTGTATAGTTGCCATCACAAAAACTGGCTTAAAAACATACCCAAAGGACAATTCATACAGATACGGAGGAATTGTTACACCATACCTGATTTTGTAGAACAGTCAGAGGTCCTGGTGAGGAGGTTTGATGAAAAGGGTTACAATATAGAGGAGGTGTATCATGTTCGAGATAAAGTGTCATTAATGGATAGAAACTTGCTTCTTAAGGATCGAACTAGAAATACCAATGGATTTGAACAAGGATTAGGCCTCAAAGTCCAGCTGAACTACAATGTTCAGCACAAACAAATTGAACACATTTTTAAAAAACATTGGAATTTACTACAAAGAGACAAAGTATTAAGACCACATATACCAACTACTCCGAAATTTATATACAAGAAAGCACCATCATTGAAGGAGAAAATTTCATCGGGTGCAATTGATGCCCCATTACCTATAAAGAACAATATGCTTAAATTCTTAAAAGTTTTTCATGCATGTGGAAAATGTTCTGCCTGTAAACACAGCAAGTGAATAGCCGTAAAATTACAAAATTCACAGCCACTACCACAGGAAAACAATACACCATTACAGAATTAATCACCTGCAGTACTATTGGTGTGGTGTACATGCTTGAATGTGGATGTGGCCTCCAAAATGTGGGGCCTACATCCAGAGAACTCAGAGTGAGACTAAGAGAGCATGTACTCAATATAAAAAAAGGGAAAAATACCCATAATGTCTCTAAACATTTTAAACTTGTGCACCACAAAGACCCCAGTTCATTGAAATTTTTGGGGGTAGAAGTAGTCAGACCACATTGGAGGGGAGGAAATTTTATTAGAGCCTTGAGCAGACGGGAGACAGTTTGGATTTATGAGACTAATGGGCCATACACACTATAAGATTTTCTGAAGACTTTTTCCTTTAGACTTACCAAAATCATATAATATGAGGTCAAACCTAAACACTTTCAATTTGTATGCAATCTGGTAGGCCCTTGCACTACATAGAAAAGGTAAATCTGAAGGAAATCTAACCACAAAAGTTGGATAGTGTGTATCCAGCTTAAGGTATTAGCGCCTAGAGCAGGGGTGTCAAACTCAATTTCATCGCGGGCCGCATTAGCATTATGGTTGCCCTCAAAGGGCCGGTTATATTTGTAAGATTAGATGTTCAGAGCACCCCACGCCCCCTTACACCCTTACATGAGATGTCAAGAGCCCCCCCACCATCAGAAGTCAAGAGTCACCCACCCTTCCTTACGTCACAATGCACTCCCTTACCTTGTGCTGCTGCCAGGAAGAAGATGCGGGTGGATCTGGGAGGAAGAAAGTACAGGGCCTGGAGGACCAGAGGAGGGCTGGAATCAGCTTCCAGAGTCTGCTGAATGCTGAGACCAGGGGAGGCAGAGACAAGGTGGTGCTGCGGCTGCACAGAGAGGTGCAGGATCTGTAGGAGTAGTTCTGCCCTCCTCTCTGCTGCGGACTGCTGAGAAGGGGGAGGGGTGGGCAAAGATGAGCCTTTCTGCAGCTGTACAGAAGAAAAGAAGCACTGGATCTGGCAAAGGAGTTCTGTCCTCTCTGCTGCCGACTACTGAGACAAGGTGGGGGCAGAGACAAGAGGTGTGCTGCAGCTTCAGGAGAGGTGCGAGGGCCACATGAAATGGCCTGGGGGGCCATATTCGGCCCGCGGGCCTTGTGTTTGACACCTGTGGCCTAGAGCAGTGGTCCTCAACCCTGGCCTACAGGGCCCACTAACAGGCCAGATTTGCAAGATAACTGAAATACATCCCAGGTGATATCATTTGCTGCTCAGTGATTGCAGTACTCTAGTCTGCATCTCCCCAAGGTAATACTTAAAATCTGGCCTGTTAGTGGGACCTGAGGACCGGAGTTGAGGACCACTGGCCTAGAGGATTGAATATAGAGGTTGATATCAACTGTTTTATTAGTGATAGATGAATAATGAATAGGTTTTTTTTTTTATATCTCTGCCATTTTACATGAAATATCTTGTATATAGATTTTTATCTTATACAATTATCTGGCAAATGTAGACCAGTAAACTAGGATATTACCCTGGTTATTTTAAATATTTTTTTTTTCTTTTTTGTTATATATTTTTTATATTTTTGTATTTTTCATTATATTTTGTCTTTCTAACTGGTTATTAATGGTATCTATTGTTGTTTTGTATTGATGTATCTATTTTAATGTGAGGCAATGCATCGGGGATTGATGGCTAGATCAAGTGTATTGATGGCTGGATCAATCAGTGTAATGCTTCTTAATTTGATCTTTTTTAAAAAACGATTAATATTGGTATTAATCGATCATGGCGATAGCAGAAATTGGTCGATTGGGGACACAGCCGAGGGGACACAGCCGAGTGGGCATGTCAATGATGGGAAATTAGTTATTTAGATCCGTCCGTCCGTATAGTCCACACCCCTACTGAGGAAGTCACACGGCCATCAGCGCCTGACGACACGCGCCTAGGGGGCGGAGATACCATGGGCGAGATCCAGCTACAGGACAAACCTTTCCTGCATCTCCTAAACCGATTCAACGCCTCACCTAGCCCGCACAATTTATGAATGTGAGTTTAACTATTTGGATTATTTAATAAATACTTTACATACAGAGAGCACTAGGTTTTTTCCATTTATTCCCGTTTTATGACTGAGACTGGGGCAATACAGTGAGGACAGAGCCACCCTAATTATCTGTGCAGCAACCAGGGAGCACTCAGGACCTAATGAGAGGATCGAGTCTACCCACTTACCTGAGGATATTATAAAGCTGTTTTTGACCTAGTGGTAAAACACTGGTCAAATCATAAGGTGAGAGGCCATCCTTCACTGGTGGTGGGATCGTGAGCACCTGAATGATCCATTGCGGCAGCTGCACCCATTTTGGCACCTTAGAGACTGTTTATACACTGAAAATCACCTCATGGACTAGCACTCTGCACTTTTTATTTATTTTATCACTTCTATTTTAATTGATGCGATTCAGCTGATATTGACATGTTATTTAAGTATTTTATGTGAAGGAATCATATGGACACATATGTATTTTGTTGATTTATTTTTTGATAAATTCAGTAATTTCTTTAACCCTTTAAATTATTGCACCTTTGCACAGCACTTGTGTTGTTCGATTAGAACAGCAATCTTTTCTATTAGCACCTTATTGTAGCGCGATATCACCTTATATATTTATTAATTTTATGTGTAGTGATTCACCACTTTGATATTGCAGCCACATTGGTTTTTGATACTTTTATTGATTTAGTTGCGCTGATATACATTACACCTCTTCGATACTTTTGGATGATTGCAGCCTTCATGGCCTCATAATCGTCATCCTGCTTCGCTGGCAAATCGACATACGCTGCCGTTCAAAAGTTTAGGGTCACACAGACAATTTCATGTTTTCCATGAAAACTCACACTTTTATTCATCAAATGAGTTGCAAAATGAATAGAAAATATAGTCAAGACATTGACGAGGTTAAAAATAATGATTTTTATTTGAAATAATAATTTTGTCCTCCAAACTTTGCTTTCATCAAATAATTCTCCATTTGAAGCAATTACAGCCTTGCAGACCTTTGTCATTTCAGCTGTCAATTTGTTGAGGTAATCTGAAGAAATTTCATCCCACGCTTCCTGAAGCACCTCCCACAAGTTGGATTGGCTTGATGGGCACTTCTTACATACCATACAGTCAAGCTGCTCCCGCAACAGCTCAATAGGGTTGAGATCTGATGACTGCACTGGTCACTCCATTACAGACAGAATACCAGCTGACTGCTTATTCCCTAAATAGTTCTTGCATAGTTTGGAGGTGTGCTTTGGATTGTTGTCCTGTTATAGTAGGAAATTGGCTCCAATCAAGGACTGTCTACAGGGTATGGCATGGCGTGGCAAAATGGAGTGATAGCCTTCCTTATTGCACCCCCAGACCATCACATTACCTTTACTATGCTTGACAGATAACGTCAGGCACTCCTCCAGCATCTGTTCACTTGTTCTGCGTCTCACAAATGTTCTTCTGTGTGATCCAAACACCTCAAACTTAGATTAGTCTGTCCATAACCCTTTTTTCCAATCTTCCTCTGTCCAGTGTCTGTGTTCTTTTGTCCATCTTTATCTTTTCCTTTTATTGGCCAGTCTCCGATATGGCTTTTTCTTTGCCACTCGTCCTAGAAGGCCAGCATCCCGGAGTCGCATATCTTCACTGTGGACGTTGAGAGTGGCGTTTTTGGGGGTACCATTTAATGAAGCTGCCAGTTGAGGACCTGTGAGGCGTCTATTTCTGAAACTAGAGACTCTAATGTACTTGTCCTCCTACTTAGTTGTGCACCGGGGGCCTCTAACTTCTCTTTCTATTCTGGTTAGAGCCCGTTTGTGCTGTTCTCTGAATGGAGAAGTACACACCATTGTAGGAAATCTTCAGTGCCTTGGCAATTTCTTGCATGGAACAGCCTTCATTTGTCAGAACAAGAATAGACTGTTGAGTTTCAGAAGTAAGTTCTCCTTTTCTGGCCGTTTTGAGAGTATAATCGAACCCACAAATGCTGATGCTCCAGGTACTCAACTAGCTCAAAGAAAGGCCAGTTTCATAGCTTCTCTAATCAGCACAACAGTTTTCAGCTGTGCTAACATAATTGCACAAGGGTTTTGTAATTAGCCTTTTAACACTATTAGCTAACACAATGTACCATTAGAACACAGGAGTGATGGTTGCTGGAAATTGGTCTCTGTACACGTATGTAGATATTCCTTTTTAAATCAGCCGTTTCCTGCTAGAATAGTCATTTACCACATTAACAATGTCTAGATTGTATTTCTGATTATTTAATGCTATCTTTATTGAAAAAAAACAGTGCTTTTCTATAAAAAATAAGGACATTTCTAAGTGACCCCAAACTTTTGAACGGTAGTGTAAGCATCTAGGGCTTTGCCTTGCAGCCCTGACATCAGGTACCGGGCCCATTGTGCTTGGTGATTCCTGATGACGTCATGCGTTTGATGACGAAACGCGTCGGATCCCGTGCTACGCCCCTACGTCACTTGCGGTTTCTGGAACGCAGCCGGAGCGAAAACCGGCTAATGCGCTGCTTCATTGAATCAGCTGTTCCTTCTTTACTGAAATGTAAGTGACTACTGTTTAATTACATTTTGGATTCATACATACTACACCATGAGCTTCCTTGCTTTTTTCATGGCATATTGAGACCACCATACTCTCGAACGGGGTACAGACTGGAATCCTACCCAGCCCTCTTCCAAATCTAAAGCAGGCATTCCCGGACACACTTTCAGCGGGGAGATGCAAGTCTGACAGAAACACTGGGAATCTTATAAAGAGACCATTTACCCACGCTAGACCCCAAGGGGTCGTCTGGTAAGTGGGCTGAATGCTTGGTGACGGATTCCTTCCCCTATATTGCATGAAGAAATGCACTTTTACTGAACACGAAGCACTTAAAAACAATCATTCAGATTTGATTGCTGCACCTTTTGCACTTGCACTTTGAAGGCACATGGACTGTATATGCAATATAATTTAAATAATTTATTATAAGCACAATCACTTTAAGGTTTGAAGCACTTTAGGGGGAACCTAATGGTTCATTCAATTGTGTTTTTGTAGTTTGTGTTTTATATTCACTTAGAAGTGATTGATTTGAATTTAACTTACATCTAAGGAATCAAATAGATTATTATTTGAGCGCTGTCCTTCTATTTGCACAATTTTCACAACCCACTGTTGTTTTTGACTAGCTGCTCATTTTTCTTAGTTTATTTACTTATATATATTTCTTCACTAATATTGATCAAATACCCAGGCGCGATCACGTGAGCATTTAAAACTCGCATCTTTTTTACAGATGGTACTGATGGCAAGTTTTTTTCAAATGACAGTAGATAGATGTCAATGTCACTGTCCTTTTTCATACCTGGAAATTTGGCTGCCTGGCTCACAGGCAGAGAGGTGTCCCTGTGCTCTAGGAATCCTAGGTTCTGAGTATGTTGCTGCTGCTGGAGCCTTGCCATCTCCAGTGCGTGCCGACGATTAGCCTCCCTCTGTGCAGTCTCTCTCTCAGCCGCAGCCCGGCATTCTACAGCCTCTCTCTCAGCCTGTTGCTCAAGAAAGTTCAGGTAAACCATAGAATCCATCTCCTTGATGCGTTGTAGTGTTTCCTGCATTTGAGGAGAGTCTATGCTGGTTGCAAGTAATCTGGGGCTGGCCTGCTGTGATGCTTTGGCTTGGAGGTGATATTCAGTGATACTCCAGTGTCAGGCTCTGCTTGCCTATTCTGCAAGCTGTCTCTGAACAACTGGGCTCTGAAGTAGCGGAAACCCTTTCAGGTTCAGGTTCCCCCAGATTTTGGTCTGCCTGGATATCATACTCCTTCCTCTAGGGCATGAATCATGCCTTCACGATTTTTGCACCGACGTCAATTCCTCTTAATGCACATCCAGCAGTCAGGTAATTTTTGTTAGAACAGATAGAACAGAAAGCAGAGATAGGAAGGAGCTGTTGGATGTAGCTGTTGCTGTATGTCTCTTTAAAAACAAAAAATATGTACCGGCTTGTCTCTAAGGACTGTTTCCACAAAGATTACAATCCTTCAGTGCAGAGATAATTCCTAACAATGGGCTGAATGCTCTAATGCAAAACTCTCCCACTTACGCTGCCAGCCAATATGTGACAGAGGCGGGTATCAGATCCCTACCCTTCTCACTAACTCGCGACAAAGGGCCATCCAATCTCACACCACGCTGTCATTTACGTAACAGTGCCAATCTCAGCTGCACCCTGCACAAAGATTTTCCAGCTCACAGGACCACAATTTGGGTACAAGCAGCCTGAGAGCGATTGTCACTGGGCTAATCAAGCAATTAACCCTTTAACTGCCACCACCCCCTTTGGGGAAACTCGTAATTGTAGCAATACCAATTATGAATTTAGAATAATCGTCTGTAACCCACATTGTCACCACAGACAGGTTTGTTCATAGGATTTATCCTATTCAGTAACACTCTTCAAGAGACAAGTTCTTTTTTTTTTTAGCTTGCATTAAGAGCTTAGGGACAAGGTTTTAACCACTTTAAGACCGGAAGGATTTTCCCCCTTAATGACCAGGACATATTTTGCGATTTGGCACTGTGTTACTTTAACGGACAATTGCTCTGTCGTGCGATGCTGTACCTAAATAAAATTGATGTCCTTTTTTCCCCACAAATAGAGCTTTCTTTTGGTGGTATTTGATCACCTGTGCGATTTTCTATTTTTTGCGCTTTAAACAAAACAAAAGCCGATCGATCCGTGGGTAGGCACGAGGGGGGTCCCCTTTTGGCGCAGTGGACCGCGTGGGCCGCCATTTTTCAGCGGGGCCACCATTTTCTTGTAGCCTACATGCGCTCTGCATGGCGGCGGCCATCTTGGTACACCCGGCTCATATGTCAGTGATTGGGTTCATTGTATGGGAGTTCCTGGAGGCGTGCAGAGCCCCTCCCCAGAACCGGGCACAATACTCTGCGGCAGGATCGCTGCTGATCTCCCCAGACCCAGGCGCAATACTCTGCAGCAGGATCGCTGCTGACCTCCCCAGACCCAGGCGCAATGCTCTGCAGCAGGATCGCTGCTGACCTCCCCAGATCCGGGCGCAATAATCTGCAGCGTGCTGCTGCGACAATCTGGGCCTTCTGGTGCATCTGGCTGTGGGTTGGTGAGCCTTGGGGGTCTCTCTCTCTCTTTGCGGGGGGGGGGGTCTCTTGTGAACGCTGCCTGGCCACTTGGGGGCGCTATAGAGCGGCGGGACGTTCAAAAAAAAAACAAAAAAACTTTTTTTCTCCAACTTTGCTAACGGGTCCCCCTAGTGTAAAATGGACCCTGCTGAACTTGAGTCCCTACCTGACCCCCTCGAGGTGGCCGCAGGGCTCCCAGCTTGCTATAGATGCACTTCGGTGGTCCTGGATTCATTCGTGTCCTGGCTGGGGGTGGCCTTTAAAGGACAAGGTGCTAATAAACACCCTCCGCCTACCCCTTCCTCATCTGATGCCTCAGACTCTGGGTCTGCATCAGTCGCTGCTGACACGGGTCTCCCTGTCGGGTCTTCTGTCCCCTTTTTGCCTTCACTGCCTCACAAGCCTAGGCGCTGGTGAACGCACTGTTGTGTCTGTGCGTGATACTGTTAGATGGAGGACGCGGCTGCGACTGAGGTGCAGGCTACATTGTTGCTCACGTGCCTTCCAGAGCAGCAAAGGTTTTTCCTGTGTACTTGGCAATATGCTCAAACAAAAGTGGGACCATCCAAAACGTTCCTCTGGGGTTTGGACACTGCTCCCAGCCTGAGGAGGTGCTAGACGCTATCTTTTTGCAGGGTCCCTCATTGCATAGTGGTCTGTGCCACTTACGGTGGATCCGCCGGTATGCAGACTGTATGGACCTGCTGTGATCCCGGTGGAGGTTCCCCCATCCTGTGCGGCTCCGGTGGATCAGAGGGCGGGATCTGTGTCCCGCACTGTGTTCTCTCTGGCGGGGCCTGCTTAAGACTGGTGTTGCTGGGTGCCCTGGTGTCACACACATTGGCTGCATGGGCTACACTACTATGCCGTGACCTGGAGGGGAGGCTGCTCCCCCTTGCTGTTTCAGAGCTGCTGGACCAACTGGTGCAAGGGCTGCAGTTGTTTGTGCTCCTGCATTGGTCACTGCTCCCATGCTAGGCTGTTGTCCTTTTTGGGCAGTGGTCCTCTGGCGCATGTTGTGGCTGAAGTGTTGGTCTGCGGATCAGCCTTGGATGCTTGCTTCCCTGATCTTTCCCTCTGGGGATCGTCTGTTTTGGACTTCCTTGGCTGACTTTTTTCAAGTCTCACTGGGGGTAAAGTACCTTTCTCCTGTAGTCTACTAAGGGTGTGGACCCCCGTCGCTGGTGAGGACCCTTCCTTTCAGCACACAGGGAGTTCTCGCGTCCTTCAGGGTCAGTCTATGGGGCAAAGTCCTTCAAGGCTCCCTCGGGGGGTTGCAAGCGACCCTGGTCTGGAAGAACGAGAATCAGTTCTCTCCAGACCTGCAGACATGGCCGCTTCGGTCTGAAGGATACCCCCACCCATATCTGGGGTGGGGGAATGTCTTTGCCGGTTCCCGGCCCCGTGGCTCTCCTCGATTCAAGACAGCGTCCTATACTGGACTTAAGGAGATGAACTGGTTCGTGCTGGTTCAAAGTTTCATGACGGAACCCATCACAAGGTGTTGGCCTCCCTGCATTGGTCTTCTGGCCTCCATGGCTGTCGATGAAGCCTTCACATCCTCTATGCGCAGGACATTGTTTTTTCTGCGCTTTGCAGTGGGAGTGGCCCATTATCTATTTGTGGCGTTACCCTTTGGTCTCGCTTCTGCTCCTCAGGTCTTCACATAGGTGGTTGGCTCTGGTTCTGGCGCTTTTGTGACTGCGGGGACTGTCTGCGCCCTTAGCCAGGGTGCTTCTTCCTTCGCACGCACTCCACGAGCTTCGGACTGCAATCAGCTGTTGCTGCCCAGCAAATGGTCGTCCCTTCGGGCCGGTATGTGTGTTCTGGGACTGCTGGTGTTGTCCTTCGCGGCGGCCCTTTTTCGCTCATTCCACATGAGAATCCTCCAGCAGGACACCCTTTTTGAGTGGAACAATTATCACATTTCCTTGGACAAATCCAATTCACTTGAGCCTGGTGCCCAGGGAGTCACTGATATGGTGGCTTCAGCCCCTGCTGCTTCTCCAGGGAAGTCCCTCCTTTTCTATGGTCTATGTTACCACGGATGTTGGTCTATCCGGGTGTGGGAAAATGGTCCCTGGAAGTGTCCAGGTTGGCCTCTTTCTGTGCTGGCACTGGGAGCGATCAGGCTTGCCTGTTTTGCTGGACCGCTCGTCTTTGGGATTGTCCAGTGCGCTTTCAATCGAACTATGCCACGGCCGTGGCTTGTGTCAATTGCTGAGGGGGTACCTTAATTGCCCCTGCGGCCTTGGAAGTGGCCGACATCCTCCGATGGGCGGAACGCTTGTTCCAGCCTTCTCCGCTGTTCCCTTTTCAAGAGTGGGAAATGGGCTGGCGGATTTCCTCGGTCGACGGACCTTGGATCTAGGAGAATGGTCTCTCCATCCGGAGGTGTTCCACCAGTTGTGCCCAAGTTGGGGTACTCCAGATGGGGCTCTGTTGGCGTCTCGTATCAACAGTGATGTACAGCGGATTGTGACCCGCTCCTGGGATTCTCAGGTAGACGCCGATGACGCGCTGGTGGGCCCGTGGGGTCTGTATCAGCTGCTGTATGCCTTTACTCCTCTCAGGTTACTACTGTGACTGCTTGCGGGATAGAGGTGGAAGGGATTCCGATCATTCTTGCGGTTCCAGACTGGTCTCGTTTGGTACGCCGACCTGGTTGGGCTGGTTGCGGACGCTCCCTGGGGAATTCCTCTCAGGGAGAACCTGCTGTCAGGGACCAAATCTTCCATCCTGTTTTATGGTTGATGGCTTTGATTGCTTGGCTGTTTATAGCCGGGTGTTGAAGAAAAGGGGATTGTCTACTTCAGTCATCCCTACTCTGCTCACACTACGGAAAGCGACTTCTGGAACGATGGATTATCGTACGTGGAAGTCATTTATTGTGTGGTGTGCGTCTTTTGGGGTTCCCCCAAGCTCTTGCTCTGTGGCTCGATTGTTTGCCTTCTTTCCACGGGGAGTTTTCTCAAGGTTGGCCTTCCGTATATCGAGGGTCATGTCTCGGCCTTGGCAATATTATTCCTCAGGCTATTGGCCATTTTTTTCCCTGGTGCATACTTCATCCAGGAGGTGCGACACCTGCAATCTCCGGTGCGACCTCCGTTACCACCTTGGGACCTTACTGGGTGATGTCGGTTCTTCAGACCCCTCCCTTTGCAAATTTTCAGGGAATTCCCCTGCTCACTTTGTCCCTGAAGGTGGCTTTTTTCTTTGTGGCTGTTACTGCTGCACACAGGGTGTTGGTACTGACAGCGTTGTCCTGTCGTTCTTCCTATCTGATGGTGCATAGGGATACAGGATGCTTCGTATGCTTTGCATGAAGTCGTCTTATTTGCCTCCTTATGTCCTCAGCCTACACATCCGAAGACTTGCATACATGCTTTGGTTGTGGTTCGGGCATTTTGGGTGTACCTGGCAACTGTTGATTTTTTTTTCGCAAGTCAGATTCCTTTTTTGTGCTCACGGATGGCCCTGGGAAAGGGTTGCCTGCGTCTGCTGCTACTGTTTCCAGAATGGGTCAGGCAGACTGTGGTACAGGATGGTTCAATAAGGGTGTGTTGTGCTGGCATCTGCAGATGCCTCTTTTTGCCGCAAAGTTTGCAGGCTGCTGTTTAAGGGGGCCCTTAGTCTCCCTTAAGGGGTTCTGTTTCTCAGATGGGTCTCGATGAGTCCTGTTTTACCTGGTGGGCTATGTTTAGCCTTGTGGATTTGTTTCTGCTGTCCCACCCCATTTATGGCACTGCTTTGGGCCGTCCCTACTGATATTAATCAAGAAGTCTGCGTCTGTCAATGAGCGACAGAGAAAACTGGATTTTTTAATTACCGTAAAATCCTTTTCTCTTAAGCTCATTGACAGACGCAGTACCCGCCCCTCTGTTTTTTTGAGTTGGGTTGGTATGATTTCTCTGACACTGCTTTGTTACAGAACTGGCATACTATAGCAGGAAGTGAAAGGGTATACCCCCTGGGACTGCCCATAGGTGTAGCCAGAACTTTTTTTCTGCCTAGTGTCCTACTCCTGTAGGGGGCAGTATAACCCTACTGATATTAATCAAGAAGTCTGCGTCTGTCAATGAGCTTAAGAGAGTGTCCCACTCCTGTAGGGGGCAGTATAACCCTACTGATATTAATCAAGAACTCTGCGTCTGTCAATGAGCTTAAGAGAAAAGGATTTTACGGTAAGTCAAAAATCCAGTTTTTTCACATTCTGCTATATACAGTCAGGTCCATAAATATTGTGACATCAACACCATTCTAATCTTTTTGGCTCTATACACCACACAATGGATTTGAAATGAAACAAACAAGATGTGCTTTAACCACTTACCGCATACTAACGTAGATCTACGTCTGCAGATTTTGCGGTAGTATACCGGGATGATGCCTCTAGCTAGAGACACCATCCCGGTACCGTGGTTTAGAGCCGACGGTCGGCTTTCCGTCGGTAACGACCGATGCGGCTCGGGAGCCACTCGATCGTTACCCGGGTGAGCGTGACTTTGCTCGGGGCTCCTGTCCCACAAGGAGCCCCGAGCACCCAGCCGACACGTCCGCCGGCTGGATGGAGTCCCGATCAAAGCCGGAAACGGCTTCGATCGGGTCTCTGATGACGTAACACGGAGGCGGCGTCCATGACGTCACTTCCGGGTTACTGTGCTGCAAAAGGCGGCAAATTTAAAAAACGGCTGTATGCAAAAACGCAGTTTTCGGCGTTTTGCATACATGGAAGTGTAGTGGAGGGGTCTAGGGTCTTTTAGACCCTCAATCCCTCCATAAAGAGTACCTGTCACTGCATATTGGTGTCACAAGGGATGTTTACATTGCTTGTGACAGCAATAAAAGTGATCAGATTTTTTTTTTTTTTAAAAAAACCTGTAATAAAGTAAAAAAAAAAAAATAAATAGGAAAAAAAAATAAAAATGTTAGCCGTCACCGTTAGCTCACGCACAAAAAAAAAAAACGTATACGGAAGTCGAGCCACAAATTAAATCGCTGTTCAAACCACACATGTGAGGTATCGCCGCGATCACCAGAGCGTGGGCAATAATAAAAAAAAGAGCTACACTCTAACTCTAAACTGGTAACCGTTAAATAAATTTAAAGCGTCGCCTATTGAGATCTCTATTGACCACAGTTTGTCGCCATCCCACGGGGGGGGGGGGGGGGGGTGTGCGCAATTTTAAACCATAACATGTTGGGTATCTATTTACTCGGCGTGACATCATCTTTCTCAATATACAAAAAAAATGGGCTAACTTTACTGTTTAGTATTTTTTTTAAATGCAGTGAAATGTGATTTTTCAAAATTTTCCCCAAAAAAATGGCGTTTTAAAGACCGCTGCGCAAATACCGCGTGACAAAAAATATTGCAATGACCAACATTTTATTCTCCAGAGTCTTTGCTAAAAAATATATATAATGTTTGGGGGTTCTAAGTAGTTTTCTTGGAAAAAATACTGGTTTTAACTTGTAAACAAAAAGTGTCCGAAATAGGGCTGGGGCTTAAGTGGTTAACTGCAGACTTTCAGCTTTAATTTGAGGGTATTTACATCCAAATCCTGTGAAAGGTGTAGGAATTACAACAGTTTGTATATGTGCCTCCCATTTTTTAAGGGATCAAAAGTAATGGGACAATTGGCTGCTCAGTTGTTCCATGGCCAGGTGTATGTTATTCCCTCCTTATCCAATTTACAAGGAGCAGATAAAAGGTCCAGAGTTCATTTCAAGTGTGCTATTTGCATTTTGAATCTGTTGCGGTCAACTCTCAATATGAGATCCAAAGAGCTGTCACTATCAGTGAAGCAAGCCATCATTAGGCTGAAAAAACAAAACAAACCCATCAGAGAGATAGCAAAAACATTAGGTGTGGCCAAATCAACTGTTTGGAACATCCTTAAAAAGTAAGAACGCACCGGTGAGCTCAGCAACACCAAAAGACCCGGAAGACCACGGAAAACAACTGTAATACAGCATTACTACAGCATTACTGCTTTTTACATTGCCTTCTAACCACCGTTTATTTGTGTAGAAGAAGAAAAATTGGGAGGTTTGGGACTTTAAATGAGAGACATTGCAAGGCTGGTTGGACAGAAGATAAAAACATTTATTGATACATACATACATGATTGGTAACGTAAGATACAGGATAATAAAATAATAAAGAAAACGGGTAAGTGGTCCCCAAATCCCAGTACATCTCAATCAACAAGGCAGAGATTCCAGAAGGTAAAAAAATTATTATACAAATCATGACATCATGGGACTCTACGCGTTTCGTGGACTTTGTGTATGCCACTTCTTCAGGAGTAGATGTGTGATATGTATCTAAAAAATAAATAAATATAAGGAAAATTGCAACTATGATGATGAAGGGAACTGGAAAGGGGAAGGAGGGAAAGGGGGAGGGACAAAGCCCCCAAAAATTCCAAACTTACATAGAAGTTCTCATAGCACCAGCATTGGATGTGAAGACACGACCATGGGTGCCTCCCATGGGAGCTGAGGGGACACAGGGCAGGCAGGCAGGGTGAGATGCCACATATGTGGTGAGTCTGGGTGATTCAGTAGTGTTGACAGTAGTAGCATCATAATATCTAATAACGATGAGGTGTATAAAATATATAAAGTGCATATGGATAAAAACATGATGTTGCTTTCAAGCAAGTGCATATTAGATGAATGAAAATGAGGTGGGTGATAAGGGAGAATGTGGTTTGTAAGAGAGAAGATAAAGAAGTCTAGCCCAATCCAAGGAGAGTGAATGAAAGCCCTTGTGGAAAAATCATGAGCCACTCATGATAGAGAAACCAGAAAAGGAAGGTGGGGGGGGGGGTGGACAAATTATATGAGAGTGTGGGACCTAGAGTGAACCAGAGTCCAGGTATCCCCAGGGGAAGTAACCAGTGGGGCATAGCCGTAGTGAAAGACAGAAGGCAAGTTACCAAGGGAAGTGTTGATCCCAGAACTCAGACCACACAGTGCCCAGAACATCGCAAACCGCCTCCAATCACTGTGTTCCCAGCGTCACGTCGGTGTAACATGGTAAGGAAGCCGCGGGAGCGGAGGAGACAGTAGCAGCACCGTCCCATGGGCCACCTATTGTACACTGTGATGGACAAACAGCCGTCAACGATTGGCGCCAAAATGACGTCAGACGTCGGCGCAGGACGTGGCGCCGATGCGCAGCGGGACCGCCCACCAACCAACCCACACCAGGAGGGCGGGGGGAGAGAAGGAGGACACCCGCTGCGCATCGCAGCTCCCGGGTGAGACATCATGCGGTAAGTCAAAACAGACAGTGCATGTCCAGGTGCACTGTAATAAATAGTTGGAAACATGAAAATTAATTCATGATGGTAAAAGTATCATTATTGTGCTGTATGTACATTCTGGTTGTAAATTGTAAAAAAGAGTATACACAATCCCCAAACTGTCTATGGGAAATATGTGAAACATCATGTGGGGCTGGGATATGTAGGCCATCACATGCGGTAACATAATGACTGTTTTATCAACCAATCGGCCAGAGCAATGTCTCTCCATCCCTATATTGCGTAGCAAAAGCAAAAGGGGGAAAGGTTTGGGACTTTGAGTGAGATGCACGAAGGGGCCTTGTATCGTGCAACTCCATCCCTATTCGTTTAGAAGAAGAAAAATTGGGAGGTTTGGGACTTTAAATGAGAGACATTGCAAGGCTGGTTGGACAGAAGATAAAAACATTTATTGATACATACATACATGATTGGTAACGTAAGATACAGGATAATAAAATAATAAAGAAAACGGGTAAGTGGTCCCCAAATCCCAGTACATCTCAATCAACAAGGCAGAGATTCCAGAAGGTAAAAAAATTATTATACAAATCATGACATCATGGGACTCTACGCGTTTCGTGGACTTTGTGTATGCCACTTCTTCAGGAGTAGATGTGTGATATGTATCTAAAAAATAAATAAATATAAGGAAAATTGCAACTATGATGATGAAGGGAACTGGAAAGGGGAAGGAGGGAAAGGGGGAGGGACAAAGCCCCCAAAAATTCCAAACTTACATAGAAGTTCTCATAGCACCAGCATTGGATGTGAAGACACGACCATGGGTGCCTCCCATGGGAGCTGAGGGGACACAGGGCAGGCAGGCAGGGTGAGATGCCACATATGTGGTGAGTCTGGGTGATTCAGTAGTGTTGACAGTAGTAGCATCATAATATCTAATAACGATGAGGTGTATAAAATATATAAAGTGCATATGGATAAAAACATGATGTTGCTTTCAAGCAAGTGCATATTAGATGAATGAAAATGAGGTGGGTGATAAGGGAGAATGTGGTTTGTAAGAGAGAAGATAAAGAAGTCTAGCCCAATCCAAGGAGAGTGAATGAAAGCCCTTGTGGAAAAATCATGAGCCACTCATGATAGAGAAACCAGAAAAGGAAGGTGGGGGGGGGGGTGGACAAATTATATGAGAGTGTGGGACCTAGAGTGAACCAGAGTCCAGGTATCCCCAGGGGAAGTAACCAGTGGGGCATAGCCGTAGTGAAAGACAGAAGGCAAGTTACCAAGGGAAGTGTTGATCCCAGAACTCAGACCACACAGTGCCCAGAACATCGCAAACCGCCTCCAATCACTGTGTTCCCAGCGTCACGTCGGTGTAACATGGTAAGGAAGCCGCGGGAGCGGAGGAGACAGTAGCAGCACCGTCCCATGGGCCACCTATTGTACACTGTGATGGACAAACAGCCGTCAACGATTGGCGCCAAAATGACGTCAGACGTCGGCGCAGGACGTGGCGGAATAAGGAATTTTCCTTATATTTATTTATTTTTTAGATACATATCACACATCTACTCCTGAAGAAGTGGCATACACAAAGTCCACGAAACGCGTAGAGTCCCATGATGTCATGATTTGTATAATAATTTTTTTACCTTCTGGAATCTCTGCCTTGTTGATTGAGATGTACTGGGATTTGGGGACCACTTACCCGTTTTCTTTATTATTTTATTATCCTGTATCTTACGTTACCAATCATGTATGTATGTATCAATAAATGTTTTTATCTTCTGTCCAACCAGCCTTGCAATGTCTCTCATTTAAAGTCCCAAACCTCCCAATTTTTCTTCTTCTAAACGAATAGGGATGGAGTTGCACGATACAAGGCCCCTTCGTGCATCTCACTCAAAGTCCCAAACCTTTCCCCCTTTTGCTTTTGCTACGCAATATAGGGATGGAGAGACATTGCTCTGGCCGATTGGTTGATAAAACAGTCATTATGTTACCGCATGTGATGGCCTACATATCCCAGCCCCACATGATGTTTCACATATTTCCCATAGACAGTTTGGGGATTGTGTATACTCTTTTTTACAATTTACAACCAGAATGTACATACAGCACAATAATGATACTTTTACCATCATGAATTAATTTTCATGTTTCCAACTATTTATTACAGTGCACCTGGACATGCACTGTCTGTTTTGACTGACCGCATGATGTCTCACCCGGGAGCTGCGATGCGCAGCGGGTGTCCTCCTTCTCTCCCCCCGCCCTCCTGGTGTGGGTTGGTTGGTGGGCGGTCCCGCTGCGCATCGGCGCCACGTCCTGCGCCGACGTCTGACGTCATTTTGGCGCCAATCGTTGACGGCTGTTTGTCCATCACAGTGTACAATAGGTGGCCCATGGGACGGTGCTGCTACTGTCTCCTCCGCTCCCGCAGCTTCCTTACCATGTTACACCGACGTGACGCTGGGAACACAGTGATTGGAGGCGGTTTGCGATGTTCTGGGCACTGTGTGGTCTGAGTTCTGGGATCAACACTTCCCTTGGTAACTTGCCTTCTGTCTTTCACTACGGCTATGCCCCACTGGTTACTTCCCCTGGGGATACCTGGACTCTGGTTCACTCTAGGTCCCACACTCTCATATAATTTGTCCACCCCCCCCCCCCACCTTCCTTTTCTGGTTTCTCTATCATGAGTGGCTCATGATTTTTCCACAAGGGCTTTCATTCACTCTCCTTGGATTGGGCTAGACTTCTTTATCTTCTCTCTTACAAACCACATTCTCCCTTATCACCCACCTCATTTTCATTCATCTAATATGCACTTGCTTGAAAGCAACATCATGTTTTTATCCATATGCACTTTATATATTTTATACACCTCATCGTTATTAGATATTATGATGCTACTACTGTCAACACTACTGAATCACCCAGACTCACCACATATGTGGCATCTCACCCTGCCTGCCTGCCCTGTGTCCCCTCAGCTCCCATGGGAGGCACCCATGGTCGTGTCTTCACATCCAATGCTGGTGCTATGAGAACTTCTATGTAAGTTTGGAATTTTTGGGGGCTTTGTCCCTCCCCCTTTCCCTCCTTCCCCTTTCCAGTTCCCTTCATCATCATAGTTGCAATTTTCCTTATATTTATTTATTTTTTAGATACATATCACACATCTACTCCTGAAGAAGTGGCATACACAAAGTCCACGAAACGCGTAGAGTCCCATGATGTCATGATTTGTATAATAATTTTTTTACCTTCTGGAATCTCTGCCTTGTTGATTGAGATGTACTGGGATTTGGGGACCACTTACCCGTTTTCTTTATTATTTTATTATCCTGTATCTTACGTTACCAATCATGTATGTATGTATCAATAAATGTTTTTATCTTCTGTCCAACCAGCCTTGCAATGTCTCTCATTTAAAGTCCCAAACCTCCCAATTTTTCTTCTTCTAAACGAATAGGGATGGAGTTGCACGATACAAGGCCCCTTCGTGCATCTCACTCAAAGTCCCAAACCTTTCCCCCTTTTGCTTTTGCTACGCAATATAGGGATGGAGAGACATTGCTCTGGCCGATTGGTTGATAAAACAGTCATTATGTTACCGCATGTGATGGCCTACATATCCCAGCCCCACATGATGTTTCACATATTTCCCATAGACAGTTTGGGGATTGTGTATACTCTTTTTTACAATTTACAACCAGAATGTACATACAGCACAATAATGATACTTTTACCATCATGAATTAATTTTCATGTTTCCAACTATTTATTACAGTGCACCTGGACATGCACTG
This sequence comes from Pelophylax lessonae, assembly GCF_965119305.1. Taxonomy (NCBI): domain Eukaryota; kingdom Metazoa; phylum Chordata; class Amphibia; order Anura; family Ranidae; genus Pelophylax; species Pelophylax lessonae. The sequence continues at coordinate 497,793,787 of NC_138771.1, forward strand.
TCTGTTTTGACTGACCGCATGATGTCTCACCCGGGAGCTGCGATGCGCAGCGGGTGTCCTCCTTCTCTCCCCCCGCCCTCCTGGTGTGGGTTGGTTGGTGGGCGGTCCCGCTGCGCATCGGCGCCACGTCCTGCGCCGACGTCTGACGTCATTTTGGCGCCAATCGTTGACGGCTGTTTGTCCATCACAGTGTACAATAGGTGGCCCATGGGACGGTGCTGCTACTGTCTCCTCCGCTCCCGCGGCTTCCTTACCATGTTACACCGACGTGACGCTGGGAACACAGTGATTGGAGGCGGTTTGCGATGTTCTGGGCACTGTGTGGTCTGAGTTCTGGGATCAACACTTCCCTTGGTAACTTGCCTTCTGTCTTTCACTACGGCTATGCCCCACTGGTTACTTCCCCTGGGGATACCTGGACTCTGGTTCACTCTAGGTCCCACACTCTCATATAATTTGTCCACCCCCCCCCCCACCTTCCTTTTCTGGTTTCTCTATCATGAGTGGCTCATGATTTTTCCACAAGGGCTTTCATTCACTCTCCTTGGATTGGGCTAGACTTCTTTATCTTCTCTCTTACAAACCACATTCTCCCTTATCACCCACCTCATTTTCATTCATCTAATATGCACTTGCTTGAAAGCAACATCATGTTTTTATCCATATGCACTTTATATATTTTATACACCTCATCGTTATTAGATATTATGATGCTACTACTGTCAACACTACTGAATCACCCAGACTCACCACATATGTGGCATCTCACCCTGCCTGCCTGCCCTGTGTCCCCTCAGCTCCCATGGGAGGCACCCATGGTCGTGTCTTCACATCCAATGCTGGTGCTATGAGAACTTCTATGTAAGTTTGGAATTTTTGGGGGCTTTGTCCCTCCCCCTTTCCCTCCTTCCCCTTTCCAGTTCCCTTCATCATCATAGTTGCAATTTTCCTTATATTTATTTATTTTTTAGATACATATCACACATCTACTCCTGAAGAAGTGGCATACACAAAGTCCACGAAACGCGTAGAGTCCCATGATGTCATGATTTGTATAATAATTTTTTTACCTTCTGGAATCTCTGCCTTGTTGATTGAGATGTACTGGGATTTGGGGACCACTTACCCGTTTTCTTTATTATTTTATTATCCTGTATCTTACGTTACCAATCATGTATGTATGTATCAATAAATGTTTTTATCTTCTGTCCAACCAGCCTTGCAATGTCTCTCATTTAAAGTCCCAAACCTCCCAATTTTTCTTCTTCTAAACGAATAGGGATGGAGTTGCACGATACAAGGCCCCTTCGTGCATCTCACTCAAAGTCCCAAACCTTTCCCCCTTTTGCTTTTGCTCCGTTTATTTGTGAGTACATTTTCAATAAAATTATATTTATTCTTGACGGTACTACACTATACGAGCACTTCTTCTCCCATATGCATACTCGGAAAATCCCTGGATTCTGAGGGGCCACGCTATCTGAGGAAATAAGACCCTGACGAGCTATACCTGCTGCCTAAGGGGACAGAACCCACATTGACCATAACATCCAGAGGAGCCGAGGGATAGGATTTGAGGACCATAGGAGACCATACACATCACAGATTACAGGCTTGTTACCCCTGTAGGGGTGATTATTTCTGGTAAGTGCGGTCCTGGGAGTGAGGGTAGCACCATTGACCCACCACACCGGCCACACTTTGAGAATTTTCGTTTACCTGCACTAAAGTCACCTTTGGTTGAGATACAACACGGAGACACACCGTCTTATCTTTGCACTAGGACACTTTAATGTGCGATTTGGACCATTTAACGACAGTACTGTATGCAACTCATTGTTGAGGATTGTACTCCATTTTTTGTGCGAATAGGACACTCTGTTTTTGAGCACTTTTTGCTGTGCGACTTGAATTTTTCCACTTTTTTGCATTTATGCTTATGCGACTTTGGATTTCAAATCGCATTTATTACCAAAAAATTTTGCAACACTTAGTTGCTTGTGGAATGATGTATATATATTAATTTTTTTCACCTAGTACTTTAGCTTATATCTACCTCTGATCTTTACACTTCATTCGAATATCTTTCACGCCCATTTGGGCCTATTTATTGGTCGTCATCACTTTATAGCACTTTTTATGCGCGATTTCAATTTGATTTAATATTTTGTCTGCACTTTCTGCTGATGCAATATTGGGATAATCATACCTACCTTTTGCAACAAGTAATTGCTTGTTGATTAACTGATTCTTACTCAGCACTTTATGTTTATACTTGTTCACTTGGTTTAGTTTACCCCACACACCTTAGTGGGCTTATTTGCCCTTTCCTGTATTTCTTCTACACGGTCACTGAAGCACTTTAGTCATAATTTTTTGATTTTAGTTTTTAATTTTAGTGGTGACCTTCACCACACTTCTGCAGCACCTGTCTCACAGTCACCTTATACCTTATACTTCACCAATTTATATATATATATATATAATATTGTTTATGATGAATATATGTTCCTGATATCTAGTATTTATTACTAAGTCATTTTTACTGTGTGTTTATGATATCGTGTCTGGTTTTTAACACTGTGAACTTTTTCACCTACACTGCAATTTTACATCTTTATTAGGCAGCGCCATTTAAGTCTCCCCTAATCACTTCATATGTAAAACCTTTATCTAAAAAAAAAAAACTGTTGCTGTAAGTGATTTTAATGACATTTAAAGTCCAAAGAGACACCCGTCTGTGGTATTCTCCATGAGCATTCTAGGTCATTTAAATCCTCTCCAACAGCATTTGTTTTGGCATGGAACAAGCATTCTGTTTTTCATGACCTACCCATGTTTCTTTCCAGCCAAGCAAGGAAATCCCTAGCTTGGTGGTGGATCTACAGCCCAGCCTTAAAAATGGGGAAGTCTTTATTTCCTTCCTTCTCACTGGACCTTTATATTGGCAAAAGCCAGTCTTTCAAGTAAAGGAGTATTCCAGTCTCACACAATTCAAGGAACATGGTGATCAGTGGAAGCCAAGCTACCCATTAACATCCTGGAGCTTGGAGCAATAAGGATAACCCTGCAACACTGGACTGCAAGGACACCCAATCAGTATGCAATCACACAACGCCACAGCTCTGGCCTTTATCAACCACCAAGGGGGCACCAGGAGTCATGCAGTCTTGAGGGAAGCAAGCCAGATAATCTCTTGGATGCAGAAACATTGTCCAGCGATATCTGCACTTCGTTTCCCATAAGTGAACACCTGGAAGCCGGATTACCTCAATCATCAATGCCTGGACCAAGGGGAATGGGCCCTTCACTGCGACATCTTTAACCCAATCTGTTGCTGATAGGGGACTTTGGACATGGGTATCTTGGCCTCCATATTCAACAAGTTACCTCTCTATGTGGCCATGATCAAGGATACTAGCGGATGTCATGATAATTGCTTAATCTCTAGTTAGGCTGATCTATGCTTTCCTTCCCATGGAAGGCACAAAATATAGAGCACGAAAAGAAACTTACTATCTTCATTGCATCAAACTGATCCAGAAGACCTTGATACATAAGACATACTTAGACGACTAGGAGACAACTCCTTGCCTCTTCCCAACAGCTCCCTAACCTCTTCCATCACGCTCTTCTGTCACTAGCTGTAATAGCATGGCTTTTAAAGCCTATGTTTTGAGGGAAAGCGAGATCCCTGAGTGTGTTGCTTCTACTTCTCCAAAACCAAGTAGAGCCCCTTCCAGAAAGGTCTACTATCGAACCTGGATATTCTTCTTTTGCCCGGTGTGAGCACAGTCACTTTAATCCAGAGATTACACTGTACCTCGCGATTTGGCCTTCCTAAAATCAGGACTTAACCTAAAGCACTCTGATAGGACAGCTTGTACAATTAGTTTTCAAGAATTCCTGATCTCGATACCCCTATTCAAAACCTATTATTTCTCTATCGTGCATCGACAGACGCAGCTCCGCTTAATCATAGACTATAGGGTTATGCTGCTCCTACTAGGGGTAGGCACTAGGCATAAAAAAAAACGTGTCCATGCCTATAGGGGCTGCACCCGTAGGCATAACCCCTCAGGCTCTGCTATACTCACAGTTCTGCGTAATGACAGGGATAGGACCTAGTTCCCTGCTGGGACTTCGGTCTCAGCTGTAACTGGAAAAGTTTTGTGAATTTTTATTTTCTAGTTAGTTCCCGAGGACCAAGATCCAGAGGAACTACAAGCAACAGCCAGCTGGTATTCACACTGAATAATCTAGATTCTTAAGGTCTCCAAGCCTGGCCTGCGAGCGTGAGCAGGTTATAGTCCAGAACTAGGCCTCGCCACAACAGTGCCCCTATGGATGGGGACGAGTCTGCGAGTGGATCATCTCTCCAGGATGTAGACGACCTGGAACGCCCTGAGTCGCAGCATCCCCTTGGCTAACAGCGACCCCATTCTGGGTGTGAGGTGATCTGTTTCGGAGTGACGCTCACCTTGTACCGTTGTATGGTGAGTAACATGTCCCCCCAAAACCCCTGGAGGTCGCAGGGTGGGCGCGGACCCCTCCCTGGAATGTTCGGACCTTAGGGGCTCCCTCGGTTCCCTGCCACCCCGGAAGCCTAATCTGGTATACCCCTTGCTTCTTCCTCCCCTAGTGGGTTTTCACCTTGGGGGGGCGTAATAATTCGGTTTTCGGCACTTTTGTGAGGGCGATGGATCGTCTGGTGGGGGTTCTTAAATGGGGACCCTTAGTTGCCTTTTGTTCTGGGACCCCTTTTGGGGTTCCGGAGACCGCATGGCGTGCATGGGGGCCCACCATTTTGCCGTGGTTCATGACCTCTGTGTTCCCATTCGTTTGTATGGGCAGCCATTTTCTAGGATTCCCCATTGAGAATGTATAGCAGGCATTTTCTTTTGGTTTTGGGTGGGACTGGCATGCAGCACTTTTTTTTTTATCTTTGCTTGAGGCAGAGTTGCTTCTTCTTCCTACTCCTCTGTGTTATTTTTTGACACTTTTTATATGGCCTCTGGTAATGTTTCTGGGGGTCCCCTGTAGGCTTTTCCTCTCCTGCTTTGCTATATTTATACATTGCTCAGGTTTTGGGGGTCCGCAGTAATAACCGGGAGACCGCGTTTTTCGTGGTCCAAAAGGGACATTGCAAACAAATTTTTTTTAATTGCAAAAGGAGTCCCAGGATAAAATATCACCTGCAAGCCCCCTGGAACTGATTGCGGGACCCTCCAGCTCGCAGTTGCAGCCAGAGATTGCGGTTTTTCTGCAAAGCCTGATGTCAAAAGTGTTCGGTTTGTTCTGGTGCTGCTAGCCGCAAAGGTCCCTTGTCCTCCCCTCCATCTGCAGGATCTTCGGATTCTGACACAGATATGGTTGCTGCAGACGCAGACCACCCTGAGGGGTCGGTGTTTTCACATTCTGACGGTGAAGAGGACTTGTTCTCCTCCGCTGCTGGGCGAGCACGCGTCTTGGTGAAAAATTAAATAGTTTCTATGCGCAAAACTCTTAAAATTGCTGATGAATCCACAGAGTCAGGTATGCAGGTGTCTTTTGGCTCCTGCAAATATCGCAAATTGGGTAAAGTATTCACTTGTGCTGACTTTTCACTCTAATGTGGATCAACAATGGCGACGCATTAAGCACATGGTGGTGGTGGTGTCTAAGCGTTTTGCACGCCGTTCTCCCTTTGCAGGGGTGGTGGATACCAGGTGGGCTGTACCACCGAAAGTGGATTCCCCGGTGGCCAGGTTGAATAAAGCGACTCTGGTGCCGGTGGAAGAATCGTCGACCTTTTCAGATTCCGTGGATAGACGGGTGGAATCCTTATCCCGCCATGTACATGTGGTAACAGGTCACATGTTAAAAGTTAACTTTGTGAATGTTCTTATAGCATAGACTGCTACTGAATGGGTGAAGTTGCGGAAGAGCAACTTGGAAACGACACATAATCCCCCTGCGGTTTTGGAACTGTTAGACCAGTTGGTTGACGCCCTAGTGTTCATGTGTGATACGTCCTTGGACTTGGCCTTATTGGTGGCCAGGATATCAGCAGTGGGAGTTGCTATTAGACGCCTGATATGGCTGAAATGCTGGTTGCTGACCAGGCTTCTAAAAAAGCCATTGCTGATCTCCCTTTTACAGGAGAGAAGCTATTTGGAGCCTCTCTAGGGGTACCTGGACAGTGAAAGAGTCAAAACTTCCGATCAATGTTTTGGAACTCAAAACTTTGACTGAGTCATTGGACGACTCGCCTACGTGGTTGTCTGGTTCGGGTTCAATCAGACAACACCATGGCTCTGGCTTACACCAATCACCAGGGGTGCACCAGGAGTGTCCTGGCGGCCAAGGAGGTGGCCGAGATTCTGACTTGTGCAGAAAGATTTGTTCCAGCCCTCTCTGCTGTGCACATCCCAGGTATGGAAAACTGGCAGGCGGATTACCTGAGTCGTCAGGTGTTGGATCAAGAGGAGTGGTCCCTACACCCAGAGGTGTTTCACATACTGTGTGTTCGGTGAGGGCCCCCTGAGGACGATCTGTTTGCCTCTCCTCTCAACAAGAAGGTGCAGAGATTTGAAGCCAGGTCTCGAGATCCTCTGGCCGACGCCACAGATGCCCTGATGGCTCCTTGGGATCAGTATCGGCTGATTTATGCATTTCCCTCGTTGAAACTTCTGCCGCGTCTTCTGCGCAGCATAGAGGTGGAAAACATTCCGGTCATTCTGGTGGCTCCAGACTGTTCTCCTCGGTTTTGGTACACAGACCTCATAAGATTGGCCACCGGTACCCCTTGGAGACTTCCTCTCAGGGAAGTTCTGTTTTCTCAAGGTCCGATCTTCAATCCTGCTTTACAGTCGCTGTCTTTAATGGCATGGCCGTTGAAAGTCAGGTGTTGAGAGATAGAGGTCTCTCTGAGTCTGTAATTCCCACTCTCTTGAAGACCAGGAAGTCAACTTCTAGAAAAATCTATCATCGTACGTGGAAATCGTACATTCCATGGTGCGAATTGCTGAAAGTGCACCCTCGCTTGTTTTCTATCGCCAGGGTTTTTCTGCAGAAAGGGGTTAAACAGCGGTTGGCTTTAGGTACTATCAAAGACCAAGTTTCGGTTTTGGCTATCTATTTTCAATGCCCATTTGCTATGCACACCCTTATCCGGACGTTTATTCAAGGTTTGCGCCATTTGGCGCCTCTGCGGCGATCCCCGTTACCGCCATGGGATCTCAATTTGCTGCTGTCTGTTCTTCAAAAGCCTCCTTTTGAGAAAATTCGGGAGATTTTGCTGCTTGCTTTGTCTCAGAAGGTTGCCTTCTTGGTTGCGATCACTTTTGCCCGCAGAGTATCTGAATTGGCGGCGTTGTCTTTCCGCTCACCTTATCTGGTGGTTCACAGAGATAAAGGGGTACTTCGACCCAATCAGTCATTCCTTCCTAAGGTGGTTTCTGATTTTCATTTAAATGAAGACATTGTACTGCCTTCCCTTTGTCTTAAACCTCAGCATCCTAAGGAGTATGCCTTACATTCTTTGGATGTGGTCGGGGCTATCAGGGTTTACTTGGAGACCACTGCGTCCTTAAAAAAATTGGACGCTCTTTTTGTCCTTACGGATGGACCTTGTAAGGGACTGGCTGCATATGCTGCCACATTTCCAGATGGATCAAACAGACAGTGGTACAGGCCTATTCACTGAAGGTTCAGGTGCCTCCTTTTCCAGTGAAGGCGCATTCTTTTAGAGCGCTGAGTGCCTCCTGGGCTTTTCACCATCAGGCGTCGGTGCTACAAGTTTGCAAGGCGGCAACTTGGTCGTCTGTGCATACATTCACTAAATTCTACAAGGTCGTGTTGGCATGAGCGGATGCTTCTTTTGGCCGCAAGGTTTTGCAGGCTGCAGTTTAAGTGAGAACCCCCTTTTCTGGTTTCTCTTTGAGGCTTCATTGTTTCGGGGGACCTCCAGTTGTTTCTGGTTGTGCTCTGTTTTGCCTGGTTGGCTACGCTGGCCATTGGGGCATTCAGGTTTTTTGTTCCCAACCCTCATGTTTTTACTGCTTTGGGACATCAGTCTGATTAAGCAGAGCTGCGTCTGTCGATAAATGGTAGAGAAAAATGGATTTTTTGTAAGCACTTACCATAAAATCCTTTTCTCTGAAGTTCATTGTCAGACGCAGCACCCACCCCTCTACTTTTTGAGGTATGGGGTCTGTCACTGCTTGCAACACAACTGTTTGAGTATATACAGTGCCTTGCGAAAGTATTCGGCCCCCTTGAACTTTGCGACCTTTTGCCACATTTCAGACTTCAAACATAAAGATATAAAACTGTAATTTTTTGTGAAGAATCAACAACAAGTGGGACACAATCATTAAGTGGAACAAAATTTATTGGATATTTCAAACTTTTTTAACAAATAAAAAACTAAAAAATTGGTCGTGCAAAATTATTCAGCCCCCTTAAGTTAATGCTTTGTAGCGCCACCTTTTGCTGCGATTACAGCTGTAAGTCGCTTGGGGTATGTCTCCATCAGTTTTGCACATTGAGAGACTGAAATTTTTGCCCATTCCTCCTTGCAAAACAGCTCGAGCTCAGTGAGGTTGGATGGAGAGCGTTTGTGAACAGCAGTTTTCAGTTCTTTCCACAGATTCTCGATTGGATTCAGGTCTGGACTTTGACTTGGCCATTCTAACACCTGGATATGTTTATTTGTGAACCATTCCATTGTAGATTTTGCTTTGTTTTGGATCATTGTCCTGTTGGAAGACAAATCTTTGTCCCAGTCTCAGGTCTTTTGCAGACTCCATTAGGTTTTCTTCCAGAATGGTCCTGTATTTGGCTCCATCCATCTTCCCATCAATTTTAACCGTCTTCCCTGTCCCTGATGAAGAAAAGCAGGCCCAAACAATGATGCTGCCACCGCCATGTTTGACAGTGGGGATGGTGTGTTCAGGGTGATGAGCTGTGTTGCTTTTACGCCAAACATAACGTTTTGCATTGTTGCCAAAAAGTTTGATTTTGGTTTCATCTGACCAGAGCACCTTCTTCCACATGTTTGGTGTGTCTCCCAAGTGGCTTGTGGCAAACTTTAAACAACACTTTTTATGGATATCTTTAAGAAATGGCTTTCTTCTTGCCACTCTTCCATAAAGGCCAGATTTGTGCAGTATACGACTGATTGTTGTCCTATGGACAGAGTCTCCCACCTCAGCTGTAGATCTCTGCAGTTCATCCAGAGTGATCATGGGCCTCTTGGCGCTGCATCTCTGATCAGTCTTCTCCTTGTATGAGCTGAAAGTTTAGAGGGACGGCCAGGTCTTCGTAGATTTGCAGTGGTCTGATACTCCTTCCATTTCAATATTATCACTTGCACAGTGCTCCTTGGGATGTTTAAAGCTTGTGAAATCTTTTTGTATCCAAATCCGGCTTTAAACTTCTCCACAACAGTATCTGGGACCTGCCTGGTGTGTTCCTTGTTCTTTATGATGCTCTCTGCGCTTTAAACTGACTTCTGAGACTATCACAGTGCAGGTGCATTTATACGGAGACTTGATTACACACAGGTGGATTCTATTTATCATCATTAGTCATTTAGGTCAACATTGGATCATTCAGAGATCCTCACTGAACTTCTGGAGAGAGTTTGCTGCACTGATAGTAAAGGGGCTGAATAATTTTGCACGCCCAATTTTTCAGTTTTTTATTTGTTAACAAAGTCTGAAATATCCAATAAATTTCGTTCCACTTCATGATTGTGTCCCACTTGTTGATTCTTCACAAAAAATTACAGTTTTATACCTTTATGTTTGAAGCCTGAAATGTGGCAAAAGGTCGCAAAGTTCAAGGGGGCCGAATACTTTCGCAAGGCACTGTAGCAGAGCCTGAGGGGTTATGCCTGCTGGGACAGCCCCTATAGGCATGGACACGTTTTTTTTATCCTAGTGCCTATCCCTAGTGGGAGGAGCATAACCCTATAGTATATGATTAAGCAGAGCTGCGTCTGTCGATGAACTTCAGAGAAAATAATTTTACGGTAAGTTCTTACAAAAATCCAGTTTTAGGGCGTATCTCGGATCAGCCCCCCTTTTCGGCACCCTGTGCTTTGTTAGATCCTCAGTCTGGTTCTCCTTGTTTTGAGGAAACCACTCTTTGAACCCATCAAGGGGATCCCCTTAGATAATCTCTCCTGCAAGACAGCCTTTTTTTTGTTTTCAAATAATTCAGACATGTCTTGAGTAGGCAGCTGTTTCTTGTAAGCTGCTTGTAACGTAATTCAGAAGTAGAAGGTATAAGATGAGGCTCCACTCAGAAGGTAGCACAGAAGTTATTGTATCATGTCATAAAGCCATTCGCCTTAGCACTAGCAATTTTGAATTGGAAGTACCATATACATATATATGCTTAGAGAAAAGTGTCAGACTATTCAGAGTTTAGTCCAGCGATGGACAGAGAGAAACTCATAGCTGCAGATCTCTCTAGAAGATTGGAAGGTGCTTAGATATGCAGTTCATATGGGTTGTGTGCTACTTTCTGTACACTGGGACTCCCCTTTCCCCCCACTTTGTAAACCCTTTCCTGTGGGAGCCACTTGCAGCCAGAACCTGTGCGGGCCCAAGACTGAAGCCAGACCCCGAGGATACTTTGACCCAGGAGCCTCTTCCTGGTGCCGTTTGGCCCTCACATCCTTCTTTGCCTCTACTGATGTTTGCCCATCTACCCAGTGAACCTGATGCTGCAGGGAGGTCAACCCAAACCTCCATTTTTTTTTTTTTTGACACCGCAACCTTCCCCAGCCAGACAATGGCTGTCATTCTTTAGATCACCTCGCTCTTTGGTCTGTGACCCTTGTGCTGCCCTTCTGCCTGGGTGCACTGCAAGCTGCAGCTGGATACTCATGACCTGCCCTGTCCGCTTCCCTGGATCCAGGAGTCTCCTGTGCCTTCTCTGACCCTTCACCTGCTGTTGGGCCCTCCATGATTGTCAGAAGCCACTAGTGTGAGTAGCCCCCTCTAATTCTTTATGATTCCTTCCTTGTGATCCATTTGCCTTTGATTGCTGCCTTGTGATCTGCTGTGGTGTGGCTACTATCCTGGGCTGACTGACCTGCATTCCTGCTGCTTGTTCCTCCCTAGATCGCCCCTTGTAAACTTGGACTTTTTGATTGATGTCATATTGCTGCTCAGAATTTACACTCTGCTGTGCATTATTGCTTTCCCATAATCCTTCTGTTTCTCCCATTGTGCCTTTCCTGGTTACCTGTGGACTCACCAATATGTTGTTACATCCCAGAGCTTGACAAACCCCAGGTGCTAGGTCAGCCCATTCACTGCAGAGAGGCACAAATTATATTGCCCAACATCCAGGACATGCAGATCCGGGCGACAGACAGGTATTTTTTGGTAACATTTAGCCCACGTTACTCAAAACTGGCTTGTGTAGATAGTAGGCAATTATGGGTTGAGGTGCTTGACACTTATGTTGGCACAGTTATCTCTTTGAGAGACAAAATGATACAAATATGATATTTACATCAAATGTATTATACGCCGTAACGTCTTTCAAATGGTAAATGTGACACTGCCACGTGTCATAAATGTCAAACTAGCGGGGGATCGTTTTTTCATATGGTTTGGGAGTGTGCTAAAATTAGGCATTTGTGGTCAAGGGTGACGGAATTTATAGCCGACATATTTAATTTACCAAACATATGTAGCCCGTTGTTCTTCCTTTTAGGGGTACTTGAAGATGAAACAATGGACACTAGTACTAGGCTTTTTTCTCTTACGTCCTCCGACAGTCGCCGCCTCTTCATATTCGTCACTATGGGGTTATTGACCTTTGCTCCGTAGGAGTAGCTAGGCAACAGAATATGTTAATATCAAAGCTTTTAGCATACCCCACCCCTAGGGGGTGGTCCCCTCAGTCAATACCATCCTGCTTCCTGCATTCCTACCCCAGTTTCTATTGTCTAGCTTAGGAGTTAGCAGGCTTATCCTGTGCTGGGATTTTCAGTCTCAGCCTCTATTCTATCTTTGATTTTATTTCAAGTGTTTTCTCTTTCTTTACTTAGCTGTTATTTTTCAGCACTAGTTTAGTTTCTTCGGATGAAGATGATCGTGCGGAGCTGGGTCTCGGGCTGGCCTCCCTGGTTATCCGGGGTTCAGGGCCAGTGGCTTCCCAGTCTGCCATCGAGCGTTCAGCTCAGGTTTTCCTGGCATGTATGAACGACCCATCCCTGTTCGCTGCAGGGATGCTGCGGTGAGGTGGCTACCTCACCGGACGCCATTTGCGGTTTCGCACCGCAGTTCCACTGCGTCCTGGCTGCGACTCTCCCTGTCCTTAGTGCAGCGGTTTGATTGCTTGTGCGGGCTCCCAAAGCCATCCGGATGGTAATTGTATTCTGTGTGGGGACCTGTCTGTTTTGGGTGTCAGTCTGGGACTGTGGGACCCTGCATGTCTGTGTAAAAATCGTTGAGCTCCCTGTCAATAGCTGCCTTTCTGTGGGCTGCAAGGGGGGGGGGGGCTCTCCTACTCTGCTCTGTGTGACAGGCTGTGTTTTCTGTGAGACATGCTGTATGCTGTGTGTGACATGCTTGTCCGACATGTTTGGGCATACTGTGCGGCGACCGCTGCTGCGGTCCGCCATTTTTTTACAGCAAGCTTATGCTGTCCGGTCCTGTGTGGAAAGAGCGGCGTTTTGGCACCAAGCGCCACCATTTTGGCGGCGATCGCTCAGGCCACATGTCAGCGCTATTCTATATCTGCCTATGGAGTCCTCAGCCAGCGGCCATGTTTGTGTAGCCTTACATAGGCTTTACAGGGGCGGTCAGTCATTGCATCACTTCCTTTTGCCCTGAGGACAGCGATCGGTGCAGCGGCCTATGTGATCTCTCCAGGTTTTACCTTTCTATATTCCTGTATTCCTTGCCTAGTATTCTTATCCCCGTGGGGGTCAGTGTATTCAGTGGGTGCGGTGGGCTACGCTCGCCGCGATCTTAAAGGGGCAGTACTCCTTTTTTTCCTACAACTACTGGGGCATGGATTCTCAGGAAAGCAAGTTTCCTCTCACCTTGGTGGGGGGCCAAGGGGCCGCTGCTTCCCCCGAGGGGACTGATTTGGCTGCTATTGTGGCAAATCTAGCTGCTCAGGTGCAGATGCTAGTGGCTGACCGATCCACAAAACGGCCCAGAGTGTATATTTCCTCTGATTCAGAGGACGATGGGGCTGCTATGGCTGGGGTGCCCTTCTCAGGGTCCCGTTCGTCTCTAGACCTTGTGGGGTCTGAGGGGGAGGCTGAGGTAGAAGGGGTTGATAATTCCCCCCCCTGGCTCGTCTGAAGAGCTTGCACTCATGGATGAGTTGGTTGCTGCTATCAAGCAAACACTGCATTTGCAGGATGAACCATGTCCTCCTGCTTTACTGTCCTCTTATGGGACGCAGAGGAAACGCAAAACATCGCAGGTTTTTCCTTGCTCTGCGGAGTTTCAGCGCGCTGTTGATGAACAATGGCGCAATTTAAAGAAACCTTTTGCTGTGCCGAGTAGGTTCAAGCTGCGTTATCCCTTTACGCCCGCTACTGATGAGCGTTGGTGTGTGCCGCCTCCGGTGGATCACGCGGTGGCTGTTTTGAATAAGTCTACTGCGATTCCGGCGGAGGATACCCCGGTGTTCCGGGACCCCACGGACAGGAGGTTAGAGTCTCTTGCCCGCCATACTTATAAGGTTACTGGTTCAATGCTGAAACCTATTTTTGCTTCCCTTATGGCTGTCGCGGATTGGACGCAGGTGCTCAGGCGCATCCTGGTGGCTGACTCTGCCCCGCCGACAACATTGGCTATGGTGGATCAAATTCATCAGGGTGTCATGTATTTGTCTGATGCGGACTTGGATTTACAGGGATTGCAGAATTATTAGGCAAATGAGTATTTTGACCACATCATCCTCTTTATGCATGTTGTCTTACTCCAAGCTGTATAGGCTCGAAAGCCTACTACCAATTAAGCATATTAGGTGATGTGCATCTCTGTAATGAGAAGGGGTGTGGTCTAATGACATCAACACCCTATATCAGGTGTGCATAATTATTAGGCAACTTCCTTTCCTTGGGCAAAATGGGTCAAAAGAAGGACTTGACAGCCTCAGAAAAGTCAAAAATAGTGAGATATCTTGCAGAGGGATGCAGCACTCTTAAAATTGCAAAGCTTCTGAAGCGTGATCATCGAACAATCAAGCATTTCATTCAAAATAGTCAACAGGGTCGCAAGAAGCGTGTGGAAAAACCAAGGCGCAAAATAACAGCCCATGAACTGAGAAAAGTCAAGCGTGCAGCTGCCAAGATGCCACTTGCCACCAGTTTGGCCATATTTCAGAGCTGCAACATCACTGGAGTGCCCAAAAGCACAAGGTGTGCAATACTCAGAGACATGGCCAAGGTAAGAAAGGCTGAAAGACGACCACCACTGAACAAGACACACAAGCTGAAACGTCAAGACTGGGCCAAGAAATATTTCAAGACTGATTTTTCAAAGGTTTTATGGACTGATGAAATGAGAGTGAGTCTTGATGGGCCAGATGGATGGGCTTGTGGCTGGATTGGTAAAGGGCAGAGAGCTCCAGTCCGACTCAGACGCCAGCAAGGTGGAGGTGGAGTACTGGTTTGGGCTGGTATCATCAAAGATGAGCTTGTGGGGCCTTTTCGGGTTGAGGATGGAGTCAAGCTCAACTCCCAGTCCTACTGCCAGTTTCTGGAAGACACCACCTTCAAGCAGTGGTACAGGAAGAAGTCTGCATCCTTCAAGAAAAACATGATTTTCATGCAGGACAATGCTCCATCACACGCGTCCAAGAACTCCACAGCGTGGCTGGCAAGAAAGGGTATAAAAGAAGATAAGCTAATGACATGGCCTCCTTGTTCACCTGATCTGAATCCCATTGAGAACCTGTGGTCCATCATCAAATGTGAGATTTACAAGGAGGGAAAACAGTACACCTCTCTGAACAGTGTCTGGGAGGCTGTGGTTGCTGCTGCACGCAATGTTGATGGTGAACAGATCAAAACACTGACAGAATCCATGGATGGCAGGCTTTTGAGTGTCCTTGCAAAGAAAGGTGGCTATATTGGTCACTGATTTGTTTTTGTTTTGTTTTTGATTGTCAGAAATGTATATTTGTGAATGTTGAGATGTTATATTATTTTCACTGGTAAAAATAATTGAAATGGGTATACTGTATATTTGATTTTTGTTAAGTTGCCTAATAATTATGCACAGTAATAGTCACCTGCACACACAGATATCCCCCTAAAATAGCTAAAACTAAAAACTACTTCCAAAAATTGTCAGCTTTGATATTAATGAGTTTTTTGGGTTCATTGAGAACATGGTTGTTGTTCAATAATAAAATTAATCCTCAAAAATACTCATTTGCCTAATAATTCTGCACTCCCTGTAGTACCTTTTGACTGTGTGCGTCCAAAGTGTGGCGGTGTTGACACGCCGTCTGATATGGCTGAAATGTTGGTCTGTTGACCTGTCATGGTCTTACCTTCTTGCTGTTCTCCTTCGTTTGACATGTGCTGGCGGCCATCTTGGTTTCTGGGTTTCTTGTAGCCTCCCACCCTGCGGCTCCTCCTTCCCACTGGGAGGAGCTGGATACCTAGCTCATATATATAGGAGGTCTGTGGCTTCAGTTCCCTGCTTGGTCCTCCTGTGTTCACATGCTACTAAGACTGCTGCTACTTCTGGTTCCTGTTCCTGGCTTCGTCTGACTACCCTGCTGGTTCCTGATCCTGGCTTCGTCTGACTACCCTGCTGGTTCCTGATCCTGGCTTCGTCTGACTACCCTGCTGGTTCCTGACCCCTGGCTTCGCAAAGACTCTGCATCGGTTTCGCCATCCGTTTGGACTTTTGCTTTATAGCTTGTTTTTCAATAAAGCTTTCTTATTTTCACTTATCTGTTGTTGTACGTCTGGTTCATGGTTCCGTGACATTAGGACCAAGCCATGAATTCTGACGGTACAGGGCCATCCTCGCTACCCACGCTGGTTGCCAGACTTGATCAGCAGGATCACCTGTTGGGTCGGTTCGCCGTGGTGTTGCAAACCCTGCTTGAACGCACGGTACCACAGGCCACGAATTCTGACGGTGCAGGGCCATCCTCACTACCCACGCTGGTTGCCAGACTTGATCAGCAGGATCACCTGTTGGGTCAGTTCGCCGTGGCGTTGCAAACCCTGCTTGAACGCACGGTTCATTTCGCTCCCGTTGCCGATGGGTCGGTTGTCGCTCCTGGGTCCGCTCCTACTGCCGCTCCGGTTGTTGCGCCAGAGTCTACCCCGACACCTGTTGTTGCGCCTGCGGTGTTTCGGGGTATGTCCGGTTCTGCCCCCCTTCCACAGCGCTTTGGGGGAGAGCCAACTCAGTGCCGAGGTTTCCTTAACCAGGTGGGCATTTATTTCGAGTTGCTGCCACATGCCTTTCCTACTGAGGGATCAAAGGTGGGCTTCTTAATCTCGCTGCTCTCGGACAAGGCCTTGGCCTGGGCCAGCCCTTTATGGGAGAACAACAATCCGGTGGTTGCCGAGTTTTCCGGTTTTGTTGCTTCTCTTCGGAAGGTATTCGATGTGCCGGCTCGTGCTGCCTCTGCTGCGAAGCTCCTTATGTCCATCAGACAGGGTTCACGATCCGTAGCTGAATACGCCATTGAGTTTCGTACCCTGGCAGCAGAGGTGGGCTGGAATAATGAGGCTCTGGTCGCTGCTTTCTCTCATGGTCTCTCGGATGCCTTGAAGGATGAGGTTGCAGCTAAGGACCTACCAGTGGAGCTCGAGTCTCTTATTTCTTTCCTGATTTTGATTGACACCAGACTCAGGGAGAGACCTTCCTTTAAGGAGAGTCTGCGGAGGCCTCCTAACAGATTGGCGCCTACCTTTGTTGTCCCACCCGTGCCTCCCTCTCCTCCCACGCCTCCTGGGGATGACTTGTCTGGGGGTGAACCCATGCAGCTGGGGTTTGCTCGCCTGTCCGAGGGGGAGAGGGTACTCCGGAGACGCGAGGGCCGATGCATGTACTGTGGTCTCGGTGGGCATTTTCGGTTGGCATGTCCGAACCGTCCAGGGAAACGCTCGCACCTGAGATCCTGTCGGGGGCAGATCTTGGGTGGAGTCTCCTCGTCCCCGGTTTCCCGTGTTGACAAACCACTGATCACTGTTGTCCTTTCCTGGGTCGGGGGCTCGGTGACGACCCAGGCGTTGGTGGACTCTGGTGCTGGTGGTTTGTTCATTGATAGTGTGTTCGCTGCCGCCAATTCCATTCCTCTGCAGGCTCGAGGTTCTCCTCTGGCTCTTGAGGCGATAGACGGCAGACCCCTTCTGCCGCCACACGTGACTCATGAGACCCTTCCAGTGGGGTTAGCCATTGGTGCCGTCCACAGAGAGTCGGTCTGCTTCCAGGTTATTTCGTCTCCACACTACTCGGTGGTCTTGGGGTACCCCTGGCTCCAGAAGCATAATCCGATTTTCGATTGGAGATCGGCCGAGATCCTCTCGTGGTCACCGCAGTGTGGGGCTAGTTGCATCCATGGGCCTGTCAAGTTGCTGTGTACTTCCTCGGACTCTCTGTTGCCCCCTGAATACGAGGAGTACCGGGATGTATTCGATAAGGTGCGCGCGGTTGCCCTACCTCCGCACCGCCCATACGATTGTGCCATCGAGTTACAATCTGGTGCCGTTCCTCCTCGTGGCAAAGTCTATCCACTGTCGGTAGCGGAGAATGAGGCCATGGAGGAGTACGTGAGGGAGGCGCTTTCACGTGGACACATTCGCAAATCCTCGTCCCCGGCAGGGGCTGGATTTTTCTTTGTGAAAAAGAAGGGCGGTGAGTTGAGGCCTTGCATCGATTACAGGGGTCTCAATCGCATCACGATCAAGAACGCTTACCCGATACCCTTGATTTCCGAGCTGTTCGATCGCCTTAAAGGGGCCACGGTCTTTACCAAACTCGACCTGAGGGCGGCATATAACTTCGTAAGGATCAAGGCGGGCGATGAGTGGAAGACCGCGTTTAACACCAGGACCGGTCATTATGAATCCTTGGTTATGCCCTTTGGGCTGTGCAATGCGCCCGCAGTCTTTCAGGAATTCATCAACGATGTTTTCCGTGACCTGTTGCAGCAGTGTGTGGTGGTCTACCTGGATGACATCTTGGTATATTCTGAGTCCATGGAGACCCACATTCTGGATGTCAAACGAGTGTTGCAACGGTTACGAGAGAACAAGCTGTTCGGTAAGCTTGAGAAATGCGAATTTCACCGATCCCAGGTAACCTTCTTAGGTTACATCATTTCCGCTGAGGGGTTCTCCATGGATCCTGAGAAGGTTTCGGCTGTCTTACAGTGGCCCCAGCCCAGTGGTCTTCGCTCCCTGCAGCGCTTTTTGGGCTTCGCCAATTATTATCGGAAGTTCATCAGGGACTTTTCCATGCTAGCCAAGCCTCTCACGGATCTGACCAGGAAGGGCAGTAATTCCCAGGTCTGGCCGCCCGAGGCCATCCGAGCTTTTGAGGCTCTAAAGTCCGCCTTTGTGTCGGCTCCGATTCTGTCGCATCCCAACCCTGGGTTGCCCTTTGTCCTCGAGGTGGACGCGTCTGAGACGGGAGTAGGCGCCCTTCTGTCTCAGCGTAGAACACCAGAGGGTCCTCTGCTTCCTTGTGGGTTTTACTCCCGGAAACTGTCTTCCGCGGAGTGCAACTACCAGATTGGTGACAGGGAGTTATTGGCCATCGTGCAGGCTCTTAAAGAATGGAGGCACTTGCTCGAGGGTTCGGTGGTTCCGGTCCTCATCCTGACGGACCACAAGAATCTGACCTACCTCTCTGAGGCCAAGAGATTGACACCACGTCAGGCCAGATGGGCTCTGTTCTTGTCACGTTTTAATTACGTGGTCTCCTACCTACCCGGTTCCAAGAACATCAGGGCTGATGCCTTATCACGGCAGTACTCCGACCTGTCCAGGGAGGAGTCGATTCCGACTTCGGTCATACCTCCGAATCAGATCCTGGCTGCCATTCGCACCAGCCTGACCTCTCCCCTGGGTGAGCAGATTTTGGCGGCTCAATCTGGTGCTCCCTCTGGGAGACCCAACGGCAGATGTTTTGTGCCTGAGGAGTTGCGCACTCGGTTGTTGCGAACCTACCATAACTCCAAGACCGCGGGGCATCCTGGAAAGAATCAGCTGTCCTGGGCTATTTCACGTCTGTTCTGGTGGCCTTCCCTACGTTCCGACATCGCCGCATATGTAGCGGCATGCTCCATTTGTGCCCAGAGTAAGTCCCCTCGGCACCTTCCGTTGGGCCTTCTGCAACCCTTAGCCACCGGGGAGCGCCCATGGTCACACCTGGGGATGGATTTCATTGTGGACCTCCCTGCATCCCGAGGCCATACGGTCATTCTCATGATTGTGGATCGGTTTTCCAAAATGTGTCACTGTGTTCCTCTCAAGAAGTTACCCTCTGCACAGGAGTTGGCCACGATTTTTGCCAGGGAGGTCTTCCGGTTGCACGGTTTGCCCAAGGAGATTGTGTCGGATCGGGGGAGTCAGTTTGTGTCCAGGTTCTGGCGCGCCTTTTGCTCCCAGTTGGGGATTCATCTCTCCTTCTCCTCGGCCTACCACCCTCAGTCCAATGGGGCCGCAGAACGTTCCAATCAGGCCTTGGAGCAATTCCTTCGTTGCTATGTCTCCGATCACCAAGACAATTGGGTTGACCTCCTGCCTTGGGCTGAGTTTGCCAGGAACACGGCGGTGAACTCTTCCTCTGGGACGTCTCCCTTCATGGCCAACTATGGGTTCCAACCTGCCGTGTTACCGGAGGTATTCTCTCCCCAGGATATTCCGGCTGTGGAGGATCACCTTTCCGTCCTACGTGCTTCTTGGGTACAGATCCAGAAGTCCCTTGAGGTCTCTGCGCAGCGCCAGAGACTCCAGGCTGATCGCAGACGAGCGCCTGCTCCTTCCTACCAGGCCGGAGACCGTGTATGGTTGTCCACCCGCAACCTCAACCTTCGAGTGCCCACTCCCAAGCTGGCGCCTCGCTTTGTTGGTCCCTTCCGAGTGCTTCGCAGGGTAAACCCGGTAGCCTATGCCCTTGCGCTTCCTCCTGGCATGCGGATCTCCAACGTGTTTCATGTCTCCCTGTTGAAGCCTCTGGTGTGTAATCGTTTCACTTCCTCGGTTCCTCGGCCTCGTCCGGTCCGAGTGGGCAATCGTGAGGAGTATGAGGTGAGCAATATCCTGGTCTCACGCCTGGTCCGCGGTCGGGTGCAGTTTTTGGTTCATTGGCGTGGTTATGGTCCAGAGGAGCGTTCCTGGGTTCCCTCCGCAGATGTCCATGCTCCTGCCTTGCTCCGAGCCTTCCACGCACGCTTCCCTCAGAAACCGTTCTTTACTCCGCGGAGGAGGGGCCCTTGAGGGGGAGGTACTGTCATGGTCTTACCTTCTTGCTGTTCTCCTTCGTTTGACATGTGCTGGCGGCCATCTTGGTTTCTGGGTTTCTTGTAGCCTCCCACCCTGCGGCTCCTCCTTCCCACTGGGAGGAGCTGGATACCTAGCTCATATATATAGGAGGTCTGTGGCTTCAGTTCCCTGCTTGGTCCTCCTGTGTTCACATGCTACTAAGACTGCTGCTACTTCTGGTTCCTGATCCTGGCTTCGTCTGACTACCCTGCTGGTTCCTGATCCTGGCTTCGTCTGACTACCCTGCTGGTTCCTGATCCTGGCTTCGTCTGACTACCCTGCTGGTTCCTGACCCCTGGCTTCGCAAAGACTCTGCATCGGTTTCGCCATCCGTTTGGACTTTTGCTTTATAGCTTGTTTTTCAATAAAGCTTTCTTATTTTCACTTATCTGTTGTTGTACGTCTGGTTCATGGTTCCGTGACATGACCAAGCTTCTCGCAAGACTTTAACTAATTTACCCTATGCGGGATCTCGCCTTTTTGGCGACTCTTTGGATACTCTGATAAAGGGTATTTCCGGGGGTAAGAGCACGCTCTTGCCCCAGACTCACAAGTCTACAGTTGTTCGTGGTAAGAAGACTGCCTCATTTAGACCCTCTCAGGGGTCCTTTCGTGCCTTTCGGTCGCACTACAAGGGCAAGCCCTTCAAAGGCCAAGGCTCCCAGAAGAAGCCGTGGACAGGTAAGCAGAAGTCCGGCCAGTCTGGGTCCGCTGCCCATAACAATGCGGCCTGAAGGGGCGTCCTCACCCAGTTCTGGGTGGGGGGACGTTTGCTCGGTTTTCTTCAACCCTGGCTGGACCGCATTCGGGACAGGTGGGTTCAGGAAATCGTTCGATCTGGATACAAGATCGAGTTTCTCTCTCGGCCGGCGAGCAGATTTTTTCCCTCAAATCTTCAGCTGTCTCCGGAGCGCTTGCGGGATCTGCACCTGGCGGTGCGGGACCTGCGGGCTCAGGGAGTGGTGGTTCCGGTGCCTCATCGGGACAGATTTCGGGGGTTCTATTCCAATCTGTTCATTGTGCCCAGAAAGGAGGGCAAGGTACGTCCAATTCTGGACTTGAAAGCTCTGAACCGCTTTGTGCGGGTTCGCAAGTTCCGCATGGAATCCCTGCGATCAGTGGTGGCTGCCCTGGTTCCGGGGGAATTCATGGCGTCCATCGATCTGAAGGATGCGTATCTTCACATCCCCATTTTCGAGGGTCACCAGAGGTACCTTCGATTCGCCATTGCGGAGGATCATTACCAATTAGTGGCGTTACCCTTTGGTCTCGCTTCGGCTCCGCGTGTTTTCACCAAGGTGCTTGCGCCGGTCCTGGCTTTGAGAGCCCAGTGCGTTTCTGTCTTGGGGTATCTGGACGATATCCTGATTCGGTCTGCGACCAGTCAGGGCCTGGTGAACGACCTGTCCGTCACGATGCAGACTCTACAGGAGTTTGGTTGGACGATAAATTTTCCGAAATCGACGCTGTGTCCGTCGGTTCGTCTTCCCTACCTGGGAATGATCCTGGACTCTGTTCAGGCAAAGGTCTTCCTGTCGGAAGACAAGCTCAGGATGCTTCAGGAAGAAGTCAGGTCCCTCAGGGACGTTCAGTGTTCGTCCCTCCGGACGTGCATGAGGTGTCTGGGATTCATGGTCTCGGCTTTCGAGGCGATTCCCTTCGCCCAGTTTCACACGCGGGGTCTCCAAAGGGAGATTCTGACCAGGTGGGACAGGCGACCGCAATCTCTGGATCTCCAGATTTCATTGAGCCATCGCACCAGAAGGGACCTTCTGTGGTGGCTCCAGTCCCCGGCGGTGTCGGGGGGCAAGTCCTTTCGCCCTTTCTCGTGGACGGTGATCACCACGGATGCCAGCCTGTCGGGCTGGGTTGGTGTTCTGGGCGTTCTGTCCGCCCAGGGTACTTGGTCGGAGGAGGAATCCTCCCTTCCGATCAACATTCTGGAATTGCGAGCGATAAATCTCTGCCTTCGGCGTTGGACGGATAGGCTGCAGGGCCGTCCGGTTCGGGTGCAGACAGACAATGCCACAGCGGTGGCCTACATCAACCACCAAGGGGGCACCAGGAGTGCCCGAGCGGCTCGGGAAGTGGCCGACATTCTGTCTTGGGCCGAGACGCACGTCCCGGCGATAACGGCGGTTCACATTCTGGGGGTGGAGAACTGGCAGGCAGATTAGCTGAGTCGCCAGGCCCTGGACCAGGGGGAATGGTCCCTTCACCCGGATGTCTTCCAGATGTTGTGCGCGAAGTGGGGTTCACCAGATGTGGACCTGTTCGCGTCTCGTCTAAACAACAAGGTGGTATGGTTCGTGGCAAGGTCCCGCGATCCTCGGGCAGACGCGTCAGACGCGTTAGTGGCTCCCTGGCATCAGTATCGTCTGATGTATGCCTTTCCACCGATTCAGCTACTATCCAGGTTCCTTCGCAGGTTGGCCTCGGAACCGCACACGGTGATTCTGGTGGCGCCAGACTGGCCTCGCCGGTCTTGGTACGCAGATCTCGTGAATCTGGCGGTCGACGCTCCGTGGCGTCTGCCTCTTCGAGATGATCTCCTGTTTCAAGGGCCGATATTCCATCCTGCTTTGCAGTCGCTGGCTTTGACGGCCTGGCTGTTGAAACCGAGGTCCTGAAGGATAGGGGTCTCTCCCCTGAGGTCATTCACACTTTGATCAAGGCTGGAAAGACCTCTTCGGGGAAGGTTTACTACCGTACTTGGAAGGCCTATTTTGCCTGGTGTGAGTCCAGGGGGTATTCCCCTCGCTCATACTCGGTATCAAGAGTGTTGGCTTTCCTTCAAACGGGCGTGGACCAGCGTTTGGCGTTGGCCACGATTAAGGGTTAGATTTCTGCGCTGGCCGTTCTCTTTCAACGCCCTGTGGCATCTAATTCTTTGGTTAGCACCTTTGTTCAAGGGGTGCGGCATCTGGTCCCTCCTAGGAGGGAGCCTTTACCTCCATGGGACTTGAACCTTGTTCTGTCCGTGTTGCAACATGCTCCTTTTGAAAAGATCAGGGAGATCTCGTTGTCTATGTTGTCCAGGAAGGTCGCGTTTTTGGTGGCGATCACTTCGGCTCGCAGAGTGTCGGAGCTGGCAGCTTTGTCCTGCAGATCTCCGCATTTGGTGGTTCATTTGGATAAGGTGGTCTTGCGACCTAACCCATCTTTCCTTCCGAAAAGGGTTTCGGAATTTCACCTCAATGAGGACATTGTCTTGCCTTCGCTTTGCGCGAAGCCTAAACATCCAAAGGAGGTGGCTTTGCATTCCTTGGATGTTGTTCGGGCGATCAGGGTTTACCTGTCATCTCTATTTGTCCTTCCAGAGGGGCCTCGGAAGGGCATGGCGGCGTCGGCTTCTACCATCGCCAAATGGATCAGACAGACCATTGAACAGGCCTATGCTTTGAAGGGAAAAGTTCCCCCCATGCCTGTGAAGGCGCACTCTACCAGATCTCTGAGTACGTCTTGGGCCTGTCATCATCGGGCTTCTGTGGCCCAGGTGAGTAAGGCGGCGACTTGGTCGTCCGTTCACACCTTCTCAAAATTCTACAAAGTGGATGTTCAGGCATCGGCAGATGCTTCCTTTGGCCGCAAGGTTCTTAGTGTGGCAGTGCCTTAGGGTTCCTTGTTTTTTGGACCCTTGGCTGTTGGGATGTTTTTATCCCTAGGTTATTTGTTTTCCTGGGTTGTTGCTCCTGTTGAGCAAGTTTTTTTCATGTTGCCCAGTTGGTTTCCTTCCTTTGGTAAGGTTCCTTTTTTCTGATGTGGGTTCTGCGTTGCCTTGGGCGCGGCTGCGTTTTTTCTCCCACCCCTCATGTCTACACTGCTTTGGGACGTCCCCATAGTGACGAATATGAAGAGGCGGCGACTGTCGGAGGACGTAAGAGAAAACAGAATTTTTGTAAAATCTTACCTGTAAAATTCCTTTCTCTGAGTCCTCCGACAGTCGCCGCCCCCGCCCCTCTTTTGGGGTTTGTTTATGTACTCTACTACTATGCTACTGAAACTGAGGTAGGAATGCAGGAAGCAGGAGGGTATTGACTGAGGGGACCACCACCTAGGGGTGGGGTATGCTAAAAGCTTTGATATTAACATATTCTGTTGCTTAGCTACTCCTACGGAGCAAAGGTCAATAACCCCATAGTGACGAATATGAAGAGGCGGCGACTGTCGGAGGACTCAGAGAAAGGAATTTTACAGGTAAGATTTTACAAAAATTCAGTTTTTTGAGGCTCTTGTTCTTCTATGTAAGAAAATTGATAGCATTGAACTGGGTGCGCACTGATACTCTGGAATTAGCAGCCTGGGTAAAATTGGTTAATTCAACTATCACACTTTACAAGAAGACTTATGAGGCTAGAGGATGCCCATGGCTATTAATTAATATAAAATGGTAGAGTCAATATTGCGGGTGCAGTGGTATGGAAATATATAACTAGTGGAGTGTTCTGCATGTTTCATAGGGTATATATGGGGTCAGGTCTTGAATTTATAGGGGGTGGTATGACTCTGGATCAGACAGTAGTTAGGGTGGATGGGGGGGGGGGGGTTTCTTTTTTTATATTGTTCATTCTGCCCTGAGGTGTGCATTTGAGGCTGGGTGGACAGTTTTTCACTTTCTGTCTTATACTTTTCTTTCTTGTTTATGGATAATCACACTAAAAAGCTATATGTGCTGGAGATAGTTTAGTTAATCCCTAAGGGGTGGCAATGTGGATAATGTAGGGGCTATATGTGCAGTTACCTATTGTAAGTATGTTTATTTTTCTTATCCAATGTATAGTGGTCATATGCTTTGAACTATGTAATTCCTTTTTTTTTTTTTTTTTCAAATGTTCTGTTGTATATCTACTTACATATGGCAATAAAAACCTTTTAAAAAATGATTAGCCCTACTCTGGGTAAGCATACGCCATGCATCTCAGGCTCCGCTTGCCCATCAGCAGGCCCAGGATCAACATAGCGAGTGCCGCCAGGTAGAGTGGTGGGAGGAAATTGGACACACATTCGCTCTCCTCCCTATCTTGTTCCTGATCGGGAAGCAACATGTATGACGTCACTTCCAGATCCCCGTTGTCAGTGTCCCCGGCCATTGAGGCCAGGAAAGAAATATAATGCAATGCAATCTGTACTGCATTACATTCAGTGGAGCATAGGGAGACCCTGGACGTCTCATTAAAAAGAACCTGTCTCCAAAAAATCATCACATAGGGGACTTTTTGACCCCTTTGTGATTGGAAAAGAAAAATTGTAATGAAAAAGAATGTTACAGCACATAAAATCTCCCCCCGAAAAAAAAAAATGGAAGCCCCCTCCACGTATACAAATATACAAACGTAAACTCTCGCGTTGGGGGCGACTACCCATGAAAACAGATTGCGATACACATGTTATATTAGAGACAAAAGGATGGTTTGGGACTTTGAGTGAGGTGTATGCATCAAACATGACCATATAGCATTGGAGTAAAAATACATGCAAAATAAACCAATACACATACGATAAAATAAAGAATGTGGGCCAATTTAATTGTATGCAAAATTTGGTAAAACATATATAATGTAGACATTGGATGCATTCAATGTGGTCAAAATTGACCAAATCATGTTAAAAAATATGCAATAATAGATGACAATGCAAGAACAAAAAATAAAATAGAATATATTAACAAAAAATACATAATCCATAGAGATTGTATCCATATATGCACATATGCTCTACGCGTTTCGTGTTTTGTACACTTCCTCAGGAGCTGGCACAATCGACAATCTACAAAAAGAGTATATGTAAAAGTAACAATAGTAATAACAAGTGTCAAAGCCTGTTGGGGCAATGTCTATCATAATTAATGCTTACAAATTAGTCCAGGCTGTTTCCTCATGGGACCTGCGCTGGAGGGTACTCTAGAACCGTCTAGCCCGGGAGCTGAGGGAGCCATATCAAGCGCACATGGGGTTAAAGGATAAAAAGGCAGTATAGAACCCATTGTCACTGGCAGGACAACAGTCCCCTCAATTGCCCATCCAATATTGTTTCTACAAATAAAGTAAGATTGGTATAATAATATATACAACAAAAAGATATATAATATATAGTAGTAAGACAATGACAGGTGTTGGAAGACTGAAGTAAGATCCCAAAGCCAGCAATGAAGACGAGAGAAAGACATAGCGAGTGCTACATTGTAAGTGCATAGGTGAGCAGTGATTTGAAAAAAAAAAAGAAAGGAAAAACAGTGAATAGGGGCTGGATGTGGACACAAAAAGTGTGAGTAAAGGCAAAAGAAAATGAGCCAAGATAAATAAAAATGGAGATAAGGAGAAAATGTTAGAAAAGAAAGTGGCCTGAATTGAAGGCAAGCCACTGGGGTAGAAAAGTAAAATACACCAGGTTGTGTTGAAAAAGTGAACATCCAAAAACAAAGCAAAAAAAAACTCTGGCACTCTTCACCCCCCCCTCCCCCCCAAAGACCCGCTTCCGCTGTGTGGAAAGGCTGCTTCACACTCCACCTTCCCTCTCGGCACCAGCCAATCTGCGCACTGTGGTCTATCCCTCCCCTTCCTCGCTAGTCCCCTCCCCCCCCCCCCCCCCCCGTGGGTGGCACGAGAGACAAGCAGGGAGGTGAGCAGAGTCAAACCCACACAGCATGCTACACACCACAACACACACCAAAGTTCCACCACAACAACCCTAAGTGTGAATTTCCCAAACCCCAGAGAGCCCCAAAGGGACATGCATCCCCTGAAACCACACCGTGAGAAAGCTGTCCCAACCAACAGCATCGCAACCGAATGTGACAGCCACCCGGCCCCAAAATAAATCAAAATTTTATTTTTTATCTGTTGAAAGGTGGCTTCTAACTATTTTAGCTGGCTGTTAGATTTAAAACAAATTTGTCAAGCCCTGTTGCACCTTGTTTTCCTTCTGTGGTCATGCTGAGTCTCTCTGGCCATACCTTACTGTTATCTTGCACTTTTTCAGTACACCAGAATACCCCAATGATTACTCTGTATTTTGGGTCCCTTTTGATTTGCCTCAGTATGATCTCTCTGCACTCCTAGTTCATCACCGAGCCACTCCTCGTTCTTCAAAAAGAAAGGTAGTCTTATGCCCAAGACCACCTTTTCATCCTAAATTGGTATCTTTCTTCCACCTTAATGAAGACCAAGTCCTGCCATTCTTGTGCCCTGCTCCTAAACACCCAAGGAAGTTGGTCTTTACTGCCTGGATATAGTCAGAGCGAATCAGTTTACTTCAAAACAATAGCTTCTATGAAAAGACAGACTCGCTATTTCTCCTACCCTCAGGACTTAACAAGGGTATCTTGCTTCCAAGTCGACCATTGCTAGATGGATAAGACAGCTCATCACCAGTGCTTTCAAGCCAAAAGACAAAGCTATTCCCCTAAGCTTTTTCACGCCCAATCCACCAGGTCAGTGGATATTTACTGGGCATTCCGGTATAAGTTTTGCAAGGCCACCACCAGGTCCTCTGTTCATACAGTATCTCAAAAAAGTGAGTACACCCCTCACATTTATGTAAATATTTTATTATATCTTTTCATGTGACAACACTGAAGAAATGACACTTTGCTACAATGTAAAGTAGTGAGTGTACAGCTTGTATAACAGTGTAAATTTGCTATCAAAAAGGTGTATAATGAGAAACGGAGGAAGCTCATATACACTAGCAGCGCTAATTATATTAACTTATGTAAACAATACCTCAAAAAAAAGGTTATAAAATTAAGGAGATCGTCGCATGCTGCAGTAGTAGACTGCAGTGTGAAGAAGAGAGGAAGACTCTGACTCGGTCACTTAGAGGAGCGAGCAAGCTAGACACCCACCCTGATTGAGGGTCCCTGTGTGTGTGAGTGAGGAAGGAGAGTCCCAGATCTGAGGTGTCTGGTGCAGTCTATGCTGAACGGAAGTCCTGATTATATATCAGATTTTGGTTAATCCGGAGAGGTATTACCTGGAATTCGTTTACCACATTGTGGAATACATCCCATATAAGGCGTCCCTTTTGCCATCCTGTGGTGTCTGGTGCAGTCTATGCTGAACGGAAGTCCTGATTATATATCAGATTTTGGTTAATCCGGAGAGGTATTACCTGGAATTCGTTTACCACATTGTGAAATACATCCCATATAAGGCGTCCCTTTTGCCATCCTGTGGTGAGTTTTTACTACCTAGGGGGGCACTTACTTTGAGGTGTGGTGACGGTGGTCCACCTTAACAGGAAGCACCATTGGGTGTTCATGGGCT
The DNA here is from genome assembly GCF_965119305.1 of Pelophylax lessonae. NCBI lineage: Eukaryota > Metazoa > Chordata > Amphibia > Anura > Ranidae > Pelophylax > Pelophylax lessonae. Next base: position 497,822,542 of record NC_138771.1, read on the forward strand.
TGCACTCCAGGAACCCACTCAGTATATGAACTGTATCACCTAACATTTACGGACAATACTCACTTTGCATGGACATCATATACAGAGAATTAATTGTTTTGATGTTTAATTTTATAACCTTTTTTTTGAGGTATTGTTTACATAAGTTAATATAATTAGCGCTGCTAGTGTATATGAGCTTCCTCCGTTTCTCATTATACACCTTTTTGATATCATTTGATTTTTATAGCGGCTGCTTTGTTTTTAGAATTTCTATTATATTAGCGCTGGGTTGAGTGGGTTTTTATATTCTTACTCCTATTATTTACAGTGTAAATTTGCTGTCCCCTCAAAATAACTCAACACACAGCCATTGATGTCTAAACCGCGAGCAACAAAAGTGAGTACACCCCTAAGTGCAAATTTGGCCCAATTAGCCATTTTCCCTCCCCAGTGTCATGTGACTCGTTAGTGTTACAAGGTCTCAGGTGTGAATGGGGAGCAGGTGTGTTAAATTTGTTGTTATCGCTCTCACTCTCTCATACTGGTCGCTGAAAGTTCAACATGGCACCTTATGGCAAATAACTCTGAGGATTTGAAAAAAAGAATTTTTGCTCTACATGAAGATGGCCTAGACTAGGGCTGAACGATAGTCGATGTGATATCGACTATCGTTCTGCGGGGGTGGGCGATATTCATATCGCCGAAGACGTGATATTTAGCATAGGCAGGGAGAAGTTGGGACTCGGGGGGAGGAGGAGGACCCACAGTGCTGGCAGCCGACACATCCGTTTTGCTTTCGGCTGTGATCGGAACTCCGCCCCTCCAGCCCAATGCAATCCAGCCCTCCCCGCTCTGCCTCTAGTATCCAGCCGACCATTACTCCGCCCTGCTCCGTCCATTGTCTCTCCTGGCTGCATCGGGGGCGGGATCAGGCTGTAATATTTTGTAAATAGATTCAATGGAGAGACAATGGGCGGAGCAGGGCGGAGTAATGGTCAGCTGGAGACTGAGGCAGAGCTGGATTGCATGGCGGCGGAGAGGCTGCAGAATGCTACAGTGCAAAGCAGCAGGAGAGGGGGGGAGAGACGTCCGGAGCATGGCGGAGGAGCACCAGGGGACAAAGGCTGCTACCGTACTACTGCTGGGGGGACACTTCACTCAGCCCGCTTCCTCTACACTCCGGCTCCGACACAAGGCTTGGGCTGTCCGGGCGGGAGAAGTTCTACAAGTGTGGCGGATCCCCTGGTGGAGAGCTGAGCTCTGCTCACTGATCGCTCCTCTGGAGACTGTCCGGGAGAAATATTGCGATATATATCAGTAAAAACAAAATATCGCAATGTACTTTTTTCCCCAATATCGTGCAGCCCTAGCCTAGACTATAAGAAGATTGCCAAGACCCTGAAACTGAGCTGCAGCACGGTGGCCAAGACCATACAGCGGTTTAACAGGACAGGTTCCTCTCAGAACAGGCCTTGCCAAGGTCGACCAAAGAAGTTGAGTGCACATGCTCAGCGTCATATGTAGAGGTTGTCTTTGGGAAATAGACGTATTTGTGCTGCCACAGGGTTGAAGGGGTGGGGGGGGTCAGGCTGTCAGTGCTCAGACCATACGCCGTACACTGCATCAAATTGGTCTGCATGACTGTCGTCCCAGAAGGAAGCCTCTTCTAAAGATGATGCACAAGAAAGCCCGCAAACAGTTTGCTGAAGACGAGCAGACTAAGGACATGGATTACTAGAACCATGTCCTGTGGTCTGATGAGACCAAGATAAAACGTATTTGGTTCAGATGGTGTCAAGCGTGTGTGGTGGCAACCAGATGAGGAGTTCAAAGACAAGTGTGTCACCTCCAAGACGTCGACCACTGCCTTGCTAAAGAAGCTGAGAGTAAAGGTGATGAACTAGCCAAGCATGTCTTCAGACTTAAACCCTATTGAGAAATTGTGGGGCATCCTCAAGCGGAAGGTGGAGGAGCGCAAGGTCTCTAACATCTACCAGCTCTGTGATGTCATCATGGAGGAGTGGAAGAGGACTCCAGTGGCAACCTGTGAAGCTCTGGTGAACGGCAATGCCCAAGAGGATTAAGGCAGTGCTGGAAAATAATGGTGGCCACACAAAATATTGGTAATTTGGGCCCATTTTGGACATTTCACTTTAGCGGTGTACTCACTTTTGTTGCCAGCAGTTTAGACATTAATGGCTGTGTGTTGAGTTATTTTGAGAGGACAGCAAATTTACACTGTTATACAAGCTGTACACTCACTACTTAACATTGTAGCAAAGTGTAATTTCTTCAGTGTTGTCACATGAAAAGATATAATAAAATATTTACAAAAATGTGAGGGGTGTATTCACTTTTGTGAGATACTGTATCTTTTCAAAGTTTTATCAGGTAGAATTCCAGTCACCTGTGATTGCAGCTTTCAGATGCAAGGTTCTAGCTGTGGCAATTTGAAGTTGGGGTTTGTTGACCCTTGTTTTTGTTGTTGGGCCCTTTGGCACAGTTTTGTTTGCCTGGTTTTTGCACACCCCTCTCATTTTCTGCGTTGGAATGTCCCCGGCTCTATGAATATTCAGCCTGTGTCCTGTACTCTACAATTAGAATAAGAATTTTGACTTACCTGTAAATTCCATATTTTGCAGTAGAGAACTGTAAGGTCACCTTTCCTTCTAATCCTGGGTTACTGTGTGCTGCTTGATACAAAACTGAGGACTCGCAGAATGGTGTAGACTTATATGGAGGATGCTTAGCGGGCCTTGTCTCCAAAAGCTGTGCCAGTGTCCAATCACCTGAAAGCATAAGCTTATAACCAAGGGTCTATGAATATTTAGCCTGTGTTTTGAACTGTACTCTAAGATATGGAATTCACAGGCAAGTCAAATATCATCCTATTGTTTAGGTTACAGTGGGTGATCGTCTGATAGCTGCATATATGCTGACCTGACTCCCCAAACATCTGCACCAAGGACCCTAGCTGTTTGATATCTCACCAAATATGCCTGTAATATCTTTTAGTTTTATACATTGGTTTATTATCGTCAAAAATGGGCTGCTTAGGTTTCATTCACACCACCGTAAAAAGCGCATATACAAGTTTTTTGTTAATTATGGATCTTAATGCAGCTTTATTATTTTCAATGAAGTCATTCACACAGGTGCCCAAGCATACACCGCATTCAGACCTGTAATACAGAATGACAAAAATCTGTGTCTAAGAACATGCCCCCTATGCGTATAAACTTATGCATACGCATTTGTAAGCGCGTAAAATAAATGTCTAAATCAGGGGTACTCAAATATAAAATTGAAAGGTCCACTTACCAATTTTCCATTCAGTTCGAGGTCCGGAAAAGTGACCATCAAATTCCAAATACAGAAAGCCAACAACAAAAAAAAGGCATTCCCCAAAACTTTTGAACTATACACAAATTTGGTAGACCTTAGTGTGAAAGGTGACACCTTTGTTAGACAGGGAGCTGTGCCATACCAAGCTGACCAAGATTTAAAATTGAGGCCAATGTTAAAAACTGGGAGTAGTGATATACCAAGCTGACCAAGATTTCTCATTGAGGCCAATGTTAAAAATCGGGACTACTGCCATACCAAGCTGTCCATAGTAGCGAATGTACGTAAATGCCTCTGTACTGCACCTCTTCCCTGCTGCTACAACCTCTGCAACACACACACCTCTCCTCTGCCCTCATCTTCCCCAAAGGTCCCCCATCTTCCACATGATTACCTTTCTAAAATACCTTTCTGTTGCTGGCTGCCATATCTTCCTTCTCCTTCTTCCCTATGCACGTGTTGCTTAACACAGGGGGCGGGTCTGGGTAGCAGTCCCACCCATTCCCGACATCACAGCTTGAATTTGATAGGTGCAGTCTCTCATTGTGGCTACACAGTGCCCTGAGTAGATGTCTCTTCACCGCCTGCCGCCGAAGCCCGGCTTCCCTCAGCTACATGTGTCCACAGACTACTACGGGGGAATTCAACTCCCGGAATGAAGCGCGGCGGGGTTGCTTAGACGCAAGGAGGAATACGTTCCTCCTTTGCTGTGAATGCTGGGCGGCGGGCGTGTGATGCCACTGGTTGCTAGACGCCGGGCGGCCGGTGATCTAGCAAGCAGTGATAAAAGGAATAGGCAGCTTCAGCACAGACCACCCTGGTCCAGATCTAAGTGCGTCTGGGTCCAGATGCGACCCAGAGTCCGCCTATTGATGACCCGGGGTCTAAATCATCATTCTGAACGCATACGCGTTTTAACGTATCTATAGGTAAGTATCATAGAGCAGGAATGTTTCTCCTAGAAACACATGGGTAATAACCTGAATGAAGCCTTAAAGAGGAAGTAAAGTCGAAAAAAAAAAATGAGAAAAAAAAGCCCTGTAAAGAGAAAGGCATAATGAGCTAGTATGCATCGCATACTAGCTCATTATGTAGTACTTACCTTAAAACGAAGCCCCCGCCGTGCCGCCACCTCAGCGACAGGACGGCGACATGTCCTGCTTCCGGGTTCGCGTCCTCCGGCCATTTGATGGGCCGGAGGCGCGATTACATCACTCCCGCGCATGGGCGCGGGAGCCGCCGTTCACGGCACTGAGCTCTGAAGGAACGGCACGGGTGGCCGTTCCCTCAGAGCGCCTGCGCCGATGACGTCATCGGCAGTTTGCACTGTAAATATCTCCTAAACGGTGCAAGTTTGGGAGATATTTATAGCACCTATAGGTAAGCCTTAATATAGGCTTACCTATAGGTAAAAGTTATACAAGTGGGTTTACAACCTCTTTAAGCTTGGTACACACTATAAATTTTTTTCACGGTCAACCAGCAGGCTGAACGAAAAAACTGACAGATTGTTGTACTAACACAAGCGATGTTAGTAAAGCGATCTCCCCTGCAGTGCAATTGTGTTCTGACAGAGGGACTGCCCTGCCAGGTTACACCAATCAGCCCTGGCAGCCATTGTCTGCCAGCGCTGATTGGATGCCGGTTTTCTAGCTTGCCCGTTTGACAGTAGCTGGTTGTGAGACCGACTTCTGTCAGACAGAGAGCTGCACAAATGGGGCCGAAAGTCAGACAGTTCCTGCCGAACTGGAAGTTTATGGCCAATTTTGGACCCTTGTGTACCCCTCATTATAGTCGGCTGGATGGCCACTTTCATGTTCTGTGTTCATAAGTAATTGACTCAATTCCATATTCTTATTAGTGCTAAGTAAATTGAGTTTATAAATGATGCTCTTACTTGGCCTAGCGACGGCTTCCATCCAGTGCTGCCAGTTGACATTGCATTACTCCTGAGAAATAGCCGCTCTGAGAGGGACACTTATCTGGCAAATTAGTGGCAAAACTAGATGCACATTTATTGAAAATCGTGCTGCCTAATGATTAGCAACAGTTTTTTGTGCGTGTATTTATGATCCCAGTTCTGGATAGGGAGCCACGACAGTTTAACAGATTTGGTATATGGTAGATGATAAATTTTATCTCAAACGTGCCTAATTCTAAAACTGCTTCGGTCCTAATTCACACATGGGTGATTTTTTTTTTTTTTTTTTTTTTTTTTTTTTTTATTGTCACATCCATTTTACAGCTATTTTAGAACAGCAACAGAGAAATTTCAAATCAAACTGTTTGATTCATTTATATTATTAATTTATTATATTTATTATAATACGTGATTATTAGATATCAGTCTAATAATCATTTGCAATGCTTCTTCTGAGCATCACCTTGCTGTAAAACTGAAGTAAAAAAATGTCTTCCATTGTGTTTAATTATGTAGAGTAGGGATGCACCGAAATGAAATTCTTGGCCGAAGCCGAATAATAATAAAATGTTTGGCCTAAGGCCGAATACCGAACGCGGTGTTTTGAATTTTTTCCATTTATTTTGCCAATTTTTTGTCCTCTCTCTTGTCCTCTCGTGTCTCTCTCTCTCTCTCTCTCTCTCTCTTGTCCTCTCACTCTCTCTTGTCCTCTCATGTCTCTCTCTCTCCCTAAATGTTACTGTAGGGAATGGGATTCAGTGCACACTGCAGCCTTGTACCATAGGGTTAATGTTAGTGACACTGTAGGGATTTGGAAGGATGCTGGGAATGGAAATCAGGAAGCATGCAGGCAGCATTGTAAATTTTAATTGCAGATACAGGGCACTGGGCAGGTCAGGGTTAATGTGGTAACATCAATTACTCAGTGACAGTCAGTCAGTGTCAGTGTGGACTCGATCAGATTATACAGTGACAGACAGTCTCTCATAGTGGTGGTAGTAGGAGGCTGGAGGTGGACTAGTAGTAGCCTGGAAAGGAGCACAGCCGCATACATACATTACTCACTCGTGCACTGCAGCCCGCCCCACACATTCAGTGAGTCTTACTCTCCTCCCTAGTTTTTTCAATGGCACATTCAGGAAGCCAATCACGCCGTGAGTAGCGGCACAGCGGAACCAATCAGTTGTGCAGGCACGCGTGATTGGTTCGCTGTGCAGCTAATCATGCCGAATGTGCCATTGAAAAAACTAGGGAGGAGAGTAAGACTCACTGAATGTGTGGGGCGGGCTGCAGTGCACGAGTGAGTAATGTATGTATGCTCACCGCTGAAGTGTCCCGGCTTCCCCTGCCTAACACGGAAGTCTGTGAGTCCTCCTGTCCTCCTCCGAGTCCCTTCCCCCTGTAAATATCGCCTACGGCCACAGAACGATAGTCAATATCATATCGACTATCGTTCAGCCCTATTATTCGGCACAAAATTATTCGGCCTTTTGACTTATTCGGCCGAACACCGAAAGTGCTATTTTTTCTATTTTCGGCCGAATAATGTTCGGCCGCCGATTATTCGGTGCATCCCTAATGTAGAGATTTGCTTTTTTCCAGATGTAGCACCACTTCTGCAAGTTAGAGGATGGCATCTTCCAGTACTGGATGGGAACCTCAGCTGTGACCAAAACCAGCTGTCCTGTCAGCTTCTGTAAAAGGGTTAAGACTGTTAGCTTCCATTTGCTAATAACATGAAAATACAACAGAATAGATATGCATGTACTGCAAAAGACAATGCCATTTGCACATAGTAGAATGCTTTCAGCTTTATTGAACCATTGAAACATAACCCTGTTGTAGTGCTAAATAATTCAAAGCGAGAGCATAGATCTTTTGCACTAATTTATGTTTTCTTTTCAGATTTTGTGGACCTGAGTAATGGAAAGTTCTATGTTGGAGTGTGTGCATTTGTCAAAGTCCAGCTAAAGGTAGTTCATTTCCATGATCAGACCAAGCTTGTACCTTGTCCTGTTTTGTTTTTATTTTATTTTTTTAGGCACTGTTCATATTAACTCCAGGCACAATATTTTCTCTTTCTCTTACGTCCTCTGACAGACGCAGCCTCTTCCAAGTTTCATCACTATTGGGTAATGGCACCCTATGCAGGAGCAGGCTAGGTAGTGAAACTTCATTAAAAAGCTTTAACTAGACACACCTTAGGGCTGTCCCTCTAGACCTTACCCTCAGACACTTAGAGCTTACTAATCAGTTTTCTCGCTGCCTAGCTCATGAGTAGGACCTAGAATACCTTGCTGGGACTCCGGTCTAAGTTTTTAATTTTTTCTTTGAAAATGTTTTCTTTTATTTTCTCACTCAGCAACGCTAGCTAGTCAGGGGGATCCTCCTTGAGAACTACAAGCGACAGACGTGCTGGGCTTCGCACTGGATAATCTAGATCCTTATGGTACCCCAGCCTGACCAACTAGCGTGCGCAGGTTGTGGTCCGCCCATGCCTCGCCACAACGATGCCCCGATGGATGGGGACGAGCCTTCGGGGAATTTTTTTCTTCGCCGGGACGCATCAACCCTGGATCACCTTCACTAGCTTATTTTATCTGCAGCCATTGAAACTTTGGGGTCCAAAGTTGATCTCATGATGTCACAAGGTAATGTTCAAAAACGGCGATGCTCTCTGTCTTTTGATTCAGAGCCTGACATGGTTGCCACGGACATTGCCCTCCCTGAGGGATCCATGTCTGCACACTCAGATGGGGAGAAGGAGGAGTCATCCTCCTCTGCAGGGTGGGCACGCGCTTTGGTTGAAGCACTTGTTCTCTGCGTTAGGGAGACTTTCAATATTGATGATGAGCCCACCCTGTCAGGTAAGCTGGTTTCCTTCGGGTTCCGCAAAGCCCAGAAGTCTGGTCAGGTTTTCCCCTGCCTCAAGGAGTTTCACAATATCATGAACGAACAGTGGCGTTGCATTAACCACTTAAGCCCCAGCCCTATTTTAAATTATTGCCCACTCTCTGGCGATCGCGGCGATACCTCACATGTGGGGTTTGAACAGCGATTTCATTCGCGGCTCGACTTCCGTATACATTTTTTTTTGTGTGCGAGCTAACGGTGACGGGGGCGGCTAAAATTATTATTTTTTTTTCCTATTTATTTTATTTTTTTAACTTTATTACAGGTTTAAAAAAAAAAAAAAAAAATCTGATCACTTTTATTGCTGTCACAAGCAATGTAAACATACATCCCTTGTGACACCAATAAGTAGTGACAGGTACTCTTTATGGAGGGATCGAGGGTCACTTCCATGTATGCAAAACGACGAAAACGGCGTTTTTGCATACAGCCGTTTTTTAAATTTGCCGCTTTTTGCAGCACAGTAACCCGGAAGTGACGTCATGGATGCCGCCTCCGTGTTACGTCATCGAAGACCCGATCAAAGCCGTTTCTGCCATTAATCGGGACTCCATCCAGCCGGCGGACATGCCATCTGGGTGCTCGGGGCTCCCGGTGGGACGGGAGCCCCGAGCAAAGTCACGGAAGGCGGCGGGAGGGGGGGGGGACGTCCTCTCCCGCTCACCCGGGTAACGATCGAGCAGCTCCCGAGCCGCATCGGTCATTACCGACGGAAAGCCGACCATTTCCTGTTAACCACAGTACCGAGATGGTGCCTCTAGCTAGAGGCATCATGCCGGTATTCCCCCGCAAAGTCTGCCGACGTAAATATACGTCGATATGCGGTAAGTGGTTAAGCATGTGCTGGCGGTGCCTAAGCGTTTTCAGCGCCGTTACCCCTTTGCGGACCCTGTTTCCAATCGCTGAACGGTGTCACCCAAAGTGGACCACACTGTTTCCAGGTTGAATAAATCCACGTGGTTCCAGTGGAGGACTCCCCGGTGTTTTAAGACCCGATGGATAGGTGCGTGGAGTCACTTTCCCGCCACCAAGTACTTGGTGGCGGGTTTACTCCTCGAGCCAGTGTTCGCTTCCGCGCTGGTCTCTCAGATGGTTACGGAATGGATTAAGGTGCTTAGGCGCAACTTGGTGGCTGAGTCGGTTCCTCCGAATCTCATTGAGCTCACGGACCAAATGGCCCAGGCCATGGTGTATCTGTGTGACGCGGCCCTGGACGAGGCTCCCCTGGTCGCAAGATTGTCTGCGGTGGGGGATTCCCTCTGCCGCATGGTGTGGCTAAAGAGCTGGTCGGCAGGCCATGCCTCTAAAAAGGCCATTTCTGATATCCCCTATTTAGGGGAACGTCTTTTTGGGGACTCCTTGGATGAGATTGTCAAGGGTCTCACAGGAGGTAAGAGTACCCTCCTGCCCCAATCCACAAAGTGGTAAATCGCCCCGCACGCGGCGGGGTCCTTCCTTCAAGGCTCATCAGGGGCCCTTTCCTTCCTCAGGGGCGCAGGAAAAAGGAAAATCCTTCAAGGCCTCCGGCGGTCACAAGAAGCCCTAGTCTGGTAAGCCCAAGGCCGGTCAGTCTGGTGCTGTCGCCCAGTCTTCTTCCGAATGAAAGGACGCCCTCACCCGTTTAAGGGGTGGGGGGATGTCTGCGTTACTTTCAGGAACCCTGGTTGTCCCTAATTAAGGACAAATGGGTTCACAAAATGATTCGTTCAGTTTACAAGATCGAATTTCGACCTCGCCCCGCAGACAGGTTCTTTCCATCAAATCTCCATCTGTCTCCCGATCGCCTGACAGCTCTCAAGGGGGCAGTACAAGATCATCTTGCGCATGGCATTATTGTCCCGGTTCCACAGCGGGAGAGATTTTGCTGGTTTTATTCAAATCTGTTCACAGTGCCCAGGAAGGAGGGCAAGGTTCGTCCGATTCTGGACCTCAAGTCACTGAACCGCTTTGTGTGGGTGCAGAAGTTTTGGATGGAATCCATCCGGTCGGTGGTGGCGTCTTTAAGTTAAGGGGATTTTCTGGCCTCCATCGATTTAACCACTTAAGCCCCGGAAGATTTTACCCCCTTCCTGACCAGGGGGTTTTTTGCGATTTTTTACTGCGTGACTTTGACGGACAATTGCGCGGTCGTGCGATGCTGTACCTAAACGAGTTTCACGTCCTTTTTTTCCCACAAACAGAGCTTTCTTTTGGTGGTATTTGATCACCTGTGCGATTTTTTGATCATGCGCTATAAACAAAAAAAGCGTAATTTTTGCAAAAATAACAATATTTTTCACTTTTTTTATATGAAATTCCCCCAAAAAAATGTAAAAATCTAAATTTTTTAACAATTTCGGCCAAATTGTTTTACGCTACATATGTTTGGTAAAAAAAATCGCATAAAGCGTATTTTGATTGGTTTGCGCAAAAGTTATCGAGTTTACTAACAAAGGGAAAGATTTTTGTCATTTTTGGTGTTTTTTTTTTAACGAGTAATGGCGGCGATCTGCTATTTTTTTTGCGGTACTGCGACATTGCGGCGGACAGATCGGACCCTTGACTGACATTTTTGACACTTTTGGGGGTACCAGTGACATTACTGCAGTAATCAGTGCTATATATATGCACTGTTACTGCAAAAATGACACTGGCAGGGAAGGGGTTAACTGTATTGGACAGGGAGGGGTTAAGTGTGTCCTAGGGGCGTGATTCTAACTGTAGGGGGACAGGTCTCCTAGTGTAAAAACAAAGATCAACGGTTCTACATAGTAGAACCGTCTGATCTTCATTTTTACACAGGGGAGAATGACAGGCGGCTTGTTTACATAAGCCGCTCTGTCTTTCTCCCGCTGTACCGGCGATCGTAGTGTGACCGGCGGACATTGGGTCCGCTGGTCACACGCCCGCACTCCTCTGTGAACGAGCCTCAGCGGGCGCGCGCCTCAGCGGGCGCGCGCTCGCCCGCTATTGGCTCTAAAAGGAGTGACAGGCGAGCGACGTAGACCTACGTCACTCTGCCTGGGCGGGGCTGACTGCCGCAGTAAATATACTGTGAGCAGTCGGCAACCGGTTAAAGGTTGCGTATCTGCACATCCCTGTCTACGAAGGTCATCAGCGGTATCTCCGCTTCGCAGTGGCAGAGGAGCACTTTCAATTGGTGGCATTACCCTTTGGTCTAGGTTCAGCTTCCAGGGTCTTCACCAAGGTTTTGGCCCCAATACTGGCTCTGCTGTGCAAGAAGGGGATTGCGGTCCTCGGTTATCTGGATGATCTCTTGTTGAGGGCGAGCTCGTGTGCCTCTCTGTCGGGCGATCTGACGGTCACGGTTCAGACGCTCTAGGAGTTCGGGTGGACCATCAACTTCCAGAAGTCGGCACTGACTCCGTCAGTACGTCTGCAATATCTGGGAATGGTCCTGGACTCCGCTCAAGAGAAGGTTTTTCTTCCGGAGGAACAACTTTGGACTTTGCAGGGCGAGATCAGGTCCCTCAGGTACAACGATCTCTCCTTCCTGCAGACCTGCATGAGGTCCCTGGGGCTGATGGTTTCGTCTTTCGAGGCAATCCTGTTTGCCCAGTTTCACCCAAGGACTCTGCAAGCAGAGATTTTTGTCAAATGGAACAGGGATCCCCAGTCCTTGGACAGGATGGTGTGTTTGAGCCGTCTCACGAGGACGGAGCTTTCCTGGTGGCTTCTGTCACCCACTCTGAACCAGGGCAAGTCCTTTCTGCCTCTGTTGTGGACTGTGATCACCACGGATGCCAGCCCGACGGGCTGGGATGGAGTACTGGACACTCTTTGTGCCCAGGGGATGTGGTTGTCGGAGGAATCCTTGCCGATAAATGTCCTGGAGCTCAGGGCGATAAAGCTTTGTCTGCTCCATTGGGCGACTCAGTTGCGCGGTCACCCGGTTCGGGTTCAATCCGACAATGCCACAGCTGTGGCTTACATAATGACCAAGGGGGCACCAGGAGTGCCCGGGCGGCCAAGGAAATGGCCGAGATTCTGTCTTGGGCCGAGGAGCCTGTTCCAGCTATCTCTGCTGTTAACATTCCTGGAGTGGAGAACTGGCAGGTGGACTATCTTAGTTGTCTGTCCTTGGATCAGGGGGAATGGTCCCTGCATCCGGAGGCGTTTTCGGGTCCTGTGTGCCCGGTGGGGGACTCCGGAACGTGGATCTGTTCACGTCTCGTCTCAACAAAAAAGGAGGAAAGGTTCGTGGCCAGGGCTCGAGATCCTCTGGCAGACGCCTTGGACGTGTTGGTGCCTTGACACCAGTATCAGCTGATTTATGCCTTTCCCCCGATTCAACTATTGTCCAGGTTCCTCCGCAGGTTAGCGCTGGAACAGGTTCAAGTGATTCTGGTGGCCCCAGACTGGCCTCGTCGGTCTTGGTACGCAGACCTCGTCAAGATGATCGTCGAGCCTCCCTGGCGGCAACCTCTGAGAGAGGATCTCTTTTCTCAAGGGCTGATCTTCCACCCTGCCTTACGGTCTCTGGCTTTAACGGCATGGCGGTTGAAGGCCAGGTGTTGAGAGACAGAGGTCTCTCTGATGCTGTTATTCCTATCTTGCTGAGAGCTCGGAAGGCTACCTCCAGGAACATTTTTCATCGTACCTGGAAGGCGTACATTGCCTGGAGTCAAAAGGGTTGCATCCTCGCTCCTTTTCAGGGGCGAGGGTCCTAGCCTTCTTGCAGAAAGGTGTGGAACAGCATTTGGCGCTGGGCATGATTAAAGGTCAGGTGTCGGCCTTGGCCATTTTCTTCCAGCGTCCCTTGGCGACTAATTCCCTGATTCGCACCTTTATTCAAGTGGTGCATCAATTGGCTCCTCCATGGAGGGCTCCTTTGCCTCTGTGGGATTTGAATCTGGTTTTGTCCGTTTTGCAACGACCTCCCTTTGAAAACATCAGAGACATACTTCTGCCTGTGTTGTCCCAGAAAGTTGCTTTTCTGGTGGCTATCACTTCTGCTCACAGAGTGTCTGAATTGGCGGCTCTGTCCTGCTGTTCGCCTTACCTGGTTGTTCATAGGGATAAGGTTGTTCTGCGACCCAACAAGTCTTTTCTCCCTAAGGGTGTGTGCCTTCCACCTCAATGAAATATTGTTTTGCCCTCGCTTTGTGCAAAGCCTAAACATCCAAAGTAATTTATAAAAAGAGGTACACTAGATAAAACATCAAATAAAATAAAAAGTCCAATATGTCCAATAGATTGGAGGAGGAAAAGTGGAGACAAGACCCCAATTCCCAGTTGTGCAGGTGAAAAGGAGCCAACACCCAGTCGTGATATATACACCATCTGCTTACCAGATACTGATAAATAGGGGGCGATGATTAGACTCAAACTGTATAACCAGGAAGTGATAAGCCACAAGGTTTGTTTCATAAAATCATGACTCCAATGCACCTGGACAAAAAAGGAGGACAATAGTACAGATTGCATGGATCAACATTTATTAGATCAAAAGAATCGTACTCACAGAGTTGCGAATAAAATCGAGCATATCAATGGTAGAAAACTGCGGTGTATGAGGCGTGCTGCTGGTTCCCAGGTCGCCTGACGCGTATGGTCAGAGTAATTGACATCATCAGAGGCGGACCTGGCTAGAACAACAGCACGCATATAAATGATTTGACCGGAAGTGATGAAAGCGGAACAACCCGCTTATGCGTTCCATTCGACCCTATCCATAAACCGGATGTTCCGAGATAGTAAACAAACACAGGTAGATCCCGGAAACCAGAAATAGATGCAATCCAGGCGCACCTCTGTCTGCATCCAAACACCGGATATCCTGCGGACCACCATTAACAAATGAACATCCCAGGAACCCGGACATAAAGATCGAGCGGAACACATAGCACACCACCGTCATAGAACCTATATTAAATTGCAAAAAAGTATAAAACCAACCATACCAATGCATATTAAATATAGACATATAAACAACTTAACATAACATAAAAATTGATAATTAAGAGTCAGATGTCATCACTGTCAGCAAGGACGGATTCATAGCTAAAACTGACACAGGGGACACTAAAACCTAACTTCATAAAAAATGTCAACACAATATGTGCAATTTAAAATACACATACCTATACACGAATATTGAAATATATAAATATTTTAAAAGATGTATCACTAAAACCTCAAATCAACTATTGTTATTGTAGCAGTTCACATCCCATTCAATATTCATTCCCCATGGAGCGTAAGTCTTCATGTTAAAAATCCATCGGGTTTCCAAACGGGAAATCTCACGGTGAATATGGCTACCTCTCCAATGGGGAGTGAATTTGTCAATTCCCCAAATTTTTGTACCAACAGGACTTTTATCATGACAATTAGCATAATGTCTCGAAACACTATGGTTGGGGAAACCCTTCCTAATGTTTTTAATATCCTCTTTGTGCGGCCAATGTACTGGCGGACATTGCAGAAGGTAAACCACATTTGTTGGAAGAACAGCCAATGAAGGGTTTAATGGGATGTATTTTAGAAGTGGCTGTAGTTGAAACTTCACAAAATTTTCTACCAATATGGGAATTAACCTTACATACTGAACACCTTCTACATGGGTAGAAGCCTGTTAGAGTATGGAAAAAAGGTAACTGTTCTGGTTTATCCAAAACGTTCGGAGCAATCTGAAGACGCAAAGGTTCTACCCCTCTGAAAACCACCGGGGGAACATCAGGGAGCTGGGGACCCAGCACTTTATCATTTTGGAGAACCTTCCAATGCTTCCTGAAAATACGCTTAACATCCCCAAACTGCTTTGAATACGTGGTGATAAAGGAAAAACCAAAACGATTAGGGTCTGCCTGTACCTTAGGTTTCTTCTGTAGTAGAGTAGACCTATCAATGTTCCCCACTTCATGAAGCACCACATTAAAATTTGCCTCGAAATATCCCTTATCAAGGAACTTGTCCTTCAGTGTTAGAGAGCCTGACTAAGGTAGTTATCCTTGTTGGTGCAGTTGCGGCGGAGGCGCAAGAACTGACTCCTAGGTACCAAGCTCAACCAGGAGGGGTGATGGCAGCTCCCCTGCTCGATGTACCCATTACAGTCAGTAGGTTTGAAGAAAGTGCTCGTCACAACTGCACCATCCTTGATTTCAATTGTTAGATCAAGAAAATTGATTTTTTCGTCACTAGCTTCATGTTGAAGGACAATTCCCAACGAATTAGAATTAAGATCGTTAATGAAACAATCAAGAGACAACCTGTCGCCATCCCACAGGAGGACGACGTCATCTATGTAACGCCGCCAAAGAACCAATTCGGGTCTTGGCCGGCTATAGATGACGTCCTCCTCCCATTTGGCCATAAACACATTGGCCATGCTCGGTGCATATTTGGCACCCATGGCGACTCCTCTCTTTTGCAAGAAAAAGGAGCCGCCGAACCAGAAATAATTGTGTCGCATGGCAAAAGTGAGCAGAGAAAGGATAAACTCCCTTTGTATCGAAACAAGGGAGCTATCTCTGTCTAAAAAAAGTTTGAACAGCATGATGTCCATGCTCATGCGAGATAATTGTATAGAGCGAAGTGACATCCGCTGTAGCCAGCAAATATCCCTCCTTCCACGCTATCTGGTCCAATAAGTTCAAAACCTGCGTGGAATCCCTCAGGTAAGATGGGGTATTGGTGACAAGTGGTTGTAGGTACCCGTCTATATACCTCCCAATTCTACTAGTAACGGAGTCTATTCCGCTTACTATCGGACGCCCCTGTGGATTGAGGGGATCCTTATGTACCTTTGGGAGATAATATAGAACGGGCTCCCTTGGAGCAACTGGAACCAGAAACGATCTCTCCTTCTTATTAAGGATGTGATCCTGATAGCCTTGATCAATCAAGGCAGTCAAATCCTTTTTAAACTTGGTGGTGGGATTATAAGGGAGTGGGCTGTAGGTGTCAGCGTCCGAGAGCAACCTGGTCATCTTCGTATAGTAAGAAGACTTATCCAGGACGACAATCCCCCCCCCCTTATCAGCGGGTCTGACTACAATATTGTTTCTTTTTTTGAGGGATTTTAGGCCCTCATTGAACCGTAGCTCATTTCTGTCCTTCCTAATCTGCAAAGCCTCTACATCCTTAAGGACTAATTCTTTAAAAACCCCAATAGAGGGGGCCACAAAACCAGGAGGGTTGAAAAGTGAGGCATTAGAAAGTCCAGAAAGTCTAATGCCGCTATTGACAAGTCAATTGTCTCTGATGGGATTAGACATAACGTACCATTTTATATTTATTTTACGGATGTACTTGTGCACATCCATAAAAAAAACAAACCTATCCAAAGGTTTGGTAGGGGCATATTTTAAGCCATGTCCAAGGACCAACTTTTCATTATCAGTGAGGGTGGCAGAACTAAGGTTAAAAATCCCTGTATCCCTCAGTGCATTTTTCTTTTTTTGCCTGGTCCTCTTCCCCCCTCTGGTCCCTCTCTTTGTCTTCTGTCCTGTTTTGGTCGGGATTGTGAAAATCCCCTTGCGTTCTTTGTTGTTGAAACCCCCGTCCACCACCATTCCATTGGTTAGTGTACTGTGGGTGATTAGTGATATATCTTTCATCATAATAATCATTTTCCCGATCTAAAGGGGCAAAACGATTATATGATGATCTGTCTTCCCTTCGTGGTGAGCCTTAATTATTATGGCCCTGGTGATAATCACCATGGTCCTGATGGTAACCATTATGTTGATAACCTGAATATTGGGGATTATTGGGAGGTCTAGCACCTTTTCCCCTTTTTGCTTTACCACGTCCTCTACCCCTCCCTGAGACTTGTGTCCATTCACGCTGAATAGATGTACGGGGTGTACGGGGTGATGAAACAGTGGGAAATGCAGACTGGGAAAGAGAAACAGGGACCGATGCAGTTGGTTGACTCAATGCTTCCGTCTGAACCAGGTCCTGTTTTTTCTGCCACTTAAAGACAAGGTTAGACTTATAGTCACCCAAGTCCCTAAGATATTTCTTTTTCTTTTTTGCTTTTTGATCCAATTCTTCCTTTTCAAGGACCTTTTTTAGGGCATTGGATCTATTAACAAATTCTAAACTCTCAGTTGAAGAGGCCATAGAGGTTTTGAGAGCTGAAATCTCCTCGTCCAATCTGATAAGTTTGACTTTTTTTCTACTAATTCAAAATCTAAGCATATTTAGTCCAGCATCATTGAAGTATTTGGCCCAGACAGAAACATCCTTTTCGTCCTCCTGTGGGCTAATTTCCCACCTGAGGCTACGAGGGACCATACCCAATTCGAGATATTTATCAAGAAGGGCAATGTCCCATTTTGTATGAATCTCAGACGTCATGATGTTCTTCACTCTAAGGAAGGTCCCCCCCCAAGTCCGTCACGGAAGGCTCTTCCAAATCATTGAAGA
Source organism: Pelophylax lessonae (assembly GCF_965119305.1). Classification (NCBI taxonomy): domain Eukaryota; kingdom Metazoa; phylum Chordata; class Amphibia; order Anura; family Ranidae; genus Pelophylax; species Pelophylax lessonae. The sequence continues at coordinate 497,840,078 of NC_138771.1, forward strand.
CATCACTGGCATCAATGACATATTTACTCCTATAGGAGAAGATGTCCATTGCAACGTCCAGCAGCAGATATAAGTAATCAGACAACAGTAGGTAAAAAAAGGGGGATATTATCTGCGCTCGGACAGCTAAACACAATATACAATCAATAAAAACATGTATAAATACATAAATATGAATATATTAGTGAAGGCAGCCAACTAGATAGTGGATTACAAACTTGGTAGACCTTGGATGGATGGATTTTTAACATGAAGACTTAAGCTCCATGGGGAATGAATATTGAATGGGATGTGAACTGCTACATTAACAATAGTTGATTTGAGGTTTTAGTGATATATCTTTTAATATATTTATATATTTCAATATTCGTGTATAGGTATGTACCGTATTTATCGGCGTATAACACGCGCCGGCGTATAACACGCACTTCAATATTTGGAGAGAAATTTCAGGAAAAAATCTTAAATTTAAAATAAACCGCTTTGAACATTTTTTTTTTTAAATCAAATTACATCTCACCAGTGCCCATGAATGCAGCCTCATCAGCAGTGTCCATATATTCAGCCTCATCAGCAATGTCTGTCCCAATATGCAGCCTCATCAGCAGTGTCTGTCCCTATATGCAGCCTCATCCGCAGTGTCTGTCCCTATATGCAGCCTCATCAGCAGTGTCTGTCCAAATATGCAGCCTCATCAGCAGTGTCTGTCCCTATATGCAGCCTCATCAGCAGTGTCTGTCCCTATATGCAGCCTCATCAGCAGTGTCTGTCCATATATGCAGCCTCAAAAGCAGTGTCTGTCCCAATATGCAGCCTCATCAGCAGTGTCTGTCCCTATATGCAGCCTCATCAGCAGTGTCTGTCCCTATATGCAGCCTCATCAGCAGTGTCTGTCCAAATATGCAGCCTCATCAGCAGTGTCTGTCCCTATATGCAGCCTCATCAGCAGTGTCTGTCCAAATATGCAGCCTCATCAGCAGTGTCTGTCCAAATATGCAGCCTCCTCAGCAGTGTCTGTCCCTATATGCAGCCTCCTCAGCAGTGTCTGTCCCTATATGCAGCCTCATCAGCAGTGTCTGTCCATATATGCAGCCTCAAAAGCAGTGTCTGTCCCAATATGCAGCCTCATCAGCAGTGTCTGTCCCTATATGCAGCCTCATCAGCAGTGTCTGTCCCTATATGCAGCCTCATCAGCAGTGTCTGTCCCTATATGCAGCCTCATCAGCAGTGTCTGTCCCTATATGCAGCCTCATCAGCAGTGTCTGTCCCTATATGCAGCCTCATCAGCAGTGTCTCTCCAAATATGCAGCCTCATCAGCAGTGTCTGTCCAAATATGCAGCCTCATCAGCAGTGTCTGTCCCTATATGCAGCCTCATCAGCAGTGTCTGTCCCTATATGCAGCCTCATCAGCAGTGTCTGTCCCTATATGCAGCCTCATCAGCAGTGTCTGTCCCTATATGCAGCCTCATCAGCAGTGTCTGTCCCTATATGCAGCCTCATCAGCAGTGTCTGTCCCTATATGCAGCCTCATCAGCAGTGTCTGTCCCTATATGCAGCTTTATCAGCAGTGTCTGTCCCTATATGCAGCCTCATCAGCAGTGTCTGTCCCTATATGCAGCCTCATCAGCAGTGTCTGTCCATATATTATGCAGCCTCATCAGCAGTGAACTATCCGAATCTGTTTTTAAAAAAATCCGGGAAGCAGCACCGAGAGCAGAAGGGGCGGGCCGACCGAGGAGAAGGAAGGACGAGCTGTCATAAGAGCAGAAGGGGGCGGGCCGGGCCGAGGAGAAGGGAGAACGAGCGAGCGCAGTCATCGGAAGTCCCGCCTCCTCTGCCGAGACGTTTGACGTCTGTCATAGGCGGGACTTCCGATGACTGCGCTCGCTCGTTCTCCCTTCTCCTCGGCCCGGCCAGCCCCCTTCTCCTCTTATGACAGCTCGTCCTTCCTTCTCCTCGGCCGGCCCGCCCCTTCTGCTCTCGGCGCTGCTTCCTGGTGTTTTTTTTTTTTCATATCGGCGTATAACACGCACTGCTGCTTTTTCCTCCTTTTTTAGGAGGAATAAGTGCGTGTTATACGCAGATAAATACGGTATATTTAAATTGCACATATTGTGTTGACATTTTTATGAAGTTAGGTTTTAGTGTCCCCTGTGTCAGTTTTAGCTATGAATCCGTCCTTGCTGACAGTGATGACATCTGACTCTTAATTATCAATTTTTATGTTATGTTAAGTTCGCTCTTCGCTCTATATACAATTATCTCGCATGAGCATGGACATCATGCTGTTCAAACTTTTTTAGAGAGAGACAGCTCCCTTGTTTCGATACAAAGGGAGTTTATCCTTTCTCTGCTCACTTTTGCCATGCGACACAATTATTTCTGGTTCGGCGGCTCCTTTTTCTTGCAAAAGAGAAAAGTCGCCATGGGTGCCAAATATGCACCGAGCATGGCCAATTTGTTTATGGCCAAATGGGAGGAGGACGTCATCTATAGCTGGCCAAGACCCGAATTGGTTCTTTGGCGGCGTTACATAGATGACGTCCTCCTCCTGTGGGATGGCGACAGGTTGTCTCTTGATTGTTTCATTAACGATCTTAATTCTAATTCGTTGGGAATTGTCCTTCAACATGAAGCTAGTGACGAAAAAATCAATTTCTCTTACGTCCTCCGACAGTCGCCGCCTCCTCTAAGTCATCACTATTGGGTATTGTCCACCTATCCGTAGGAATAGCTAGGCATATAGACTTAGTCAAAAGACAAAAGGCATTAGCATATACACAACCACGGGGGCTGTCCCATCTGGTCAATACCCCCCCTGCATCACCACTCCCAACTCAGTTTTAGTTTTCCTAGCATCAGGAATAGTTCAGGCTACCTTGTGCTGGGGCTTCAGTCTCAGCCTTTCTAAATCTTTTATTTGATTTTCTTTTTAAATGTCAGTTTTTTTCTCTCACTTTACTAGCTGTTTATTTTGTCAGCTTTAGTGTTAGTTTATTCTTCGGATGAAGATGGATCATGCGGTGCTGGGATTCGGACTGACCGCCCTGGTTCCCCAGGGCACAGAGGGTCAGATGGACCCCCAGCCCGCCATTGAGCGTTCAGCTATGGTTCGCCCTGGCATTAAGAACGACCCGTCCCTGTTCACTGCAGGGATGCAGCCGTGAGGTGGCTACCTCACAGGACTCGTCTGCGGGGCTGCAGCGTCATGTCCCTGGCTCACGGCACTCCCTGTCAGAGGAGGACAGAGGTTTATCCGTGCATGGAGGCTCCCCACGCCATCGGGTACAGGTAAGTACTTTTCTGTGTGGGGCCTCTGTCTGGGGTGGCAGTCTGTGTTGCTGTGTGTCCTCATGTCTGTGCCTGTGTGACTCCCTGTGCGATCGTTTTGTGCAGATATGTATGTTTGCTGGGGGTCCCTGTCCCTGTGTCACCTTAGGTGCATGTTTGGGGGTACAGACTTGTGTGTTGTGCGGCGACCGCTGCGGGGGAAAATTTGCGCGGTCCGCCATGTTTCTGCTATGCACACTGTATGGCCCCTCTGGGGCGAGTATACAGATCGCTTTGGCGCTATCCGCCGCCATTTTAGGGGCGATAGAACGATCGGTTCGTCCGCATGTCGGCGGCCATCTTGGTGAAGCATCCCTATGGGGCAGCCATTTTCCCTGGGGTCTGGCTTAGGGCCAGCCCCCTCCAGCAGCATTTCCTTTTCCTCTCAAGCAGCAAGGACACAGGTAGCAACGATCTGCGGGCTCTGCAGTTCATCTCTCTCAGTCTCCTTCTGTATACTGCTTCTGGCTCAGTTTCTTTCTCCTTTTGGGGGTCTTCATAGCTGTGACAGTAGCGGTGGGCTGCGCACTCCGCAGCGCTATTTAAGGGGACAGTACACTACTTATTTGCACTGTAGTTTTTTTATATCTTGAGCCATGGATTCTCAGGAAAGCAAGTTTCCTCCAGCTTTAGTGGGGAGCCCCAGTTCTCCTGTGGCCCCGCTGCGACCTGATCTGGCTGCTGTAGTTGCGACTTTAGTGGCAAATATGGAAATGCTGATGTCTGAACGGGCTGCGAGAAAACGGCCCAGGCTGTCTCTCTTTTCTGATTCAGATGGGGATATGGCTGCTGCTGCTGCGGTTGCTGCTGCTGCGAGCGTGCCCTTTTCAGGGTCCCGCTCATCCTTAGACCCCCCGGCTTCTGAGGGGGAGGCTGAGGTGGAGGGTGTTGATACATCCTCCCCGGGGTCACCTGAAGAACGGGCGACCATGGATGAGCTGATTATTTCGGTTAAGGATATCTTACATTTGGAGGATGAGCCCAATCCTCCGGGCGTTGTGTCCTCATTTGGGACGCACAGAGCCCGCAAGTCTGTGCAGGTTTTTCCCTGCCCAGCTGAATTTCATTACACTGTTAATGAAATGTGGCGCACGTTAAAACGTCCATTCCTGGTACCTAGTCGGTTCAAATTGCTTTATCCTTTTGCGCCAGCTACGGAATCGCGATGGTGTGTGCCTCCACAGGTAGATCACACTGTGGCCGTGCTGAACAAGGCTACCTTGGTTCCTACTGAGGATACCCCGGTTTTCCGGGATCCCACGGATCGGCGGTTGGAGTCTCTAGCCCGCCATTCCTATACGGTGGCGGGTTCGTTGCTCAAACCCGTTTTCGCGTCCGTTATGGTGGTTCAGGCGGTGACTGACTGGATTAAGGTGCTTAGAAGCAACCTAGTGTCTGATGACGTGCCGCCTGCCCGCCTGGAAATGGTGGATCAGATCCACCAAGGGGTCATGTATTTGTGTGATGCTGCCCTGAATGAGGCTCCCTTGGTGGCTCGCCTCTCGAGTGTCGCGGTACTTAACCGGCGACTGATATGGCTGAAGAGCTGGTCGGCCGACCAGTCCTCGCGGAAAACTGTTGCTGATTTTCCCTATGCTGGCTCTCGCCTTTTTGGCGAGGCGTTGGATACCCTGGTGAAAGGCGTCACGGGGGGCAAGAGCACTATGCTACCCCAGAACCCGAAGAACAAGTCTTTCCGAGGCAAGCGGGGTTCTGCGCCTAGATCCACTCAGGGGTCCTTTCATGCCTTTCGGAACCTATCCAAGGGCAAGCCCTTCAAGGCCCAGGGCAACCAGAAGAAACCCTGGGCGGGTAAGCAGAAGACCGGCACTGCCGGCTCGGCGGGACACTCCGCCTCTGCCTGAAGGGGCGCCCTCACCCGTTTCTGAGGTGGGGGGACGTTTGCGTGGTTTCCTCCAGCCTTGGCTGCTCCGGATCTCGGACAGGTGGGTCCAGGAAATTGTTCGATCAGGTTACAAGATCGAATTCCTTTCCAGGCCGGCGGACAGATTCTTTCCCTCCAATCTTCATCTGCTTCCGGGGCGTTTGCAGGACTTGCACCAAGCGGTGCAGGACCTTCTTGCTCAGGGGGTGATTGTCCCGGTGCCTCATCGGGACAGATTTCAGGGGTTTTATTCGAATCCGTTCACTGTGCCCAGAAAGGAGGGCAAAGTGCGCCCTATTCTGGACCTGAAAGCGCTGAACCGCTTCGTGCGGGTTCTGAAGTTCTGTATGGAGTCTCTCCGTTCGGTGGTGGTTTCCTTAAGTCCAGGGGAATTCCTGGTCTCGATAGATCTGAAGGATGCGTACCTGCACATCCCCATTTTCGAGGGTCATCAGCGGTACCTTCGGTTTGCTATCGCAGACGATCACTACCAGTTTGTGGCGTTACCTTTCGGTCTCGCTTCGGCACCAAGGGTGTTTACCAGAGTGCTGGCGCTGGTTCTGGGCTTACTGAGGGCTCAGGGCATTGCGGTCTTGGGTTACCTGGACGATCTGCTTCTGAGATCGCGTGCCAGCCAGGACCTAGTGTGCGATCTGTCCATCACGGTACAGACGCTTCAGGAGTTCGGATGGACTATCAACGTTCAGAAATCGACGTTGTCTCCATCGCTGCGTCTTCCCTATCTGGGAATGATTCTGGACTCCGCTCAGGCGAAGGTGTTCTTGCCGGAGGACATGCTCCGGACTTTGCGGGACGAACTCAGGTCCCTCAGGGACAATCCGTCCTCGTCACTCAGGACCTGTATGCGGGGCCTGGGGTTGATGGTATCGGCCTTCGAGGCGATTCCCTTTGCTCAGTTCCACACGCGGGCTCTCCAGACGGAGATTCTGGCCAGGTGGGACAGACTGCCTCAGTCCTTGGTCGCCAGACCAGATTGACTCTTCTTTGGTGGATTCAGTCCCAGTCGGTGACTGAGGGCAAGTCCTTCCGTCCGTTGGTGTGGACAGTGGTTACCACGGATGCCAGCCTGTCTGGCTGGGATGGAGTCCTGGGCAACCTGTCTTCCCAGGGCACTTGGGCGGAGGAGGAGTTTTCCCTCCCGATAAATGTACTGGAGCTACGAGCGATAAAAATCTGTCTCTTCCAGTGGTCGGAACGTCTCCAGGGCTTGCCTGTTCACGTACAGACGGACAATGCTACCGCGGTGGCTTACATCAACCACCAGGGGGGCACCAGGAGTGCTCGTGCGGCCCGGGAGGTGTCCGACATTCTGTCTTGGGCCGAGACTCATGTCCTGGCGATCTCGGCAGTTCACGTTCCGGGTGTGGAAAATTGGCAGGCCGACTATCTGAGCCGCCAGACCCTGGACCAGGGGGAATGGTCCCTTCACCCGGAGGTCTTTCAGCTGCTGTGTGCGAAATGGGGATCCCCAGATGTGGATCTGTTCGCATCCCGGCTAAACCGAAAGGTGGAAAGCTTTGTGGCAAGAACGCGCGATCCGTTGGCGGACGCCTCTGATGCGTTGGTGGCCCCTTGGCATCAGTATCGTCTGATGTACGCCTTTCCTCCGATTCAGTTACTATCCCGGTTCCTTCGCAGGTTGGCCATGGAACCGCACATGGTGATTCTGGTGGCACCGGACTGCCCACGCCGGTCCTGGTACACCGACGTTGTTCACCTGGCAGTGGCACCTTCGTGGCACCTGCCTCTGCGGGAAGATCTCCTGTCTCAGGGTCCGATCTTCCATCCTGCTTTACAGTCGCTGGCTTTAACGGCCTGGCTGTTGAGACCCAGGTCTTGAAGGACAAGGGTCTATCCTCTGAGGTTATCCCTACCCTGATCAAGGCTAGGAAATCCTCCTCTGGTAAGATCTATTACCGTACCTGGAAAGCCTATTTCACCTGGTGTGAGTCCAGGGGATTTTCCCCTCGTTCTTACTCTGTGTCGAGAATCTTGGCTTTCCTCCAGTCTGGAGTGGATCAGCGCCTGGCGCTGGCCACAATAAAGGGCCAGGTGTCAGCACTGGCGGTCCTTTTCCAACGCCCTGTGTCGTCTCATTCCTTGGTGCGCACCTTCATTCAAGGTGTGTGACATTTGGCTCCTCCCAGGAAGGAGCCTTTACCTCCATGGGACTTGAACTTGGTCCTGTCCGCTTTGCAGTGTGCTCCCTTTGAAAATATCAGGGAGATATCGTTGCCTCTGCTGTCGAAAAAGGTTGCTTTTCTGGTGGCGATCACTTCGGCTCGCAGAGTGTCGGAGTTGGCGGCGTTGTCTTGCCGCTCCCCTTACTTGGTAATTCACAAGGATAAGGTGGTTTTGCGACCACCCCCTTCCTTTCTTCCCAAGGTGATCTCTGAATTTCACCTTAATGAGGACATTGTCCTGCCTTCGCTTTGTACGAAGCCTAAGCATCCAAAGGAGATTGCTTTGCATTCCTTGGATGTTGTCAGGGCGATCAGGGTTTACCTGAAGTCTACGGAATCCTTTCGGAAGACGGATTCTTTTTGTCCTTCCTGAGGGACCTCGGAAGGGCATGGCTGCATCCGCAGCGACTATTGCCAAGTGGATCAGACAGACCATTGAGCAGGCTTACGCCTTGAAGGAACGGGTTCCGCCCTTCCCTGTTAAGGCGCACTCTACCAGGTCTTTGAGTACTTCCTCGGCCTGTTGGCATCGGGCCTCAGTGGCTCCGGTGTGCAAGGCGGTGACTTGGTCGTCGGTGCACACTTTTTCCAAGTTCTATAAAGTAGACGTTCTGGCATCAGCTGATGCTTCTTTTGGCCGCAAAGTTCTCAGTGCAGCTGTGCCATGATGGACCCTTGAATTTTTCTCTGGGTCCCTGGCTGTTGGCATTTGCTTTCCTGGGCTGTTGCTCCTGTTGAGCATTGTTTTTTTCTGTTGCCCAGTTGGTTCTTACGGTGCATGTAAGATTCCTTTCTCTGATGTGGGTACTGCGTTGCCTTTTCTACAGTTGCGTCTCCCACCCCTCATGTCTATACTGCTTTGGGACATCCCAATAGTGATGACTTAGAGGAGGCGGCGACTGTCGGAGGACGTAAGAGAAAACTGAATTTTTGTAAAATCTTACCTGTAAAATTCCTTTCTCTGAGTCCTCCGACAGTCGCCGCCCCCGCCCCTCTTTTGGGGTTCTTAGTACCTACTGCGATGCTACCAAACTGAGTTGGGAGTGGGGATGCAGGGGGGGTATTGACCAAATGGGACAGCCCCCGTGGGTGTGTATATGCTAATGCCTTTTGTCTTTTGACTAAGTCTATATGCCTAGCTATTCCTACGGATAGGTGGACAATACCCAATAGTGATGACTTAGAGGAGGCGGCGACTGTCGGAGGACTCAGAAAAAGGAATTTTACAGGTAAGATTTTACAAAAATTTAGTTTTTCTTGATCTAACGATTGAAATCAAGGATGGTGCAGTTGTGACGAGCACTTTCTTCAAACCTACTGACCGTAATGGGTACATCGAGCAGGGGAGCTGCCATTACCCCTCCTGGTTGAGCTCGGTACCCAGGAGTCAGTTCTTGCGCCTCCGCCGCAACTGCACCAACAAGGATAACTACCTTAGTCAGGCTCTCTAACATTGAAGGACAAGTTCCTTGATAAGGGATATGATGAGGCCAATTTTAATGTGGTGCTTCATGAAGTGGGGAATATTGATAGGTCTACTCTACTACAGAAGCAACCTAAGGTACAGGCAGACCCTAATCATTTTGTTTTTTCCTTTATCACCATGTATTCAAAGCAGTTTGGGGATGTTAAGCGTATTTTCAGGAAGCATTGGAAGGTTCTCCAAAATGATAAAGTGCTGGGTCCCCAGCTCCCTGATGTTCCCCCGGTGGTTTTCAGAGGGGTAGAACCTTTGCGTCTTCAGATTGCTCCGAACGTTTTAGATAAACCAGAACAGTTACCTTTTTTCCATACTCTAACAGGCTTCTACCCATGTAGAAGGTGTTCGGTATGTAAGGTTAATTCCCTTATTGGTAGAAAATTTTGTGAAGTTTCATCTACAGCCACTTCTAAAATACATCCCATTAAACCCTTCATTGGCTGTTCTTCCACCAATGTGGTTTACCTTCTGCATTGGCCGCACAAAGAGGACTTTAACGGTAAGGGTGAGGGAACACATTAAAAACATTAGGAAGGGTTTCCCCAACCATAGTGTTTCGAGACATTATGCTAATTGTCATGATAAAAGTCCTGCTGGTACAAAAATTTGGGGAATTGACAAATTCACTCCCCATTGGAGAGGTAGCCATATTCACCGTGAGATTTCCCGTTTGGAAACCCGATGGATTTTTAACATGAAGACTTACGCTCCATGGGGAATGAATATTGAATGGGATGTGAACTGCTACATTAACAATAGTTGATTTGAGGTTTTAGTGATATATCTTTTAATATATTTATATATTTCAATATTCGTGTATAGGTATGTGTATTTTAACCACTTGCCTACAGTGCACTTTCACCCCCTTCCTGCCCAGACTGATTTTCAGCTTTCAGCGCTCTCACAATTTGAATGACAATTACTCAGTCATGCAACACTGTACCCATAAAAAATTTGTGTCCTTTTTTTCACACAAATAGAGCTTTCTTATGATGGTATTTAATCACTACTGGGTTCTTTATTTTTTGTGCTCTAAATAAAAAAAGACTGAAAATATTGTGAAAAAACGCAATTTTCTTTGTTTCTGTCATAAAATTTAGCAAATGAGTAATTTTTCTTCACAAATTTTGGCCAAAATTTATACTGCTACTTATCTTTGGTAAAAATAACCCAAATAAGTGTATATTATTTGGTCTTTGTGAAAGTTAGAGAGTCCACAAGTTATGGTGCTAATCATTAAAATTGATCACACTTGACCACACCTAATGTACTGAAGGCCTATCTCATTTCTTGAGACACTAAAAAGTCAGGAAAGTACAAATACCCCCCAAATGACCCCTTTTTGGAAAGTAGACATTCCAAGGTATTTAATAAGGGGCATGGTGAGTTTTTTGAAGTTGTATTTTTTTCCCACAACTCTTTGCAAAATGAAGATTTTTTTTTTTTTTTTTACAAATTGACGTATTAACAGGTTATTTCTCTCACACAGCATATGTATACTTGCAACTACACCCCAAAACACATTCTACTACTCCTCCTAAGTATGGCGATACCACATGTGTGAGACTTTTTCACAGCCTGGCCACATACAGAGGCCTAACATCCAAGTAGTACCGTCCGGCATTCTAGGAGCACAAATTACACATATAATTTCCTGACAACCTATCGCACTTTTGAAGGCTCTGGAGCACCAGGACAATGGAAACCCCCATAAAATGACTCCATTTTGGAAAGCAAACAGCCCAACGTATAATTTTTGAGGCATAATGAGTCTTTTGAACTTTGTCATTTTTTTCCACAAGTTTTTGGAAAATGTGGAAAGAAAATGAAAACACATTTTTTTTACACAAAGCTGTCCATTTATGCAATATTTCTAACACCTAGCATGTACATAGCAAAAATTGCACCCCAAAATACATTCTGCTATTCCTCCTGAGTATGGCGATACCACATGTGTAACACTTTTACACAGCCTAGCCACATACAGACGCCTAACATCCAAGTAGCACTTTTCACAAAGTTGTCCATTTATCCACTTTAACCACTTGCCGACCGCCGCACGCCGATCTACGTCGGCGGTCAGCCCCTCACAGGCAAAGTGACGTAGGGCTACGTCACTAGCTTGTGAGGGTCTAGGGAGCGAGCGCGCGCCGCCGGAGGCGCGCTCCCGCGTGGTCACGGACCCCCCCGCGCGTGTGACTGGCGGACCCGATGTCCGCCGGCCACTCTGCGATCGGCGGGGGAGAGGGAGAAAGTCAGGCAGCTTGTGTAAACAAGCTGCCTGTCATTCTCCCCTCTGTATGAGAGCTGATCATATGGATCTACTATGTAGATCCGTTGATCACTCTGCATACAGCTGAAGCCACAGCCAATCACAGTAAAATCACACCCCTAGGGACACACACAGCCCCTCCCTCTCAAATAAAGTTAACCCCTTCACTGCCAGTGTATTTTTACAGTAACAGTGCATATATATAGCACTGATTACTGTAGAAATGTCACTGGTAACCCCAAAAGTGTCAAAAATGTCAGTCAAGGGTCCGATCTGTCCGCCCCAATGTCGCAGTACCGCAAAAAAAATCGCAGATCGCCGCCATTACGCGTTAAAAAAAAAACCAACAAAAATGACAAAAATCTTTCCCTTAGTCAGTAAACGCCATAACTTTTGCGCAAACCAATCAAAATACGCTTTTTGCGATTTCTTTTTTTACCAAACATAGGTAGCATAAAACAAATTGGCCGAAAATTTTAAAAAATTTTGATTTTTACATTTTTTTGGGGGGGAATTTCATATAAAAAAAAGGGAAAAATATTGCTATTTTTGCAAAATTAACGCTCTTTTTTTGTTTATAGCGCGTGATCAAAAAATCGCACAGGTGATCAAATACCGCCAAAAGAAAGCTCTGTTTGTGGGAAAAAAAGGACGCCAAATTCGTTTAGGTACAGCGTCGCACGACCGCGCAATTGTCCGTTAAAGTCACGCAGTGCCGAATCGCAAAATACCCCCTGGTCGTTTAGCAGCCAAATCCTCCGGGGCTTAAGTGGTTAAGACTGGGCCTATTTTTGACACTTGGTGTTTACAAGCTAAAATCATTTTTTTTGCTAGAAAACTACTTAGAACCCCCAAACATTATATATTTTTTTTTAGCAGAGACCCTAGAAAATAAAATGAGATCGTTGCAATATTTCTTATCACACCATATTTGCGCAGCAGTCTTCCAAATGCGATTCTTTTGAAAAAAATTCACTTTTTTGAACTAAAAAATAAGAAAACAGTAAATTTAGCCCAATTCCATAATGTGAAAGATAAAGTTACGAGTAATTAGATACCCAACATGTCATGCTTCAAAATTGCGCATGCTCACAGAATGGCGCCAAACATTGGTACTTAAAAATCCCCATAGGCAACATTTTAAAAATTTCTGCAGGTTACTAGCTTAGAGTTACAGAGGAGGTCTAGGGCTCAAATTATTGCTCTCGCTCTAACGATCGCGTAGATACCTCACATGTATGGTTTGAACACCGTTTACATATGTGGGCGGGACTTGCGTATGCGTTTGCTTCTGCGCGCGAGCTAACGGGGACAGGGCGCTTTAATTTTTTTTTTTCCTATTTATTTTATTTATTATTTTTTTATTTTTACACAGTTAAAAAAAATCATTTTTGATCATTTTTATTCCTATTATGAGGAATGTAAACATCCCTTGTAATAGAAATAGGCATGACAGGTCCTCTTTATTGTGAGATCTGGGGTCAAAAAGTCCTCACACCTCACAACTACACTAAAAAAGAAAAAAAAAAAAAATTGTTGAAAAAGGAAAAAAAAAAAAAAAAGCGGCCCTTTAAACCGGTTGCTAGGCAACGTCTTTTGACGTAGCTCCGGTCCTCCAAGACCATAGAGTCGAGTGAGGGCCATCTTGCCCTCACTCGACTTCCTGTCTCTGAGGATCCGGGAGCGGATAGTTTTCCCCGCTGCCGGCGGGTCCGGTAAGCTGGGAAAACGTCTGGGACGCGGCAGGAGGGGGGGGGGCACCTCTTCCCCTGCACCGTAAGGGTAATTCCGCGGCGAATCCGCCACTGGGACCACCCTTATCTGAAAGCCGACCGCCCGCCGTTTCAAAAAATACCAGGGTTATGGCAGCTATCTGCTGCCATAACCCCAGTATTTAGCTTTTAATGGCCGACGCATATAGTCGTTAGTCGGTCAGTAAGTGATTGCATGCATATGGCAAACAGGTGACGATGACTGATGGGGTGACAGGTGACGATGACTGATGGGGGGACAGGTGACGATGACTGATGGGGTGACAGGTGACGATGACTGATGGGGGTGACAGGTGATGATGACTGATGGGGGTGACAGGTGACGATGATTGATGAGGTGATAGGTGACGATGATTGAGGTTACAAGTGACAATGATTGATGGGGTGACAGATGACAATCGCTGACAGGGTGACCAGTGACGATCACTGATGGGGTGACAAGTGACGATCACTGATGGGGTGACAAGTGACGATGATTGATAGGGTGACAGATGACGATGACTGATGGGGTGACAGGTGACGGTGATTGATGGGTTGACAGGTGACGGGCGATGGTCACTGATGGGTGACAGGTGACGGGCGATGGGGCACGGCGGTACTGATTGCAGTCTCTGGTGACCGGTGAACTTTAGGCTACGTTCACATGTGAGCGTAGCGATCGCTAGCAGAATCACTGCGATTCTGCCCGCGATCTAGAAATCATTGCAAATGACGGGATGCCTGTGCGTTGCCCGTGATTTGCAATAGCACCCCAAACGCTGTGCGATGTTGCTGCGATTTCCGCCTGCCGAATCGAGGTAACATCACCCAAACAACGCATGACGCCTCAAAGAAACTCTTGTACCTTTTTTGGGCATCATGCGTTGTTTGCGCGATGTTACCGCGATTCGGCAGGTGGAAATTGCGGCATCGCACAGCGTTTGGGGTGCTATTGCAAATCACGGGCAACGCACAGGCGTCCCGCAATTTGCAATGATTTCCGGATCAAGCTCAAATGTGAACGTAGCCTTATGGGTGTCAATTTCTGGGCACTGATGAGGTGACTGTTGGGTGACAGGTGCAATTGGGGGGGGGGCTGAGGACTGTGTGGGGACATTTATTTGTGTGATTTTTACTTTTACAGGTGTACAGAGCAGTAACTCACTGTTTCTAGCTCTGCTCTCCTCACACTGGAAACTGTGTGAGGGGAGAAGAGCTAGTAACAGTGAGTTACTGCTCTTTGTTTACATTTTGTGATCGGCTGTGAATAGATTCACAGCCGATCACTTAGTAAACAGTCACTGTCAGTGACTGTTTACTACTGCCGGTGACAGCTGTGTTCCTACGGAACACAGCGCCACCGACATGACCGCGCTGCGCGCTCCCGATCGCGCATGCGCGGTCATCTTCCGGGCTCCTCCATTGTGATCGGCTGTGTCATTGGAACGCAGCCGATCACGTGGGAAACAGCCACGCCCACTGGCTGTTTCCCCCCTGCCGGTGACGGGGGGTGTCCCGGGGACATCCCGACACCTGCAGTGCAGGGCGGCGCACACGCGCCTGCCCTGTTTTCTGGGATCACGTCATATGACGTCTTCCCAGAATAATGGTCGCACCGCTCCGCCGTCAATTGACGGCGGGCGGGCGGCAAGTGGTTAAATTGCACATATTGTGTTGACATTTTTATGAAGTTAGGTTTTAGTGTCCCCTGTGTCAGTTTAAGCTATGAATCCGTCCTTGCTGACAGTGATGACATCTGACTCTTGATTATCAATTTTTATGTTATGTTAAGTTGTTATGTCTATATTTAATATGCATTGGTATGGTTTGTTTTATACTTTTTTGCAATTTAATATAGGTTCTATGACGGTGGTGTGCTATGTGTTCCGCTCGCTCTTTATGTCCGGGTTCCTGGGATGTTCATTTGTTAATGGTGGTCCGCGGGATATCCAGTGTGTGGATGCAGACAGAGGTGCGCCTGGATTGCATCTATTTCCGGTTTCCGGGATCTACCTATGTTTGTTTACTATCTCGGAACATCCGGTTTCTGGATAGGGTCGAATGGAACGCATAAGCGGGTTGTTCCGCCTTCGTCACTTCCGGTCAAGTCATTTATATGCGTGCTGTTGTTCTAGCCATGTCCGCCACTGATGATATCAATTACTCTGACGACACGCGTCAGGCGACCTGGGAACAAGCAGCACGCCATATACACCGCGGTTTTCTACCATTGATATGCTTGATTTTATTCGCAACTCTGTGAGTACGATTCTTTTGATCTAATAAATGTTGATCCATGCATTCTGCACTATTGTCCTCCTTTTTTTGTCCAGGTGCATTGGAGTCATGATTTTATGAAACAAACCTTGTGGCTTATCACTTCCTGGTTATACAGTTTGAGTCTAACCATCGCCCCCTATTTATCAGTATCTGGTAAGCAGATAGTGTATATATCACAACTGGGTGTTGGCTCCTTTTCACCTGCACAACTGGGAATTGGGATCTTGTCTCCACTCTTCCTCCTCCAATCTATTGGACATATTGGACTTTTTATGGACACTTTTATTTGATGTTCTATCTAGTGTTTGGCGCTACTATACCTCTTTTTATATGTCTACCAAGTTTGTAATCCACTATCTAGTTGGCTGCCTTCACTAATATATTCATATTTATGTATTTATACATGTTTTTATTGATTGTATATTGTGTTTAGCTGTCTGAGCGCAGATAATATCCCCCCTTTTCTTATCCAAAGTAATTTGCCTTGCATTCGTTGGATGTGGTTCGGGTGATCAGGGTTTACCTGTCGGCCACGGAATCCTTTAGGAAGTCTGATTCCCTATTTGTCCTTCCTGAGGGACCTCCGCTGCAACCATTACTAAATGGATCAGGCAGACTATTGTTAAGGCCTATTCACTCAAGGGTCAGGTTCCTCCTTTCCCTGTGAGAGCACATTCTACGAGAGCCATGAGTGCCTCTTGGGCTTTTCGCCATCAGGCTTCTGTGGCTCAGGTGTGTAAATCGGCGACCTTGTCGTCTGTGTACACTTTTACCAAATTCTACAAGATTGACATGATGGCATCCTCGGGTGCTTCTTTTGGCCACAAAGTTTTGAGCGCTGCGGTTTGTTGAAGAGACATGTTTTCTCTTCTTGGGGTGAATTTGTTTTTCTGTGGGTAGCTCCTGTTGGTTGAGCTTTTGTTGCCCTGTTGTCCACGTTTTGTTCTGGCCTTGTTGGCACGTTACCGTTCTGTTGGTTGCGTCTTTTCCCACCCCTAACACCTGCACTGCTTTGGGACCTCCCAATAGTGATGAAACTTAGAAGAGGCTGCGTCTGTCAGAGGACGTAAGAGAAAATAGAATTTTTGTAAGAACTTACCGTCCTCTGACAGACGCAGCCCCCGCCCCTCTATTTTGTGGTTGTTTGTCTTCCTGTACTGCTTGCTACGAATCTGATTAATAAGCTCTAAGTTTCTGAGGGTAATGTCGAGAGGGACAGCCCCTAAGGTGTGTCTAGTTAAAGCTTTTTAATGAAGTTTCACTACCTAGCCTGCCCCTGCAGAGGGTGCCATTACCCGATAGTGATGAAACTTGGAAGAGGCTGTGTCTGTCAGAGGCCTCAGAGAAAATAGTTTTATGGTAAGTTCTTACAAAAAGTTCTATTTTCGTTCATTGACGGACACGGCTCCTGATCTTCTTAACCATTGGGTTATACTGCACCCTTCAGGAGTAGGACACTAGGGAGAAAAAAAAGTATGGCTACGCCTATGGGCAGTCCCGGGGGGTCTCTCTCTGCTATAGGTACTCAGTGTTTTTCTGCCTAGTCAGGAGTGAGGATGTAGTTCCTTGCTGGGATCTCTGGTTCTGGCAATTTTTTCTTTTTAGATAGAAAATGTTCTCCTGTTTCTTTCCTGTGAGATCTACAATCAACTGCCGGACTGGACAACAAGCTGGATAATCTAGATCCAGTGGTTAACCCAGTCTGGCCAGGGAGTGTGCGCAGACCTCAGCTCCGCACTAGGTCGGTCGTGACATAGCCCTACTGGACAGGGGCTGACCTGCGAGTTAAATGCCTTGCAAGGTCGCATGCGACCAGGTCTCGGCCGGAGTTGCAGAGTTCCTCCTGGCCGACAGCCCCCCATTTCGATGGAGAGGGGTTTTGTCTGGAGCGGTGCCCGCCTGGTTCCTGGTATGATGAGTAGATGTCCCCCCTCTCCCCCTGGAGGGTTTTGGGGTGGATGTGGGCCCCTCCTTGAGATGGCCGGACCCCCGGGTTCCCCTTCTTCTTGTCAGGCACCCCCCTTCATGTGTCTCTGCTGGGATGGGCGCAGGGTGCTATGCTGGCAATGGAAGGGAGGTGTGCCGAAGACAACCGGAAGATCGGCTTGTGTAGGGTGGGGTTGTACCTGGTGGGGGCTCCTGCCAGGGCTCCCTTTCCTGCCTGGGCCTGTCATTGAGGCCTAAGGATCCCTCCTTGGTCCCTGGGAGTCTTGTGCTGCAGCCTGTGTGCATTGTGGCCATGTTTGTGTAGTCCGGTGGCCATTTTGCGGTGGTTAGTCATTGAAAACAGCCGCAGCCATGACTGTGGAACCCTGTGGGTGGCAATTTTGTTTCTGCACGTGGAGTACAGGTGCCTGTTTCTGCTAGGTGGTGAGTCTGGTGGGGTCTTCTCCCTCTCTGCTGAGGATTGCTTGGTGCTTTGTGCCTGGCGACCAGGTGGTGCTGCCTGCGCGGTGGCGGTTGTCCCTTTGTTTTACACTTTTTGTGGGGTTCCCCTGGTGAATCATGAAGTCTTTGGAGCACATCTCCCCACCTGATCCCCTCTCTGAGGCTGCGGGTCCCTCCGGATCCCAACCATCCATCGATGCACTGACAACGGTCCTAGAGTTTCTCTTACGTCCTCTGACAGTCGCCGCCCACTCATACAGTCTTCACCAATGGGTATTGACCTCTTATCCACAGAAGCAAGCTAGGCATAAGATTTGTTAAAAACAAAGCAATTTACATAGACACACCTGTAGGGGGCTGTCCCTCTGGTCCAATACCCCCCTGCTATCAGCCTTCCCAACTCAGTTTGTCTTCTGCCTAGTTAAGGAGTAGGATAGGCTATCCCTGTGCTGGGGCTACATGTCTCAGCCTTTCTTCTGTTTTATTACTTTTATTTTCTGCAAATGTGTTTTTCTTTGCACTACTGCTTTTTATTTGTTTCTGCACTTAGTTAGTCGGATCTTCGGAAGACTACAGCGTTTGCGGAGCTGGGAATCGGACTGGTCATCCTGGCACTCCAGGACAGAGGATCTTATGGAATCCCAGCCCGCCATCGAGCGTTTAGCAGGCTATGCGTGCGCCCTGGCCTAGCAAACGACCTGCCCCTGTCCTCAGGGGCAAAAGCCTGCGAGGTGGCTACCTCGCCGGGATGCCTCAACATGTGGTTTTGACCGTGCGACGCATCCTATTTCGGCTGACGGCTCCCCCGCCATCTGGAGTGGGGGGTTCCCACGATATTGAGGCGCCCACACCATATGGAGCGGTAAGTAACTTCTGTGTGGGGCCTCTGTTTGGGGATGACAGTCTGCATGTGTCTGTGCTCTCCCCTCATGTCTGTGTCCGGGGCTCGCCTCCCTCCCGGCCCCTGCGGGGGCTTCTATGCGCAGGTATCGCCGTGTGGGGGTCCCTATCCCTGTCCGATCTATTAGTGTGTTTGGGGGTGCAGACATGGTGGTGCGGACCGCTGCGGTGCAAAAAAACGCGGGTCCGCCATTTTGGGTATGGGCAGCTGCTCTGGCCTCACTGTGGGCACTTTCTGCAGCTCTCTATGTAGTGTTTTTTGGCTCCTTCGGGCGCCATCTTGTGTGTGGCAAGGTGTTCTTCTTTGCACTTGTTTGGTGGCCATTTTCCCGGAGCCTCCCATTCAGATGCATTGGCAACCATTTTCCCTTAGACCAGTTCCTGTTCAGCCTCTAGCGGGTGACATCACTTCCTGTCCTGTATGCAGAGATCGTTTCCAGCAGCGTGGTAACACTTCTGGGGGCTCTTTTTGCTGGTTTTGGGGAATATTATTCTGTTTTCAGTGCCTTTCCCATCTCAGGGGGGTACCTTAGTGTGATCCCTATTGCGGCGCATTGCGGTGGGTCGCTGCAATCGCGTCTTAAAGGGCCAGCGCCATAGTATTTTTTCTCATGGAGTCCCAGGACTGCAAATTCCCCCCAGCCTTGGTGAAGGTTCATGGCAAGAACGCGCGATCCTCTGGCAGTCGCCTCGGATGCGCTGGTGGTGCCTTGGAATCAGTATCGCCTGATTTATGCCTTCCCTCCGATTCAGTTGTTGTCCTGGTTCCTTCGCAGGTTGGTCTCGGAACCGAAGTTGGTGATTCTGGTGGCCCCAGACTGGCCGCGCCGGTCTTGGTACGCGGGCATCGTACAACTGGTCGTCGAGCCTCCGTGGCGGCTCCCATTACGAGACGATCTGCTGTCTCAGGGGCCGATCTTCTATCCTGCTTTACGGTCGCTGGCTTTAACGGCGTGGCTGTTGAAAGGTCTTGAGAGATCGGGGTCTCTCGTCGGCGGTCATTCCTACCCTGCTCAAGGCTAGGAAGGCCTCATCCGGTAAGATTTATGAATCCAGGGGCATTCATCCTCGCTCCTTTTCGGTGGCGAGGGTGTAAGCCTTCCTGCAATCTGGTGTGGTGCATTGACCACGTTTAAGGGCCAGTTATCTGCACTGGCGATCCTTTTTTTAGCGCCCCTTGGCGTCAAATTCTTTGATACGCACCTTTGTTCAAGGTGTGCGTCATTTGGCTCCTCCTCGGAGAGGACCTTTATCTCCTTGGGACTTGAACTTGGTTCTGTCCGTTTTGCAACGTCCTCCCTTTGAAAACATCAGGGAAATTTCTCTGCCTCTGCTGTCACGAAAGGTTGACTTTCTGGTGGCGATCACATCTGCCCGCAGAGTGTCGGAGTTGGCGGCCCTGTCTTGCCGCTCCCCTTACCTGGTGGTTCATAGGGATAAGGTGGTCGTGCGACCTAACCAATCCTTCCTTCCTAAGGTGGTTTCTGATTTTCACCTTAATGAGGATATTGTCTTACCTTCGCTGTGTGCGAATCCTAAGCATCCTAAGGAGTTTGCCTTACATTCCTTGGATGTAGTCCGGGCGATCAGGGTTTACCTGTCGTCCACTGAATCCTTCAGAAAGTCGGATTCTCTTTTTGTCCTTCCTGAGGGACCTCAGAAGGGTACGGCTGCGTCTGCAGCAAGCATTTCAAGATGGATCAGACAGACGATTGTCTGGTGCCTGCCTCCAAAGACGCCCAAAAAATGCCCGATAAACGCCAAGGTGGAGCGGAGCCCCATCCCTGTGCTACTAAAATTTCTAAGAAAAATTATCTTTTTTTCTGATTCTGGACATGCTACAGAGCTGAAACTTCACAGGTACACTTTTTAGGACCCCCCCAGACACTAAATCCAAAAAAAGTCATGCCTGCCTCCAAAGACGCCCAAAAAATGCCCGATAAACGCCTGCAACAAAAACGCCCAGGTGGAGCGGAGCCCCATCCCTGTGCTACTAAAAATTCTAAGAAAAATTATATTTTTTTCTGCTTCTGGACATGCTACAGAGCTGAAACTTCACAGGTACACTTTTTAGACCCCCCCAGACACTAAATCCAAAGAAATCTCATTTTTTTTTTTTTCAATAATTTTTTAAATAATTGGCTCTCTATCAAAAACGACAATTTTTAAGAACTTTTTTTTGTGTGATTGAGCATGACCCAGAACCATCATATTCTGATTGGCCAAATAAAAAGTCGCCTATCATACAAGTCGCGCTGAATTCGCTGAAAGTCGCGCTAACAAGTCGCCCCTTATGAGGCGACTTTCTGGTCGCGGCAGTGTGAATGGGGTCTAAAAGTACACTAATATTATTAGGAAATAAACACAGCAAAACGTACAAAATTCCTGCTACATTGCTACAAAATCAAAAAGCTGAAACTGTATCAAGTTAATCAATAAATATTTGTACATTTTAATTTTTTCCTTTAGAGCCGGTTCACACTGAGGCGACACGACTTCGGGGGGCGACCTGTGAAGTCGCGTGCACCGCGACTTCGGCGCGACTTGCAGGGACCTCACATAATGGAAGTCTATGCAAGTCGCTCCGAGGTCGCCCCAAAGTAGTACAGGACCCTTTTTCTAAGTCGGAGCGACTTGTGTCGCTCCTATTAGAACGGGTCCTGTACTACTCAATGGACCGCGACTTGTCAGGCTGACAAGTCGCCTGACAAGTCGCGGCAGTGTGAATGGGCTCTTATGCTGCTGGAGCTGCATATAGACAGCCTCTGTTATTTTAGGAGGGTTCAGCCTCTGTACAAACACAGCCACAGGTCCTAATTCAACAGGTACATGGGAGCGGGTACCTGGCCTTGAACATAAACAATGTTCATTTGTGGTTGCTTACTTATACCCGCGCCTGCACACCTGTCAATTTAGGACCTCTTTATTTTTTTTAACAACCCCAAACTTCTCCTTTAATATTGCCAGAACACAATATGTCCTCTGAAAGCAGAAGACCCGTAGAATAAAAAGATGGTTGTTGCAATATGTTATGTCGCACGATGTTTGCACAACTGTTTATTAAACGCTTATTTTAAGGAGAAAATATAATAAAATGAATTATAGTGCAAACACACACCATGTAATGCCCAATTTTTTGGCAAGGCCTCAGGCACAGTGGATGTTTTCCAAACTCTCACGTTTGGTGAGATTGAAGTTTACATAAATGTATGACCCTGGGCGTGCATTTGCTTTTGATGGTGTGTAGGGTAGTGGTATATCCCACTGGGGTGCATGGCAGGAGGTTGGGTAACCTGTTTCCCTAATTCCCCCAGGCAAAACAGGGTGTTGTTGTGGGGAGTCTGGGCTGTGTTTGCCTGTGGCTGTCTCCCAGGTGGCCCTCGTCCATACCCCCCACCCCCAGATAGGTAGGCGGCCCCCTGGTCTAGGTCGGAGAAGGTCCATTGGTACCTGGTTGGTACTGCTGCTTGTGCGCCTTGCTCCCTCATTTCCCCCTCCTTCTCGGGTTAATTGAGAACTAGAAGGCTGAGGCAGGCCATGTGGGGAAGATAGCCAAAACTGTACCCTTTGGATGGACCCAGGATAATCGATGGTTGGGATGGTCCCGGCTCCCCTTCTTGCTTGGGGACTTTGTGTTGACCCCCCCCCCCTGCGGGTGTGTGCACTACATGTTTGGGCTGCCTACAGCCTTCAACTGTGGCCTTTTTGCTTATAGACAGTCGATCCTTTTGGTGTGTCGTCACCACTGGTAGGCCTACCTCCTTCCTCTAGACAGGCAGTGCTATGGGTGCAGACTCTGGGGAGGGTGGTTATGACTGCCATTTTACTTTAGTGCATTTGCCCTTTCTCTCCCACCACCTCTGCTGCACTCTTTTCCTGGGGGAGGGGATGGCTGAGGTAAGTAGAGGTTTCCCTAGGAGACTGAAGGTCAGTTTGCAGTTCAGAAGGGGCGATTCCCTGAGTTGGCCGTTGGCTGCAGCTGCTTTCTATCTTGGCTCAGCTGCTGCGGTTGGTTGGGGTCCCCCAGTGCCAGTGGCCACGCGAGCGCAGATGGATTCCATGCCCAGTTCATGGATGGATGTCCTTCCCAATGCTGCTTTTAGGTTGCATGCTCTGCGTTAGGGGTTGAGCGAATGCAGTCTAAGGCGTCAGATGGGGGGGTCACTGTGTTTTTACCCCCCAGACATTCCTGTATTTTCAGGATGATGTTAAAATATTCCTTTGCGGAAGAAAATGAGTCCCCTGCCTATGTTGCCACCCAAAAATTGGCGCTGGTAGCTGCGTGTTTGCTTTGGTGTGGGGTACATTAAAAATCGAACATACCTCACATGCTACCGGTACTGTAGCTGTCCCCTTTTGATATGCATAGACCTGCTTGGTGGCTATGGTTTCCTTATCCCATCTATTTGAAATATTAGTTTTGAAAGATTGGGAATGTTGGAAGCACTGCTTTGTGGTTTTGATGAAGTGTTTTCCGGTATGTTTCCCTTTTCAGGAGGCCCTTCTAAAATTGTGAATCTCTTCTCCTATAGTGGATCCCCCCATTTCTAGGTTGCTAATGGCAACCATGATAGTGGAGGAATCTCCTTCCTTTAAGATCCTCTGGACTGTAAGGCAGACTTGGTTGCCCTAAACTATGTTTACCATTCTTATTATAATGGATGCCACGCTATTTCCCAGCACTTATACACCTGCATTAAATCTCAGTTTTACCACAATTCATGTAATTGTAAATAAAATCCTTGTGCATAAGGGCTTTTTCACACACACTGTCCGTCGGACGGACTCCGTTTTTCTCAGCGGGGGATCGATCCGCCGATCCCCCGCTAAGCAGAACGATGACAGCTGTGTCTCCACGCTGTGTGCGGAGACACAGCTGTCAGTTCCCCATTCATCTCTATGGGGGAAATCGGATGGGAACGGACCATCGGATCTCATCCGATCCAATCCGCTGGACGGATGGAAAATAGGGTTTCCATCCGTCCAGATTTGACGGATCGGATGTCAGCACACATGTCTCCGCTGACATCCGATGCCCCATAGGAATGCACGGGGGGACCGTTCAGATCCGCCGAAAAAACTGACAGGCGGATCTGAATGGTCCGCCTGTGTGAAAGGGGCCTTAGACCCCGTTCACACTGGGGCGACCTGTCAGGCGACCTGGTCGCCTGACAGGTCGCTCGCCATAGAGAAGCTATGGACCCGTTCTAATAGGAGCGACACAAGTCGCTCCGACTTTGAAAAAGGGTTCGGAGCTTCTTTGGGGCGACCCGGAGCGACCTGCATAGACTTCAATGTTATGAAGTCCGTGCCGGCCACTCCGAGGTCGCGGTGCGAGCAGCGTGCCGCGACCTATGAGGTCGCCCCGGCAAGTCGGATCGCCCCAGTGTGAACGGGGCCTTAGTCTCTGTGTCTTATTTACAAATATCCGAATTAAATCACAATTCAACGTTTTTTTTTTACCATGTGCATCAATATCAAACATTCAATATAGACAATTAAAGTCCCATCTTATATGCAATGAAAACCATATACAGTATAATGTGTGTGTATATATACAGTATCTCACAAAAGTGAGTACACCCCTCACATTTTTGTAAATATTTTCATGTGACAGCACTGAAGAAATTACACTTTGCTATAATGTAAAGTAGTAAGTGTACAACTTATATAACAGTATAAATTTGCTGTCCTCTCAAAATAACTCAACACAGATTCACTTTTGTGAGATACTGTATATTGTGATCTAGGGTAGCTCCGGAATGGCCACCAGCCAGTTTGGTTAAAAGCAAAACCGTTAAATTATTTGAGTCACAGATAAACAAAAGGGTCTCTTCAGTGCTACTTTGGATGACATCATCAAGCACCGTCTTCCCACAGCCCAAACAGGGTGAAGGAATCGTGTTGTAAGCATGGTCCTTCTTTCTCTGCACGCTATAGTTTTTGTAGTGTTTTTTTTTTTTTTTTATTTCATTTTTCTGGCTTTTCAGACAAAAACTTCAACTCCTTCAAGGCATTTGTGGGTGATGCCAAGCATTTCTGGCCTCATATGGCCCCAAAGCGTGCAGACAAGTCCACCTCAATGTGAAGGTTTGTCCCCACCCATTTTCTGGGTGGGAGGTCGTCTTTACTGGTTTGCGGGCCCGTGGACTTGTCTGATAACTGACCCATAAACTGACTGTGTCTGGCTTCAAAACGGAATTGTTATTCTTATCCTCTAGAGAAATTATTTCTGTCAAAGCTTTATCTCGCCTGTGAAAAATATACAAAGAAAATTCCGCGATCCAAGTGTAAAGTAATAAAGTTCAAAGTAAGGCTGCCACAAATTCTGATATTGACAATTCAGATCAAGCATAAAAGTGTGTGAGGTTGCAGCGCTCAAATAACAGTCCGTGTTGATGATAGGGATTGTCCAGCCTGCTTACCAGATGGAAAATCAAAATGAGCCTGTCATCAAGTGAAGATGGTGTTGAATCTCTCTTTTCCAAATTAGCTCAGTCCACTCGGCGGAGACAGCAAGGTATATGTAAAATGACTGGCTGTAGCGGTGAATGCCTCCGCCTTCTTTTGCCTGATTAGCTGCTGAGGTTAAGGCCCCCGCTCCTCACATACGAGCTACGTCTCCGCTCTGCAGCTATTTTCAGTGACCACAGAGGGAAGATGATTCTAACAGCTGTTGAATAGGTTTAAGGCGTCCCTGATTGCTGGCATTATATAATGCTTGTCTATGCTGTAGGAGGGTACCTCAGACGACGGCTGATTGGCCGAAACGTGCCAGGTGACCCTCCTGCAGTTCCTGGGACACCCTATCTTGATTTTACACCGCTTTTATCCTTTGTGCACCTGCTGTTTTTACTGGTCTTATATGTAAGTGACTACAATAAATGTGAGTTTGTTTATATGTACTGCACCATGAGCCTCTTTCCTCTTTTTGGGTATCGAAATTTATCAGTGGTTAACCCCTCTGGTGGATTGGTTCATCTGGATATTGGATCACCCTTCATATGAGACCCCCTTTTTACCATTAAGGATCTACCTGGACCCCTGTGACTTGTATTCATGCAAACACATGAAGTGTCTTGTAAGCAGCCCATTTATTCACATACACAGAAGATTGCTTAAAGCTCACAGGGATCTTGGTGGTGGTTTCTCACTAGATGTTATCCTGGTGTCCAAACATACCACACTATGTTTATTCCTTTATGTTTTGAGTTTGTTCTACATCTTTGAGACCTGATTTCTGGAGTGTTTCTGCTATCGGACGTGGAGGGGAGTTACTACCTGCGTACAATTGTGTATTTCCCATCAGAGTCTGGTAAGCAGCTTGTTTGACTATCAGTGTGTGTTGATCTTTGAGGGATCCTGGTGACGGTCTCCTTTTGAATACATCACCTAAATCTATACATTTCTGGTGAGCGGCCTATCTAATTATGGGATAGTGTTGCACAGCAGGGGTTCTTGGTGGTGGACCTGTTCTTAACTTTTGAATAGTTGGAATATACTGCACCATGAGATCTCTTTTTGTTTGTTTACATATACCTTGCTGTCTCCGCCGACTGAGCTAATTTGGAAAAGAGATTCAACACCATTTTTACTTGCTGACAGGCTAATTTTGATTTTCCATCTGGTATGCAGGGTGGACTATCCCTATCATCAACACGGACTGTTATTTGAGCGCGGCAACCTCACATACTTTTATCTCGCCTGTCCCTGCCTGTACGGGCTGGTGTAGGATTTGCTGGTGCAGGATTTGCTACTCCAGGAAGTAATTGTCCCAGAGCTGGAGCGGTTTAGTTTTTTTTTTACTTCAACCTGTTTATGGTTCCAATGGTGGATGGTGTTCACCCAATTATGGTCCTCCAGGTGCTGGCCTTGGTACTGGCGTTTCTGGGACAAAGGGGGATCACCGGAATGGCTATCCTTCACTGCTGGCAGAGACTTATTCTGCACTTATGGACCACATGATAATCATGATGTACTCTGCACGGATTTGGATTGATCCTGAATTTCAAAAAATTCACCCTGACTGACCAGAAGGCTGGAGTGTCTGGGTCTGATCTTTGACTCAGTGATGGCCTTAGTGTTTCTCCCAATGTAAATGTTCCAGACGCTTTGGAAAGTGGTCCTGCTGCTCGTCCTGCGGACTGTTTTCACTGTGGTCTTGTATGCAGGTCCTGGACCCTATGATGTCCACTTTTGAAGTAGTCCTATATGTGTAGTTTAATGCAACGGTTCTGCAGAGAATTCCTAGTCAGTGGGACAAATCTTCTGTTTCCCTGGTCAGCCAGCTTCGTCTGAGCCAGTTAGCCAGGGCCTCTCTCCTCTGGTGGCTTTGGTCTCCCCTCCAGGGTTGTTGTACACCAAAGGTGGTTTGGCTGTCTATCCATGTCCTGGAGCTATATGCAGTCTGGCTGGGTCTGGATCCATACGTATCCTTTGGTCGGCAGACCTCTCCACCGTGTATGTTCCAGGTGTTTGAAACTGGCAGGCGGATTACCCTACACCCGGAAGTGTTCTGCCCGATCTGCTTCTGGTGAGGCATTCAAGATGTGAATCTTCTGTTGCCTTGCCTCAACAGGAAGGTGCCGGGATTTGGGGGGAGAGTGAGGTGCCCCCTAGTGGATGCAATAGGAGCACCACGGTGGTGCCATGGGGTCAGTATTGTGTCATTTTTGCGTTCCTCCTCTCAAGCTCCCTCCTTTGTTGGCTTTTCAGGATAGAGACGAAGGAATTCCTGTTAATTTATTGGCTGGCTGGACGCGAAAGCTTTCCGGCGGCTGCCTGTTTGTGAAGATGTCAAGGATAAATCTTCCTATCAATCTGTGCCAAGGATAACTCTTCGCCTGGATTACTATCTCTGGCTTTATTAACAGAAGTTTATTTGTTGGGTGTGTATAGGGGAGGGTGTCATCCTTGATAATACTTTTAACAAGGACGACACCCTCCACTGGAACATATTTAGTCGAAAACCTCCCTTATACACAGCCAACAAAAACACTTTAATATGCTACATGGTTTTACCCACCCAACCAAATTCCTTATTGTTGGAGGGGGAGGTATTGTCTATTTTTGAGTGTTTCATAGGTTAACAATAAATATCAAGTGTATATGGTTATCCTAGTGTCAAAATCATGATGGATTACAGTGGTGCTGTTTGGCAAGACCACATGCTAAAAATAAAATCTCAAATCCTTGGAGAAAGCTTAGAAACCAGTGTAACATCAGTCATCCTTTTCCAACTTTGAAGAATTACTGGAACACAAGTCACGTTCTCTCTGGCATAAAAACTATTTTCATTATTATTATTGTTATTCTTTCCAGACTAAACAAGTCTACTGTGGTTCTGGTGGAGAAGTCCCTGGTATTTACAGATCCCATGGATAGACGGATTGAGTCTCTGTCCCACCATTTGCATGTGATAGCGGGCTCAATACTGAAACCGGTCTGTGTGATCACTCTAGGGTCACAGACCATAACGGAATGAGCAAAATTGCTGAATGGTGACTTGGAAATGGAGCAGCTCTCATCGGGCCTGATAGAGCTAACGGACCAAATGGTCCAAGCCCTTTTGTATATATGCGATGCGTCGATGGATGCGGCTCCACTGGTAGCCAGAGTATCTACTGTGGGGGTTGCTATTAGAGGCATGGTGTGGCTAAAAAGCTAGTCTGCGGACCAGGCTTCCAAAAAGGCTCTTTCTGACCTTCCCTTTACGGGCTACAGGTTGTTTGGATCTTCCCTGGATGAGTTGATCAAAGGCCACACGCGTGGAAAGAGTATTCTTCTTCCCCAATCCACCAAAGGCAGGGCACCATGTAATAGAGGGGGGCCTTTATTTACTGCTCATAGGTGGCCCCTTTAATACGTCCAGGTCGCAGGAGAAAGGAGCTTAGCCATTCAGGTCTTCTGGGGGTTCCAAGAAGACATGGTCGGGTAAGCCGAGAGCAGGCCAATCCGGATCTGCGGACAAATCCTCATCTGCATGAAGGGACACCCTCACCCGTTTCTGGGGTGGGGGGGATGCCTTCTTTCCAGGACCATGGACTTCCTTAATTCATGACAAATGTGTTAACAAACTAATCCGAAAGGTTCATCCTGTCCAATCTCCGCCTATCTCCAGATCGGTTAACGGACTTATGAGAGGCGGTGCAAGATCTGCTGTCACAGGGAGTGATTATGCCGGTTCACTCTCGGGAACGTTTTTAGGGGTTTTATTCAAACCCGTTTAAATAAATAAAATAAATGAGCACTAAATTCAAAATAGTCTACATAAAAGCACCATAAAACCTAATTCGCAAAAATAGATATAATAAATCAAAAATTTCATGCGCGTAGCTCTCCGCAATCGCGGGACACAGATAAAATATGAACTTCCGGGTACCCTTGATAAAGTCACGGGGTGGTGTGACGCAACGCATCGGTAGGAGCGTCGGTAGGAGCCTGGTGATGTCACTTCCTGGTCTACGGCCGTGACCGGAAATTAATTTTTTTATCTGTGTCCCTCGATTGCGGAGAGCTACATCCTTGTCTGTTATGTAAGTTACTATTTTTTTCAATAAAACGTTTAAAATACTGCACCATGGGGCCCCTTCTTGTTCTATTCCTGTGAGGGAGAGTGACGAGCGGATCCTTTGGCCCATCTCTACCGTCCACCTTCCTGATTTCCTGATTGGAGCCATATAGGAGATTTGGTCTCCATACTAGCGTGTGCTGGCAGTCTTCCCCAGTGTATTGATAGTTTCATCCAACACATTGCGAATTAATCCAATCCCTCTGAAGCTGCGAGTAGGTCAGACTGGGATTTTAAATGTCCCTGAAATCCCAAATAACGTTCACTTCTATGATTAGTACCGAGGAAATGGCATATCCACAGACAATCAGATTTTAAGTTACGACACTTATGATGGCTCAAAGACAGAGGGGAAGAAATTCTTTAAGGAGGCCGAAACCCAACGCAACGGCTCCTTGGTGATTGTGAATGTCACAATGGAATTTCAGTATAAATACACCTTTTCTATCCTGGCAAATGGAATTCAAAATTAGGCGGTGATCCTGGTGGTGGATTGATTCATATTGAGCTGCCGCTGACCCTGGGAAATTATTTATACAGCCCCTGAACTGGTGTGCTGGATACGTGCTATATTGCCAGAGTTCTGGTAAGTTTATGACTTTAAGGGAGTGGTGGCACTTTCTCACGCGGTGTGGTGGACGTCAGTTTTCATCAAGTGTTTTCCGGATTAGATTTTATTATGTGAACTTTCTTGAACTGTTGATTTTCCACTTGTTATACCTCACCAACACTGGGTTATTTATGCGCTGCATGTCTTTCTCATCCCTGGGAGTTGGACTATTTTATATATTCTTTGGATGGTGTTCGGGCAATTAGGGTTTACTTGGCGGCTACTGAATCTTTCAGGAAATCAGATTCTCTTGTTGTCCTTACGGAAGGACCTAGAAAGGGATTAGTTGCGTCTGCTGTGACCATTTCTAGGAGGATTAGGCGGACAGTGGTTCAGGCTTATTCACTGAAAGGTCAGGTTACACCTTTCTCTGTGAAGGCGCATTCTACTAGGGCGCTTGGGCTTTTCGCCATCAGGCGTCAGTGATATAAGTTTGCAAGGCAGCAAATTGGTCGTCTGTTTGTCCAGATGAGCTCCTGGTTGAACTCTATATTCTCTGGTTGGCTAAAGTTTTAGCCTTGTTGGGAATTACGTTCTTTTTCTGCGTTTTTTCTACCCCCTCATGCAAATACTGCTTTGGGACGTCCCAATGCTCAAGAATTATATGGAGCTGCGTCTGTCAATGTACACCACTTAGCTGAGGTGGTTGAGTAGAAGAGAACGATAATATATAGCAAATGGATACACCTATTTATTGAATCTAAAAATATTGTTTTTTCAGT
Source organism: Pelophylax lessonae (assembly GCF_965119305.1). Lineage (NCBI taxonomy): Eukaryota > Metazoa > Chordata > Amphibia > Anura > Ranidae > Pelophylax > Pelophylax lessonae. Next base: position 497,870,471 of record NC_138771.1, read on the forward strand.
CCTATTTTTTATTTCTATTATCCTTTACCTTACATTTCTATTATCCATATGGTAGGGTTCTCTAGCCAGCCTGTGGGGATTTTTTCCATCATTTCCCAACTACCATTGTTTGTGGAGTCTAGACTTGTTGCAGCTGCGATTTGGATTGTCGCTTCCGGTTTGCGTTACACTTTGGAACGCTTTACCCACCGGAAGTGATGTCCCTCGAGTTGTAACTTCCGGCACACACCGGGATAATGCGGTTTTATCCACGTCATTCCCTGCACTCACCCCTGCCCAGCATACACGGGGACTCATGTCCCCATCAACCCTTTTTCCAGGGCATACCTTACCCCATTTCCATCAGGAGCCATCCCACTGCTATCGAGCCTAGCCTGGGACCATTGTATTGGTCCCAGCCTGACTGCTATGGGTGGCCTCCAGAGGTGATCACCTCCCCAGGTGGGGAATAAATATATATATATATACATACAGGCAGGTTTGGACGCCTCTCTTACTATCACATTTAGTGGTTGCTCAAGTGTTCTTCCACACACAGGTAAGCATTTCTCACTGCAGCATTTGCCATGCTATCATTTATGGAAAGGAGTCACTCTTAGATTATTTTACATTTAGCCTTTTTTACCACCATTCTATTTCTTTCTTCTATGACACTTGCTCACCCTTTACTTATTGATTTATCTATGTTATTGAGTTTATTTCACAGTTCTGTTTTTGTTTTTCACTCACATATAACCTTACAAACAGGTGCTCACAAACCTGTTCGTTTTTCACCTGTCAGGTCTTATATCTCAAGCTTACCTATCCACACCTGTTAAACCATCATTGTACTTCATTGCGTCATTATACACCCTCATTTACAAACCTCTCTCATAGGGATGCACCGAAATGAAATTCTTGGCCGAAGCCGAATAATAATGAAATGCTTGGCCGAAGGCCGAATACCGAACGCGGTGTTTCGCATTTTTTCCATTTATTTTGCCAATTTTTTGTCCTCTCTCTTGTCCTCTCGTGTCTCTCTCTCTTGTCCTCTCACTCTCTATCTTGTCCTCTCATGTCTCTCTCTCTCTCTCTCTTGTCCTCTCATGTCTCTCTCTCTCTCTCTCTCGTCCTCTCACTCTCTCTTGTCCTCTCACTCTCTCTCTCTCTTGTCCTCTCATGTCTCTCTCTCTCTTGTCCTCTCTCTCTCTTGTCCTCTCACTCTCTCTCTCTTGTCCTCTCATGTCTCTCTCTCTCTTGTCCTCTCATGTCTCTCTCTCTTGTCCTCTCACTCTCTCTCTTGTCCTCTCATGTCTCTCTCTCTATCTCTCTTGTCCTCTCAGGTCTCTCTCTCTCTCTCTCTCTCTCGTCCTCTCATGTCTCTCTCTCTCTCTCTTGTCCTCTCATGTCTCTCTCTCTCTCTCTCTCTTGTCCTCTCTCTCTTGTCCTCTCTCTCTCTCTCTTGTCCTCTCATGTCTCTCTTGTCCTCTCATGTCTCTCTCTCTCTCTCTTGTCCTCCCATGTCTCTCTCTCTCTCTTGTCCTCTCATGTCTCTCTCTCTCTCTTGTCCTCTCATGTCTCTCTCTCTCTTGTCCTCTCATGTCTCTCTCTCTCTTGTCCTCTCTCTCTCTCTCTCTCTCTCTCTCTTGTCCTCTCACTCTCTCTCTCTTGTCCTCTCTCTCTCTCTCTCTTGTCCTCTCATGTCTCTCTCTCTTGCTTGTCCTCTCACTCTCTCTCTCTCTTGTCCTCTCACTCTCTCTTTCTCTCTTGTCCTCTCACTCTCTCTCTCTCTCTTGTCCTCTCACGTCTCTCTCTCTCTCTCTTGTCCTCTCATGTCTCTCTCTCTTGTCCTCTCATGTCTCTTTCTCTCTCTCTTGTCCTCTCTTGTCCTCTCATGTCTCTCTCTTGTCCTCTCATGTCTCTCTCTCTCTCTCTCTTGTCCTCTCATGTCTCTCTCTCTTGTCCTCTCTCTTGTCCTCTCACTCTCTCTCTTGTCCTCTCACTCTCTCTCTTGTCCTCTCGTGTCTCTCTCTCTTGTCCTCTCGTGTCTCTCTCTCTTGTCCTCTCGTGTCTCTGTCCTCTCATGTCTCTCCTTACCTCCCTCCCTCCCTCCCATCTGCAGAGTCGATGTTTGCTGTATGGCTCCTGTGCCCTGTCACAGGCGGAGGCGGAGTACATTTGGTATCACTCCGCCTGTGACAGAAGCCGGCGCTAAGCGGCTATACAGGAAGCATCCGCTCTGCTTCCTGTAGTGCCTCCGGCTATGTTTACAGTGATGCTCGGGGATGGCGGGTCGCCGGTTGGGGACCCGCAATCTGGGCTTACCGACCCACCATCCGCGTCATTAAAAACGTCATTGTTCGGCACAAATTTATTCGGCCTTTTTACTTATTCGGGTGAACACCGAAAGTGCTTTTTTTGCTATTTTCGGCCGAATAATTTCGGTTGCCGAACATTCGGTGCATCCCTACTCTCTCACCCTTTAACACAATTTAAAATTTTTAATCTATCAGCCAGCTCTCATCATATTCTCCTTTATTTATTATATATTTTTTACATCCTCTATAGACCTTTACTCTGGGGATGATCACTCTCCCATTGGCCGGCGAGACCTTTACCAACACCACATGGTTTCCCACTATCATATCTCTGTATCGGCAGCTGAAAAATATATATTATACATGCATGAAATCATTCTGGAAAAAAGTAGAATATTTATATACCTGTATATTGTTCTCCTTTCCTCTCCACCACAAGCTTCTCTTCGGGGATAGATATCCTGTACCTTTCTAACTTAATGATTATTATAAACAAATTATATTTCTTGATGATTTGTAACTCATACATATGTTTCCTTTGTCTTTAGAATATATTTATTTGGTCATGTGCACTTATTTGAGAGAGAGGAGGTCCTGAGGAAGCAGTGTTTTCCGCAAAACGCGTCAACCTAAGCTCTCTCTTTCAGCCAATAACCATGCATATTTGCATTGGACAATGTTTGTTGGTATTATTATGACATTTGATATGGGTTTTTAGACATCCTATTGTCCGAAATAAAATGTTGTATGTTTCTATATATGAATGTATCTGCGTGTTTCCTGGAGGGGTATTTAAAGTCCTACCTTATACATTTCTGGCTTTAACAGCCAAGTTCTCATAATCGGGGGTTACCAGGTTCGGTAATCCCGACTATGTTAAGGCGTGCAGGTCTACTTCTTGGGAAATGTATTATTGCACTTGGAAGGCTTACATCACCTGGTGCGAGATTCTAGGTGTCGGATTTTGGACTTTTTGAAGGGAGCGTTGGAACAAAAGCTGCCTTGAGTACCGTTAGGGCCAGGTTTTCTCCCTGTGATCTTTCTATGACCCTTGACCACACTCTACTTTGATTTGTACCTTCATCCAAGTGGTTGGCCAGGTGGTGCCTTCTGTGTGCTTCCTGTTACCGCTGGGGGACCTGAAATTGGTTCTTTCAGTCCCCCGAAAGCCTCCTTTTGAGAGTATTCAGGATATTCCCCTACTTATGCTGTCTCAGGGAGTTTTCTTTTTGGTTGTCTTCAATTCTGCATGGTGGGTGTCAGGGCTAGCCTTATCTTGTATGTGATTCCTCTGTGGTCTTACACAGGGGTAAGAGGGTTCCCTCCTCTCTTCCGAAGTTAGTATGGAATTTCCATCAGGGGGGGGACTGATTGTTTGGGTGTTTGGCATGTTTCCCTAGTTGCCCAATCTTTTTGATTTGCCCCGTACACATTGAGGCACTACTTTGGGATATACCAATGGTAAAAAACAGGAGAGCTGTGTCAGTAATTAAACATAAGGGAAAATTCGATTTTTTCTTTTGCTACTCTCTCTAAATACCATATTTATTTCATTCATTGACAGACAAAGCTTCAGATCTTCATAACTTTTGGGTTTTACTGCCCCCTACAGGAGTAGCAAACTAGGCAGAAAAAAAACTCTGGCTACACCCATGGGTAGTCCCAGGGGGTATACTGCTTCTCTCTGTTATAGGCACTTCTTTTTCTGCCTAGTCAAGAGTAAGGACCAAGTGTTACCCCAGTCTGGCCGGCCGCGGCTTAGCCCCACTGGCCAGGGCCCTCCATCCCTCCTGGGTCCCTGTAAGCCTGGTGGTGACGCCATTTTGTTTTGTAGCCTGTGTGTTTCTATACACATCGGCCATTTTGCGTTGGTTTGCCATTGAAAATAGCAGCAGCCATGGCAGTGGAGCCCTGTGGGGGGCGATTTTTGTGGTGGGAGCCCCTCCTCATCCCCTAATGCTGACTCCTGGATCCTTTCACTTCCTGATCGCTGCACATGGAGTGCAGATTATCCTGGTGGCTGCAGGTGCCTGTTTCTACTGGGTGGTGATTCTGGTGGGGGTTCTCTCCCTCTCTGTTGAGGGTGGCTTGGGGCTTGTGCCTGGCGACTGGGTGGTGCTGCCAGCTTGGTGGGGGTCATCATTTGCAGTGTTTTACACTTTTTATGGGGTCCCCCTGGCGACTCATGGAGTCTTTGGAGCACATCTCCCCACCTGATCCCCTCTCTGAGGCTGCAGGGCCCTCCGGGTCCCAACCATCCATCGATGCACTGACGGCGGTCCTGGAGTCCTTTGTGTCTCAGGCGGAGGTGGTCTTCGGGCGATAGACTATCAAAAAGTGCCTCCTGCCTTCCCCTGCCTCATCTGTCTCATCAGATCCTGAATCTGATTCGGCTGCCGCGGACGTGGGTCACCCTGCTGGGTCTGCGAACATGCGCCCAAAATCTCAGATAGTGAGGATGGATTCCTCCATGTCTGCAACCACGCACGAAAAGGCACTGGTGGAAGCACTGATTGTATCTGTGTGTGAGACCTTGAAAATGGAGGCGTAGGTTCCCTTTGCCACTCACAAGCCGTCCAGAGCGGCAAAGGTGTTTTCCCGCCTCTTGTGATAGAATTTTTGCTAAGGAGTAGGGACTACCAAAGCGTTCCCATGGGGTCCCTAAGCGGTTTTCTAGGCGTTACCTCTATGAGGAATCCCTTCTCTTACCACTTGCCAACCGCCCGCTGTGGATTTACTGCGGCAGGCTGGCTCAGCTGTGTGAAACGAGGTAGAACTACGTTGGGTTTTGGGAGGCGAGCGCGCGCCCCCGGGCACCCGCGATCGCTCCTCGTTGCGTCAGCTGTTGTAAACACAGCTGAACGTTCTTCCCTCTGAAATGAAAACAGAACGCCTGTGATCCTTGTATATAGGATCACAGATCTCTGTGGTCATTTCACAAGCCAATCCCCCCCACAGTTAGAAAACACTCCCCTAGGCACACATTTAACCCTTTGATCACCACTGTGTTAACCCATTCCCTGCCAATGTCATTATTACAGTAACAGTGCATATTTTTAGCACTGATTACTGTAGTAATGTCACTGGTCCCCCCAAAAATGTCAGTTAAGGGTCCGATCTGTCCGCCGTAATGTCGCAGTCCCGATAAAAATCGCAGATCGCGGCCATTACTAGGTAAAAAAAAAAAAGACATAAATATTTCAACTAGTTTGTAGATGTGATAACTTTTGCGCAAGCCAATCAATATATGCTTATTGCGATTTTTCTTTTTTTTTTTTAATACCAAAAATATGTAGCAGAATACAAATTGGCCTAAAAGGATGAAAAATCTTGATTTTTAAATTTTTTTTTTTTGGGAATGTTCTATAGCAGAATGTGGAAAATGTTGTTTTTTTTCCAGAATTGTCGCTCCTTTTTTGTTTATAGCGCAATAAATAAAAATCAGAGTTGATCAAATACCACCAAAAGAAAGCTCTATTTGTGGGGAAAAAAATGGACATAAATTTTATTTCGGTACAGTGTCGCACGACCGTGCAATTTCCCGTTAAATTAACGCAGTGCCGAATCGCAAAAAATGGCCTGGTTATTCAGGGGGTAAATCCTTCCGGTCCAGAACTGGTTAAGAAGTTGGCTGTTCCACCGGTGGTGGACCCTCCGGTCTCCAGGTTGAACAAGGCAACCATGATTCCGGTTGAAGAGTCCCCGGCCTTTAAGGTTCTGGCTGACAGGAAAGCGGAGGCTTTGGCCTGCAATATGTACACACTGGCTGGTTCGGCACTGAGGCCGGTATTCACCATTACCCTGGTGTCGCAGACTCTGACCAAGTGGGCTAGGCTTTTATGCCGTGACCTGGAGGGAGAAGAGCTCCCCTCTGCCTTTGCTGAGCTGGGGGACCATTGGCTGCAGTTTATCTGTGATACCTCTTTGGATGCGGCTCCCCTAGTGTCTCGGCTCCCTGTCTTGGCAGTGGTCCTTCAGTGTGTGTTTTGGCTCAAATGCTGGTCTGTGGACTAGACTTCTAAAAAGGCCTTGAGTGATCTTCCCTTTCAAGGAGATCACCTGTTTTGAGCTACCCTGGATGACATCATAAAAGGTCACACATGGGGGAAGAGAACCTTTCTTCCACAGGCTACTAAAGGCAAGGAACCTCGTCGTAGACGTGGGCCTTCCTTTTTGGCTCATAAGAAGATTTTTCGTCCCTCAGGGTCATCTGAAACGGGCTCAACGCCTTATAAGGCCTCCTTAGGAGGATCCAAATGAACCTGGTCTGGCAAGCTGAGAACAGGCTTCTTCAGACCCATGGACAAGGCTTCCATCAGTATGAAGGTGCACCCTCACCTGTATTGGGGGTGGCTGGAGGGCTTCGCTGGTTTCTGGACCTGTGGGCTTTCCTGGTGCAAGACAAGTGGGTCCACAAAATCATTCGGTCCGGCTACAAGATCGAATTTCGCTCTTGTCCCCCGGCAAGGTTCTTTTCTTCCAACTTGCGCCTGTCCCTGGACCACCTACAGGGTCTGTTTGCAGCAGTGCAAGACCTTTTACATCAAGGGGTGATTGTCCCGGTTCTGACTTCGGAACGTTTTCAGGGTTTTTACTCAAACCTGTTTACAGGTCCCAGGAAGGAAGGCAAAGTGCGTCCAATCCTGGACCTCAAGGCACTGAACTGCTTTTTCTGCGGGTGCAGAAGTTCAGAATGGAGTCCATTCGCACGGTGGTGGCATCCCTGCGTCAAAGGGAATTGTTTGCACAGTTCCATACGAGGTACCTGCAAAGGGAAATTCTGACCAAATGGGACAAGACTCCGCAGTCTCTGGACAATCAGATCCGGCTGAGTCAAGGAACAAAGGAGTCCCTTTTATGGTGGCTTCATTCTCCGGCGCTCCGGCTGGACAAATCCTTCCTCCTCTTGTATTCGACAGTGGTCACCATGGATGCCAGCCCGTCCAGCTGGGGAGGCGTCCTCAGCAAGCATTCTGCTCAGGGGATCTGGACACTGAAAGAGTCCAGACTACCGATCAATGTCTTGGAACTATGAGCAATCAGACTGTGTCTGGGTCATTGGACAGATTGTCTTCAGGGTAGTCCAGCACGCATTCAATTAAACATTGCCATGGTCGTGGCTTATGTCAATCACCAAGGGGGCACAAAAAGTGTCCTGGTGGCTCTGGAGGTAGCCGGCATGCTAAGGTGGGCATAATGGTTCGTTCCAGCCCTCTCCGCCATCCACAACTGGCAGGCGGATTACCTCAGTCAGCAGGAGTTGGACCAAGGGGAGTAATCCCTTCATCCAAATGTGTTTCATCAGTTGTTTTTGTGTTGGGGAAACCCGAGGTAGATCTGTTGGCACCTCGGCTCAACAGAAAGGTGCAGAGTTTTGTGGCTCGGTCAAGGGATCCTCTGGCGGATGCCACAGACGCACTGGTGGCCCCATTGGGTCAGTATCATCTGATTTTTGCCTTCCCTCCTCTCAAGCTTCTGCCAAGAATTATACGCAGGATTGAAGCACAAGGGATTCAGGTCAACTTAGTGGCTCCAGACTGGCCTTGCCGTGCTTGGTACGCCAATCAGGTGCGGCTAGTTGATGATGTTCCTTGGAAGCTTCCTCTTAGGGAGAATCAGCTGTCCCAAGGACTGATCTTCCATCCTGCTTTACAATCGCTGGCTTTGACTTGTTTGCTGTTGAACGCCAGTTGCTGAAGGATAAAGGTTTGTCTGTGTCGGTGATTTCTACATGGTTAAAAACTAGGAAATCTACTTTGAGGAGGATCTACCATCGTACGTGGAAGATGTACATTGTGTGGTGTGGGTCTCTCTTGGGGTTCATAGTCGCTCTTTCTAGGTGGCTCGGATCTTGACCTTCCTTCAACTAGGGGGGTTGAACAGAAATTTGCCTTGAGTACCATCAAGGGCCAGCTGTCGGCTTTGTTAGTCTTCTTCCAATGACCCTTGGCCACACACTCCCTGGTGCGTACCTTTCTTTAGGGTGTCCGACATTTGGTTCCTCAAGTGTGGGCTCCATTGCTGCCTTGGGACCCCCCTTCGAGAATCTTTGGGAGATTCTCCTGCTTACGCTGTCCCAGTATGTGGCCTTTTTGGTGGCTATCACCTATGCGCGCAGGGTGTTGGAACTGGCTGCATTATCCTGTCGTTTACCATACCTGGTGATTCACAGAGATAAGGTGGTTCTTCGCCCCTGTCCGTCGTTCCTTCCAAAGGTTGTCTCTGATTTTCATTTGAATGAAGACATTGTGTTGCCTTCCCTGTGTCCAAGGCCTAAACATCCGAAGGAAATTGCCTTGCATGCCTTGGTTGTGGTCCAGGCAATTAGGGTGTACCTGGCAGCCACTGAGTCTTTCAGAATGTCAGACTCTTTGTGCTCACGGATGAACTTCGTAAAGGCTTGTCCGCTTCCTCTGCGACAATTTCTAGATGGATCAGACGAACAGTGATTCAGGCCTATTCCATCAAGGGTCAGGTTCCTCCTTTCCCTGTTAAGGTGCACACTTAGTGCCTCTTGGGCTTTCCGTCATCAGGCGTCAGTGACTCAGGTTTGCAAGGCGGCCACCTGGTTGTCGGTGCACACTTTCACAAAGTTTTATAAAGTGAATGTGTTGGCATCTGCGGATGCTTCTTTTGGTCGCAAGGTTTTGCAGGCTGCTGTTGAGAGCACCAGATCCTCTTTGAGGGTGTATTGTTTTTTTCAGGTGGGCTCCAGTTCTTTTGGTTGAGCTCCTGTTTCCTGGTTGGCTACTGTTTAGCCTTGGGAAATTTTTTTTGCTATTCCCACCCCTCATGTTTAACAATACTTTGGGACGTCCCAACGGTAATGAAGATCTGTAGCTGTGTCTGTCAATGAACAAAAGACAAAATGGGATTTTTTTACTTACCGTAAAATCCATTTCTCTGATGTTCATTGGCGGACACAGCACCCACCCCTTTATGGAGTTGTAATTCTTCTGACACTGCTTGTAACTAAACTGAGTGCCTATAGCAGAGAGAGGGAGTATAACCACAGGGACCACCTATGGGCATAGCTAGACCTTTTTTCTGCCTAGTGTTCTACTCTTGTAGGGGGCAGTATAATCCAATGGTTATGAAGATCTGCAGTTGCGTCCAATGATGAACATCAGAAAAATGGATTTTACGATAAGTCAAAAATCTAATTTTTCTGGGTTTTACAGATACAGCACCAAACAGTACTTTTTCTCCCTAGTGTCCTACTCCTGTAGGTGGTGCTATAGCCCTGTGGTCAAGGATTGAAGAGCTGTGTACATCAATTAACTCAGAGAAAGGGATTTTACAATGAGTAGCCAAAAATCCAGTTTTTATTGTTTATTGTTAACAAAACCCCATGTGATAGCATTGAGAAAGTAAAATTACACTCTATGGTTAGTCTCCCCTGCCCTCCATACTCGTTTTGCATTTAGTGTAGGGACCACACAAGCCTGTTGGATGTAACCACAGCCAGAGTCGCATCTCCACCCCCTTTATCTCTAGTACAGTACATATAGGAACCATAGTGTTGGATTGCTTTGATTTTAGTACATTTGCTATATTGTCTCACAAAAGTTTTCACATTTTTCTTCTCTATACCCCAACCAGGATGGCTCGTACCATGAAGATGTTGGCTACGGTGTTAGCGAGGGACTGAAATCTAAGGCTTTATCCTTGGAAAAGGCTCGCAAGGAGGCTGTCACTGATGGATTAAAGAGAGCGCTCAAGTAAGAGAGACACCTGAGTTGTGTGCTTAAGCCACACTTCTGAATTTACCAGCTGTTCTGTTTTACTGCGCTATCTAAGCAATGTTTAGCGTGCTTATATACATCAGTACATATGATATGCAGATATTTTAAAGAAAACATGATGTGAGGGGTGTGCCTATTCTGCTACTTTCTTTCTGAAAATGTTATTTGTGTGCTATCACATTTACCATGTCCAAATATCAGAAATTATGACTCGGCTGACTGCGGGCATGTTCAAGGCCATTGAATTGGAAATTAGTGAAGCCTGGGAACAGAAATTTTAGAAAGCTGTTTGCAATGGCAGATCACATTATATACTTTAATGTTTTGGATAGCAAAAGAAAGTGCTAAAACCCCTGTCAGGTATTTATTTCTATTGGATTTATGTGTTGATCGAATGCTGGTTTTCCAGCAGGACTGTTCAACAGAAGGCAGTCTAACCACTAGGTTCTGTTGAAAAGAGATGGGTAGACATGTACCCTAATTCGGCTGGTTCCTGTTGAGTACATGTGAAATGTAGCCAGCTTTAACCCATAGCTTGATGAATTTTAGGATCCCAGCAGCCATTATCACAGCTGGTCCTTTCATTTTAGAAGCCTTATTTTTGTTTTCTATGGAACACCTGTGCCAGGGTAAACCACATACATTTTTTTCATATCTGAATTCATCTAAATGTTTTTTTTTTTTTGGTCACTGCTTTATAAAAGGTTATCTCTTTAAAAACTAGTTATTATCCCCTTTCAATTTTGGTTCTAGGTGTTTTGGAAACTCTCTTGGCAACTGCATCCTGGACAAAGATTATCTTCGAGCCGTCAACAAGCTGCCCAAATTGGTCAGTCATAATCAAGATTGGTATTGTACCTGCTAATATGGCTCCTGTTCTTTTCTGAATCCCAAGTCTGTACCCATTCCTTGAATGCCCCTATATCAATTACTTTCAATTTGAATTTGGAGGTGGATGGGCAATAGGCAGTTAATGAGAGTCTAATAGAATTGATCACACATTTTAAAATGTGATTATACAATCTTCTAAAGTTAAAGTAGAACTATAGACAAAACGCTTTCATCAATTTGGATAGAGTAAGGGAAGGTTATAACCCCTGTCCCATTGCAGAGCTTTCCCTTCACTTGCTGTCCCATTGCAGAGCTTTCCCTTCACTTCCTGTCCCTTAGCCAAACAGGAAGTGAGAGGAAAACCCTGCAAATTAAGGGAATTCCTCAGGGACATTCAAAATCTGGAAACAAATATCAATCAGCGCAATCTAAAAACAAATAGGTATGAAGTGTATACTGTATAAATATCCGGCTGCCAACACTGTATGTGTAAACCACTTCACATAGACATAATGAATAAATATCAAATAGTGATGCGCCAGAAAAAACAGCAAAAAGTGCTAATAATTCAACAAAAATGGCATCAAATATTAATCGCATCTAAAATAATTGCATCAAATATTAATAAAGTGAAGAAATAGTCCATAAAGTGCAAAAAAATTGAAGGTTCTAGCAATAAAGATATTATTAAATACCATGAAAAATATTACAATAATGTGCAAAAAATAGTCCATAAAATCTCAGTTTGTGATACTCCAGTGCAAAAATCCATAAAGTGCTCTGTGCTTCTCCACCACCCTTATGGATGAGCCTCTCTCCTTACTATCTGACCCCTGTTTCACCAGCAGGTCAGATAAAGCAGTTCCCCAAGGAAAACGATCCATATATAAGTCAGAAAGAAAGAAATCGAGTGCTCTCTGTCATTTAGGAATCACCATGCAGTTTATTAAAAGCAGTGTATATTCACAAAATGGGCAGAAGCAGCTGTGCGGGTTTTACAGACTTTCAATGGCTACCATGGCCACAGTTTGAAATAGACAAACAGCCTCTGCCTCCCCTACTATGTGCAATGCATGTAGTCTTCCGCAGAGTTCTATACAAGTCCAGGGCAGTTGGCCATCCCTATGACACCCAGACCCTTCAGGGGGTATGCTCACCGTGATGCGTGAAGCTTGGAATTTATTTAGGGCCCAGCATCAGGGTCAAGTAAGACATGATCACTTTGTATCTCTGCCCATAACATGGGGATTATTAATTCACGGTACATTGTAAACTTTTCAAACTTGGCGCTAAAACTTAGCCACTTAGAGCTTTGTCTCAGGTGGATGACCAGGAGTTGCATCACACCACAAGTTGCACATTTTAACGCCAGTTTCACCTAGAGCCTTTTTACCATACTCAGGTGCTTCCACCCACCCATAAGTACCTCTCAAGGAAAAATACCCTCATCTGTAGCTATGGAGGAAGCCAGGGCAAAAACTCAGGCAAACATTTTCTCTGCTGAAAGCATGCCTCCCTTACACCAATGCAGGACAATTTTAATGCCAGTCTCTGCACCCGACTCAAGTTCTATTTAGGCATGTAACAAGCAGCTTACCTGACAAAGACATATTTTCTCTATCGTTCATTGATGGACACAGTTCTCTCTGATCTATATCATTAGGGTTATACTGCCCACTACAGGAGTAGGACAACTAGGCAGAAAAAAGTTATGGCTACGCCTATGGGCAGTCCTGGAGGGTACACCCTCTCTCTTCCTGCATAGGATGTCAGTTTTAATCTGCCTAGTCAGGAGTAAGGACCTAGTTCTTTGCTGGGATCTTTGGTCCTGGCATAACAGTGAGATCTTCAAGCAACTATGCCAGGCTGGGTGACGGGCTGGATCCCTATATCCAGTGGTCACCCCAGTCTGGCCAGCGAGCGCGTGCAGGCCTTAGCTCTGCGCTGGGTCGGCCGCGACATAGTCCCACTGGACGGGGACTGGCCTTGCGAGTTAAACGTCTCGCCAGGGCGCATATGACAGGGTCTAGGCTGATGTCTCAACGTTCCTATTTTGCCGACAGCCCCCCCACCCGGTGGCGTGGGGTCCTGTCAGGAGATGGTGCCCGCCTGTGTTCCTGGTATGGTGAGTAAAGGTTCCCCCCCCCCTCCCCTCCCTGACAGATTTTGGGTGGTCACGGCCTTCCTCCCTGGGATGGTCGGACCCTCACACTCCTGGGTTTCCATCTATCCTGTTGAGTGAGCCGGATTCCTGGCTCACTCCTTTCTCTGAGCTACAGCTGGGACCCTCCTATGGGGTGAGTGAATCTGATTGCTATCTGGGGACAGTGAGTTGCTGAGGGTAGTCTCTCTCTCTCTTTGGGGGGGTTAATTAGCGTGTTCCTGACCTCTGGGGTCAGCACTGTGGGGCTGCATCTTTAAAAAAAAAAAAAAATTTGATTTTTTTGCTGGTAGGTTCTTCAGGTTCCGTATGGACCCTGCAGGACATGTGTCCCCACCTGACCCTCTCACGAAGGCCGGAGAGCTTTCCGGATCTCCACTGTCCATCAATGCATTTTCCGCGGTTCGGGAATCATTTGGGCCCGGGTGAAGGTGGGAGGTGCGCTGAAACGTTTCCCCACCTACCCCTGCCTCATCTGATGTCTCGGATTCTGAGTCCGACTCAGCTGCCGCAGGCGTGGGCCTCCCTGCCAGGTCTGGTACCTCGCGCCCTGTCTCCTTGGATGATGAGGATGAAATTCCTACCTCCGCTGCCGCGCACGATCAGGCGCTGGTGGATGCATTGGTTGTTTCAGTGTGTGACACCCTGCATTTTGGAGGTCGCAGCGGCGGCTGCGCCTAGGGCGCAGGTAGCATCTGGCACTCACATGCCATCCGAAGCAGATTATTTTGCTAGCATGCTCATGTAGGATGGGACCGTCTGAGACGTTCCCCTGGGGTGTCTAAGCGGCTGCTAGATGTTACCCTTTTGAGGAGTCTCTGGTACAGTGGACTGTTCTAGAGATCGACCGATTATCGGCAACACCGATATATCGAGGGCCGATATGCACTTTCCCCGATATATCGGAATTGGCCTATGGATTTACCGATATTGCTGATATTTTCGTGATGTCTTTGCGTATGTTGCGCGCACACGTTCTGACTTCTAGCACCGTCTCCCATGCCTGCGCGGCCCATACGTGACGTCATTTCACTGTGCGCTGCACACGTTCTCTGCCTTAAGACCGCCTCCCACAGCCTCGTGTGCAGCCAGCTACAGTCCAGTCCGGTCACTGTGCCAGCCATCCACCCACAAGCCCTGACCTCAGCCACTCACTACAGGGTGCCAGCCGCCAGTCATCCGACCCACAACAGAACAGGGTGACAGCCGGACAGCATCCAGCCACAAGCCAGCCACCCGCCACCGTGACCAGTGACCACACCGTTTTCCAGCAAGCCAGCCACCCACAACAGGCCAGGGTGAGTGAGTGACACCAAGCCAGGCACCCACACAACAGGGAGACCCCAAGCCAGCCACCCACCACAGTTTTCCAGCAAGCCAGCCATCCACAACAGGGTGACACCAAGCCAGCCAGTCACCCACAACAGGGTGACACCAAGCCAGCCACCCACCACAGTGTTCCAGCAAGCCAGCCACCCACCACAGTGTTCCTGCAAGCCAGCCACCCACAACAGGTTGACACCAAGCCAGCTAGCCACCCACAACAGGGTGACACCAAGCCAGCCACCCACCACAGTGTTCCAACAAGCCAGCCACCCACAACAGGGTGACACCAGGCCAGCCACCCACCACAATGTTCCTGCAAGCCAGCCACCCACAACAGGGTGACACCAAGCCAGCCACCCACCCACCACAGTGTTCCTGCAAGTCAGCCACTCACCACAGGGTGACACCAAGCCAGACACCCACCACAGTGTTCCTGCAAGCCAGCCACCCATCACAGGGTGACACCAAGCCAGCCACCCACCCACCACAGTGTTCCAGCAAACCAGCCACCCACAATAGGGTGACACCAAGCCAGCCACCCACCACAGTGTTCCAGCAAGCCAGCCACCCACTACAGGGTGACTCCGAGCCAGCCAACAACCACAGTGTTCCTGCAAGCCAGCCACCCACAACAGGGTGACAGCAAGCAAGCCACCCACACTGCCAGGCGTCAGCCACCAACCCACAACAGGGTGCCAGCAAGCAACCCACACTGCCAGGCATCAGCCACCAACCCACAACAGGGTGCCAGCCACCCAAACCGCCAGGTGTCAGCCACCGACCCACAAGGGTGCCAGCTGTTCAGCAAGCCACCCACACTGCCAGGCGTCAGCCACCGACTCACAACAGGGTGACAGTAGCCAGCCACCCCACAACAGGATGCCAGCAAGCAAGCCACCCACACTGCCAGGCGTGAGCCACCAACCCACAACAGGGTGCCAGCAAGCAAGCCACCCACACTGCCAGGCGTCAGCCACCAACCCACAACAGGGTGCCAGCAAGCAAGCCACCCACACTGCCAGGCGTCAGCCACCGACCCACAACAGGGTGACAGCAAGCAAGCCACCCACACTGCCAGGCATCAGCCACCAACCCACAACAAGGTGCCAGCAAGCAACCCACACTGCCAGGTATCAGCCACCGACCCACAACAGGGTGCCAGCCACCCACCCAAACTGCCAGGCTTCAGCCACCGACCCACAAGGGTGCCAGCAACTCAGCAAGCCACCCACACTGCCAGGCGTCAGCCACCGACTCACAACAGGGTGACAGTAGCCAGCCACCCCACAACAGGATGCCAGCAAGCAAGCCACCCACACTGCCAGGCGTCAGCCACCAACCCACAACAGGGTGCCAGCAAGCAAGCCACCCACACTGCCAGGCGTCAACCACCGACCTACAACAGGGTGACAGCAAGCAAGCCACCCTAACTGCCAGGCATCAGCCACCAACCCACAACAAGGTGCCAGGAAGCAACCCACACTGCCAGGCGTCAGCCACCAACCCACAACAGAATGCCAGCCACCCACCCACCCAAACTGCCCTGCGTCAGCCACCGAGCCACAAGGGTGCCAGCAACTCAGCAAGCCACCCACACTGCCAGGCGTCAGCCACCGACCCACAACAGGGTGACAGCAGCCAGCCACCCCACAATAGGGTGCCAGCAAGCAAGCCACCCACACTGCCAGGCGTCAGCCACCGACCCACAACAGGGTGACAACAAGCAAGCCACCCACACTGCCATGCGTCAGCCACCAACCCACAACATTGTGCCAGCATTGCCAGCAACTTCAGCAAGCCATTTTTGTAATCTTTTTTGTTTCTTTCAAATTGAAATGGAGGTGGATGAGGAGAGAAAAAGTAAAAGTGTGGTCTGGGACTATTTCTCGTCTCATCCTTCTCCAGGAAAAGCAGCAGTGTGCAACACATGTACAAACAACATAAGCATGGGATCAGTAACTGTAAAAAACAAAAATACGTCATCAAATCTTTGGGCCCATCTAAGAGTTCATCATATTGATTTATATCATGCAGCACAGAAAAAAAAAATGAATATCAATGTGATTTTGAAATACCTCCTCCAATATCCCAGGCAACAATAACAGATATGCAAAACATGTGTCACTGTCTAGATTCAGATGGAAGATCCCAACTGCTGGACAGTGTAATCACAGACAGGATTGTCACTGATAACCAGCCATTTACGATGGTGTCTGACTCAGGATTTAAGCGGTTGATGTCCATACTTGAGTCAAGCTACACACTGAAGAGTGAGAAGTATTATCGAACAGAAATGCTGGGAAGGATTCACCAAAAGGTCGTTTACAAAGTAAAGGCTATGCTGCAACCAGAGAATGCTGGCAACTCAGAAGAGTGCTTTTCTTCCACAGGCTAACAAGGGTAAGGGCCTTCGTCGCGGACAGGGTCCCTCCCTTTCAGCTCACAACAGTTTCTTCGTCCCTCTGGGACAGTCGATGTGGCGAAGTCCTTCGAGACTTCCTCGGATGGTTCCAAACGACCCTAGTCTAGCGAACAAGAGATCGGTATTTTCCAGACCTGCAGACAGGTGCGTCCTCACCCATCTGTGGGGTGGGGGGTCGTCCTTGCCGGTCTCGGACCTACGGCTGGCCCGGATCCCAGGCAGCTGGGTTCAGGAGTTCATGCAGTTCAGTTGCAAGATCGAGTTTCGATCCATTTTTTCTGGTGAGGTTTTTCTCTTCCAATTTACGGCTGTCCCCGTTTGCTTGCAGGGGCTCTGTGGGGCAGTTCAGGCTCTGGTTCAACGAGCTGGACCTTCTGGCCCTTTTGATGATTCCGTGTGGATCAAATCTTCAAGGCGGTATCGGTTCGCATGATGGTGGCTTCCCTACATCAGGGGGATTCCTGGCCTCCATAGACATCAAGATGCCTACATTCACATCCCGTTGTGTTTAGGACACCAACGGGTTCTTCGTTTATTCCGTGGGGAAGGATCTCTATCGGTTTGTGGCGTTACTCCTTGGTCTCGCTTCTGCTACTCGGGTCTTCACAGACGTGTTGGCTCCAGTCCTGGCGCTGTTGCGGCAGCAAGGCGCATTGGTCCGGGTCACCTGGCCGATCCGCTTCTCTGTGTGGAGTTCCCTACGGTGCTGACAAACGAATTTGGAAGTCACAATGAGAACTCTGGAGGAGTCCAGGTGGGTTCTGAGCCTTCAGAAGTAATCCCTGGTACCTTTCCGTTAGACTGGACTGTCTGGGCCTGACTTTGGACTGTTAGGTCCTCAGTCAGGGGGTTTCCTCTTCCGGGGAAAGAACTCTTGGAACTTCAGACTGCGGTTCAACTGTTACTGTCCAGCACATGGCTGTCCCTTCGGATCTGCATGCAAGTGCTGGGACTGGTGGTGTCATCTTTCGAGATGGTCCTTTTCGCTCAATCCCTCTTCTGGATCCCCCTGAAGGCAATCCTTCTTGAATGGGACTAGAATCTGACTCTCTGGTCATTTGGATCCGGCTGAGCCGGGTGACCAGGGAGTTTTGATCTGGAATCCTTCTTCCCCTTTTTACTGGACGATTGTCACCGTGGTTCCAAGCCTGTCCGGATTGGGAGGAGTCCTCGGCAAGTTCTCATCTTCGGGAGTATAGTCCCTGGAGGATCCAGGTTACCGATCAATGTCCTGGAACTGAGAGAGATCCGGCTTTGCCTAGTTCACTGGATCGGGCACCTACAGCTGTCCAGTGCACATTCAATCTACTACGCCACAACCGTGGCTTATGTCATTCACCAAGGGGGCATCATGGCACCATGGGTGTCCTTGCAGCTTTGGAAGTGACAGGCATTCTTCGTTCGGCGAAACGCCTTATTCCAGCTCTCTCCGCTGTTCCCTTTCCAAGTGTGAAAAATTGTCAGGCCTAAGTCGACAGGCTTTGAATGCAGGGGAATGATTGCTATATCTGGAAGTTTTACAGCATTTGTTTCTTTGTTGGGGCACTCCAGACGTGAACCTGTTGTCGCATCTACTGAATAGTGCAGAAGTTTTTGGCCCGCTCCCAGGACCCTCTGGAGGATGCAATGGTGGCACCATGGGTTGTCATCGGCAGAACATTCGCTAAGTTCAACATGAACGATGCAGAGAAGTTTAGCATGGTTGCCTGTGCAAGGCTGACGCCGGCGTGGTCGTGTGAGAGTGCTCACGGATGGGCCAAGGTCAGTATCAGCTGCTGTCTGCCTTCCCTCCTCTCTAGTTGCTGCCAAGAATTCTTTGCAGGATTGAGGTGGAAGGGATTCTGGTCATTCTCGTGGCTCCGGTCTGGCCTCGCCGAGCTTGTACGCCGTCGTAGTCAGGTTTGCCGCCGACGCTTCTTGGAGGCTTCCTCTCAGGGAGGATTTATTGGAAGCCAGGTGCTGAAGGACAGGGGATTGTCTGCTTCGGTTATTCCCACCCTGCTTAAAGCGTGGGAAGCGACTTCTAGGATGATTTTTTCTTCATACGAGGAAGTCGTATATTGCGTGGTGTGAGTCTCTTTGGGTTCCCCCTCGCTCTTACTCGGTTGTCCGGATCTTGGCTTCCTTCAACAAGGAGTTGCTCACAAGTTTGCCTTGAGTACTGTCAGGGGTCAGGTTTTCGGCTTTGGCAATTTTTTTCCAAAGGCCGTGGTGGCCTGTTCCCTGGTGCGTTACTTCTTCCAGGGGGTGCGATACTTGGCATCTCCGATGTGACCTCCGTCGCCAACTGGGGCCCTTGATGGTGCAGTCGGTTCTTCCAGAACCTCCTTTTGCAAGTATTCAAGGGTGTTCCCTGCCTACCTTTTACAGAAGGTGGCCTTCTGGTTGCTTTCACTCTGTGTGCAGGGTGTCGGCACTGGTGACATTGTCCTGTCGTTCTCCCTATATGTTGGTTAATTGAGACAAGCAGTACTTCGTCCGGATCCGCCCTCCCCTCCGAGAGTGTTTTCTAGTGTTCACTTGATACCATTTTGTGTCCTAAGACCTTACATCCTGCGGAATGTGCATTGCATTCTCTGGATAGAGTTCGGGCATTCAAGGTGTACATGGCAACTACTGAGTCTTTTCATAAGTCAGGCTCGCTCTCTGTACTTATGGATGGCAAATGAACGGGACTGCCTGTGTCTGCGGCCACTGTTCCCAGATGGCTTAGACAGACGGTGGTGCAGGCTTATTTAATCAAGGGTCAGGTCCTGCCTTTCCCTGTTTCGGCGTGTTCTACTTGGGTGCCTAGTGCTCCTGGGCTTTTTTGCCATACTGGCATCTGTGCTCCAGGTTGCAAGACGGCTACCCGGTTGTCTGTTCACACCTTTGCCACATTTTATAAGGTTAATGTGCTGGCATCTGCAGGTGCCTCTTTTGGCCGCAAATTTTTTTGCTGGCTGCTCTCTGGATGGCTTTTGGCCTTCCTTGAGGGTGTTTACTGTTTGTTTCAGGTGGGCCTCCTCTTTTGTTCTGCTGAGTCCTATGTTGCCTGGTTGGCTATGTTTAGCCTTGGGGAATTGTTCTTTTCTGCTGTTCCCACCCCTCATTTTATGGCACTGCTTTGGGACATCCCTACTGATATGGATCAGAGAGAACTGCGTCCGTCAATAAACGATAGAGAAAACTGGATTTTTGACTTACCGTAAAATCATTTTCTCTTAAGTTCATTGACGGACGCAGTACCCGCCCCTCTTTTTTGAGTTGGGTTGGTATTACTTTCTGACACTGCTTTGATACAAAACTGACATCCTATGCAGGAAGAGATAGGGTGTACCCTCCGGGACTGCCCATAGACTTAGCCAGAACTTTATTCTGCCTAGTGTTCTACTCCTGTAGGGGGCAGTATAACCCTACTAATAGGGATCAGAGAGAACTACGTCCGTCAATGAACTTAAAGCGGAGTTCCACCCTGGATTTTTTTTTTTTTTTTTTTTTTAATACCCCCGGGACAGTCAGGGCTAGTGCATTCCACAATGGCTAGCCTCTGATCTGTCCCGGGTTGCACTTACCTGTTAGGACAAATACTTACCTTGCAAACGTCTTGTCCAGCGCTGCCATCTCAGATGTGGGCAGCTTGAAGCCAGCGCGTCCTCTTCGGCGTCTTCTTCCGCCTTCTTTGCTCCCACGATGCTCTGCGCCGGCCCCGACGTCACTTCCAGGTCGCGCGCGTCATCCCTCCACAGCTTCTGGGCATGCCCAGAAGCTGTTTAGAAGGGGATGACGCGCGCGACCCGGAACTGACGTCGGGGCCGGTGCAGGCGCAATGATTCCTGGGAGCTATGACGTCCAGCTCCCAGGAATCATTGCAGAGCCAGGAAGTGACGACGGGCCGCGGCCGAGGAAGGAGGAAGAAGGAAGTAAGGTAAGTATATTTTCTTCGCTACGAGGTAAGTAAAAAAAAAAAAAATATGCGATTATCCATTTCTTTTTCAGGTGACCCGGAGCGAGAAGATGGAGGTAAGTATAAAAATAGGGTGGAACTCCACTTTAAGAGAAAAGGATTTTACGGTAAGTTAAAAATCCAGTTTCTCTTACGTCCTCCGACAGTCGCCGTCACCTCTAAGTCATCACTATTGGGTATTGACTTCCGCTCCGCAGGAGTAGCTAGGCATAAGTCATAGTCAAAAGAACAAAGCATTTAGCATAGACACACCCATGGGGGCTGTCCCACTGGTCAATACCCCCCTGCAGTGATCCCTCCCAACTCAGTTTGTCTCTGCCTAGCATCAGGATTAGTCAGGCTTCCCTGTGCTGGGGCTTTCAGTCTCAGCCTTCTAATCTTTTCTTTTGATTTTTAGTTTTAAAATGTCAGTTTTTTCTTTGCTTTACTAGCTGTTTATTTTGTCAGCTTAGTTTAGTCGGATCTTCGGATGAAGATGGATTCTACGGAGCTGGGAATCGGACTGACCACCCTGGTTCTCCAGGGCAGAGGGTCAGAGGGATCCCCAGCCTGCCATCGAGCGTTCGGCCATGTGTTCGTCCTGGCATTATGAACGACCCATCCCTGCTTGCAGCAGGGATGCAGCGTGTGAGGTGGCTACCTCATTGGACACATCTGCGGTGCTGCAGTGTCCTTTGCTTGGCTAACGGCATTCCCTGTCAGATGAGGACAGCGGCTTTCCGTTCATAGAGGCACCCCACGCCCTCTGGTACAGGTAAGTACTTCTGTGTGGGGCCTCTGTCTGGGGTGGCAGTCCTGTGTTGCTGTGTGTTCCCCATGTCTGTGCCTGTGTGGGGCTCCCTGATGCGATCCCTGTGGGGGTTGCTTGTACATGCGCTGCGGTGCTGTGTGTTTTTGGGGCCCCTTCCCCTGTGTTACTTTGGTGATTTTAGGGGTGCAGACTGCGTGTGCGGCGGCCGCAGCGGGTGAAAACCGCGCGGTCCGCCATTTTTAGTATGGGCAAGCATGTCTGGCTTCACTATGGGCTTATCTGCATGCTGTTTTGGCACCATCCGGCGCCATCTTGTGGGTGGCAGAACGATCGTTCCGAGCACATGTTCGGCGGCCATCTTGCCAAAGCCTCCCATTCTGTTCTATGAGTAGCCACTTTCCCTGGGTCTTGCAGCTTATAGTTAAGCCTCTGATGACCTCACTTCCTTTTCCTGTGAAGCAGCGATCGATGTGATAGCACTCTGTGGGGGCTCTGCAGACTGTCTCTTCCATAACTCTGTTTTGTCCTTCCTGGCTCAGTTTCTTCTCCTTTTGGGGGTCTTTGGTCACTGTACATATAGCGGTGGGCTGCGCACTCCGCAACGATTTTAAAGGGCCAGTACCTTTTATTGCGCTGTTTTTTTCTAACTTGGGCAATGGAATCTCAGGACAGAAAATTCCCCCCAGCCCTGGTGGGGGACCCCAGTCCTGCTGTGGCCCCTGTTATACCTGATTTGGCCACCGTAGTGGCGTCTTTAGTGTCCAAAATGGAGGTGCTGATGGCTGAACGTGCTGCTAGGAAAAGGCCCAGATTATCTATCTCCTCTGATTCAGATGGTGATGTGGCTGCTGCGGCGGGCGTGCCCTTTTTAGGGTCTCGCTCATCTCTGGACCCTGTGGGGTCTGAGGGGGAGGTGGAGGGGGTTTATGATTCTCCCCCGGGGTCGCCTGAAGAACGCGCGACCATGGATGAGTTGATTTCTTCTGTGAAAGAAACACTACACTTGGAGGATGAGCCCAGTCCTCCGGGCATTGTGTCCTCTTTTGGTACACACAGGACCCGCAAGTCGGCGCAGGTTTTTCCCTGCCCCGCTGAGTTTCATTACACTGTGAATGAACTGTGGCGCACTTTAAAACGTCCATTCATGGTACCTAGTCGGTTTAAGTTGCTTTATCCCTTTGCGCCGGCTACGGAATCGCGATGGTGTGTGCCTCCACAGGTGGATCACACTGTGGCCGTGTTAAACAAAGCTACCTTGATTCCTACTGAGGAGACCCCGGTGTTCTGGGATCCCACGGATAGGAGGTTGGAGTCTCTTGCCCGCCATTCCTACACGGTGGCGGGTTCCTTGCTCAAACCTGTTTTCGCGTCTGTTCTGGTGGCTCAGGCGGTGGCTGATTGGACTAAGGTGCTTAGACGCAACCTCGCGTCTGATTCTGCTCCACCTGCCACTCTGGCTATGGTGAATCAAATTCTTCAAGGAGTCATGTATTTGTGCGATGCGACCTTAAATGAGACCCCTTTGGTAGCACGCCTATCTAGTGTTGCGGTGCTTAACAGTCGACTGATCTGTCTGAAGAGCTGGTCGGCTGACCAGACATCACAGTTGCTGATTTTCCCTATGCTGGTTCTCGCCTTTTCCGCGAGGCGTTGGATACCTTGGTAAAAGGCGTCACGGGGGGCAAGAGCACCATGCTGCCCCAGAACCCGAAGAACAAGTCCTTTCGTGGCAAGCGGGGTTCCGCCTCTCGACCCAATCAGGGGTCCTTTCGTGCCTTTAGGAATCAAACCACGGGCAAGCCCTTCAAGGGCCAAGGTAGCCAGAAGAAGCCCTGGGCGGGCAAGCAGAAGTCGGGCAATGCCGGTGCGGCGGGTCAATCCGCCTCTGCCTGAAGGGGCGCCCTCACCCATTTCAGGGGTGGGGGGATGTTTGCACGGTTTCTTCCAACCTTGGCTGCTCCGAATTCCGGACAGGTGGGTTCAGGAAATCATTCGATCAGGGTACAAGATCGAATTCCTTTCCCGGCCGGCAGACAGATTTTTTCCCTCAAATCTTCATTTGACCCCAGGGCGCCTGCAGGACCTGCATCAAGCGGTGCAGGACCTCCTTGCCCAGGGGGTGATTGTCCCGGTGCCCCATCGGGACAGGTTTCAGGGGTTTTATTCCAATCTGTTCACTGTGCCCAGAAAGGAGGGCAAGGTGCGTCCTATTCTGGACTTGAAAGCGCTGAACCGCAACGTTCGCGTTCGAAATTTCCATATGGAATCCCTCCGCTCGGTGGTGGCCTCCCTGAGTCCAGGGGAATTTCTGGCCTCTATAGACCTGAGGGATGCATACCTACACATCCCCATTTTCGAGGGTCACCAGAGGTACCTTCGATTCGCAATAGCGGAGGTCCACTATCAGTTTGTGGCGTTACCTTGCGGTCTCGCTTCGGCTCCAAGTCTTTACCAAAGTGTTGGCGCCTGTTCTGGGCCTGCTAAGGGCTCAGGGCATTGTGGTCTTGGGATATCTCGACGATGTCCTCTTAAGATCGAGTGCCAGCCAGGACCTACTGCGCGATCTGTCCACTACGGTACAGACGCTCCAGGAGTTCGGATGGACCATCAACGTACAGAAGTCGACCTTGTCTCCTTCGGTTCGTCTTCCCTATCTGGGAATGGTTCTGGATTCTGCTCAAAGGTGTTCTTGCCGGAGTACAAGCTCCGGACCTTGCAGGACGAGATCAGGTCCCTCTGGGACAAGCCATCCTCGTCACTCAGGACCCTAGGGTTGATGGTATCGGCCTTTGAGGCGATACCCTTTGCTCAGTTTCACACACGGTCTCTTCAAGCGGAGATCCTGGCCAGGTGGGACAGACTACCTCAGTCCTTGGATCTGAGTGTATCATTGAGTCGCCGGACCAGAATGGATCTTCTGTGGTGGCTTCAGTCCCCGGCTGTGTCAGAAGGAAAATCCTTCCGTCCGTTGCTGTGGATGGTGATTACCACGGATGCCAGCCTGTCGGGCTGGGGTGGAGTCCTGGGCAATCTGTCTGCCCAGGGCACTTGGTCGGGGAGGAATCCTCCCTTCCGATCAACATTGGAATTGACAGCGATCAAACTCTGTCTCTTCCAGTGGTCGGATCGACTTCGGGGCTGTCCTGTTTGGGTACAGACGGACAATGCTACCGCGGGGGCTTACATCAAGCACCAAGGGGGCACCAGGAGTGCCCGGGCGGCCCGGGAAGTGATTGACATTCTGTCTTGGGCCGAGACTCATGTCTCGGCAATTTCAGCAGTTCATATTCCGGGTGTGGAGAATTGGCAGGCCGACTATCTGAGCCGCCAGACCCTGGACCAGGGGGAATGGTCCCTACACCCGGAGGTCTTCCAAATGATGTGTGCGAAGTGGGGATCCCTGTACGTGGACAGGTTCATCTCCAGGCTTTTGCACTCTTTATGGGCACATCTCCTGATTGCACTTTTATGCACCCACTCCAACAGGTTGATGGGAGTTTCCTGGACATTCTGGCACTTGGCCTCTGTAGCCCAGCTTTGTAAGACCGCCACCTGGTCTTCCGTTTATACCTTTTACCAGGTGGTCGTCTGTGGATGCAACCTTTGGATGCAAGGTTCTTGCAGGAACATTCTTAAGTTGGGTCTCTTGACTCTTGTTATTGGGCCTGTTGGCACAGTTCTTGTTTGCCTAGTTTTTGACCACCCTTCTCAATCATTTCTTTGGGATATCCCTGGGTCTGTGAATACTCAGCCTGTGTCCTATACTGTGCGATTTAAGATAAGAACATTTTTGAATTACCTGTAATTTCCATATCTTGTAGTATAGTACGGGACACAGTCCACCCTCTCTTCTATTCCCGAGATACTCTGCAATTCTTGATAGAAACCGGAGTACATAAGGTACCTGCTCCCTCTTCCCATTTCTTCGCCTAGACGAGGATGATGTCTGCTCGGTCTGCACTCCCTTCTTCCCCCTGTTACTCTTGCTCACAGTCTTTTGGGATACATGACACATCCCAGGTGGCTTCAGGATAGTGTCCTCCAATCTTGCACATGTGCAGTGGGGAGATAACTGTGCCAACTTCCAAATCCAAGATTGCAGTTTGAGCCTAAAGACATCTCTATTGATATCAGGATGTACAAAGACCGCTCTGGACTCCATGGCCAGGTAGGCACCTGTTTTGTAAAAGTCAGAAGCTACGGTAATTGTAGCTATTAACCTTTACTTTTGCATACACAGCTGAAGTTCCTGTTTTAAAGGTTAACTGCTTCCTGCTAGCCTATAGTCAAATGACAGCTGAGTGGAGCTCGTCCATCCTGGGTGGATATCATATGTCATCCTCACAGGATTGCACCTCACGTGCCCCCTAGGTGATCACCACTGTTATAAGCAATCATAGGGGTTGACTTACTCAAACTGGAGAGTGCAACTCTGCTTAGAAACCAATCCAATTCCACGTTTTATTGTCAAAGTTTAATTGACACCGGGTTTTGAGTGCTCCAGAAAACAAAATCCTGATTACCGCTCTAGTCAAAGTATGTAAAAAAAAAAAGCATTAGAAAAATTTAGAAAAATTATCATTTCTCTTTCGTTCATTGACAGACACAGCTCCATATCTTCTTGACCATTGGGTTATGCAGCCCCCTTTAGGAGTAGGACAGCTTTACCATGCCTATGGGGCTGTCCCTGCAGGCATAACCCCACACACTCTGCTACAGCCATCAGTTTGTTTCTGCCTAGTTTAGGAGTAGGACCTAGTTCCCTGCTGGGACTTCGGTCTTAGTTATTTAATAGGGAAACTTTTGTTATATGTATTTTTTTATTTACTTGTTAGAGTTCCTAGAGAACTACAAGCAACAGCCGGCTGTGTTCCAGACTGGATAATCTGGATCCTTAAGGTCTCCAAGCCTGGCCAGCGTACGTGAGCAGGTTATAGTCCAACACTAGGCCTTACCACGCCAGAGCCCCAATGGCAGGGGACAAGCCTGCAAGTGGACCATCTCGCTGGGACGCGATCGACCTGGAATGCCCTTAGTTGCAGCGTACCCTCGACTGACAGCACCCCCATCCTGGGTGGGAGGGAGATAGTCTGTCTGGAGTGGCGCCCATCTGATTCCATGGTGTGGTGAGTAAAACGGTCACCCCAACTCTCTGGGAGTCTCGGAGTGTAGGTGGGCCCCCTCCATGGAATAGTCAAACCCTGCGGCATCCCTCCGTTCCCCTGGCCTCTTGGATATACCAGGGCCCCCTCAGCAGGTTTTCTCCCCTTCCCACAGTAGGTCCGGGAGACCGCATGGTATGCCGTGGGGGCAACCATTTTGCTGTAGATTCATGCTCATTCTTTTCCCATTGAAAATGCATTGGCAGCCATTTTTTGTTAGTTCCCCATAGGAATGCATGGGGCGCCCATTTTTTTGTAGTCCACGATCGCTGGACAAGCAAAAGGCATGACACTAAAAATCTAGCAATGACCCAGGCATTTTTCTATTTCCTATGTCAGGTCATTTTTTACTTTGTTACACAGAATGTTACAGCAAGCCTCCTGAGTGATTTGGTAATGTTTTTGGGATTCCCTGTAGGTTTTCCTCACTCACTCTCCTAACAGATTGTGCTTGATTGGGACTTGCAATACCGCTAGTGCAGCGGTGAGATCGCGTCTTTGCAACTTCTAAAGTGACACTGCATTATTTTATGTTCAGTGTAAATGGAGTCCCAGGACAAATTTTCACCTCCAGACCCCCTTGGTGCAGCTGCGGGAGCCTCTGGGTCGCAGCCCCTGTCTGCTTTTACAGCAGTTTTGGAAAGCCTGGTGTCCAAAGGGTGTTACTGCCGGTTCCCTCTCAAGAACGCTTTCAAGGGTTTTATTAAAACCTGTTTATTGTGCCCAGAAAAAGAAGGCAAGGTGCGTCATATCCTTGACCTCAAGGCTCTGTGTGCGGGTACAGACGTTTTGAATGGAATCCATTCGAACGGTAGTGGCGTCCTTACACCAGGGAGACTTTTTGGCCTCCATAGATATCAAGGATGCATATCTACACATCCCTTTCTAAGCTGGACACCAGCGGTTTCTTCACTTTGCTATAGCAGAGGAGCATTATCAATTTGTGGTGTTACCCTTTGGTCTCGCCTCAGCCCCCGGGGTTTTTACCAAGGTGCTGGCCCCGGTGTTGGCATTACTATGCCAACAGGAGATTTCGGTACTAGGGTATCTGGACGATCTCCTCTTGAGAGCGGCCTCTCATTCAGCCCTGCTGGACGACTTGACAATCACTGTCCGAACCCTGCAAGAGTTCGGTTGGAACATCAATTTCAAGAAATCCACCCCGATACCTTCCTTGAGACTGGATTATCTGGGCCTGACTCTGGATTCGGCTTTGGCGAGGGTCTTTCTTCCCCCTGACAAGCTGCAAAAGTTCCGGTTGCTGTTGGCAAACCATCTGTCCTTTCTGCGGATTTCCTTTCGGGCCTTGGGTCTGATGGTATCAACTTTCGAGGCGGTACCATTTGCTCAGTTGTATACAAGACCTTTGCAAAGGGAGATTCTTGACAAATGGAACAAGAATCCGAAGTCCTTGGACACTTTGATTCAGTTGAGTCACACCACAAAGTCTGCTTTATTGTGGTGGCTTCATTCACCAGCACTATGCCAGGCCAAGTCCTTCCTTCCATTGTTTTGGATGGTGGTAACCACGGACACCAGCCTTTCGGGCTAGGGAGGGGTGCTGGGGAAGCTCTGTGCCCAGGGAACCTGGATAGTAGAAGAGTCCAAACTGCCAATAAGTGTTTTGGAGCTCAAAGCAATAAAGCTTTTTCTGAGCCACTGGTCGACTCGTCTGCATGATTGTCCGGTTCAAATTCAATCGGACAATGCCATGGCTGTGGCTTACATCAATCACCAGGGGGGGCACCAAGAGTATCTTGGCGGCCAGGAAGGTGGCTGAGATTCTGGCCTGGGCCGAAAAGTTTGTTCCAGCTCTCTCTGCTGTGCACATCCCAGGTGTGGAAAACTGGCAAGCAGATTACCTGAGTCGTCAGGTGTTGGATCAAGGGGAGTGGTCCCTACACCCAGAGGTGTTTCATCTCCTGTGTGTTTGGTGGGGGACACCCAATGTCGATCTCTTTGCTTCTTGTCTCAACAAGAAAGTTCACAAGTTCATAGCCAGGTCTCGGGATCCTCTGGCTGACGCCAAAGACGCACTGGTGGCTCCTTGGGGTCAGTATCGGCTGATCCATGCATTTTAGCCTTTGGGGAATTGCGTTCTTCTTTGCATTGTTTTCCCACCCCTCATGCAAATACTGATTTGGGACATCCCAATGGTCACGAAGATATGGAGCTCTGTGAAAGAACGATAGAGAAAATTGGATTTTTGTACTTACCGTAAAATCCTTTTCTCTGAAGTTCATTGACAGATGCAGCACCCGCCCCTCTATTTATGGGTGGAATGTTTTTTTTTTTTTCCCTTCTAAACACTGCTTGCAACCAAACTGAGGGGTGTAGCAGAGTGTGTGGGGTTATGCCTGCATGTACAGCCCCATAGGCATGGTAAAGCTTTTTTATGCCTAGTGTCCTACTCCTGTAGGGGGCAGCATAACACAATTGTCAAGGAGATATGGTAGTTCCGCAACAGCTGGAGGGCCGAAGTTTGATGATCCCTGGCCTAAGCCTTTCATGCAGCTAAGCTACCTTGACTTTTAAAGTGCAATTTTCCAGATGGCCAGTAGATGTCAGAATAAT
The DNA here is from genome assembly GCF_965119305.1 of Pelophylax lessonae. Classification (NCBI taxonomy): domain Eukaryota; kingdom Metazoa; phylum Chordata; class Amphibia; order Anura; family Ranidae; genus Pelophylax; species Pelophylax lessonae. Next base: position 497,899,686 of record NC_138771.1, read on the forward strand.
ATAAGAAATTGAATACGAAGTTGAACACCTACAAGCATATTCCAGGTTTAGCCAAAATTATTCTTTTGTATTGCTGATGGTATGCACAGGGACTGCCACATCAGTTCCACATTAAAGAGAACTTATCAGGAAATAAAATGTAGACTCTTTCCTTGTTAACCTTTTGAATGTGCTTCCTTTGGAGCTGTCATCTTGATACTGCCTTTGCTTCCGAGCGAGTCACTAACCTACTGTAGAACAGGTTAGCAGGATAGGATTTCAGATTTCAATTTCAGTGACTAATTAAACCAGGATCAGAATAACAGCTCCAGAACATGCATTTTTTTATTACAAGTCAGCAGCAACCGCTCCCATAATTCTGTATCCACTTCTAATCTTTTAAATGCTTTTAATCTGATACTTTATTGATTTCAGTTGCAGTGAGTTGTTTGTTTTTCACTTGTTGTGTGCAATAAAGATGAAAGTTAGTCCTGTTAAAGTGCTTGTAAACCCTCACATATACTCAGTGAAGTGACTAGCCTCAAATGATACACAGAGATGAAACAAATTTCCCTACATAAGATTTACAGGTATATCTGCTGTCTTTCCATTTGTACACTCTTTGGAAAGTTCAGATCGTGTTAGAAATCTTTCTTCCTCTTTCAGCAGTGGGTGGGGAGTCTGGGCTTACACTGTGTGAGAGCTGATCGGAGGGAAGGCACACACGCCCCTTCCACATAAGCAGAGAAATTAAAGCTCCCTCCTGACACAAATTTTCAGCTGCGGTTATCTCACGTGTCTGAGAATTTGTCAGAGGAACGAAGCATCAGAGAGAAATGACAGAGCTTTGGAGAGAGATAAGTAAACACTACAGATATGTACTTAGGTCAAATTTCATAAATGGGGTTTACAAACACTTTAAGCTTTTCAGTCACACTAATAACATGCCAATGCTTTTCAGCCTCGTCCGGATCTTGATGGGGCACAAACAAAGCGACAGGACTTTGATGCTTCCCTGGAAAAGGCTCGATATAACAGCCTGCTACAGCAGCAGAAAGACATAAACCAAAATCATCCAGAAATGGCTGAGTTGCAGCTGACATCATCATGTGAACAGTCTCCTCCCAAATTGCACCAAGGGGACAGTAAAAAGACTAGCCCGAGACCCAACATCTGTGGTTCTAGGTATGTGATTCTATCCTCTACTGTTTTTGTACATGGTTTGCATGGAATTGTTGCATGGCTGCTATATTAAAATCTGACTCTTCTGGATTTGCATGATCCAACATATTGTAAAATGTATCATCTTCCAGGACAGCAAACTGAGGAATGATTGGTTACTTCTTCTACAGAAAACACAAGCCAAAACAGTAAAAAAAATGTTCCACCCTCCTCCCCCCTCAGTTTAGATTGTGCTTCCTATAGTCCAGGAGCAGTGGCTGTTAGGTCAGCAGTCCCCCTCTTAACGCGTATCTGCCTAATTTGTCTTACCCCGGCCTTTTGCCTGGATCAGAGGGTTCCTTTTTTTTCTTTTCAAGATCTTGGCCCTCATGTGGCTTTAGGGGGTGGACTCCTGAAACTCCTGGCTGGTAAGCCCTGTCCCCCTTATTCCCTTTTTAAGGGCATTTGAGAGAGGCCAATGATGTGTCCTGGGAATAGGTAGAGTTTCGGGGCTTGTGGCCTAGTGGGCACATGTGGGCTAAACCTTCAGTTTCAAGTTGAATGTTGTCATGTCTGGCTGCCTGGAGTGACCCTTCTGGTTTCGCTGGGACTAGATCACCAAGGCCATGACAGTGGGGGGGGGGGGGGGGCTGTTAACCATCCAAAATGGAGAGATAGCATGGAGAGGGCTTTAAAGCTTAAACATTTTAGTTAAATGCTTTTGTGGTTAGATCCAGGACCCCCATCCTCTTATTTCTCACTGTTTTGAGGGAGGGGGTTACCCTGCGAGTGAGTTCTCCTACCTATATGCAGACTCCTCTTTTCTCAAGAGTCGGAAATGTTTATCAACAACATTGCTCAGCGCTGAAAGAGAGATAAAAAGAAACATATCTTTCTCTTATGTCCTCCGACAGTCGCCGCCCACTCACAAGTCTTCAACAATGGGTATTGACCTTTGCTCCGCAGGAGTAGCTAGGCAACAAGATTTGTTAATAACAAAAGCTTTTAGCATAGACACACCCCTAGGGGCTGTCCCCTCAGTCAATACCTCCCTGCACCAGCATTCCCAACTCAGTTTGATCTTGCCTAGCTTAGGAGTAGCAGGCTTTCCTGTGCTGGGGCTTCAGTCTCAGCCTTCTACCCTTTTTTGATTTTATTTCAAGTATTTTTCTTTCTTTACTAGCTGTTATTTTGTCAGCTTTAGTTTAGGGTTCTTTGGATGAAGATGTTCATGCGGAGCTGGGTCTCGGACTGGCCGCTCTGGATCCCAGGGCTGAGGGCCAGATGGATCCCCAGCCTGCCATCGAGCGTTCAGCTATGGTTTGCCCTGGCGCAATGAACGACCCATCCCTGTTCGTTGCAGGGATGCTGCCTGTGAGGTGGCTACCTCACTGGATGCCATTGCTGCGGTCTTGTGCTGCAGTCCACTGCGTCCTGGCTGCGGCACTTCCTGTCATCCTGATAGCGGTTTGTCGCTTGAGACGGCTCCCCACGCCATCCGGTACGGTAAGCACCTTCTGTGTGGGGACCATCTGTGTGGGTGTCAGTCTGTGGCTGTGTGTACCCCCATGTCTGTGTGCTATGCGGGCTCCCTGTCAGATCCCTGGATGGATGCATGCCTTTGGGGCTGCGAGGGGGGGGGGGGCCTCCCGCTCTGCTGTGAATTTCTGTTGGGCAGAATAGACAGACATGCTTGGGCGGCGACCGCTATTGCGGCCCGCCAATTTTTTGCAGAAATTGCTATGACCGGCCCTGTCCCTATACAGCGCTGTGTTTTGGCACCAATCGCCGCCATTTTGGCGGGCCGCGCTCGTTTGTGCACATGTCGGCGCCATTTTCTTGTAGCCTCGATCCCTCAGCCGAGCGGCCATGTTTGCGGAGCCTTCATAGGCTATATCAGTCAGCCGGTTATTGCATCACTTCCTCTTTCTCTGGGACAGCGATCGGTGGCAGCAGCCTGTTTGTGCTCTCTCCAGGTTTTTCCTTCATTGTCCTGTCATTCCTTGCTCAGTGTTCTCTATCCCTGCGGGATCGGTGCATACAGTAGTGTACGGTGGGCTGCGCTCGCCGTGGTGTTAAAGGGACAGTAACCTTTTTTTCCTTTCATTGCTGTGGGCATGGATTCTCAGGATAGCAAGTTTCCCCCCACCCTGGTGGGGGACCAGGGGGCTGCTGCACCCCCCGAGGGGGCTGATCTGGCCACTGTAGTGGCATCCTTAGTGTCTCAGGTGCATATGCTGATGGCTGACCATTCCGCAAAAAGGGCCAAGTTATCCATTTCCTCTGATTCAGAGGGTGATGTGGCTGCTGTGGCTGGCGTGCCCTTCTCAGGGTCTCGCTCATCTCTGGACCTCATGGGGTCTAAGGGGGAGGCGGAGGTGGAAGGGGTTGATGCTTCTCCCCCTGGCTCGCCTGAAGAGCTTGCACTCATGGATGAGCTGATCGCCTCCATTAAAGATACCTTGCACTTGGAGGATGAGCCCACTCCTCCTGCTAGGGTGTCTTCCTTTGGGACGCAAAGGACCCGCAAATCAGCGCAGGTTTTTCCCTGCCCTGCTAAATTTCACCATACTGTTAATGAGCAGTGGCGCAATTTAAAGAAGCCCTTTACAGTGCCGAATAAGTTTAAACTGCTTTATCCATTTGCGCCATCCACCGACGAGCGTTGGTGTGTGGCGCCTCAGGTGGATCACGCGGTAGCCGTCTTAAACAAAGCTACTGCGATTCCTTCTGAGGATACCCCGGTTTTCCGGGACCCTACGGAGAGGAGATTGGAGTCTCTTGCCCATCATGCCTATATGGTTGCTGGTTCTATGCTGAACCCAATTTTTGCTTCGGTTATGGCGGCCCAGGCGGTTGCCGATTGGACGAAGGTGCTCAGGCGCACCCTGGTGGCTGACTCGACTCCGCCTACCACGTTGGCCATGGTGGATCAGATCCACCAAGGTGTCATGTACTTGTGTGATGCGGACTTGAATTTAGCTCCGTTGGCTGCACGCCTGTCTGGCGTGGCGGTGCTCAACCGTCGCTTGATTTGGCTGAAGAATTGGTTGGTGGACCAATCCTCTCGCAAAACGTTGGCAGATTTTCCCTACGTGGGTTCTCGCCTTTTTTGGCGAGGCCTTGGATACTCTGATTAAGGGTGTTACGGGGGGCAAGAGTACTCTCTTACCCCAGAATCCCAAGCACAAATCCTTCCGTGGCAAACGGAATTCCTCGTTTAGGCCCTCCCAGGGGTCCTTTCGTGCCTTTCGGTCACAATCCAAGGGCAAGCCCTTCAAGGGCCAGGGCTCCCAGAAGAAGCCGTGGGCGGTTAAGCAAAAATCCGGCCAGTCTGGTTCGACGACCCACGCCAGTTCCGCCTGAAGGGGCGCCCTCACCCGTTCCTGGGGTGGGGGGACGTCTGCGCGGTTTCCTCCAACCTTGGCTGCTCCGCTTTCAGGACAGATGGGTTCAGGAAATCGTTCGATCTGGTTACAAGATCGAATTTCTCTCTCGGCCGGCGGGCAGATTTTTCCCCTCAAATCTTCAGCTGTCTCCGGAGCGTCTGCGGGATCTGCACCTGGCGGTGCGGGACCTGCGGGCCCAAGGAGTAGTGGTTCCGGTGCCTCATCGGGACAGATTTCGGGGGTTTTACTCCAATCTGTTCACTGTGCCCAGAAAGGAGGGCAAGGTGCGTCCGATTCTGGATTTGAAAGCTCTGAACCGCTTTGTGCGGGTTCGCAAGTTCCGCATGGAATCCCTGCGCTCAGTGGTGGCTGCCCTGAGTCCGGGGGAGTTCATGGCCTCCATCGATCTGAAGGATGCGTACCTACACATCCCCATCTTCGATGGTCATCAACGGTACCTTCGATTCGCCATTGCGGAGGAACACTACCAATTCGTGGCGTTGCCTTTCGGTCTCTCTTCGTCTCCGCGGGTTTTTACCAAGGTGCTGGCACCGGTCCTGGCCCTGTTGCGGGCACAGGGCATTGCGGTCTTGGGGTATCTGGACGATCTCCTCATACGGTCAAATGCCAGCCAGAGCCTGATGACCGACCTGTCCACCATGGTGCAGACGCTGCAGGAGTTCGGTTGGACCATAAACTTTCCGAAGTCGACTCTGTGTCCTTTGGTTCGCCTTCCCTATTTGGGGATGGTTCTGGACTCTGTTCAGGCGAAGGTTTTCCTTCCAGAGGACAAACTCCGGACGCTTCAGGAAGAGGTCAGGGCCCTCAGGGACAACCGCAGCTCGTCCCTCCGGACATGCATGCGATGTCTGGGGTTGATAGTCTCGGCCTTCGAGGCGATCCCCTTTGCCCAGTTTCACACGCGGGGTCTCCAGGCGGAGATTCTGGCCGAGTGGGACGGGCGTCCGCAGTCCTTGGATCTGCGTATCTCGTTGAGTCACCGCACCAGAGTCTTCTGTGGTGGCTCCAGTCCCCGGCGGTGTCGGGGGGCAAGTCTTTCCGTCCGTAGTTGTGGACGGTGGTCACCACGGATGCCAACCTGTCGAGCTGGGGTGGTGTCCTGGGCGTTCTGTCCGCCCAGGGAACTTGGTCGGAGGAGGAGTCCTCCTTTCCGATCAACATTCTGGAATTGCGAGTGATAAAGCTTTGCCTTCTGCATTGGTCGGAACGGCTTCAGGGCCGTCCGGTTCGGGTTCAGACGGACAATGCCACCGCGGTGGCATACATCAACCATCAAGGGGGCACCAGGAGTGCCCGAGCGGCTCGGGAAGTGACCGACATTCTGTCTTGGGCCGAGACGCACGTCCCGGCGATAACGGCAGTTCACATTCCGGGGGTGGAGAACTGGCAGGCGGATTATCTGAGTCGCCAGACCCTGGACCAGGGGGAATGGTCCCTTCACCCGGATGTCTTCCAGATGTTGTGCGCGAAGTGGGGTTCCCCAGATGTGGACCTGTTCGCGTCTCGTCTAAACAACAAGGTGGAAAGGTTCGTAGCAAGGACGCGCGACCCTCAGGCAGACGCCTCAGAAGCGTTAGTGGCGCCCTGGCATCAGTATCGTCTGATGTATGCCTTTCCACCGATTCAGCTGCTGTCCAGGCTCCTTCGCAGGTTGGCCTCGGAACCGCACACGGTGATTCTGGTGGCACCGGACTGGCCTCGCCGGTCTTGGTACGCAGACCTCGTCAATCTGGCGGTCGACGCTCCGTGGCGCCTGCCGCTTCGAGAAGACCTTCTGTCTCAAGGGCCGATATTCCATACTGCTTTACAGTCGCTGGCTTTAACGGCCTGGCTGTTGAAAGCCAGGTCCTGAAGGACAGGGGTCTCTCCCCTGAGGTCATTCCCTCTTTGATCAAGGCTAGAAAAGCCTCTTCGGGTAAGATTTACTACCGTACTTGGAAAGCATACTTTGCCTGGTGTGAGTCCAGGGGGTATTCCCCTCGCTCATACTCGGTGTCGAGAGTGTTTGCTTTCCTCCAAACTGGAGTGGACCAGCGTTTGGCGCTGGCCACGATTAAGGGCCAGATTTCTGCGTTGGTTGTTCTTTTTCAGCGCCCTGTGGCGTCAAATTCCTTGATTCGCACCTTCGTTCAGGGGGTACGACATTTAGCCCCTCCTAGGAGGGAGCCTTTGCCTCCATGGGACTTGAACCTAGTTCTGTCCGTGTTACAACAGGCTCCCTTTGAAAAGATCAGGGAGATCTCGTTGCCTCTGTTGTCTAAAAAGGTGGCTTTTTTGGTGGCGATCACTTCGGCTCGCAGGGTGTCGGAGCTGGCGGCTTTGTCCTGCAGCTCTCCCTACCTGGTGATTCACAAGGATAAGGTGGTCTTGCGACCTGTTCCGTCCTTTCTTCCGAAAGTGGTCTCGGATTTTCACCTCAATGAAGACATTGTCTTGCCTTCGCTCTGCGCGAAACCGAAGCATCCGAAGGAGGTTGCCTTGCATTCCTTGGATGTTGTCCGGGCGATCTGGGTTTACCTGTCGTCCACAAAGTCTTTTCGTAAGTCGGACTCCCTCTTTGTCCTTCCTGAGGGTCCTCGGAAGGGCATGGCGGCGTCGGCTGCGACCATCGCCAAATGGATTAGACAAACCATTGTGCAAGCCTATGCCTTGAAGGAGAGGGTTCCACCCTTCCCTGTGAAAGCGCACTCTACCAGGTCTTTGAGTACGTATTGGGCCTACCGGCATCAGGCTTCTGTGGCCCAGGTGTGTAAGGCGGCGACTTGGTCGTCCATTCACACCTTCTCCAAGTTTTATAAGGTGGATGTTCAGGCATCGGCCGATGCCTCCTTTGGCCGTAAAGTTCTCAGTGCGGCAGTGCCTTAGAGACCCTTGTTTTTGGGTCCTTGGCTGTTGGGGTGTTTTACCCCTGGGTTACTTGTTTTCCTGGGTTGTTGCTCCTGTTGAGCACGTTTTCCTGTTGCCCAGTTGGTTCTCTTACTATGGTAAGGTTCCTTTCTCTGATGTGGGTACTGCGTTGCTTGATATGCGGCTGCGTCTCCCACCCCTCATGTCTACACTGCTTTGGGACATCCCATTGGTGAAGACTTGTGAGTGGGCGGCGACTGTCGGAGGACGTAAGAGAAAACTGAATTTTTGTAAAATCTTACCGTAAAATTCCTTTCTCTGAGTCCTCCGACAGTCGCCGCCCCCCGCCCCTCTTTTGGGGTTTTTTTGTGTACTCTTACTGCTATGCTACCAAACTGAGTTGGGAATGCTGGTGCAGGGAGGTATTGACTGAGGGGACAGCCCCTAGGGGTGTGTCTATGCTAAAAGCTTTTGTTATTAACAAATCTTGTTGCCTAGCTACTCCTGCGGAGCAAAGGTCAATACCCATTGGTGGAGACTTGTGAGTGGGCGGCGACTGTCGGAGGACTCAGAGAAAGGAATTTTACGGTAAGATTTTACAAAAATTCAGTTTTCTGTTCATTTACAGATCAAAGGGCGAAACCTAGGTCTGAAAATAAAGTCACTTTAAAGCAACCTTGTTTTTGTTTTGGTTTTTATTAACCCTTTTCGCTGCCAGGCCCTGTGCTCCACTTTTAAACTTGGCTGGCCAGACCATTTTTACAATTTTTCCTTTGCTTTTTTATTTTTTCACTTATAGCTTTCAGAATTTGTAAAAGACCCCCCAAACCATATATTTTCTGAAAGCACATGACCAGTATAATAAAAAGAAGGTGCTTCTGATTTTTAAGGTCCCAAAATATTTGCAAAAATATTTAATAAAACAATATTTTTGCTAAAAATCCACTAAAATCATTTTTAGTAGGTAAAAACACAGCAAATTTGACTAAATTCTTACTAAATATAAAAGCTTAACCTGTATTGAGTTAATAAATAATAATTTCTCTTACGTCCTCTGACAGTCGCCGCCCACTCATACAGTCTGTACTTCTGGGAATTGGTCTCATCCACAGGAGTAAGCTAGGCATAACATTTTGTTAGAAAACATTCACAAAACCTTTGTATAGACACACCTACAGGGGGCTGTCCCTCTGGTCCAATACCCCCAGCTAGCAGCATTCCCAAATCAGTTTGTCTTTGCCTAGCATAGGAGTAGGCTGGCATTTCCCTGGCTGGGGCTGCAGTCTCAGCCTTTTTACTTCTTATTATTTTTTCTCTCTGAGAAAGTGATTTTTCTTTACAATAATAGCTTTTTATTTGTTCCTGCGCTTAGTTAGTCGGACTTCGGAAGACTACAGCGTTTGCGGGCTGGGAATTGCACTGGTTAAACTAGGGCCTTATGGAATCCCAGCCTGCCATTGAGCGTTAGCAGGCTATGCGTACGCCCAGGCCTCGCAAACGACCATGTCCCTGTCCTCCGGGACGAGCCTGCGAAGTGGCTACTTTGCTGGGATGTCTTAACTGCGGTACGCCTCGTGTTGCTAGCGTCCTTTTCGGCTGATGGCACCACCACCCAGAGTGGGAGGCTTCCTGTCACAGAGCGGTACCCACATTTCGCTGAACCGGTGAGTACCATGCTACCCCTCTGTTTATGGGGATGGCAGTGCACATGGATCTGTGATATCCCCCTCATGTCTGTCAGTTCGGTCCCTGTGTGTCCCTTCCCGGTCCCTGTGGGGGAGCTGTGGCCGTTCTACCGCTGTGTGGGGGGTTGCGGGGGTCCCTGATGTCCCTTAGGTTCTGCGACAAAGTTTTAGGGGTACAGGCATGGTGTGTGGGGGCAGCAATCAGTGTAAAACCGCGGGGCCGCCATTTTAGGTGTGGGCAGGCTGTTTGGCCTCATTGTGAGGGCAGCAGCCATTTTCTGCAATTCTGTTGGCGCCCTTCGGGCGCCATCTTTAGTGTGGGCACTATGTTCTTTATGTGAACAGCGGCCATTTTCCCAGAGCCTTCTCCATAGACTTGTATTGGCAACCATTTTCTTGTGGCTCAGAGCTGTGTTCTGCCTCTAGTGGCGTAAGGTCACTTCCTTTCTTCTCACATGCAGATCGAACTGGCAGCGTGTGGCAAGTGTAAGCACACTTTTTGGGGATTTTATGGTGTTTCCTGGGCTGCATTCCTGCTGGCATTCATTCTATTGCAGTTTTTAGTAGCACAGGGTTAGTTCCTCATTGTGGTGCATTTGCGGTGGGAACCGCGGTAATCACCGATTTAAAGGGCCAGCGCCATTTAAATTCTGAAGTGCTATATGGAGTCCCAGGATAGCAAATTCCCCCCTGCTCTGGTGGAGGGTTTAGGTACCCCTGAATCCTCTGCTATAGTCTCATTACTGCTGCGCTTGCGACTTTAACGTCTAAAGTGGATTTGTTAATGTCTGACCGGGCTTCTAGGAAAAGGCCCAGGCTGTCTCAGTCTTCTGATTCAGAGCCAGATATGGTTGCCACGGACAGTGTACCCCCTGAGGGGTCTCATTCCTCTCGGTCGGATATGGAGGAGGAGGATTCCACCTCCGGTTCAGCAAGAGAACGCGCTGCAATGTCTGCGCTTATTAGCTCTGTAAAAGACACGCTGAATTTAGATGATGAGCCCCACCTGTCGGGTAAGCGGTCTTCCTTTGGGACCCACAAAGCCCAGAAGTCGGGTCAAGTTTTTCCCTGCCCCGCTGAGTTTCACGAGACCGTGAATGACCAATGACACAATTTAAAGTGCAATTTTGTGGTGCCCAAGCAAATTCAGTACCGTTATCCCTTTGCGGCTCCGGTGGATTTGCGCTGGACTGTGGCTCCTAAGGTGGACCACACTGTGTTCAGGTTAAATAAAGCCACTTTAATGCCCGCGGAGGATTCTCCGGTGTTTAAACCCCCTGCAGATAGGTGGGTGGAAACTCTAACCCGCCACATCTACATGGTAGCCGGTTCCTTAACGAAACCCGTGTTCGCTTCCGTAATGGTCTCTCAGGCTGTTGTGGAGTGGGCCAAGGTGCTTAAACGCACCCTTATTGCTGACTCCGCCCCTCCTGCTACTCTGGAGATGGTGGATCAAATTATTCAGGCTGTTTTATACCTGTGTGACGCGGCCTTGGATGAGGCCCCTTTAGTCTCACGCCTGTCTGCAGTTGCAGTGACGATTCTTCGCATTGTTTGGTTGAAAAGCTGGTCGGCCGACCAGTCTTCCAAGAAGACAGTGTCTGACATCCCTTATGCGGGGAGTCGTTTTTTGGGGACTCTCTGGATGAACTGGTGAAGGGGGTCACTGGGTGTAAGAGCACGCTGCTGCCCCAGGTGTCCAGGGGAAGATCCTTCTGCGGTAAGCGGTGCCCTTCATTTAAACCTAACCAGGGGTCCTTTCGTGCCTTCAAGGCACAAGACAAGGGTAAGTCCTTCAAGGCCTCTGGTGGACAGAAGAAGCCTTGGGCGGGTAAGCCTAAAGCCGCCCACACGGGCACGGTGGCCCAGTCCGCCTCGACCTTAAGGGGCGCCCTCACCCATTTCATGGGTGTTGGGACGTCTGCGCTGTTTTCCCGAACCTTGGCTGGACAAGATTCAGGACAGGAGGGTTCAAGAAATAATTTGGTCAGGGTACAAGATCCAGTTTCGATCACGCCCAGCAGACAGATTCTTTCCCTCAAATCTTCATTTGACCCCAGATAATTTCCGAGCTCTCCATCGGGCGGTTCAGGATCTCCTCGCACAGGGGGTGGTTGTCCCGGTGCCACATCGGGACAGGTTTCAGGGTTTTTACTCAAATCTTTTCACAGTGCCCAGAAAAGAGGGCAAGGTGCGTCCGATTCTGGACTTAGTTTCTGAACCGTTTTGTGCGGGTCCAGAAATTCCAGATATAGTCCCTCCGGTCGGTGGTGGCACCCCTGAGTCCAGGGGATTTCCTGGCTTTCATCGACCTCAAGGATGCGTATCTACACATCCCTATATACAAGGGTCATCAGAGGTACCTCTGATTTGCAATTGCGGTGGAGCACTATCAGTTCATGGCTTTCCCTTTCGGCCTCGCTTCGGCTCCAAGGGTTTTTTTTTACCAAAGTGTTGGCTCCTGTTCTAGCCTTGTTGCGGGTACAGGGGATGGCCATCCTTTGGTACCTGGACGATCTCCTTTTAAGGTCGAGCTCTAGTGCCACTCTGTTGCGCGATCTGTCCACCACTGTTCAGACGCTCCAGGAGTTCAGGTGGACCATCAATTTTCAGAAGTCGACATTGTCCCCTTCTGTTCGTCTCCCTTACCTGGGGATGATTCTGGACTCCGCCCAGGCGAAAGTCTTTCTTCCGGAGGACAAACTCCGGACTCTGCAGGATGAGGTCAAGTCCCTCAGGGACAACGAGTTCTCTTCGCTCCGAACCTGCATGCATGCATGGTGTCGGCTTTCGAGGAGATACCATTTGCACAGTTCCACTCACGATCTCTGCAAGTGGAGATTCTGACCAGGTGGGACAGGCATCCTCACTCCTTGGAAAGGAGGATCTCTTTGAGCCCCCAAGTCAGATCGGATCTTCTGTGGTGGCTCCAGTCTCTGGCTCTGAAGGAAGGAAAATCTTTTCGACCGTTGCTATGGACTGTGGTAACCACGGACGCTAGCCTGTCAGGCTGGGGTGGCGTTCTGGGCAATTTCTCTGCCCAGGGCACTTGGTCGGAGGGGGAATCCTCCCTTCCGATAAATGTCTTGGAACTGCGAGCAATCAGGCTCTGTGTGCTCCGTTGGTCGGATCATCTTCAGGACCGCCCTGTGCGTGTGCAGACGGACAACGCAACTGCGGTGGCTTACATCAATCACCAAGGGGGCACCAGGACTGCCCGGGCAGCCAAGGAAGTGGCCGAGATTCTATATTGGGCCGAGACGCAGGTCCCGGCGATTTCGGCAGTTCACATTCCAGGTGTGAAGAACTGGCAGGCGGACTATCTGATTCGCCAGACCCTGGACCAGGGGGTCCCTACACCCGGAGGTGTTTCGAATTCCTTGGTCCGCACTTTCATTCAAGGGGTGCGTCATCTGGCTCCCCCTAGGAGGGCACCCTTGCCTCCTTGGGACCTGAATTTGGTTTTGTCCGTTTTGCAACGTCCTCCCTTTGAGAACATCCGGGAGATTCCTCTGCCGGTGCTGTCACGGAAAGTTGCCTTTCTGGTGGCGATCACATCTGCTCGCAGAGTGTCGGAGTTGGCGGCCCTGTCGTGCCACTCCCCCTATCTGGTTGTTCATAGGGACAAAGTGGTCTTGCGACCTCATCAGTCCTTTCTTCCGAAAGTGGTTTCGGATTTCCATCTCAACAAGGACATTGTCTTGCCTTCGCTGTGTGCAAAGCCTAAGCATCCTAAGGAGTTTGCCTTGCATTCCTTGGATGTGGTGAGGGCGATCAGTTGCGGCGCATTTGTCGGCAAAAAAAGGTTAAAACAAGCAGTGATGAGGCATTGCATCGCTTCCTTCACCGCCTGTCAGTAGCCTCTGGAGCAAAACTTTGGGGGGTCAGAGGCAGGGGCAATTTAGACGCCCGTCCTAATCTACCCTTAGGGCCCTTTCACACGGGCTGTCCGATCAGGTTCGCCTGTCAGTTTTTCAGACAGACTTGATCGGACCCTCCAGTCTCCCAGATGTCAGCAGTAACATGCCGCTATCCGATCCTGCCCGCAAAAAACTGATGGATGGTGGTCCTATTTTCCATCCATGTGGCGGATCGGATAGGGGGCGGATAAAAATGTACAGGCGATCCGTTTTCACCCGATCTTCCCATAGAGGAGAGCGGGACTGTGTCCGTCTCCCCTCCACACAGCGGAGCAGTGACAGACCTGTCGTTCACGGGGGATTAGCAGACCGATCCCCCGCTGATTCCATCCTATGGAGGTGCCTGTGTGAAAGTGGCCCTACTGTGATTTTTATTTTATTTTTTTTACAATTCTTTTTTTAGCCGATACAATTATTATACTTTTTTTTTTTTTTTTTTTCCTGTTATGTGCCTCCCCTGCAACAAATAAGCCGGCAGGAGGGCAGAGGTGGGAAGCCGCAAGCTGCAGGGGAGGATCGTGGTGCGGGGGGTTTGGTGTACAGCTAGTGAGAGGTGCTGCAGGAATTGATTAGGTGGGGAAGAGGTGTAAAGCAGGGAGAAGTGTTAGCATAGCAGCAGCGGCAGCCACGGGGGCACCTTTTTGGGGTTATAGCGGATTGTCATCTGCTTATCAGAGCTAAGGTTTTGTTCAGCAGAGTCTGGTGAACGATTCTGATATAAGCTCATGGTCACTAAAGTGACCATGAGCTTATAACACAAGGCGGAATGAGGTCCGTTCGGCGTACGGAGCTGGCCAGCTGCAAGCAGTTCTGTAGGTCCGTTCGCCATACGGACCTGGCAGTAGAAGGGTTAATTTTTTTTCTGTTTAACCCCTTATTGACCCTTAATTTACTCTAATCAGCCTTATTATTCTCCATCTCCATTTAATAATTATTTTCCTGCTGATTTTTTTTAGATTTACTTTTATTTTATAAACCATTAAGGCTCGGTTCACACTGATGCGATGCGGGAAGGCTGCGAATTCGCAGCCTGTTCCCGCATCGCACACGCACCCCCGGCAGTTCACACTGCCATATGCGATCCGCTGGGGGTGTCAATGTAATCTTAACAACACCCCCAGTTTGATCGCTTATGGCAGTGCGATCGTGCAGTTCGCACAGGATCGGATCGCACAAGTGTGAACCGCTGTGCGATCCGATCCTGATGCGGCAGCAAAAATGCCTCCTGTGCGTGTTTGCTGCGGGTGCGATGCGAATTTAGCCATACAAACTGTATGGCTAAACTCGCACCGCACAGCTGATTGCATGTCATGTCGGAGCAGTGCGCTCCGACATGACATGCGAACCCCGCACACGCAGTAGTGTGAACCGGGGCTTAGGGTCCTTTCACACGGCCGCTCCGTGTGTCCGCAAATCATCCAATCCGTTTGCGGATGATTTGCGGACATAATGTAAGTGAATGGCACTGCGGGTGTCAGCGGAATACCATCCGCTGACACCCGATTTTCCTCCTGTCAGTTCTGTTCCGTTTTTACGAATGGAACAGAACCCCATTTTTCCTTCCGTGTAAAAAACGGAAAGGAAGGAAAATCGGATGTCAGCGGTGTCATCCGCTGATATCCGCAGTGCCATATACTTACATTATGTCCGCATATCATCCGCAAACGGATGGGATGATATGCGGGCACACGGATCGGATGACAGAAATGTCATCCGCTCCGTGGAAAAAAAAAAAAAAAAGTCCCGCAGCGGACCTTTCACACGGAGCGGCCGTGTGAAAGGAGCCTAAAACTTTTTTTTTTCTTGTTTGTTCAATAATATTTTTACACCTTCAGCCCCCGTTCACACTAAGGCGACCTGGTCGCCTCACAGGTCGCCGTAGGTCGCCTCCCATAGGGAAGCTGCGGACCCGTTCTAATAGGAGCGACACAAGTCGCTCCGACTTAGAAAAAGGGTCCGAAGCTTCTTTGGGGCGACCAGGAGGCGACCGCCATAGACTTCAATGTTATGAAGTCCGTGGCGGCTGCTCCGAGGTCGCAGCCGAAGTCGGATCCCTTGCATGTGAACGGGGGCTTAGACATAAAAAAATCAATTTAGAAGGCGCATGCACGTGGCGGACGCATTCTGAGCCGGCTCAGTCGCGCCTTACTCAATCCGGCTGCATCCTGCTGATCAGAGGACCCAGGAATTCCAAAATTCATCCACAGCCCTCCATCACCTACCCAGCCACATTTATGTGGCAAATGGGAAGCCTAAAAACACTCTGGAAGAACCACAGGACATTGTGAAGCAGCCGCCCGGATCCACCAATATGGCGTCGCTGCCGGCACACAAGGCCTTACACCAGGGGGGCTATCTTGCAGCTCCCTAGACATCAGAACACTCCACAGACATAGAGGACTGCTCCGCCACTCCAGCAATCCTTTGTACTCCACGGGATGGTGATTTATCCGGTGGTGAGTCGACGTTTTTATCCAGCTCCTCATTAGACAAGGCCATCACTAGTCAGAACAGCCTTCAGGCCTCTCAGGAATTCCTCAGCCCCCAACCCATACACCACCAGCCTGCCTACTCGGGGGACGCTATAATCCTGGCAAGATTCTCTGCATTACTAGAACAGGGCCTAGAAAAAACTAGCAAGAGAATTACAGGGGATCTGAAACAGGAATTCCAGGAACTGGGTGCTTGGATCAATGCAAATGAAAATAAGCTCGATGCCACGGTGGGCAGAATAAATCAAAATACGGATTGCATCTGTGATCTTGAAGCGCGCCTTGAAGAGGCACTGTCCAAAATTGATGATTTGGAGGATTGGTTCCGCAGATACAATTTCCGCATCAGATGTCTACCAGAATCAATAACAGATGTCCAAGAGGCTACCACCACTTTACTAGAAAAATTTGGGCAGTTTTGGGACTTTAGATGAGACACCGGCGAGCACTGCTCAGCATCTCCATCCCTGTATATAACAAAACTGAAGAGAAAAAGGGGATTAAAGAAGGTGTGTGTGTGTGTGTGTGTGTGTGTGTGTGTGTGTGTGTGTGTGTAAACCAACACACATTTGCAAACGCATGTATAAGCTGCAGGCCACTCCACCTCACCCTGTGTATCCTGCAGTCCTAACAATACTCAAACTGAGTGTCTCAAACATGGAAATACATGAATGCTAATGGATGGATGGGAAACAGGTGAGCTTGGAGATGGCCCAATCCTCCCCCAACCTGCTCCCCTCCATGACTGGTATTGAAAAACTAATGGCTATGTAAAAGCCATAGGGTGCAAACTAAAAAATGACCAGCTGGGAAACATACACCCCCATCCCAATAGTATAGATGGTAAAGGCAAATTGGGACTTTAGATGAGACACCAGCCTGTAAAGCAAGCGTCTCCATCCCTGATAACATAGAAAAATGTGGGCAGTTTTGGGACTTTAGATGAGACACCGGCAAGCACTGCTCAGCGTCTCCATCCCTGTATATAACAAAACTGAAGAGAAAAAGGGGATTAAAGAAGGTGTGTGTGTGTGTGTGTGTGTGTGTGGAAACCAACCGGCTCTTAGTTTGCTATACTTACCCACCAGTCTGCTGACAAATCAAATAAACCTGTCTAACATAATAGGTTTAAAACAGGGGTTTAATTAACACACATTTGCAAACGCATGTATAAGCTGCAGGCCACTCCACCACTTTACTGACCTCACTGCTTCCAGATACTCCTGTCAGTAAATTAGATCTGGGCCGTGCTCAGAGAGCCCTTACAGCCCTGCGTCCTGATGGGCTCCCAAGGGACATTATTGTAAAGCCTCATTACTACATGGTGAAGGAAAGCATTATGCAAAAGGCCAGAGAGCCACCCCCAATCCAGCTGCTAGGCCACGAGGTGCAAATATTTGCTGGCATTTCACCTGCAACAGTGCAAAAACACCAGTCCTTTAAACCAATGCTCCAACCTTTACAACAAAAGGGTATTCAGTATCGATGGTCATTTCCATTTCGCCTTATGTTTCCCTACAAGGGCAAATCCTACTCGTTCTCCAGCTTCTCGGATGGAGAAACTTTACTGAAACGCCTGGGTCTCATCACCTCACCTCCCCCATCACCAGATTCTCATGCTTCTTCTACTTTTGGACGTAGCAGGAATGACTGAGGCCACCCAGTCTCACCTTTGTGGACATCTCCTAGAAATACCAGAAGTCTCACACGCCGCCAGTCCAGACCGCCATGAAAAGTTGTTGAGTAACTATCTGTGAATCACTCTTCAGAGAAATTTCTCTGCGGTTCCCTCTTCATATCCTGGGTTCGTCATACACAGTTGCTGAACGTTTGTTTTTAGGTGGTGTTTTCAACTTCCTCCACTGGAGGTCATTAGTCTACCACTGTTGCTTACACAAGCTCTATATTCCTAATGCTTTAGGTATAAACATGCTAATAGTCAGGACATATACTAGGTATTTAACATTCATTCATCGTTGACATTATGGTAATATTTAGCTTGGATTGGGTCGTTGAGTAATGCACCTCACCTATATTCTCACATGAGGCAAGAGCACCTTGCTTCTGCAGGTTAAAAAAAGCAGAGAGCCTCGCTGCAAACGTGGCTCTGTGTTCTCGGCCCACAAACGGCCCTTTCGTCCCCCAAGGTCACAGGACAAGGGTTCTCAGGAGGTTCTAAGAGACCCTGGGTTGGTAATTCAAAAATGGGCTCCGTTGGCCCCGCAGACAAGTCCTCCTCTGACTGAAGGGGCGCCCTCACCCGTACATGGGTTGGGGGAAGTCTTTGCTTCTTTCCGGACCCGTGGAACTTTTTCATTCAAGACAGATGGGTCCGCGAGTTGATCTGGTCTGGTGCAATATCAAGTTTTGGTCCTTGCACCCGGAAAGGTTTTTTCCTTCCAACCTGCGCCTGTCCCCGTATCTGCTTCAGGGCCTTCTCGGGGCGGTTCAGGATCTGTTATCACAAGGAGTCATTGTACCAGTCCCAGAGTCTGAAGGTTTTCAGGGCTTTATTCAAACCTATTTACTGTTCCCACGAAAGAGGGCAAGGTCCATCCAATCTTGGACCTAAAGGCCCTGAACCTCTCAGGCAGAGGGGAATAGCGGTGATGGGTTACCTGGACGATCTCCTTCTGTGTTTCCGTCTGTCATGAAGGACGATCTGGACATCCTGGTGTGAACTCTGCAAGAGTTTGGCTGGACTCTGAATTTTCAGAAATCAGCTCTAACTCCATCCAACAAGCTGGACTACCTGGGTCTGACTCTGAAATCAGCCTCAGCCTGGGTGTTTCTTCCATAAACAAAACTGCTGAAATTGTAGCATGCGAGTCAGCTACTGTTATCCAAACTCTGGTCATCTCTCAGGACTTGCATGCAAGTGCTGGGCCTGATGGTCTCCACCTTCCAAGCAGTTCCATTTGCTCAGTTCCATACCAAACCTCTGCAAAAAGAGATTCTAGCCAAATGGGACAAGAGTCCACGGTCCCTAGACAATCTGATCTTGTGAGCCGGGGTACGAGGGGAATCTCTAATTCGGTGGCTTCGCTCTCCAGTGCTTTGACAGGGAAAGTTCTTTCTTCCCCTGTACTGGATGGTGGTCTCCATTAACTCCAGCCTGTCTGGATGGGGAGATGTCCTGGGCACCGAATCAGCCCAGTGAGTCTGGTCTCAGAAAGAGTCCAGTCTCCCGATCATCCTGGAAATTCAGGCGATTAGGCTTTGCCTCTCCCAGTGGACGGATCGTCTGCAGGGGTGTCCTGTAAGGATTCAGTCGGACAACGCCACAGCCTTGGCATATGTCAGTCATCAAGGGGGCACCAAAAGTGCCCTAGCAGACAAAGAACGATTTGTTCCAGCCCTCTCTGCTATGCATCTTCTAGGGGTGGAAAATTGGCAGGCACATTACCTCAGTCGGCAGGCCCTGAGTCGAGGTTAATGGTCCCTTCACCCGGAGGTGAATTAACAACTGCATCTCCGGTGGGGGACCCTGATGTGGACCTGTTAGCCTCGCGCATGAACTGGAAGGTTCCCAGGTTTGTGACAAGGTCCCGAGACCCTCTAGCAGACCCCGCAGATGCTCTGGTGGCTCCTTGGGGCTAGTATCGTCTAATATATGCCTTTCCTCCGTTACAGCTTCTGCCAAGACTTCTGTGCAGAGTCGAAGCAGAAGGGATTCCAGTAATTCTGGTGGCCCCAGACTGGCCTCGACAGTTTTGGTACGCAAGCCTGGTAGGAGTGGTAGCCGTGCTCCGTGGCAACTCCCTCTCAGAGAAGATCTCTTGGCTCAAGGACCAATCTTCCACCCTGCTTTACAGTCACTGGCTTTAACGGCCTGGCTATTGAAAGGAAATCTACTTCTTGGAAAATTCCCCATCGCGTTTGGAAGGCATACATTGCTTGGTGTGAGTCTCGGGGGTGTGTTTCCCCCGTTCCTTTTCGGTGTCACATCTGCTGGAGTTTCTAGAAAGAGGTGTAGATCAACGTTTGGCCCTGCGCACCATCAAGGGCCAGATTTCAGCCTTGGCAATTTTCTTCCAAAGGCCGTTGGTCACAAATTCCTTGGTTCACACCTTCTTGCAGGGGGTTTGCCACCTGGCTCCTCCAGTATGGTCCCTTGTTCCCCCGTGGGATCCTAATCTAGTACTGTACTCTACTACTGGTACTGTACTACTACAGTAGCTGGCTAAGTTTAGCCCTTTTGAGAAATATGTTTATTGCTGTGTTTTTTCCCACCCCTCATGCTGACACTGCTTTAGGACGTCCCATCGGTCAAAGAAGATATGAAGCCTTGTCTGTCAATGAACGAAAAAGAAAACTGGATTTATGTCTTACTGTAAAATCCTTTTCTCTGATGTTCATCTCCAGACACAGCACCCACCCCTCTGTGGAGTTGGGTTATGTATTCTTCTGACACTGCTTGTTACAAAACTGAGATCCTATAGCAGGAAGTGGGAGTATACCCCCTGGGACTGCCCTATAGGCGTAGTCAAGCATTTTTAACTCTTTTCCGCCTAGTGTCCTACTCCTCAGGAGAGCAGCATAACCCATCTGTCAAAGAAGATATGAAGCTGTGTCCGTCAATGAACATCAGAGAAAAGGATTTTACAGTAAGACAAAAATCCAGTTATTTTATTTGTAAAAAAAAAAACTTTTCAATGCTTTGTACCAGAGAAGTTTAAACAAAAAAGTTGCGGTAGGTATCCATATTTGCTATCGGCAAGTAAGACCCTAAAATAACTTGTCATTTTTTTATTTCTTTACACATTACATTATAACAGTATTAGGTCTTATTTTATTGCCATCTTGTTTGATAACCTTTTCAAGGATTGTAAATCTTTAAAATAAAAAATTTCTTCAAAATATTGAGAGATTTGTGATCATTATTCTAAGCAAAACAATGTGATCTTTATTCTAAGCAAAACAAATTGCGATTCTCATATCCAGAATCGTGCAGCTCTAGGTTGCAGCCTTCTGCATCCAAAACATCTGTACACTTGTGTACAAGTTGTAATATCCAAGGGCGACTAGCTAGATTTTCTATCTCTACCTTTGCCTTGTTTCAGGTTGTTCTACTACCAGCCATACTCTGCCTAGCGACCTTCTGGCATAACTCTTCTCTCCAGGAGGTAGTGTCTTTATTCCACAATGGAAAAAGGTTTACATGTTTTTTTAGACCTTTTCACAGTTTCCTTAGCAGATGGGGGCTTGCGGCCATTCTGATTTTAGATTCACTTTGTCTGCATGTGCATGCCAAGATTTAATCTATGCCATAGCCTCCATCTGGGGGACCTCTTTTGGCCCTCAGTCATCAGGGATAGTTACAAACATTCCCTTCTTTCTGGCACATCTATGCTATCTGCTTTTCTGTGGACACTAAGCATTCCTGTCTGTTGTCCTTCAGTTAAGTCTATCCATTACATCTCAAACATTTCCTGTGGTGCTAGCCTGGCTACGGCCAAAGGACATTCCGAGATGACCACCTGCTAAGGAAGTGGTTGGCAATACTTTTCCAGATCCTGCGTAACAAACTGTTCAGGTTTTTAGAGATTTGTTTGCTGAAGGAATTGCTGTTTTGAAATTGTTCCTCCACTTGGAGTATTTCGGTCTCTGACCGTAATTCTTTCTTTTACGAGATAGCTCCTGACTCTCTGCTCCCATATCAGACTTGCAGTCCACAGACTGTCCAATCTTCTGTTTTTACTTGACAAGTATGGGTTTGTTGGTTGCCTCCCTTGAGGCAGTTTCGTATACGTCAATTCCACTTTGGATTGTTGAAACTCAACATTCTAGCAGAAGCCACAATCTCTGGGCTTGATATCCAGAACCAGGTTTCTTGCCTGGTTGTCTCAGGAATACGCCCCAGAAGCTGAAGTGGAAATCCTTCCTTCCATCAGTCTGGTAAGTTTTCACAATCGATGCCAGCCTGTTTGGCTAGTCCGAGGCTCTTCTTTTGTGCAAGAGATTCTGCTGGTCTCTGCTGAAAGCTCATTTCCACTTTCTACATTTTGATTGGGCATTCCTTTTCAGCGCTGGATCTTTTGACTACAGGTCACCTGATCAGGATTTTTTTTCCAATATTTTTTTTTATTGAAATTTTTGAAAAAGCGTACAAAAAGTTTGAAATTTGAACATTTATCAAAAAAGGGATTAGCGTCAGCAAAGTGTAACCGTAGTAAAATCAATTATTGGATTTCAAAAAATGATGTATACTAGGGATGCACCGAAATGAAATTCTTGGCCGAAGCCGAATAATAATGAAATGCTTGGCCGAAGGCCGAATACCGAATGCGGTGCTTCGCATTTTTTTCCATTTATTTTGCCAATTTTTTCACCATTACAATAATTAAATGGTAAAAATTAGCTTTTTACTATTTTGTGTTGCTTTTCAGATAAATAAATCAAATAACAAAAATACAATTTTAAAATATTCTGTAAATGGTAGCGGTGGCCAGCGAACCTCTCCATGTGGTCACTATGCAGCTGCTCAGGCACTGGACCCAGAAGACTGCGGTGATCAGTGGAGGAGGGGCATTTCCAGCTTCCCCAGGGATCCGTCAGGTATGTACACTGTGCCAGTCTGGACCAATACAAATCATACCCACATGTCGGCTTCAATGTTATTTATTCCTAACCGGAGTGTACTAGTATTACACACAGCGATCACTGTACACATGGAGCACACAGGGGCTCATACACAGTATCTGTGCTCCCTCTTACCAGGCTCCCCCTCGTCCTCCCACAACACATGCGCACACTGCATGCTCCGCTCTTCTCCAGCAGCTCTCTCTGCTCCTGGGGACTCAGCTGGGAGATGCCGAACCAGCAGCGTCCTTCCAACCTCCTCCCCCCCGCATCCATCTCTCTATCACTCTCAGGCTACAAACACAACTTCCGCCCAAACAGAAAGGGTTTCTTCAGGAAACATCGCAAGACTTGAGCCGTCCTCTGTTGTGTATAGAAGAGAGCAACCGGAAGTGACGAGGATATGTGGCGAAGTTTAACTGCCTGGTAAAGCCTGAGGTGTGCACTGTCGTCCTAGTGGTAAAAAGAAATAATTTACTACAGAACTTCATTGTTCGGCAAAATTTATTCGGCCTATTTACTTATTCGGCCGAACACCGGAAGTGCTTTTTTTGGCTATTTTCGGCCGAATAATTTCGGTTGCCGAACATTCGGTGCATCGCTAATGTATACAAATCTAAACATATAGCAATATGCATCTTATAACAGTATCTAGAATTAGCAATCACCAACAATATACATGTATCACATCAGTATGTTAAAAGTCAACTGGAGCCAATCTATCGTTTCCATACTGAACTATCCTGTTCAAGTAATACTCGGAATAACTAAGGAAGAATGAAAGAAAAAGAAAGAAGAGAAATAGGAATAGAGAGAGAGAAAAGAACAAATCAGATCTTGTCCCCCCAGACCCGTCACCTATCACAATTACCTCTCGACACTCAGATAGCCTGAAGATATGCTACCCAGGGCTTCCATACTTTCTCAAACTTAGTTTGACTATCTTTACGGATACTAGACAATTTTTCATTAATCATGATCCAGGAGATTTTATGTTTGACCATCACAATATGTAGCACCGGTGATTTCCATGAACGGGCTATGGTTATTTTAGCTGTTAGGAGGATAAAGAAGATGAGAGTAAGGAAATATCTGGGGGTCTCCTCCGCGAGGTCAGCAAACACCGCCCTGGGAATATTTTGCCCTGTCACCAAATGGATCATGTTGAACACCCTTATCCAAAAGCGCCGGACCCTCAGACAGGACTACCAGACATGATACATATAGCCCACCTGTCCACATCCCCTAAAACACAGGGACTAGGTGCCAGAATACAGCTTCGCCAATCTGGACGGAACCAGATCCCAGCGAGACATCACTTTGTAATTTGCTTTCACTAGGGAGGTGTTAAGTATTCCTCTGTGCACCATATTTGATCATTTTGTCCACTCCTCCTCTTCAAATATTTCGCCCCAGATCCGATTCCCACGCCTTTTGGTATATAAGTTTGTGACTTTGATCATTAAATAAGGCATATAGTGCCGTTATTCCCCCCACCCGGTTCTGACCCATGCAAACACCTGTTCTCGAAAAAAGCTTTCGTGGTTATATCAAACTGATCTTTCACTAAAGTTCGCAGGAAATGAGTAATTTGGTATTAGGTTTCCTAAGGGGGCATCTGTAGTGTTTCTCTAAAATAGCTGTGTGGTCTAATCCCCTTATTATCCAAAAAGTGAGCAATCCTATAAAGACCTTTGTCAGTCCACCAGGTGAACCGACAAGGCCGTTGACCTAGAGGAAAATGAGGATTGTTAAAGGGAGGGGCCGCAGGAGTATGAGGGGATTTTAGAGGGTACAATTTACATGCTATGTCCCAAAGCCGTAGGGAGTGGAACAAAGATGGACACATGACCGCTTTCCGTTCTCTCAGGGATAGCCATAGCAAGATTTGTCCCCAATGACCATGAAATAAAAGTACAACTTTATTTTACATCATCATTAAAAAAGATTTTAAAAAATCAAAGACAAAACCAGCTGGTAGTAACAATACATGCTTGGATAACATGCAAGCATTTACCCACAGATAGCTCCAAAGGAGGGAAGAATAACAATGATATATCATGCATACAGATTACTTAGTGGTGCAAACATAAACTACGCATTTTAAAAAATACTTATTTTCCCTCGTCCTCAAGGGTGTGCAGAGACAATTGAATCTGTTGAGTAGTCCCAATTAATGTTGACATACAGTATAAATAACACTGTGAAGCCTGGTGTATTTTCAAACGCTGTGACAATAAACGCTTAACACATGCATAAAAGAACATCCATGGACTAGAGGTCACCACTAAAAGAATCCCAGCATGTAGCATATAAAACTACAAATAGGGCAGACATGTATTAATGAAGGCCACAAAAGGGAACCCAGGCCGAGAGGCAAACCAGAGAGTCTAAAATAGTACCAAAAACAGGAGAGTAGTAAATAAAAATAACGATAGATTATGAAACCCTACCGTAGGGGGCAGCAACCCATCGATCGCGATCTTCTGGTCAACCGTGGCCAGATAAAGGGTAGATCGCGCCTCTGCAGTGCCAATCCTGGACAAAACCTCTCCTCCCCAGTGCTGTCAGAGTGAGAGCTGGGTGGAACAGAGTGAGAAGTTCCAGTGCCGGGTGGGTCATGTGGGGAGGAAACTTGCCCTGCCCATGCTGTAGGGGGCCTGTTTTGCCTCCCTGTCACACTCCCCATGCAAAATGCCGGAGTTAGACTTGGATCCCGCAGTGTCCCTCCATCTTGTGTCCCGCAACCGAGTGGTGGAATGCTTGCTCCTCTACTCAGCTTGCACCTTGTCTTTGGTTCCACGCTCCTCTGCTCTCAATTGGCTGGGACGAAGTTTTGAGTTTTTTGTGCGCTAAAGAGCAGAGTGGAAGAATGGGGTGAGAGCAGCCTGGGAATGTGGTGAGAATGGTTTGTGCTGACAATCGGGCGGAATGGACACTGAACTGTCACAGGGCTATGTGAGGCAGGAGGTGGAGAGCGCCGCCTGGTAGCCAAGACTGCTGTCACTGGTAAGGAAAGAAGCTGGTCGGGCCTGTGCCACTTATTAGGGACACTTATTAGGGACCCTCTGTACCCTCCACCCTGCTCACAACACTGATAGCTGGGAACAGAGACCCATTGCCCCCCATCCTTCTTCATAAGACACACTGACAGAAAAATCCTCAAAAAATGACTAGGATTGGGGGGGATCTGGATGAGTGAATCTGTCATTACCGGGAAGTAGAGCCTCCCTTTTTACATTAGGGTATTTGTTACTAGGGGGGTCATTTGTCATAACTGGGGGGGGGGCATTGCTCATGTGCCCTGGTTGCTGCCATCCCCATGCTCCAGGTGGCATGTGCTTCATTTTCTTCCTACAGCCACTGAAAGCCAATTTCTCCTCCTCTCCCTTGCTACATTAAGCAGCTGCAGGGGGAAAATACAGCCAGACGGTTCTAGTAGATGCCGCCCCTCCTCTCTTTCTGCCCCCCCCTTCCCTGTGTCCCCCCCCCCCCAATCCCTGCAGCGCTGCTGCCTTCCCTCTTCTCCCGCCGACTGCTGATTCTTCAGTTTGTGAACTAATAAGAAGCCGCTGGGCCCAGAGCACTTTCCATTCATTCACTGTCCAGTGCAGCTGTGGCTGCAGAGAAGGTGACTTGGGGAATCTCTGTCCTCACTCCCTGTCTCTCAAAATTAAAAATGTTTAGATCCCTGATATTTCACCAAAGCCCCCAATGGTGTTCCTAAAAAAATTGTAAAAAAAAATAAAATTATAATAAAAACTACTGACACCGTCCACTGCCCTACTGACACTTTCTATTGCCCTACTGACTGACACTGTCCACTTTTAGGGTAGGCTAAATTTATTTCTCTTTCCTCCATTGATTGACACAGCTCCTGATTCTTCTTAACCATTGGGTTATGCTGCCCCCTACAGGAGTAGGACACTAGGCAGGAAAAAGCTTGACTACGCCTATGGGCAGTCCCAGGGGTATACACCCACTCTCAGCTGTAGGCACTCTGTTTTTTTCTGCCTAGTCTGGAATAAGTAAACCAAAAAGTAGTGTTGCGCCAGTCATGTGCACACATAGTGTAATAAAACTCAAAATCAGTGTCCACTATATAAGACAGTTGAGTAGAAGAGAATCCTTTTGGGTGTACGAGACCAAAGTATTGTCTCAACATCGACTTCAACCTCAACTGCTTTATTAGTAATAAAGCATTCTGGTATTGTTTTAGACATCATTTTTTATTGATAGCTTTTTATCTGTATTTTTAATGATGATCTTCTGGTTCTGCAAGATTTGATGTATTTCTGTTTTAGTCATGGGGATTTTTCTGATATATGCATTTTATTGTTTTTTGCATTTATTGTTTTTTAATGCGTTTTAAAAGTTGATGCGTTTTTAGATTACAATATATGCACCTTTATAGATTTAATGCATTTTTAATCAATTAGAAGTTTTATCATGTATTTATATATTTATTATGAATTATCATTTAATAAAGTGTAATATTGGTAAAAGATCGGTATATACTAGGAAGAGATGAGCTCCGGCATGCAGTCTCTGATAAATGTAAAGCGATAGATGCATTGCATCTGCTCTATTCTCTATTCAATCCGGTATAGCGATGTGGCACCAGGGAATGAATGTGAATATTCTTATTTCCGGGGTCCTGAACTGCATAGAAGGCACAGGGAGGGCAATATGTAAATAGATCCAATCAGCTTCATGTGAGGGGATCCAGCCCGGCCACTTAAGGCGCAGCACACCATGCAGTCTCCACCCCTACCGAGGAAGTCAACGCCTGTGGTTGGGCTTCGACGTCACGCATATAGGGGACAGAGCCTGCGTGCTGGAAGCTGTCTCTTCCTAGATACCGTTTATGCTGATTGCTATGTGCTTTGGAAGCGCCACCTTTGTGAGTACTATTCCTTTTACTCAATAAAGCGGTTTACTGCAACCATACAAAGAGAACTAGATCTCTTCCTTTGTTCCCCCTTTATGTTTATCGGTGAGAATCCCTCTGGAGGTGATAGGCTATCCATAGCCTTTACTATCTGAAGGTCCCTGTGTATATACAACGCTGTGATTGACCCAGCAGTGGGTCTATAGTGGAGGTGAGAGACCAATTCACCTGGTGGTGGGATTGCACTAATCACGAAAGCACTAATTAAGTTTTGCACAAGATTCTTTTGGACACGTGGATTCACCGTTTATTTGATTGATTGTATGGACATTGGAACATGTATGGACACTGATTTTGAGTTTTATTACACTATGTGTGCACATGACTGGCGCAACACTACTTTTTGGTTTATTTAGTTTACATTGTGTGGTTTAGACACTTTTAGTGTGTGCAGCCAGTCTTTACATCATTTGATTATTGCACCATTCACTATTGATATTTTTTTGCTTTTGCATTTTTTTGTTATATAGTCTGGAATAAGGACCTAGTTCCTTGCTGGGATCTCTGATACTGGCATTTTTTTCATTTTAAACTGAATGTTTTTCCTCTTCTTATTTTGTACCTGTGAGAACTACAATCAAGTGCCGGACTGGGCGACTAACTGGATAATATAGGTCCTTAGGGTCGCCCAAGACCGGCCATCGAGCACGTGTAGACCATAGCTCTGCGCTAGGTTGGCCACGACATATCCCTACTGGACAGGGGCTGGCCTGCGGGTTTAACGTCTCGCGAGGACGCATACGAACTGGGTTCGGCCTGAGTCGCAGCGTTTCCTTCTGGACGACAGAACCCACATTACAATGGAGCGGTGTCCTGTCCAGAGCGGTGCCCATCCTGTTCCTTGTGTGGTAAGTAGCTGTCCCCCCCCCCACTACCGCTGAAAGGTTTTGGGAAGGTACGTGGGCCCCTGCCCCCTCCCCCCCCCCCCCCAGCTCTTCTAAAATTTCGGTCACTGTGGGTCTTTACGCCCTTAAAAATAGAGGCCGCAAACTACTAGTCCATGTGGCCGAGTCGGGCGTCGCCGTTGGGGGGTAGCCCCAATGTGCATAGCTGAAGCCCCCACTCTTTCTTTGATCTTCCGCCAGGCTGAGGATCCATGCAATTGCGGCTGGGCCCCTACAAAAAATTAAGCCATGGTTTGAGGCCTGCTGGGCCATATGATCAGCTTGGCACCTCCCTTGGACTGGGTGGTGCTGCGAGGGCGCTTTATTTTTATGACAGTCTTACCGCCATTATTGTGTGGGGCACCTGCCTTGTTTTAGCGAAGGCAAACGCCCCCCTTTTAACGGGGCTATGCCCTAATATGTTCTCTATGGAGTGCTCGGAGGGCGACCCCCTTGTTTTTTGTGGGGTCCAATAGGTGATCCATTTGTGGACCCTTGGCTGGCGTCCCCTTTGCGGGATCACAGTCCGCAGCTCAGTATATAGCTCCCCCCGAGGAAGACATGTGGTCCCTGTGTCGTCACGCGTAGGAGAAGGGCAAGGACGGACGGAGCACTGCACCGAAGCTCGGTGAGACTGATGGCATCCAGCGTGCGCTGTGTATCTAAGGCGGTGCTGATCGGTCTCCCCCGTTATACCACCACGATTTCCATCATCTCTAAAGGCGATTGTATATGTGCATGCTATGCACCTGCTAATGTGAGTGAGACCATTATATATCTTTTTCAATAAATGCTTGTTTGAAGGATTTCATGCACTATTGCAAGTCTCTGTTTCCATAATATGTCACATTGAATGATACTGCAAGCCGGTTCTCAGCTGTGGATAAGAGGAGTTTTAAAGTTACACTGAATGATATTGCAAGCCGGATCTCAGCTGTGGATAAGAGGAGTCTTAAAGATGCGGATGGTTGTCTCATAGGATCTTTTTACTCATGCGTTTTTTATAAAGAGCTGAGGTGAGCGTCCATTCACAAGGGGGTGCACGGTTGTGGCTGTCTACTGTGACACTCTGGTCACACATCTTTGGGAGCACAGATCACTTTTATGATTGTTTGGACTATATCCATTTATTAATTTTCAGCACGTTTATTTATCCTATGGTTGTCTCATAGGATCTTTTTACTCATACGTTTTTTATAAAGAGCTGAGGTGAGCACCCATTCACAAGGGGGTGCACGGTTGTGACTGTCTACTGTGACACTCTGGTCACATATCTTTGGGAGCACAGATCACTTTTATGATTGTTTGGACTATATCCATTTATTAAATTTCAGCACGTTTATTTATTATTTCACACTGGACTTTTTTACATCTTTTTCACTTTTATATACTTACCTTTATTTATATATATTTATTGGCACTATTTAGCACTTTAATATTGCATATTACACACGGATCTGATATATGTAGTGCAATTTATGATTATATATCCGTGCAGCACTGTTTATTTACTTAACGCCAATGCTCCTTGGCTTTAATGGCTTGGCTGTTGAACGCCAGGTGCCGAAAGTTTGAAAGGTGTGTTTGAATCAGTGATTCCTATGCAAATAAAAGCTTGGAAATCTGCCTCTAGGAAGACCATCATACGTGGAAGACATACATTGCGTGGTGTGAGTCTTTTGGAGTTCATCCTCGCTCCTTCTCGGTGGATCAGATCTTAACCTTTCTTTTATGGAGGGTTGAACAAAAATTGACTTTGAGTACCATCAAAGGCCAGGTATCGGGTTTTGGTGTTTTTTTTTTCCAACAACCTTTTTCCACACACTCCCTGGTGCGTACCTTTTCTTCAGGGTGTCTGACCTTTGGTTCCTTCAGTGCTGGCTCCGTTGCCACCCTGGAATCCTAATTTGGTGCTTTCAGCTCTACTAAAGCTTCTCTTTTAAAATATTTGGGAGGTTTCCTTGCTTACGTTGCCCCAGAAGGTGGCCTTCTTTGGGAGCTATCATCTCTGCATGCAGGGTGTTGGCACTGACGGCGTTATCCTGTCGTTCACCTTATGGTGCTTCACAAGAATAGGATGGTGCTTGCCTCTGTCCGTCATTCCTTCCCAAGGTGGTCTCTGACTGTCATTTGAATGAAGACATTGTATTGCCTTCCCTGTGTCCCAGGCCTTAACATCTGAAGGAAATTGCCTTGCATGTCTTGAATGTGGTCTGGGCAATTAGGGTGTACCTGGCAGCTATGGAGTCTGTTAGGAAGTCAGACTCTATTTGCACTCACAGACGGACCTCACAAAGGGTTGTCTGCTTCTTCTGCGACCACATCCAGACGCATCAGACAGACGGTGGTTCATGCCTATTGCATCAGAAGTCAGGTCCCTCTTTTCCCTGTTTAGGCACACTCTACTAGGGTGCTTAGTGTCTCCTGGGCTTCCCGTCTTCAAGCGTCAGTGACGCAGGTTTTGCAAAATGTCCACCTGGTCGTCGGTGAACACTTTTACAAATTTTTTTGTAACGTGGTTGTGTTGGCACCTGCGGATGCTTCTTTTGGCCGCAAGATTTTGCTGGGTGCTGTTTAGAGGACCTGGTCCTCTTTGAGGGTATATTGTTCTCCAGTTGTTTATGGTTGAAGTCTATTTTACCTGATTGGCTATGGTTAGCCTTGGGAATTTTTTTCTGATGTTTTCCCAACCCTCATGTTTAACACTGCTTTGGGACGACCCAATGGTTAAGAAGAATCAGGAGCTATGTTCGTAAATGAACGAAAGAAAAAATGGGATTTCTTCATCGTACATCACGGGACACAGAGCAGGTAATAATGACTATCTGGGTTATAAACGCTACCTTTAGGTGAATGGACACTGGCAACCAATAGACAGGAAGTTCCTCCCATATAACCCCTCCCATACAGGAAGAATCTCCGTTTTTTCCCCAGTATCTTGAAGGTGGTGGTCATGGCTGTTAAAGCTCTTCAATCCTAAGAATGATGTCCCAGCTTAGGGGCATTCTGATCGGATCCATTAGAATGGCTAAGCACTAAAAAGATGGTACCCGAGCCTCGGCTAAGAAGACCCAAGGTTTTCCCTGTAATGTGACCCATCTGGGCGCTGGACCCTCATAAATGGAACCCTGGTTATTTATTATCTCAAGGAGTTTACCAGCAGGGTGCTTTACAGGTCCAAGGGTGTGGACCCCATTAAAAAAAGAGGACTCGGTCCTTGAAGGTCCAATGACTGACAAAGCCCGCCATGATGGTTGAAGTTTGGGACCTCTAAGTATCCTGCGGCGGGACTGGTAAGTTTTTCCCTCTCTTTTAAAAAAAAAAAAAAAGAGAGATCTGTCGTTTTGTCTTTCTCCCAGTGGCCACTAAGGGCAGTGTACTGTTCATGTATTGTGTACTTCTCAGGAGTATTTGACGTGTCTCCTCCAGCCACTAGAGGGCGCAGGTTCATTCAGTATGTCCTACTCCTGTATAGACAGGAAGTAGGACGGCCATTTTTGATGAACCATGTGGGCTGAAGGATCAGCAAGGCATCTGAGACATAACTTCAACCCATGGATACATTTCTATGGGAGAGCTAGGTGACCAGTCAAGGCATAAAGGTATATTTGTATACTTCTGCTTAATCCGGTTGGCTTGTACAACTGTCGGTCGATACACCCCTGTACGGGTATCAGTGCACTTTAAGGAGTTATGTCCCCAGAATAGCGTGCATTTGGTCTGCAGGAACTTATTTTTAGGCTGTTTTTAAGCAGCATTAAGGCTGTATTGGCGGAAGAGGAGATTTTCTGGCTTCCATAGATATCAAGGATGCATACCTCCATGTACCAATTTTCTAGGCTCCCTTAGAGGTTCCGTGGTTTGCAGTAGGACAGTGACATTTCCAGTTTGTAGCTCTACCATTCGGTCTGGCTACAGCTCTCCGGGTGTTGACAAAAGTCTTGGCCCCGGTGTTAGCCTTTCTAAGGCCCCAATGCATCTTTGTCATCGGTTACCTGGACGACCTTCTGTTAAAGAATCGTTCAAGCTTAGGGCTAACAAAAGACGTGTCCCTAACGGATCAAGTGCCTAGAGGATTTGGGTTGGATTATCAATCTAGAGAAATCGACCTTAAAGCCTGTTCCAGTCTTGGAATATCTGGGTCTGGTTCTCGACACAGTTCAGGCAAAAGTTTTTTTTTTTTTTGCTGTCAAAAAAGGTTGTAGCCCTAAGAAGTCTGGTTTGGTTCGTAGGGAGGAAAAAGTTTCCCTCCATAAGACTATGCATGATACTATTGGGCAAAATGGTGGCCTCTTTCGAGGCAGTCCCTTATGCTCAATTCCACTCCTAAATGTTTCAGTACAGTATTCTCTCTGCTTTGAACAAGAAGGTCCAAGCGTTGGATTCCTCTATGTCTCTTGCTCCAGGGGTCAAGCAGGATCTGTCTTGGTGGATGGTTCTCATCAACCTAAGCAAAGGAAAATCTTTTTCGCCAGTAACCTGGCAGGTTGTAACCACAGACGCCAGCCTTATCAACTGGGACTGTTTTGGAGGGTCTTTCTGTTCAAGGGACTTTGTCTCAGGTAGAGACTCTTGCCCATCAACATCTTGGAAACCAGGGCAGCCCATATGGCGCTGTGTCATTGGACAACCAGGTTGCAGGGGTGTCCTGTCAGACTTCAGTCCGACAATGTGACCCTGGTGGCTTATATCAGCCATCAGGGGGGCACCAGGAGCCAATTGGTTCAAAAAGAGGTGAACCATATAATGACATGGGCAGAGAGGTATGTTCCATGTTTGTCAGCAGTATTCATCCCGGGTGCAGACTTTCTAAGT
Organism: Pelophylax lessonae; assembly: GCF_965119305.1. Classification (NCBI taxonomy): domain Eukaryota; kingdom Metazoa; phylum Chordata; class Amphibia; order Anura; family Ranidae; genus Pelophylax; species Pelophylax lessonae. The sequence goes on from NC_138771.1 coordinate 497,932,412, forward strand.
CAGCAATTGTGTCCAGGAGAATGGTCCTTGCATCCTGAGGTGTTTCAGCTGATCTGTCAACATTGGGGTACTCCCAACGTGGATCTATTGGCATCCAGGTTCAACAACAAGCTGGACAGTTTTGTGTCCAGAACCATGGATCCAATCGCTATCGGAACAGATACCTTGGTGAGCCCTTGGTCACAATTCACCCTGATATATGCATTTCCTCCGATCCAACTTCTGCCACGGTTGTTGAACAGAATTCAGGTGGAAGAGAAGCCAGTGGCTCCTGTGTGACCCAGGAGGCCTTGGTTCTCAGAGGTTGTGAGGTTTAGCAGTAGGGGAGCCATGGTTGCTTCCATGTCATTCAGATCTGCTCTCCCTAGATCCCATATTCCATCCTGCTTATGGTCGCTGAATTTGAAGGCCTGTGTATTGAAACCAGAATCTTGAAGGATCGGGGGATCTTGGGCTCTGATTTGGCTACATTAATTAATGCCAGTAAACCCGTCTCTAGGAGAATCTATTATAGAGTTTGGAAATCCTATATCACTTGGTGTGAATCCAAGAAATGGCATCCTTGTAAGAATGTAATTTTTGAAATTTTTGCTTTTCTTCAGGTAGGGGTGCTCCTAAAATTGGCATTAGGGACCATTAAAGGTCAAGTCTCAGCCTGGTCGTTTTTTTTTTCCAGAGACCTTTAGCGACGCACACTTTAGTGCGAACATTTTTACAAGGTGTGATTTGCATGGTTCAGCCAATTAAGCCACCCCTGTGTTCTTGGGATCTGAATCTTGTACTCTCTGCGCTGCACAGACAGCCCTTTGAACCTATCAGGCAGATTCCCTTGGTATTATTCTTAAGGAAATTGGTCTTTTTGGTTGCTATAACCTCGGCCAGGAGGGTCTCAGAGTTAACGGCTCTTTCTTGTAGAGAGCCATTTTTGATCCTTTATCAGGATAAAGTGGTCTTTTGGCCTCATCCATCCTTTTCGCCTAAAGTAATACTGTATCAGGTTTTCAGCTACCCAGGATATGGGGAGATCTAACTTGTCTGCCTTCCTTTTTTTCAAAATCCTCACACTCCAGAGGAAAGATTGTTGCATTCACTAGATGTGGTTCATGCAGTTAAAGTCTATTTGAAGTCATCTGCACTAATCCGTAATACCGATGCCTTTTTTGTATTGCCGGAAGGGCCTAGGAAAGGCCAAGTGGCAACTACTTCCACTATCTCTAGGTGGATTCGTCAAGTCATTCTTCAAGCTTATAGCTTAAAGGGAAAGATTCCGCCTTTTAGGTTAAAATCACATTTTACCAGGAGGGTGAGTGCTTCTTGGGCAGTACATCATCAAGTATCTATGGCTCAGATTTGCAAAGCTGCTACTTGGTCTTCAGTTCATACATTCACAAGGTTTTATCAAGTGGATGTTAGAGCTGGAGAAGGGGCTCAGCTTGGTATAAGCATTTTAAAAGCAGCACTATAAGTTCCTATTGTTCTTTGCCCAGGGGTGGTTAGGGGATTCTGTGTCCCCTCCCCTTAAGGGCATTGCTTTAGGACATCCCAGATAGTCATTTATACCTACTCTGTGTCCAGTGATGTACGATAAAGAAAATAGGATTTTTCCTACAGCTTACCTGTAAAATCCTTTTCTTGGAGTACTTCACGGGACACAGAGGTCCCTCCCCTCTTTTTTCTGGGATCTCCATTGCTTGCTTCAATAACAGAGGTTCTTCCTTTATGGGAGGGGTTATATGGAAGGAACTTCATGTCTATTGGTTGTCAGTGTCCATTCACCTAAAGGTAACGTATAACCCAGATAGTCATTACTACCTGCTCTGTGTCCTGTAATGTACGATAAAGAAATATGTACTGTTACTGTAATAATGACATTGGCAGGGAAGGGGTAAACCTAGGGGTGATCAAAGGGTTAAGTGTGAGCCTAGGGGAGTGTTTACTAACTGTAAAAGGGATGGGCTAGTGCTCTGTGTCCCATGATGTACTCCAAGAAAAGGATTTTACAGGTAAACTGTAGGAAAAATCCTATTTTCTTAACTTACCGTTAAATCCATTTCTCTGTTGTTCATTGACGGACACAGCACCCACCCCTCTGTGGAGTTGGCTTTCTTCTGACACTGCTTGTAACAAAACTTAGTGCCTATAGCTGAGAGTGGGTGTTTACCCCCTGGGACTGCCCATAGGTGTAGTCAAGCCTTTTCCTGCCAAGTGTCCTAATCCTGTAGGGGGCAGTATAACCCAATGGTTAAGAAGAATCAGGAGCTGTGTCCATCAATAAACATTGGAGAAATGGATTTTATGGTAAGTCAAAAATCCTATTATTTTTACAATGACATTTATTTTATTATATTTTTCTAAATTTTTCTTGCTATCTACTCAGGCCTTGCTAGCTAATTTCCTAAAAAAGAAAAGGCCACCAAACCCTGGTGATCTTTGAAGGCTGCTGAAACACGCAGGTGCCCGCCCCCGGATGAATAGACGTCGGGAAAGCATAGGGAGGCCCTCACATTCACCAAGAAAACCACAACCAAACTCAGGAGCCCCTTAAGCAGGAGCCACAAAAGAAGTACTCAGGGCTTCAATATCCCTACTGGTCAGTTTGAAAAAGGCAGACAAGTTAGATCTCAAACTAGGGTAGGAGAAAACATCAGATTTTTTTCTTAGGGTAGTGTAGTCAAATAGAGTAGGCTCGTCCACACTTATCAGGAAAGCATACAAATCAATTAGATTCCTGGTATATAATCAGGATAAAATCGTTCGGCAAAGTTGATGGATTCATTCGGCTCCAAAACGGCCATAAGACCTTACACAGCCTTAGACTTAGCCTCAGTCAACCCTGTTTTCTGATGAGTGTTCTTTTTTGGCATGTAATCCCTTCTTAAGCAATAACTTCCAGGCAAATAGATGTAAATCTTTGATAGTCTCAAATTTGTACAAATAATTGGTTGGACAAAAATTGACACCCCAGGACAACAAATGCATTTCATCCTGGGTCAATATGTGTAAAGACAAATTGACTATATTCTGCTATCTCTGTGCCTGGTTTCTTCATGTATGTGTCTATGCCTTTCCCCAGTCGGTGTTAATGTGTCTGAACGGGCGTTGCTTAAAAAAGTCCCCTGCTTGGGTTTAGGAGTAGCCCCCTAATCTTTAACTGCAACCAAGTTGTGCCTGTCCTGAGAGTGATCAGAACCAACACCTGAAGAATAGGAAAGAAAAATACCCATCACCTCACATCATGCAATACCTGCCCCTACCTGTTGAGGAGTGTCCTTAGAGTGCAGATTAACATGCATGGGTGGTCCAGATGTGGGCTTCTTATGTCGTTGTCTTGGATTTGCACTTGCCCCTAGAATATTTGCATCGAATCTGGGAGGGCATAGACACAGATGAAGATCCAGAGAGAGAATCGAGGGATAGATAATTAAGCTTTTTTTCTAAATGTGGAACTGTCCAATCCCTAGTCTTGTTCCTATGTTGTTGATTAAACGATTTACAGCCTTTTCCCTCTTGAAAAGCTGTATAATCCTGCCAAAGCAGAACACTGTTTGAGGTTTTTCTTCCATTCCTTTTTTAACCACTTCCTGCCCACCATATAAGAGAATAACGACCTAAGTGGTTAAACTATCCTGACTGGTCGTCATATGATGTCCAGCAGGAAGAGCAGCTAATTCGAGCCCCGGGGGTGCGCATTGCGACGATCGGGGATAACAGCCTATCCCTGATCAGGGTAAACAGCCAATGAAATTGTCTGTTTACCACGTGATTGGCTGTGTCCAACATTACTGTGCACCACCACCCCCCCCCCCCCCACCACCAATAAAGAGAACCTGTCATCATCTGGATCTGTCACAACACATCTGGATTGGTCACAGACCATCTGGATCTGTCAAAATCTGTCACACAGGCCCACCATCAGTGACCAAATCTGGATCTGTCACACAGGCCTGCCATTAGTGACCTGCCACATAGTACCGCCATCAGTAATAATATACACTAATTTGGGCTAATTTTGCCAAAGATATGTAGCAGTATAAAGTTTGGCCCAAATTTATGAAGAAAAATTACTTATTGGCAACATTTTATAATATAAACTAAAAAACAGTTTTGTTTTGTTTTTTTTTCAAAATGTTCGCTCTTTTTTTGCCTATATCGCAAAAAATAAAAAACCCAGCGGTGAAATACCACCAAAAGAAAGCTCTATTTCTGTGGAAAAAAATGGACTGGAATCCTGAACCTCAAGGCACTAAACTGCTTTGTGCGGGTGCATAAGTTCAGAATGGAGTTTATTCGCTCGGTGGTGGCTTTCCTGCATCAGGGGGATTTTCTTGGCTCTATCGACATCAAGGATGCTTACCTTCACACTCCCAATATGTGCCTGTCACCAGTGCTTCCTACACTTTGCCGTGGGAGAGGAGCATTATCAGTTTGTGGCGTTACCCTGCTCCTCGGGTCTTCACAAAGTGTTAGCACCAGTGCTAGCATTGGTGCACCAATGGGGGATTGCAGTACTGGGCTACTTGGATGACCTCCTTCTGCGAGCGGAGTCTCCTACTGCTTTGGTGGAAAACCTGGAGATCAACGTACGAACTCTGAGGGAGTTCGGCTGGATTCTGAATTTTCAGAACTCTGCTCTGGTTCCGTCCACAAAGCTGGACTATCTGGATCTGACTCTGGACTCAGCCTTAGCCAAAGCGCTCCTTTCTCTGGACAAACTTCAAAAACTGCAGGCTGCAATTCGTCTTCTGCTCTCTAGCACATGGTCATCCCTCTGGACTTGCATGCACGTGCTGGGCCTGATGGTGTCTACCTTTGAAGCGGTTCCGTTTGCACAGTTCCATTGAAGGTCCCTGCAAAGGGAGATTCTGGGCAAATGGGACAAGAATCTGAAGTTTCTGGACAATCAGATCCGGCTGAGGCGGAGAACGAAAGAGTCCCTGATATGGTGACTTCGGCTCGGCAATTCCTTCCTCCCCTTGTATTGAATAGTGCTCACCATGGATGCCAGCCTGTCCGGCTGGGGATGCATCCTCAGCAAAAATTCTGCTCAGGGGGTCTGGAACATTGGAGGAGTCCAGACTACCGATCAATGTCTTGGAACTCCGAGCGATCAAACTGTGTCTGGAACATTGGAACGATCGTCTTCAGGGTTGTCCAGTGTGCATTCAGTCGGACAATGCCATGGCCGTGACTTATGTGAATCACCAGGGGGGCACAAGAAGTATCCTGGCAGCTCTGGAGGTAGCCGTCGTTCTAAAGTGGGCAGAACGGTTCATTCCAGTTCTCTCCACTGTACACATTCCCGGGGGGGAAAACTGGCAGGCAGACTACCTTAGTCGGCAGGTGTTTGACCAAGGGGAGTGGTCCTTTCATCGGGAGGTGTTTCATCGGTTGTGTCTTTGTTGGGGCATCCCCGAGGTAGATCTGTTTGCGTCTCGGCTCAACAGAAAGGTGCAGAGGTTTTTGGTTCGGTAACGGCATCCTCTGGCGGACGCCACTGACGCGCTGGTGGCCCCGTAGGGTCAGTATCGTCTGATTTATGCCTTCCCTCCTCTCAAGCTTCTACCAAGACTTCTACGCAGGATGGAGGAAGAAGGGATTCCGGTCATCTTAGTGGCTCTGGACTGGCCTCGGCAGGCTTGGTAAGCCGATCTGGTGCAGCTGGTCACCGACGTTCCTTGGAAGTTTCCTCTCAGGGAGGATCTGGTGTCCCAAGAACCAATCTTACATCCTGCTTTACAGTCGCTGGCTTTGACGGCTTGGCTGTTGAACGCCAGGTGCTGATGGACAGAGGTTTGTCTGAGTCGGTGATTCCAACGCTGTTAGAAGCTAGGAAATCTACTTCTAGAAAGATCTACCATCGTACATGGAAGACATACATTGCTTGGTGTGAGTCTCTTGGGGTTCATCCTCACTCTTTTTCGGTGGCTCGCATCTTGACCTTCCTTCAACAAGGAGTTGAGCAAAAGCTGACCTTGAGTACTATCAAGGGCCAGGTGTTGGCCTTAGCGGTCTTTTTTTTCAATGGCCGTTGGCCACACACTCTCTGGTGCACACTTTTCTAAAGGGATTTAGGTACTTGGACCCTCCAGTGCGTCCTCTGTTACCACCTTGGGACCTCAATTTGGTGCTCTCAGTTCTCCAGAAGCCTCCTTTTAAGAATCTTCAGGAAATTCCCCTGCTTGCGCTGTCCCAGAAGCTGGCCTTTTTGGTGGCTATTGCCTCTGCGCGCAGAGTGTCAGAATTGGCGGCGTTATCCTGTCGTTCACCTTACTTGGTGGTTCTTCGCCCGGTCCATCATTCCTTCCAAAGGATGTCTCTGATTTTCATTTGAATTAAGACATTGTGTTTCCTTCCCTATGTCCCAGGCTAAAATATGCAAAGGAAATTGCCTTGCATGCCTTGGATGTGGTCCAGGCAATTAGGGTGTACCTAGTAGCTACAGAGTCTTTTAGGAAGTCAGACTCACTGTTTGTGCTCACAGATGGGCCTCAGAAAGGGTTGTCCGCTTCCTCTGCGACCATTTCCAGATTGATCAGACAGACGGTGAATCAGGTATTGTCTTGTCAACCTTATCTGGTGGTTCAAAGAGATAAGGTGGTTCTTCGTCCCTGTCCGTCATTCCTTCCTAAGGTCGTCCCTGATTTTCATTTGAATTAAGACATTGTGTTGCCTTCCCTATGTTCCAGGCCTAACATCCTAAGAACATTTCCTTGTGGATCGGGGCAATCAGGGTGTACCTGGCAGCTACAGAGTCTTTTCGGAAGTCAGACTCACTATTTATACTCACGGATGGGCCTCAAAAAGGGTTGGCTGCTTCTGCTGTGACCGTTTCCAGATGGATCAGACAGACAATGTCAGGTTCCTCCTTTTCCCTGTCAAGGCACACTCTACTTGAGCGCTCAGTGCCTTCTGGGCATACCACCATCAGGCGTCAGTGACGCAGGTTTACAGGGCGACCACCTGGTTGTTGGTGAACGCTTTCACAAAGTTCTATAAAGTAGATGTGTTGTGTTCTGGACATTTTATAGATAGGCAACTCCTATCCTCATATTGATTAGTGGTTCCAAATAATAACTACCGCAGCAGGGAACAGACACAAAAAGATACACTCCGCATTTTTCCAAAATAACTGTTCTTTTATTTGACGCAGTTGAAGGCTTTTATACACATAATTACGTAGGTATCACATTAATATTGCAATGTAAGACATGTCCTTGCTATTGATGAAGGAGCGCCGCTGCACATGTCATCGCAGCCAGCCAGCTCGGAAACACGTCACGCATAGTGACGGCACTTTCTCCTCCAGGACGGTGTTTGCGATCCAGGCCGCAATATCAGCTTGTCCTCCTACCAGCCAACATCTATTGGGAAGTCCCTGCTATCGATTCAGCCGGCGATTCTATCACAGAGCACGGACTCCCTCCCTCGTCCTCCACCGGTGCCTGAGGAAATCGGACGCTTCACACTGGACATCTATTACAGGCTTACTTACTCCTCTACATTTGTGAGTGGTTTTCTGCTTATTTTCTTTTTTCTTTTTTTTTATGTGCACCATTTTGAGGGTGTAGTGTTCTTTTCAGGTGGGCTCCAGTTTTTTTGGTTGAGCTCCTGTTTACCTGGTTGGCTATAGTTTAGCCTTGGGAATTTATTTTTCGCTGTTCCCACCCCTCATGTTTAACACTGCTTTTGGACATCCCAGTGGTTAAGATAATCAGGTGTTGTGTCCGTCAATGAACGAAAGAGAAAATGGGATTTTTGGCTTACCGTAAAATCCATTTCTCTGATGTTCATTGACGGACACAGCACCCACTCCTCTGAGGAGTTGTAATTCTTCTGACACTGCTTGTAACAAAACTGAGTACCTATAGTACCCAATGTTTAAGAATATCAGGAGCTGTGTCCGTCAATGAACATCAGAGAAATGGATTTTACAGTAAGTCAAAAATCCCATTTCTCTTTCGTTCATTGACAGACACAGCTCCTTATTTTCCTAACAGTTTGTCTGTGATGCCTCTTTGGATGCGGCTCCCTTGATTTTGAGACTGTCTCTGCAGTGGTCCTTTGGCATATTATCTGACTGAAATGCTGGTCTGCGGATTAGACTTCTAAAAAGGCCTTATCTGATCTCCCATTTGTGGGGGATAGCCTGTTTGGAACCTCCTTGGATGACATCATTAAGAGCCTCACTGGGGGGAAGAGTACTCTTCCTCCGCAGGCTTCCAAGGGCAAGGAGCCCCGTCCTAGATGGGGCCATTCTTCTCAGCTCATGAGAGGCCTTTTCGTCCCTCAGGGTCTCTAGACAAGGGTTATAAGCCCTTCAGGGCCTCTGCCACGGGTTCCAAGAGGACCTGGTCTGGCAAGTCATGAGCAGGGTCTTGCAGACCTGCGGACAAGGCTTCCTCTGCATGAAGGGGCACCCTCACCCATATCTAGGGTGAGGGGACGTTTTCGCTGGTTTCTGGATCCGTGGACCTCTCTAGTAAAAGACAAGTGGGTACACAAAGTAATTCGGTCCAGCTACAAGATCGCGTTATATCTTCCGGAAAAGTTCCTCCCTTTCAACCTGCGCTTGTCCCCTGATCGCTTACGGGGTCTTTTTGAGGCGGTGCAAGGCTTGTTACTTCAAGGGGTGATTGTTCCAGTTCCGACTTTGGAATGTTTTCAGGGGCATTACTCAAACCTGTTTACAGTTCCCAGGAAGTAAGGCAAGGTACGTCCAATTCTGGACTTCAAGGCGCTAAACTGCTTTGTGCGGGTACAGAAGTTCCAAATTGAGTCCATTCGCATGATATTGGCATCTGTACATCAGGGGGATTTTCTATCAACATCAAGGACGCCTACCTTCACATTCCAATATGTGGCGGTCATCAGCGCTTTCTCTATGTTGCCATGTGCAAGGAGCATTATCAGTTAGTGGCATTACCCTTTGGTCTCGCCTCTGCTCCTTGGTTTTTCACGAAAGTGTTTACCCCGGCACTAGCATTGTTGCGTCAATGGGGGATCGTTTCACTAGGGTACCTGGACGATCTTCTTCTGCGAGCGGAGTTTCCGACTGCTCTGATGGACAACCTCGAGATTACTCAGCAAACTCTTGAGGGAGTTGGGTTGGATTCTGAACCTTCAGAAGTATGCTCTGGTTCCTTTCACGAGACTGGACTATCTGGGTCTGACTCTGGACTCGGCCTCAGCCAGAGTGTGTCTTTCTCTGGAAAAACTCCAGAAATTGCAGGAGGCAATCTAGCTTCTGTTGTCCAGCAGATGGTCATCCCTCTAGGCTTCCATGCGGGTGCTGGGCCTGATAGTGTCCACCTTTTGAGGCGGTTCCGTTTGCACAGTTCCAAACGAGATCTCTGGAAAATTTGGACAAGAATCCTCAGTCTCTAGACAATCTGATCCCGTTGAGCCGGGGTATGAGAGTGTCCTTGATCTGGTGGCTTCGTTCTCTGGCACTTCGACAGGGAAAATCCTTTCTTCCCCTGTACTGGATGGTTGTCACCACGGATGCCAGTTTGTCCAGGTGGGGAGGTGTCCTCGGCACAGATTGTGTTCGGGAGGTCTGGACTCTTGCAGAGTCCAGACTGCAGATCATTGTGCTGGAACCCCGAGCGATCAGACTTTGTTTGGATCATTGGACAGTTCGCATTCAGGGGTGCATTGAATCGGACAATGTTATGGCCGTGGCCTAGGTCAATCACCAAAGGGGCACAAGAAGTGCCCTGGCAGCTTGGGAGGTAGCTGGTATTCTAAGGTGGGCAGAACGATTTGTTCCAGCTGTCTCTGCTGTACACATTTCAGGGGTGGAAAATTGGCAAGCAGATTAACTAATTTGACAGACTTTGGACCAGGGGAATGGTCGATTCATCCAGAGGGGTTTCATCATCCCGTCTCAACAGGAAGGTACAGAGGTTTGTGCCACGGGTTTGGGATCCTATAGCTGACGCCACAGAGACCTTAGTGGCTTCTTAGAGCCGGAATCGCCTGATTTACGCCTTCCCCTCTCTCAAACTTCTGCCAAGACTCCTGCGCCGGATCGGGGGAGAAGGGATTCCGGTCATTCTAGTGGCTCCAGATTGGCCTTGGCGGTTTTGGTGAGTCTTGCGCTGTTAAAGGCTAGAAAATCTACCTCTAGGAAGATCTACCATTGTTCTTGGACGACGTGTGTGAGTCTCTTGAGGTTCACCCCCGTTCCTTTTCGGTGGCTCTGATATTGGCTTTCCTCCAATGGGGGGGTTGTGCAGCGACTGGCCTTGAATACCATCAAGGGCCAGGTTTCGGCCTTAGCGGTTTTCTTTCAACGTCCATTGACCACACATTCCTTGGTGCACACCTTTAGCCAGGGAGTTTGACACTTGGCTCCTCCAGTGCGGTCTCCATTGCCACCGTGGAACCTCAATTTGGTGCTGTCTGTTCTTCAGAAGCCTCCTTTTGAAAGTCTTCGGGAGGTTCCCCTGCTTACGTTGTTCCAGAAGGTGGCCTTTTTGGTGGCTATTACTTCTCCGCGCAGGGTGTCTTGTTGACCACCTTATCTGGTGGTTCACAGAGTTAAGGTGGTCCTTTTTCCCTGTCCGTCGTTCTTTCCAAAGGTCATGTCTGATTTTCATTTGAATGAAGACATTGTGTTGCCTTCCCTATATTCCAGGCCTAACATCCTAATGAAATTTCCTTGTGGTTCAGGCAATCGGGTGTACCTGGCAGCTTCACTATTTTTGCTCTCGGATGGGCCTCAAAGGGTTGGTTGCTTCTGCTGTGACCATTACCAGATGGATCAGACAGACGATGATTCAGGCCTATTCAATTAGGGGTCTGGTTCCTCCTTTCCCTGTTAAGGCGTACTCTACTCGGGTGATTAGTGCCTCCTGGGCCTTCCGTAATCATACATCAGTACTGCAGGTTTGCAAGGTGGCCACCTGGTCACCTGTGCACACTTTCACAAAGTTTAATAAGGTGGATGTGTTGGCATTTGTCAATGCTTCTTTTGGCCGCAAGGTTTTGCAGGCTGCTATTAAGAGGAACTGGTCTTCTTTGAGGGTGTATAGTTTTTTTAGGTTTTTTTATAGGTTAGCGCCAGTTGTTTTGGTTGAACTCCATGGTACCCGGTTGGCTATGGTTTAGCCTTGGGAATTTTTTCTTGGTGTCCCCCCCCCCCCCATATTTGACACTGCTTCGGGACGTCTCAACTGTCAAGAAGATCAGGAGCTGTGTCCATCAATGAACGAAAGAGAAAATGGGATTTTTGACTTACGGTAAAATCCATTTCTCTGATGTTCATTGACGGACACAGCACCCACCCCTCTGTGGAATTGGTTTTCTTATGACACTGCTTGTAACAAAACTGAGTGCCTATAGCAGAGAGTGGGAGTATACCCCCTGGGACTGCCCCATAGGCGTAGTCAAGCTTTTTCCCTGCCTAGTTTCCTACTCCTGTAGGGGGCAGCATAATCCAACTATCAAGAAGATAAGGAGCTGTGTCTGTCAATGAACGAAAGAGAAATGGATTTTACGTTAAGTCAAAAATCCCATTTTTTTTTTTTTTTGCTAGAAAATTACTCAGAAGCCCCAAACATTATATATGTTTTAGCAAAGACCTTAGGGAATAAAATGGCTGTCATTGCAACGTTTTAGGTCACACAGTATTTGCGCAGCAATTTTTCAAATATGTTTTCATGAATTTAAAAAAACCAAAACAATTTTTTTTTTTTTAATAATGTGAAAGATATTATCCCGAGTAAATAGATACCCAACATGTCACGCTTTAAAATTGCACACGCTCGTGGAATGACACCAAGCTCCAGTACCTACAAATCTCTAACATTTTTTACAGGTTACCTGTTTAGAGTTACAGAGGAGGAATTGTTGCTCTCGGGCTAACGTTCGCGGCAATACCTCACATGTGTGGATTGAACGCTGTTTACGTATGTGGGGGCAACATACGTATGCCTTCACTTCTGCGTGCAAGCATGCGGGGACGGGGGGCACTTTACTATTTTTTTTTTTATGTAAATGCATGACAGGTCCTCTTTATGGAGAGATCTGGGATCAATAACACCTCAGATCTCTCCTACAGACTGTAAAGCCTGAGATAAAAAAAAAAATATATATAGATCTCGGCTATCTAGCTGAGATCACGGCAGTATTTACAACTGCCTGGCCGGATGTGACGTCATAACATCTGCCGACTTCCTTGAATAAATGGGTTTTCAAGGATCGCTTAAAGGTAGACAGGGTAAGAGGTAACCGGATATATTGGAGTAGGGAGTTCCAGAGGATGGGAGAGGTTCTGGAGAAGACCTGAATGTGTGTATGGGAGGAGGTACCGAGGGAGCTAGAGAGCAAGATTTCTTGGGAGGAGCGAAGTGGACAATTTGGGCGATATTTGGAGATGAAGTTGGTGATGTAGCTGGGGGCAGTGGTTTACACTGGGCTACTGTAAACCAGTGAAAGGATTGGCAGGGAGGAACAGTAGCCATGGAACAATTAATAAGGTGTATAAGTGTAGCAGAAGCATTCATGACAGACTGAAGGGGGAATAGCCTGTGTAAAGGTAGGCCAGCAAAAAGGGAGTTGCAGTAGTCAATGCAGGAGATATTCAGGAGTAAATAATTTGTTTTGTAGTGTCATTAGTTAAGAAGGGGCAAATTCTGGAAATGTTACAGAGGTTAAGGCAGCAAGATATACCCAGTGTTGTGGATGTGGGGCTTGAAGGAGAGGTCAGAGTCTAGTATTACTCCTAGCACCCTGGCGTGTGTGGAGGGATCAATAGCTGTGCTTTTGATTTCAATGGTAAAGTCACGAGGGGGTGACCAGGAAGGGGGATATATTACAAGCTTGGTTTTGTGACTGAGTTTGAGGAAATGGTGTAATATCATGTTATGTTGCTCAGCAAAATTTGTCATACGTGAGGAGATCAAGGGGGTGTGCTTGGGAGTGGAGAGACTGATCTGGGTGTCATCGGCGTATAGGTGGTGTTGGAAACCATAGCCTTGGAAACCTTTACTAAGAAGGGGAAATTTTGAGAATTGGAAGCTACGGTCATTTTTAGTTATACAAGGTGCTTTATTTTATTCTTTTCAGCTCCAGTTTTGGCTCGTCCCTTTCAGTTCTTCAGCCAGAGATGGACGCCACCTATCAACGCAAATTGCGGCAAAAGCAGCTGCAGCAGAGATTCCGTGAAGAGATGGAGAAGAAACAGAACCCGAGTGCTTCAACATCTCTAGATGCAGGACACAGAGGTGAGAAATGCCAAACTGACTGTTGCGGGGAAAACTGAAGGCTCATTTTCCTATTGATATAAAAGAAATAACTAATTGGTAAAGCCTTTTCTTGAAATCTGTTTGAGGGACACAAAAAATCTTTACCTTTGGTTAATATTGCCACCTACAGATGTATTGGACACTGGCAAATTATTTGATTTTTGTTATTTACCTGTAAAATGGTTTTTAATGCTATAATCATGACCATTTGGATTATGTACCACCTGTAGGTGAAAGGACACTGGCAGACCAAAAACAGACAAGAAGCCCTTCCCTACATAACCCCTCCCATACAGGAAGCACTTCACTTTTGTTGCAAGCAGTGAACCCCATGAAAGAAGGGAGGGACCTCTGTGTCCCATGATGTACCTCAAGAAATAGATTTTACAGGTAAATACAAAAAAATCTAACTTTCTTTATCATACATCATGGGACACAGAGCAGGCTATAATCATGACCATCTGGGATGTCCCAAAGCAATGACCCTTAGGGAAGGGGGGCATAGAAGAAAACTACTTTCAGGCCCAAGGAAACTATTCTGCAGCCCGCAACACACACAGGCGCAGTATTGTCTGCGGCTCTTACATCCACTTGGTTAAACTTGTAAAGGTATGTACCGAAGACCAGGTTGCAGCCCTGCAGACGTGAGCCACTGAGGCCTGATGCCGGACAGCCCAGAAAGCTCCTACACTCCTAGTAGAGTGCATGTTTATCTGAAAAAGCCAGGCCTTACCCTTCAGGCCATAAGCCTAGGTAATCAACTGGCGAATCCATCATGAAATTGTCACTTTTGATGCCGCTTGTCCTTTCCAAAGACCTTCCGGCAGAAGAAACAATGAGTCTGACTGCTTGATTCCTGCTGATGAGCTTATTATAGCCGGACAACCCGAACAACCCGAACAACATCCAAACTGCTCTCCTGCCTAGTGTGGTGAGTTTTTAATAGGAAAGTAAGGTGACTGGCAGGAACACGAGGGATTTAATATAAAGGAAGTAATACAAAGAGAACAGGATACTTTGTCATACAAGTACTGTACATAGTACAGCAACCACATATCAGGAAAATGAAGTGTTGGGGTAGCAAATGCTTTAAATTGAAACTGTTGATCATGTACAAAAATCTACTACAAACCAGATACCAGTTATATGCAAGACCTTTTTCCTTATAAAATTTTTCTTTGCTCACACTTTCTCTCCCTGAACTGTGCACATCCTGCAGATTTTTTAAAATCTTGCTATGAACATGGTTGCACTTTACATTTCCACTACAATGACTGTGCCAGAATATTACACATTGGCACAGCTGCTAAAGTCCAACTTGAGTACACACAAGTAAGGACAGTCTAGAGACATATACAACAAAATTTTAGTTTAAATGTTTGGGTTCAGACACCCTCCAAACCATTGAAATTAGGTTTACCATTCCAAATGTGAATATAATATTACTGTCAATAATAAAACTTCAGTTATTTTATTTCTATTTTTGTTTCAGAATCGGCTTAATCATAGAAAAACTATTTCCCGCCTTTTTCCACAATATTGTTGCAAGTCAGTGGAGTTCCCCCAAACACAATATCAGGATCCCTAAGCATTTTGCTAGAAGGTATGCTTTTGCAGAGTACCTGCTAAAGAAACTGACAGTACCACCGGTGGTAGACTCTCAGGTTTCCAGGTTGAATAAAGCCACCCTTCTTCTAGTGGAGGACTCTCCGTTCTTTAAGAACCCTTTTGACAAGAGCTGAATCTCTAGTCCAATACCTTTTTACCATGGCCGGATACATTCTGCGGCCGGTTTTCACCATAACCTTGGTTTCCCAGACCTTAACGGAATGGGCTAAGCTCCTGCGCCAACCTCCTCCTGACCTGGTGGAGCTGGCCGACTAGTTGGTCCAGGGGTTGCAGTACATTTGTGATGCCTCTCCAGATGCGGCACCCCTAGCCTGTAGGGTGTCTGTGACAGCGGTGGCTGAAATACTAGTCTCCGGACCAGGCTTCCAAGAAGGTATTGACGGGTATCCCTTTTGTAAGAGACCGCTTGTTCAGAGCTTCCATGGAAGAGATCATTAAAGGTCTTACTTGGAGGTAAGAGTACTCTGCTTCCGCAGTCTGCCAGGAGTAAAGAGGCTCGTCGCAAGCGTGGCCCTTTCTTCTCAGCCCATAAGCGGTCCTTTCGTCCCACGGGATCTAAGGATCAAAATCCACCCATAACCGAGCAGTGGGTTCAAAGAGGTCCTGGCCTGGTAAGTCAAGAGCGGACCCATCTGGGTCCGCAGACAAACCCACTTCTGCCTTAAGGGGCGCCCTCAAACGTATCTGGGGTGGGGGGACGTCTTTGATTATTTCTGGATCTGTGGACCTCCTGGATTCAAGACAATTGGGTCCACGAGTTGATTCGGTCCAGTTACAAGATCGAGTTTTGGTCCTTGCCTCCGGTAAGGAAAATTCACTCCTGTAAGAGTTCTCATTGGAAAAAGGTATCCCCGCTGAAGCTTTATCACCAATCCTTGTTTCTACAACAACCCAAAATATTCAAAATACAGTTGTCATAGGGACAGAAAGTGAGGTGAAACCTTCTGAACAGGGGTACAGACAGCAAAACAAATGGTACAGGGGTGGTAACCCTTCCCTATGCTATCCTATAAACTTAAAAATTATTCTTTTGGCTGAAGCTAAACTTAAAAAATTTACCTGTACCGCCTGTAGTGGCATCCTTTTATCAAGAGGATTTCCTGGCCTCTATTGATATCAAGGACGCTTACCTTCATATCCCAATAGATGTCGGGTATCAGCGTTTCCTTCGTTTTGCCGTGGGTGAGGAGGATTATTAATTAATGGCATTACCCTTTGGTCTGGCCTCTGCTCCTCGGGTGTTTACAAAAGTTTTGGCCCCAGTGTTGGCATTACTAAGGCAGAAGAGGATTGCGGTGCTGGGGTACCTGGATGATCTTCTTATGCGAGCAGAGTCTCTGAATGCCTTGAAAGACCATCTGGACATTTTGGTGCGAACCTTGCAAGGGTTTGGATGAAAACTGAATTTCCAAAAATGTGTTCTGGTCCTGTCCACCAAACTGGACTATCTGGGCCTGACCCTGGACACGACCTCAACCAGGGTGTTTCTTCCTGAGGTGAAACTCCCGAAGTGGCAGGATGTGGTTCGGCTCCTGTTGTCAGACCGGCGATCATCCCTCAGGGCTTGCATGCAAGTGCTGGGCCTGATGATTTCCACCTTCGAGGTGATTCCATGTTCTCAGTTCCTTATCAGGTCTCTACAGAAGGAGATTCTTGCCAAATGGAACAAGAATCCACAGTCTCTAGACAATCCGATCCTGTTGAGCCAGGGTACAAGAGGGTCTCTGATCTGGTGGCTCCGCTCTCTGGCGCTTCGACAGGGAAAATCCTTTCTCCCCCTGTACTGGACTGGTCACCACAGATGCCAGCCTGTCCGGGTGGGGAGGTGTCATGGGCACGCATCCGGCTCAGGGGGTTTGGACTCTGAAGGAGTCCAGTCTGTCAATCAATATCCTGGAAATTTGGGTGATCGTCTGCAGGGGTGCCCGGTAAGGATTAAATCGGGCAATGCCACGGCCGTGGCATATGTCAATCATCAAGGGGGCACCAAAAGTGCCCTAGCGGCCTGGGAAGTAGCCAGCATTCTAAGGTGGGCAGAACGCTTTGTTCCAGCCATCTCTGCCGTACATATTCCAGGGGTGGAAAATTGGCAGGCAGACTACCTCAGTCGGCAGACGTTGGATCAGAGAGAATGGTCTCTCCACCAGAAGGAGTTTCATCAATTGTGTGTTTGGTGGGGGGACTCCCAATGTGGACCTGTTGGTCTCTCGTCTCAACAGGAAGGTGAGGAGGTTTGTAGCAAGGTCTCGGGATCCTCTGGCCAACGCTACAGACGCTCTGTTGGCTCCTTGCTGCCAGTATCATCTGATGTACGCTATACCTCTGCTGACTCTTCTGCTGAGACTTCTGCGCAGAATTGAGGCAAGAGGGATTCTGGTCATCCTAGTGGTCCCAGACTGGCCTCTCAGGTTCTGGTATGCAGACTTAGTACGGCTGGTCACCGATGTCCCTTGGAGACTCCCTCTCAGAGAAGATCTGTTAACTCAAGGACCGATCTTCCATCCTGCTTTACAGTCACTGGTTATAACAGAGGGGTGTCTGAATCAGTGATTCCTACACTGTTAAAAGCTAGAAAATCGACTTCTAGGAAGATATACCATAGAGTCTGGAGGGCGTACATTACTTGGTGTTAGTCTGGGAGGGGGGGGGGTTCCCCTCGCTCCTTCTCGGTGTCTCGTGTTTTGGCGTTTCTTCAAAGAGGTGTAGATCAGCGTTTGCCTTGGGTACAATCAAAGGCCAGATATCGGCCCTGGCAATTTTCTTTTAATGCCCGTTGGCCACAAATTCTTGGTTCACACCTTTATTCATGGGGTCCGCCACCTGGCTCCCCCTGGTGAGGTCTCCGTTGCCTCCGTGGGACCTCAATTTGGTGTTGTCGGTTCTTCAGTAACCGCCTTTTGAAAATATTTGTGAGATTCCTCTGCTGACTTTGACACAGAAGGTAGCTTTCTTGGTGGCTATTACTTCTGAGCGCAGGGTGTTGGAGCTGGCTGCGTTGTCCTGTCTGCGTTGTCCTCTCGTTCACCCTACCTAGTGGTTCTCAGAGACAAAGTGGTGCTATGTATCTGCCAGTCATTCCTTCCTAAGGTCGTCTCTGGTTTCCATTTAAATAAAGACATTATGTTGCCTTCTTTGTGTCCTACGCCTAAGCATCCTAAAGAGATTGCCTTACATTCTTTGGATGTGGTTCGGGCAATCAGGGTGTACCTGGCGGTGACTGAGTCGTTCTGAAAGCCGGATTCTCTATTTGTCCTTACAGAAGGACCCCGTAAGGGGATGGCCGTGTGTGCTGCGACCATTTCTAGATGGATCAGGCAGACAGTGGTGCAGGCGTATGCCATTAAGGGTCAGGATCCTCCTTTCCCTGGTAAGGGCGCTTAGTGCCTCCTGGGCCTAAGCTGTTGGAGAGGTTAGTCCTCTTTAACCACCTCCCACCCGGCCACTGTACAAATACGGCCGGGTGGGAGTCTCGTCCTTCTGATCGGATGTTCCGGAAAGTCCTTCAGAAGAAGCGAGATTGCACCGCCGCAGGCACGCGCAGTGGTGCGATCTCGATGTGCCTGTGTCCCTCGGACACAGAGCAACAAGTTGCGGCATGAGGGCCCTGTGATTGGCCCTCCTGATCACATGACAGCTGTGTCCAATCACAGTCGTCATGTAATGTAAACACAGCCGTTGTAACGGCTTTGATCTCTTCTCCTCCTGACAGATCCTGTCAGTGAGGAGAAGAAGAGAGGATCTGTACTGCAGCCGGGGGGATCAGTGAGTATTTCTAATTACTCATTCATCACAGGGGGGGTCTGTGCTGGTAATCAGAACATTGATTACCAGTGCAGCCCTGGGGGGGGGGGTGCCACTAGAGCCACCAGGGATGCTCACCCATGACCACCAGGGATGCCCACCATGGCCACTAGAGATGGCAAACAGGGCTCAGAGAGCCTGCCAGTGGTGCCCTCCCTATCAGTGCTGCCCACCAATGCCCATTATTGCCATCTATCAGTGCCGCCCACCAGTGCCCATTATTGCCCACCAGTGCTGCCCATCAGTGCCCATAATTGCCGCCCATCAGTGCCTATAATTGCCGCCCATCAGTGCCGATCAGTGCCACCTATCAGTGCCCATCAGTGCTGCCTATCAGTGCCCACCAATGCTGCATATCAGTGCTATCTATCAGTGCCACATATCAGTGCCCATCAGTGCTGCATATCAGTGCTACCTATCAGTGCTGCATATCAGTGCCACCCCATCAGTGTCTCCTCATCAATGCCTGTCAGTGCGGCATCATCAGTGCAGGAAAAAACGTATCTATTTACAAAATTTTATAACCTAAACAAAAAAAAAGTTTTTTGTTTTTTTTTTCCAAACTTTTCGGCCTTTTTTTATTTGTGCACCAAAAAAGAAAAAACCTGGCGGTGATCAAATACCACCAAAAGAAATCTCTATTTATGGAGAAAAAATGACATAAATTTGGTGTAGGTACAGTGTTGCATGACCGCGCAAATGTCATTCAAAATGCAACAGCGCTAAAAGCTTAAAATCGGTCTGGGAAGGAAGGGGTTTAAGTGCCCAGTATTGAGGTAGTTAAGGATGTATTGCAGGTGAGCTCCAGTTATTCCTGATTAAGCTCCTGTTTTGCCTGGTTGGCTATGTTTAGCCTTTGGGGAGAGTGTTTTCTTGCTGTGTTCTTCCCACCCCTCATATTGACACTGCTTTGGGACATCCCATCAGTCAAGAAGATCTGGATTGACAATGTGAGCCTCACATTGTCATTCTTTATCTTTTTGGTTACCCAAATTGATGGCAGCCGCATCTATATTATTATTCACATAATACACACATGTTGCACATACCATAGGGAGGTGCCATTTTTTTAGGTTTTTATATTGCAAGAAGATCTGCAGCTGTGTCTGTCAATGAACGAAAGAGAAAACTGGATTTCTCTTACGTCCTCCGACAGTCGCCGCCACCTCTAAGTCATCACTGTTGGGGTATTGACTTCCCATCCGCAGGAATAGCTAGGCATATAGACTTAGTCCAAAGACAAAAGGCATTAGCATATACACACGCATGGGGGCTGTCCCATCTGGTCAATACCCCCCCTGCATCACCACTCCCAACTCAGTTTTAATCTGCCTAGCGTCAGGAATAGTCAGGCTTCCCTTGTGCTGGGGCTTCAGTCTCAGCCTTCCTAATCTTTTATTTGATTTTCTTTGAAAATTTCAGTTTTTTCTCTTACTTTACTAGCTGTTTATTTTCTCAGCTTCTAGTGTTAGTCTTCTCTTCGGATGAAGATGGATCATGCGGTGCTGGGATTCGGACTGGCCGCCCTGGTTCTCCAGAGCAAAAGGGTCAGATGGACCCCCAGCCTGCCATCGAGCGTTCAGCTATGGTTCGCCCTGGCATTACAAACGACCCATCCCTGTTCGCTACAGGGATGCAGCTGTGAGGTGGCTACCTCACAGGACTCGTCTGCGGTGCTGCAGCGTCATGTCCCTGGCTCACGGCACTCCCTGTCAGAAGAGGACAGAGGTTTTCCGTGCATAGAGGCTCCCCACGCCATCTGGTACAGGTAAGTACTTCTGTGTGGGGCCTCTGTCTGGGGTAGCAGTCTGTGTTGCTGTGTGTTCCCCATGTCTGTGCCTGTGTGACTCCCTGTGCGATCTCTTTGGGGATCGCTTGTGCAGATACTATGTGTTGCCTGGGGGTCCCTGTCCCTGTGTCACTTAGGTGCATTGTTGGGGGTGCAGACGTTTCTGGTTATGCGGAGACCACAGCGGTGCATTTTCACGCGGTCCGCCATCTTAACTATGGGCATACATGTGTAGCTCCTCTGGGGCGATCCTGCATGTTCTTTTGGCGCCATCCGCCGCCATTTTGTGGGCGGTGGAACGATCGGTCCAGCCGCATGTCGGCGGCCATTTTGGCGTAGCCTCCAATGCATCCCTATGGGGCAGCCATTTTCCCAGGGTCTGGCATATAGTCCAGCCTACTCCAGCAGCACTTCCTTCCCATCAGCAGCAGGACATCGGTAGCAACGCTCTGCGAGCTCTGCAGGTTATCACTCTTAATTTCCCTCTGTGCTATCGCTTCTGGCTCAATTTCTTTTCTCCTTTGGGGGTCTTTTATCACTGTAGCAGTAGCGGTGGGCTGCGCACACCGCAGCGTTTTTAAAGGGGACAGTACATTGTTTTTGCACTGTAGTTTGTTCTGATAACTTGAGCAATGGATTCTCAGGAAAGCAAGTTTCCTCCAGCTTTAGTGGGGGGCCCCAGTTCTCCTGTGGCTCCGCTGCGACCCGATCTGGCTGCTGTGGTGGCGACTTTAGTGGCAAATATGGAAATGCTGATGTCTGAACGGGCTGCAAGGAAGAGGCCCAGGTTGTCTCTCTCTTCTGATTCAGATGGGGATATGGCTGCTGCTGCGAGCGTGCTCTTTTCAGGGTCCCGCTCATCCTTGGACCCCCCGGGGTCTGAGGGGGAGGCTGAGATGGAGGGGGTTGATACCTCCTCCCCGGGGTCGCCTGAAGAACAGGCGACCATGAATGAGTTGATTGTGTCTGTAAAGGACACCTTACATTTAGAGGATGAGCCCTGTCCTCCGGGCGTTGTGTCCTCGTTTGGGACGCACAGGACCCGCAAGTCTGCGCAGGTTTTCCCCTGCCCAGAGGAATTCCATTACACTGTTAATGAAATGTGGCGCACGTTGAAACGTCCATTCCTGGTACCTAGTCGGTTCAAATTGCTTTATCCTTTTGCACCGGCTACGGAATCTCGATGGTGTGTGCCTCCACAGGTAGATCACACTGTGGCCGTGTTGAACAAGGCTACCTTGGTTCCTACTGAGGATACCCCGGTTTTCCGGGATCCCACGGACCGGCGGTTGGAGTCTCTAGCTCGCCATTCCTATACGGTGGCGGGTTCGTTGCTCAAACCCGTTTTCGCGTCCGTTCTGGTGGCTCAGGCGGTGGCTGATTGGACTAAGATGCTTAGGAGCAATCTCGTGTCTGATGGTGTTCTGCCTGCCCGGTTGGAAAAATGTGGATCAGATCCACCAAGGAGTCATGTACTTGTGTGATGCAGCCTTGAATGAGGCCCCCTTGGTGGCTCGCCTCTCTAGTGTCACGGTACTTAACCGGCGACTGATATGGCTGAAGAGCTGGTCGGCCGACCAGTCCTCAAGGAAAACTGTTGCTGATTTTTCCTATGCTGGCTCTCGCCTTTTTGGCGAGGCGTTGGACACCCTGGTGAAAGGCGTCACGGGGGGCAAGAGCACTATGCTGCCCCAGAACCCGAAGAACAAGTCTTTACGAGGCAAGCGGGGTTCTGCGCCAAGATCCAATCAGGGGTCCTTTCGTGCCTTTCGGAACCAATCCAAAGGCAAGCCCTTCAAGGCCCAGGGCAGCCAGAAGAAGCCCTGGGCGGGTAAGCAGAAGCCCGGCAATGCGCCGGGTCAATCCGCCTCTGCCTGAAGGGACGCCCTCACCCATTTCAGGGGTGGGGGGACGTTTGCGCGGTTTCCTCCAACCTTGGCTGCTCCGGATATCGGACAGGTGGGTTCAGGAAATCGTTCGATCGGGTTACAAGATCAAATTCCTTTCCTGGCCGGCGGACAGATTCTTTCCCTCCAATCTTCATCTGCTTCCGGGGCGTCTGCAGGACTTGCATCAAGCGGTGCAGGACCTGCTTGCTCAGGGGGTGATTGTCCCGGTACCTCATCGGGACAGGTTTCGGGGGTTTTATTCGAATCTGTTCACTGTGCCCAGGAAGGAGGGCAAAGTGCGTCCTATTCTGGACCTGAAAGCACTGAACCGCTTCGTGCGTGTTCGGAAGTTTCGAATGGAGTCTCTCCGTTCGGTGGTGGCCTCCTTGAGTCCAGGAGAATTCCTGGCTTCGATAGATCTGAAGGACGCGTACCTGCACGTCCTCATTTTCGAGGGTCATCAGCGGTACCTTCGGTTTGCTATCGCAGAGGACCACTACCAGTTTGTGGCGTTACCTTTTGGACTCGCTTCAGCACCAAGGGTGTTTACCAAAGTGTTGGCGCCGGTTCTGGGCCTGCTGAGGGCCCAGGGCATTGCGGTCCTGGGTTACCTGGACGATCTGCTTCTGAGATCACGTGCCAGCCAGGACCTTGTGCGCGATCTGTCCATCACGGTACAGACGCTCCAGGAGTTCGGGTGGACCATCAACGTTCAAAAATCGGCGTTGTCTCCATCGCTTGGCCTTCCCTACCTTGGAATGGTTCTGGACTCTGCTCAGGCAAAGGTGTTCTTGCCGGAGGACAAGCTCCGGACTTTGCGGGACAAGCTCAGGTCCCTCAGGGACAACCCGTCCTCGTCACTCAGGACCTGTATGCGGGGCCTGGGGTTGATGGTTTCGGCCTTCGGGGCAATACCCTTTGCTCAGTTCCACACGCGGGCTCTCCAGGCGGAGATCCTGGCCAGGTGGGACAGACTGCCTCAGTCCTTGGATCTGGATGTCTCCTTGAGTCGTCAGACCAGATTGGCTCTTCTGTGGTGGCTCCAGTCCCCGTCGGTGGCGGAAGGCAAGTCCTTCCGTCCGTTGGTGTGGACGGTGGTTACCACGGACGCCAGCCTGTCGGGCTGGGGTGGAGTTCTGGGCAACCTGTCTGCCCAGGGCACTTGGTCGGAGGAGGAGTCGTCCCTCCCGATAAATGTACTGGAATTACGAGCGATCAAACTCTGTCTTTTCCAGTGGTCGGACCGTCTCCGGGGCCTGCCTGTCCGCGTACAGACAGAAAATGCTACCGCGGTGGCCTACATCAACCACCAGGGGGGCACCAGGAGTGCTCAAGCGGCCCGGGAGGTGACCGACATTCTGTCTTGGGCCGAGACTCATTTCCCGGCGATTTCAGCTGTTCACATTCCGGGTGTGGAAAATTGGCAGGCCGACTATCTGAGCCGCCAGACCCTGGACCAGGGGGAATGGTCCCTTCACCCAGAGGTCTTTCAGATGCTGTGTGCGAGGTGGGTATCCCCGGACGTGGATCTGTCGCATCCCGGCTAAATCAAAAGGTGGAAAGGTTCGTGGCAAGAACGCGCGATCCGTTGGCGGACGCCTCGGATGCGTTGGTGGCCCCTTGGCATCAGTATCGTCTGATGTACGCCTTTCCTCTGATTCAGCTACTATCCCGGTTCCTCTGCCGTTTGGTTTCGGAACCGCACATGGTGATTCTGGTGGCTCCGGACTGGCCGTGTCGGTCCTGGTACGCCGACGTTGTTCACCTGGCAGTGGCGCCTCCGTGGCGTCTGCCTCTACGGGAAGATCTCCTGTCTCAGGGTCCGATCTGCCATCCTGCTTTACAGTCGCTGGCTTTAATAGCCTGGCTGTTGAGACCCAGGTCTTGAAGGACAAGGGTCTCTCCCCGGAGGTTATCCCTACCCTAATCAAGGCTAGGAAATCCTCCTCTGGTAAAATCTATTACCGTACCTGGAAGGCTTATTTCGCCTGGTGTGAGTCCAGGGGGTTCTCCCCTCGCTCGTACTCGGTGTCCAGAGTGTTGGCCTTCCTCCAGTCTGGGGTGGACCAGCGCCGGGCGCTGGCCACAATCAAAGGCCAGGTGTCCGCACTGGCTATTCTTTTTCAACGCCCTGTGGCATCTCACTCTCTGGTTCGCACCTTCATTCAAGGTGTGCGACATTTGGCTCCTCCCAGGAAGGAGCCTTTACCTCCATGGGACTTGAACTTGGTTCTGTCCGTCTTACAGCGTGCTCCCTTTGAAAACATTCGGGAAATATCGTTGCCTCTGCTGTCTAAGAAGGTTGCCTTTTTGGTGGCGATCACTTCGGCTCGCAGGGTGTCTAAACTGGCAGGGTTATCTTGCCGTTCTCCGTACTTGGTGATTCACCGGGATAAGGTGGTTTTGCGTCCGCATCCCTCCTTTCTTCCTAAGGTGGTCTCTGAGTTCCACATTAATGAGGACATTGTCCTGCCTTCGCTTTGTACGAAGCCTAAACATCCTAAGAAGGTTGCTCTGCATTCCTTGGATGTTGTCAGGGCGATCAGGGTTTACCTGTCGTCTACGGAGTCCTTTCGGAAGACGGATTCCCTCTTTGTCCTTCCTGAGGGACCTCGGAAGGGCATGGCTGCTTCTGCAGCCACTATTGCCAAATGGATCAGACAGACCATTGAACAGGCTTACGCCTTGAAGGAACGGGTTCCACCCTTCCCTGTTAAGGCGCACTCTACCAGATGTGTGAGTGCGTCCTGGGCCTATTGGCATAGGGCCTCGGTGGCCCAGGTGTGCAAGGCTGCGACTTGGTCGTCGGTGCACACTTTTTCCAAATTCTACAAAGTAGACGTTCGGGCATCGGCTGATGCTTCCTTTGGCCGTAAAGTTCTCAGTGCGGCAGTGCCATGATGGACCCTTGTGTTTTTTCTGGGTCCCTGGCTGTTGGCATTTGCTTTCCTGGGCTGTTGTTCCTGTTGAGCATTGTTTTTTCTGTTGCCCAGTTGGTTCTCTTACGGTGCATGTAAGATTTCTTTCTCTGATGTGGGTACTGCGTTGCCTTTTCTACGGTTGCGTCTCCCACCCCTCATGTCTATACTGCTTTGGGACATCCCAGCAGTGATGACTTAGAGGTGGCGGCGACTGTCGGAGGACGTAAGAGAAAACGGAATTTTTGTAAAATCTTACCTGTAAAATTCCTTTCTCTGAGTCCTGCGACAGTCGCCGCCCCCGCCCCTCTTTTGGGGTTCTTATTACCTACTGCTATGCTACCAAACTGAGTTTGGAGTGGTGATGCAGGGGGGTATTGACCAGATGGGACAGCCCCCATGGGTGTGTATATGCTAATGCCTTTTGTCTTTGGACTAAGTCTATATGCCTAGCTATTCCTGCGGATGGGAAGTCAATACCCCAACAGTGATGACTTAGAGGTGGCGGCGACTGTCGGAGGACTCAGAGAAAGGAATTTTACAGGTAAGATTTTACAAAAATTCGGTTTTTTGTCTTACCATAAAATCCTTTTCTCTGATGTTCATTGACGGACACAGCACCCGCCCCTCTAATTGAGGTGGGCTTTATGTTCTTCTGACGCTGCTTGTTACAAAACTGAAGCCCTACAGCAGGAAGTGGGTGTGTACCCCCTGGGACTGCCCTATAGGCGTAGTCAAATCTTTTTCCGCCTAGTGTCCTACTCCTGTAGGGGGCAGCATAAACCCATCGGTCAAGAAGATCTGGAGCTGTGTCCATCAATGAACATCAGAGAAAAGGATTTTACGGTAAGACAAAAATCCAGTTTCTCTTACGTCCTTCGACAGTCGCCGCCCATTCACACAGTCTTCACTTATGGGTATTGACTTCATCTCCACAGGAGTTTCTAGGCATAAGACTTGTAAAAGAACAATAAATCTACATAGTCACACCCATGGGGGCTGTCCTTCTAGTGCAATAGCCATCCCAATTCAGTTTGTCTTCTGCCTAGCTTCAGGAGTGGATAGGCTTCCCTGTGCTGAGGCTAGAGTCTCAGCCTTTCTTCTTTTTCTTTTATGATTTATTTTCAAAAGCTGTCATTTTTTCTTTACATTGCTAGCTGTTTGTTTTATCAGCACTAGTTAGTGGATCTTCGGATGAAGACTGCGTCTGCGGAGCCGGGAATCGGACTGACCGTCCTGGTTCTCCAGGACAGAAGGTCAGATGGAATCCCTGCCCGCCATCGAGCGTTCCGCAGGCTATGTGTTCGCCCTGGCCTCACAAACGACCCATCCCTGTCCATCAGGGATACAGCCGGGTGAGGTGGCTACCTCACTGGACACAGCATAGGTTCGTCCGTGCACTACTAGTGTCCTGCGTTTTTGGCTGGCGGCACTCCCCTGCCATCTGAGGGTGGGCAGTTTACCGCTTGATATGAGGCACCCCACGCCATCGGGATACAGGTAAGTACATTCTGTGTGGGGCCTCTGTCTGGGGTCAGCAGTCCATGTGTGTCTGTGGTGTCCCCTGTGTCTGTGCGTTTTGGGCTCCCTGGTCCCGATCCCTGCGGAGGTTTTTATTCTCTCACAGCAGCGCTGTGTAGGGTTTTGGGGGTCCCTCTCCTAAAGTCACTTTAGGGTGCTTGGGGATGCAGACATGTGTGGCAACTGCTGCGGGGTTATAAACCGCCGGTCCGCCATTTTAAGTGTGGGCAGCATGTCTGGCTTCACCGTGGGCGCTCATACAGCATGCTATGTAGTGTATTTTCGCGCCTTGCGGCGCCATCTTGTGTGTGGCAAACGATCGTTCCGAGCACATGTCGGCGGCCTTCTTGCCGAAGCCTCCCATTAGTTTCCATAGGCATCCAACTGCTACCCACTGAGGACTCCCCGGTGTTTAGGGATCCGACTGATAGGAGACTGGAGTCTCTTGCCCGTCATTCCTACATGGTGGCGGGTTCCATGCTCAAGCCTATTTTTGCCTCTGTGATGGTGGCTCACGCTGTGGCGGATTGGACCAAGGTGCTCAAACGCACCCTCGTGGCCGACTCTGCCCCTCCCACTACAGTGGAAATGGTGGAGCAGTTTCATCGTGGGGTCATTTTTTTTTGTGCGATTCGGCTCTGAATGAGGCCCCCTTGGCAAAACACCTGTCCAGTGTCGCTGTGGTTAACCGTCGCTTAATACGGTTAAAATTCTGGTCTGCTGACCAAAAATCCAGGAAGACGGTGGCTGACATCCCCTATGCAGGGTCTCGCCTTTTTGGGGAATCCTTGGACGAATTGGTTAAAGGAGTCACGGGGGGTAAGAGCACTCTGCTGCCGCAGAATCCTAAAGGCAAGTTTTTCCGCGGTAAGCGGGGCCCATCCTTTAAACCTACTCAAGGGTCCTTTCGTGCCTTCAAGGCGCAGAACAAGGGCAAACCCTTCAAGTGCCAAGGTGGCCAGAAAAAGCCCTGGTTTGGCACACATAAATCCGGCCAGGCCGGTGCGGTGGCTCAGTCCGCCTCTGCCTGATGGGGCGCCCTCACCCATTACAGGGGTGGGGGGAATGTTTGCGCGGTTTCCACTAACCTTGGCTGCTCCGAATCACGGACAGGTGGGTTCAGGAAATCATTCGGTCCGGGTACAAGATCGAATTTCTTTCACGGCCGGCGAACAGATTCTTTCCCTCAAATCTTCATTTGACCCCAGGGCGGTTGCAGGACCTACATCAGGCGGTGCAGGATCTTCTCACTCAGGGGGTGATTGTCCCGGTGCCTCATCGGGACAGGTTTCGGGTTTTCTATTCGAATCTGTTCACTGTGCCCAGAAAGGAGGGCAAAGTGCGTCCGATTCTGGACTTAAAAGCGCTGAACCGCTTTGTGCGCGTTCAAAAGTTTTGCATGGAATCACTCAGCTCGGTGGTGGCCTCCCTGAATCCCGGGAGAGTTCCTGGCCTCCATAGACCTGAAGGATATCTGCACATCCCCATTTTCGAGGGTCATCAGAGGTACCTCCGATTCGCGGAGGATCATTGCCAGTTTGTGGCGTTACCTTTCGATCTCGCTTCGGCTCCAAGGGTCTTTACCAAGTGATCTGCTGTTACGATCGAGTGCCAGTCAAAGCCTGTTGCGCGATCTGTCCACTATGGTCCAGACGCTTCAGGAGTTCGGTTGGACGATCAACATTCAGAAGTCGACCTTGTCACCTTCCGTTCGTCTCCAGTATCTGGGAATGGTTCTGGACTCTGCTCAAGCAAAGGTGTTCTTGCCGGAGGACAAGCTCCGGACCCTACAGAACGAGGGCAGGTTCCTCAGGGACAACGAATCCTCGTCACTCCGGACCTGTATGCAGTCCCTGGGTTTGATGGTGTCGGCCTTCGAGGCGATACCATTTGCAGTTTCACACGCGGGCTCTCCAAGCAGAGATCCTCGCCAGGTGGGACAGACTGCCTCAGTCCTTGGACCTGAGGGTATCTGAGTCACCAGACCAGAATGGATCTATTGTGGTGGCTTCAGCCCCCGGCAGTGTCGGACGGGAAATCCTTCTGGCCAATTCTGTTGTCGGTGATCACCACGGATGCCAGCCTGTCGGGCTGGGGTGGCGTTCTGGGCAACCTGTCTGCCCAGGGCACTTGGTCGGTGGAGGAATCCTCCCTTCCGATTAAACATTTTGGAATTGAGAACGATCAGGCTGTGCCTGCTCCATTGGTCGGATCGTCTTCAGGGCCGTCCTGTACGGGTGCAGACGGACCATGCCACTGCGGTGGCTTACATCAACCACCCCGGGCGGCCCAGGAAGTGACCGGTATTCTGTCTTGGGCTGAGACTCATGTCCCGGCGATATCGGCAGTTCACATTCCGGGTGTGGAGAATTGGCAGGCCGACTATCTGAGCCGCCAGACCCTAGATCAGGGGGAATGGTCCCTGCACCCGGAGGTGTTTCAGATGCTGTGTGCGAAGGGGGGATCCCCGGATGTGGATCTGTTCGCGTCTCGGCTAAACCACAAGGTGGAAAGATTCGTGGCAAGAACGCGCGATCCTCGGATGCGCTGGTGGTGCCTTGGCGTCAGTATCGACTGATCTATGCCTTTCCTCCGATTCAGTTGTTGTCCAGGTTCCTTCGCAGGTTGGCCTCGGAACAAACACTGGTGATTCTGGTGGCGCCGGACTGGCCTCGCCGGTCCAGGTACGCGGACATCGTTCACCTGGCCATAGAGCCTCTGTGGCGGCTGCCAATGCGAGAAGATCTGCTGTCCCAGGGAACCGATCTTCCATCCTGCTTTACAGTCCCTGGCTTTAACGGCCTGGCTGTTGAAAGCCAGGTCCTGAGAGACAGGGGTCTCTCCTCAGAGGTCATTCCTACTTTGATCAAGGCTAGAAAAGCCTCTTCTGGTAAGATTTATTACCGTACATGGAAAGCTTTTTTTGCCTGGTGTGAGTCCAGGGGTTTCTCTCCTCGTTCCTACTCGGTGTCGAGGGTGTTGGCTTTCCTCCAGACTGGTGTGGACCAGCGCCTTGAGTCCTCTTACGTCCTCCGACAGTCGCCGCCCACTTCATATTCATCACCAATGGGGTTATGTCCTTTATTCCGTAGGAGTAGCTAGGCAATAGAATATGTTAGTACAAAGACTTTTAACATATCCCACCCCCAGGGGGTGGTCCCCTCAGTACATAACCCTCCACTTCCTGTATCCAACTCAGTTTCATTTGTCTAGCTGTCAGGAGTAGCTGGAAGTTTCTGTGCTGGGGCACCTTGTCTCAGCTCTCTTTCCTTTCTTTGGATTTTATTTGAGTTTTTTTTTCTCTCTTTCTTGTTAGCTGTTATTTTACCAGCGTTAGTTAGTTCTTCTGATGAAGAGGATCATGCGGGCTGCGTCTCGGGCTGACCCCCCTGGTAGCAGGCTGTGGGTCAGTGGCTTCTCAGCCCGCCATCGAGCGTTCAGTCAGGTATCGCTCCTGAGTTATCTGAACGACCCATCCCTGTTCCGTGCAGGGATGCTAGGTGAGGTGGCTACCTCACTGGACGCTGTGCGGTTTCTCAACCCACCTTCTGCTGCGTCCTGGATGCGACTCTCCCTGCCTCATGTGCAGCGGTTTGTTCGCCTGTGCGGGTCCCCCACGCCATGTGAGAGGTAAGTGCATTTATGTGGGGACCTGTCTGTCTGGGGGGTGTCAGTCTGGGACTGTGTACCTTGCCCTGTGTTCACACTATTACGTTTTCCCTATCTCTCACATTGCAAGCTGTGGGCTGCAGGAGGGGGGGCTGGCTGCACTCTGTGTCAGTTTTCTGTTTGTGTGAACGGCTGTGTGCTGTGGGGCTTGAGTTTCTCATGCTTGGGGCACATTACAGCGCCGCTGCGGCGGTTTACCATGTTCCTTTTTTGGGCAGATGGTGTGTTTTACTTCTCCTTCATGGGGTGTGGGAGCGGCAGTTTTGGCGCCAAACGGCGCCATTTTGACTGCGATCGCTCCGGCCGCATGTTTTACATGCATGGCGGCCATTTTCTTGTAGCCTCCATAGGCTTTCATAGAGCGCCCTGTATGCCAGCATTTCCTTTCCTTCAGGAGCACCGCAGGCAGCAGCAGCAGCACCGATCTCTCCAGGTTCATTTCTTTTTATTCCCTGTATCCTGCCTTGGTATACTTGTCCCTGTGGGGGTCCCTTGTGTGGGATGCTTAGTGTGAGTGGGCTACGATCGCAGCGCTCTCTTAAAGGGGCGGTCACCCATTTATTTTTGCTGCTACTAGGGCATGGATTTTCAGGAATACTAGTTTCCTGCCAATTTAGGGGGAAGCCAGGGGACTGCGGTTTCCCCCCCCCCCCGGGGGGGGATTTGGCTGCGATTGTGGCTAGCCTTGCGACTCAGGTGTAAATGCTGGTGGTTGCTCAATCCTCTAAAAGGCCCAGAGTTTTCAATTTCCTCTGTTTCAAGAGGGTGATGGTACTGGGGCTGCTGGGGCAGAGATCTCCTTATCGGGGTCTCGTTCCTCCCGGGACCTTATAGGGTCAGTAATGGAGGCTGAGGTAGAGGGGGTTGATAATTCTCCCCCTGGCTTGTCTGAAGAGCTTGCGCTCATGGATGAATTGGTTGCTTCTATCAAGCAAACTCTGCGTTTGGAGGAGGAAACATGTCCTCCTGCTGCCTTGGCGGCTTATGGGACGCAGAAAAGGCGCATATCATCGCAGATGTTTCCATGCACTGATGATTTTCAGCGCGCTGTGAAAGAACGATGGCGTAATATACGCAAACCTTTTGCTGTGCCAAGTAGGTTTAAGCTGCGCTATCCTTTTACGCCCGCTACTGATGGGCGTTGGTGTGTCCCACCTCCGGTGGACCAGGCGTTAGCAGTTTTGAACACGTCCACTGCGATTCCTGCTGCGGACACCCCGGTGTTCCGGGATGCCGCGGACAAGAGGATGGAGTCCTTTGCCCGTCGTACCTATTCTATTATGGGTTCTATGTTGAAAGCTTTATTGCTTCACTTATGGCGGCCCAGGCGGTCGCGAACTGGACGCAGGTGCTTAGGCGTGTCCTGGGGGCTGATTCTGCCCCCCAGGCGACTTTGGATATGGTGGATCAAATCCACCAGGGTGTCATGTATTTGTGTGATGCGGACCTGGATATGGTTCCGTTGGCTGCACGTGTACACAGTGTGGCGGTGTTATCTCGCCGCCTGGTTTGGTTGAAGTGTTGGTCTGTGGATCAATCTTCACGTAGGACCTTGGCCAATCTGCCGTTTGATGGTTCTCGCCTTTTTGGCGAATCCCTGGATGCCCTAATTAAAGGGGTCATGGGGGGTAAGAGCACGCTCTTACCTCAATCCCACTAGACTAAGACGGCTCCTGGAAAACAGAATGATTTCTTTCGGCCCCCTCAGGGGTCCTTTCGTGCCTTTCGGTCACATTTTTGGGACAAGCTGTCCAAGGGTCAAGGCTCCCGCAAGAAGCCGTGGGCAGGTAAACAAAGGTCCGGCCAATCCGGTTCTGCGGCCCACTACAGTGCGGCCTGAAGGGGCGCCCTCACCCACTTCACAGGAAATCGTTCGATCTGGCCACTAGATCGAGTTTCTCTCTCGGCCGGAGAGCAGATTTTTTCCCTCAAGTCTTCTGTTATCCCCGGAGCGTTTGCGGGACCTGCATCTAGCGGTGCAGGACCTGAGGGCTCAGGGAGTGGTGGTCCCGGTGTCTCATCGGGACAGATTTCGGGGGTTCTATTCCACTCTGCTCACCGTGCCCAGGAAGGAGGGCAAGGTGCGTCCGATTCTGGACTTGAAGGCGCTGTACCGCCTTGTGCGGGTGCGCAAGTTCCGCATGGAATCCCTGCGGTCGGTGGTGGCTGCCCTGGTTCCGGGGGAGTTCATGGCTTCCATCGACTTGCAAGATGCGTATCTTCACATCC
Source organism: Pelophylax lessonae (assembly GCF_965119305.1). NCBI lineage: Eukaryota > Metazoa > Chordata > Amphibia > Anura > Ranidae > Pelophylax > Pelophylax lessonae. Next base: position 497,965,107 of record NC_138771.1, read on the forward strand.
CGATTTTCGAGGGTCACCAGAGGTACCTTCGATTCGCCATAGCGGAAGATCATTACCGATTTGTGGCGTTGCCTTTTGGTCTCGCCTCTGCTCCAAGGGTGTTCACCAGAGTGCTGGCACCGGTTCTGGCTTTGTTGAGGGCCCAGGGCATTTCGGTTCTGGGGTATCTGGACGATATTCTGGTTCGGTCTGCGACCAGCCAGAGTCTGGAGAAGGATCTGTCCGTCACGTTGCAGACTCTGCAGGAGTTTGGTTGGACGATCAATTTTCCAAAGTCGACATTGTGCCCATCGGTTCGGATTTCTTACCTGGGTATGATTCTGGACTCTGTCCAGGCGTAGGTCTTCCTGCCGGAAGAAAAACTCGCAGCTCTTCAGGAGGCAGTCAGGTCCCTCAGGGACGTTCCATCTTCGTCCTTTCGGACGTGCATGCGGTGTCTGGGATTGATGGTCTTGGCTTTCGAGGCGATTTCCCTTCGCCCAGTTTCACACGCGGGATCTCCAAGCGGAGATATTGTCCAGGTGGGACGGGCGTCCGCAGTCTCTGGATCTCCAGATGTCATTGAGTTCTCAGACCAGAAGGGATCTTCTGTGGTGGCTTCTATCCCCCTCAGTATCGGGGGGCAAGTCTTTTCGTCCCCTTTCGTGGACGGTGATCACCACGGACGCCAGCCTGTCGGGCTGGGGTGGTGTTCTGGGCGTTCTGTCCACCCAGGGTGTTTGGTCGACGGAGGAATCCTCCCTTCCGATCAACGTTCTGGAACTGCGAGCGATACTCCTCTGTCTTCGTCGTTGGAACCCGGTTCGGGTGCAGACGGACAATGCCACGGCGGTGACTTACATCAATCACCAAGGGGGCACCAGGAGTGCCCGGGCGGCTCGAGAAGTGGCCGCGATTCTGTCTTGGGCCGAGACGCATGTCCCGGCAATATCGGCAGGTCACATTCCGGGGGTGAAAATTTGGCAGGCGGATTTTCTGAGCCGTCGAACCCTGGACCAGGGAGAATGGTCCCTTCACCCGGCTGTCTTCCAGATGTTGTGCGCGAGGTGGGGTCTTCCGGAGGTAGACCTGTTCGCGTCTCGTCTGAACTACAAAGTACCACGGTTCGTGGCAAGGAGTGCGATCCTCGGGCAGACGCGTCGGACGCGTTGGTTGCCCCGTGGCATCAGTACCAACTGATGTATGCGTTCCCGCCGATTCAATTGCTGTCCAGGTTCCTTCGCGGAACCGACCATGGTGATTCTTGTGGCACCGGACTGGCCTCGCCGGTCCTGGGACGCAGACCTCGTAAATCTGGCAATCGACGCCCCGTGGCGTCTGCCTCTTCGAGAAGATCTTCTGTCGCAAGGACCGGTCTTCCATCCTGCTTTACAGTCGCTGGCCTTGACGGCCTGGCGGTTAAAACCGAGGTCCTGAAGAACAGGGGTCTTTCCCCTGAGTTCATTCACACCTTAATAAATGCGAGGAAGTCTTCCTCGGAAGGTTTATTACCGTACTTGGAAGGCGTATTTTGCCTGGTGCGTATCCAGGGGTTTCTCTCCTGACACTTATTCGGTGTCTAGGGTGTTGCCCTTCCTTCAGACGGGTGTTGACCAGCGTCTGGCGCTGGCCACGATCAAGGGTCAGGTGTCTGCTTTGGCCGTTCTTTTTCGACGACCTGTGGCATCTGATTCTTTGGTTAGCACTTTTGTGCGGGGGGTACGTCATCTGATCCCTCCTAGGAGGGGAACCTCTTACCCCTTGGGACTTGAATCTAGTTCTATCAGTGTTGCAGCGTGCTCCTTTTGAAAGGTTCAGGGAGATCTCGCTGTCTTTGTTATCCAGGAAGGTCGCCTTTTTGGTGGCTATCACCTCGACTCGACGAGTGTCGGGGCTGGCAGCCTTGTCCTACAAGTCTCCGTGTCTGGTTGTGCATTTGGACAAGGTGGTCTTGCGACCTAACCCTTCTTTTCTTCCAAAAAGGGTTTCGGACTTTCATCTCAATGTGGACATTGTCAAACCTTCGCTTTGCGCGAAGCCGAAGCATCCGACGGAGGTGTTGCTTCACTCCTTGGATGTTGTCCGGGCGATTAGAGTCTATTTCACATCGACTGAGTCTTCTCGCAAGTCGGATGCCTTGTTTGTCCTTCCGGGAGGTCCTCGGAAGGGCATGGCGGCGTCGGCTTCTACAATCGCCAAATGGATCAGACGGACCATTGATCAGGCCTATGCTTTGAGGGGGAAAGTTCCCCCTGTACCTGTGAAGGCGCACTCTACCAGATCTCTGAGTACGTCTTGGGCCTGTCGTCATGGGGCCTCTGTGGCCCAGGTGTGTGAGGCGGCGACTTGGTCGACCGTACACACTTTCACGATATTCTACAGAGTAGATGTTCAGGCATCGGCTGATGCTTCCTTTGGCCGCAAGGTTCTTAGTGCGGCAGTTCCCTAGAGCCCTTGTTACGGGTTCTTTGGCTTTTTGGGATTTTTGTTTTTTCCCTGGGTTTTCTTGCTCCTGTTGAGCGAGTGTTTTGTTCTTATGCCCAACTGGTTTCCTTCCTTTGGTAAGGTTCCTTTCTCTGATGGGGAGACGGCGTTGCCTTGGGCGCGGCTGTGTTCTTCCCACCCCTCATGTTTACACTGCTTTGGGACATCCCCATTGGTGATGAATATGAAGTGGGCGGCGACTGTCGGAGGACGTAAGAGAAAACGGAATTTTTGTAAAATCTTACCTGTAAAATTCCTTTCTCTGAGTCCTCCGACAGTCGCCGCCCCCGCCCCTCTTTTGGGGTTTTGATGTACTCTCTACTGCTATTCCACTGAAACTGAGTTGGATACAGGAAGTGGAGGGTTATGTACTGAGGGGACCACCCCCTGGGGGTGGGATATGTTAAAAGTCTTTGTACTAACATATTCTATTGCCTAGCTACTCCTACGGAATAAAGGACATAACCCCATTGGTGATGAATATGAAGTGGGCGGCGACTGTCGGAGGACTCAGAGAAAGGAATTTTACAGGTAAGATTTTACAAAAATTCCGTTTTTGCCTGGTGTGAGTCCAGGGGTTTCTCTCCTCGTTCCTACTCGGTGTCGAGGGTGTTGGCTTTCCTCCAGACCGGTGTGGACCAGCGCCTTGAGTTGGCCACGATTAAAGGCCAGGTATCTGCCCTGGCTGTTCTTTTCCAGCGCCCTGTGGCATCTCATTCCTTAATTCGCACCTTTATCCAAGGTGTGCGTCACTTGGCCCCTCCTAGAAGGGAGCCCTTACCTCCATGGGACTTGAACTTGGTTCTGTCCGTGTTGCAGCGTTCCCCGTTTGAAAACATCAGGGACATCTCGTTGCCTATGCTATCTAAAAATTTGGTTTTCTTGGTAGCGATCACTTCTGCTCGCAGAGTGTTGGAGTTGGCGGTGTTGTCTTGCCGCTCCCCTTACCTGGTGATTCATAGGGATAAGGTGGTCTTGCGACCTAATCCGTCCTTTTTGCCAAAGGTGGTTTCGGACTTCCACCTGAATGAGGACATTGTTTTGCCTGCGCTTTGTGCGAATCCAAAGGAGGTTGCCTTACATTCCTTGGATGTTGTCCAGGCGATCAGGGTTTACCTGTCGTCGACTGAATCCTTTCGAAAATCAGATTCTCTATTTGTCCTTCCTGAGGGAACTCGGAAGGGTATGGCTGCGTCTGCAGCAACCATTGCCAAATGGATCAGACCGACCATTGTACAGGCCTATTCGTTGCAGGAACGGGTTCCTCCCTTCCCTGTCAAGTCGCACTCTACCAGGTCGGTGAGTGCATCCTGGGCCTATCCGCTTCAGGCTTCGGTGGCCCAGGTGTGCAAGGCTGCGACTTGGTCTTCGGTGCACACTTTCTCTAAGTTCTACAAAATTGATGTTCTGGCATCAGCTGATGCATCCTTGGGCCGCAAAGTTCTCTGTGCGGCAGTTCCATAGGGAACCCTGGGTTTGTACGGGTCCCTAGCTGTTGGGGGTGTTTTTCCCCTTGGTTATTTGTTTTCCTGGGTTGTAGCTCATGTTGAGCCCTTTTTTGTTACCCAGAAGGTTACCTTCTTGTACATGTGAGGTTCCTTTCTCTGATGTGGGTACTGCGTTGCTTTTCTCGCGGTTGCGTTGCCCACCCCTCATGTCTACACTGCTTTGGGACATCCCCATAAGTGAAGACTGTGTGAATGGGCGACGACTGTCGGAGGACGTAAGAGAAAACGGAATTTTTGTAAAATCTTACCGTAAAATTCCTTTCTCTGAGTCCTCCGACAGTCGCCGCCCCCGCCCCTCTTTTTTGGGGTCTTTTTTATACACTTTCACTGCTTGCGACCAAACTGAATTGGGATGGCTATTGCAGGGGGGTATTGGACTAGAAGGACAGCCCCCATGGGTGTGACTATGTAGATTTATTGTTCTTTTACAAGTCTTATGCCTAGAAACTCCTGTTAATACCCATAAGTGAAGACTGTGTGAATGGGCGGCGACTGTCGGAGGACTCAGAAAAAGGAATTTTAAGGTAAGATTTTACAAAAATTAAGTTTTTTTCTTTAACATAGGCACAGGGACACTTATTGTTACATTACAGAAGGGATGGAATGATTTTATATCGGTGGCTTAACAACCACTTTAATGAGCTCATATCCTTTAAATAAATTAAAACCACATAGGTTTTCATTGTTAAGCTACACTTCTTTAACCGCTTGCCGACCGCCGCAAGTACATATACTGCGGCGGTCAGCCCCATGCAGGCAAAGTGACGTATGGGTATGTCACTTGCATGTGAGCCAATAGGGGGGAGCGCGCGCCGCCGAAGGCCCGCTCCCGCTCGTTAACGGACACCTCCGCGGGAGTGACCGGCGGACCCAATGTCCGCCGATCACTCGCGATCGTCAGTTACAGAGGGAGAAAGGCAGGCGGCTAATGTAAACAAAGCCGCCTGTCATTCTCCCTTGTGTAACAGCAGAGATCATACGGTCCTGCTATGTAGGATCGTAGATCTCTGCGGTTACACGAAAAGCCACATTCCTGCACAGTAAGAAGCACGCCCCTAGGGACACACTTAGCCACTGCATCACTAATAAAGTTAACCCCCTTCCCTGCCAGTGTCATTTTTACAGTAACAGTGCATATGTATAGTACTGATTACTGTAGTAATGTAACTGGTACCCCCAAAAGTGTCAGAAATGTAATTCAAGGGTCCGATCTGTCCGCCGCAATGTCACAGTCCCGCAAAAAAAATCGCAGATCGCCGCCATTACTCGTTAAAAAAAACAAACAACAAAAATGACAAAAATCTTTCGCTTACTTAGTAAACGCAATAACTTTTGCGCATACCAATCAAAATACGTCTATTGCGATTTTTTTTTACCAAACATATGTAGCAGAAACCAAATTGGCCAAAAATGTTCAAAAATTTTGATTTTTAAATTTTTTTGGGGGATTTTCATATAAAAAAATGTGAAAAATATTGTTATTTTTGCAAAATTGTCGCATTTTTTTTTTTTATAGCGCATGATCAAAAAATTGCACAGGTGATCAAATACCACCAAAAGAAAGCTCTGTTTGTGGGGAAAAAAAGGACATAAAATTTGTTTAGGTACAGCGTCGCACGACCGCGCCAATGTCCGTTAAAGTCACGCAGTGCCGAATCGCAAAACAGGGCCTGGTCAGGAAGGGGGTAAAATCTTCCGGGGCTTAAGTGGTTAAAGGATGTCCACTAAAAGTTGTCACCAATTCACCATGGTTAACTTGACATTCAAAATAACATTTATAGTTTATTTATCACATTTGTGCACAATAATTATATATCACCAATCACCATATTGATATTGGTTTATTATCTCATCCTCTCACCCAACTATACAGATGTTGGAATTTCTTTAACTTCTAAGAACATGTCTGAGTCCTCTTGAGTTAATGAGAACATTTTAAAAACCATTAGTGTTATATTTCAGAATGAAAAAGAAGCAAAGGTTGTGGGACTTTAAATGAGGTTAGTCATTAGAAAATATTGGAAGTAATTTGAAATGTCAAAGAAATAAATGTTTTATTCCAGATTTCATAGAGGGTACAATATTATACATATAAATAACCACATATCAGAAAGTTTTTTTGTTGGCACACATAACAACTTGCTCCATTCTTATATTTTGCTTGTTTTACAAAATATATTTTTGATTATCCAATATTGTTCTCTCTTTTACTTTTACAGTCCTTACTTATTTATATACTATTTTTTGATAACTATCAACATCTTATTTATTTAGGGAGGTCCCCTTTCCCCCCCAGCCTGCCTACTCCCGGGGTTGCGATGCGCGGTTCTGACGTACCCTCCCCCGCCCCGTCTCTGTTTACATCCGGGATGGTGGTGGGGTGCGTCATAGGTTGCATCGGCGCCATGCTCAGTAGCCCCACCCCACTCCCCTTTGGCAGCGGGTTGCTGGGGCAACCCTTTGTTTCCATCTTGACGCCTGGCTGGGTGTGTGTGTCTCCTCCCCGGCGCTGTGCGCCGGATATGAGATCATACCTCCCCGACCCATTTAATGGCGTCCTCACATGGTGTTGGCGGTTACACATGCCTTTGTTAGTGGGTTTAGGAGCTGAGAGGAGCTATCACGCCACTTGCTGTGTTTTCTGTGGGTGGTTTTTGTTCCAGTATCCACTTGCACAACATCTTTTCACTTTTTCAAGCTGTTGGTAAGATGTCCATTATACACTCTTCACTCTTTATTCTTTTTCATTCACAATTTGGATATTTGCTTTGCTGGATCATATTTGTATTTTCTGTCTGCGGCTGACTATGTTTCAATTTCTCTCTGGTACACAGTATTCATGCTATATTCACTTGAGACACTATGGGTATCTATGTCCTAATATCCCTTATCTTCTCCCTCTTTTTTATCTATGCTTTGGTATCTTGGAATTACCTCATTTCTAATTTTATTCACCCTGGTTATCTACCTATATCTTTTTTGTATTTTGGCAGTTCATTTGCTCGACCCGGACACATATGACTATATCTATTATCATATATATCACTTTTTATTCTTTCTTCTTAATTGATTATACATTTTATATAATCACATGAAATATGATGAATATACAGCTAAATTATTACTCTATATTTTCAACAATTTTTTTCAGACTATTTTGGTCATGATGTGCTCCCTTTACCATTGCCGACCTGGGCAATGTTTCTACCTACCCTCTCTATGGGTCTATTCCAGCTCCCCCCCCCCCCCCTCCATCCCCTTATTCTGACCTCGGCCAAAGTACCCGCCTCAGCCCCGGGGGTGACACACGCTGTGTGGTGGTGACCTCCTTAGTTTTTTGGAATCTTTTCTTTTTGGGCCACCTTAGTAAGTAGCTGTTTTTATTGGAGCAATGGTTATTTTTCCTACATACATTTTACATTCTAACGTTAATGTACATTTACAGACTCAAAATTTTAAAATTAGCTCCTGATGAGTGGACGTAGAGCCACGAAACACATAGAGCCTATAAGATATGAAGATAGACCATTTGAAGACTGATTACATGTTGTTTATATATACAATGTATTGACGGATTTATGTATTCATTGATTGATTATTATGTAAATATATATGTTTTTATGAATTTATATACTTCATGTTCAGTTTGTGATATGTGGTTATTTATATGTATAATACTGTACCCTCTATGAAATCTGGAATAAAATATTTATTTCTTTGACATTTTAAATTACTTCCAATATTTTCTAATGACTAACCTCATTTAAAGTCCCACAACCTTTGCTTCTTTTTCACATGTAAACCAGGGATGGAGGTTCAGTCATTAGTCACACCTTAGATCATTATATATATATATATATATATATATATATATATATATACACAAACCAGTACATACAGTAATCTATATATATATATATATATACACAAACCAGTACATACAGTGTGTGTGTGTGTGTATATATATATATATATATATATATATATATATATATATATATATTAGTACATACAGTACACATACCAGTATATATATATATATATATATAGATATATATATATACACACATACATACATACACCCACAAACACACATACATACATACATACATACAATATATACATATATTTTTTAATATTCATTTTTAACCCACTGGTGCTGATATATAGGAAGAAAGAAGTCTTCTTCCTCTAATCACACAGCTTCTCCCCCTGATTCTCTTCCTCTGAGCTGGAGAATCTGGAATGGAGATATTTCAGAGAAACGGCTGGGAGATCTTCAGATCTCTCTTTTCTAAACTGGCCGTTTGTGACAGAACGGTCATGTACTGTGATGAGAAGAGAAGAACATGTTCTCTGCTCCTCATCTCAGCTAACTAAACCGTTACACACCAGAGATCAGTCGTGATCCTGAGGATCACGGCTTTTCTCTGTTTATTAAAAGTACACCTGGTCCTCCTTCTCTTCCTCTTCACATCTCCCGAGTTCTAAGATGGTATTGAGTGGACTGCTGTGATCCGCTATATTGGACACATACAAGGGGCATCCATTATCTGGTACTGATGAGATCGCTGTGGTGATTGCTTAACATCTACTGCAATCATCCCAGAGGCATCTGGTAAGTGGGCTGTGCATGTGGTGTTGGTGGAGGAGTGCACAAACCCACAATTGAAGTAGTGGCCTTGAGTTAAGGGGACCCACCACACTCAGTTCTAGGAGTTGTCTGGCACTAATATTTGTGGACACAATATTTATTTAATTTATTATTCACAATTTTTATCCTATTGGATTTATTGGTTTTGAGCGCGGTCTTTATCACCTTTGGACATGGTTCCATTTTGAGACTGGTGTTTGCTATCACCATAGTATCCCAGACCTTAATGGAATGGGCTAAGATTTTGCACCAGGATCTGGAGGGAACACCCTTCTGAGCTGGCGGACCTGGCGGATTAGTTTATCCAAGGGTTACAGTATATTTGTGATGCATCCCTAGATCCGGCCCTCTTGGCCAGCAGGGTTTTTGTGACGGCGGTGATCCTTCACTTCATGATCTGGTTAAAGTACTGGTCGGTTGACCAGGCTTCTAAAAAGGTGCTGACTGACCTTCCTTTTGTAGGTGACCGTTCGGTGCCTCTATGGAAGAGATCATTAAGGGTCTAACGGGGGGGTAAGAGTACTTTACTTCCTCAGGTTACTAAGGGCAAGGAAACTCGCTGTATGCGGGGTCCCTTCTTTTCGGCTCACAAGCGGCCCTTTCGTCCATCTGGATGCAGGAAAAGGGTTAGAGATCAACCTGTAACTTTGCGAGAGGCTCCAAGAGACCCTGGAATGGTAAGTCCAAAGTGGGCACTTACAGTAGTAGCTTTCCTTCATCAAGGATATCTGCTGGCTTCTATCGATCTCAAGGACACTTACCTTCATATTCCAATATATGTTGGGCATCAGCATTTTCTTCCTTTTGCCGTGGGCAAGGAGCACTTTCAATTTGTGGTGTTACCCTTTGGTCTCGCCTCAGCTCCTCGGGTGTTCTCAAAGGTTTTGGCCCCAGTGTTGGCCTTGTTATGGCAGAAGGGGATTGTGATACTAGGTTACCTGGACGATCTGCTTCTGCATGCCGAGCCTTCCTCGGCTCTAGAAGCCAACTTGGATGTTACAGTGCACACGCTGCAGGAGTTCAGGTGGACACTGAATTTTCAGAAATCAATACTGTCTCTGTCCACAAAGCTGGACTACTTGGGTTTGACGTCAGCACCAGCTCGGGTGTTTCTTCCTCAGACAAAACTTCTGAAGCTACAGGATGCTTTTCGACTCCTGTTGTCCAACCATCGATCATCACTCCAGACTTGCATGCAAGTGCTGAGGCTGATGGTCTCCAACTTCGAGGCGGTTCCGTTTGCGCAGTTCCACACCAGACCCTTACAAAGGGAGATTCTGATAAAATGGAACAATTATCCGCTGTCATTGGACAATCTGATCCTGTTGAGTCGGGGTTCGAGGGAGTCTCTCCTATGTTGGCTCCGCTCCCTGGCTCTAAGTCTGGGAAAATATTTTCTTCCCATGTATTGGACTGTAATCACCACGGATGCCAATCTGTCGGGATGGAGAGGTGTCTTGGGAGTATGTTCGGCCCAAGGTGTCTGAACTCGGGAGAAGTCCAGGTTGTCAATCAACATCCTGGAAATTCAGGCGATTAAACTTTGTCTGTCTCAAGGGACGGATTGTCTACAGGGACGCCCTGTGCGGATTCAATCGGACAATGCTACGGCTATAGCATGTGTCAATCATCAAGGGGGCACAAGAAGTGTCCTGGTAGCCCAGGAGGTGGGCAGAATTATATTTTCCAGCCCTCTCTGCTGTGCACATTCCGGGGGCAGAGAATTGGCCAGCGCACTATCTCAGTCGGCAGAAGTTGGATCCGGGAGAATGGTCTCTTCACCCGGAGGTATTTCATCAACTGTGTCTCAACAGGAAGGTGCAGAAATTCGTGTCAAGGTCTCTGAATCCTCTGGCTGACACTGCATACGTTCTTGTGGCTCCTTGAGGGCGGTTTCGTCTGATTTACGCCTTTCCTCCAATACAACTTCTGTTGAGACTGCTACGCAGAATCGAAGTAGAAGGAATTCCAGTCATTCTGATGGCACCAGACTAGCATCGCTGGTCTTGGTACGCAGGCCTGGTAAGGCTGGTAGCAGACGTCCCTTGGAAACTTCCTCTCAGGGAAGATCTTCTGTCTCAGGGACCAATCCTCTATCCTGCTTTACACTCAGAAGGCTAGGAAATGTACTTCCAGGAAGGTTTATCATCGAGTTTGGAAGACGTACATTACTTGGTGTAAGTTGTGCGAGGTTCCTGCCCGCTTCTTTTCTGTGTCTTGCCTGTTGGAGTTTCTACAATTGGGTGTAGATCAACGTTTTGGCTCTGGGCACCATCAAGGGCCAGATTTCCACCTTGGCTATTTTTTTCCAAAGCCCGTTGGCGGCAAAGTCCTTGGTTCACACTTTTACGCAGGTAGTTTTGTCATCTGGCTCCTCCGGTGCGATCCCTGGTACCTCCGTGGGATCTCAATTTGGTTTTGTCGGTGCTTTAAAAGCCTCCTTTTGAAAATATTTGAGAAATTCCTTGACTCACTCTGTCGCAGAAGGTGGCTTTCTTAGTGTCTATTACTTCGGCACGTCGTGTATCGGAGTTGGCTGCGTTGTCCTGTTGGTCACCTTACTTGGTGATTCAAAAGGAACAAAGTGGTGTTGCGACCCTGTTAGGCGTTCCTTCCTAAGGTTTTCTTGGGATTTAATTTGAACGAAGGGATTGTGCTACCGTCCCTATGTCCTAAGCCCAAACATCCTAAGGAAATTGCCTTACATTCCTTAGATGTGGTAAGGGGGGATACGGGTGTACCTGGCTGTGACTGAAACGATTATAAAATCTTGTTCTTTGTTTGTTCTTACGGATGGACCTTGCAAGAGGCAGGCCGCATCTGCTGCAACCATTTCCAAGTGGATCAGGCAGACGGTGATGCAGGCCCACTTCATTACCCACTTAAGCCCCGGGAAGATTTTACCCCCTTCCTGACCAGGGCCTATTTTGCAATTCGGCACTGCGTGACTTTAACGGACAATTGCGCGGTCGTGCGATGCTGTACCCAAACTAAATTGACGTCCTTTTTTTCCCACAAACAGAGCTTTCTTTTGGCGGTATTTGATCACCTGTGCGATTTTTTGATCATGCGCTATAAACAAAAAAGAGCGTCAATTTTGCAAACATAACAATATTTTTCACATTTTTTTATATGACATTCCCCAAAAAAAAAAAATGTAAAAATCTAAATTTTTTAACATTTTCCACCAATTTGTTTTATGCTACATATGTTTGGTAAAAAAAAAAAATCGCAAAAAGCGTATTTTGATTGGTTTGCATAAAAGTTATCGCGTTTACTAACAAAAGGGAAAGATTTTTGTCATTTTTGTTGTTTTTTTTTTAACGTGTAATGGCGGCGATCTGCGATTTTTTTTTTTTTTTTTTGCTGTACTGCGACATTGCGGCGGACAGATCGGACCCTTGACTGACATTTTTGAAACTTTTGGGGTTACCAGTGACATTTCTACAGTAATCAGTGCTATACATATGCACTGTTACTGTAAAATTACACTTTTTTTGAGAGGGAGGGGTTATGTGTGTCTCTAGGGGCGTGATTCTAACTGTGATTGGCTGTGGCTTGAGGTGTAGGAACAGTGATCAACGGTCCTACATAGTAGAACCGTATGATCACTGTTTCTACACAGGGGAGAATGACAGGCTGCTTGTTTACATCAACCGCCTGCCTTTCTCCCTCTGCACCGACGATCGCCGAGTGACCGGCGGATATCGGGACCGCCGGTCACACGCGGGGGGGGGGGGTCCGTGACCGCGCGGGAGTGCGCCTCTCGGGGCGCTCCCGCTCCCTAGACCCTCACAGGCTAGCGACGTAGTACTACGTCGCTCTGCCTGTGAGGGGCTGACTGCCGACGTAAATAGTCGTGCGGCAGTCGGCAAGTGGTTAAAAGTCAGGTTCCTCCTTTCCCTGTTAAAGCGCATTCTACAAGGGTGCTTAGTGCCTCCTGAGCCTTCCGTCATCAGGTGTCAGTGGTTCAGGTGTGCAAGGCGGCTACGTGGTCGTCTGTACACACATTCACAACATTTTATAAGTTGGATGTACTTTTGTCCTACCGTAAAATCCTTTCTCTTACGTCCTCTGACAGACGCAGCCTCTTCCAAGTTTCATCACTATTGGGTAATGGCGCTCTCTGCCGGAGCAAACTAGGTAGTGAAACTTTATTAAAAAGCTTTAACTAAACACACCTTAGGGGCTGCCCCTCTCGACATTACCCTCAGACACTTAAAGCTTACTAATCAGGTTTCTTGCTGCCTAGCTCAGGAGTAGGACCTAGGATATCCTGCTGGGATTCCAGTCTCAGTTTTTTTGTTTTTTCTTTGAAAAATTTTTATTTTATTTTCTTCACTCGCTATCGCTAGCTAGTCAGGGGGGTATCCTCCTGGAGAACTACAAGCGACAGCCGGGCTGGGCTTCACACTGGATAATCTAGATCCTTATGGTACCCCAGCCTGGCCTACGAGCGTGCGCAGGTTGTGGTCCGCCCAGGCCTCGCCACGACTGTGTCCCGACGGATGGGGACGAGCCTGCGGAGAAACTCTTCGCCTGGACGCATCAACCTTGAACGCCCTGTGTTGCAGCGTCCCCTCTTGGCTGACGGCACCCCCATTCAGGGTGGGAGGCGAGCTGTATCGGAGTGGTGCCCGCAGTCCTTGGTATGGTGAGTGATGTTACCCCCCATGTCCCTGGGACAGTATTCTGGGGGGTTGATGTGGGCCCATTCCTGCGTGGGGTGTAGGGCTCCTACCTTGTCCTGGGGGCTTCCTGTAGTGGATTCCTGCGGTGGCCAGGGTTCCTGGGCTCCTGACTGTCGGCGCCGTTTTCAGCCACCATTTTGGGTGAGGGCAAGCCTGGCTTCATCAGTGTATGGGCAGCAGCCATTTTTTGCATTAAGATGTGCCTTTGGCACCGTTTTCGGCGCCATCTTGGATGTGGGCAACAGCATTGTAAGGGCGGCGGCCATTTTCCCTGTTTTTTCCGATATCTTTTCTATTGGCATCCATGTTTGTGGGGCTCAGGGCACTTTTCGGCCTTTAGTGAATTCGGTCACTTCCTCCACCTTGTCTTGGGGGCTTCCTGTAGTGGATTCCCGCGGTGGCCAGGGTTCCTGGGCTCCTGACTGTCGGCGCAGTTTTCAGCCAACATTTTGGTTGAGGGCAAGCCTGGCTTCATCAGTGTATGGGCAGCAGCCGTTTTTTGCAATAAGATGTGCTTTTGGCACCGTTTTCTGCGCCATCTTGGATGTGGGCAGCAGCTATGTTAAGGGCGGTGGTCATTTTCCCTGTTTTTTCCCATATCTTTTCTATTGGCATCCATGCTTGTGTGGCTCAGGGCACTTTTCGGCCTCTACTGAATTTGGTCATTTCCTCCAGCCATCTTTCACTTGCTGCAGAAGAAGCGTGGAGAGTGGTTTGTTTTTCTCTCTCTCAGGAACTATCAGGGGTTTTATTGCTTTTTGGGCATTTTTCCTTAGTCACATTCCTTACTCAGTTATCTGGCAATATAAAGGGGGACTCCAGCAGCAGCGCGGGATTGCGGTGCGGACCGCAATCAGCGATTTAAAGGGCCAGTGTTCTTTTTTTTTGTATTTCTGCCAAAATGGAGTCCCAGGGTGACAATTTCCCCACTGATCTTGTTTGTGCATCCGGGACATCCGGATCACCTTCCCTAGCTTGTTTATCTGCAGCCCTTGAAACTTTGGCGTTCAAAGTTGATTTTATGATGCCACAAGGTAATGTTCAAAAACGGCCAATGCCTTCTCATTCTTTTGATTCAGAGCCTGATATGGTTGCCATGGACACTGCCCTCCCTGAGGAATCCTTGTCCACAAACACTCAGACGGGGAGGAGAAGGAGTCCTCCACTGCTGCAGCGCGGGAACGTGCTTTGGTTAAAGCACTTGTTCGCTCCGTTAGGGAGACTTTGAACATTGATGATGAGCCTACCCTGTCAGGTAAGCAGGTTTCCTTCGGGTCCCCCAAAGCCCAGAAGTCGAGTCAGGTTTTCCCTTGCCCAGAGGAGTTTCACGATATCTTGAACGAACAGTGGCGTCGCGTTAAGCATGTGCTGGCGGCGCCTAAGCGTTTTTAACGCCGTTACCCCTTTGCGGACCCTATTTCCAATTGCTGGATGATGTCACCTAAAGTGGACTACTCCGTTTCCAGGTTGAATAAATCCATGGTGGTTCCCATGGAGCAGTGGTCTTCAAACTTTTAGGTATTACCTTGGGGAGATGCAGACTAGAGTACTGCAATCACTGAGCAGCAAATTATATCACCTGGGATGTATTTCAGTTCTCTTGCAAACCTGGCCTGTTAGTGGGCCCTGAGGACCAGGGTTGAGGACCACTGCCATGGAGGACTCCGCGGTGTTTAAAGACCCGTTGGATAGGCGCGTGGAGTCACTTTCCCCTCCATTTACTTGGTGGCGGGCTCACTCCTTCACTTTCGTGCCGGTCCCTCAGACGGTTACGGAATGGATTAAGGTGCTTAGGCGCAATTTGGTGGCTGAGTCGGTTCCTCCGAATCTCATTGAGCTCACGGACCAAATGGCCCAGGCCATCTGTGTGATGCGGCCCTGGATGAGGCTCCCCTGGTCGCAAGATTGTCTGCGGTGGGGATTGCACTCCGCCGCATGGTGTGGTTGACGAGCTGGTCGGCAGACCATGCCTCTAAGAAGGCCATGTCTGATATCCCCTATTTGGGGAAAACGACTCCTTGGATGAGATTGTCAAGGGTCTCACAGGGGGTTAGAGTACCCTCCTGCCCCAATCCGTGAAGATTTAATAGCCCCACACGCAGCTGGGTCCTTCCTTCAAGGCTCATCGGGGCCCTGTCGTGCCTCGGGGGGGGGGGGGGGACGTCTGCGTTACTTTCAGACACCCTGGTTGTCCCTGATTCAGGACAAATGGGTTAACAAAATGATTCATTCAGGGTACAAGATCGAATTTCGATCTCTCCCCGCAGACAGGTTCTTTCCCTCAAATCTTCGTCTGTCTCCCGATCGCCTGACGGCTCTCAAGGGGGCAGTGCAAGATCTTGCTCATAGCATTATTGTCCCGGTTCCACAGCGGGAGAGATTTTGCGGGTTTTATTTAAACCTGTTCACAGTGCCCAGGAAGGAGGGCAAGGTTCATCCGATTCTGAACCTCAAGTCACCGAACCGCTTTGTGCGGGTGCAGAAGTTCCGAATGGAATCCATCCGGTCGGTGGTGGCGTCTTTCAGGGGATTTTCTGGCCTCCATTAATTTAAAGGATGCGTATCTGCACATCCCTATCTACGAAGGTCAACAAGGTTTTGGCCCTGGTGCTGGCTCTGCTGCGAAAGAAGGGGATGCGGTCCTCGGTTATCTGGACGATCTCTTGTTGAGGGCGAGCCCGTGTGCCACTCTGTCCGGCGATCCGACGGTCACAGTTCAGGCGCTCCAGGAGTTCGGGTGGACCCTCAACTTCCAGAAGTTGACACTGACTCCGTCAGTTCATCTGCAATATCTGGGAATGGTCCTGGACTCCACTCAGGTGAAGGTTTTTCTCCTGGGGGAAAAACTTCAGACTTTGCAGGATGAGATCAGGTCCCTCAGGGACAACAATCTCTCTTCCCTGCGGATCTGCTTGAGGTCCCTGGGGCTGATGGTTTCAGCTTTCGAGGTGATCCCATTTGCCCGGTTTCCAACAAGGACTCTGCAAGCAGAGATTCTTGCCAATTGGAACAGGGATCCCCAGTCCTTGGACAGGATGGTGTGTTTGAGCCGTCTCACGAGAATGGAGCTTTCCTGGTGGCTTCTTTCACCCACTCTGAACCAGGGCAAGTCCTTTCTGCCCCTGTTGTGGACGGTGATCACCATGGATGCCTGCCTGACGGGCTGGGGTGGAGTACTGGACACTCTTTGTGCCCAGGGGACGTGGTCATCGAAGGCATCCTTGCCGAGAAATGTTCTGGAGCTCAGAGTGATAAAACTTTGCCTGCTCCATTGGGGGACACGATTGCGCGGTCGCCCGGTTCGGGTTCAAACCGACAATGCCACAGCTGTGGCTTACATCAATCGCCAAGGGGGCACCAGTAGTGCACGGGCGGCCAGGGAAGTGGCCGAGATTCTGTCTTGGGCTGAGGCACACGTTCCAGCTATCTCTGCTTTTGACATTCCTGGTATGGAGAACTGGCAGGCGGACTATCTGCTTCGTCAGTCCTTGGATCAGGAGGAATGGTCCCTGCATCCGGAGGTGTTTCGGCTCCTGTGTGTTCGGTGGGGGACTCCGGACGTGGATCTGTTCGTTTCTTGTCTCAACAAAAAGGGGGAAAGGTTTGTGGCCAGAGCTCAAGATCCTCTGGCAGACCCCTCGGACGCTTTGATGGTGCCTTGGCACCAGTATCAGCTGATTTACGCCTTTCCCCCGATTTAACTGTTGTCCAGGTTCCTCCGTAGGTTAGTGCTTGAACAGGTACAAGTGGTTCTGGTGGCCCCAGACTGGCCTCGTCGGTCTTGGTGCGCAGACCTTGTCAAGATGGTCGTCGAGCCTCCCTGGCGGCTACCTCTGAGACAAGATCTGTTGTGTCAGGGGCCGATCTTCCACCCTGCTTTACGGTCTCTGGCTTTAACGGCATGAAGGCCAGATGTTGAGAGACAGAGGTCTCTCTGATGCTGTTATTCCTACCTTGCTGAGAGCTCGGAAGGCTAACTCCAGGAAGATTTATCATCGTACCTGGAAGGCGTACATTACCTGAGAAATGTGGTGGAGGAGGAAAGTGGCTCTTAAAACATATATTTTGTTGGCACCTCCCCTCAAAAGCAAAAATTGTATGTAGGGGGTATGGGCCTATGCTGGTCTGCACACCAAAGGAGTACAATCCAAAGCATTAAGCCTAGGGGTTTGAGTGTGCCACGAATACCAATATGAAAAATAAGAATACTTCCACACTTCCAGAAGGTATAAAAATGAAAAAAATATATAAGTTTATTCAAAGTTCATTTACATAGTTTAGGGATATATAGAATTAGGTAGACAATACAAAAATTACACATGACAATACATATTACATTTCAAAAGACCAACAGAGAAAATGGTGCAAAAAGATCATTAATTTTTACGAGCTTTACAATATGGAAGAGAAAAAGCTGGAACTACGCGTTTCGCAAAATATGCTTCTTCAGGCTCCAGCAAGTTAAGGATATAGGTACTTCTATGAAATAAACAATATATGTATTATTTTATAATAGAAATACATGCTCTTACAATATAACACATCTAATCAAAACATACATAATTACCAAAAATTAAAAAATGTATGGTTATTTACCAATATTGTTCAGTATTAGATATTCATAAATATTCAGATATTGAATGTTCATTTAAAAACACAAATTAATTCATTTTAGCCAGTGTTAGATGAATATATATTTATTGTATATTCCTTAGATTTTAAAGCTAGGGATGACTTAGCGGATATTATCTTATCTGACATTTAATTATATAGAATGACAAAAGAAGAGAAAACAAAAAAAAAAAAAAAAAAAAGGAGAAGGGGGTATATCAAGTAATCCATCAGAGAAGCTTGAGGGGGGGGCGTTTAGGCCAAAACCCTAAACAATCCCTGGATGGAAAGTCCAGGGTATGTCTGGGAAAGGGCCAGACATGAAGGGAAGTGATTGGCAAATATATGAGGAAAATCAGTATTATACAAGTGGCAGAGAAAGCTTACCTATGATCTTGTTTTGACGTTGTTTTTTACTGGATATATATATCTGGTCAATTGCTTGAGTATATGTCTTTTCCGTATGGTCACATAATAGGAAGAAGGGAAGGGGGAAATTGGAAAGAATAGGGATGGAAAAAGATTTTGTATATATTTGGGACCTATAAATAAGAAAATAATGTTGCCAGGGATTAAAAAAAAAGAAAAAAAAAAAAAATAATAATTTTTTTAAGAGTGATTAGCACAGAGTGTAATTATAAAGAGGATTGTGCCTCAAGGATAGTGTGATGTGATTGTTTTCCCAATCGAGTTATAAGGTGAAAAAATTGATATTACAGGTAGTGAGTAAGGTAACAAGAGCCAGAGAAGGGTAATTAGTATTTATGAATAAATAAATAATTAGCATAAAAACCAAATGTGATAAGAAGGGAAGGAAAAGGGAATATAGATGGGAGTGTGTGTGGTGCTAGTAAAGATAGATGCCGATATGTAGATAAGGGATATGATTGTTTAAGAAAGAAACTTACCCTAATTGGATGGAATGGAGTCTTTTGATTTGTTATTTATGTCTCTCAGCATAAAAGAGGCATCAAAAAAATATTCATTAATATGGCCTGGATAAAAAGAGAGAGGCCCATAGGGGAGGATAAAAAATAGGGATATAAATAACAGATGACTCAATCATATCTCTCAAAAGCGCTGTTTGTCGATATTATTGACTGAAAAGTCAATTGCAGTTGTCCAATCTCTAGAAAAAAGAGAGATCATAAAGATGGTTTATTAACCTTATCTATACAGAAAAAAACGGTCAAAAGTGACCAAGAGTACAATCTATAAGAAAAAATAGAAATAAAATAAAGTTTGTATTTAAAGTCTTTAAGGACTTTTACCTTATTCCATCAGCGCTCAAATGAGAGAGTACGAAAAGATTGAGAAATCTGGGAAGTTCAGATATGTGTGTCCGCATCAGTTTGGCTGGCAGTATCAATCTGCACATTTGTTTGGTACTTAAATAGGTGTAAGTTTGGCGCCAAAACAGTTCCCCTGCGTCTCCCGCCCCCCACGTCCGCCCGCCAATTGTCCGTAGAGGACTTGCGGGAGGACGTTCCTGCATCACCATCGCTAACGTCCGCTTCCGGTCGTATGGACCGGAAGCGACGATAGCGTGCCACCTGTAGTGTCAGCAGAGGAGGTAACTCTCAAGAATAGAATAACAGAGATGTATAAAAATAACATAGAAATGGGTAATCTCAGCAATAGATTATAGAAATAATAACATTTAGTTTCCTTCTTAATATAAGATAATAAAAGATTTCGCCAAAGCAGCCAACAAAGAAGAAGAAATATAACTAAGGAATACAATTTAAAGAGAATATATTTTTCAGAATAGCGGGAAATTAGATATATATATAAGTATCGCACATCCAAGAGTTACTGATTTTGAAGAGTATAATGTTTCTGGATTCGACTTTTCACTATTATTCGTGGTAATTAAATAAAGGATTATAGAATAATCCCATAAACATGATAGAGGCTCATGAATAAAATAGTGTATCCAGCCGTCAATAATTGATATGCGACTAATTATCTATATTTTCAATTTTCATTCATCTATATATTTACAGAACCCTTGCTCATAGATAGATTATTTATAGACTTACTACATGTTAGGTGGAGTTGAGGATAACAGGACAAAAGGTCCCCTGATGGTTAAATGATAAACAAACCAAGGAAAAAAAAAAAAAAAAAACAACCGGGGGGGAGAGATAAAAGAGGAGGAAAAGGGGAAAGAAGATAAGGAAAGAGGGGGAAAAAGGGATGAATGTTCCCAGGAACATCATGACTGACAGAAAAATGTTCCACATGTGGCGTTAAAAAGATGGGGTTTAAACCATCTACCGTTAAAGGTGGTTAGCCTCTCAAAAAAACCCCAGATAAGGGAGGACAATGTTATTTTTCCAAGAATGGAGCATAGCTTAGTTGCTCATTTAAGCCTGGAGGAGTGCAGGCATTTAAATTGAAAATCCAGCGAGATTCTCTCTGAAGAATAACATTGTCAAAGGGTCCACCCCTGGGGCCTGGGTGGATTCTTTCTAAAGCAAAGAAACTGAACTTTGGTCGTTTATATTTGTGTATATAGGCTATATGGCGGGCTATTGGGCTTTCAAGATCCCCTCCTTTTGTATATGTCACATGATCCTTGATGCGTTCCCAAAAGTGGCGTTTAGTTTTGCCTATATAGAAGGCTGGACATTCGCATTTCCACAGATAAACTACACCAATTGTTTCACATGTGACAAAATGTCTTGAAATGAAAATTTTTCCATTTGGCAGTTTTTGTTGCGATTTCGTGGCAATGAATTGGCAATATGCACAGGAGCGACAGGGAAAGGTGCCATGTGGTAATTTTTCACAGGGGTCCTTTTTTTTAATTCTCTCATAGTGACTCGCTGTAACTAAATCACCAACGGATTTATTTCTTCTAAATATAAGGTTAGGTTTGGTTTCTACAAAGTTGTTTAAGACCTTATCCTCTGTCAAGAGATGCCAATGTTTTGTTAGGATTTTTTTCAACTGGTCTGATTGAGAGCAAAATTTGGTTATTAACTTGGTTTTATTAGTATTGGCCAAGGGCTCCCCTTGAAATAGGAGAAGATCACGTGGGCTATCTTTGGCCTTTTTATAGGCCCTTTTTGTGCTTTTTTTACTATAACCTCTATTCAAAAATCTTGTTTGGAGTTGTTTAGCCTCTTGTTCGAATCTGGCATCTTCTGAGCAATTACGTTTGATTCTATAGTATTGTCCTGTGGGTATGCCCTCTATAACATGTTTGGGGTGGCTACTATCCGCGTGCAAAAGGGAATTAGTCGCTGTAGGTTTCCTAAATAATGTTGTAGCAATTATATCATTGGGATCTCTATAGATTTCGAGATCTAGAAAGGGAATTTTGTTTTGATCAAAGATATATGTAAAATGCAGATTAAAGATGTTATTGTTTAACATTTCAGTGAAATCCCTCAATTTGTCAAGGGGACCCGACCACAGAACGAAAATATCATCAATATAACGCTACGCGTACATTACCTGGTGTGAGTCTCAAGGGTTGCATCCTCGCTCCTTTTCGGTGGCGAGGGCCCCGGCTTTCTTGCAGAATGGTGTGGAACAGCGACTAATTCCCTGATTCGCACCTTTATTCAAGGGGTGCTTCATCTGGCTCCCCCGCGGAGGGCCCCTTTGAATGTGGTTTTGTCCGTTTTGCAACAACCTTCCTTTGAAAACATCAGAGAAATACCTCTGCCTGTGTTGTCCCAGAGAGTTTCTTTCCTGGTGGCTATCACTTCTGTTCGCAGAGTGTCTGAATTGGCGGCTCTGTCCTGCCGTTCGCCTTACCTGGTCGTTTATAGGGATAAGGTTGTTCTGCGACCCAACTAGTCTTTTCTCCCTAAGGTGTTGTCTGCCTTCCACCTCAATGAAGATATTGTTTTGCCTTCGCTTTGTGCGAAGCCTAAGCATTCCAAGGAATTTGCCTTGCATTCGTTGGATGTGGTTCAGGTGATCAGGGTTTACCTGTCGGCCACGGAATCTTTTAGGAAGTCTGATTCCCTGTTTGTCCTGAGTGACCTCGGAAGGGTTTTCGGCTGCGTCCGCTGCAACCATTTCTAAATGGATCAGACAGACTATTGTTAAGGCCTATTCACTCAAGGGTCAGGTTCCTCCTTTCCCTGTGAGGGCACATTCTACTAGAGCCGTGAGTGCCTCTTGGGCTTTTCGCCATCAGGCTTCTGTGGCTCAGTTGTGTAAAGCGGCGACCTGATCGTCTCTGCGTACTTTTACCAAATTCTACAAGATTGACGTGATGGCATCCTCGGATGCTTCCTTTGGCCGCAAAGTGTTGATCGCTGCGGTTTGTTGAAGAGACATGTTTTCTCTTCTTGGGGTGAATTTGTTCTTCTGGGGTAAGCTCCTGTTGGTTGATCTTTTGTTGCCCTGTTGGCCACGCTTTGTTCTGGCCTGTTGGCACATTACCGTTCTGTTGGTTGCGTCTTTTCCCACCCCTCACACCTGCACTGCTTTTGGACATCCCAATAGTGATGAAACTTGGAAGAGGCTGCATCTGTCAGAGGACGTAAGAAAAAACAGAATTTTTGTAAGAACTTATCGTAAAATTCTTTTCTCTGAGTCCTCTGACAGACGCAGCCCCCACCCCTCTATTTTGGGGTTGTTTGTCTTCCTGTACTGCTTGCTACGAAACTGATTAGTCAGCTCTAAGTGTCTGAGGGTAATGTTGAGAGGGACAGCCCCTAAGGTGTGTCTAGTTAGCCTGGAAAATCTTCCGGTCCAGAAGTGGTTAAGGGCATCGTAGGTCTAAATCTGGTACTTTTGTCTCTGCAGGCTCCTCCCTTTGAAATTGTTAAGGCTATTTCCTGGCTGACCTTACTCACAATAGTGGCTTTTCGGATCGCTATCACCTCTGGCAGGGAGGGTGTTAATGCTGGCTGCCAAATCTTGTAAGGAGCATTTTCTACTTGTTCACAAGGATAAGGATAAGGTCATCCTTCAGCCCAAGGGCCGCTCTTTTGCCTGATGTATTCTTTTCACCTTAATCAAAAGATAGTTTGTCCATCCTTTTGTCCTGGTCTAAAACACCTTTGGGAGGTGGCACTTCACACTCTAGATGTGGTTTATGCTGTTTGTCTACATTACATCTATACCCTTAGTGGTTCGAATCTACTTAACGAATTATAGAGTTCCTCCTTTCTGGTGAAGGTTCATTGTACTAAATGCATTCTGGGTATTTTAGCAACAATCTTCTGCTTTGCAAATTTGTAAGGCTGCTACCTGGTCTTCGAGTTCACGTGTTTACCAAGTTGTACTGGGTCGATGTTCTGGCCTCAGCTGATGCTGTTTTGAGCCGCAAGGTGCTCCAAGCTGCTGTTTAAATCTGTCCTGACCCCCTTTTTTTGTGATGGATATGTAGGCTGGTTTTTGTTTCCTTTTACTCTTGTCTCATTGGTGTTGCTTGGGGACCACCCAGACACAGGGGCTTTTCAGGATAGGTGTATTTTATTTATACTGACGACATGTGACAGATCATGTGACACTTTGATTGCACACAGTTGTACCTTATGGAACTTGAAATGAATTAGTTTGACCACATCCCAATTACAGGTTTCATAGCAAAATGCACACTCCATTTTTTTTTTTTTTTATTAAATTGGTTATGTCACTATAAAAAATATTTGGAACCTTCATATTCATAGGCATGCTGTGTACATCACATGGTGAAAAGTCCCAAAAATACATTTTAATTCCAAGTTATAATGCAAAGAAACAGGAACACCAAAGAGTGAATATTTTTGCAAGGCGCTATATAGGCTCCGGTTAGAAGGCAAAGGCACTCACAAAACTCACACAGCTGTTGGTAGATGAGGGTCAGATGGACAAAGATAACCAAAGTCACTGTAGGTGGACAGCAGGAATGAAATGAACATTGAGATTTCATGTGGCTCTTTGTAGCTGGAGATTCCTTCTTGATGCTATATAGCAGGAAAAAGAGAGCACACTTACATGAGACTCCTCCCTGTAAATGACATCAGTTCTTGGTCTCAAAGTGATAATCCACCCACAGCAAAACCGATGGGAAATAAGGAATAAAGGTGTCAAGCGACTTATGTAAATGAGGTAGCTCCAGTGCTTGGCCTGTTTACTCACTGAGTCTTTACATACCGGGCAATGCCAGAGGCTCTGGACCTGGAAAGAGATCTGGAGCTAAGTTTTACCCAAGTGGCGTCTGAAAAGCACCTTATAAAGTACCTAGTGCCCAAAAGTCAATGCCAAAATGTATCCAGAGTGCAGATGAAGTACTTCAAAAGTCATGCTGAGGATGGCAGCTACAGATAGCTGCAGAAAGAATACTCTAGCAGTGATGTAGTTACAGTGCATTGCGAAAGTATTCAGCCCCCTTGAACTTTTCGAACTTTTGCCACATTTCAGGTTTTAAACTTAAAGATATAAAACTGTAATTTTTTGTGAAGAATCAACAACAAGGGGGACACAATCATGAAGATATTTCAAACTTTAACAAATAAAAAAATGAAAAATTGGGCGTGCTAAATTATTCAGCCCCTTTACTTTCAGTGCAGCAAACTCTCTCCAGAAGTTCAGTGAGGATCTCTGAATGATCCAATGTTGACCTAAATGACTAATGATGATAAATAGAATCCACCTGTGTGTAATCAAGTCTCCGTATAAATGCACCTGCACTGTGATAGTCTCAGAGGTCCGTTTAAAGCACAGAGAGCATCATGAAGAACAAGGAACACACCAGGCAGGTCCGAGATACTGTTGTGGAGAAGTTTAAAGCCGGATTTGGATACAAAAAGATTTCCCAAGCTTTAAACATCCCAAGGAGCACTATGCAAGCGATAATATTGAAATGGAAGGAGTATCAGACCACTGCAAATCTATGAAGACCTGGCCATCCCTCTAAACTTTCAGCTCATACAAGGAGAAGACTGATCAGAGATGCAGCCAAGAGGCCCATGATCCCTCTGGATGAACTGCAGAGATCTACTGAACTGCAGAGATCTGCTGAGGTGGGAGACTCTGTCCATAGGACAACAATCAGTCGTATACTGCACAAATCTGGCCTTTATGGAAGAGTGGCAAGAAGAAAGCCATTTCTTAAAGATATTCATAAAAAGTGTTGTTTAAAGTTTGCCACAAGCCACCTGGGAGACACACCAAACATGTGGAAGAAGGTGCTCTGGTCAGATGAAACCAAAATCGAACTTTTTGGCAACAATGAAAAACGTTATGTTTGGCGTAAAAGCAACACAGCTCATCACCCTGAACACACCATCCCCACTGTCAAACATGGTGGTGGCAGCATAATGGTTTGGGCCTGCTTTTCTTCAGCAGGGACAGGGAAGATGGTTAAAATTGATGGGAAGATGGATGGAGCCAAATACAGGACCATTCTGGAAGAAAACCTGATGGAGTCTGCAAAAGACCTGAGACTGGGACGGAGATTTGTCTTCCAACAAGACAATGATCCAAAACATAAAGCAAAATCTACAATGTAATGGTTCACAAATAAATATATCCAGGTGTTAGAATGGCCAAGTCAATGTCCAGACCTGAATCCAATCGAGAATCTGTGGAAAGAACTGAAAACTGCTGTTCACAAACGCTCTCCATCCAACCTCACTGAGCTCTAGCTGTTTTGCAAGGAGGAATGGGCAAAAAATTCAGTCTCTCGATGTGCAAAACTGATAGAGACATACCCCAAGCAACTTACCGCTGTAATCGCAGCAAAAGGTGGCGCTACAAAGTATTAACTTAAGGGGGCTGAATAATTTTGCAGGCCCAATTTTTCAGTTTTTTATTTGTTAAAAAAGTTTGAAATATCCAATAAATTTCGTTCCACTTCATGATTGTGTCCCACTTGTTGTTGATTCTTCACAAAAAATTACAGTTTTATATCTTTATATTTGATGCCTGAAATGTGGCAAAAGGTCAAAGTTCAAGGGGGCCGAATATGTTCGCAATGCACTGTAAATGTCTTGTTTGAAAAAAAAAAATCAAAAAACAATGCTATCTAAAAAGGTTAGTCTTTACCACAACAGAGCTGTTAAAAACCTAGGGCACTAGGTTTTAAAAAAAAAAAAAAAACTAAGGCATGTGGTAGTGCGAGGGGTTATCTTGGGGCTGGCTTTCAGTTTCCTAAAGTGATTGTAAAGTCTTGATTTTTTTTCTTAAAATATCAAACATGTTATACTTACCTGCTCTGTGGAATGGTTTTGCCCCAATCTTTCTCTGCTGTGGTCCCCTGCCGGCACTCCTGGCTTCTCCTTTTCTCTGTGTGCCCCCACAGCAATCCTCTTGCTATGGGGGCATACGTATGGGCTCGCTCCAGAACGGAGCTGCCTGTGTTCATAAACATAGATAGCGCTACAGTGCCCTGCCCCTCTGGTCCCCCCCTCACAGCATTTGATAGCAGCAGGAGCCAATGGTTCCTGCTACTGCCCAAGTCCCTGTTAGAAATAGGGGGGAGAGAAGTTAGAGGGGAGGATAGTTAATGCAGGTTTTTTTACCTTCATGCAGGGAATGCATTTGGGTAAAAAAAACACCCAGCCTTTAGAACCACTTTAATTTGTCAGTGTCTTATTCTCCTGTAGGCGGCAGTATAACTTTATTCTGGACAGCATAGTGTTGTAGGGGTTAGCACTTTTGCCTAGCAGCAAAAGGGTTGCTTGTACGAATTCCAGCCACGACACTACCTGCCTGGAGTTTGCATGTTCTCCCTGAGCCTGCGTGGGTTTCCACCGGTTACTCCAGTTTCCTTCCACACCCCAAAAACATGCTGGTAGGTTAATTGGCTCCGGTCTAAATTGGCCCTAGTACAGTGGGTACGGAAAGTATTCAGACCCCCTTAAATTTTTCACTCTTTGTTATATTGCAGGCATTTGCTAAAATCATTTGAGTTAATTCTTCTTCCTCATGAATGTACACATAGCACCCCATACTGACAGAAAAACACAGAATTGTTGACTTTGTTGCAGATTTATTAAAAAAGAAAAACTGAAATATCACATGGTCCTAAGTATTCAGACCCTTTGCTGTGACACTCATATATTTAACTCAGGTGCTTTCCATTTCTTCTGATCATCCTTGAGATGGTTCTACACCTTCATTTGAGTCCAGCTGTGTTTGATTATACTGATTGGACTTGATTAGGAAAGCCACACACCTGTCTATATAAGATCTTCCAGATCACAATGCATGTCAGAGCAAATGAGAATCATGAGGTCAAAGGAACTGCCTGAAGAGCTCAGAGACAGAATTGTGGCAAGGCACAGATCTGGCCAAGGTTACAAAAAGATTTCTGCTGCACTTAAGGTTCCTAAGAGCACAGTGGCCTCCATAATCCTCAAATGGAAGACGTTTGGGATGACCAGAACCCTTCCTAGAGCTGGCCGTCCGGCCAAACTGAGCTATCGGGGGAGAAGAGCCTTGGTGAGAGAGGTAAAGAAGAACCCAAAGATCACTGTGGCTGAGCTCCAGAGATGCAGTCAGGAGATGGTAGAAAGTTGTAGAAAGTCAACCATCACTGCAGCCCTCCACCAGTCGGGGCTTTATGGCAGAGTGGCCCGACGGAAGCCTCTCCTCAGTGTAAGACACATGAAAGCCCGCATGGAGTTTGCTAAAAAAACACCTGAAGGACTCCAAGATGGTGAGAAATAAGATTCTCTGGTCTGATGAGACCAAAATAGAACTTTTTGGCCTTAATTCTAAGCGGTATGTGTGGAGAAAACCAGGCACTGCTCATCACCTGTCCAATACAGTCCCAACAGTGAAGCATGGTGGTGGCAGCATCATGCTGTGGGGGTGTTTTTCAGCTGCAGGGACAGAACGACTGGTTGCAATCGAGGGAAAGATGAATGCGGCCAAGTACAGGGATATCCTGGACAAAAGCCTTCTCCAGAGTGCTCTGGACCTCAGACTGGGCCAAAGGTTTACCTTACAACAAGACAATGACCCTAAGCACACAGCTAAAATAACGAAGGAGTGGCTTCACAACAACTCCGTGACTGTTCTTGAATGGCCCAGCCAGAGCCCTGACTTAAACCCAATTGAGCATCTCTGGAGAGACCTAAAAATGGCTGTCCACCAACGTTTACCATCCAACCTGACAGAACTGGAGAGGATCTGCAAGGAGGAATGGCAGAGGATCCCCAAATCCAGGTGTGAAAGACTTGTTGCATCTTTCCTAAAAAGACTCCTGGCTGTATTAGATCAAAAGGGGGCTTCTACTAAATACTGAGCAAAGGGTCTGAATACTTAGGACCATGTGATATTTCAGTTTTTCTTTTTTAATAAATCTGCAACAATGTCAACAATTCTGTGTTTTTCTGTCAGTATGGGGTGCTATGTGTACATTCATGAGGAAGAAGAATGAACTTAAATGATTTTAGCAAATGGCTGCAATATAACAAAGAGTGAAAAATTTAAGGGGGTCTGAATACTTTCCGTACCCACTGTATGTGTATATATGAATGTGAGTTAGGGACCTTAGATTGTAAGCTCCTTGAGGGTAGTGACTGATGTGAATGTACAATGTATATGTAAATTGCTGCGTAAATTGACGGCACTATACAAGTACCTAAAACAAATAAATAAATTAAATAAAATATTCTGTGAAGGGGTTTTGAAAACGTGAAAAACGGTCTCAGGCTTTGAAATTATTTTACATTTTAGCTCCAGGTTTAGTTAAAAAAAATTGCTGTCATTCAGCCTACTTCCTGTGAGCCCAGGCTGTCATAGGCATGCCCCCTGAGTTTGCATATTCATGTAGCCTGTGATCCCAATGCTAGCCAGTCAATGAGGAAAAAATGCCCACCACTGAGAAAGAAGGACCCATGTTGTCACTGGACCAGCCTGCAGGAAAAAAAGGTATGCACAATGTTTAAATTTTTTGGAAGGAAGGAGGACTTCAAAGATTGAGGACTTGAATTCTGGCTTTCCACTTTAACTTTCGATCATGGGTTTTAAACTGTTACCTCTAGCCATTCTAATATGTCTCATTTCAGGAGCATCAAATGCTACCAAACTCCCTCCTTTGGATCACAGCACTCCCACTGTTGCAGGATCTGCACAGGTTATGGCAGCCCTGGAAGTTGAATACCTGGCAGGTGAGACTTTGCCATGGGAGACTTTACGGTCCTGAGCTGTTCGTGTCCTCTAATTTTGTATTTATGTATGACCTTGTAAAGCACAGAACTTTATTATTGCTTTATTGTCTGTTCTTACTCAGTAAATACTTTTAGCACACATTTTATGCAATTTCAGATGTTTCTTTGTGAAAACTTTGCTTTATTCAGCAGCTATTCTTGCTTTTTTAAAGTGATTGTAAAGGTTTATTTTTATTTTTAATAGAAATAACAAAACCTGTCTTTACTAACCTGCTCTGTGCATTAGAATTGCACAGAGCGGCTGCAAACCTCCTCTTTTCAGGTCCCCTGTTGGCGCTCCTGGCCCCTCTCCTCTGTCCAGTGCCCCTATGGGAAGCTGTTTCCCATGAGGGCACTCGTACGTGCTCACACCCAAGCCCTGCTGCAGCGTCCATTAACACAGACAGAGAGACTTGGCCCTGCTTCTCGTCACTTTCTTTGATTGACAGCAGTTGGAGCCAATGGCTCCCGGTGCCCCAGCAAAGCAAGCAAGACCCAGAAGTGAGGGAAAAGAAGAGCTGCAAACGTGCACAAGGCTTGATCGAATGAGGGCTCAGGTAAGTAAAAAAAGGGGGGGTGAGGGGGATGCTGACATCTAAACGTTTTTTACCTTAATGCCAGGAATGCACTAAGGTAAAAAATGTTTAGGCTTTACAACCACTTTCAGTGGTTTCATATTGTTCCTCTGTAGAGTTAGAAGACCCCTTTCAGGTTTAATTTTTTTTTTAATTTCAGTCTTTTTCCTTCCTGTCCCAAAGGCACAGCAGGAATGGGGAGAAAATTTCCTTTTAGACAGTTGTCATCAGAACAAGTGTGCAAGATTTCTTCCCTCCCTTTCTCTTTGGAGTTTCCATCTATCTCTGTCTCGATTTTTGTTTACCAGGACAAATAGAGCGGGTGAAGACACAGCAATAAAACTTGACAGGGGGTTTAAACTTTCCACACTCCAACAATAGATATAAAAATAGATGCACCTCCTTATAAAGATTTGCATATGTAATCACCTCTGCCATTGTGATTATATACACAAATCTTTTTTAGGTGCTGCATCTATTTTTATATTTTTGGATGAGAGTTTTGCTCATTGACTTTCTTTTGCTAGCAGCCTATAGATATCCTTTAACTCTTTATTAACAAATGTCTTATGTGAAACAAATAGGCATCAAAGTCCTGAAAATCAAAGGCACAATCTCAAAATAGTTGATAAACACCTCTTTATGGACCTCCCTTTTTTATTATTCGTCTCCCTGGAAAATGATGCTGAACTTTATACAGGTTCACATATACAGTGGGTATAGAAAAGAATCACCCGCCTTTAAAATAATCACATTTTGTTGCTTTGCAGCCTGAAAAAAAGACAGACATAGTTTTTTGTTGTATCCAGCTGTATTTACTCTACTTGTGTCAGTATTTTGTTGAATCACCTTTTTGAATTACAGCCTTTATTCTGTTGGAATATGTCTTTACTAATTTTACACATCTAGACTGCAATATTTGCCCACTCTTCTTTACAGAACTACTCAAGTTCAGTTAAATTTGATGGTGATCGTTTGTGGACTGTAGTCATTCCACAGATTTTCAATGGGGTTTAGGTCTTGTCTCTGACTAGGCCATGCAAGGGCATTCATCTTTTTCTCTTTCAATCACTGTGTGGTCATTTTTGCTGTGTGCTTTGGGTCATTGTCATGTTGGAAGGTAAACATTGTTCCCATTGACAACTTTTGACACAGGGCAGAAGATTTGTTTATTGTTTTTCTTTTTTCAAACAACGAGAAAAATAAACCAAGTCCTTCCTGAAGAAATTGGCAGTGAGTGCTCCAGTCCCTGCTGCAGAGAAACACCCCCATAACAGGATATTACCACCCCCATGCTTTACTATAGGAATGGTGTTTTTTGAATGGTGAGCTGTTGGATTTCTGCCAGACATATCGTTTGGTGTTGAGGCCAAAGAATTCAGTTTTAGTCTCATCTGACCATAACACCTTTTTCCATGTGGCCTCTTCAAGGTGCATGCAAGTCATGACTGCATATATCCTTTCTTGAGGAGTGGCTTTTTTCTTGCCACCCTCCCATACAAGCCACATTTGTGGAGAATTTGGGATATTGTTGTCACATGCACACAATGACCACTCTTTGTCATAAACTCCTGCTTCAGAGTTGCTGCAGTCCTCTTGATAGCCTCTCTGACCAGTTTTCCCCTGTCTCTTTAATGCAGTTTGGAGTGATATCCTGATTCAGGGAGTGTCTGTATTGCACCAAATACCTTCTACTTCTTAATAATAGACTTCACTGTGCTTCTAAGAATTGATAAAGCCTTTGACATTTTTTGCATTTATCTCCTGACTTGTGTCTGTCCACAACTTTATCCCTAAGATCTTTTGACAGTGCTTCACCACTTATAGTTGATTGTTTGTTTTCTTTAGTTGCAAACTGAACTGAGATGCTCCAGGAAAGCTCTTTTCATGCTGAGCTAATCAAAATGGCCACAGCTGAGCACAGTTGAAAGTCGAATGGCTTTGTAAAAAACAAGTTAATTTTAGGAGGGGTGATCCTTTTTCCAACTCAGTGATTCTGTTTTTTATATATATATATATATATATATATATATATATATATATATATATATATAAATTTTTTTTACATGTTGGTGTTATATCTTTAACTTGGATGTTCTAAGAAGTAGCACTGAGTAAATACAGCTGGATAAAACAAAAAATGTCTGTCTTAATTTCAGGCTGCCAAGCAGCACAATGTGATTATTTTAGAGGGGGGTGATTCTTTTCTATACCCACTGTATGTGTGAGCAGAAGATGACATTTCTTAGTAACTCGTA
The DNA here is from genome assembly GCF_965119305.1 of Pelophylax lessonae. Lineage (NCBI taxonomy): Eukaryota > Metazoa > Chordata > Amphibia > Anura > Ranidae > Pelophylax > Pelophylax lessonae. Next base: position 497,996,981 of record NC_138771.1, read on the forward strand.
AGAATGTTGTCAGTTGCAATATGTATGTTAAAGAAGACTCCAGGCATAGTAACATTTAAAAAAAAAAAAAAACTTTTAAGGGGGGGGGGTTTTAAGTCCAACGAGGTGTATACCATTTTTGCTGTGCGGTGTTAGTTGCACTACCGCCATACTCAAGATGGATTGTATACGGATGGTTCCAGGCGCTCAGTAAAAATGTAAATCATAAATAAGAGACAAGTCCACCAGGTGGTATATTAGCCAACAGCTTTTTTTTTTAAATTGCTGAAATTCCTGAAGTTCTTCTTTAACCACCTGACTTCCAGAAGATTTACCTCCCCCCTTCATGACCAAGCCATTTTTTGCGATAAGGCACTGCATAAGGGTCAGTTATTCAGGTGGGCCTGATCGCATGCTCCATGCACCCCTATGGGGCAGCGGATGTCAGCGGTGACATGTCCGCTGACACCCACTGCTATCCTATCCTCTTCGTTATATCCAGATGGATGGTAATAACCCTATTTTCTATCCGTCTGGAGGATCGAATGAAAACAGACAGGCGGTCCATTTTCATCCGATCTCTCATAGAGGAGAGCGGGGATCTGACAGGTCTGTCTTTGCAAAGTAAGCAGAGACGGATCTGTCATCCACCTGCTCAGCGGGAATCGGCGGATCGATCCCAGCTGAGGAAAACGGAGTCCGCCGGGCAGAAAGCCCATGTTAAAGGGCCCTTAACCGCTTTACCACCGCCCACAGTAATATTACTGCGGCAGAGTGGCTCGTTATCGTCTGACGACGTAGTACTACGTCGTCAGACACTCCCCCTTCTGGGCGGCGCTTGCGTGCCGCCGGAGGCTCGCTCCCACTGTTTTCATTCACAGCGGGAGTCGGGCCAGGGGAGGAGCAGCGGCGATCGCCGCTGCTCTGCCCCGATCGCCGGGGATCTAGTGTGGAGATCCGCCCGCCTGTGTAAACACAAGCGGGCGGATCTCCATAGTGACAGGGAGTGACAGATCGGAGTGTTCAGCATAGCTGGACATCCGATCTGTCCATGACTCACTCAGTCACCTCCCCCCCTACACGTCAGTAAGCACCAGGCATACATTAACCCCTCCCTCTCCAATAAAATTAACCCCTTCCCTGCCAGTGTCATTTTTACAGTAACAGTGCATATATATAGCACTGATTACTGCAGTAATGTCACTGGTACCCCCAAAAGTGTCAAAAATGTCAGTCAAGGGTCCGATCTGTCTGCCGCAATGTCGCAGTCCCGCAAAGAAAATCGCAGATCGCCGCCATTACACGTTAAAAAAAAAACACCAAAAATGACAGAAATCTTTCCCTTAGTTAGTAAACGCAATAACTTTTGCGCAAACCAATCAAAATACGCTTATTGCGATTTTTTTTTTACCAAACATATGTAGCAGAAAACAAATTGGCCAAAAATTTTTAAAAAAATTGTTTTTTACATCTTTTTTGGGGGGAATTTCATATAAAAAAAATGTTAAAAATATTGTTATTTTTTCAAAATAAACGCTATTTTTTTGTTTATAGCGCAAAAAGTAAAAATCGCACAGGTGATCAAATACCACCAAAAGAAAGCTCTGTTTGTGGGAAAAAAAGGACTTAAATTTCGTTTGGGTACGGCGTCGCACGACCGCACAATTGTCAGTTGAAGTCGCACAGCGCCGAATCGCAAAAAGTGGCCTGGACGGAAGACCGCAAAATCCTCCGGTGGTAAAGTGGTTAAACTGAAAATTGCACGGTCATGCAATGCTATACCCAAATAAAATCGGTCATTTTTCTCACAAATAGAGCTTTCGTTTTGTGGTATATGATCACCACTGCGTTTTTTATTTTTGTACTATAAACAAAGAACAATATTAATTAAAAGACAAAAAAAAAAAAACAACAATTTTTTACATTCTGCTATAAAAATCCAATACATTTAAAAAAAAAATCTAATTTCTTCATATATTTAGGCCAATATGTTCTCTGCTACATATTTTTGGTAAAACAAAAACTCAATAAGCGTATATTGATTGGCTTGCGCAAAAGTTATAGTGTCTACAAACTTTGGTATATGTACTGGAAATTTTGTTTATTTTTATACTAGCAATGGCAGGGGTAAGCGATTTTTAGTGGGACTGCGATATGGCAGCCTACAATCAGACACTAACTGACACTTTTGACACTTTGTGGAAACCAGTGACACTAATACAGTGATCAGTGTTAAAAAATATGCACTGTCATTGTCCTAATGACGCTGGCTGGGAAGAGGGTGATCAAAGGGTTAACTGTGTGAGTAACCATTGTTTTTGTGTAAAATGTGTGCTGCTTTTACTAAAGGAGGTGATGGATTTTATTCCCTGTCCCTTTGCAGGGACACAAAATTCATCGCTTTCCGCAGAGCTCTGTTCTGTTTCTCTGCCCGACGATCGGTGGATGCACACAGATGTCCATTACCCCAATTTGTTTGGAAAATGTGAAAGATGATTTTACCCAGAGTAAATAGATACCTAATATGTCACGCTTTAAAATTGTGCACGCTCGTGGAATGGCGACAAACTATGCTATTTAAAAATCTCCATAGGCAATGTTTTAAATGCCTTTACAGGTTACCTGTTTAGAGTTACAGAGGGAGGTCTAGCGCTAGAATTATTGCTCCCAATCTAACGTTCTCGCCGATACCTCACGTATGGTGTGAATACCATTTACATATGCGTGCGTGACTTGCATATGTGCTCGCTTCTGCGCACGAGCATGGAGGAATGGGGGCACTTCAGTTTTTATTTATTTTTACACTGTCCCTTTAATTTTGTTTGTTTCAATCACTTATATTCCTATTCCAAGGAATGTAAGCCTCCCTTCTAATAGCAATAAGGATGATGGGTCCTCTTTATGGAGAGATCTGGGGTCAAAAAGACCCCAAATCTCTTCTTTACCTTTTTAAAGGCAAAAGATAAAAAAAGTATCTTTTGCTTTAAAATAAATAAATAGGTGGTGTCTTGACATTGCTCCAGTCCTCCAAGGCCATAGAGGTGATCAAAGAGGATCTACTCTGATTGCCTTTGGGAACAGCTGGCCACACTGTTGGATGGGTAAGGAAGGTTAAGCACGAGACACACCAGCGGGAAGGGGGGCGTTTCCCCTCCTGCGGCTTTGGAAAGCGTTCCAACAACTCATGAGCCGCTTGGACCAGTTTTATAGGCAAGCCAGCCGCTGGCTGCAACAAAAATATGCCTTAGTTATGATATCTCTTTAGCCATAATCCCGGTGTTACCAGTGCAGCCAGCCAGTGTCCCTGATCACTAGCCACCCCAATACAGTGTCACCATATCAGTGCATTCAGCCACAATGTCCCTGATCGCTAGCCACCCCAGTGCATGTCACCATACCATACCAGACCTGTGCAACTAGCCACAATGTCCCTGCTTTATTCCCTCCTAGTTTAGTGTCACCAGACCAATGCAGCCAGCAACAGTGTTCCTGATTGCCACCACACCAGAACCAGTATAACAGCAACAGTGTTCCTGATTGGTAGCCACACCAGTTTGAGTGTCACTAGACCAGTACAAGCCAGCAACAGTATTCCTGATTGCTGTCACACTAGTCCCAGTGTCCCCAGACCAGTGCAGCCAGTAACAGCATTCCTTATTATTGCCACACCAGTGCAGCCAGAAACCATGTTCCTGTTTGTTAGCCACACCAGTGCCAATGTCACCAGAGGCAATGCAAGCATCCACATTGTCCCTGTTTACTGCCACATCATTACAGTGTCACCAGAACCAGTGCAGCCAGCAACAGTATTCCTGATCACTGCCACACTAGTGCAGTGTCACCTCTGCTTGCAGCTTCTACTGACTCTGGTCTGTTTACTGACCACGTCTCTGCTGGCTGCCTGAACTGACTCAACTGCACATCCCATTGACTACTACATCTACATTCATGGAGCCACAGGAACTCTTTTGTTTGGCTTCCTGTACTACCTGTTCAGTGAACATAGCATTCTTGGTGGCAGACACATACCAGTAGGCTGGGTTTGTCTGGCTTATAGTAAAGGGGCCTGCTATAGGTAACGGCACAACTAACTCAATCCAAAAAAATCTCACTCGTGGCATTTTAGGGCATTCAGTATCAGGATTGATACATTTCAAATTTACATACCATAGTTTGTAGAATCTATAACATTTACACATTCTAAATATCATTCATCTATTTAGTTATGTTTTTAGCCATGGAAATGTAGCAGAATACATTTTGGTCTAAATTTAGACTAGGTTTACACATGCCCATTGTGAATTTCCTGTCCGTTCAGCTGTGATTTAGATTTGGTTCATATGCAAATGTTTGGAGCCAGTGGCCACTGGCATCTTTAACAATAGCTGATTGTTAAGGAGCGGACCGGGAAGCCGGCCGCCTCTTCCTTAACAACGGATTACCCAGCCCTTGAATGTAAAATAAATCCGGCAATCGCCGGCAATAAAAAGTCCCCCCCTCACCTGAACCATACCAAGCCACATGCCCTCAACATCGGGGAGATGCTCTTGGGCAGAGGGGCTCTGTTGTCAACATGGGGACAAGGGCCTCTTCCCCACAACCCTGGCCAGTCGGGTCTGCAGGATGCTTATCGGAATCTGGAAGCCCCCTTTAACAAGTTGGCCCCCAGATCCCCCCCCCCCCCCAATGTGAATAAGTATGGGGTACATTGTACTTCTTGATCAAAAAACTTGTCAAAAAGAAAAAAAAATAGTTTCTCTTACGTCCTCCGACAGTCGCCGCCTCCTCTAAGTCATCACTATTGGGTATTGTCATCTCCTCCGCAGGAGTAGCTAGGCATATAGACTTAGTTAAAAACAAAAGGCATTTGCATGTATACACCCCTGGGGGCTGTCCCATCTGGTCAATACCCCTCTGCAGTGTCCACTCCCAACTCAGTTTTAATTTGCCTAGCATCAGGAGTAGTTAGGCTTTCCCTGTGCTGGGGCTTCGGTCTCAGCCTATCTTCTTTTTATTTGATTTTCTTGGAAAATGTCAGTTTTTCTTTCTTTACTAGCTGTTTATTTTGTCAGCTTTAGTTTTTAGTTGACTCTTCGGACGAAGATGGACATGCGGTGCTGGGATTCGGACTGGCCGCCCTGGTTCCCAGGGCACAGAGGGTCAGATGGACCCCCAGCCCGCCATCGAGCGTTCAGCTCTGGTTCGCCCTGGCATTATGAATGACCCATCCCTGTTAGCTACAGGGATGCAGCTGTGAGATGGCTACCTTACTGGACGCATCTGCGACTTAGCAATGCAATGTCCCTAGCAAACGGCATTCCCTGTCAGATGAGGACAGCGGCTTTCCGTTCTGTGAGGCTCCCCACGCCATCGGGTACAGGTAAGTGCTTTTGTGTGGGGCCTCTGTGTGGGGTGGCAGTCCTGGTTACTGTGTGTTCCCCATGTCTGTGCCTTGTGTGACCCCCTGCTGCGATCCCTGCGGGGTTCGCTTATACATGCGCTGCGGCGCTGGGTGTGTGTTTGAGGGGTCCCCTTCCCTGGGTCACTTAGGTGTTTGGGGGTGTAGACTGTGTATGGACCACGGCGGGGTGCCACCGCACGGTCCGCCATTTTTTCTACACACTGGGCAAGCATGTGAGCTTCTCTATGGGCAAATCTACATGCTGAATTGGCGCCAATCGCCGCCATTTTTGCGGTGGCCGATCGATCGGTCCGGGCGTTCCTATGGGGCAGCCATTTTCCCTGGGTCATGCAGCAGAATAGTTCAGCCTACTTTCACAGCACTTCCTCTTTCCTCTGAAGCAGGACAGAGGTGGCAACACTCTGCGGGGGCTCTGCAGGTTATTGCTTGTACTGTCGTTTCTGGCTCAGTTTTGTCTCCTTCCTGTTTGGGGGTCTCTTTTCTATCTTTATAGCTGGAGCGGTGGGCTGTGCTCTCGCAGCGCTTTTAAGGGGACAGCACCTACTTTTTGCACTGTCCTTATTTTTCTCACTTGAGCATGGATTCTCAGGATAGCAAATTTCCACCAGCCCTGGTGGGGGCCCCCAGTTCTCCTGTGCCCCCTCTGAGACCTGATTTGGCCGCGGTAGTGGCAACTTTGGTGTCAAATATGGAAATGTTGATGGCTGAACGTGCTGCTCGTAAGAGGCCCAGATTATCCTTCTCCTCTGATTCAGATGGTGATATGGCTGCTGCTGCTGCGAGCGTGCCCTTTTCAGGGTCCCGCTCATCCTTGGACCTGCAGGGGTCTGAGGGGGAGGCGGAGGTAGAGGGGGTTGATACCTCCTCTCCGGGGTCGCCCGAGGAATGGGCGACCATGGATGAATTAATTATTTCTGTAAAGGACACTTTACATTTGGAGGATGAGCCCAGTCCTCCGGGCGTTGTGTCTTCTTTTGGGACACACAGGACCCGCAAGTCGGCACAGGTTTTTTCCCTGTCCCGCTGAGTTTCATTACACTGTTAATGAAGTATGGTGCACGTTAAAGCGTCCGTTCGTGGTGCCTAGTAGGTTCAAATTGCTTTATCCCTTTGCACCGGCTACGGAATCGCGCTGGTGTGTACCGCCACAGGTGGATCACACGGTCGCAGCGTTGAATAAGGCTACCTTGGTTCCTACGGAGGATTCCCCGGTTTTCCGGGACCCTACGGACCGGCGTTTGGAGTCTTTGGCCCGCCATTCCTATACGGTGGCGGGCTCTCTGCTCAAACTGGTTTTCGCGTCCGTATTAGTGGCGCAGGCAGTTGCTGACTGGTCTAAGGTGCTTAGGGACAACCTAGTGACTGATGGTGTCCCGCCTGCCCGGCTGCAAATGGTGGACCAGATCCACCAGGGAATCATGTATCTGTGTGATGCGGCCTTGAATGAGGCCTCTCTAGTGTCGCGGTGCTTAATCGACGCCTAATATGGCTGAAGAGCTGGTCGGCTGACCAGTCTTCGCGGAAAACGGTTGCGGATTTTCCCTATGCTGGCTCTCGCCTTTTTGGCGAGGCGTTGGATACCCTGGTAAAAGGCGTCACGGGGGGCAAGAGTACTATGCTGCCCCAGAACCCGAAGCACAAGCCCTTCCGGGGCAAGAGGAGTTCTGCGCCTAGATCCAGTCAGGGTTCCTTTCGTGCCTTTCGGAACCAGTCCAAGGGCAAGCCCTTCAAGTCCCAGGGCGGACAGAAGAAGCCCTGGGCGGGTAAGCAGAAGTCAGGCAATACCGCTACGACGAGCCAGTCCACTTCTGCCTGAAGGCGCGCCCTCACCCGTCTCTGGGGTGGGGGGACGTTTGCGCGGTTTCCTTCAACCTTGGCTGCTCCAGATTTCGGACAGGTGGGTTCAGGAAATCGTTCGGTCGGGATAAAAGATCAAGTTTCTTTCCCGGCCAGCGGACAGATTCTTCCCCTCGAATCTTCATTTACCTCCGGGGCGTCTTCAGGACTTGCACCGTACGGTTCAGGACCTCCTTGCTCAGGGGGTGATCGTCCCGGCGCCTCACCAGGACAGGTTTCGGGGCTTTTATTCCAATCTGTTCACTGTGCCCAGAAAGGAGGGCAAGGTGCGTCCAATCCTGGACCTGAAAGCCCTGAACCGCTTTGTGAGAGTTTGGAAATTCCGTATGGAGTCTCTCCGATCGGTGGCTTCTCTGAGCCCAGGAGAGTTCCTGGCTTCAATAGACCTCAAGGATGCGTACCTGCATGTCCCCATCTTCGAGGGTCATCAGCGGTACCTTCGTTTTGCCGTCGCGGAAGACCATTACCAGTTTGTGGCGTTACCTTTCGGTCTCTCTTCGGCTCCCAGGGTCTTTACCAAGGTTCTGGCGCCGGTTCTGGGCCTACTGAGGGCTCAGGGCATTGCGATCTTGGGGTATCTGGACGAACTCCTCGTCAGATCGAGTGTCAGTCACGACCTGGTGCGCGATCTGTCCATCACGGTCCGGATGCTTCAGGAGTTCGGATGGACCATCAACATTCAGAAGTCATTGTTGTCCCCTTCGGTTCGTCTTCCCTACCTGGGAATTATTCTGGACTCTGCTCAGGCGAAGGTGTTCCTGCCGGAGGACAAGCTCCGAGCATTGCGGGACGAGATCGGGTCCCTTAGGGACGTTCCAGCATCGTCACTCAGGACCTGTATGCGGGTCCTGGGGTTAATGGTGTCGACCTTCGAGGCGATACCCTTTGCTTAGTTCCACACGCGGGCTCTCCAAGCGGAGATCCTGGCCAACTGGGATGGACAGGCTCAGTCCCTGGATCTGCATATCTCCTTGAGTCGTCAGACAAGATTGGCTCTTCTGTGGTGGCTCCAGTCCCCTTCGGTAACGGGGGGCAAGTCGTTCCGTCCGTTGGTTTGGACGGTGATCACCACGGATGCCAGCCTGTTGGGCTGGGGTGGGGTCCTGGTCACCCTGTCTGCCCAGGGCACTTGGTCGGAGGAGGAGTCCTCCCTTCCGATCAACGTCCTGGAATTGCGAGCGATCAAGCTCTGCCTTCAGTGGTCGGACCGTCTACGGGGTCGTCCTGTCTGGGTTCAGACTGACAATGCTACCGCGGTGGCTTACATCAACCACCAAGGGGGCACCAGGAGTGCTCAGGCGGCCCGGGAGGTGTCCGACATTCTGGCTTGGGCCGAGATTCATGTCCCGGCAATCTCAGCAGTTCACATTCCGGGTGTGGAAAATTGGCAGGCGGACTACCTGAGTCGCCAGGCCCTGGACCAGGGAGAATGGTCCTTACACCCGGTGGTCTTCCAAATGCTGTGTGCGAAGTGGGGATCCCCGGACGTGGATCTGTTCGCGTCTCGGCTAAATCGAAAGGTGGGAAGGTTCATGGCAAGAACGCATGATCCGTTGGCGGACGCCTCGGATGCGTTAGTGGCCCCTTGGCATCAGTATCGTCTGATGTATGCCTTTCCTCCGATTCAGTTGCTGTCCAGGTTCCTCCGCAGACTAGCCTCGGAGCCGCACCTGGTGATTCTGGTAGCGCCGGACTGGCCTCGCCGGTCCTGGTACGCCGACGTGGTTCACCTGGCAGTGGCACCTCCGTGGCGACTGCCCATGCGGGAAGATCTTCTGTCTCAAGGACCGATCTTCCATCCTGCTTTACAGTCGCTGGCTTTAACGGCCTGGCTGCTGAGACCCAGGTCCTGAGGGACAAGGGTCTCTCCCCTGAGGTTATCCCTACGCTGATCAAGGCTAGGAAATCCTCTTCTGGTAAGATCTATTACCGTACTTGGAAGGCTTATTTTGCCTGGTGTGAGTCCAGGGGGTTTTCCCCTCACTCGTACTCGGTGTCAAGAGTGTTGGCTTTCCTCCAGTCTGGAGTGGATCAGAGATTAGCGCTGGCCACAATAAAGGGTCAGGTGTCTGCCCTGGCTATCCTTTTCCAACGCCCGGTGGCGTCTAATTCTTTGGTCCGCACCTTTATCCATGGGACTTAAACTTGGTTCTGTCCGTGTTACAGCGTGCTCCCTTTGAGAATATTAGGGAGATCTCTTTGCCTCTGCTGTCAAAGAAGGTCGCCTTTTTGGTGGCGATCACTTCGGCTCGCAGGGTGTCGGAGCTGGCGGCGTTGTCTTGCCGCTCCCCTTACTTGGTGATCCATAGGGATAAGGTGGTGTTGAGGACACTTCCGTCTTTTCTTCCCAAGGTGGTCACTGAATTTCACCTTAATGAGGAAATTGTTCTGCCTTCGCTTTGCACGAAGCCTAAGCATCCGAAGGAGATTGCCTTGCATTCTTTGGATTTTGTTCGGGTGATCAGGGTTTACCTGTCGTCCACTGAATCCTTTCGTAAAACGGATTCCCTGTTTGTTCTTCCTGAGGGATCTCGGAAGGGCATGGCTGCGTCCGCAGCAACTATTGCCAAATGGATCAGACAGACCATTGAACAGGCTTATGCTTTGAAGGAACGGGTTCCACCCTTCCCTGTTAAGGCGCACTCTACTAGATCTGTGAGTACGTCCTGGGCTTGTTGGCATAGGGCCTCGGTGGCCCAGGTGTGCAAGGCTGCGACTTGGTCGTCGGTGCACACTTTCTCAAAATTCTACAAAGTAGACGTTCTGGCATCAGCTGATGCTTCCTTTGGCCGCAAAGTTCTCAGTGCGGCTGTGACATGAAGGACCCTTGTTTTTTTGTGGGTCCCTGGCTGTTGGTGTTTGCTTTTCTGGGCGGTTGCTCCTGTTGAGCATTGGGTTTTTTTCTGTTGCCCAGTGGGTTCTCTTACAGTGTATGTAAGGTTCCTTTCTCTGATTTGGGTACGGCGTTGCCTCTTCTACGCTTGCGTCTCCCACCCCTCATGTCTATACTGCTTTAGGACATCCCAATAGTGATGACTTAGAGGAGGCGGCGACTGTCGGAGGACATAAGAGAAAACTGAATTTTTGTAAAATCTTACCTGTAAAATTCCTTTCTCTGAGTCCTCCGACAGTCGCCGCCCCTCTATGGGGTTCTTGTTCTTACTGCTATGCTACCAAACTGAGTTGGGAGTGGACACTGCAGGGGAGTATTGACCAGATGGGACAGCCCCCAGGGGTGTATACATGTATACATGCAAATGCCTTTTGTTTTTAACTAAGTCTATATGCCTAGCTACTCCTGCGGAGCAGATGACAATACCCAATAGTGATGACTTAGAGGAGGCGGCGACTGCCGGAGGACTCAGAGAAAGGAGTTTTACAGGTAAGATTTTGCAAAAATTCCGTTTTTTGACAATACCTTTATTAAAAAAAAAACCTCCACACCTGTCACTGGCTTCTGCTATCTGCCCGTTCCGCCGGCTGACAGTACTTAAATAGCTAAGTAGCGGGGCCACCCGGTGATGTTGCTTTGTGGCCCCACCCCTATTTAAGAACTGGCAGGCGACGGGTGCAGAGTTTTTTTTTTTTTTTTTTTCAGGGCAGCGTTCGCCGTGATTGGCGCTGGATTTACACTGGGGGGGGGTGGAGCACTGTTTTTTTAAATAAAGAAATTGTCAAAAACGGTGTTTTTATTTCTTCTATGACACTTTTTATGGTGAATAAGTAGGGGTACCCCTTCCTCATTCATATAGGGGGGGCTGTGGAATCTGGGGGGGGGGGCCCTGTGCCCCAAAGCACCCCCCCATGTTGAGGGCATGTAGCCTGGTATAGTTCAGGAGGCCTTTCCTGGTCTGCCAAGCTACATGATCGGATAAGGGTCTGATATAAATTTGGGGGGGGGATACGCCATCTTTTTTTTAGTTTGGTGTAGGGGTTCCCCATAAAATCCATATCAGTCCTAAGGGTCTGGTATAGATTTAGGGGGGGGGGGGGGACACCCAGCACATTTTTTTCTCTTATTGAATTTGTGTTCAAAACTGATGATGTGCGATTCAGATGCGTCTTCATAGAAGGCAATGAGCCTGGAATTTTTATCTGAATCGCACCGCAGTGCTCAGAAAACCCACTGAACTCTTTTTAAATTCACAGTGAATTTGCACTACCGTGCATCACATATATTTGAATTGGCTTCATAGAAAGCCGGTTTGGTTCTCATGTCATGCGAATTAGATGCAGTTCAAAAGGCATCTAATTCGCATCTATGCGAATTGTGTCTTATGAAGAAAGATTATTTATTAGCAAAAGCACAAACTAACAGATATAGTAAGGGAAAAAAAAAAGCCCAGTGGTAACCCAGTGCTGGTGTACTGGCCACTGCTTCCCTGGGTATTACAGGCTCAGACTGTACACCACATCTCCACTGCTGTCCAAGTCAACACTAAGGTGTACGTGTATGAAACTGAGAATTTTTTTCTCAGTTCACTTCTCGGCAGTTCTCCGATGAAAATTATCTCCTCTGGCACCCTGTTTATGAAGTGGAGATCTTCAGTTCTCACAGGGAGAACAGAAGAGCGGCCGAGATCTGTGTACAAGTGAATGGGCCGCCTGTAATCTGGTGAGACAAAGCGAGATTACAGTACGAGAAAATCACTGGTGCACGTTTATTAAGCAGTTACTGCTGAGTACACGTGCATTCGATCCCCACTAATGTTAATAAAATAGTTAGTCCCCCTATATAAATATATATATATATACACTGTATACACATACATTATATATATATATATATATATATATATATATATATATATATATATTAAACACACATTATATATACATATATGTGTGTGTGTGTATATATATATATATATATATATATATATATATATATATATATTTATATACACACACATAAATATGGCAGGGGGACATGTTTACTGTGTTGGGGGGTCTGATCGAGGAAGAAGGAAGTCCGTAATCTTCCTTCTTCCCCCTCAGTCCCCCCCTTATTCTGTCTTCTCTCCCCGATTCACCACCTCCAGGATGGTGAATCTGGGAGTGTGAATTCTGGCACAGATCGCCAGTGAAGTGCGGAGATCGCAGCTTCATAAACTGGCCGTTTCTGTTTCAGTCAATAACAGATTCTCCTTGTGCGGAGATGATCAGCAGAGAACATTTTCTCCCGCAATCATCTCTGTTTCATAAATCGATAATGATCCGAGATGAGCTGGGATCAGCAGGATCGCTGCTCATCTCCGTTTCTTAAACGCCCCTTCCATTTAAGTCTATTGCCACAAACACAGTGGCCCTGCTACTTGACATAAGTAGTAAAGGCAGAGGTTAGTGGCAGGAGGGTATAGACCTTGGTGACAACCTGAACAGAAGGAAAGTCCCTATATACAGTCCAGGCCTGAAATCCTGGAATTTTTTTTCAGCCCAATAAAATTTAATATCAGTAGAAGTTGTACTTGATGATGGTATAGGTACTAATTCTGGAACAAATTAGAAAGCTCTGTGGGGGGTAACACACCTGCTCGCAACACATACACCGACTAGGCGTCCTTCCCGATTGGGACCAGAGAATGGTCTATGCAGCCCAGGATTCCTAGTGAAAGGCAGATACTGATTGTCTGAATTAGAAAATAAAATTTGTCCTTGCACGCTTTTATACACAACAAAATTTGTGCAGTGTTTGGTGTGGTATCTAGTTATCTTGTCCGGTGTTTGGCTACAGACGACCCTGAGCTCTGGGATATCCCACTGGATGCTGTAGAAGTGGAAAATTGCTCTAATGGTGGCGCCCAGTCTGCTCCCTCCTTGGCCACGCCCCTTGGGCATCATCAGATGATGACACGCAGCAAGACTCCTCAGCGCTCAGCTAACCAGCGGCAGCCTATGCGACAGACCTCTTGGAACCAATCGCACGGAAACCTGACAGCACAGCAAAAAGCAGGTAATATAAATGTGTATTCCTGACAAAAATGAATAAACCACAATGGTGCCACACTGTTAATGCATATAACTGACTATATCTCAACCTACGTTTGTGTATTAAAACATAATATAACGAATATCACACAGATAAATAATATACTTATGTGAAAGTCGCCACTTAATTACAGTGCTACAGCAATCCTTAAAATAAACCTGGACACTCTCCTCAAGGACTCTACTCAGGTATATAGTCATATATGTGCTCAAATATAGTTTAACAATCCTGATAATAATCAAAGATTATTCCCTTGTTGGTCAACTATGTTACTACAACTTCATGGCGGCACTCCAATCACGAGTACTCCACCTCAGTGTAAGTAGTGCCCTCACCTTCAACACATGATCCACATCACACATTAACGTATTCAGGAAGATGGTTCTAGAAGATTTGGATAACATTAATGTAAAGAAAGGGATGGATCCTAGTGAAATAAAGAAAGGAATTGGGAGTCTTGAATAAAAAAAAAATAAATTGTGGTGCAACCAGCAGATAAGAATGAGGGAATTGTGGGTTTATCAAAAGAAGCTTAAAACAATGAGGTAACAATATTACTTAGTGATATAGATACTTACCAAACACTAACAGGAAATACCACAATAACATACAAAAAAATTATTGGAGAAAGTGGTGGTGAGATGCAAGAGGAAGAAAACTTTAAGTGCTAAGGAAGCTACCAGCCTCATGTAGGGTACCAATCCTTTACATTGTACCAAACATGCATAAAGATAAAATAAATCCCCCTTAAAGGCCCATAGTAAATAAGATTGAGTCTTTCACAGCCAGGATGGGCCAGTACATTGACTGGCATTTAAAGCCCATAGTACAACAAATTCTAATTTCTCTTTCGTTCATTGACGGACACAGCTCCTTATCTTTCTGACCATTGGGTTATACTGCCCCCTACAGGAGTAGGACACTAGGCAGGAAAAAGCTTGGCTACGCCTATGGGGCAGTCCCAGGGGGTATACTCCCACTCTCAGCTATAGACACTAAGTTTGTGTCTGCCTATTCATGAACAAGGATCTAGTTCCTTGCTGGTATCTCTTATCCTGGCAATTTTTTTTTCTTTTAAATTTAACTTTTTTCCTATCTTTGTTATTTTTTTCCTGTGAAAATCCATAATCAACTGCCGGACTGGGCGATGGACTGGATAAACTAGATTCAGAGGGTCCCCCCAGTCTGGCCAGCGAGCGCGTGCAGGCCTCAGCTCCATGCAAGGTTGGCCCCGACATGGACGGGGACTGGCCTGTGAGTAAAACACATCGCGAGGGCGCAAACAACCTGGCCTCGGCCTAAAACGCAGCGTTCCTCCTAGCCGACAGCCCCTCCATTCCGATAGAGAGGTGGTCTGTCTTGAGTGGTGCCCACCCTGTTTCCTGGTATGGTAAGTAGCTGTCCCCCCTCTTTCCCTGGAGGGTTTTGGGGTGGACATGGGCCCCGGGACATTGGGACACCCCAGGTTCCCCTCCTTCCCCCCAGCCCCTCTAAAATTTTTGGGGGGGGGGTCACTGTGGGTCTTCCCCCCTCCCCCCGGGTGAGGTTATGGGCTGACTTTTGTCACGTGCTCTTAAGGGGGGCTTGTTTGAGCCACACCGGAGGTTGGATGTCCTCTGGGCTCCCTGCTGCAGTTGTTGGGCTGGAGGAGCAGATGGTTTAGTACCCGTGGGTCCGTGCCTCACGTGGCTGGATCCGGCCAAAAGTTTAGGCCGTGGCTTTGCAGACTACTGGTCAGGAGCTATGTGGGCAGCTCCAGCCACTACCCTCCGTTTGGGCATCTCCGCTGCCCCAGGGTAGTCGGCTCAGCTGGGGCTCGCGCCCAAGCGGCTGGACGTCCACAAAAATCTAGGCCGCGACCTACTAGGCCATGCGGCCACGTCGGGTGCCTCTGTTGGGGGGGGGGGGCGGCGGCCACAGTAGAGTTAGCTGAAGCCCTTGCTCTTCCTTTGGGCATCTTCCTGGCTTGGATCCGTGCACTTGAGGCTGGGCCTCCACAAAAGTTTAGGCCGCGGTTGTGGCCTACTTGGCCATGCAGCCATCTTGGTGCCTCCCTTGGAAGGGGTGGCGCTATGGGGGTGGTTTATTTTTTGATGGCAGCCATGGCACCATTATTGTGTAGGGCATCTGCCCTTTTTTTAGCGTTGCAGGACCATTAGGGTACCCTGCCTGTGTGTCTGCGTCACGGTGGGCGGCCCCCTTTTCAAGGGGGCTATTTCCTATTATGTGGGCCTCTATGAAGGGGCTTGGAGGGGACCCCCTTGTGTTTTTGCGGGGTCCAGTAGGTGGTTTATTCCTGGGCCCTTAGTCGGCGTCCCTTTTGCGGGATCGAGCTTAGTATATAGCGCTCCCCTGCCTCCTCTGTCTCATCAGATCCTAATTCGGATTCGGCCGCCGTGAACGTGAGTCACCCTACTGGATCTGCGTCCACGCACCCTGAGTGCTCAGATAGTGAGGATGATTCCTCTGCTCCTCTAGCCAGGCATGAAAAGGCGCTGTTCTATGCACTTATTGTGTCAGTGCGTGAAACTTTAAAACTTGAGGATGCTGTGTCGGAGGCGCCGGTCCCTTTTGGCACCCACAGGCCCTCCAAAGCGGTGAGGGTGTTCCCCTTTCCCGCTTACTTTGATAACATTGTCACAAAACAGTGGGGTTGTCCAAAACGCACTCTTGTGGTCCCTAAGCGTTTTGCTATACGGTATCCTTATGAGGATTTCCTGCTTAAAAAGTGGACGGTCCCACCTGTAGTGGACTCTCTAGTTTCCAGGTTAAATAAAGCTACCCTAATTCCAGTTGAGGAGTCCCTGGCCTTTAAAGATCAGCCTGACAGGAGGGCAGAGGCTCTGGCCCACCATATGTTCACTGTGGCTGATTCGGCACTTAGGCTGGTATTTACTATTGCCCTGGTGTCGCAAACTCTGACCGAGTGGGCGAAACTTTACACCAGGACCTGAAGGGGAAACCGGTTCCCCCTGCCTTTGCGGAGCTGGCGGATCAGTTTGTTCAGGTACTACAGTTTATTTGTGATGCCTCTTTAGATGCGACTCCTTTGATTTTTAGGCTGTCTGTATCAGCAGTGGTCCTTCGGCGTATTATCTGGCTGAAATGCTGATCTGCGGACCAGACTCCTAAGAAGGCCTTATCTGATCTCTCCTTTGTAGGAGATCGCCTGTTTGGAGCTTCCTTGAATGACATTATTGAGAGTCTCACAGGGGGGAAAAGTACTCTTCTTCCGCAGGCTACCAAGGGCAAGGAGCCCCGCTGTAGACGTGGGCCATTCTTCTCAGCTCATAAGAGGCCTTTTTGTCCCTCAGGGTCTCAGCAGGGTTCATACGGTCCTGGAAATCCTGGAAAAGTTTTGGAAGTTTTAGATGACACTTTCCAGGCCTGGAAAGGTCATGGAAAATTAGGAAACAGTTTTGGAAAAGTCATGGAATTAAATTACTGTGGAGGAGCGGGGAGCGGATGCATAATTATTTTATAATTATATTGCCACATACTGTATTTACATTTCGCTGTATTAGTGTCCTTCCGAGTCCGCGGTATGCGCGTGCTGTCATTGGCCAGCAGCAGCCGTAGAGATGACCCAATCAGGCAGCGGGGAGGGTCGGCCGCGGTTTGCCTGGAGACACTGACTGGCTAGCAGCAGCAATAACAGCCGGGAGATTATCAACCAATGAGGCAGCGGAAGTGTCACTGGAGGGCGGGCCGGCCGCATGAACGTGATGATGGCGCGGAAGGGGGCGGTAACAGTTTCGGTTACCGCACCCCCGTGTCTTCACGTTCATGCGGCCGGCCCGCCCTCCAGCGACGCTTCCGCTGCCTCATTCACTGCTGCTGCTAGCCAGTCAGTGTCTCCAGGCAAACCACGGCCGGCCCTCCCCGCTGCCTGATTGGGTCATCTCCTCGGCTGCTGCTGCTGCTGGCCAGTGACTGACAGTAAGGGCAAACTGCGGACCCGGAAGGACACCTACCTGTACCAGTGCTATACGCTGAATGTAAAAATGCCCCCCCCTCAGTGCTCCTTAACCCCCCCCCCCTGTGTTCTTTAGCCCCCCCGTGTTCTTTAGCCCCCCCGTGTTCTTTAGCCCCCCCCCTCCCAGTGCTCTTGGTCCCCCCAGTGCCCTTAAGCCCCCCCTGGTGCTCTTCAGCTCCCCACAGTGCTTTTCATCTCTCTCCCCCCCATGCTTTCTGGCTCCCCCAGTGCTCTCCAGCTCCCTAGCTCTCCCCTCAGTGATTTCCAGTTCCCCTAGACAGTGCTCTCCAGTCCCCCCCCCCTCTCCCCCTGTGCTCTCCATCCCCCTGGTTTTCCATGCCCCCCCCGCGCCTTCCAACCCCCCTGCAATGCTTTCCAAACCCCCCCTTAATTCTCCCCAGTACCCCCCCCGTGCCCTTCAGCTCCTCCAGTGCTCTCTGCTTCCCCTGTGCTCTTCTATCTTCTATCATGTCTGCAATCTCTGACCTTCTCTTGTATCATGTCCGCAGCCTCTGACTACCTCCTGTATCCTGTCCGCAGCCTCTGACCACCTCCTGTATCATGTCCGCAGCCTCTGACCACCTCCTGTATCATGTCCGCAGCCTCTGACCACCTCCTGTATCATGTCTGCTAAATGTACAGTGTTTGTCGTAAAACGTTTGACATTTCGAACATGGGAGAGGCAGCGCTGTCTAGCCACGCTAAAGCACCAGTCTGCAGCTGCGTGCTTGACAGCTTCCAATCCAATCGCTGGCTTTTTAACCCTGTGCGCTGGCTTTTTAACCCTGTGCGCCTGACGTGACACCAGCTCCCAGCTGTGGCAGCGGTGTTTCCATCTCATCCACTGTAAAACAAGGGACCATTTTGAGTCACGCTGTATCCAGAAACTAAACCCTAACTGCAGAGGTACTGTACACTACAAAGATTGTCATTTATTTTAGTAAAAATATGCTGGGTGTAACATGGATTTTCTTCTTATTTAACATGTATACATAGACATTTAATGAAACATTAGGTCATGAATATTTACGTGAAGTCATGGAAAAGTCATGGAATTTTGTTGGTGAAAATGTGTATGAACCCTGTCTCAGTCATTCGGTCTAGATACAAGATCGAGTTTTGATCTGATCCTCCAGAATGGGTCTTCCCTTCCAACTGGCACTTGTCCCCAGATTGCTTACGGGGTCTCTCTGGGGCAGTGCAAGACTTGTTACTTCAAAGGGTAATTGTCCCGGTTCCAACTTAGGAAAGTTTTCAGAGGTTTTACTCAACCCTGTTTCCAGTTTCCAGGAAGGAAGCCAAGGTACGTCCAATTTTGGACCTCAAGGTGCTAAACTGCTTTGAGCGGGTACAGAAGTTCTGAATGGAGTCCATTCGCAAGGTAGTGGCATCCCTACCTCAGGGATTTTATTGCTTCTATCGACATCAAGGACGCCTACCTTCACATTCCAATATGTGCCAGTCACCAGCGCTTCCTCCACTTTGCCGTGGGTGAGGAGCATTATCAGTTTGTGGCGTTATCCTTTGGTCTCCCTTTCGCTCCTCGGTTCTTCACAAACATGTTGGCCCCAGTGCTATCATTGTTGCGTCAGCGGGGGATCGCAGGAACAGGGGTACCTGGATGATCTTTTGTGAGCCGGCTGCTCTGAGGGACAACTTGGAGATTACCCTGCGAACTCTGAGGGTTGGAATCTTCAGAAGTCTGCTATGGTTCCGTCCACAAAACTAGACTATCTAGTTGTGACTCTGAGCTCGGCCTCGGTCTCAGCCAGAGTGTATCTTGTTCTGAAAAAACTCCAGAAATTGCAGGAGGCAATTAAACTTCTGTTGTCCAGCAGACGCTCATCCCTCCGGGCTTGCAAGCGGGTGCTGGGCCTGAAGGTGTCTACCTTCTGAGGTGGTTACGTTTGCACAGTTCCACACGAGATCTCTGCAAAAAGAGAATCTAGTGAAATGGGACAAGAATCCACAGTCTCTAAACAATCTGATCCTGTTAAGCCGGGGTACGAGAGGGTCTCTGATCTGGTGGCTTCATTCTCCGGCACTTTTACAGGTAACATCCTTCTCCCCCTTTTCCAGACAGTTGTTACCATGGATGCCAGCCTGTGGGGAGGTGTCCTCGACACAGATTGTGCTCAGGGAGGTCTGGACATTTTCCAGAGTCCAGACTACCGATCAATGTACTGGAACTCCGAGCAATCAGGCTTTGTCTGGATCATTGGACAATTTGTCTTCAGGGGTGTCCGGTACGAATTCAATTGGATAGTGCCACAGCCGTGGCTTATGTCAATCACCAAGGGGGCAAAAGAAGGGTCCTGGCGGCTCCGGAAGTAGCTGGTGTTCTAAGGTGGGCAGAACAATTAGTTCCAGCCCTCTCTGTTGTACACATTCCAGGGGTGGAAAATTGGCAAGCGGATTACCTTAGTCAACAGGCGTTGAACCAGGGGGAATAGTCACTTCATCTGGAGGTGTTTCATCAGTTGTACCCCCGAGGTGAACCTGTTGGCCTCTCATCTCAACAGGAAGGTACAGATTTGTGGCACGGTCTTGGAATCCTCTGGCCGACGCCAGACACATTAGTGGCTTCTTGGAGTTAGTATCTTCTGATTTACACCTTCCCCCCTCTCAAACTTCTGCCAAGACTCCTGTGCAGGATCAAGGCAGAAGGGATCCTGGTTATTCTAGTGGCTCCAGACTGGCCTCCCCGGTCCTGGTACTCCGATCTGGTACGGCTGGTCACCAATGCTCCTTGTAGACTTCCTCTTAGGGAAGATCTGCGGTCCCAAGGGCCAATCTCCCATCCTGCTTTTCAAACGCTGGCTTTAACGGCATGGCTGTTAAAAGCCAGGTGCTGAAGGATAGAAGTTTGTCTGAATCAGTGATTCCTACACTGTGAAATGCTAGAAAATCTGCCTCTAGGAAGATCTACCATCATACGGTGAAGACGTACATTGCGTGGTGCGAGTCTCTTTGGGTTATCCTTCGCTCTTTTTCGGTGTCTCGGATCTTGGCTTTCCTCCAACAGGGGGGCAGAGCAGCGCCTGGCATTGAGTACCATCAAGGGCCAGGTTTTGGCCTTGTCGGTTTTGTTTCAACATCCATTGGCCAAACATTCCATGGTGCATACCTTTATCCAGGGAGTTTGACACTTCGCGCCTCCAGTGCGGTCTTCATTGCCGCCATGCGACCTCGATTTGGTGTTCTCTGTTCTCCAGAAACTTCCCTTCAAAAATATTCGGGAGGTTCCCCTGCTTACGTTGTCCCAGAAGGTGGCCTTTTTGGTGGCTATTACTCCTGCTTGCAGGGTGTCGGAGCTGGCGGTATTGTCTTGTCGTTCACCTTGCCTGGTGGTTCACAGAGATAAGGTGGTTCTTCGTCCCTGTCCGTCGTTCCTTCCAAAGGTCATCTGATTATCTTTTGAATGACGACATTGTGTTGCCTTACCTATGTTGCAGGCCTAACATCCTAAGAAAATAGCCTTACATTCCCTGGATGTGGTTCGGAAAATCAGGGTGTATCTGGCAGCTACAGAGTCTTTTAGGAAGTCAGACTCACTATTTGTCCTCACGGATGGACCTTGCAAAGGGTTGGCTGCTTCTGCTGCGACCATTTCCAGATGGATCAGAGAGACTGTGGTTCAGGCTTATTCCATTAAGGGTCAGGTTCTTCCTTTCCCTGTTAAGAGCGCTTAGTGCCTCCTGGTCCTTCCGTAATGGGGCGTCAGTGATGCAGGTTTGCAAGGCGGCTACCTGGGCGTCTGCACACTTTCACAGTTTTATAAGGTGGATGTGTTGGCATCTACGGATGCTTCCTTCGGCCGCAAGGTTTTGCAGGCTTTGTTCTCTTTGACGGTGTTTTAATGTTTTTCAGGTGAGCTCCAGTTGTTTTTATAGTTGAGCTCCATGTTTACCTGGTTGGCTATGTTTAGCCTTGGGAAGTATTTTTTTCTTGGTGTTCCCACCCCTCATGTTTGACACTGCTTTGGGACGTCCCATGTAGTCAAGAACATGAGGAGCTGTGTCCGTCAATGAATGAAAGAGAAAATGGGATTTTTGACTAACCATAAAATCCATTTCTCTGATGTTCATTGATGGACACAGCACCTACCCCTCTATGGAGTTTGGGTTTTTTCTTCTCACACTGCTTGTAACAAAACTGAGTACCTATACCAGAGAGTGGGAGTATATCCCCTGGGACTGCCCCATAGGCGTAGTCAAGTTTTTCCTGCCTATTGTCCTACTCCTGTAGGGGGCAGCATAACCCGCGTAGTCAAGAAGATGAGGAGCTGTGTCCATCAATAAACACCAAAGAAATGGATTTTACGGTAAGTCAAAAATTCAATTTTCTTCTGCTGGCTTACTTTGCATTTTGTAAATTGATAAAAATCAACAATTAAATCATATATTTTTTTAAGCAGTCTTAGTTTACAACATTTTTTCACACCAGACCTAAACTTTTGCACATTACCGTACATATAGTATATATTTTTTTTTCATCCTGTGAACTGAATGGAAATAAATAATTAGTCCGCATTGCATAGCATGCACGGAGGAATCTATCTCCCACTGCGGCTCTTGTATTTTGAAAGGTTACTTCACTGATTTAAATGCAGCTTCTGTTTGGCTGAAAAATTTTCAGGAGAGACAGATTGATTTTTGCCACCCAGTGAGCAAATTTTATCTGGTTCCTTAGGAACTGCTAGAGCATTGGGGGCCGTCATCAGGGCTAGCGAAGGATCAGGTAAATAAAAAGGAATTTTTATTTACCTGTAAATTCGATATCCGAGTACAGTATAGGGCACAGGCTTGATATTCATGATTGGACAATGGCAAAGCGTTTGAGGACATGCCCCTGGGTTTCCCCCTGTAACCCTACCCCACTCCATGAGTCTTAATTTTCTTTTGGAAATAAAGCAGAGTAACACAAGAACAGAGGAGAGGGTGTCCTGTGTACTGTATTGTACTCAAAGGTAGTGAATTTACAGGTAAGTCAAAATTCCTTTTATCTTAAGCATACAATACAGGGCATAGCCTCGATGTTTATAGACCCGGTTATGTCTCCAAGCAATTTTATGAAAAGGGTGGGCAACGAGGAAAACAGAAATGTGCCAACAGGCCCAACAATAACAAGAGTCAATTGATCCAACTCAGTGCTGCTGCTAGAATCTTACCGTCATAAGCTGCATCTACCGAGGATTGGATGTCCACCTGGTAGCACTTGTAAGCTGGGCTCGATGTTGGCATGCCCAGGAAACTCCTACTGACCTAGTGGTGTGGCATCATACTTGTTCAGGAGGTGTCTGGGTGCCTAGGGAAGAGGGCAGAAGGAAAGAAGGACTATGTTTTTGTTGAGGGGGAAGGCTGACACTACCTTATAAAGGAAGGAGAATTTGGGGTGCAAGTCTACTTTTTCCTTATGAGAAATGGCTCCTAACAAGAGAGAGAATACTTTAGAGACATGTCTGATGATGTGAAAGCAACCAAAAAGGTGATCTTGCAGAAGAGATAATCCAAAGGGATTTCTGTGATGGGTTCAGTGGGTATCAAATTGGGGTCCCAAAGAAGGACAGGATGTTGTAAGGGTGGTTTAATCTCAGAAACACCTTGAATAAAGTTGTTAAAAGGGAACGCAAAGCCAGGTTTTTTTTTTTTTTTTTCTTCGTTTTTTGGAAAAGAATGGACATGGCTGAAATGTGTCCCTTAAGAGTACTTAAAGCAGTAATATACTCCGCTTTTTAACTTTAACCTACAGGTAAGCCTATAATAAGACTTACCTGTAGGTAAAATTAATATCTCTTAAACCTGCACAGTTTAGGAGATATCCGCCCTGCATGCAGCCGTTGACACCAGTGGCGCATGCGCTCTGAAGGTCAGGCAGACCTTCAGACCTCCTTGCCGGAAAGTGAACTCCCGCGCGCATGCGTGGGAGTGATGTCATCGCAGCTCCGGCCACCCACAGCGGTGGAGCCGCTGAACCTGGAAGAGACGCGGAGGGAAGATGTCAGCTGCCTCAGCGGTGTCCTGGCGACCGTGTCAGGGCTTCGTTCTAAGGTAAGTATTTAGTAATAAGCTAGTATGCGATGCATAGATACCCAACATGTTACGGTTTAAAATTGCGCCCCCCCCCAGGGATGGCGACAAACTACGGTCAATAGAGATCTCAATCGGTGACGTTTTAAATTTATTTAACGGTTACCAGTTTAGAGTTAGAGTGTAGCTCTTTTTTTTTAATTATTGCCCACGCTCTGGCGATCGCGGCGATACCTCACATGTGTGGTTTGAACAGCGATTTCATTTGCGGCTCGACTTGCGTATACGTTTTATTTTGTGCGCGAGCTAACGGTGACGGGGGCGGCTAAATTTTTTTTTTTTCCTATTTATTTTTTCTTTTTTTTTAACTTTATTACAGGTTTTTTTAAAAAAAAAAATCTGATCACTTTTATTGCTGTCACAAGCAATGTAAACATCCCTTGTGACACCAATATATAGTGACAGGTACACTTTATGGAGGGATCGAGGGTCTAAAAGACCCTAGACCCCTCCACTAAGTAACCCGGAAGTGACGTCATGGACGCCGCCTCCGGGTTACGTCATCGGAGACCCGATCGATGCCGTTTCCGGCATTCATCGGGACTCCATCCAGCAGGCGGATGTCCCGGCTGGGTGCTCAGGGCTCCCGGTGGGACGGGAGACCCGAGCAAAGCCACGGAAGGCGGCGGGAGGAGGGGGACGTCCCCTCCCGCTCACCTGGGTAACGATCGAGCGGCTCCCGAGCCGCATCGGTCGTTACCGATGGAAAGCCGACCGTCGGCTTCAAACCACGGTGCCGGGATGATGCCTCTAGCTATAGGCATCATCCCAGTCCGGTATAACCCCGCAAAGTTACCCGACGTACGGGTACGTTAGTATGCGGTAAGTGGTTAACATGATCTCTGAACTGTGTGGAACTGGAACATTTCCCCCCAGCCTGCCAGACAGAGAGGCTAGCATCTGTTATCTTCAACTGGTATAGTAGAAACAACCTCCCTATCAAGGCTGGATTCGACATCCACCAAGCTAGGAAATTTCTTGCTTGGCTGGATAGAGGCATTGGAGGTCAAGACAGGGAGTGAGTTTGTTCCATGCTAACAAGATGTTATGTTGGAGAGGCCTTGAATGAAATTTGGTGAATGAGACCGCCTTGAAGGGAGCCACCCTGAGGTCCACAACTGTTATGAAGATTCTCTGAGAGATGTCTCTTTGACCTTGAAGGCCTAAACATTGAATCTGAAAGAGACCAGTTTTTCTGGAAGAAACACTTAGGCTGTGCCTAGAATGATACCCAAGTATTCCAGGCGAAGTAAGTTCGGAGAGCAGATTTTTGATAAGGAATCACACTTACATGAATGGAAAAAATTTGGACAGGTGACAGATGTTCGCGGCCGCTCTGCAGCGCGGTCCGCAAGTAGTGATAGCGTGGCTTCTCCACCCGACGCCCCTTAAGAAGGCGTCCACTGGGATTGGAGGGGGTCACTCCAATCCCAGTGGACGCCTTCGTAAGGGGAAACTTGTCGGGTGGAGAAGCCGCGCTATCACTACTTGCAGACTGCGCTGCAGAGGGTCCGCGAACATCTGTCACCTGTCCAAATTTTTTCCATTCATGTAAATGTGATTCCTTTAATAAATTCCTTATCAAGAAGATAATGCACTATTGCCAGCTTATATTTTCTTGTCATATGGGGAGCTATCCTGCGGGCACCTTTGGGAGGCTATTCTAAGGAAGAGGTCCCTATGCTCAATATAAAGAGGCAGGATCGTTTAAGGAACACCAATTCCTGGACAGCGGGGGATTCTAGACGTCCATCTTCAACCCTTCATCCAAGCGATTGTTCATGTGACATCTGGTAAGAGTCCATTTACATTTCTTGCACTGGGTGAAGGATTTTGGTTTGAAGATTCCTTGCTGTATCCCATGGGTTCATGACATCTTTCATGCGTGCTCAAACTGTCAGTTGATAAGGGTACCTCTTCCTCCTTCATATTTTGGTGATATGAGAGATCTGTGTATTCAGCATCTGCGCCTTGGTTTATGAGCGCTTCAACACTAAGTAAGAATATTTATCTGCACCAGTTTTTGGAACTTTATTTGGAAGTCTTGCATTGTACATGTCACATCTGGTTATTTATTTGTGTTTATTTTTGTGAATATTTACACATCTTTAGAGTGTACTTTAGTTAGTACACGCTTCATATTAAGCGCACCTTATTCTTTTTCCATGTTACACGTGGGTATCAATGACAAAGTCAGAGGGGGATGGAGAGTCCTAAAAAAACGATTTCAGGGACTTAAACGCTAAATTGAGGAGTAGGACCTCTAAGGTAGTATTTTCAGAAATACTACCTGTACCTCGAGCCACGCCAGAGAGGCAGCGGGACATTAGGGAAGTAAACAAGTGGCTGAGGAGCTGGTGTAGTAAGGAGGGTTTCAGGTTCCTGGAGAACTGGGCCGACTTCTCAATTGGCTACCGGCTCTTTAGTAGGGACAGATTACACCTAAATGGGGAGGGTGCAGCCGTACTGGGTGAGAAGATGGCCAACAAGTTAGAGGGGTTTTTAAACTAGGTGATGGGGGGAGGGTACAGATGTAGAATTAGCCAGCGGGGAGCAAGGTTCAGCGGGCACAAATGGGGACATTAGCGGTAGGGTGTTAAGAGTTCCTAAACCCAAGGTGGGTATGGGGAAAAATTCCAAGAGCAGCCTAAAAGCATCAAACGATGATATAGTATGCAACCGGACAAAATTACGAGGTTTGTATACCAATGCTAGAAGCCTAGCCAACAAGATGTGAGAGCTGGAGCTGCTAATGTATGAGGAGGACTTTGATTTTTGTGGGGATTTCAGAGACTTGGTTTGACAGGTCATATGATTGGCTGGCAACCATTCAGGTTTATACCCTATATCGCAGAGATAGAGAAGGTAAAAAAGGGGGAGGGGTATGTCTGTATATTAGGAATAGCGTACAGGTAAATATGAGGGACAATAGTAAGAATGGAGCTAAGAAGGAGGTAGAATCCCTGAACTTTAAAGGGAAGGCACTATGGGGAAAGTAATATTGAACGTATGCTATAGGCCCCCAAACCAGAGAGAGGAGGGGGAGGCGGACCTCCTTTAACAGCTTGGAATGGCAGCAAGGATGGGAAATGTAATTATAATGGGGGACTTAAATTATCCAGATATAGACTGGGCAGAAGGAACCGCACATTCATCCAAGACTCAGCAGTTCCTAAATGTTTTGCAGGACAATTTCATGGGTTAGATAGTGAACGCACCGACAAGAAACAATGCAGTACTAGACCTACTGATTACCAACAATACGGACCTGATCACGGATATAGAAATACGGGACAACTTAGGAAACAGTGACCATAGGTCAATTAGTTTCAGTATAAATCATAGTAATAGGAAACACAAGGGTAATATAAGGACACTGAATTTAAAAAGAGCCAACTTCCCTAAACTGCGCTCTTTGCTAGACAATATCAAATGGGATAGAACCCTGGGAACAAAGAACACAAAGGAAAAATTGAAGTGCTTCAAGAACATACTAAACAAAGGGACTGGCCAGTGCACCAGTGCATTCCAAAGGGGAATACATTTAAAACAGCAAAAATAAACCCAGTGTGGCTAAACTCCAACATAAAAATGCATATTAATACTAAAGAAAAGGCCTTTAAAAAATACAAGGCTGAGGGGTTATTGGCAGCATTCCAACATTACAAAGAGTGCAATAAGAAATGTAAAGGCGAAATCAAGGCGGCTTAAATAGAACACGAAAGACATATAGCGGAAGAGAGTAAAAAAAAACCCCAAGAAATTATTTTAAGTATATAAATAGTAAGAAAGCGATACCAGAACACATTGTCCCCAAAAAAAGATGACGAAGGGAATCTGGCCACAGAGGACAGAGAGAAGATGAAAGTGCCAAATAATTTCTTCTCTTCAGTCTTCACAAAAGAATTGGGGGGCTACCCTAACCCAGCTTGTAATGTTAAATTAAATAATACACCTCAGGAAGTACCCCCATGGTTAAAAGAAGATAGACTTAGAACGAAACTAGAGAAATTTAACATAAATAAATCACCGGGACCGGATGGCTTGCACCCAAGGGTTCTTAAAGAACTCAGCCAGGTGATAGCCAGACCGTTATTCTTGATTTTTACAGATAGTCTACAGATGGGTATGGTTCCAGCTGACTGGAAAAAAGCCAACTTGGTACCAATATTTAAAAAAGGGCCGAGATATATCCTGGGTAACTATAGACCAGTCAGCCTAACATCAGTAGTCTAAACGATTGTGGAGGGGATGTTAAGGGACCATATACAAGACATTAGTAATGAAAACGGTATTAGTAGTAATCAGCATGGATTCATGAAAAATTGTTCTTGCTAGACCAATCTATTATCATAAGTGATCGAGAGGAGGGGATATCTGGCACAATCTCGGTATTTGCGGATGACACTAAACTAGGCAGGGCAATAACTTCTATGCCAAACGTGGTAACCTTACAAGCAGACCTGAACAAAATAATCGGATGGGCAAATACAGTACATGGCAGATGAGGTTTAATGTTGAAAAATGTAAGGTAATGCACTTGGGCGTCAGAAACATGAACGCAAGCTACTCGCTAGGGGGGGAACCTCTGGGTGAATCTAAGATGGAAAAGGACCTGGGGGTCCTAGTCGATAACAGGCTTGGCAGTGGCATGCAAAGCCAACAGAATACTGTCATGTATTCACTTCAGAAATAAAGAGATTCTCCCACTTTACAAGACTCTGGTCCGGCCACATCTGAAGTATGCCGTCCAGTTCTGGGCACCGGTCCTCAGTAAGGATGTGCTGGAACTGGAGAGAGTCCAGAGAAGGGGAATGGAGGACATCAGCTATGAGGAAAGACTACAAGCATTGAACTTATTCTCTCTGGAGAAGAGACGCTTGAGAAGGGA
The DNA here is from genome assembly GCF_965119305.1 of Pelophylax lessonae. Lineage (NCBI taxonomy): Eukaryota > Metazoa > Chordata > Amphibia > Anura > Ranidae > Pelophylax > Pelophylax lessonae. The sequence continues at coordinate 498,025,184 of NC_138771.1, forward strand.
TATGATATCAATGTACAAATACTGTACTGGTGACCATAGCGTAAGGAACAAACTTTTCAGAGAAAGGGAATACAATAGGACACGTGGCCACTCACTAAAACTAGGGGGAAAACGGTTTAACCTTAAACTACGTAAGGAGTTCTTTACTGTCAGAGCAGTAAGGATGTGAAATTCTCTTCCACAAGCAGTGGTATCAGCAGGGAGCATCGATAGTTTAAAAAAACTATTAGATGGGCATCTTAAAGACCACAACATAAAGGGGTATACAATGTACGGTTAACAGCAAACACACACACATCATAGGTTGAACTGGATGAACTAATGTCTTTTTTTCAACCTCACTAACTACAGTGCCTTGCGAAAGTATTCGGCCCCTTGAACTTTGCGACCTTTTGCCACATTTCAGGCTTCAAACATAAAGATATGAAACTGTAATTTTTTGTGAAGAATCAACAACAAGTGGGACACAATCATGAAGTGGAATGAAATTTATTGGATATTTCAAACTTTGTTAACAAATAGAAAACTGAAAAATTGGGCGTGCAAAATTATTTAGCCCCTTTACTTTCAGTGCAGCAAACTATCTCCAGAAGTTCAGTGAGGATCTCTGAATGATCCAATGTTGACCTAAATGACTAATGATGATAAATAGAATCCACCTTTGTGTAATCAAGTCTCCGTATAAATGCACCTGCACTGTGATAGTCTCAGAGGTCTGTTTAAAGCGCAGAGAGGATCATGAAGAACAAGGAACACACCAGGCAGGTCCGAGATACTGTTGTGGAGAAGTTTTAAGCCGGATTTGGATACAAAAAGATTTCCCAAGCTTTAAACATCCCAAGGAGCAAGTGATAATATTGAAATGGAAGGAGTATCAGACCACTGCAAATCTACGAAGACCTGGCCGTTCCTCTAAACTTTCAGCTCATACAAGGAGAAGACTGATCAGAGATGCAGCCAAGAGGCCCATGATCACTGGATGAACTGCAGAGATCTACAGCTGAGGTGGGAGACTCTGTCCATAGGACAACAATCAGTCGTATACTGCACAAATCTGGCCTTTATGGAAGAGTGGCAAGAAGAAAGCCATTTCTTAAAGATATCCATAAAAAGTATAGTTTGAAGTTTGCCACAAGCCACCTGGGAGACACACCAAACATGTGGAAGAAGGTGCTCTGGTCAGATGAAACCAAAATTGAACTTTTTGGCAACAATGCAAAACATTATGTTTGGCGTAAAAGCAACACAGCTCATCACCCTGAACACACCATCCCCACTGTCAAACATGGTGGTGGCAGCATCATGGTTTGGGCTTGATTTTCTTTAGCAGGGACAGGGAAGATGGTTAAAATTGATGGGAAGATGGATGGGGCCAAATACAGGACCATTCTGAAAGAAAACCTGATGGAGTCTGCAAAAGACCTGAGACTGGGATGGAGATTTGTCTTCCAACAAGACAATGATCCAAAACATAAAGCAAAATCTACAATGGAATGGTTCACAAATAAACATATCCAGGTGTTAGAATGGCCAAGTCAAAGTCCAGACCTGAATCCAATCGAGAATCTGTGGAAAGAACTGAAAACTGCTGTTCACAAACGCTCTCCATCCAACCTCACTGAGCTCGAGCTGTTTTGCAAGGAGGAATGGGCAAAAATTTCAGTCTCTCGATGTGCATAACTGATAGAGACATACCCCAAGTGACTTACAGCTGTAATCACAGCAAAAGATGGCGCTACAAAGTATTAACTTAAGGGGGCTGAATAATTTTGCAGGCCCAATTTTTCAGTTTTTTATTTGTTAAAAAAGTTTGAAATATCCAATAAATTTCGTTCCACTTCATGATTGTGTCCCACTTGTTGTTGATTCTTCGCAAAAAATTACAGTTTTATATCTTTAAGTTTGAAGCCTGAAATGTGGCAAAAGGTCGTTCAAGGGGGCCGAATACTTTCGCAAGGCACTGTATGTAACTATGACCCCCATCGTCATAAATTGCCCATTTTATCTGTTTATCATTGGGGAATGTCTTTTTAGATAACAGGTATCTTAGTACATAAAGTTGCATGGTAGGACCAAGGAGAATGAAGTTTGTCCATGCTATGGCTTTTACACACTCAAGGTTTAGATGAAAACAATGATTTTCTTTATTCCTCGAAAAATATTTGCAGACAGACAGTGTACAGGAACAGACGTGTCCAGTAGGTTGACACGTTTCACGACATAAAACGTCGCTTACTCATAACCACACTGAATGATGGCAGAGATCGGCTGATATTAGTAGATGGGCAGACAAACGGAAGCTAATAAGTGTGATCACTCGCAGGTTGTGCCCTTTGGTTTGATGAATCCTAGGAGGAAGCCGGTCAATCTGCGATCAAACAGCTGGGACAATCAGTGACACATGAAAAACCCACTAGGGGGTATAAGACAAGAAACATTTAAAAATTGTGTATATACATATGAAGCACAAGACTAAAAAATGTATATAGTGGAGTGAAATCATGTATGCGCAAATGGAACATCATAGAGGCAAAAGGTTCTATATAATAAACTAAATTGAATGTCAGATCACCAAAAAATTGTGTATACGGGTGCAACAATGTTGCTGGATTTGCTGTGTTTAAATAGATATATCCAGACACATAAATTAAATAAAGGAGATAATCTCCTGTCATATGGGAAAATTGTGTTGTTGGATATAATGTAGTGTAAAAATTCACCATATAAAAAAAAAAAAAAAAAATGTAATAATAAAATAATAATAAATACAATATATATATATGGAGATTATTCAGAAGTGACAAAGAGATGTGTTTTGTGTGTATGAAAATAATCAAAATTGGGAATTAAGTGAACAATTGGGATGTAAAAATTAGGATGTGCAAATCAAAATAAAAATAATAAAATTGTAAAAATATAAGTATAAAAAAGTGTGAAAATTGTAAAAATATAAATCAGTGATCTGTTTGGATATGTAACAATGTATAATATATACAATGAGTGTCATATATTAGTGTTAGAAGAAACGTGTATCAAAATATAATAAGCACTGAATATAAAGTGTATATGTTTTTGGTGTATCTGCTGAGAACGATTTAAGGGGACCACTGGGGATCTGAAGCAAGTGCCTGTATATAAATGTGTTCCATTGGCGCAATATGTCTTATATCATTGGGGGTCGGTCTCAAAACAAGGCAGATCAAAAACGAATCTAACAAGATCGCCACTGTGGACTAGAGTAAATATATGGATGCTCATTGGCTGAACGAAGAGTATGTGTATATGCGCAAAAGGTACTCTACTTTAATAAGATATAATTGATGTAATATCAAAAAAGACACAAAATGTGAAAGTATGAGCATAACACATGTTCAGGAGCAACAAGGCAAACCAATGCCTTGACAAAAAAGTATATACGTGTAATAACGAGTATATCGTAGGTCCACGGCATTTAGAAAATGTGAGACCGACAACCAAGATACAAAAGATGGAAAACCCTCTTCTTATTAGACGTGAATGACAATATTTTAAGTAATATTGTAAGCAATATTTTATATATTTTAAATATTTTAAGCGACCAAAAGATGGCTCTATAAATGGAACATAATATACAGTAAATGACACAAGATTTCCATAGAGCCAAATTTTGACAGACAAGGGAACTGGACAAGAAACGAGAAAAGTGCATGGACACATACACCGACATTACCAGAGACATATCGGTCCGTAAGACAGACTGTGCCGGAAAAAGGACAAAACCTAAAGAGACATAGTAAGGACCATAAATGTGCAAAGCTTTTTGGGTGTCGGTCTCACATTTTCTAAATGCCGTGGACCTACGATATACTCGTTATTACACATATATACTTTTTTGCCAAGGCATTGGTTTGCCTCGGTTTGCCTTGTTGCTCCTGAACATGTGTTGTTATGCTCATACTTTCACATTTTGTGTCTTTTTTGATATTACATCAATTATATCTTATTAAAGTAGACTACCTTTTGCGCATATACACATAGTCTTCGTTCAGCCAATGAGCATCCATATATTTACTCTAGTCCACAGTGGCGATCTTGTTAGATTCGTTTTTGAACTGCCTTGTTTTGAGACCGACCCCCAATGATATAAGACATATTGCGCCAATGGAACACATTTATATACAGGCACTTGCTTCGGATCCCCAGTGGTCCCCTTAAATCGTTCTCAGCAGATACACCAAAAACATATACACTTTATATTCAGTGCTTATTATATTTTGATACACGTTTCTTCTAACACTAATATATGACACTCATTGTTTATATTATACATTGTTACATATCCAAACAGATCACTGATTTATATTTTTACAATTTTCACACTTTTTTATACTTATATTTTTACAATTTTATTATTTTGATTTTGATTTGCACATCCTAATTTTTACATCCCAATTGTTCACTTAATTCCCAATTTTAAATATTTTCATACACACAAAACACATCTCTTTGTCACTTCTGAATAATCTCCATATATATATTGTTTTTATTATTATTTTATTATTACATTTTTTTTTTTTTTTTATATGGTGAATTTTTACACTACATTATATCCAACAACACAATTTTCCCATATGACAGGAGATTATCTCCTTTATTTAATTTATGTGTCTGGATATATCTATTTAAACACAGCAAATCCAGCAACATTGTTGCACCCGTATACAGAATTTTTTGGTGATCTGACATTCAATTTAGTTTATTATATAGAACCTTTTGCCTCTATGATGTTCCATTTGCGCATACATGATTTTACTCCACTATATACATTTTTTAGTCTTGTGCTTCATATGTATATACACAATTTTTAAATGTTTCTTGTCTTATACCCCCTAGTGGGTTTTTCATGTGTCACTGATTGTCCCAGCTGTTTGATCGCAGATTGACCGGCTTCCTCTTAGGATTCATCAAACCAATGGGCACAACCTGTGAGTGATCACACTTATTAGCTTCCGTTTGTCTGCCCATCTACTAATATCAGCTGATCTCTGCCATCATTCAGTGTGGTTATGAGCAAGCGACGTTTTATGTCGTGAAACGCGTCAACCTACTGGACACGTCTGTTCCTGTACACTGTCTGTCTGCAAATATTTTTCGAGGAATAAAGAAAATCATTGTTTTCATCTAAACCTTGAGTGCGGTCTCACACTTCAAATTGCACGTTCCTGGATGGCGGATCTGACCAGCACCGGGTTCTGACACATGCACCTGAGCGGCTCTCCCTTGTCTCTTCTATGGCTTTTACACACAACAGAAAGGAGCATATCAACACTGGCAAGCATATTGCATAAAGCCATTGCATCAGGTGATAGGAGCCTGGCGGTAGGAAATTCGTGACATTCTTTAAAACCACTGGGTCCTCTTAATTTTCCTCACTGTCTGTGTCTTCTAGAGGGGGCATTTGACTTTCTGTCTCTGGTAGAGAGACTGTGTGGGAGGGGAAGGAGCCTTATGCTTTCAAGCCCTTGACAATGATAGTTGTATTTAAAGCTGTTGTGCAAGAATATTTGGCAAGACTGCAAAACAATCTGCCACTCGTTACACAATTTTCGTGTCTAATTTATTGACGATTTAAATAGTTGTTTAGGTTTTACCTCATATGGTTTTTGGTACATATAAAGGAAAATTGTATAATGTGTGGCCAGCCTTAATCAGGGTGATCACTTGCTGCATTCCTGAAAACAGAGAATTGGATGCCAAGACCAGTGATAAAATAGGATCTGGCTGTGGTGCAAGGGAAGCAGCAACACTCTGAGCAGTTCAAGTCTTGCAGACCTTCAACAGTTTACCTGAAGTTTTGTCCAGGTTTCCTTGTACCTAGTATCTTCAATTGCTATCAGTGAGGGTATTGCCTTTTGGAGTATTTAGGAGTAGGGTGGGGAAATGGACAGGCGTATCCATGGAAGAATACACATGAAATCTATGTGTCCACCATCCTTTTAGCGAAGTCTACTTACACTACAAAATTTCGCCTGGATGTCTAGATATACAGTAACCTCTGGGGGGGTTGAAGTCTACTAGCCAAAAAATGTTTTTAGGTTTCGAAAAGAGTGGCGAAAGGCTGTTTCAGATTTTCATTACTGACTCTTGCCCCATGTGAAAGACTTTCCATCACTGTGTGTCGTCTAACATAACATTCTATCTCTGTCTTTGTGTAGATAAAAGCCCTTGTGGACTAAACCACACTGGTCTTGTCATGAAAAAGAGGAGACTGGAGCCATCTTGATCCAGACCTTCATCGCTCATCCTCCTCCCTCCTTAAAGCCTTGGACTCCCCTATGAAATGCTGGATTATGACCCGCTCATCGTAAACCCATTTATCAAAATGTTTCATGCACAAGCGCATTTCTTTTATTCAGTCAGCCAAGACAGTTTTATAATAATTATATCTATATAATTCATTTTATGTCCAATAAAACATTTTATTCTTTTTTATCCATGATAACTGTTATTTGTTTCACTCTGGTTGTGGCCCTGTATTTGGTACAGCCTTTTCTTGGTGTGCGTTACTGATACAACAAGCTTCACTGTTAAGTGAGAGTCTAGTAGTTAAACCCCAGCTCTGGCTAACTTTTTAGTTTTGGATGAAGTGGAGAAGAGCTAAATATATATATATATATATATATATATATATATATATATATATATATATATTTCTCTATCGCTCATTGACAGACGTAGTCCTCGGTGATACAGCACCTTCGGGTTATGTTGCCTCCACAGGAGTAGGACTAGACAGGAAATAAAATGCTCTGGCCACACCCCAGGGGCAGTCCCAGAGGGTATATCCTCTCTCTCTCTGCCTCAGCAAATCAGTTTTTTTCTGTCTAGTCAGGAGTAAGGACCTAGATACCTTGCTGGGATCTTCGGTCCTGGCAGGATTTTTTTCTTAGAAAATAATTTTTTAAGACAGCTTTTTTTCTCCAGTGTTCCTGTGAGATCTTCAAGCAAGAAAGCTGAACTGGGCGACGGGCTGGATGTTGAGATCCAGTGGTCACCCCAGTTCAGCCTACGAGCGCGTGCAGGCCAAAGCTCCGCGCTGGGTCGGCCGCGACATAGTCCCACTGGACGGGGACTGACCCTGCGAGTTAAACGTCTCGCTGAAACGCCAAAGACCATGAGTCACGGCGCCCGTAATGGTCGACAGCCCTCCTACCTCGGTGGAGAGGGGTACTGTCAGGAGTTGGCGCCCGCCTGGTTCCGGTATGGTGAGTAGTATGTTCCCCCTTTCCCCCTGACGGGTCTTGTGGTGAACGCGGGCCCCTCTCTGTAATGGTAAGGATGGGTTCCCCTCTATCCTACAACATGTCACAGATCCCCCTAATTGAGTGTGATTTTTGTGTACAAGAAGCCAGGAGGCTTGGTTTGGGAGCTGACAATCTAATTGTAAAGATGTGTAAATGATTGTAGTCAGTGGCAGTACTAGAACTTTACTGTGATAGTATAAGGTATCCTACCTGTCAGTAGCCACAGGGCGATGTCTATACATGTATACTGCATTCCAGATCATTCCTCCAGCTAAGCAGCGGACCGCATACGGCCCGCTAGGGTCCGGTACCTCCGACCACGCTGACCACCATGAGGGTGAAGGGTTGTGAGGCCGAGATCCTTCTGCAGACATGCCGCTATTCTGTGCAGGCCGCCGCCATTGTCTGGTAGATCGCACGAGGCCGCCATTTTGGTGTAGCCTCGTGTCTTCAGCATGGGGGCGGCCATGTTTGAGGTGACTCAAACACCTCATGGAGCCAGGGGGAGGAGCCGGCAGGCGTGTTAAGGGGCGGAGCCGCCTCTTTTACCCAGGAAATAGGGCCAAAGACTTCCTGTCTGTAACAAGACAAGCACTGAGCAAGCTGATGAAAACTTCTGTGCATCAGGGATGAGCCTTGGGGTCTGTCTCTCTCTCTGTGGGGTCCAAAAAGGCAGGTAACACTGAGGGGCGCTGTTGCGACTGGGGGACACAAAAAAAAAAAAGTTTTTTACTTTGTCATTTTTTGTCGCTGGCAAGTGTCTTGTATAATCATTGACCCTGCCGCATAGGTATCCCCACCTGATCCCCTCAAGGTGGCCGCAGGACCCTCCAGTACCCCACTTGTTTTTAATGCAATTTTGGAGTCTTTGGTATCCTGGGTGGAGGTGGCCTGTCAGGGACGGGGGTCAAGTAGCGACCCCCGCCTACCCCTATTGTTTATCAGATACTTCAGATACGGATTCGGAACTGGTCAATGCAGTTGCAGGTCCCTCTTAGGGGGCTGTTGTCTCAGGTAATATCTCCTCAGCAGTGAGGAGCATGTTTCTGCCTCCGCCATAGCACAAGAGTGGTGGATGCACTAGTTGTGTCCATCCGGGAAACCTTTAGTCTTGAGGTTACACCGGCAGAGGTAGCTGAGACTGAGATTCCTTTTTGGTACTTGTTAGCCTACCAAAAGGGCGAAGGATTTTCCTTTACCCAAATGGGGTCGTTTTGAAACGAACCCCTGTTATTTCCAAACGCATGGCTAGGTGCTATCCGTTTGAGGAATTCCTCTTTATAGGATAGACGGTACCATCTGCTGTCTTGCCACAGACTGTTAGGATAAAAAGACCTCGTAACTAACGAGGACCTTCCTTTTCTGCTCATATAGAGTTGTTCATTCCGCGAGGGCGGGTGATAAGGCGAAACCCTCCAAAGCCCCTTTAGAGGGGTTTCAAAGGGCTCTGGTCGGGTAAACAAAGAGTCCGGCTCAGCCAAGCCTGAAGAATATAGCCTGATGCGCCCCTACCCATCTCTGGGGTGGGGGGGGATGTCTTCACCGGTTTCTGGAGCACACAGGATCGAGTTTCGATCACTTCCAACGGTGCGATTCTGCCCTTCTAACATTGAACGGTTTGAGGGGTTCTATTCGAACCTATTCACAATGCCCAGGAAAGAGGGCAAGGTGCGTCCAAATCTGGACTTGGGAAGAAATAGAGTCCATCCGTACATTGGTGGCCTCCCTGCATAAAAGAGATTTCCTGGCGTCCATAGACATATAGGATGCCTATCTTTATATCCCCATCATCGCAGGACATCAGCGTTTTTTCGCTTTCCCAAAGATCATCCCTGGTTCCCACCAGGAGACTGAACTATCTGGGCCTAAGGTTGGATACATCCTGGGCAAGAGAGTTTCTCCTTGCTGGGAAACTCCAGAAGGTTCAGTCAACGATTCGGATGTTGCTGTCCGTCAATTGGCTGGGACTGATGGTGGCCTTCTTAGAGGCAGTACCGTATACCCAGTCTCATACCCGAATTCTCCTGAAGGAGATTCTTTTTTAATGGAATCAGAATTCCGATTCGCTGGACAATCGGATCCGGTTGAGCGAGCGGACCAGGAAGTCTCCGATGCTCAACCAGGGGAAGTCATTTCTTCCGATAGTATCCAGATTACCAATAAGGGTATCGGAACTGAGAGCGATCAGATTTTGTCTGATTTACTGGATCAAGCAGCTCTAGAGCAGCCCGATTCGGATCCAATCGCATATGGCCTCTTCATCCAGAGGTTTTTTCCCTAGCTGTCCCTTCATTGGGACATCCCGGATGTGGATCTGTTGGCACCTTGGCCTAACAGGAAGGTGCGGAGGTTTGTAGCTCGCGCCACGATCCTCTAGCGGACGCAGCAGAAACGCTGATCGCCCCGTGGGGGGCAGTATCAGCTACAGCATGCCTTCCATCCTCTCAAGTTGCTGCGGGAACTTCTTCGCAGGATAGAGGTGGAGGGAATTCCAGTTATTCTGGAAATTCTGGATTGACCTCGTCAAGCCTGGTACGCTGACTTGGCGAGGCTTGTCGCGGACGCTCCTTGGAGACTTCCTCTCAGGGAGGATTTGCGGTCTCAGGGACCAATCTTCCATCTTGCTTTACAGTCGCTGGCTTAATGGCCTGGCCATTGAGACCCAGGTACTGAAGGACAAGGGAGTGTCAGCTTCAGTTATTCCTACCTCCAGTTAAAGCAAGGAAAGCGACTTCCAGCACATGGAAGTCTTATATTGCATGGTGTGAATCTATTGGATTTCCCCCACAGACCTATTCGGTGACCCGAATTTTGGTCTGTCTGCAACAAGGGGTTGAGCAGAAACTATCCTTGAGCACGATCAAGGGTCAGGTTTTCGGCGTTAGCAATCTTCTTTCAAGAAACCTTTGGCTAATCATTCCTTGGTGCGGAATTTCATCCAGGGGGTGCGACATCTGGCTCCGCCAGTGCGCGCACCCTTACCGCCTGGTATCTTAATTTAGTGTGGTCGGTTCTTCAGAAACTTCTCTTTGAAGATATTAGGGAGATTCCCTTGCTTACATTCCCAGAAGGTGGCCTTCTTGGTGGCCATTACTTCTCTACGCAGGGTGTCAGAACTGGCCGCATTATCCTGTCGTTCCCCAGATCTGGTGGTTCATAGGGATAAGGTGGTTCTTCTTCCGAATCCATCCTTCCTTCCTAAAGTGGTTTTCGTAAGACGGACACACTTTTTGTGATCACGGATAGCCCTTGAAGGGGGTTGCCTGTGTCTGCCGCGACCATATCTACATGGATCAGTCAGACGGTGGTACAGGCTTATTCTATTAAGGGTCGGAATCCTCCGTTCCCTGTTAGGGCGCACTTCACTCGAGCGCTCAGTACTTCCTGGGCCTTTCGCCATCAGGCGTCAGTGGTCCAGGTATGTAAAGCGGCCACCTGGTCGTCGGTACATACCTTTACAAAATTTTATAAAATTGATGTGATGGCATCGGCGGATGCCTCATTTGGCCGCAAGGTTTTGCAGGCCGCAATTTGAGGAGACCGGTGGTCTACCTCGAGGGTTTTTTTCTGTTTGAAAATTTTTTTGTTGAGTCTCATCATTAAGGATGAGCATTGTAAACTTCTAGTTGGCACCGGTTGGGCCTTCTAGATTTGGATTTGATTTCCATTTTCCCACCCCTCATTTGTGATACTGCTCTGGGACTTCCCGAAGGTGCTGTATCACCGAGGACTACGTCTGTCAATGAGCGATAGAGAAAAATGGATTTTTGTAAAATCTTACCGTAAAATCCTTTTCTCTTAGCTCATTGACAGACGTAGTACCCGCCCCTCTGTTTTTTTGAGTTGGGTTGGGTTAAATTCTCTAAAGACTGCTTTTATGACATAACTGATTTGCTGAGGCAGAGAGAGAGAGGATATACCCTCTGGGACTGCCCCTGGGGTGTGGCCAGAGCATTTTATTTCCTGTCTAGTCCTACTCCTGTGGAGGCAACATAACCCGAAGGTGCTGTATCACCGAGGACTACGTCTGTCAATGAGCTAAGAGAAAAGGATTTTACGGTAAGATTTTACAAAAATCCATTTATATATATCTCACAAATGCGGTGAGCAGCACTACAGCATTGTTTCCATTGAGAGTATACAAGTCTTTGTATGTTAGATGCTTTAGATGTGTTTCTGTCTGAGGAAGGGCGTCATCCTACTTTAACGTTGAAATACACTGCAATTGTACTGGTATGTACTATTTGGATGTTTTTCCAATAAAATAAACTATTATGTGCAGCAATCCCTGTGGACTTTATTCTATATATGTAGCTAGTGGGATGGCTTGATTGCTTTGCACAAAAATCAATGGAAACAATGCTGTAGTGCTGCTCACAGCTTTTTTGTTATTTATATATATATATATATATATATATATATATATATATATATATATATATATATATATATATATATATAAGCCTATGTGAATGTGCACCAGCAGAATTTGAAATCTACAAACAAGATATGGCTACAAGTGGATCTTTTTCCTATACGGAAGCTGATGCTTCATGGATCTTTACTGCTACATTGGGCCAGAGAGACTTCTTAACACAAACCTCAACTGTACAGGTAGAGCTGAAATTGGAGAAGTTGAATTAGAAGGCCTTGTCGATGGAACTGCATGAAGTAACACTGGCTGAATATTATAAACTCCAATTTATTCCAAGAGGTTTGAGAGTGCGTCTGGTCCCAATTTTATTTTCACAAAACACGGACTAAGTTTACTCAAATTATTAATAAATGTTCTTTTGATATTATGACACTGACGGTGCAATTTCTCCAAGAGGAACGTATATCTCTGACACAACAGATTGCTGTGGAGAAACAACTGAATGACCTTGCCTCTCAGGAGGATTTCCTAAAAACGAAACAGGCTCATGATGAAAAAATAGCCTCCTTTAGGAAAAACATAGAGGTGCGCAAACGATCAAAATTAGAACATGATCGGGAGGATTATGCAAATAATCGGGTTTACAATTGGGCAGATACAAATTTTTATTGTTCTAAACCCTTTAAGAGGGGACAACGGAACTAACAATTCTCTACATCCTCATCTTCTGTGGCCTCCACAGGATCCTCTGTGAGTGTATCAAATCCTGCTTTTTTACCTACAACCACAGGTCAAGGACCAGGAGAAGGGGAGGTAAACGATACCGGAGATCAAAGATCCCACGGTGTGGCAACGAGATTGAGGAATTGGCCAAAGAGATAAAGGACGATGTGGTATATAATATTTCATCTGTTTCCTTGTCTAAACCTGAGATAGAGGTTTTAAATAATGGTCTAGGTTTTTGCCCGAAAGAAAGAATGAATACATTTGTGTTAAGACAGGACATGTATTGCTTTTATCGTCAATTGCGTTTAAAGGCATATTATTCTATGAAGCCTGATATGAAGAGTGTGCAGCCATTCCGGTTATTTATTAAAAATGTGAATCTGTATGTCAAGTAAAATTACCCCACCAACCTCATGTACAGCAGTGGAGGTATTTTTTTTTACCAATAGGATGAAATAAACTGGATATTACTAATTGTTTTGGGGAAAGGATTCAACACTTGTAACCTTATCTCAGTCTTCTTAACCACTTGCCGACCGCCGCAAGTAAATTTACTGCGGCGGTCAGCCCCGGCCAGGCAGAGTGACGTTAATTAACGTCACTAGCCTGGGAGGGTCTGGGGAGCGAGCGCGCTCCCGTGCGGTCACGGACCCCCCCCCGCGCGTGTGACCGGCGGACCCGATGTCCGCCGGTCACTCGGCGATCGTCGGGGGAGAGGGAGAAAGTCAGGCGACTTGTGTAAACAAGCCACCTGTCTTTCTCCTCGGTGTAAAAACACTGATCACACGGTTCTACTATGTAGAACCGTTGATCAGTGTCCTTACACCTCAAGCCACAGCCAATCACAGTAAGAATCACGCCCCTAGGGACACACACAGCCCCTCCCTCTCAAATAAAGTTAACCCCTTCACTACCAGTGTATTTTTACAGTAACAGTGCATATGTATAGCACTGATTACTGTAGAAATGTCACTGGTAACCCCAAAAATGTCAGTCAAGGGTCCGATCTGTCCGCCACAATGTCGCAGTACCGCAAAAAAATCGCAGATCACCGCCATTACGCGTTAAAAAAAAAAACAACAAAAATGACAAAAATCTTTCCCTTTGTTAGTAAACACGATAACTTTTGCGCAAACCAATAAAAATACGCTTTTTGCGATTTTTTTTTTACCAAACATATGTAGCATAAAACAAATTGGCCGAAAATGTTAAAAAATTTTGATTTTTACATTTTTTTTGGGGAATTTCATATAAAAAATGTGAAAAATATTGTTATTTTTGCAAAATTTACGCTCTTTTTTTGTTTATAGCGCAAAAAGTAAAAAGCACACAGGTGATCAAATACCACCAAAAGAAAGCTCTGTTTGTGGGAAAAAAAGGACGTCAAATTTGTTTAGGTACAGCGTCGCATGACCGCGCAATTGTCCGTTAAAGTCACGCAGTGCCGAATCGCAAAATACACCCTGGTCGTTTAGCAGCCAAATCCTCCGGGGCTTAAGTGGTTAATGGCTGATTGGAGACACTTATTTAAATTAATTAATGAGTGATGACTCAGTGGATTCCTGATTGATGTTAAGAGTATATGTCTTTGTATGTGTTAGATGCTTTAGATGTGTTTCTGGAAGGGCGTCATCCTACTAGCCCGAAACTGTAACAATGAAATACACTCAACACACAGCCAATAATGTCTAAACCGCTGGCAACAAAAGTGAGTACACCCCTAAGTGAAAATGTCCAAATTGGCCCAGTGTCAATATTTTGTGTGGCCACCATTTTTTTCCAGCAGTGCCTTAACCCTCTTGGGCATGGAGTTCACCAGAGCTTCACAGGTTGCCACTGAAGTCCTCTTCCACTCCTTCATGGTGACCTCATGGAGCTGACGGATGTAAGAGACCTTGCGCGCCTCCAAATTCCGTTTGAGGATGCCCCACAGATGCTCAAGAGGATTAAGGTCTGGAGCTATCCTTGGCCAGTCCGTCACCTTTACCCTCAGCTTCTTTAACAAGGCAGTGGTCGTCTTGGAGGTGTGCTTTGGGTCGTTATGTTGGAATACTGCCCTATGGCCCAGTCCCTGAAGAGACAGGATCATGCTCTGCTTCAGTATGTCACAGTACATGTAATTTCATGGTTCCTCTCATTGAACTGTAACCCCCCCAGTGCAGGCAGCACTCATGCAGCTCCAGACCATGACACTCCCAACGCCGTGCTTGACTGTAGGCAAGATACACTTGTCTATGTACTCCCCACCTGGTTGCCGCCACACACGCTTGACACCATCTGAACCAAATAAGTTTATCTTGGGCTCATCGGACCACAGGACATGGTTCCAGTAATTCATGTCCTTAGTCTGCTTGTCTTCAGCAAACTGTTTGCAGGCTTTCTTGTGCATCATCTTTAGAAGAGGCTTCCTTCTGGGATGACAGCCATGGAGACCAATTTGATGCAATGTGCGGCGTATGGTCTAAGCACTGACAGGCTGACCCCCCACCCCTTCAACCTCTGCAGCAATGCTGGCAGCACTCATAAGTCTATTTCCCAAAGACAACCTCTGGATATGACACTGAGCACTTGCAAGAAACCTCTTTGGTCGACCATGGCGAGGTCTGTTCGGAGTTGAATCTGTCCTGTTAAACCGCTGTATGGTCTTGGACACCATGCTGAAGCTCAGTTTCAGGGTCTTGGCAATCTTCCTATAGCCTAGGTCATCTTTATGAAGAGCAACAATTATTTTTTTTCCAGATCCTCAGAGGGTTCTTTGCCATGAGGTGCCATGTTGAACATCCAGTGACCAGTGTGAGAGTGATAACACCAAATTTAACACACCTGCTCCCCATTCACACCTAAGACCTTATAATACTAACGAGTCACATGACACCGGGGTGGGAAAATGGCTAATTGGGCCCAATTTAGACATTTTCAATTAGGGATGTACTCACTTTTGTTGCCAGCGGTTTAGACATTAATGGCTGTGTGTTGAGTTATTTTGAGGGAACAGCAAATTTACACTGTTAAATAAGCTGTACATGCACTACTTTACATTGTAGCAAAGTGTAATTTCTTCAGTGTTGTCACATGAAAAGATATAATAAAATATTTACTCACTTTTGTGAGATACTGTATATATACATTGAGGGACACACAAAGTCCTACATCTTCAGGTTAGACTGCTGCTCACATTAGCACACAAGAAACTAGGCCAGCCCAGGATAATCTCTCCCAGTTACCAGCATGCCTTTTTTTTTTTTCAAATGTTCCAGTTAGATGGATATAATTTTCTTAAGTGATATTTAACTATAGTCCATCTGATCTGTGGACAGACCCAATTTATTTGTTGCCTAGGACTTGGTTGACCCTGGCTGGGTGGTTTTAGAATCCAGCTCTAGAACTGAAATTCTTCCATGAAGGGTAACTCTACCTCCACAGCAGTATGTACTCCAATATGTCAGCCTCAATAGCCCAGGTTCCTGCAAACATCCAAAGGATACAATTTGATAAAAGACCTGGAATCTGACAATGACCCTTCACAATGCTTTATTCATTAAAAGACAAATGTTCTCGTACATCCAAACAAACCCAGTGAAGCCCTTACTCCCAATTTAAGCTCCAGCTGAAATGCATTAGCGCTTTGCTGGGTTTGTTGGGATGTACCAGACTGCTTGTCTTTTTGAATAAAGCATTGTGAAGAAATGTAGTTGGACTCCAGCTCTTTAAATTGGATCCTCACAATAGATGCCAGCTTGTTGAGCTGGGGCAGAGTCTTACGCGCGCTGTCACTGCAGGAGACTTGGTTGTCACAGGGGTGTTGTCTCCAGTTTAACATCTTTGAACTTCAGGCAGTTTGGTTGTCTGCAGAGTAAACTGTCCTGCATTCAGTCCGATAAAACCATTGTGGCATTTATCAGGAAGGAAGCAGAAGTCTCAACACAGAGATAGATCGGATCCTTTGTTAGGCAGAATTTTGTGTTCCAGCCTTGTTGGCCATGTACATTTTCTTAGCTGGCAGCGCTTGGATCCAGGGCAATGAATCCCTCACCTGGAGATGTTCCAGGAATTTTTGTATGTAGGTGATGCTGGATATGGACCTCCTGGCCTCCAGATTCGGCAACAATCTGGGCAGCTTTAACTCACATTGGAATCACTGGACTCTGTTTGCTTTGTAGGATTAGTATACCCTAATGTGTGCTTTTCCTTTTCTGAAACTTTTTCCTTGTCTGCTTCTCCTATTGAGACAGAGGGCATTCCATTGTTTATTAATGCTCAGCAATGGCCCAGGAGGATGTGGCATGTTGACCTGGTAAGACTCCTGGCAGATGCTACATGAGACCTGCTGTACAAAAGTGAGAAGCAGTTCAGACCCAGCTGCAGGTAGGGGAGAATGTTTCCCTCAGAAAAACTCCTGGGGTGGAAACCCAAAGACTCACAAGTTCCTTCCTAGCTTTTAACATAGTAGAAATTGCAGAGCCAGAGATGCCCTTTAGAGCCTGGGCTTTAATCAGTGACTGTAAAGCAGGATGGCAGAGCCCACAGCCTGTCTTGTCAGGTCAGCATACCACACAGACTGCCTCACAAGTGGCATTTTCAGACTATGTGGACTATTTCCTACAGCTCATTGTATCCTCACTATCCCCCTATATCAAGGATACTGGTCACGTTCTCGATTCTCTCCAGAAGTACACATGGCAAGAAGACTGCCTTTGGTTATTGCTAGATGTCTCAGCACTATATACTATATCCCTCATCATCCCTGCCCTTCAGTATTTGTAGGCCAGCAGTAACAATCCTAACAGTGCCCAAGCAGACTTCATAGAATGGGCTGCCCAATTTATCCTCCATCACAACTATTTTATATTTCTTTTCAATGGTTTTTATTGAAAATTTTTAAAGCATCAACATTAGAAACAATGACAGAAAGCATCATTCAGTGGTGAAACCATCACCGCAACAAGCAGGAAGAACCCCCAGGGCCAACAAAGAAATTACAGTAATTCCCCATATAAAAATTGAACAGAAGTCTAAGAAAAAAAGACAATACAGGCGTAGTCCCCTGAGGTAATAAAAACATATGTGTGTGCAGCAATCAGCCACTACGAAGTAGACCCAATAACTAGAAAAACTTCCATGAGATGACGAAGAGGAAAGGGAGAGAGAAAAGGAAATGTGAAAAAGAAAAGAAAAAAAAAAGGAAAAGAGAAGTGATATAAATGAGTAAAGAATAAACCCAACTCCGCGCCCCGCCCCCGTCCGATGGACAGCCCTCAGGTTGGCCCTGTTAGATAGTTGATCCATGTTTCCCACACTCTATCGAATTTGTGCATTTTGCTGTCTAGTTGTGCCAACAGGCTTTCATTCACCATGATCCAGGACAATTTATGCCTCTGTTGCTCAAACTGTAGGACAGGAGACCTCCATGACCTGTTAATTGTAATTTTTGCTGTAGTAAAGATGAAAGTTATAAGCCGCCTCTGTGCCTTCGTGGCCGCATCCACCTTCTGGCCCAAAAGGGCCTGCTGTGGAGATTTGGTCAGATTAATCTGCGTTAAGGTGTAAACAAAGTTATACACCCTAATCCAAAAACGTCGCACCTTGGGGCATTGCCACCAAACGTGGAACATGGTACCCTCCTGACCGCAACCCTGAAAACAAAGAGGAGACGCTCCCGGAACAAAAGATGCAATCCTAGCCGGCACCATGTACCAGCGTAGCAGTACCTTATAAATAGCTTCTATGATTGAGGTGTTAATCAATGACCTGGAGGCCTCCTGAGCCATGACGTGCCAGTCCGCCAAGTCAAAAGTGTCCTGGACATCAGTTTCCCAGCGGTCCATATAAGGAAGTTTAACAGGCGAGTCAGATAACACATTATAAATCATGGAGAACTATTTTATATTATAAGATACAAATTATCTACAAACTAAGGGCACAGCAATGGGGGCCAGTTTTGCCCCCAGTTATACTAACACCTTTACGGGCTACTTGGAGGATTTGTTCATCTAGTCTAAAAACCCCTTTGCCAGACATTTGGTCTTATTTAGCCATTGCATCGATGACCTCCTTATAATCTGGCAGGGGGACCTCCGCTCCATTTCCCAGTTTGTCCATTATGGTAATGACAACTTATTTGGGATACAATTTGCTCGGTGGTGGAAAGACACCTTCATCTTCCTTGATGTCGAATTAGATCATGATAACTCAGGAGGTGTCTTTTCCAGAACCCACTTCAACCCGACATTGGAGAACTCCAGGCCAGTTGGCATCTACTGAGTTGGATGAACAACATACAATACGGCCGATTCTGTAGATTACATCATAAATGTTCCACCTTGGTTGATTATGACACACAGAGCAACACACTGGTTTAGAAGTTTTGTGTGAATGGATACTCGCAAAGTTCCATCACCTTAGCCAGAACAGATACCGGCAACAATATTTGGTGAAAGATTACATTGATGAGAAATGAAGTAAACAATAAAGACCCCCCTCTTCATTACACAGTTTAATGGAGGCTATCTACCCATAAAGAGAATAGTCAAGAATCACTGGCCAATTCTTAAGAATAAGCCCAAACTGGCCTCTTGATTTCCTGAAACCCAAACGTTGTCTTCTGGATACTCAGAAATATCAGGAACGTGATTTCTCCCAGTAAAATCCAGAATCCTTGTGTCAAGAGAATCGAGAATATCCTTAGCTTTGCTTCCATTGTTGGCATGTATTGTTGCAAAAAGCTGAAATGTCTTTCAGCGATTCCAAATAACGAGTCTACACCATCAAACTGTCAGGCTTATTTGGGGAGGTTAAATTTAAAAAAAAAAAAAAGGAATGAAATGTTATATTTTGTTCTATATAGAAATTTGAAGCAATGACATCCATTTTTGTTAGGTTACTGAAAGGTTAAATATCCTTTAACAAAAAAGTGCCTATTCAACAGGTTTACCCAAGACATGCTGTGTTGACCTAAGGTAATAAATAAATAGTCTGTTGACTTTCCTTAGATAAAGTCTAAAACGCTATACAAAGGTAATCTTATCTGTGTGGTAATCATAAACCTTAGTCGGTATTTTCTGTGTTTTAGACCCATTTAAAAATAAGATTTACAGATACGTTATAATCTTATATGTAATAGAATATTAACAATGAAATATATATATATAACTAACATACATAGATATGTAGAAAACCGTTCTATATTATAATTGTTTCATTCTTGATAACTGATATTGATGACTCATCTCTGTATGTCAAGAGAGGCTTCAGTAAACATTTGTAAATTGTAAGTTGTAGAAAGCATCATAAAATTTTGTTTAACCTTGCCAGACTCTAGAAGGTCTGAGATTGTAAGCTCTTTGTCAATATAAGGGGCAAAGTTTATTTGAAGATAAATAATGCTGCTATATTGCTGTAGGCTGAAGTTAAGAGCAACACAATACTGCCATCTCTGGTGACTGACTACTACTAATTGAAGTCTTAGGTTAAAAAGTCATTTCCAAAATATATAGATATACAGTACAGACCAAAAGTTTGGACACACCTTCTCATTCAAAGAGTTTTCTTTATTTTCAGGACTATGAAAATTGTAGAGTCACGCTTCAAGAGGTAGTCATCTGAAATGGTCTTCCAGCAGTCTTGGAGTTCCCAGAGATGCTTAGCACTTGTTGGCCCTTTTGCCTTCACTCTGCGGTCCAGCTCACCCCAAACAATCTCGATTGGGTTCAGGTCCAGTGACTGTAGAGGCCAGGTCATCTGGCGCAGCACCCCATCACTCTCCTTCTTGGTCAAATGGCCCTTACACAGCCTGGAGGTGTGTTTGGGGTCATTGTCCTGTTGAAAAATAAATGATGGTCCAACTAAACGCAAACCGGATGGAATAGCATGCCGCTGCAAGATGCTGTGGTAGCCATGCTGGTTCAGTATGCCTTCAATTTTGAATAAATCCCCAACAGTGTCACCAGCAAAGCACCCCCACACCATCACACCTCCTCCTCCATGCTTTACGGTGGGAACCAGGCCTGTAGAGTCCATCCGTTCACCTTTTCTGCGTCGCACAAAGAAACGGTGGTGGAACCAAAGATCTCAAATTTGGACTCATCAGACCAAAACACAGATTTCCACTGGTCTAATGTCCATTCCTTGTGTTCTTTAACCCAAACCAGTCTCTTCTGCTTGTTGCCTTTCTTTAGTAGTGATTTCCTAGCAGATATTCTACTATGAAGGCCTGATTCACACAGTCTCCTCTTAACAGTTGTTCTAGAGATGTGTCTGCTGCTAGAACTCCGTGTGCCATTGACCTGGTCTCTAATCTGAGCTGCTGTTAACCTGCGATTTCTGAGGCTGGTGACTCGGATGAACTTATCCTCCGCAGCAGAGGTGACTCTTGGTCTTCCTTTCCTGGGGAGGTCCGCATGTGAGCCAGTTTCTTTGTAGCGCTTGATGGTTTTTGTGACTGCACTTGGGGACACTTTCCCAATTTTTCGGACTGACTGACCTTCATTTCTTAAAGTAATGATGGCCACTCGTTTTCCTGTACTTAGCTGCTTTTTTCTTGCCATAATACAAATTCTAACAGTCTATTCAGTAGGACTATCAGCTGTGTATCCACCTGACTTCTGCACAACACAACTGATGGTCCCAACCCCATTTATAAGGCAAGGAATCACACTTATTAAACCTGACAGGGCACACCTGTGAAGTGAAAACCATTTCAGGTGACTACCTCTTGAAGTGGGACTCTACAATTTTCATAGTCATGAAAATAAAGAAAACTCTTTGAATGAGAAGGTGTGTCCAAACTTTTGGTCTGTACTGTATATATATTAATAATATATTATGGTGTTACCAGATTTAATCTTTATTTAGATACAATGTGGATATTAAATGGACATGTAATAGATGAGAGTATGGATAAATTATTATGTTGTTTTATGATAGTCTTAAATGGAGAAATCATATAGTTTTAATATCTGTATACTGGTCAACCAAGAGGTGTCACCCAATGACCTCACCAGTTAATGAATAAGATGTTCCAACCAATGGGGATCATGTTACTCCCTCTGGGTTTAACTTATGGTCATTTTAATAGTCCTTTGTTATATACCATATAAAAAGGAAAACTCAGATGAGAGAGGGACGCATGACATTTGCCCAACATACATCACACATACAACACACAAGCTACTACAGCCATGCTTAGACTCATCTACACAGACTCCATTTTGCTCCATCATGTATCTGAACCTTTGAGGGATGCCAAACGAAACTCCTCCCTAATTGGCCACCATCTTGGAAAGGCAGCCATTTTAAGGACTCTGGTAATGACCATTTTAAGCTAGCAGCCATTTTAAATATGGTAAATATGCCTTGCTGTTTATTTGATCATTATTTAATATTGTTTATGTACTTTCTTAAATGTTACATTGCGTATTCAAGGGTAACAAGATTACAATCCCAGCCGTATAAACCATATGTAGATTTTTCTCTAAAAAGCTGATTTTTGTTTTATAACATTTTTATTAATATCAGATTTAGCGCATATTGGCGTATTAGTCTCACGTTTTGCATAGCCTATTCTCGCTTCATCTGTAGTGGAGTGACTATCAGGCTGCGCATTGTGCAGACAATTGTGGTCTGATTATATAGAACATTCATTTATGGTTTATACTATACCTGGAGAAAATGTAATCTTGCTTTATTTTTACTTTCATTATTGAGCTACACATCACATTGCATTTATTGTTTGAAGTTCATATTTTATGTAAAGTTCTCTTTTTGTGTCATCTCAAGTTTGATCATTTATCGTGATTACATGTCTCGTGAATAAATATTTTATATATTCCATACTGTAGACTGTTTTCACTAAGATTGGTATATGCTTTTAACCACTTGCCGACTGCCTAACGCCGATCTACGTCGGCAGTCAGCCCCTCACAGGCAAAGTGACGTAGGGCTACGTCACTAGCTTGTGAGGGTCTAGGGAGCGAGCGCGCGCCCCCGGAGGCGCGCTCCCGCGTGGTCACGGACCCCCCCCCGCGCGTGTGACCGGCGGACCCGATGTCCGCCGGTCACTCGGCGATCGGCGGGGGAGAGGGAGAATGTCAGGCAGCTTGTGTAAACAAGCCACCTGTCATTCTCCTTGCTGTTAGGATACTGATCACTCGGATCTAGTATGTAGATCCGTTGATCAGTGTTCATACAGCTCAAGCCCCAGCCAATCACAGTAGAAAGCACGCCCCTAGGGATACACACAGCCCCTCCCTCCCAAATAAAGTTAACCCCTTCACTACCAGTGTATTTTTACAGTAACAGTGCATATATATAGCACTGATTACTGTAGAAATGTCACTGGTAACCCCAAAAGTGTCAAAAATGTCAGTCAAGGGTCCGATCTCTCCGCCCCAATGTCGCAGTACCGCAAAAAAAATCGCAGATCGCGCCATTACACGTTAAAAAAAAAAACAACAAAAATGACAGAAATCTTTCCCTTTGTTAGTAAACGCGATAACTTTTGCGCAAACCAATCAAAATACGCTTTTTGCGATTTTTTTTACCAAACATAGGTAGCATAAAACAAATTGGCCGAAAAAGTAAAAAAAATTTGATTTTTTAATTTTTTTGGGGGGGAATTTCATATAAAAAAATGTGAAAAATATTGCTATTTTTGCAAAATTGACGCTATTTTTTTGTTTATAGCGCGTGATCAAAAAATCGCACAGGTGATCAAATACCACCAAAAGAAAGCTCTGTTTGTGGGAAAAAAAGGACGCCAAATTCGTTTAGGTACAGCGTCGCACGACCGCGCAATTGTCCGTTAAAGTCACGCAGTGCCGAATCGCAAAATACCCCCTGGTCGGAATGGGGGTAAAATCTTCCGGGGCTTAAGTGGTTAAAAAGAAATTAATCAATAAAAAGAATTCGCTACATATTGATTTGTGGAAATAAGTTGAGATTCTCCTTCCGCACAGATCTTTGCTTATTGACATAATAGACACTGTTATATTCAGAGCAGTATAAACATTCTGACATAATGGAGGTGGCCCAGCGAGATCTTATTCATTTCTTACATATGCCAATCATAATTATGATCATGGTGACATAATTCATAATTTAAAAAAAAAAATTTAAAATTTTTTTAATTAATTGTGATGTTGATAGAAATGCCCTAAACATGTCTACAGAAGGTAAGGTTCACGCTGCCAACTGTAGCAAGGTGTCAGTCCCTAGTGGTAATGCCACAACCTCAGTAGATTCGGTACAGATCAAAAATATGTGGAAACACCTCTCTGAGTCTGAAATTGTGGAATATGTAAATGCTGGTTAGAGTCATATATCAAAATCCTCAGAAGTCAGGCCAATAATGGGCATCTGACACTTGGGTAGAGGAAAACCCACTTTATGAACTCACCAATAGCTTATCTAACACCAAAGACGTCAGGAAGCGTGATCACATACTTTTAGAGTCATGGCCAATCTTACTGTATTTCTGTGAGGACCTGCACCAGAAGGCTCAGCAAAAAGGAATTTAGTAAAGTTCCAATCTCCACTCCAAATAAAGGGAAGTGAGATAAGGAATCTCCTTGAGCAGGTGAAGGAAACCTCTATTGGGACACATAAGTTAACAGAATGTAGCGTGAAACTGCAGAAAAAAGTAGAACTGTGGCAGAAGTTTTGTTCAGAAAGCTGTAAAATAAGCAACCATTTGAAAGAGCATTGTAAACGATTAATGCAATAAGTAGGAAGTTTTGAGCAAGGAAAAATGTTTTCTAGCGGAAGTTACCGAGTAACCAGCAGTGGAAAATTTAGTTGCCGAGTAACCAGCAGTGGAAAAAAAAAAAAGTGTAACAGTTCAAGTCAGGACAGGAACTCATCAGTAAATAAATAGGAGAGTTACAAAAGGTTATGGTGTCCATGCAAAAGGGTAATGCTTATCAGTCCTGCATTAAAAATTAATGAAATATTTAAATAGACCCAGATATGACTCCCAGTCTGATGGTTATGACCCAGACAAGGGGGGGGGAGTCAGGCAGAGAGTCCACGTCCTACCTCAGCCATCTTCTAAACATAGGAGGGCAGAAATTGGGCAGCCATGCATAAATGGGTATGAGTCATATCAAGGTCACTGCAAAAAGACTAGCACCCCTAAAAAGATACCTGGCACCTTCAGAATTTATACGTTTTAAAAAAGAGTACTGTTCCGATTTTTTGTTAAGAAAGGGTCCTTAGACATCATTGATCATCTTGAGTCCTATGAAAACAGCCTTTCTGTGTTGTGCCTCAAGGATGTAATTTAAAAGTCAGCCCATACAACAACCTTACCGCTGCTAGAGCTGCTATCTACAATCTAAAATGTACACAGCACCAAAGCCCATTGAATTATTGGCTGTACTCAAAAGTGCCTAACACCCTTCAATGAAGGAGCCTGAGTACAACCACCCATAATTTAAATCCCTGTGCTTTGAGGCATTGCCTAAGTACATAATAATAGGTTTGGCAAGGGACTACAAGTTGGGGTGTTCACTGGAATAGTTGGTGAAAGAGAGTGACGATTTGTACACAGGGCCGGATTAACATAGGGGCTATTGGAGCTGCAGCTCCAGGCCCCTCCCTGAATATAGGCCTATGCCAGTGGCTTATCGACAGTGGCGTACCAATGGGGGGGGGGCGGCCCGCCCCGGGTGCCACTCACTCGGGGGTGTCAGCCGGTGTGTTCAGACAGATCCCGCAGTGTGAAGGCAGCTGCAGTGGCAGCTCCTTCAGTCCGTGCGGAGCCGCGGGGGGGAATAAGAGGGCGGAGCCGCGGCGGGAAGAAGGGGGCGGAGCCTCGGCGGGAAGAAGGGGCGGAGCCTCGGCGGGAAGAAGGGGCGGAGCCTCGGCGGGAAGAAGGTGAGTGCCCATTGCAATTTGCAAAAGTGTGTGCTGGATAGGGGGATGGGGCTGCTGCATATAGAGGAATTCATCTTTCTCTATTCTTCCTGCAGCTTCCTGCTGAATAACTGATTCTCCTCCTCTCCCTCCTGCAGGAAGAATAGGGAAAGATCAATTCATCTATATGCAGCTGCCCCATCCCCCTCCTATACAACTTCTTTTGCTGGCCCCCCAAAGTTCTTAACCTCCTCCAGTGCTCCTAATCCCTCCCTCAGTGCTTTTAGCCCCACCCCCAGTGCACTAGACCCCCCCTGTTCTTTAGCCCCCCCCCCATGCTCTTCAGCTCCCCACAGTGCTTTCTCCCTCCCCCCAAGTGCTCCCTGTCCCCCCCCCAGTGCTCTCCACCCCCCTGGTTTTCCCTGCCCGCCCCCAAGTGCTCCCTGTCCCCCACCCAGTGCTCCCTGTCCCCCCCCTGTGCTCTCCACCCCCTGGTTTTCCCTGCCCGCCCCCCAAGTGCTCCCTGTCCCCCCCCCCCAGTGCTCTCCACCCCCTGGATTTCCTTGCCCGCCCCCCAAGTGCTCCCTGTCCGCCCCCCAGTGCTCTCCACCCCCCTGGTTTTCCCTGCTCGCCCCCCAAGTGCTCCCTGTCCCCCCCAGTGCAATCCACCCCTGCACCTTCCAACCCCCCTACAATGCTTTCCAAACCCCCTCTTAATTCTCTCCAGTCCCCCCCCCCCACCGTGCCCTTCAGCTCCTCCAGTGCTCTCTGCTTCGTCTGTGCTCTCCGGCCCCCCTAGTGCTCTTCTATCTTCTATCATGTCCTCAGTCTCTGAGCATCTCCTGTATCATGTCTGTAGTCTCTGACCATCTCTTGTATCATGTCTGCAGTCTCTGACCATCTACTGTATCATGTCTTCAGTCTCTGATCATCTACTGTTTAATGTCCTCAGTCTCTGACCATCTCCTGTATCATGTCTGCAGTCTCTGAGCATCTCCTGTATCATGTCTGCAGTCTCTGGCCATCTTCTGAATCACGTCTGCAGTCTCTGACCATCTCCTGTATCACGTCTGCAGTCTCTGACCATCTACTGTATCATGACCTCAGTCTCTAACCACCTACTTTATCATGTCTGCAGTCTCTGAGCATCTCCTGTATCCTGTCTGCAGTCTCTGACCATCTACTGTATCCTGTCTGCAGCCTCTGACCATCTCTTGTATCATGACTGTAGTCTCTGACCATCTCTTGTATCATGACTGTAGTCTCTGACCATCTCCTGTATCATGTCTGTAGTCTCTGAATATCTCCTTTAGCAAGTCTCCAATCTCTTACTCAAACTTAAACACATTGCTAATATTAGCTATCTATCTATGCTGAAGGTAGGACTGTGCAGGGGAGGCAGAGAGTGCAAAAGGGGGAACTGTGATTAGAGAGACGGAGGGCAGACCGCAAGGGGCACTGTGATGGGGGGCTGTGAAATTTGTGCAAAAAATATTCTTGAAAACATTACATTTTTTTGTGGGTGTTTTTACATTTTAAAGTGGGGGGGGGGGGGGGTGCCAGATATAGGATCCGCCCCGGGTGCCAAATGCTCTAGGTACGCCACTGCTTATCGATAGCTATGTGTGCTGTCTTGAAGAAGGAGAGAAGTCTCAGCTGCTGTTCCTGCCGATGCTTGGCTCCTATGACAGGATCTCTTACACTCACACAGATCCTCAGTGTAAAGAAGATGCAGGCAGCTGTCTGGGGGAGGGGTGCTGGTGTCATCCTAACCAGCAGAAGCCCGGGAGAAAGGAAATATTTCATGCTGCTCAGATGAGGTTAGTAAACTTATTAGGGAGAGAGGATTGTGCAAAAACTCTCCTGGGGGCTGTGATGATTGTGGGAGAGACTGCTGCTTCCCCCCATGTAATGTGTTCCCTTTTGCCCACAATGTAATGTGTTATGCCATACAGTGCCCACCATGTCATATGCTGTGCCATGCAGTGCCTGCCATGTAATATGCAGTGCCCACCATGTAATGTACTGTGCCATGCAGTGTCCACCATGTAATGTGCTGTGCCATGCAGTGTCCACCATGTAATGTGCTGTGTCATGCAGTGTCCACCATGTAATGTGCTGTGCCATGCAGTGTCCACCATGTAATGTACTGTGCCATGCAGTGTCCACCATGTAATGTGCTGTGCCATGCAGTGTCCACCATGTAATGTACTGTGCCATGCAGTGTCCACCATGTAATGTGCTGTGCCATGCAGTGTCCACCATGTAATGTGCTGTGCCATGCAGTGTCCACCATGTAATGTACTGTGCCATGCAGTGTCCACCATGTAATGTAATGTGCTGTGCCATGCAGTGTCCACCATGTAATGTACTGTGCCATGCAGTGTCCACCATGTAATGTGCTGTGCCATGCAGTGTCCACCATGTAATGTACTGTGCCATGCAGTGTCCACCATGTAATGTACTGTGCCATGCAGGGTCCACCATGTAATGTGCTGTGCCATGCAGTGTTCACCATGTAATGTACTGTGCCATGCAGGGCCTACCATGTAATGTGCAGTGCCCATCATGCTATGTGCTGTGCCATGCAGTGGCCACCATGTCACGTGCAATGCCCACCATGTCATGTGCAGTTCCCACCATGTCATGTGCTGTGCCATGCAGTGGCCACCATGTCATGTGCAGTTCCCACCATGTCATGTGCTGTGCCATGCAGTTCCCACCATGTCATGTGCTGTGCCCACCATGTCATGTACTGTGCCCAGCATGCAATGTGTTTTGCCCACTGTGTAATATGCTATGCAGCAGTGCCCACCATGTAATGTGCTGTGCCCAGCATGCTATGCGTTGTGCCCACCCTGTAATGTGCTGTGCAGCAGTGCCTACCATGTCATATACAGTTCCCACCATGTAATGTGCTGTGCACTGCCCACCATGTCATGTGTATTGCTCACCATGTAATGTGCTATGCCATGAAGGCCTCCCATGTCAATTGCTGTTCAGTGCCCACCATGTCATGTGCTGTGTTGTGCCTACCTTGTCATGTGCTGCACGATGCAATGCCTACCATGTAATGTGCTGTACCCACCATGTAATGTGCCGTGCAGTACCCACTATAAAATGTGCTGTGCCATGCAGTGCTCACCATGTCATGTGCTTTGCCCACCATGTAATGTGCTGTGTTGTGCAGTGCCCACCATGTCATGAGCAGTGCTCACCATGAAATGTGCTGCACCCACAATGTAATGTGGTGCTGTGGAGTGCCCCAGGTAATGTGCTGTCCAGTGCCCACCATGCCATGTGCAGTACCCACCATATATTGTGCTGTGCCCACCATATGATGTGCAGTGCCCACTTGTAATGTGCAGTGCCCAACATGTAATGTGCTCAGGTGTGCCAGCCATGTCATGTGCTGTGCCCACCATATAAGGTGATGTGCCCACCATGTGCTGTGTTGTGCCCACCATGTAATGTGCTGTGCAGTGCCCACTACGTCATGTGTTGTGCCCACCATGTAATGTGCTGTATCCATGTATCGACCATTTAGTGTGCTGTGCCCACCATGTAATGTACTTTGCTATTACCCCCATGTATTGTACTATACTGTGACCCCCACAGACTCACCTCCCCTCTATCCTTTCTCTCTCTCTCACCCCCTTAACCCCCTCCTACCACCCTCTCACTTACTACTCTCTCTCTTTCCCCCCACTCTCTATCCCCATTTTTCTCACCCCCTCTTTCTCTCTTTCTTTCTTTCTTTCTCTTACCCCCTTCTCTCTCTCTCAACCCATCTCTCACTCTCTTTAATTTATTTTAACAAAAAAATGTTTGCGTTTTCATTTTATTTATTTATTTCACAGACCAGTGAATACAAAGAAAGGCGTAAACCTGTCACCAAAATTGTGGCAGAAACACACCTTTCTCCTCAAACCCTCACTTAAAAAAAAAAAGGAGCAAGATTTTATACCGGATACCTCAAGGAGGACACCCCACCAATAAGGAGGGGGGAATAGAGGCCATTTCAGGATTTCCCTCCAAGGGGACAGGGCCCAAGGTTTAAAAGAATTTCTAGGGAGTATCCCCAAAGAGCCCAATTCACCCTTGAGGAGGGAAACCCTAGCTATGCCCAATATCCTCAATAAGGGGGGGAACCCCAGAAATAAATAGGGATTTGCCCACCTTAGGGCTCCCAAAAATCCTCGGGAAGATCGAGAGACATTAAGGTCCAGATTCCACGCCAGAACCATTTAAATGGTTCTGATAGGGATCTGTCCCATCTGTCTGTACCCGAGAGACATAGGCACCGCAGGAGGCAGAGCCAATAATACAATACTGAAGAGGTTTTCAGCAGAGTAGATGCCAAGTTGGATCGGATGATCACTTGGTTCACTCAGGACGCTGTAGCCCAGAATTAAAATAATTCCTCTTTATGAACAAATCCTGTGGCCAGCCAAAGGCCACAAAATCTTTAAATGCCCAAGTGGCAGGAATCAGAGGGACACACTGAATAAAGGCATAGGAGACAGGGGTTCTAACACCATTTTATCCCCAGGTGACAGTATTGAGGATCCTGAAATCCCTGCCAGGGGATCTTGGTTGTTAGATACTAACTACCCTCCTATTTTTCAGTGGTCACTTCATCCCTCTGACTCAAACAGGTCGCTCAAAGCGGGCACATTTTGAAAAATCACCAATGACGGTGATACCAAGGAGGATCAAACCCTAATGACGTAATGAAGTCAAGAGGTTAAAGGTTGTATACGGTAACCAAGAAGGAATCCTCAATGTCAGGTAGTTTTGTTGCCTACAATAAATTGCATTAATGCCCCAAAGGGGGAGATATATATTTTTCCTCCCAAGTAGTAGGTAAATTTTAAACAAAATATTGTATCATTGTACAATTGTTCAATGTGTGGTATCCATGGCGATGAATACATCCCCATGTTAATGAGCCCCAGAAGTCAGTATCCCCTAGGAAAGGTTGCATACATAGTCTCGCATTCCATGGTGGTCAGATAAAAGACTGATCCCACAATGGAATAAAGGAGAACTCTGAGAAAGCTTAGATTACCACCCTCACATTGAAATGTCAATTGATGAGAATATATGAATACTGTATATTTCATCCAATAGAGGGAGAATAACCTTCCATGCCAGGTCGTTGATTGGTACAGACGATGATGTTTACCATAAACGCAGCAATCGGATGGGTCATCTTACTCCTTGGAGCCCAGCTCAGGACGGAAACCCCTCATTGAATCGGGTCCTTCTTCAGGAATCATGCTGCGAGACGCCCAAGATTCTTGTTGACGGAGAGGAAGATTTGTTTTAAAAGATCTTTATGCATTTGATCCGAGGATAACCATTGAGAGGAATCGCACTACCTCCTGTTTTCAATTGAAGGAGATGTGAGAATGGTGCATTGCACATGTGAGCAACACTCAGTCTAGGTGTATGACACTCTAGACCTTGCTGAGACCATTCATTGTTCAATCCACGTTCAAAGAGATTTTTCGGATTCCTGTTTGCCAACATTGTTTTACTGCGTTTTGAATGGTAGTTGCTAATACCATCGCAGTGGTTAATCTCTATATTTATCAAAACTTTGCAAGCTGAAGTTGGAGATTTCAAGGAAAATTTGAGTTTCTTTACTAAGAGATTGAAATTCAAAAGACTAACAAGGAACAGTTGTGACATAGCTAACAATAGCAAAGTCACTACGAGCTGATACTTGGAACTGCTTTTTCATTTCATCGCCTTGCTTGAAAGTTATGATAAACAATCCCCAATATGAACTACTCTCTTATAAAAAGAGGACAATACATTTTTCTTTTCTTTCTTTGGGGAGGTTAAATTAAAAAAAAAAAAAAAGAAATGAAATGTTATATTTTGTTCTATATAGAAATATGAAACAATGACATCCATTTTTGTTAGGTTACTGAAAGGTTAAATATCCTTTTAACAAAAAAGTGCCTATTCAACAGGTTTACCCAAGACATGCTGTGTTGACCTAAGGTAATAAATAAATAGTCTGTTGACTTTCCTTAGATAAAGTCTAAAACGCTATACAAAGGTAATCTTATCTGTGTGGTAATCATAAACCTTAGTCGGTATTTTCTGTGTTTTAGACCCATTTAAAAATAAGATTTACAGATACGTTATAATCTTATATGTAATAGAATATTAACAATGAAATATATTTATAACTAACATACATAGATATGTAGAAAACCGTTATATATTATAATTGTTTCATTCTTGATAACTGATATTGATGACTCATCTCTGTATGTCGAGAGGCTTCAGTAAACATTTGTAAGTTGTAGAAAGCATCATAAAATGTTGTTTAACCTTGCCAGACTCGAGAAGGTCTGAGATTGTAAGCTCTTTGTCAATATAAGGTGCAAAGTTTATTTGAAGATAAATAATGCTGCTATATTGCTGTATGCTGAAGTTAAGAGCAACACAATACTACCATCTCTGGTGACTGACTACTACTAATTGAAGTCTTAGGTTAAAAAGTAATTTCCAAAATATATAGATATATATATATTAATAATATATTATGGTGTTACCAGATTTAATCTTTATTTAGATACAATGTGGATATTAAATGGTCATGTAATAGATGAGAGTATGGATAAATTATTATGTTGTTTTATGATAGTCTTAAATGGAGAAATCATATAGTTTTAATATCCATATACTGGTCAACCAAGAGGTGTCACCCAATGACCTCACCAGTTAATGAATAAGATGTTCCAACCAATGGGGATCATGTTACTCCCTCTGGGTTTAACTTATGGTAATTTTAATAGTCCTTTGTTCTATACCATATAAAAAGGAAAACTCAGATGAGAGAGGGACACATGACATTTGCCCAACATACATCACACATACAACACACAAGCGACTACAGCCATGCATAGACTCATCTACACAGACTCCATTTTGCTCCATCATGTATCTGAACCTTTGAGGGATGCCAAACGAAACTCCTCCCTAATTGGCCACCATCTTGGAAAGGCAGCCATCTTAAGGACTCTGGTAAAGACCATTTTAAGCTAGCAGCCATTTTAAATATGGTAAATATGCCTTGCTGTTTATTTGATCATTATTTAATATTGTTTATGTACTTTCTTAAATGTTTTACATTGTGTATTCAAGGGTAACAAGATTACAATCCCAGCCGTATAAACCATATGTAGATTTTTCTCTAAAAAGCTGATTTTTGTTTTATAACATTTTTATTAATATCAGATTTAGCGTATATTGGCGTATTAGTCTCACGTTTTGCATAGCCTATTCTCGCTTCATCTGCAGTGGAGTGACCATCAGACTACGCATTGCACAGACAATTGTGGTCTGATTATATAGAACATTCATTTATGGTTTATACTATACCTGGAGAAAATGTAATCTTGCTTTATTTTTACTTTCATTATTGAGTTACACATCATATTGCATTTATTGTTTGAAGTTCATATTTTATGTAAAGTTCTCTTTTTGTGTCATCTCAAGTTTGATCATTTATCATGATTACATGTCTCGTGAATAAATATTTTATATATTCCATACTGTAGACTGTTTTCACTAAGATTGGTATATGCTTTTAAAAAGAAATTAATCAATAAAAAGAATTCGCTACATATTGATTTGTGGAAATAAGTTGAGATTCTCCTTCCGCACAGATCTTTGCTTATTGACATAAATAGACACTGTTATATTCAGAGCAGTATAAACATTCTGACAAAACAGTTTCTGACCTGTTCCTCTATCTAAGTGCTATACTGTCTAACTTGCCCCTGCAGGTTACGGTATAGAGATAGAACCATAAGAACCTTCAGGATCAGGGTTGTTGAACACAGGAGGAGTATTAAGCAAGGTTCTCCCAAATATAGAGTGGCCAGACACATCCGTACACACCACAACAAAGACCCCCAACTACTGCAAGCTATTACCATCCAATCTATCCCTCCCTTTCTGCCTGAAGGATAAACTTTCAACAAATTATGCACACAGGAAACCTTTTGGTTTTTCCAACTGGATAGCCTCTTCCCTGGGGTTAGAGTGAGGAGTTGGATGTACACACTTTCCTTTAGTTGTTCCATCTCAGCCTTACTAGGTTCATTGATGTGTCTGTTTTCCTTATCCTTGAATAATCACATGGTCCCCCACCCAAACATCACACTGCTACAGGCTTCCGCTACACCACACTTATATTGAGGGGTGCCCTTTTATCAAGAGTATTGCGCGGTGGCCAGCTTCTTTCTTTACTGCCCACAGGGCCTTTATAATTTCAGTGAATACACTCGTGCCAAGAAATGTGTAAATAAATAACACTGTGGAGCTGCTGCTGCTGCAAGCCACTGGTGTGCCTATGTTTTGTAATATATTACCACAAGGAGAGTGTGCTCTATGCGGTCAACAGCGCTAGCTCTTTCTAAATATTTTAAATACACAAAATAACCACATGGATTCACTGTGGCTATTGCAAAAATATTATGTGACATATATACCTTTAAAGTTCTAGTAAAATTATATTCTTCTCATATAAGGTGAATAAAGAATTCGTCCCTTTACATCCACTGTGCTCATAAGTAAAAACATATGATAAATATACTAAAGATCATATAAAAACATATAAAAAGCATATGAAAAATTAATTACTTAAAGTCCAGTGAAAAAAGCCCAACAATAATCATATGTTAAATCCTTTCCTGATTTTCACCCAAATGTGCGCAATCTTCCTGCCAAAAGGCCTGATGCGTAGTGAAAAAAAATAGTGAAGAAATGTCTTGAATATAGTGATGGTGACACCCTCCGTGCAAAAAATATGGAAGAAATTCCCACTCACTAGACGGTGTTGATCACTCTTACTATATGGCAAATGAGATCAAAGTAGGCTCCGTGACCTGGATGTATGTCTCCTGGTAATCCTTCCAATAGGGTTCTTCTGCAGGGTAAGTGTCACCATCACTATATTCAAGACATTCCTTCACTATTCTTTTCACCACTTTTTCACTATGCATCAGGCCTTTTGGCAGGAAGATTGCGCACATTTGGGTGAAAATCAGGAAAAGATTAAACATATGATCATTGTTGGACTGTTTTCACTGGACTTTAAGTAGGGATGCACCGAAATGAAATTCTTGGCCGAAGCCGAAGCCGAATAATAATGAAATGCTTGGCCGAAGGCCGAATACCGAATGCGGAGTTTCGCATTTTTTCCATTTATTTTGCCAATTTTTAGGGGGCACGCTGATGGGCACATTTTATGTTAGGGGGCACGCTGATGGGCAAAACAAAACATTTAAATCAGCGTTGCTCTTAACATAAAATATGCCCATTAGCGTGCCCCTTAAAATAAAATATGCCCATCAGAGTGCCCCTTAAAATAAAATATGCCCATCAGAGTGCCCCTTAACATAAAATATGCTCATCAGCATGTCCCTTAGCATAAAATAAGGGGCACGCTGATGGCCACATTTTATGTCAAGGGAGCACTCTGTTGGGCACATTTTTTTTCTTTTTTTTTTTTTTTAAGGGGCACTTTATAGGGCACTCTAATGTAATGAGCATGGCAAGTGGCAACAACATATGGCAGTCTGCACACTAATGCTTGTGCAGCTGCCAGCTACCGTATTCTCCCCCAAATGTGCTCAGCTCCACATCACATACCTGAACTGCAGCCAGAGCCAAAAGCCGCGAACAGGGGGGCGGGGCGTGGACCTAGTGTGAAGGAGCCGCAGTCAGGAGCAGGGGGCGGGACGCGCGCGTGACGTCACGCCCCCTACTCGCGGCCGGACAGGACACCGGCGGCGTGTGAGAAGGGAGCCGCGAGCCGCAATGAGGAAGGTGAGCGGTCAGGGCGGAAGCTGACATTGTTCGGCTCAAAATTATTCGGCCTTTTGACTTATTCGGCCGAATGCCGAAAGTGCTATTTTCTCTATTTTCGGCCGAATAATGTTCGGCCGCCGAATATTCGGTGCATCCCTAACTTTAAGTAATTTTTGCATATGATTGTCATATGCTTTTTATGTTTTTCTATGATCTTTAGTATATTTGTCATATGTTTTTACTTATGAGCACAGTGGGTGTAAGGGGACAACTTCTTTATTCACCTTATATGAGCACAATATAATTTTACTAGGACTTTAAGGTATATATGTCACATAATATTTTTTGCAATAGCCACGGGGAATCCATGTGGTTATTTTGTGTATTATTTAGAAAGAGCTAGCGCTATTGACCGCATAGACCACAGACCCTTTGCAGTACCCCTTCTGAACCAGATGGTCCTCCATTCTCCAAGTGGTATCAGGAATCCTAGTCTCTCATTTTTCACACCCTCCATTCAGTTCTTACCCTCTACCCCTCTATGGCAGTATTTAATATTTATTCTATCCATTGACTTTCACATCCTATTGTGGTAATTTCATGTGGCCATTTTTAATGTTGTTCTTTAATTTTTTTTTTCCTCCTTTACAAATGGGGGGTTTGACTCAACATCATTATTACTTCCATCTTAGCTAGCTCATTAACTGACACTTTTTGTTCATTTTCTATTATTTAATCATGGCTGATTTCACATTTTCTGTAATTCTTTGGCATTTTCATGTCATGTTTCATGCATTTTTATCTACCGTATATTTATGGGTATATTCATCCTACAAATCACAATGAGTAACATCAAATATAGCTCTTTTATAATATATTATATTGTATATAATATATTATAAATATATATATTTATAATATATATAAATGATATATAATTTTGTACATTAGGGAGCTGTTCCAGAACCAAGATAGTATACACTCATCGTACAACTACTGTATAAACAAATAACCAAGTTCAAAAGGCTGGACTACTGAATCACCAAACTCATTAGTAAGTCATAAGTAAATAACCAAGTGAGTAAGTATGTACCACTGTGGTCAAGAGGTGCAAAGAGCAGCGGCGTCAAGAAAGAAAGAAAGGGGAGGCGAGAGTGGCCGGGCCCCCCCCCCCAAAGTGGCCCCCAGTGGGAACATATATGCCACGGGGAGGAGCACCGGTCCACCCCCGAACCCCCAAATCTACAAGTAAAGGACTGTTTCGAACCTATCTAGGAGCATATTTCCAATCGTCGTCAAATTTGGAGAGGGTCAGAGCGTTGACTGCCAACGCCCGTTCACACAGGTAGTTCTCGTTAACTAGTTTAATCAGATCTGTGAAGCACGGGATCACCAGGGATCTCCAATTCCTGAGCAGCAGCGTCCTGGAAGCAAGCAAAATGTGTGTGACCATGCTGCGATAACACTTGGGATAATCGTCAATGTAAATGTTCAGCAGGGCCATAGCTTTCCTGGGTGGGTGGAGGATGCCCGTACAGTCCGCTATACAACGAAACACCCTGGACCAGTAACTTGTGAGTGAGGGGCATTCCCAAAGTATGTGGGTCAGCGTGCCTGTACCACCACACTCTCGCCAGCACTGATCAGAGACCCCAGGAAAAATCCTCGAGAGCCTAATGGGGGTATAGTACCACCTATTAGCAATCTTGAGCGACTGTTCCCAGTGCGAGGTACAGTGAGAGTATCTGTAGGATGCCAGAAATGCTCGGGACCACTGCTCAGGAGTAAACGTGCAGTCCAGATCCCTCTCCCAGCGTAGCATAGAAGTCATTTTGGGGGGAGTGGGCCCTCCCAAAAGGCATTTGTAAAAGAGTGATATGCCCTTGCCTCGATTGATCTCATTGAGCAGATAGTCCCATATACCCTGGGGAAGGAGTCTTGTCGTCATGGGGTGCTTGGACAGGAAGCTGTGGACCCGGATAATCGTGAACGTCTCTGTGTCAGGAATCTGGTAGGACCGCATCAAGGAGGATGGGGAGCGGAGGGAGCCCGACTGGAAGAAGTGGGATAGCATCGTCAATCCTTTCAGTTTCAATTGCGACAGGGTGAGGGAAGGTAGGTGAGCCTTCAGGATATCCAACGGAAGGGAAGTGGATTCATAGGGAACAAGTCCCACCTTGTCTCCCTGAGACGCTCCCAGCCTACGCCATGCCATAAGGGAGGCCCACATAGGAGGGGAGAGTCCAGAGAGACTCCAGGGAGTCCAGAGGTCCCCCAGAAGGAGGAGGCGGAGGTTCCCAGTCGGCGCTAGATGCCTCTCAATCTGCGTCCAGGGGAAGTCAGTAGCGTCGTGAAACCAGGGCCTGAGCTGGTCGACCAATAGTAGAGAGAGATGTCAGGCAACTTCGCTCCACCCAGACACTTAGGTTGTGTCAGGACAGAGGTGGCTACCCGAGCCCTCTTTCTGCACCAGATAAACTGACGCATCTCCCTAGTTAAGGCGTCCAGGCATTCCTTAGGAAAAATCAGGGGCACCGCCCTAAAGATGTACAGGATTTGGGGGAGTATTGACATCTTATACGCCACCATCCTTCCACTCCAAGACAGTTCAACCTTGGCAATGGAAGCCATCTCCTTGGTAGTTTACTTGAGGAGGGCATCGACGTTTACCGAGAGGAGCGACGTTATTCGGGGGGGTAATGTTGATTCCCAAGTACGGGATGTATTCGTTCGTCCATTGGTAAGGGAAAGAGGACTTGAGATGCGCAAGCGTGCGGGCATCTATTCCTAAGTTGAGCGCCAGGGACTTAGTCGTATTGACCTTGTGGTCGGAGACCATCCCATATTCAACCAGAATACGGTGTACTACTGGGAGGGACTGCAAGGGTTTGGTGAGGATCACTACAATGTCGTCCGCAAAGAGATTCACCGTGTGCGTCACGTCGCCAACTCGGAAGCCCTCCACCCCGCTATGTGACCTAATGGCCTCCGCCAGGGGTTCAATCATCAAATTGAAGATCGAGGGGGAAAGGGGACACCCCTGGCGGGTGCCATTGGAGATATGAAACGGAACCGAGGTCGTACCCGACGTGAGAACCTGAGCAGAAGGACAGGAATACAAGGCTAGGATCGAGGAGAGAGACGAGCCAGAAAAGCCGAACTTCTCCAGCGTCATCCTCATGAACAGCCAGTTGACCCTATCGAACGCCTTCTCCTTATCCAAAGTGAGGAGCAGAGAAGGCGTTCGGGAGGCCCCTGCCAAGTGAACAAGATTAATGATCCTCCTGGTGGCG
The DNA here is from genome assembly GCF_965119305.1 of Pelophylax lessonae. Lineage (NCBI taxonomy): Eukaryota > Metazoa > Chordata > Amphibia > Anura > Ranidae > Pelophylax > Pelophylax lessonae. Next base: position 498,063,550 of record NC_138771.1, read on the forward strand.
TCGGACGTCTGATGACCAGGCATGAAGCCCATCTGGTCCTTGTTGATGAGGTGGGGGAGAATAGGCTGGAGACGGGCCGCCAGTATTCTAGCATAGATCTTGACATCACTATTAAGGAGGGATATGGGCCGATAGTTAGCAGGTGAACTGGGGTCCTTTCCTGGCTTGGGAATGGTGGTTATGTATGCAGACAACATGTCAGGGGGAAACCGCGACGTCGACGCCGCTTTGTTAAAAACGTCCGCTAGGGTAGGGCTAAGGAGGGGGGCAAACAATTTGTAATAGTCGTTACAGAGACCATCGGGTCCAGGGGACTTCCCGGAGGGGAGGGATCTGATGGCCTTGGAGATATCCTCCGGCGTAAAGGGGGAGGATAAAGAAGATATGTGGGATTCGGACAAAACAGGCAGACTAAGCTTGTCCAAGAACGCTCGGACAAGCTCCGGGGTGGGGTGCAACGTGCTGGGGTCCTGGGCCAAATTGTATAGGGAGCTATAAAAATCCGCGAACTCATTGGCTATATCGCAAGGGTGTGACAAACGTGCGCCTGTAATTTTGTGGGAAAGGTAGGAGATGCGGGAATTAACTCTACGTTGTTTAATGCGAAGGGCCAGGGCCTTACCGGCTCTGTTAGCATTGGCGTAAAACTTAAGCTTAAGTTTCTTGAGGTGGCGATCGTAACGCGACATTAGATGGGATTTCAGGGATTCCCGTTTTTGGGATAGTTGTAAGAGCACAGTCTGTGTGGGCGAGGCCTTGTGCAAAGCTTCAAGGTCCTTGATGTCCGCTAGAAGGGTAGTCAGCGTCTTATTGTAGAGTTTCCTCATCCTTGCAGACTGCTGGATGCAGACACCGGGAATAAACGCCTTGTGTGCACCCCACAGAATCCAAGGGTCTGAAACAGAGGGGGCATTAAGTTCAAAGTAAGAGGACAATTGGTCCCTAATGAATTTACCCGAAGAGGAGTCCTGCAATACCCTAGCATCACATCTCCAAATTGATGTCCGTTCCCTGGGTCCGGACTCCTCCAGCACCATTTCAACTGCCGCATGATCGGACCAGGTAATATTCCGAATGACGGAGGAGGAGACCTTACCCAAAAAAGGGAGATCTGTCAAGAACATGTCAATTCGCGAGTACGAACCATGTCTGTGGGAGTAATAGGAATAGTCCCTTTCAGAGCCATGAAGGCACCGCCAAACATCAAATAACTGTTCTCTCAATAAAAGGGACTGGAGGGAGAGTTGTCGGCCGCGGGCTGGCGCCGAAGCATCAAGCCCGGGGTCGACCACCATGTTCAAGTCCCCACATACAACCAAATTACCATAGACATTAGAAGTAACCTGTTTCAAAAGTCTGTGGAGAAAGCGCTTCTGGTGGCTGTTTGGAGCGTAAACCGCCACAAGGGTCAGGGGAGTGGAGTTAAAGTCACCTTGAAGAATAAGGAACCGTCCATCAGGCTCCGGGGTAAGCAAGTGAAGCCGGAACGCCACAGTGTCCCTTATAGCGATCATAACCCCTCTCTTTTTTTCAGGAGCATCAGCGAAAAACAGAGCTGGGAAGTTCCTGTGGGAGAAGGTCGGATGACTGCCAGATTTGAAGTGGGTCTCTTGGATAGAGATAACGTCCGCCTTGCCGTTGCAAAGTTCAGTCCACAAGGAGAACCTCTTGGCCGGGTGGTTGAGGCCGTTGACATTTAGGGATAAGAACTTGATGGTCATGGTGGGTATCTGGAAAAATCCGGAGGCTGTCGAAACCGTGAGCCAGTAGACAGAGATGCCTTGAGAAGGAGATCAGTAGCCCAAGAAAACTGGAACAAAAGGGGAGCTCTGGAACAGCGAAACAGGGAGAAAGTCAAGGTACAGGGTGCGCCAAGCGCAGGGTAAACTATAAGAAACAGTCCAAGGGCAGGCAATGCCCGCAACAGAAACACAGGGGCCATATAGGTCAGGGACACTATCTAGGACAGGGACACAGGCAGTGCCAGCGGGGTGTCCTTCCCAGCCCCAGGAGGAAAGCCCCTGTCTTTGGCTCTCTTGCGTGAGATGACTTGCCAATCTCCAGAAGATGCTGTGGCGGGCAAGGGAGTCCCAGGAGAGGCAACATGGTCCACAAGGATTCCCCATCTGGTCAGTAGAGACATACCCTCTTCCAGGGAGGAGATGGTCACCGTGGAATTCTGGTGGGTGATGGTGAGCAGGGCAGGGTGCTTCCACTTGTGAGGAATGCGGTGGTTGCGTAGGGCCTTGGTAATTGTGGCCAGGTTTCTACGCTTCTGCAGTGTATGCCGAGAAAGATCCGGTAAGACTTGGATGTTGGGGTAGTCACCAGGCATAACTTGAAGTTGACGGGCAGCCTGAAGGATCCTATCCTTCACCTGAAAAAAGTGCACCCGAAGTAGGACATCCCTGGGCAGTTCAGGGGCTATGAAGCCCGGCTTGGGGATTCTGTGGATCCGATCAATCTCCAAGTCAGAGGCTGAAAGGGAAGGGATCAAGGCAGAGAAGAGAGCAGTAGCCACTTGCCTGAGATGCTGAGGCTGAACTGTCTCGGGGATCCCCCTCAACTTCAAATTGTTCCGACGGGATCTATCCTCGAGGTCAGCCACCTTGTCCCTCAGCCACGCGATGTCCTCAGCGTGACCATTGTGAGCAGCCACCATAGTGTTGAACGAGAGAGAGCATTTTTCCATGGAGGTTTCCACCCTCTCCACCCTAGTTTCCAGATGCTTCACCTCCTTTTTGGTCTGTGTGAGCCCCTGGAAGAGGTCTGAGTGAAGAGAGGACCACAGGGATCGCATCATGTCCTTTAGTAAAGAGGCAGACACTGGCTGGTCTCCTGCAGGGAAGGCAGCGAAGGGATCCATAGATGGCTGCGCAGGGCCCGCGCCATGTTGTGGAGAGGCTGCTGATTGCTCCATCCCGCACGCCTGTTCAGGGTCCGGTGGCGGGGAGCTCCAACGTGGCTTCTGCTTTGCGGGGCTCCTGGCTGAGGGAGAGGGAGGAGTGGAGGATCCGAAAGAATTTCCACTGTCCGGATTAGCTACCTGTCGGACAGGCTGGCCGCGATGCTCCCGCTCGCCGGAGTAGTGAGAGGTGTGCTGATGCGGCCTACCCGCGCCATGCTGGCGGAGGCCGGTGGCGGACGAGATGAGGAAACCATCCAGCCGATTCGCCTGTGCCGAGCCCTTCTTCCCCTTCATCCTGCCAGGGAGCTACGGAGGCGTCGGAGAGGCAAGAACACCCGCTGTGTGGGCTGTAGTAGGCTAAAGTCCCGGATGGCCGAGCGGAGCTGCTGGTCTAAGCGTCCATCTTGCAGCACCGCAGGCCACGCCCCCCACTTTATTCATGATTAATCAATTGATTTATTAAGCATAGAATCCACCTGACATAATTATATTTATTCAGTATTTTTTAGTTATCCGTACCAATTAATTATACTGTGCTATGGATAGCTGCTCCTTCAATGGTGTTACAAACTTTTTTTCACGATTCTAGTAAATACTTAATATGTCCTATTTTAATATTACCACCACCACGTATTAACCACCAATTAATGTATTTATTTTCTTTTCAATGATTTTTATTGAAAGTTTTCGGAAAACAAAAGAAGGTATCAAACATAGCAAACAGCAGTACAACAATCCCAATAGTCATTCAAGATAGCATGTCATAAGAAAAATATACCAAAGACAATTTACTTAATGTATTTATTTTATTAAATTTATATATATATATATATATAATAATATATATATATATATATATATATATATATATATACAGTAAAACCTTGGATTGTGTGCATAATTTTTTCCCGAAAACATACTTGTAATCCCAAGCACTCTTATATCAAAGCAAATTTCCCAATAAGAAATAATGGAAACTCCGATGATTCGTTCTACAACCATTTATTCATAACTCCTTCAGTTTATAGCCCACATAAGAGGCACATTTAAAGCATGAGACGTATAGTTCCCTGCGCCTTGCATTTGTTCTGGACAGCCAAGCTGCGTGCGACTGTGCAGTGTGACGACATGAGTAGGACGGAGCATCCTGGCTGGGGGCATCTTGGAAACTCTCATGTGCACAGAAAGAGCACCTTAGCAGCCTTAGGCAGCAGCTGAGAATGAATTGGAGTACACAGCCTTAGTGGTATAGTGGGAAAAACAAGTAGGAGGAGGACTACTGGTCACAGCAGTGTTTCTGCTGCTGCATGCACAGAGAAGGTTTTTTTTTTTACCTTAAAGTGGAGTTCCGGCCTCAAATACCTTTTTTAACTAAAAATACAACTATAATACGAATCCATCGCCCTTTACAGAACCGCTATTCTCATACTTACAAGGTGTACAGTATTGGATTTTAGTCAAAATCGTACTTTTAAAAATGCTGTCTGGGTGCGGCCATCTTAGACGTGGGCATCTGAAGCCGCAGTGTAATCTGCTGTGTCCTTCTTCCTGATTCCAGGGAGTTTTCTGGGAGTTCTTCCTGATTCCAGCCTCCTGGGAGTGATGACAAACAGCTCCCAGGATGCAATGCAAAGGCGGAAGTGATGTCGGTGGCCGTGGCCACAGAGGGGGGAGAAGGAGGAAGTAAAATCAAAAATGCCCTGAAAATAAGGTAAGGGACCTTTTTTTAAAAATGCCCAATTGTTGATCAGCATAGCGAGCACTCCAGGAATCACTAAAGTTGCAAAATAGACCAGAACTCCGCTTTAATGCAGAGCATGCATAAAAAAAAAATCCTGGAGTCTTTAGAACCACTGTACGTATGTTCTGTATGCGGAGTGGGCTCTCCCTGAAAAATAATTTGGCCTGCCAAAAGGTTCACTTAGCAATATCCCATGGAGAGTGAGTTCACTAAGAAAGCCTTCAGTAAATCTAGTAGAGTAAAGAGATGGCACCACTCAGTGAAGCAGTAATAACAAATATATTAAGCTCATATCAAGACTTACATAAAAGCAAAAAGTGGAGCGTCATGACCCGGCGTCCTTCCTAATTCACCGTATACCCGCTGTGGAAGCTGTCAGCAGCCTAAATCAATCCGGGTGCTGAATCAGAGTGAGGCTGCGGCGAGCCGCATACCTCACAGAAGGACCGTGTGGCTGTAGACAAGGAATGGGCGGTTACCCGTTTTTGGAGCATGCTCACAACAGCTCCTTCTTCAGACCAATAGAATACACGGCCAGACGCAGGACGCTTAGGAGTGCTGGCTGGAAGTATCAATTAACAAAGGGGAAACAGGAAATGGAACCAATAAGCCGTGGACATCCGAATCAAGAGTACTCCAGCTCCAATGTTGTTATATGAAACATACAAAGCATAACAAATCAATTTATTATTAAATATTTAATTAAATTTATTATTAAATTATTAAATTGATTTGTTATGCTTTGTATGTTTCATATACCAACATTGGGGCTGGAGTCCTCCTGATTCAGGTGTCCCCGGCATATTGGCTCCATTTCCTGTTTCCCCTTTGTTAATTGATACTTCCGACCAGCACTCTTAAGTGTCCTGCGTCTGGCCGTGTATTCTATTGGTCTGAAGAAGGAGCTGCTGTGAGCATGCTCCGAAACTGGTAACCGCCTATTCCACTGCCCATTCCTTGTCTACAGCCGCACGGTCCTTCTGTGAGGTATGCGGCTCGCCGCAGCCTCACTCTGATTCAGCCCCCGGATTTATTTAGGCTGCTGGTAGCTTCCACAACGGGTACACAGTGAATTAGGAAGGACGCCGGGTCATGACGCTCCACTGTTTGCTTTTATGTAAGTCTTGATATGAGCTTAATAAATTTGTTATTACTGCTTCATTGAGTGGTGCCTTCTCTTTACTCTGCTTACATGTGGGATCTCGCTTCGGCCCTGTAAGAGCTGCCCTCGATGATAGCACTAACACTGTGCTTTTGGAACATTCACCATCAGTCTGGTTAACATCTAACCCTATCAAGACTGTCTGGAACAAAGGACCCATCCCCCCAGCAAGAGCACCCATTCATTTTCCATTTTCAGTAAATCCTAGAGGCTTCTTATCTCATTATGAATCTTTGGTTCCCAGTGGACGATGTCCTTGTATCTAAGGATACTTTGGACAAATGTCTGGAGGCTTTATTTAAAGCTTAATGTGGGTGGGTGTTGTCCCTGCAGGGTGAATATTGCTAGCAACTAGAACTGCTGGCAATAATCACATTCTTAAAATCCAACAAGCTGGTTGTACCCTAATCAATCGACTTGGGTACAATCAGCCTGCCCATAACATGGTTTGTATCTCGGCTGGTTCAACAGGGCCAGCCGAGATTCAAACTCTCTATGGCTGGCTTTAGTAGCTGATTTGCTCTTCCACAGCCTGCTCAGTTTCTAGCTGCCTATACTGCCACTATCCACTTTCCAACCTCCCCTCTCCAAGCCTGCTTCCTTCCTGAATCTAGCTGTGTTCACAGCCTCTTCTTCCACAACCTTCTCCATGCATATTCATATCTCCACCAGCCTTTACAGTTCTGTTGTCTCCCTCCATAATGTGCTCCTATCCTACTTGCCTCATTTCTTAGCTGCATCTCCCCCAGATTGCTACTCTTAATAATCATGCTCTGTTTCTAGCTATCTACACTACAGTCTATTCCTATCATCCACTTGTCCAACATGATCCTTTCCTTGCAGCCTGCTCTGTTCTTTGCAATTCCCTCTGCAGCTTCTTACCTGACCTAAAAAAAAAAAAATATATATTTTTTTTTAGGTTTACTGTCCTGCCTCCTGCTCGGCATTCTGCCTGCTTTCTTTTGTGCACTAATCTTCTAGCCTGCACTGTTTCTGGCTACAACTGTTCCTTTCTTGTTTTGTCCCCTGTCACATTTGTCCTCAATCATCCTGCACTAGAGCTGCGCTGGACGATTCTAGATAAAATGAGAATTATGATTTTTTTTTTTTTTTGCTTACGGATGACGATCGGCATAGCATCATCCTTTACATTCTACACAGCTCATAGAAAAATTAGAGGAAAACACATCAGATCTCAATAGGGAAAATATCATGCTATACTGCTATCATGCTATATATGCTATACTGATATGGACTGGGCAATGTGTTGGGAACAAAAGCATGCCACGTCATTTGATGGAAATGAAAATTATCAACCTACAGAGGGCTGCATTCAAAGACACCCCAAAAATCTTAAGTGCAAAAATGATGCAGCAGGCAAGTCCATTTCGCAGAAATGTCATTGCTGCAACTTAAAATGATACTCAGTAGTTTGTATGGCCCCCTCGTGCTTGTATGCATGCCTGACAATGTCGAGGCATGCTCCTAATAAGATGACAGATGGTGTATTTCCTCCCAGATCTGGACCAGGGCGTCACTGAGTTCCTGAACCGACTGAGGTGCAACCTGGCGCTGTGGGATGGACCGACACATAATGTCCAAGAGTTGTTCCATTGGATTTAGGTCAGGCAAGCATGGGGCCATTTAATGGTACCAATTCCTTCATCCTCCAGGAACTGGCTGCATAATCTCGCCACATGAGGCCGGTCATTGTGGTGCACCAGGAGGAACCCAGGATCCACTGCACCAGCGTAGGGTCTCACAATGGGCCCAAGGATTTCAAACTGATACCATATGGATATGCCTCCCAGACCTTTATTGACCCACCACCAAAAAGGTCATGCTGAACAATGTTACAGCATAACATCTTCTCCAGACCCTTTCACGTCTCTTACATGTGCTCAGGGTGAACCTGCTCATCTGTGAAAAGCACACAGCGCCAGTGGCGGATCTTCCAATTCTGGTGTTCAATAGAAAATGCCAGTGGAGTTCTATGGTACCGGACATTGAGCACAGGACCTCTATAGGGTCCAGGTATCGCCTCTTGCTACCAGTAGTGACACTGACCTTAGCCAAATGCAAGACTAGTGAAAAACAGTCAGAAAAGATGAGTAGGGAAAAAAACTGGATGACTTACCGTAAAATCCTTTTCTCTGAAGTTCATTGACAGCCGCAGCTCCACATTCTTATTGACCATTGGTTTATGCTGCCCCCTACAGGAGTAGGACACTAGGTAGGAAAAAAACTTTACCACACCTATGGGGCAGTGCCTGCAGGCATACACCCACACACTCTGCTATAGCCTTCAGTTTTGTTGCAAGCGGTGTTTAGAAGAAAAAAAAACCCAACCCACCCATAATTAGAGGGGCAGGTGCTGCGTCTGTCAATGCATTTCAAAGAAAAGGATTTTACGGTCAGGTCAAAAATCCATTTTTTTATATTGTTTGACAGATGCAGCTCCACATTCTTCTTGACCATTGGGATGTCCCAAAGCAGTATTTGCATAAGGGGTGGGAAAAACAACGCAGAGAAAGAACACAATTCCCCAAAGGATAAACTTAGCCAACCAGGTAACATAGAGCTCAACCAGGAACAACTGGAGCTCACCTAGAAACAACATACACCCTCAAAGAGAATATTTTCTCTTTTAAACAGCAGCCTGCAAAAGCTTGCAGCTAAAAGAAGCATCCGAGGATGCCAACACATCTACTTTGTAGAATTTTGTGAACGTGTGCACAGATGACCAAGTTGCCGCCTTGCAAACTTACTGATGCCTGATAGCGAAAAGCCCAGGAAGCACTAAGCGCCCTAGTAGAATGCACTTTCACAGGGAAAGGTGGAACCTGACACTTCAGAGAATAAGACTGTACCACCGTCTGCCTGCTTCATTTGTATATGGTTGCAGCAGACGCAGCCAATCCCTTTTGAGGTCCTTCGGTGAGGACAAAGAGAGAGAGATTTATAGAAAGATTCAATAGCCGCCAGGTAAACTCTAATTGCCCGAACCACATTCAAAGAATGCAAAGCAACTTCCTTGGGATGCTTGGGCTTAGGACAGAGTGAAAGTAGCACAATGTCTTCATTCAGATGAAAATCAGAAACCACCTTAGGAAGAAACGACTGATCAGGTCGAAGTAACACTTTATCTCTGTGGACCACCAGATAAGTTGAACGGGAGGGTAGCGCCACCAATTCAGATACTCTGCGGGCAGAAGTAATAACCACCAAAAAGGCAACCTTCTGAGATAGTGTAAGCAGAGGGATCTCCCTAATGTTCTCAAAAGGAGGTTTTTGAAGAACACACAACACCAAATTAAGATCCCGCAGAGGTAACGGGGATCGCCTCAGAGGAGCCATTTGGCGAACGCCTTGTAGAAAAGTGCGACTCAAGGCATTCGTAGCTAAAGGGAGTTGGAAAAACACAGCCAAAGCTGACACTTGGCCTTTAATAGTGCCCAACCGCTGTTAAACCCCTATTTGAAGAGAGTTCAAAATCCTAGCCACTGAAAAGAGGCGAGGATGCACCTTCAGCGATTCACACCACGAGATGTATGATTTCCACGTACGATGATAGATCTTCCTAGAAGTAGACTTTCTGGCCTTCAACAGAGTCGGAATCACTGATTCCGAAAGACCTCTATCCTTCAACACCTGGCTTTCAACAGCCACACCATAAAGCCAGCAACTGTAAAGCAGGATATATCGGCCCTTGAGACAGCAGATCTTCTCTCAGAGGAAGTCTTCAAGGAGCATCGACGAACAACCTTACCAGATCTGCATACCAAGACCGGCGAGGCCGGTCTGGGGCCACTAGAATGAGCGGAATCCCTTTCCACCTCTATTCTGCACAGAAGCCTCGGCAGGAGTTTCCGAGTTGGGAACGCATAGATCAGCCGATATTGACCCCAAGGAGCCACCAGTGCGTATGTGGCGTCAGCCAGAGGATCCGGTGACCTGGCTACAAACCTCTGAACCTTCTTGTTGAGTCGAGAAGCATCTGGCGACCTGGCTACAAACCTCTGAACCTTCTTGTTGAGTCGAGAAGCAAACAGGTCAACATCGGGTGTCCCCCACCGTACACACAGGAGGTGAAACACCTCCAGGTTTCAGGGACCATTCCCCCTGATCCAACACCTGATGACTCAGGTAATCCACCTGCCAGTTTTCCACACCTAGGATGTGCACTGCAGAAAGGGCTGAAACAATTTTTTCCGCCCATTTCAGGATCTCAAACACCTCCTGGGCTGCCAAAACACTCATGGTGCCCCCTTGATGATTGATTTAAGCCACGGCCGTGGCATTGCCCGATTGAATCCGAACTGGACAACCCTGTAAACGATTTCTCCAGTGACTCAGGCAAAGCTTTATTGCTCTGAGTTCCAGAATATTTATCAGAAGTCTGGACTCTTCTACTGTCCAGGACCTCTGGACACACAGCTTCCCCAGCACTCCTCCCCAGCTGGACAGGCTGGCGTCTGTGGTTACCACAGTCCAATACAGTGGGAGGAAGGACTTGCCCTGGCATAATGCTAACCAGTGAAGCCACCATATTAGAGCAGTCCTTGTGTTGTGATTTAATCAATCATAGTGTCCAAGACTTTGGATCTTTGTTCCATTTGACAAGAATCTCCCTTTGTAAAGGGTCTCGTGTGGAATTGAGCAAACGGAACCATCAGACCCAAGGCCCGCATGCAAGTCTGCAGAGAGGACAGATTGCTGGCTAACAGAAAATGAATCGCCCCCTGCAACTTTTGCAGCTTGCCGGGGGAAGAAAAACCCTCACCGAAGCAGAGTCCAGAGTCAGGCCCAGATAACCAAGTTTTAAGGATCGTACCAGGGTAGATGTTCTAGCCGAACTCTTGCAGAGTCCGTACAGTAATTGTCAAGTCGCCCAACAGGGCTCAATGTGAGTCTGCTCTTAAGAGGAGATCGTCCAGGTACCCCAGTACCGTAATCCCCCGTTGTTGCAGTATGCCAACACCAGAGCCAACACTTTGGTGAAGACCCTGGGGTGGAGGCGAGACCAAAGGGTAATGCCACAAATTGATAATGCTCTTCTCCTACAGCAAAGAGAAGAAAACGCTGGTGTCCAGTGTAAATACGGATGTGTAGATATGCATCCTTGATATCTATGGAGGCCAAAAAGTCTCCTTGGTGTAGAGACACCACTACCGTGCCAATGGACTCTATTCAAAACTTCTGTACCCGCACAAAGCGGTTCAGAGCCTTGAGGTCCAGGATTGGACATACTTTCCCTTCTTCCCTGGGAACAGTGAACAGGTTTGAATAGAACCCTGAAAGTGTTCCCGAGAAGGAACCGACACAATCACCCCTTGTGACAGCAGCTCTTGTACCCCCTCTCGTAGATCCCCTAACCCAGTGGTCCTCAAACTTTTTAAACAGGGGGCCAGTTCACGGTCCCTCAGACACTGTTGGGGGCTGGACTATAGTTTGAAAAAAAACATGAACGAATTCCAATGCGCATATTTTATTTGTAGTGCACAAAAAAACAGGAAAAACAATAAAATATTGATTGTTATATATATATATATATATATATATATGACCACAGCGTGCCCCCTTTCAATGCAGAGTGACCACAGCATGCCCCCTTTCAATGCAGAGTGACCACAGCGTGCCCCCCTTCAATGCAGAGTGACCACAGCGTGCCCCCCTTCAATGCAGAGTGACCACAGCGTGCCCCCCTTCAATGCAGAGTGACCACAGCCTGCCCCCTTCAATGCAGAGTGACCACAGCGTGCCCCCATCAATGCAGAGTGACCACAGCGTGCCCCCATCAATGCAGAGTGACCACAGCGTGCCCCCTTTCAATGCAGAGTGACCACAGCGTGCCCCCTTTCAATGCAGAGTGACCACAGTGTGCCCCCTTTCAATGCAGAGTGACCACAGCATGCCCCCTTTCAATGCAGAGTGACCACAGCGTGCCCCCTTTCAATGCAGAGTGACCAGCGTGCCCCCTTTTAATGCAGAGTGACCACAGCATGCAGTGCCCCCTTTGATGCAGAGTGAACACAGCGTGCCCCCTTTCAATGCAGAGTGATCACTGAGTGCCGTGTCCCCTTCAATGCAGAGACCAGTGCACTTACCTGCAGCGGCGGCCTCTCCTCGGTCCCCCGCGTCTTCTCGAGTCCTCCCGCCTCCTCCTCGGCCAATGGCATGGGTTCGCCTTTCGGCCAATCGGGAAGCGGGTCTTGACCCGCTTCCTGATTGGCCAGGAGGAGGATCCGTGTGACAATAGCGAATTTTCATTCGCTATTATCACACAAATGGGTGGGCTAGGGCGCAGTGCTCTGCACCCCGGGTCCACCCTTTTCTGAAGCGAATTAGAGTGACAGGCAGTCAGCCCTATGCCAATCCCGGCCGGGGGGCCAGGTTCAGGACCCTGGCGGGCCGCATGCAGCCTGGGGGCCGTAGTTTGAGGACCCCTGCCCTAGATAGGCGTAGATTGGACAGGAAGACCCTATCCGACGATCGAGACTGGAATTCGATCTTGTAACCTGATCAGATCAGTTCGTGGACCCATTTGTCCTGAATCAAGGAAGTCCATGGTTCCAGAAAGAAGCTAAGACGTGCCCCCCCACCCCAGAAACGGTGAGGGCGTTCCTTCATGCAGACGAGGATTTCTACGCAGATCCAGATTAGACTGTTCTCAGGTTACCTGACCATGTCTTCTTGGAACACCCAGAAGACCTGAATGGCTTAGCTCCTTTCTCCTGGGACCCGGAGGTACGAAAGGGCTGCCTATGAGCAGTAAATGAAGGCCCCTGTCTATTACGCGGTGCCTTGCCCTTGGTGGATTGGGGTAGAAGACTACTCTTCCCACTTGTAAGGCCTTTGATCAACTCATCCAGGGAGGATCCATACAATCTGTCCCCCGTAAAGGGAAGGTCAGAAAGAGTCTTTTTGGAAGCCTGGTCTGCAGACCAGCTTTTAAGCCACACCGTGCGTCTGAAAGAAATCCTCACTGCAGACACTCTGGCTACCAGTGGAGCCGCATTCTGCGACACATCACATATATACAAAAGGGCTTGGACCATTTGTTCTGTTAGCTCTATCAGGCCCGGTGAGAGCTGCTCCATTTCCAAGTCACTATTCCTTAACTTCGCCCATTCTGTGATGGTCTGTGCCAACAGAGTGATCACAAAGACCGGTTTTAGTATTAAGCCTGCTAATACATGCAAATGGCGTAACAGACACTCAATCCGTCTATCCACGGGGTCTGTAAATACCGGGGACTCCTCCACCGGAAACCGCAGTTGACTTGTTTAGTCTGGAAACCGGATGATCCACCTTTGATGGTACAGTCCATCTAGCGGATACCGTGTCCACGAAGGGGTAGCGCCTTTTAAAGTGTTTAGGTACCACTAACACTTGTTTAATGCACCCCCCATTGTTCATTGACAATGTTGTCAAAAAGTTCTGGACAGGGAAACACCTTGCCCGACTTCTGGGATTTGCGGGTGCCAAAAGACACTCGCGTTCCTGACACTGTAGAATCATCTGCCATTTTTAAGGTTTCCCTCACTGACACTATAAGTGCCTCTACCAGCGCGCTTTCCCGCACGGCTGCTGATGAGGAGGATAAATCCTCCTCGCCGTCAGAATGCGAAGACACAGATCCACCAGGATGGTATGCGTCCGCGGTGACCATATCTACCTCAGAATCTGAGGATACTAGAGAAGCAGGGGAAGGCATAGAGCGCTTTCTGCTAGTGGCATTTTTTAAAAACTAAATCTACTTTTGACACCAGGTTTTCTAAAACTGCTGTAAATGCAGACAGGGCTGCGACCCGTGGGTCCCGCAACCACACTGATGGGGTCTGTAGGTGAGATTTGGTCCTGGGACGCCATATTTACTACAAAAAAAAGTGTCACTTTAAGAAAAATTGCAAAAAACTTGATCCGCACCGCTGCACTAGCGGCACCACAAGTCCCAGCCCTAGAACAGCCTGCAGCAGGGTGAGTGAGAAATACCTACAGGGACCCCAGTAACATACCACCAAAATTATAAGGAGGGATACAGGAACGTTCTGTGCAGAGAGAAAAAAAAAACAATCTGACACAGGAACAGGAAAAACCTGGGTCTTGTACTAGACTCACCCTAGCTTCTCCCTTGCTGTCCAGCGATCGTGGACTCCAAGAAAATGGCTGCTCCATGCATTCCTATGGGGGAACTACCAAAACATGGCCGCGCATGCATTCCAATGAGAAATCTTTACATTGATGCAGAGCGAAAACTAGGCCATGCGGTCTCCAGGACCCTCCCAGGGGGCTCTTTAGACAGTGGCATCAGGGGACCCCACCAGAACACAAAACTCCCCCCCCCCCCGCAGAACTGCCACAGTGGCTGCAATCATCCGCCCCCCTGAGGTAGGAATCTGCTTGTGTGGTGGGGGGAAGCCTAAGGGGGGCCTGGTATCACCGAGAGGCCAGGAGAATCGAGGGATACCAGAGGGCCCGACTTTCCCAGGGAGGGGCCCACGTCCACCCCGAGACCGCCAGAGAAATGGGGGGACACTTTACTCACCATACCAACGGCATCAGGTGGGCACCACTCCAAACAGACTACCTCTCTGCCCAGGGTGGGGGTGCTGACGGTCAGGGGATATGCTGCGACTCAGGGCATCCCAGGTCGTGTGCATCCCAGCAAAGTGTTTCACTTGCAGGTCAGCCCCCGTCCATCAGGGCTCTGTCATGGCGAGGCCTAGTGCTGGACTATAACCTGCGCACGCTCGCTGGCCGGGCTGGGAGACCTTAAGGATCTAGCATATCTAGTCCAAAACCCAGCCAGCTGTTGCTTGTAGTTCTCTCAGGTTCAAATAACTAAATAATAAAGTCTTACAAAAAGGTTCCCAAAAAAAAAAAAACAGCTAAGACCGAAGTCCCAGCAGGGAAATAGGTCCTACTCCTAAACTAGGCAGAAACAAACTTAAGGCTACAGCAGAGTGTGTGGGTGTTGTCAGAATGTTTATACTGCTCTGATATAACAGTGTCTGTTTATGCAAATAAGCAAAGATCTGTAAGTAGGAGATTCTGAACTTATTTCCATAAATCAACAAAATGCAAGATCGTTTTAAGTGACACTAAACTGAAGATAGGGGTCATACAATTTCTGTGCAAAAATATATATATATTTATTGAATACTTAAGTGCAAGATAAAATGTCAAATATAATTGGTGATAAACACAAAATTAGAATAAAATACAATGAAACAAATCACACAAGTAATATGAGAATAAAACCAAAGAATTTTGTCTCAGAATAATAAAATGATCATAACCAAAGATTTTTAGAAAATGATTAATAGTCTACCAGGAAGACATAAAATATGGCAACCAACATGACAGATGTGACACGTGACTTTTCTCTCATCTAACAGATGCTCAATTCCTATGTTTTAAATAAAGTTGCATGGATCAACATTGTTGTACCACGCCTCAAAAATCCCGATTAGTTTTGGTAAAATATGTTTCTATTTAGTTAATCTACCATAAAGAATACATCACAACTGAACCATATACTAAAGCCAAAATTGCTTGCAATTTCAAGAAAAGAAAATCAAACCAATCATACTGCAGTTAGAATGGTCCCAAATTCAAATCTTGATACTAACAGTTTCAATGATGGATTAGTTAGGTGCATCTAATTAAAGCAGATCAAACTGTTTGTAGGAAAAATAGGAATATACTTTACCAGCCAAGTCTATTATCTGAGATGTCACGCTGTCTTGCCTTACAGGGTCAAATGTCACCCTCAGTGTCTCAAAGCATCTGACTTTTCTTACGATCTCTCCAGTCCTCCCTTCCTCCCCCCTCTATCTGACAAGAACCTTTTATGCCCCCAGCAGTGTGGGTGGGGATCTCATTATCATATAAATTCTACGTCACTAGAAGGATCTGATTTCTATAATCAATGACTGCAGTATTGCATTACTCTCATATTCAGTATGTAGAATATAACATTTAAACTTTGAACCTTATGTTGACCTATGTTGAGCCTATAATCCCCGACCTTCTAGACCAGACTTAAGGCAAGGCCAAAAACAGTTTTATGATATTTTACCAATTACGAAAGTTTACTGAAATCTTTCTATCCTGCAGTGATGAGTCATCAAAATCAGTTGATGAAACAAATTATCATATTTAGTATTTTCCTACACATTTATCTACCTTATTCATATATATATATTTTATTGTTAATATTTTTTTTTACCTAGGATTATAATATATGTCTTTAAATCTTATTGTAAAATGAATTTAAACACAGAATACCTGACCAGTGTTTTATGATTACCACATAGACAAGATTATCCTGGTATAGCGTCAGCTAGTCTTTGTCTGAAGAAAGTCAACAGACTATTGTCAGCTGGACTTTATCTTAAAGTAAGTCAAACAGACTATTTTATTTATTAGCTTAGGTTAACACAACAAGGCTGGGGTAAACCTGTGTGTAAGAATGTCCTGAACAGGCATTTTTCTGTTAAAGGAGATTTAACTGTTTGGTAACCTGACAAAAATGGATTTCACTGCTTCATTTCTATGTAGATCAAAATATGACATTTCATTTCTATTTGTTACATTTAACGTCCCCAAATAACCCTGACAGTGTATTCCTGCAAGGACTGCCCCATAGGCGTGGTAATGTTTTTACCTGCCTAGTGTCCTACTCCTGTAGGGGGCAGCATGAATGGTAAAGAAGAATGTGGAGCTGCATCTGTCAATGAACGATAGAGAAAAATGTAATTTGCTTCCACCTGTAAAACCATTCCCGTTTTGGAGGTTGTCTCGATGTTGCCAATCTAGTGCACCTGTTTTTAATTTTATTAACACCAAAGCAGCTGAAACTGAAATACAAACCCCTCGGCTACTTAACTGACCAGTTCAATGTCCCAGGATATTAATTGACTTGAAGCTATAGGCTTATTAAAAAGTGTTCCTTTAATTTTATTGAGAAGCGTACAAAAAATTGGGCTAACTTTTACCGTTTAGTTTTTATTAATTCATCGAAGTGTATATTTTCCCAAAAAATTGGATTTTTAACTTACTGTAAAATCCATTTCTCTGGTGTTCATTGATGGACACCGCTCCTGATCTTCTTGATCATTGGATTATACTGCCCCCTACAGGAGTAGGACACTAGTCAGAAAAAGAACTTGGCTACACCTATGGGCAGTCCCAGGAGGTATAGTCCCCCTCTCTGCTATAGGTACTCAGTTTTGTTACAAGCAGTGTCAGAAGTAATGCAACTTCACAGGGGGGTGGGTGCTGTGTCCATCAATGAACATCAGAGAAATGGATGTTACGGTAGGTCAAAATTTCCATTTCTTTATCGTTCATCGACAGACGCAGCTCCATATTTTCTTTAGACCATTGGGTTATGCTCCTCCCATCAGGAATAGGACACTAGGCAGAAAAAAGCTTTACCAGGCCTATGGGGGCTGTCCCTGCTGGCATAACCCCACACATACTCCTACAGCATCTAGTTTGTTTCTGCCTAGTTTAGGAATAGGACCTAGTTCCCTGCTGGGGCTTCGTCTTAGCTATTAATAGAGAAATTTGTTTTTTTGTGATTTTTTTTTTTTATTCTTCACTAGTTAGAGTTCCTGGAGAACTACAAGCAACAGCCGGCTGTGGTTTTGGACTGGATATTCTAGATCCTTATGGTCTCCCAGCCTGACCAGCGAGTGTGAGCAGGTTATAGTCCAGAACTAGGCCTCGCCATGACAGAGCCCCGATGGATGTGGACAAGCCTGCGAGTGGAAAAGTCTTGCTAGGACACTATCGACGTGAAACGCCCTGAGTGGCAGCGTACCCCCTGGCTGGCAGCACCCCCACCCCGGGTGGGAGGTGAACTGTTTGGCGCCCACCTGGTACCATAGTATGGAGTAATACTGTCCCCCTAATCCTCTGGCAGTCTCGGGGTGGACGTGGTTCCCCTCCCTCGAATAGTTGGCTCCCTTGGTCTCCCTGGCCTGTGGGATGTTAGGCCTACCCCCTCCAAGTATTTTCGCCTAACCATAGCAGGTCCTACCTCTGGGGGGTGGAAATATTGCGGCCGCTGCGTGTTTCTGCAGGGGTGGCCTTGTCCTGGTGGGGTCCCTTCCTAGGGACCCTCTGATGCCTCATCTGGGGTCCGGGAGACCGCATTGGCACGCCGTGGGGGCTGCCATTTTGCTGTCGATTCATGCTTTCTATTCTCCCATTGAAATGCATGGGCAGCCATTTTTTTAAAAATTCCCCATAGGAATGCATGGGGCGGCCATTTTCTTGTAGTCCACAATTGCTGGACAGGCGAACGGCATGTAACACAAACATCTAGCTACGACAGGCTGTGCTTGTCATTTCCTGTGGAACGTTTTACTTTCTATTTCACAAGAACGTGCTGGCAGTCTCTGGAGCAGTTTCGTAACGTTTCTGGGGTCCCCTGTATGTTTTCCTCACCCACTCTGCTATCAGATTGTTTTGGAATGGGACTAGGTATCCTGCTAAGTTAGCGGTGGGATCGCGATTTAGCGACTTTTAACCGCTTGCCGACCGCCGCACGACTATTTACTGCGGCATTCAGCCCCCTACAGGCAAAACGACGTAGGGCTACGTCGCTCGCCTACGAGCCTCTAGGGGGCGAGCTCCCGGCCCCGCTCGTTCACTAACATCCCCACGCGAGTGACTGGCAGCTCCGATGTCCGCCGGTCACTCGCGATCTCCCGCTAGAGATGGAGAAAGGCAGGCGGCTAATGTAAACAAAGCCGCCTGTCATTCTCCCTGGTGTAACTGCAGAGATCATACGATACTGCTATGTAGGATCGTATGTCTCTGTGGTTACATCACAAGTCACGCCCCCCCCACAGTTAGAATCACGCCCCTAGGGATACATTTAACCCACTGATCACCAATAAAGTTAACCCCTTCCCTGCCAGTGTTATTTTTACAGTAACAGTGCATATTTATAGCACTGATTACTGTAGTAATGTCACTGATACCCCCAAAAGTGTCAAAAATGTCAGTCAAGGGTTCGATCTGTCTGCCACAATGTCGCAGTCCCACAAAAAAAAATGCAGATCGCCGCCATTACTAGTAAAAAAAAAAAAAAATGACATAAATCTTTCCCATAGTTAGTAGACGCAATAACTTTTGAGCAAACCAATCAAAAAACGCTTATTGAGATTTTTTTTACCAAACATGTAGCAGAAAACAAATTGGCCTAAAATGTTAAAAAATTTTGATTTTTACATTTTTTTGGGGAATTTCATATAAAAAAAAATGTCAATATTGTTATTTTTTCAAAATTGTTGCTCTTTTTTTTTTTTTATAGTGCAAAAAGTAAAAATCGCACAGGTGATGAAATACCACCAAAAGAAAGCTCTGTTTGTGGGAAAAAAGGACGTAAATTTCACATGGGTACAGCAATGCACGACCGCCCAATTGTCTGTTAAAGTCACGCAGTGCCAAATCGCAAAATAGGCCCTGGTCTTTGAGCAGCCAAATCCTCCGGGGCTTAAGTGGTTAAAGTAAAGAAGAAAGGAAAAATCGGCGCACGTTCCTGGTACAGATGGATAATGCAATATTCTAATGATGTACAGATGGATAAATGTGCACAATTTGTAGAATGGGGATCAAAAGGATAAAGAACTCGTTGTATTCAAATAGAGTAGTAGTGTAGCTGTACAGAATGCAGATAAATCAATGTGATGTATAAGGTGGTATAGATGGATAAATGCACAAGACAAATCTTCAAACAAAAAACAAATACAGTGAAGAACCCTGTAGTGCACATAGATGATGATTTAGTGCAGAAAGTGAACAAAGGCACTATAGCAAAGTGCAGTCAGCAAATGCTGGCATAAAACGGTACAGATGGATAAGTTTAAACAAACAAATCCTGAAATGAGTCAGTGAAGTGAAGGACTCTCAATAAATGTGAAGTGCTATATTAAATAACAGTGCACATGAAATGAATACCAAAGTGGCTCAGTGCAATAAAAGTGCTGACGTGCAGTGAATCACATTAAAAAATGAAAAAATAAATAAAACATAAATGAGTCTCAATAAATAAATGCAACAGATGAACAGTTCATCAAAATTAAGGTAAATGGTGGTGAATCAAAATATATGGTGACTTCCAAAAAAATATAAAGTGAGTCACAAATATGTGACAAGTGACATCCGTGGAAGAAATGAAACGTGTTGTCTGATGACAGTGATGCACCACTCCAGTGAGCTACAGAAATATGTGCAATGGCCGCTCACCTCCATGCACACTCAAATGAGCATCTTTGTATTATATAACAGCCTCTCCTTCTACGGATGGATGGATGGGCTCCACTTGACAGAATCCTTTATTTCTTTACTGTATAACTTAACTCTCCTCTGTACGGATTACTCCAGAAGGATGTACCAGTATTAACCCCAAAACACTTATCTGCTATGTCTCTAGTAGATGGGGAACGTTTGTGAAACCAGAGACTTAAAAATCCAGGTCGCTCTCTAGGATATCCTCACCATCCATGTGGCAGGGTCAAGGTGATTGACTTATGAGAAGCCATACTTATGGTCCCCAAATATAGGGAGGGCTGAAAACCTGCTGTATTCTATATTTCCCCTGTCTTTTGGGATACTTCCTGGAACTTTGTTTCTCTGTTTTTCCTTCCACGTCTTGTTCATTTTTTTCTTCCGTTTTGGTGCTGTTTGCTGCCCTTTGAGTTTTTTGAAGATTTGACAGGGGAATCCTGTCTTGAGAAAGTGACACTGCTTTATTTTCATCTCAGTGTAAAATGGAGTCCCAGGGTACTATTTCACCTACAGACCCCCTAGGAGTGGCTGCGGAACCTTCTGGGTTGCAGCCCCTGCCTGTGATTACAGCAGTCTTGGAAAGCCTAGTGTCAAAGGTAGATTTTGTATGTAAGAGTGTTGCTAGCTGCAAATGCCTTCTTGCCTTCGCCTCCCTCGGTAGTTTCCTCAGATTCTAAGTCAGATATGGCCGCCGCAGATGCCCCCCACCCTGAGTGGTCGGTGTCTTTGCATTCTGATGGTGAAAAGGACCTGTCCTCATCAGCCGCCGCGCGTGAACCCGTATTGGTGGAAGCATTTATAGTTTCAGTGCGGGAAACTCTAAAATTGAGAGATGAATCTACAGCGTCAGGTTCGCAGATGTCTTTTGGTTCCCGAAAATTGGGCAAGGTGTTTCCTTGTCCAGAGCTTTTTGACAATATTGTCAATGAACAATGGTGGCACATCAAACACATGCTAGTGGTGCCTATGTGCTTTAAACACCGTTATCCTTTTGCAGATGCAGTTTCCACTAGGTGGACCATGCCACCAAAGGTAGATCACTTGGTTTCCAGGCTGAATAAGTCTACTGTGGTTCTGGTGGAAGAATCCCCGGCCTTCGCGGAGCCTGTGGATAGACGGGTGGAGTCTCTGTCCCGCCATCTACAGGTGCTAGCGGGTTCCAAATTGAAACCAATATTTGTGAATGTTATGGTGTCACAGACGGTGACTGAATGGGTGAAGTTACTAAAGGGCAACTTGGAAGCTGAGAAGCTCCCCCCTGCAGTGCTGGAACTAATGGATGGACCAGATGGCTCAAGCCCTGGTGTTCATGTGTGTTGCGACTTCCCTGGTGGCCATAGTGTCAGCAGTGGGGATTGCGATTAGACGCATGGTGTGGTTGAAAAGCTGGTCTATTGACCAGGCTTCCAAAAAGGCTTTGATAGATCTTCCCTTTATGGGGGAGAGGTTGTTTGGATCCTCTTTACGGGGGGGAGCGTTTACTCTTCTTCCTAAGTCTTCTAAGGGCAAGGTGCCACATCATAGACGGGGACATTCCTTCACTGCTCATAAGCTGCTTTTTCTTACCTCCGGGTCACAAGAAAAAGGGAAGCCGTTCAGGTCTGGGAGTTCCAAGAAGCCATGGTCAGGTAAATCAAAGACCCGCCAGTCCGGATCTGCAGACAAATCCTCGTCTGCATGAAGGGGCGCCCTCACCCACTTCTGGGGTGGGGGGACATCTTTGCTTCTTTCCGGGACCTTGGAATTCCTTGATTCAAGACAAATGGGTTCACAAACTGATCCAAGCAGGATACAAGATCGAATTCTGGTCTTGTCTGTGGGACAGATTCTTCCCGTCCAATCTGCGACTATCTACAGGCCAATTAAAGAATCTACGAGAGGCGGTACAAGATCTGCTGTCGCAAGGGGTGATTGTGCCATTTCCCTCTCAGAAACGCTTTCAGGAGTTTTATTCAAACCTGTTTACTGTGCCCAAAAAAGAAGGCAAAGTGCATCCAATTCTGGACGTCAAGGCTCTGAATCGTTTCGTCACTACACTAGGGGGACTTTTTGGCCTCTATAGATATCAAGGACGCATATCTACACATCCCTATCTATGCTGGTCACCAGCGGTTCCTTCGCTTTGCCGCAGCAGAAGAGCATTATCAGTTTGTGGCGTTACCCTTTGGCCTCGTTTCCGCTCCCAGGGTGTTTTCCAAAGTATTGGGCCCGGTGTTGGCTTTGTTGCGCCAACGGGAGTTTGTGGTACTGGGGTATCTGGACAATCTCCTATTGAGAGCAGACTCTCATTCAGCCCTGATGAGCGACCTGACAATCACTGTCAGCTTCTTGCAGGAGTTCGGGTAGAACATAAATTTCAAGAAGTCTGCCCTGATACCTTTCTTGAGACTAGATTATCTGGGCCTGACTCTAGATTCAGCTTTGGCGTGGGTCTTTCTCCCCCCATACAAGCTGCAGAAGTTGCAGGGGACGATCCGGTTGTTGTTGGCAAATATTCTGTCCTCTTGCATGCGGGCTTTGGGTTTGATGGTATCAACCTTCGAGGCAGTTCTGTTTGCTCAGTTCCATACCAGACCTTTGCAAAGGCAGATTCTTGTCAAATGGAACAAGGATCCAAAGTCCATGGACACTTTGATTCAGTAGAGCCGCAACACAAGATCTGCTATATTATGGTGGCTTCATTCTCCAGGGCAAGTCCTTCCTCCCGTTGTTTTGGACAGTGGTAACCAGGGATGCCAGCCTGTAGGGCTGGGGCGGGGTACTGGGGAAGCTCTGTGCAAAGGGAACCTGGACAGTAGAAGAGTCCAAACTGCCTATAAATGTTTTGGAGCTCAGAGCAATAAAGCTTTGTCTGAGCCACTGGACGACTCGTCTGCAAGATTGTCCAGTTCAGAGTCAATCGAAAAATGCCAAGGCTGTGGCTTACACCAATCACCAGGAGGACACCAAGAATGTCTTGGTGGCCGAGATTCTGGCCTGGCAGGAAAAGTTTTGTTCCAGCCCTCTCTGCTGTGCACAGCTGTTGTGGAAATTTTATTAATATTTATGTGGACATTTCTTTAGGATGTATTTTTGGTTAATTTGCCATTATGTCTCCAGTGTCAGTTTACCGGTAATCGCTATGCACAGTGAATATTGCTTTAACTGGCATTAAGGAAAGACCCTTTAGTGGAAATCTTCCATTAGATGGGATTGCACAAATACTTGTAGCCTGATTTATGGCAGCGCAAGGAGAAATCCATTGCACAGATATATATACCCGCAATCCAGGGCCCCGGCTATTTACTGTGGAGATATGTTTGTGGTGTGGAATTCTTATAGTTTTACCAGGATAATTGGCTGGCATATTTCTATCATATTTGATCCATATGGCTGAAATAATGCTGCTATTGTCCTTTGCAGATATAATAAAGTCCCATTCACAGGAACAAATAGCATGATCACTATAAAATGCGGTTTTAATTAAACCAGATTTAATAGGATCCACTAACAGGTAATGAGTCCATGTTTGTGAATGATGGCAGCCATGTTGCTTTGTTCACCAGGCAGTTCATCTCTGCACATGGCTGTGTTCCTACATAAACACTGACTTTTTGTTTCTATTGTACTTTTTGAATGTATACATGTTCTGTGATTGGATGTCTTGAAACCACTGCCTGTAACCCCCCTTTTTTCACTTGCTGTAAAGAAAGCTAGCCCTGCTCTGGGACGGGGGGGCTCAAACACAGACATTCACAGAAGAACACAGAGACTTTCACAGACTACACTCATGCACGCACGCACGCAGACACACACAGAGGGACCCGGCAGATGGCATCGATATGACCCAGTGTCCTGTTTCTTTCTTATCACCTAATGCGATGGCCTAGCCTTGTACAAAAGAGCGGTACATTGTATTTGCAGTACAAGGGATTTATGGCGTCTGGCGTGTATTAATATCCACAAGTGCGCTTTTCAGCGCAGCAAAGTCTTCAGTGCATCGAGTGAATTTCTATGAGCCAAGCTCTATTAATTTCCACAACAGTAATGGCGAGCCAGGAAGTTCTAACAGAACGTTTCTAAACGTCACAGTGGAAAAAAGGAGGGGAGTGAGTCGGATCTGGTTCTACAATGGCCGGCCGTGTGGTAAGAAAATGTATTGTTTAAAACCAAAGCTTACTTTCTTTATCCGCTGTGGAAGTTAGAAACACAGCTTAGCAAAGGACCTTTTCATTTGCAGCGTTCGTTCTTTTGTATAACAATGGGGTGTTTTATATTAATATTTGTGGCTGGGGATTAGGTCTATTAATTGCGGGTGAAACATGTATATCAGTCCTCTACAAAGTTCTCAGTTAATACAACCTGGGAATGTGATATGTGTTAAATATTACCTTCTTGCATCTATGTTGTTATATCAATTTTGTTAGATAGGATAGCAATAGATTATCAGTCTGTGTTGGTTTTGGAGGCAGATTAGTTTGTGTATGTGCTGGAATTGTTTTTTAGCGGGAACTCGTTTATTAGTGAAACTGGTGGTTGTTTTAGACGCTGACGTTTGAGTTGAGCATAGAGCAGACGGTTTTGGACTGAGTTTCTGTTTTAGGTGGCAGATTGTGTTGCGCAGCTTAAAATCAGCATTCCATGAGGATAGCTATTGTCTACACCAGTGTTTCTCAACTCCGGTCCTCAGGGCACACTAACAGGCCAGGTTTGCAAGAAAACTGAAATACATCACAGGTGATATCATTTGCTGCTCAGTGATTGCAGTGTTCTAGTCTGCATCTCCCCAAGGTAATACTTTAAATCTGGCCTGTTAGTGTGCCCTGAGGACCGGAGTTGAGAAACACCGGTCTACACTATATTTTGAATACGGCTGATCCTAAATCCTGTATTTCCTGTTTTTAGTATCTTTTGTTTTATACCAAGAAACACGTTTGCTCAACCTCTTTGTTTTGTGGCTCGTGGGTTCTCAGTGCCACCATTTTGTGTCGACCATGTACTTGGCGGCCATCTTATCCCATGTGTGGCAGCCATCTTGGATTCCCACACCCTCATTTTGTTTAATGGTGTTAAAACCCATGTGGCTGAGAGTCTATTTTGAGTTTTAACAAACATTTGCCTCTGTTTCTGTTTAAACATTTTTCTGTTTTTGTTTTTAAGAGCAACTTTGTTAACCCCTTCCCTACCGCGCCATTATAAAATGACGTCAGCAGGAATCCTTTCTCGATCCGGGCGGACGTCATATGACGGCGCCCGGATCTCCCCATCAATGAAATTGGCTCTTTACCACGTGACCGGCTGTGTCCAATCACAGCCGGTCACAAATGTCAACAGAGAACACGGTAACTAGCTGTCACCGTGTTCTCCTCCTCACACACTGTTCCTGTGTGAGGAGGAGATTGTGGTAACAGCTAGTTACCAAGTACAGTGCACCCCAAACACACTGATTGCCCCCCCCCCCCAATAAAAAGCACCTGTCACTAGCCCATCAAAGTACCCGAGTACCTGTCACCAGCCCATCAGGTACTCTGATGACAGGTACTCGGGTACTCTGATGGGCTGGTGACAGGTACTCGGGTACTCTGATGACAGGTACTCGGGTACTCTGATGACAGGTACTCGGGTACTCTGATGACAGGTACTCGGGTACTCTGATGGGCTGGTGACAGGTACTTGGGTACTCTGATGACAGGTACTCGGGTACACTGATGACAGGTACTCGGGTACTCTGATGACAGGTACTCGGGTACTCTGATGATGGGTACTCGGGTACTCTGATGATGGGTACTCGGGTACTCTGATGACAGGTACTCGGGTACTCGGATGACAGGTACTCTGGTACTTTGAGTACCCATCACCGGAGTACCCGAGTACCCATCATCGGAGTACCTGTCACCTACCCATCTGAGTACCCGAGTACCTGTCACCTACCCATCAGAGTACCCGAGTACCTTCCACCTGCTCATCAGAGTACCTGACACCTGAAGTACCCGAGTACTTGCCACCTGCTCATCAGTACCCATCACTACTCATCAGTACTCATCAGTACCCATCAGTACCTATCACCTATCAGTATCAGTACTGATCATCTGTACCCATCAGTACAGTATCCGTATCACCTATCAGTATCAGTACTACTCATCAGTACCCATCACCTGCCCATAAGAGTACCCGAGTACCTGTCACCTGCCTATCGGAGTACTCGAGTACCTGCCACTTGCTCATCACTACCCGAGTACCTGTCACCCTTCATACAGCCACCATGTCTAAGTCCAAAAAGGTTTATATACGTCCTCCGTTTAAACCTAAATACCGGTGTTATGGCAGCAGATAGCTGCCATAACCCTGGTATTTTTTTTACACGGTGGACGGTTGGCTTTCCGCTAAGGGTGGTCCCAGCGGCGGATTCGCCGTGGGATCACCCTTCCGGGGTGGCGGAAAAGGTGCCCCCCCCCCTCCCGCCGCATTCTGGTCCTTTTCCCCGCTTACCGGACCCGCCGGCAGCGAGGAAAACGATCCGGTCCCGGATCCTCACAGACAGGATGTCGTGTGAGGGCAAGCTTTCCCTCACTCGACTCTATGGTCTTGGAGGATCGGAGCTACGGCAAACGTCGTTGCCTAGCAACCAGTTTAAAGGTCCATTTCTTTTTTTTCATTTTATTTAACCGCTTGCCGACTGCTCACAGTATATTTACTGCGGCAGTCAGCCCCTCACAGGCAGAGCGACGTAGGTCTACGTCGCTAGCCTGTGAGGCTCTGGGGAGCGAGCGCGCGCCCGTGCGGTCACGGACCCCCCCCGCGCGTGTGACCGGCGGACCCGATGTCCGCCGGTCACTCGGCGATCGTCGGGGGAGAGGGAGAAAGTCAGGCGACTTGTGTAAACAAGCCACCTGTCATTCTCCTCAGTGTAAAAACCCTGATCACACGGTTCTACTATGTAGAACCGTTGATCAGTGTCCTTACAGCTCAAGCCACAGCCAATCACAGTAAGAATCACGCCCCTAGGGACACACACAGCCCCTCCCTCTCAAATAAAGTTAACCCCTTCACTACCAGTGTATTTTTACAGTAACAGTGCATATGTATAGCACTGATTACTGTAGAAATGTCACTGGTAACCCCAAAAGTGTCAAAAATGTCAGTCAAGGGTCCGATCTGTCCGCCCGAATGTCGCAGTACCGCAAAAAAAATCGCAGATCGCCGCCATTACGCGTAAAAAAAAAAACAACAAAAATGACAAAAATCTTTCCCTTTGTTAGTAAACGTGATAACTTTTGCGCAAACCAATAAAAATACGCTTTTTGCAATTTTTTTTTTACCAAACGTATGTAGCATAAAACAAATTGGCCGACAATGTTAAAAAATTTAGATTTTTACATTTTTTTGGGGGGGAATTTCATATAAAAAAATGTGAAAAATATTGTTATTTTTGCAAAATTTACGCTCTTTTTTTGTTTATAGCGCAAAAAGTAACAAGCGCACAGGTGATCAAATACCACCAAAAGAAAGCTCTGTTTGTGGGAAAAAAAGGACGTCAAATTCGTTTAGGTACAGCGTCGCACGACCGCGCAATTGTCCGTTAAAGTCACGCAGTGCCGAATCGCAAAATACCCCCTGGTATTTTTATTTTTTCTATCTTTTAGTGTACTTGTGAGATCTGAGGACTTTTTGACCCCAGATCTCACAAAAAAGAGGTCCTGTCGTGCCTTTTTCTATTACAAGTAATGTTTACATTTCTTGTAATAGAAATAAAAATGATCAATTTTTTTTAAAAAAAAATACAGTGTAAAAATAATAAATAAAATAAATAGTAAAAAAAAAAAAATTAAAGCTCCCTGTCCCCGTGAGCTCGCGCGCAGAAGCGAACGCATACGGAAACCCTGCCCCCACATATGTAAACAGTGTTCAAACTACACATGTGAGGTATCGTCGCGATCGTTAGAGCAATAATTTGAGCCCTAGACCTCCTCTGTAACTCTAAGATAGCAACCTGTAGAAATTTTTAAAGTGTCGCCTATGGGGATTTTTAAGTACCAAAGTTTGTCACCATTCTGTGAGCGTGCGCAATTTTGAAGCATGACATGTTGGGCATCTATTTACTCGGCGTAACATTATCTTTCACATTATGGAAAAAAATTGGGCTAACTTTACTGGTTTCTTATTTTTTTATTCAAAAAAGTGAATTTTTTCCCAAAAAAATTGCGTTTGGAAGACCGCTGCGCAAATACGGTGTGATAAAAAATATTGCAATAATCTCCATTTTATTCTCTAGGGTCTCTGCTAAAAAAAAATATATATCTTTATCATTCCATTCCGGAACCGGAAGTGTGTGTTCGTGTGGCAAGGGAGAGAGGAGGAAGGAAGAGGAGCTGCGGGGACACGTGCGGGAGAAGCCGCACAAGGGGTGCGGGTGCACCGTGCAGGGACCAGCAACTGAGCGGCGGTGGAGGACGGGAGCCGAGGCAGAGAGCGGCGGTGGAGGTCGGAACCCGCCTTCCTTTGTGCCTGGAAGAAGAGGAGGAGGACCGTCCGTGCCCAGTGAGGAGGAGGAGGAGGAGGAGACATCCGTCCCAGTGTGTGTGTGTGTGTGTGTGGCAGCAGCTGCAAACAGGGGGAAAGCTGTGTGACTGAGCTCTGTGAGAAATCAATAGCTGTTTGTCTGTGCTGCGACTGACTGCTGTGTGACTGTCTCTGCAACTGAGTACTTGGGAAGTCTGGTAAGTATCCTTGCGACTGGTAAGTATCTTGCGACTGGTGTGTATCCTTGCGACTGGTGAGTATCCTTGCGACTGGTAAGTATCTTGCGACTGGTGAGTGTCCTTGCGACTGGTGAGTATCCTTGCGACTGGAAGTATCTTGCGACTGGTGAGTGTCCTTGCGACTGGTGAGTATCTTTGCGACAGGTGAGTATCTTTGCGACTGGTGAGTATCCTTGCGACTGGTGAGTATCATTGCGACTGGTGAGTATCATTGCAACTGGTGAGTATCTTTGCGACTGGTGAGTATCCTTGCGACTGGTGAGTATCCTTGCGACTGGTGAGTATCTTGTGACTGGTGAGTATTTTGTGACTGGTGAGTATCTTTGTGACTGGTGAGTGTCTTGCGACTGGTGAGTATCTTTGCGACTGGTGAGTATCTTTGCGACTGGTGAGTATCTTTGCGACGGGTGAGTATCCTTGCGACGGGTGAGTATCCTTGCGACGGGTGAGTATCCTTGCGACTGGTGAGTGTCTTTGCGACTGGTGAGTATCCTTGCGACTGGTGAGTATCTTAGTGACTGGTTAGTACACTAGCGACTGGTGGGTACCCCAGGTTTGGAACCAGGGGAGTTAGAGGTAGTGTAGGTAAGGAAGAGCAGGTCGTTAATATTATCCCCATAGAGTAGTGGGTAATAATGTCCGACAGGATTGGGGATGCCACTCAGTGCGCTTCTTGCGGCATGTATGAGTTTCTTGATGAACCAATCGAGGACGAATACTGCTGTGCAAGATGCGAGCGACTTGTTGCTCTGGAAGCCCACATCGTGGATCTAGAGAACACAGTGACAAGACTGCGTGGCATCTACAACCTGGAAAGGAGCTTGGACATTACCCATCAGGCGCTGGCAGGGGCCAGCATAGAGGAGGGAGGAGAAGAGGAGACGCAAGCAGCAGAGGTACGCAGCTGGGTGACCGTTAGGAATGTTAGTGGGAGGAGAGTCAGGGAGGCCAGTCCTGAGTTGATAGACCCTAACATATCTGCCGAGTTGCAGGTTGAGGGGGATATCAACTCAGGGGTGGCAGTGCTGGAGCATGCGCCCTCCCCCAGCTGCCAGGGGAGGGACGGCTCCAGGAAGAAGGGGGGCCGTAACTCAGGAAAGGTTAGAAAGGTTGTGGTAGTGGGGGACTCAATTATCAAGAGGACAGAGAGGGCAATCTGTAAAAAAGATCTCGGGAACCGAACAGTTTGTTGTCTACCGGGCGCCCGCGTTCGGCATATCGCAGATCTGGCAGACAGATTGTTGTGTGGGGCTGGGGATGACCCAGCGGTCATGGTGCATGTGGGCACTAATGACAAAGTTAAAGGTAGGTGGAGGATCCTAAAGAACGATTTCAGGGACTTAGGTACTAGATTGAGGAAAAGGACCTCCAAGGTGGTTTTCTCTGAAATACTGCCGGTACCTCGAGCCACACAGGAGAGGCAGAAGGAGATTAGGGAACTTAACAAGTGGCTGAGGAATTGGTGTAGGAAGGAGGGGTTTGGGTTCCTGGAGAACTGGGCTGACTTCTCAGTCGGCTACCGGCTCTTTAGTAAGGATGGGCTGCACCTTAATGGGGACGGTACAGCTCTTTTGGGGAGGAAGATGGCCACCAAGTTGGAGGGTCTTTTAAACTAGGAGACGGGGGGGTGGGCTCAGAAGTAGAGTCAGTCAGGAGGGAGCAAAGGACTAAAGGCAGTTGTAGGGTCAGCAGCGACAGTAGGTCCACAACGTCAATCGGCAGGTCTGTGCGGGAAAACCTGAGACCGAACAGGAATAAACATAACCAATCAACGTCCGTAAAACTAAGAGGGGTATATGCTAATGCCAGGAGTCTAGCTAATAAAATAGATGAGTTGGAAATGTTAGTTCATGAAGAGGACATAGACCTTGTGGGAATAGCGGAGACTTGGTTCGACCCCTCACATGACTGGCTGGCAAATATCCAAGGGTATTCGGTGTACCGGAAGGACAGGGTAGGAAAAAGAGGGGGAGGAGTATGTCTCTACGTCAAGAACAATATAAAGGTGATAGAAAGGAGTGACATTACGGAAGGGATGAGTACGGAGTTAGAATCCGTATGGGTAGAACTCCTTAGGGAAGGAGAAAAGGGAAAAGTAATTGTGGGGGTTTGCTATAGGCCACCTAAACAAGGGGAGGAGGTAGAGCTGGAATTTTTAGCACTGTTGGGTAAAGTGGCAAAGCTAGGATCTGTCATCATATTGGGGGACTTCAATTATCCCGACATTGACTGGGGAGAGGGGACTACACACTCACAGAAGGCCCGTCTATTCACGGAAACCTTACAGGACAACTACATGTCACAGTTGGTGGACTCTCCGACTAGAGAAAATGCAGTCCTGGATCTATTGATCACTAATGACCCAGACATAATCTCGGAGGTAGGAGTCAAGGACAACCTGGGCTCTAGCGATCACAGGATGATCACATTCAGTGTAAATAACAATAGAACAAGGCAAGTGGGGAACATAAGAACCCTTAACTTCAGAAGGGCAAACTTTCCAAAATTGTTCTTATTGATGGAAAGGGTAAACTGGGACCGAACCCTAGGATCCCTGACCACAGAGGAAAAATGGGAATGCTTTAGAAACATATTAAGCAAAGGCATCTTGCAGTGCATTCCTATGGGAAATAAATTTAGACGAGACAAAGCCAAACCTGGCTGGCTAAACCGTAGCGTTAAAAACCTTATTAGGGGAAAAAAATTGGCTTTCAGGTAATATAAATCAGAAGGCACAGTATTGGCTTTCGACCAATACAAGGAGGCAAATAAGAAGTGTAAACACGAAATCAAGATGGCTAAAATAGACTTTGAGAGACAAATAGCGGAGGATAGTAAAAAAAACCCAAAGAAATTCTTTAAGTATATCAATAGCAAAAAAACTAGGGCAGAGCATATTGCACACATAATTAACAATGATGGGAGGATGGTTACAGAGGACACTGAAAAAGCAACCGTGCTGAATGCTTTTTTCTCGTCAGTATTTACACAGGAAACGGAGGGGTACACTGACCATGACTGTATGGTTAGTAGTAACACACAGGACTTGCCATTATGGCTAACAGAGGGGGAAATCAGGGAAAGGCTGGATAAACTTAACACAAGCAAATGACCAGGCCCGGATGGCATGCATCCGAGAGTACTCAAGGAACTCAGTAAGGTTATATCCAGACCACTGTTCCTGATCTTTGCGGACAGTATTAGGACAGGAGAAGTACCAGGAGATTGGAGGAAAGCTAATGTGATTCCGATATTCAAAAAGGGTCAGAGGCATGTCCCGGGAAATTATAGGCCTGTCAGTTTGACATCGATAGTATGTAAACTTCTGGAGGGGATGATAAGGGACTATATCTTAGAGTTTGCTAAAGACAACAGCATCATCAGTAATAACCAGCACGGGTTTACAAATGGGCGTTCTTGTCAAACCAATCTATTAGCACTCTACGAGGAGGTGAGCTGTGAGCTAGATAGGGGCAGACCAGTGGATGTGGTGTACCTAGATTTCGCTAAGGCATTTGATACAGTTCCCCATAAGCGCTTAATTTATAAAATAAGGTCTGCAGGTATCGACAGCAGGGTGTGCTTTTGGATATGGAACTGGCTTAAAGGGCGTGTCCAAAGGGTGGTAATAAACAGCGCATACTCAGACTGGTCTGAGGTAGTAAGCGGGGTGCCCCAGGGCTCAGTCCTGGGACCAACCTTGTTCAATTTATTCATAAACAACATTGAGGTCGGGGTCAGTAGTTCAATAGCAGTTTTTGCAGATGACACAAAATTGGGCAGGGCAATAACCGCACAGCATGAAGCAGATATACTACAGAATGACCTGGACAAAATAACGGAGTGGGCAACGACTTGGCAAATGAGGTATAATGTAGAGAAGTGTAAGGTTTTGCACTTGGGGACTAGAAACATAAAAGCACAATACACGTTAGGAGGGGAACCCTTGGGGGAGTCAAAAATGGAGAAGGATCTGGGAGTCTTGGTTGATGATAGACTAGGCAACAGCATGCAATGTCAGGCGGCAGCTGCCAAAGCTAGCAGAATAATAGCATGCATAAAGAAAGGGATGTATTCCAGAGATAAGACTATAATCCTTCCACTTTATAAAACTCTGGTGCGACCGCATCTGGAGTATTCTGTCCAGTTCTGGTCGCCAGTCCTCAGGAGGGATGTGTTGGAGCTGGAGAGAGTCCAGAGAAGGGCAACTAAACTAATTAGGGGATTGGAGGACCTTGATTATGAAGAGTGTCTGCAATCGCTTGATTTATTCTCCCTGGAGAAGAGACGCCTGAGGGGGGACATGATAGCAATGTTTAAATATCTCAATGGGGATCTCCGCTTAGAAAAAAAGCTGTTTAGTCGAAGGGATTGCATGAGGACTCGGGGGCATACAATGCGATTAGAGGAGAAGCGTTTTAACCTCAGGCAACGTGGGGGGTTCTTTACTGTTAGGGCTACAAGATTGTGGAATTCTCTACCACAAGAGGTGGATTCTGCGGGTAGTATGGTGGCTTTCAAAAGACTATTGGACGTGCATCTCAAGGATCAGAACATTCAGAGGTATGAGAGATGATTACTGCCACACACACCTAATCACAGGTTGAACTGGATGGACTATTGTCTTTATTCAACCTCACCTACTATGTAACTATGTAACTATAATGTTTTGGGGTTCTAAGAAGTTTTCTAGCAAAAACAACTGATTTTAGCTTGTAAACACCAAATGTCAAAAATAGGCCTAGGCAAGTGGCTAGGATGCATGATGATGCTCCTTGGATGTTGGGCCCCTCTATATGGCTAGGCTGTGAAAAAGTCTCACACATGTGGTATTGCCATACTCAGGAGGAGTGGCAGAATGTATTTTGGGGTGTCATTTTTGCTATGTACATGCTATGTGTTAGGAATATCCTATAAATTGACAACTTTGTTTAAAAAAAAAAAAAGTTTTTATTTTTTTCCCACATTTTCCAAAAACTTGTGGAAAAAAATGACATGTTCAAGGGACTCATAATGCCTCATAGAATATACGTTGGAGTGTTTGCTTTCCAAAATGGGGTCATTTTGTGGACTTTTCCATTGTATTGGTGCTCTATGGCCTTGAAAAGTGTGATAGGTAGTAAGAAAGTTTTATGTGTATTTATGCTCCTAAAACGCCTTATGGTGCTACTTGGATGTGGAGTCTCTTTTTGTGGCCAGGCTGTGTAAAAGTCTCACACATGTGGTATCCCCATACTCAGAAGGAGTAGCAGAATGAATTTTGGGGTGTCATTTTTGCTGTGTACATGCTATGTGTTAGAAATAGCTTATAAATTGACAACGTTTTGGGAAAAAAAAGAAAAAAAATTTTTTTCTTCATTTTCCCAAGAATTGTGGGAAAAAAAATTGATTTTTGTAAAATCTTACCGTAAAATCCTTTTCTCTTAAGCTCATTGACAGACGCAGTCCTCTTGATTAATATCAAATTGGGTTATACTGCCCTCTACAGGAGTAGGACACTAGGCAGAAGGAAAACGTTCTGGCCACACCTTAGGGGCAGTCCCAGAGGGTATATCCTCTCTCTCCCTGCTACAGGATGTCAGTTATGTCACAAAGCAGTGTCAGAGAATTTAACCCATCCCAACTCAAAAGTAGAGGGGCGGGTACTGCGTCTGTCAATGAGCTTAAGAGAAAAGGATTTTACGGTAAGATTTTACAAAAATCCATTTTTCTCTGTCGCTCATTGACAGACGCAGTCCTCTTGATTAATATCAAATCGGGACGTCACAAAGCAGTGCCACAAATGAGGGGTGGGACAACAGAAATCAAAATTTAAATCCAGAAGGCCCAACCGGTGCCGACTAGAAGTCTTAAAGGCTCATCAAACCAAAGGATGAGACTCAACTGAAAATCCCACAGAAATATTGCGGCCTGCAGAACCTTGCGGCCAAAAGAGGCATCCGCCGATGCCATCACATCAACTTTATAAAATTTTGTAAAGGTATGAACCGACGACCAGGTAGCCGCCTTGCAAACCTGGACCACTGACGCCTGATGGTGGAAGGCCCAGGAAGCACTAAGCGCCCGAGTGGAGTGCGCCTTAACAGGGAACGGAGGATTCCGACCCTTAATAGAATAAGCCTGTACCACCGTCTGTCTGATCCATTTGGAGATAGTCGCGGCAGATGCAGGCAACCCCTTTTTGGGGCCATCCGTGATCACAAAAAGTGAATCCGTTTTACAAAACGAGTCCGTAGTTTTCAGGTATACCCTGATTGCCCGAACCACATCCAAGGAATGTAACGCACACTCCCGAGGATGACTGGGCTTAGGACATAGGGAAGGCAATACAATGTCCTCATTCAGATGAAACTCTGAAACCACTTTAGGAAGGAAGGATGGATTCGGACGAAGAACCACCTTATCCCTATGAACCACCAGATATGGGGAACGACAAGATAATGCGGCCAGTTCTGACACCCTGCGTGCAGAAGTAATGGCCACCAAGAGGGCCACCTTCTGGGATAAAGTAAGCAAGGGAATCTCCCTGATATTTTCAAAGGGAGGTTTCTGAAGAACCGACAACACTAAATTAAGATCCCAGGGCAAAATTAGCTCATTGAATTAGTAAGTTATATCCTAAGGTACCACATCCCTAGTTCTAATGCAAAGAGTATCGAGTGTTGGGGCATAGGTTGGGATTTTAAGGGTACCGTTTTGACAATCAATATATCACAAAGAAATGTGTGATTTATAGTTTCTCTAAAAATGTAACTTTATTGTATACAAACATTTCCCGACAATGGGGTACATAAATCATAAATCAAACAAACATGGTAACAAACAATATATAAAATGTGCCATGATGGCAAACATCACAATGTCAACGTATGGTCAAATCCTTAATTAGGTGGGTGGACTCCTCAAAGGTCAGTACCGGCTTGGACGACCATAGCCAGTATGTAGACCTCTAGTGAATCCAACTTCCACTACCCGACATGTTTCGCGGTATGTACCGCTTTCTCAGGGGTATAAGGGATAGAGCTTAACAATGACCAACTAGAAGAGTAACAGGAAAATATAAATATATTATGATAGGTCATACAGTTTACACTTTGTCATCATATGATTGTGTTATTACGAATATCAGTATGTGTCAAGAATGGAGTCTTGGGCCGTGGCCCCTCCACCTTCTGACACTTAAACGTCATGTATTCGATCATAATTACCGCAATTACTTACATAGATAACAAGAAAGTTCATTTACACTGGCATACAGGCCGAGGCATATGCGATGTTCCCAAGTGATGAGACTGGTGTATCACAAACATCCGAGATACAAGTGCTGGGTGCCAACTAACGTCTCCCAGGCGGGCATGGACGACCACAAAGGAAGGCAGCCTTGCCTAAAATGGTAGAGGGTACATGATGTACTGATAAGTCGGTACAATAAATGCTAGTGGATATAAAATTGAACATTTATCCACACATCATTAAGTGCCTATGAATAGCCTGTATGCTATTGCTTTTAATTAAAAAATCTTTATGGTGGTTAAAGAGAGTGATAAAAATATAAATGTCTCCATACCTACCACAATATAGGCCAAAAAATAGCACACTGGTCAGACGATTACGCCGGTAACTAGGCACATTGGTCTGCACCACAAATTCAATAATACTGTAGTGTCATTCCAAGTCCTTGAGGTCATACCCCCCGATCCACGGGGTGGGGACTGGGACAGACGGATTTTACAGGCCGAGACTCTTTGGATCGAGAGACTGAATGCTCTCGATCCTCCAGGACTCAATGAGATGCACACCTTTTAAAGCATTTCTATAATAATACAATACAGGTAGATCTGTTTCTGACGTTGCATCCGATTGATGGATCCTGGTAATGGTACTTTTTTCTTTAGTTTACCTGGTGTGGATAAATGTTCAATTTCATACATTATACTTGGCTAATGTATGGAATACTTAACAGGATCCACTAGCATTTATTGTACCGACTTATCAGTACATCATGTACCCTCTACCATTTTAGGCAAGGCTGCCTTCCTTTGTGGTCGTCCATGCCCGCCTGGGGGACGTTAGTTGGCACCCAGCACTTGTATCTCGGATGTTTGTGATACACCAGTCTCATCACTTGGGAACATCGCATATGCCTCGGCCTGTATGCCAGTGTAAATGAACTTTCTTGTTATCTATGTAAGTAATTGCGGTAATTATGATCGAATACATGACGTTTAAGTGTCAGAAGGTGGAGGGGCCACGGCCCAAGACTCCATTCTTGACACATACTGATATTCGTAATAACACAATCATATGATGACAAAGTGTAAACTGTATGACCTATCATAATAATTTTATATTTTCCTGTTACTCTTCTAGTTGGTCATTGTTAAGCTCTATCCCTTATACCCCTGAGAAAGCGGTACATACCGCGAAACATGTCGGGTAGTGGAAGTTGGATTCACTAGAGGTCTACATACTGGCTATGGTCGTCCAAGCCGGTACTGACCTTTGAGGAGTCCACCCACTTAATTAAGGATTTGACCATACGTTGACATTGTGATGTTTGCAATCATGGCACATTTTATATATTGTTTGTTACCATGTTTGTTTGATTTATGATTTATGTACCCCATTGTCGGGAAATGTTTGCATACAATAAAGTTACATTTTTAGAGAAACTCTAAATCACACATTTCTTTGTGATATATTGGTTGTCAAAACGGTACCTTTAAAATCCCAACCTATGCCCCAACACTCGATACTCTAAGATCCCAGGGCGGTAAGGGCGCGCGCACTGGCGGAGCCAGGTGCCGCACCCCCTGGATGAAATTCCGCACCAAGGAATGAGTAGCCAAAGGTTTCTGAAAGAAGATTGCTAACGCTGAAACCTGACCCTTGATAGTACTCAAGGCCAGCTTCTGCTCAACTCCTTGTTGCAGAAAAGCCAAGATTCGGGTCACCGAATAGGCCCGTGGAGGAAATCAAAAGGATTCACACCACGCAATGTAAGACTTCCATGTGCGATGATAGACTTTTCTTTAATTAAAGTAGGAATAACTGAAGTTGACAATCCCTTGTCCTTCAGCACCTGAGTCTCAATAGCCAGGCCGTTAAAGCCAGCGATTGTAAAGCAGGATGGAAGATCGGTCCCTGAGACCGCAGATCCTCCCTGAGAGGAAGTCTCTAGGGAGCGTCCGCGACCAGCATGACGAAGTCGGCGTACTCGGGTTGACAAGGTCAGTCCGGAACTGCCAGGATAACTGGAATTCCTTCCACCTCTATCCTGCGAAGAAGCTTCAGCAGCAACTTGAGAGGAGGGAAGACATACAGTAGCTGATACTGTCCCCACGGGGCGACCAGCGCGTCTGCTGTGTTCGTTCGCGGATCTCGGGAGCGGGTTACAAAACTTCGCGCCTTCCTGTTGAGCCGAGCTGCCAACAGATCCACCTCCAGGGTGCCCCAATGAAGGCACCGCTGGTGAAATATCTCTGGATGAAAAGGCCATATCCCTTTAAAGGAGCCTACGGCTGACATAATCTGTCTGCCGATTTTCCACCCCCGGAGTGCATACTGCGGGGAGAGCCGGAACAAACCGTTCCGCCCAATGAAGAATGCTGGCCACCTCTATGGCCGCCAGGGCACTCTTGGTGCCCCCTTGGTGATTGACATAAGCCACGGCCGTGGCCTTGTCCAACTGAATCCAAACCGGGTTGCCCTGAAGCTACTCGGTCCAGAAAATCAGACAAAGTCTGATCGCTCTCAGTTCCAATACATTTATCGGTAACCTGGATTCTGTCGGAAGAAATTACTTCTCCTGGCTGAGCATCGGAGACCGAAGCTACCAGACCAGAGACTCTCTGGTCCACTCGCTCAACCGGATCCGATTGTCCAGAGAATCGGGATTCCGATTCCATCTGAAAAGAATCTCCTTTTGTGATCTTTTGCAAAAGTGAAGAAAACGTTCTGTTCAAGGAGCGGGAACTGCCGCTCCCTGTTGCATCAAGTCTATTACTGCTCCCCGCAAAGCTTTTAAGCGATCTGGGGATAGTCGAATGTTGGAAGGGAAGAATCGCACCGGTAGAAGTGATCGAAACTTGATCTTGTATCCCGACCGCATGACCTCGCAAACCCCTTTGTCCGGGATTCTGGAAAGCCATGGATCCGGAAACCGGTGAAGACGTCCCCCCACCCCAGAGATGGGTGGGGGCGCACCTTCAGGCTGTCTTATCTTCAGGTTTGGCTGAGTCGGGCTTTTGTTTACCCGACCAGCGCCCTCTGAAACCCCCTGCAGGGGCTTTGGAGGACTTCCCCTTATCGCCCGCCCCAGCGGAGCGAACAAACTTTTTATGAGCGGAAAAGGAAGGTCCTCGCCTGTTACGAGGTCCTTTACCTTTAGCTGTCTGTGGTAAAAAAGTGCTCTTACCCCCAGTGAGATCCTTTATAATCTCATCCAAGGTGGCCCCAAACAGGCGATCCCCCTGAAAGGGAAGATTAGCCAAAGTCTTTTTGGAACCTTGATCAGCCGACCAGCACTTTAACCATAACACGCGTCTGAGGACCACTGCTGAAACAGATGCACGCCCTAGCAAGGGAGTGGCGTCCAGGGCGGCGTCACAGATGAACTGTAGCCCTTGTATAATCTGCTCCAGCAAATTTGATACTGCCGGGGGGATACTTCTCCCCTTTATGTCACGCAGTGGCGTAGCGTGGGTTGTCAGCGCCCGGGGCAAGGCAAGCAATTTGCGCCCCCTAACCTGCAGACTTTTAGTACTCCCTGAGTCTCTTCCTACAATAGTACTGACCAGCCTGATTCCTACACTGACCACTACACTAACCTACCTGATTCCTACACTGACCTACCTGTCCACTTCACTAACCTACCGGATTCCTATACTGGCAACTGGACTGACCTCTACACTGTCCACTACACTGACCACTGCACTGACCTACCTGATTCCTAAACTGACCACAACAGGAACCTACCTGATACCTAAACTGACCACTAAACTGACCTACCTGTCCACTACACTACACTGTCCAGGCTGGTCAGTGTAGTGTAGTGGTCAGTGTAGTGCAGTGGTCAGTGTAGTGTAATGGTCAGTGTAGTGCAATGCTCAGTGTAGTGCAATGGTCAGTGTAGTGCAATGGTCAGTGTAGTGCAATGGTCAGTGTAGTGGTCAGTGTAGTGTAGTGGTCAGTGTAGTGTAGTGTAGTGGTCACTACACTGACCACTACACTGTCCACTACACTACACTGCCCACTACACTACACTGACCACTACACTACACTGACCACTACATAACACTGTCCACTACACTATACTGTCCACTACACTACACTGATCACTACACTATACTGTCCACTACACTAAACTGACCACTACACTCCCCTTTCCCCTCTACACTACACTGTCCACTACACTACCCACTACACTATACTGTCCACTACACTACCCACTACACTATACTGTCCACTACACTACCCACTACACTATACTGTCCACTACAC
This sequence comes from Pelophylax lessonae, assembly GCF_965119305.1. NCBI lineage: Eukaryota > Metazoa > Chordata > Amphibia > Anura > Ranidae > Pelophylax > Pelophylax lessonae. The sequence continues at coordinate 498,103,911 of NC_138771.1, forward strand.
TACACTATACTGTCCACTACACTACACTGTCCACTACACTACCCACTGCACTATACTGTCCACTACACTACACTACCCACTACACTATACTGTCCACTTCTCTACACTACCCACTACACTACACTACACTGTCCACTACACTACACTGTCCACTACACTACCCACTGCACTATACTGTCCACTACACTACACTACCCACTACACTACACTGTCCACTACACTACACTACCCACTACACTACACTACCCTGTCCACTACACTACCCTGTCCACTACACTACACTGTCCACTACACTACACTACCCACTACACTTCACTACACTGTCTACTACACTACACTGTCCACTACACTACCCACTGCACTATACTGTCCACTACACTACCCACTACACTACACTGTCCACTACACTACACTACCCACTACACTACACTACCCTGTCCACTACACTACACTACCCACTACACTATACTGTCCACTACACTACACTACCCACTACACTACCCTGTCCACTACACTACCCACTACACTATACTGTCCTCTACACTACACTACCCACTACACTACACTACACTACCCACTACACTACACTACCCACTACACTATACTGTCCACTACACTACACTACCCACTACACTACCCTACCCACTACACTATACTGTCCTCTACACTACACTACCCACTACACTACACTACCCACTACACTACACTACACTACCCACTACACTACACTACCCACTGCACTACACTACACTACACTACCCACTACGCTACACTGTCCACTACACTACACTACCCACTACACTACACTACCCTGTCCACTACACTACCCACTACACTATACTGTCCACTACACTACACTACCCACTACACTACCCACTACACTACACTACCCTACCCACTACACTATACTGTCCTCTACACTACACTACCCACTACACTACACTACCCACTGCACTACACTACACTACACTACACTACCCACTGCACTACACTACACTACACTACCCACTACACTACACTACACACTACGCTATACTGTCCACTACACTACACTACCCACTACACTACACTACCCTGTCCACTACACTACCCACTACACTATACTGTCCTCTACACTACACTACCCACTACACTACCCACTACACTATACTGTCCACTACACTACCCACTACACTACACTACCCTGTCCACTACACTACCCACTACACTATACTGTCCTCTACACTACACTACCCACTACACTACCCACTACACTATACTGTCCACTACACTACACTACCCACTACACTACCCACTACACTACACTGTCCTCTACACTACCCACTACACTACACTACCCACTGCACTACACTACACTACCCACTACACTACACTACACTACACTACCCACTACACTACCCACTACGCTATACTGTCCACTACACTACCCACTACACTACACTACCCACTACACTATACTGTCCACTACACTACACTACCCTGTCCACTACACTACCCACTACACTATACTGTCCTCTACACTACACTACCCACTACACTACACTACCCACTACACTATACTGTCCTCTACACTACACTACCCACTGCACTACACTACCCACTACACTACCCTGTCCACTACACTACACTACACTGACCACTACATTATACTACCCACTACACTACCCAATACACTATACTACACTATCCACTACATTGTCCAGTACACTGACAACTACACTACACTGTCCTACCTACAGTATTCCTATACTGATCACTACACAGCGTGACCCTAACTGCTCTGTCCTAACTCACCTTAACTCTGACCCTAACTCACTCTGTCTATCTTTCTGGCTGCTGCGGCTGCCTCTGACACACTGCTAGACTGTAAAAGGACGTACCTGAGATCCAGCAGAGGAGGAGGAGAAGATTGTGTGGTGGAAGTTCACAGTCCGGAGGCGGGACTCCCATGCGCGCCACATGATGTGCCACCCGGAGGCGAGGAGAGGAGAAGGAGAAGATGCTGGAGGTGCCGAGGCGGGACTCCCGTGCGCATCTGACATCTGATCACAGACAAGCCAGCCCCGCCCCCCCCCCCCTGCTGCACGTGACCCTATTCGCCTAATAACAGGGCGCAGCGGAACATGGCTGTCTGGGGACACTGTAATAAAATTAAGAGAACAGGCAGGAGTGACACACGGGCGTGGGATTGCGCCCCCCTAAATATTGCGCCCGGTGCGGCCGGCCCCCCCTGCACCCCCCACGCTACGCCACTGATGTCACGGCGTAACAATTTGGTCCATTCTGTCAATGTTTGTGAAACTAAACCAATGGCAATCACTGGCCTAAATGTTGACCCTATCAGGGAAAAAATGGAGCGGGATTCGGCTTCCACTTTTCGATCCACCGGATCCCTAAAGGACGGAGCGTCCTCCAACGGGATAACAGTGGCTTTATTTAGTCCGGAAATTGGTGGGTCCACCACTGGTGGTACCGTCCATTTCTTAAGGAGGGATTCCTCAAACGGATAGCGCCTAGCAATGCGTTTGGAAATAGCAGGGGTTCGTTTTGGATGATCCCATTCTTCCTTAATTAGGTTACCAAAACATTTGGGCAAGGGAAAAACCTTCGCCATTTTGGTAGGCTTGCTGGTACCAAAGGGAATTTCAGTGTCATCTACCTCTGCCAGTGTAACCTCAAGGTTTCCCGGACAGACATGACTAGTGTGTTCACGAACGCTTCTTCTTGCGCTATGGTGGAGGCAGAAACGTCCTCCTCACTGTCTGAGGAGACCGTACCCGAGACAGCAGCCCCAGCAGAGGGACCTGCAGCTGCAGTGACCAGCTCAGAATCCGTATCTGAAGTATCAGATGAATTAGGGGTAGACGGAGGTCGCTTCCTTGACCCCCGTCCATGACAGGCTACCTCCACCCGGGATACCAAAGACTCCAAAACTACTGATAATGCATCAATCACAAGTAGGGTACTGGAGGGTCCTGCGGCCACCTCGAGGGGATCAGGTGGGGATACATGTGTGGCAGGGTCCATGATTATACAAGACACTTGCCAGCAAACAAAAAAATAATTTCAAAGAAAAAAACTTTTTTTTTTCTTAGTCCCCCAGCGCAACAGCGCCCCTCAGTGTTACCTGCTTGGACCCCACAGAGAGAGAAAGAGAGACCCCAAGGCTCACCACCTGATGCACAGAAGTTTCTATCAACCTGCTCCCAGCACTGTCTGTTACAGACAGGAAGTCTTTGGCTTGCTTTCCCGGGTAAAGGAGGCGGCTCCGCCCCTTTACATGCCTTCCGGCGCCTCCCAATTACTCCTCGAGGTGTTTGGTCATCTCAAACATGGCCGCCCCCATGCTGGAGACACGAGGCTACGCCAAGATGGCGGCCCCGCGCGACCTGCGGGAAAATGGCGGCGGCCTGTGGAGGATGGCAGCGGCTTGTGGCAAGATAGCAGCGGCCTGCGGGAGGTAGTCATTGGCCTGTGCGGCCTGCGGGAGGTGTACGGCCTGTGGGAGGATGGCGGCCTGCGGATGGCGGTATTCCAGGCACAGGCATCGGCCTGTATTGCACCTTATGTATCAGGTAAGATGCTATCACCCTCTTACATGGCCATCCTAACAGTAATGCCAGCCACTGACTTCAGTCATGGTCCCTTACAGTGCCCCTCATACAGTGACTTTCGATTGTCAGCTCCCAAACCAAGCCTTCTGGTTCCTATTCACTAAATCACCCTCAAGAGGGGGATCTGTGACACCTGTTATAGGATAGAGGGGGGATCCAGGATTATAAAGGCCCGGTCATCCCAGGGAGGGGCACGCGTCCACCCACAAACCCGACAGGGGGAGAGGGGGAACATCTTACTCACCATACCGGAACCGGCGGGGGCCACTCCTGACAGAACCCTTCTCCACCGAGGTTGGGGGGCTGTCGACCAATACGGACGCCGTGACTCAGTTTACAACTGGTCGTCGGCGACCAGGCGAGACGTTTAACTCACAGGGTCAGTCCCCGTCCAGTGGGGCTATGTCGCGGCCGACCCAGCGCGGAGCTAGGGCCTGCATGCGCTCGTAGGCTGACTGGGGTGACCACTGGATCTTAACATCCAGCCCGTTGCCCAGTTTCAGCATACTTGCTTGAAGATCTCACAGGAACAACTGGAGAAAAAAGCTGCCAAAAAAAGTTTTTCTAAAAAAATCTTGCCAGGACCAAAGATCCCAGCAAGGAACTTAGGTCCTTACTCCTAACTAGACAGAAAAAAACTGACATCCTGTAGCAGGGAGAGAGAGGATATACCCTCTGGGACTGCCCCTAAGGTGTGGCCAGAACGTTTTCCTTCTCCTGTAGAGGGCAGTATAACCCGATTTGATATTAATCAAGAGGACTGCGACTGTCAATGAGCGACAGAGAAATTATAACTTCAAAAAACTCACCATGCCTCTTACTAAATACCTTGGACTGTCTACTTTACAAAAAGGGGTCATTTGGGGGGTATTTGTACTATCCTGACATTTCAGGGCCTCAAGAAAGGAGATAGGCCATCAGTACATCTGGTGTGATCAATTTTCAGTAATTGGTACCATAGCTTCTAGACTCAATAACTTTCACACAGACTAAATAATATACACTAATTTGGGTTAATTTTACCAGAGATATGTAGCAGTATAAATTTTGGCCCAAATGTATGAAGAAAGAATAATTTTTCTCTGTCGCTCATTGACAGACGTAGTCCTCGTTGATACTAACAACTCGGGTTATGCTGCCCTCTACAGGAGTAGGACTAGACAGGAAAGAAAACATTCTGGCCACACCTTAGGGGCAGTCCCAGAGGGTATATCCTCTCTCTCCCTGCTACAGCAAATCAGTTTTTTTCTGTCTAGTTAGGAGTAAGGACCTAGATGCCTTGCTAGGATCTTCGGTCCTGGCAGGATTTTTTTCCTTAGAAAGATTTTTTAGACAGCTTTTTTCTCCAGTGTTCCTGTGAGATCTTCAAGCAAGAAAGCTGTAACTGGGCGACGGCTGGATGTTGAAATCCAGTGGTCACCCCAGTTCAGCCTATGAGCGCGTGCAGGCCATAGCTCCGTGCTGGGTCGGCTGCGACATAGTCCCACTGGACGGGGACTGACCCTGCGAGTTAAACGTCTCGCTTAAACGCCAATGACCATGAGTCACGGCGTCCGTATTGGTCGACAGCCCTCCCACCCCGGTGGAGAGGGGTACTGTCAGGAGTTGGCGCCCGCCTGGTTCCGGTATGGTGAGTAGTATGTTCCCCCTTTTCCCCCTGACGGGTTTGTGGTGAACGTGGGCCCCTCTCTGAAATGGTAAGGATGGGTCTCCCCTCTATCCTATAACATGTCACAGATCCCCCTATTTGAGTGTGATTTTTGTGAACAAAAAACCAGGAGGCTTGGTTTGGGAGCTGACAATCTAATGTCATTATAAAACTGTAAAGATGACTGAAGTCAGTGGCAGTACTAGAATATTACTGTGGTAGCATAAGGTATCCTACCTGTCAGAGGTGTTCACAGGGCGATGTCTATGCATGTATAACTGCAGTCCAGATCGCATTCCTCCAGCAAGGGCAGGCTGCCTTCCGACGGCCCACGGACCGCATGCGGCCCGCCAGGGTCCGGTACCGCCGGCCAGGCTGATCACCATTAGGGTGAAGGTTTGTGGGGCTGAGATACTCCCGCAGGCCGCCAGACACGCCGTTATCCTGTACAGGCCGCCGCCATTGTCTGGCAGATCGCACGAGGCCGCCATATTGGCGCAGCCTCGTGTCTCCAGCATGGGGGCGGCCATGTTTGAGGTGACCAAAACACCTCGTGGAGCTAGGGGAGATGCCGGAAGGCGTGCAAAGGGGCGGAGCCGCCTCCTTTTTACCCGGGAAGCTAGCCAAAGACTTCCTGTCTGTTATAGACAGTGCTGAAACAAGTTGCATTTGAAACTCTGAGCATCAAGTGGTGAGCCTTGGGGTCTATCTCTCTCTCTCGCTCTGCAGGGGTCCCTAAGCAGGTAACACTGAGGGGCATTGTGGCGCTGGGGGTCTGAAAAAAAAAAAAAAAAAGGTTTTATTTTTTTTTGGCAATTGATATTTTTCCGGGTAGTGTCTGGAATTATCATGGACCCTGCCACACAGGTACCCCCACCTGTTTCCCTCGAGGTGGCCGCGGGACCCGCCAGTGCACAGAGTATGGATGCATTTACAGCAGTTTTAGAGTTTTTGGTGGCTCGGGTGGAGACGGCCTGTCAGGAACGGGGGTCAAGAAAGCGACCCCCGCCTACCCCTATATCATCTGATACTTCAGATTCTGAGATGGTCATTGCAGCTGCAGGTCCCTCTGCAGGGGCTGTTGTCTCAGGTAAAGTTCCCTCAGACAGTGAGGAGGACGTTCTTGCTTCCGCCATAGCACAAGAAGAAGCATTGGTGGACGCACTAGTTGTGGCGGTTCGGGAAACCTTAAGACTTGAGGTTTTACCGGCAGAGGCAACTGAAATGAAAATTCCCTTTGGTACTAGCAAACCTACCAAGACGGTGAAGGTTTTTCCTTTACCCAAATGTTTTGGTAATAAGATTAAAGAGGAATGGGATCATTCAAAGCGTACCTTTACTATTTCCAAGCGCATTGCTAGACGCTATCCGTTTGAGGAATCCCTCATTAAGAAATGGACAGTACCACCAGTGGTGGATCCACCTATTTCCAGACTGAATAAAGCCACGGTTATTCCGGTGGAGGACGCTTCGTCCTTTAAGGATTCGGTGGATCGGAAGATAGAAGCGGAGTCCCGCACTATCTTTTCCCTGATAGGGTCAGCCTTTAGACCAGTAATTGTCATTGGTCTAGTTTCTCAGACATTAACGGAATGGGCGAGATTGGTGCGCCAGGACCTGAAGGGGAAAGGTATCCCCCAGGCAACATCTGATTTGATGGAACAGATTATACAAGGACTACAGTTTGTCTGTGACGCAGCCTTGGATGCCACCCCCCTATTAGGGCATGCATCTATGTCAGCGGTAATACTCAGACGTGTGCTGTGGTTAAAATGCTGGTCAGCGGACCTAGGTTCCAAAATGACCTTGGCGAATCTCCCCTTTCAGGGGAATCTCCTATTTGGGGCCACCCTAGATGAGATCATTAAGGATGTCACTGGGGGCAAAAGCACTTTTTTGCCACAGGCTGCTAAAGCTAAAGGACCTCGTAACAAGCGTGGACCTTTCTTTGCCGCTCATAAAGGGTTCGTTCGCTCTGCTGGAGCGAGCGGGAAAGGCAAAACCGCTCTAGGAGGGTTCTGGTCGGACAAACAAAAAACCGACTCAGCCAAACCTGAAGCTAAGGCTTACACAGCCTGAAGGTGCGCCCCCACCCGGCTTGAGGGTGGGGGGACGTCTTCACCGGTATTCAGAGCACTAGATCGAGCATCGATCACTGCTACCGGTGCGATTCTTCCCTTCCAACATTTAAGTACTACAGGGAGCGGTAGTTACCGTTCCCTGAACAGATCATTTTCTTTACCTTTTCCAAAGATTAGTCTCAGTTCCCCACAGGAATCGGATCCGGTTGAGCAGACAGACCAAGGAGCCTCTAGCCGGGTGACTTCGGTCTCTAATGTTCAACCAGGAGAAATCATCACTCCTGATAGGAACCAGGTGTCTGATAAATGTGTGGGAACAGAAAACGATCAGACTTTGTCGGATTGCCTGGGCCAGGTAGCTCTAGGGCAGCCTGGTTCGGATCCAGTCAGACAAAATCAGGGTGATGACTTAAGTCGATCACCAAGGATTTCACCATCTGTGTCTTCTTCAGAGCATCCCGGAGGCGCGGAGATTGGTAACACGCGCCCACGATCCTCCAGCGGACGCAGCAGACGCGCTGAACGGCCTGTTAAGGCAGTGTCAGCTATTAGAGGTATTCCCTCCCCTCAGATTGCTGCTGAGATTTCTCCGCAGGATGGAGATGGAGGGAACTCCAGTTATCCTGGAAATTCTAGGCTAGCCTCGTCAAGCCGGTCAGGCCGACTTGGACATGCTAGTCGCGAACGCTCCTTGGAGACTTCCTCTCAGGGAGGGTCTGCGGTCTCAAGGACCGATCTTCCATTGTGCTTTACAGTCGCTGGTTTTAATGGCCTGGCCATTGAGACCCAGGTACTGAAGGACAGAGGGTTGTCAGCTTCAGTTATTCCTACTCTAATTAAGGCAAGGAAAGCGACTTCCAGCAAGGTCTATTATCGCACATGGAAGACTTATATCGCGTGGTGTGAATCTTTGGGATTTCCTCCACGTACCTATTCGGTGACCCGGATCTTGGCTTTTCTGCAAAAGGGGGTTGAGCAGAAACTATCCTTGAGCACCATCAAGGGTCAGGTTTCAGCATTAGCAATCTTCTTTCAGAAGCCCTTGGCGACTCATTCCTTGGTGCGGAATTTCATTCAGGGGGTGCGGCACCTGGCTCCACCAGTCCGCGCGCCCTTACCGCCCTGGGATCTTAATTTGGTTTTGTCGGTTCTGCAGAAACCTCCCTTTGAAAACATCAGGGAGATTCCCTTGCTTACTTTATCCCAGAAGGTGGCCTTCTTGGTGGCTATCACTTCTGCACCCAGGGTGTCAGAACTGGCTGCATTATCATGCCAGTCCCCATATTTAGTGGTTCATAGGGATAAGGTAGTTCTTCATCCAAAGCCATCCTTTCTTCCAAAGGTGGTTTCAGATTTTCATCTGAATGAAGATATTGTGCTACCTTCCTTGTGTCCTCAGCCCAATCATCATCATCGGGAACATGCGTTGCATTCCTTGGATGTGGTTCGGGCAATCAGGGTATACCTGAAGGCTACGGAATCGTTCCGTAAAACTGATTCACTTTTTGTGATAACGGATGGCCCCAGAAAGGGGTTGCCTGCATCTGCCGCGACTATCTCCAAATGGATTAGACAGACGGTGGTACAGGCTTATTCTATTAAGGGTCGGAATCCTCCGTTCCCTGTTAAGGCGCACTCCACTCGAGCGCTCAGTACTTCCTGGGCCTACCGCCATCAGGCGTCAGTGGTCCAGGTGTGTAAGGCGGCCACCTGGTCGTCGGTACATACCTTTACAAAATTTTATAAAATTGATGTGATGGCATCGGCGGATGCCTCATTTGGCCGCAAGGTTTTGCAGGCCGCAATTTGAGGAGACCGGTGGTCTACCTCGAGGGTTTTTTTCCTTTGGAATTTCTGTTGAGTCTCATCTTTGATTGATGAGCCTTTAGAACTTCTAGTTGGCACCGGTTGGGCCTTCTAGATTGGATTTTGATTTCCATTTTCCCACCCCTCATTTGTGGTACTGCTTTGGGACGTCCCGAGTTGTTAGTATCAACGAGGACTACGTCTGTCAATGAGCGACAGAGAAAAATTGATTTTTGTAAAATCTTACCGTAAAATCCTTTTCTCTTAAGCTCATTGACAGATGTAGTACCCGCCCCTCTGTTTTTGAGTTGGGTTGGGTTAAATTCTCTAAACACTGCTTTGTGACATAACTGATTTGCTGTAGCAGAGAGAGAGAGGATATACCCTCTGGGACTGCCCCTAAGGTGTGGCCAGAATGTTTTCTTTCCTGTCTAGTCCTACTCCTGTAGAGGGCAGCATAACCCGAGTTGTTAGTATCAACGAGGACTACGTCTGTCAATGAGCTTAAGAGAAAAGGATTTTACGGTAATCCATTTTTTGCAAAATTTTATAATAGAAACTAAAAAAAAGTGTTTTTTTTTTCAAAATTTTTGCTCTTTTTTTGCTTATATCACGAAAAAAAAACCCCCAGTTGTGATCAAATACCACCAAAAGAAAGCTCTATTTGTGTGAAAAAAATGATAAAAATTTTGTTTGGTTACAGTGTAGCATGACTGAGCAATTGTCATTCAAAGTGTGAGAGTGCTGAAAGCTGAAAATTGGTCTGGGCAGGAAGGGGGTCTAACTGCTCTGTATGGAAGCGGTTAAAGAGCTATTATGTGATCTTGTTGTACTGTATTTCAGTTTAAAGTGGTGTTTCTTCATTTAATTGACATTCAGCATTTAGGAAGATTTTTACAGGATCATTGCAGTTGTTTTTCTAGCTAGCTTTGTTCGTCTTTTTGTTCATATTTAGCATATACATATCCAACCCATCTGTTTTTAGTGGTAACTGTTTTTGCATCTGTGCCCCCCCCCCCGGGAGTAGAGATGCATTCTTTGTTAAAAAAAAAAGCAAGAGAGCAGGAGGAAAGGAATCAGCTTCTAAGTACAGAGCAATTCCTACATGGGTCTGTTCTAGGTACTGGAAACCCATGGCAGAGGAATTCATTAAATATGCAGCTCCAAGCTATCCAGACCTTGGTACAGAACTTGGTATGCAGGTTTTGCAGTAGTGGTTGTTTCTCACAGAGGTAGTTTTCGGTACTGCAGGTTGGGTTTTAGGTAGAGAGGTTATACCTTCCAGTGTGCAATCAGTAATCGGCATCTCAATTTAATCTTTGGCTGAATGGGTTAGGTCGAAACAAACGTGCGTACTTTGAGCCGTCTACGTGAAACGGGTGATAGCGACACGCTTGTTTCATCCTTCAACGTGTGAGGAGTAGATACCGAAACCCGTCCCACATTTGGCCGTGTAAAATAAGCTGGGGAGCTAGTGGGGGGGTCGATGAGCTGTATAGCCGTACGAAGCCACCGGGTTGAGGTCTTCTAGCTGACTGGCGGAGGGCCGTGTAAAATAGTCGGAGTACGGAAGCAAGCCAACACTGTAAACGTTGGCACCTGGAAGTGTTGCTCCTAAACCAGGTGCAAAGGAGTGATTCTAATCGTCACAGGCAATGGTTTCGTCCGTGCAAGGGGGGGGGGGGGGGGGAAACAGGCCCCCTAATTTAGCCAAACTAATTTTGCGGTACATGAAGTCTGAGTTTGGGGCTCGGGCCATGAGACACCTCAGGAAGTGGCATAACCAAGGGAAACAGTTGGTGCATCCCTTTGGAAGGTGTTTTTGATGTCTGGAGAAAAGAGGAGTTCATTATTGAATTTAGGACTAGGCTCCAGGCAACAAAGATGCTAGGCGTAGCGCAATTGTGGCTTCAGAGATCTATTATGGTCAATCAGCAAGGCGTGCATGAAGCGGTTTCAGTCTGGAAGAACTGCATTATGGACACTTGGTCTGATGAGATAGCCGAGTCCAGCGATCTGGTGAGAGAAGTGGAGGAAGCTCTTTCTGGGCTAACTTTACTGAGACGAGCCAGATCCGCTAACACTGAACACACTGTCTCTCCTGATTCACGGCTTGTTATTGACTCTATTGTCTCTGCACTTTAGTCTCTGTTTACTTCAGCTTACGGTGCAGACCTCCATACTGTTAACACCCTCCCACCTCACACTGTCTCTATCTCTCAACAGCCTGTCATAACAGCTGAACCCTCTCCTTCTAACTCTGTGGCAAACTATGAGTTATTTTAAGATGTCTGCTATGGATGTGGAAAGTAAGGGCACATCACGCATAATTGTCCAACCAACCCGGCTGGTCGTGGGGTAAGTGGCAATTTATTCCGGAGGATCCAGAAACTTCAAAGGTAGGTATGGTCGGAAACAACTATGACTTATCATAGGGCATTGGTAAACCGGTGTCAGCCCACATCCTAGCGGAAGTAAAATATCCCCTCCCTTGCCTCATCGACACCGATGCAGCCAAAACGGTTCTAAGATCTCAAGACCCTAGAGGCAAGGCTCCCCTTCCAGGGGAGACAACTCCCACTGTAGGTCTCCCGGGGCCAGTCAGTGTCTTTACGAATGACTGAACCTCTCTATTGCAGGCTAGGCCAGTTCTGCAAGGAGAAGCTTGTTTTTTTTTTTTTTTTTTAGGTCATTGCATTTCTCAGGGTACCCAACATCTAACCACTCAGAGAATACAGACAATGAAGGACCCCCAAAGACCTCGTAACTTTAAACGATGCACTATTTTTGAACCAGTGTGTCTCTTCTTTCTGTTAAGGAGGAAGAGAAGGGGGGAGAAGGTAGTGCGGAAAATGGTAATTTTCAAAACTTTATCTCTCTCTCTCGCTCTCCCTTTCTCTCTCTCCCTCTCTTTCTCTCTCTCCCTCTCTTTCTCTATCTCCCTCTCTTTCTCTCTCCCATCAATTTCCAACTTTAGTAGGAACAACACGATTGCCTTTCTTTGATGGAGTAGGAATCAGCGGCTGTCAGTCCGGTGAAGGAGACCCCCATTCCAGACGCTAACCTTTTAGTCGATGGTTCCAGGTACTACACCCCAGATGGTAAGACCGAGATCAGAGGATCAATCTGTATACATATTTGAGATATGCTTTTTGGGCTGGCACATGATTGTGGTCCTGTCTGGAAGGCAGGAGGGTTCTTGACTGGTTTGGGGAGGTCGGTGAAACGTGTGGGGTTAATAGAGCTGTTCATTGCCTTTTGCTTGCCACAAAAGATAGCCATTCTGAAGGTAAAGGCTCATACTCTTGAGACGACTAAGGAAGCCAATGTAAATGCCTTGGCAGATAGAGCTGCTAAGGAAGGTGCTCTGAGTCCTGGAGCAGAGACCCTGATACTAGCCATCCCCTCTGACGTGTCGCTAGAGGAATTTAGGAAACTGTAGTTCAAAGTGGAAATGCAGGAAAAGGGGATGGACAGCTTTTGGGGCTACACAGGGTCCAGACCACATCTGGGGTCTTGATGGTAAATGGTGTCCACCCAGATCTGTTTTTCCAATGATGGCCTACTCGGCTCATTACCCTGGGCTTCAGTCAAAGATGGTTATGTGTGCATAGGTGGAGGAGCATTGGATTGGCCCTGGCTTTACTACCCCAGCTGAAAACGGTAACGGTACTGAGAAGGCACTCACAAACCGAAATATCCCTTTCAGCACATTAAGCTAGACTATATCACTTTGCTAAAGAACGGAACGCACAAGCATGTCTTGGTCTGTCTGGATGTTTTCTGGGTGGCCAGAGGCTTGGCCCATTCACAATGCCATTGCCACTGCCACCACGAAAAGATCCTGTCTGAGATAGTTTGTTGCAGGGGGGCTGCCTAGAACAATCGAGTCGGATCGCGGATCACACTTCACAGGTCAGATCTTTGCGGAGGTATGTAAGGCGCTCAGGGACTCAAAGTAGCGGTAAGGTTGAACGGCTGAATAGAAAAAGCCATTTTTTGAATGTTTTTCCATTGCTCTTTACCTTCCTCAGCAGCGGTCATCTTTACATTCTCAGCTATTGGGGTAGGTGAAGTCCCGGCAAAGGGAGCTCCAAAAGGTCTATCATAGGGTTCGGGAGTCTCTCCCGGACCCTGACACGATAACCGTTGTACATTCTATTCAACCAGAGTCGTCGCGAGGAAACATCAACGGACGGGATTGGAGCGGAGGTATTCCGAGCCATACCAGGTTCAGCTGACAACGCCGACTTCCTTGAAGCTCTGGATCCATGCCAGCCACTGCAAAAAGCTGCTTAACTCCATCCAAGAATAATAATGAGGAGTATTGTATTTATTTACATATTTAGCTTAGTGTATTTTAGCAAGGGTAATGCATTTTCAGCTGGCCAAGGCTGCACACAGGTCTAATTGCTGGGTGTGCTCCAAACCCCCACCTAGCTATTACACCCCAGCAATGGCAGACGTTCGTATTATCATGAAGACAACCAAGAGAAACTTGTCCACAGAATTTAATGACACATTCCTATAGGGTAACATCAGTTATAGTTTTAATGTTAGCTCTGGCTCCTGTTCTTTTGCTGGTGAATCCAAGTTGTGATGTACAGACTAAGGGAGCAATCCCACAGTCTATTATGCTAATGTTTAGTGCCCGTGACCGACAGGAAGATTCTTCTTGTATGGTGTTGACAGGTCCCTGTTACTTTTTGTGTTGTTCTGCGGCTTACAAGGTAGTGCCCCCTAATGCGAAAGGTTTGTGTGCTTTAGTGAAGCTCGTACCCTCATCATGCATTGCTGCTGACCGTGAGGAGACTGTTAAGGAGGGCAGGGGTGCAGGACAGGACTCGCAGAGAGCTGTTTTTGTCTCCCGATCAGGCATGGGCATGGTTCCCAGCTTGAACTGGGTGGGGGATCGAGCTGATGAAATTGTTGAATGATTTCTCGTCCATTGTGGATGAGATGTTCAATGAAACTGTTGAAGCTGTAGGGAAACTACTCAAGAGCAGAGACAAATGAAGACTTTAGTACTGTAGGAGAAAATGGCACTAGATTTTTGTTTTAGCTTCCAAGGGGGGTTTCTGTGAATTCATAGAAGACTGCTGTACCTGGATAACAGACACCAGTGATAAGGTCCAGGCCCATATGGATAAGGTAACTTCATTGCAAGGCAGAGCCAGAGCTATAAGCTAGCGAGGGTTGCCATCCTTTTAAGGTTTTGAGAGATTTTTTTGTTCTCCATTGGATCGTGGTTGAAGGAAATAGGTACATATACTTATGTTGTTCTTGTTTCTATTCCTCCTATACGATCCTGTTGTCTGGACGACCGAGTCATCTAAGCCCGAGCAGATGACCTCGTCCTGATCGCTGAGACAAGATGCCACAAGATCCTGCCCCTGCTTCCAACGCCAAGGACCCCAGCCTGACCGCTGATCAACGCATCCCCTCATCTCATGTCCTCCCTCTGAAGTCACCTCCTGAAGAGCGGAACCGAAGTGTCGTTTCCTTTCGATGGATTGTTTTTACCCGTTATCTTTTTATAAACTGATTGTTTTTATCGTGAGAAGAACTGTTCTGTTTATTTGGAAGAAGAAGATTCGTCAAAGGACACATGGGAGCATATGAAAAAGAGGAGGGGCTGTTGTGGAAATTTTATTAATATTTATGTGGACATTTCTTTAGGATGTATTTTTGGTTAATTTGCCATTATGTCTCCCAATGTCAGCTTACCGGTAATCGCTATATGCACAGCGAATATTGCTTTAACTGGCATTGAGGAAAGACCTTTTAGTGGAAATCTTCCATTAGATCAGATTGCACAATACTTGTAGCCTGATTTATGGCAGTGCATGGATATATATATATATACCTGCCATCCGGGCCCCGGCTATTCACTGGGGAGATGTGTTTGTGATGTGGATTCCGTCATATTTGATCCATATAGCTGAAATACTGCTGCTATTGTCTTTTGCAGATATAATAAAGTCCCATTCACTGGAACAAATAGCATGATCACTATCAAATACGGTTTTTATGAAACCAGATTTAATAGGATCCACTAACAGGTAATGAGTACATGTTTGTGAATGAGCGCAGCCAAGTCCATAAGATGGCAGCCATGTTGGTTTGTTCACCCAGCAGTTCATCTCTGCACATAGCTGTGTTCCTACATAAACACTGACTTTTTGTTTCTATTGTACTTTTTGAGTGTATACATGTTCTGTGATTGGTGGTCTTGGAGCCACTCCCTGTAACCTCCTTTTGTTAACTTGCTGTAAATAAAGCTAGCCCTGCTCTGGGACAGGGGAGGAAGCTCACACACAGACATTCACAGAAGAACACAGAGACTCTCACAGACCACTCACGCACGCAGACACACAAGGGACCCAGCAGACGGCATTGATATGACCCAGCGTCCTGTTTCTTTCTTATCACCTAGTGCGATGGCCTAGCCTTATACAAAAGAGCGGTACATTGTACTTTTCAGTACAAGGGATTAATTGCGTTTAATATCCAGAAGTGCACTTTTCAGCGCATCAAGTGAATTTCTATGAGCCAAGCTCTATTAATTTCCACAACACATCCCAGGTGTGGAAAACTGGCAAGTGGATTGGCCGAGTCATCAGGTGTTGGATCAAGGGGAGTGGTCCCTACACCCAGAGGTGTTTCATTTCCTGTGTGTTCGGTGGGGGACACCCCGAGGTCTATCTGTTTGCTTCCCGTCTCGACAAGAAGGTGCAGAGGTTCATAGCCAGGCCGACGCCACAGACGTGCTGGTGGCTCCTTGGGGTCAGTATCGCCTGATTTATGCCTTTCCTCCGCTGAAACTCCTGCTGAGGCTTCTACGCAGGATAGAGGTGGAAGGGATTCCGGTTATTCTGGTGGCGCCAGACTGGCCTCGCCGGTCTTGGTATGCAGACCTTGTTAGGTTTCTCGCCAATGCTCCTTGGAGCCTTCCTCTCAGGGAAGATCTGCTGTCTCAAGGTCCAATCTTCCATCCTGCTTTACAGTCACTGGCTTTAACGGCAAGGCTGTTGAAAACCAGGTGTTGAGGGATAGAGGTTTTTCTGACTCTGATTCCTACCCTATTGAAGGGCTAGGAAGTCAATTCCCAGGAAGATATATCATCGTACAGGGAAATTGTGCATTTCATGGTGTGAACCGCTGAAGGTGCACCTCGCTTGTCTTAAGTAGCTAGGGTTTTGACCTTTCTGCAAAAAAAAAGGGTTGAACAGCGGTTGGCTTTGGGCACTATCAAAGGCCAAGTGTCGGCTTTGGCTATATATTTTTAACGCCTATTAGCTACGCATGCTTTGATTCGTACTTTCATTCAGGGAGTGCGCCATATGGCTCCTCCGAGACAGTCCCCGCTACCTCCGTGGGATCTGAATATGGTATTCTCTGTTCTTCAAAAAACCTCCTTTTGAGAACATTCGGGAGATTCCTCTGCTTTCATGGTCTCAGAAGGTTGCCTTTTTGGTTGCCATCACTTCTACCCGCAGAGTATCTGAATTAGTGGCATTGTCACGCCGCTTACCTTATTTGGTGGTCCACAGAGATAAAGTGGTGCTCTGACCAAATCAATCTTTTCTCCCTAAGGTGGTTTCTGGTTTTCATTTGAATGAAGGCATTGTGCTGCCTTCACTCTGGCCAAAGCCTAAGCATCCCAAGGAAATTGCCTTGCATTCTTTGGATGTGGTTTGGGCGATCAGGGTTTACCTGGCGGCCACTGAATCTTTCAGACAATCATATGCTCTATTTGTCCTTACAGAGGGTCCTCGTAAGGGATTGGCTGCGTCTGCTGCGACCATATCTAGATGGATCAGGCAGACGGTTGTTCAGGCTTTTTCCTTGAAGGGTCGATTCCTCCATTCCCTGTGAAGGCACATCATCATAGAGCGCTGAGTGCCTCGTGGGCTTTTCGCCATCAGGCGTCAATGATGCAAGTTTGCAAGGCGGCAACTCGTCTGTGCATACATTCACCAAATTCTACAAAGCTGATGTGTTGGTATCTTCGAATGCCTCTTTTGGCCACAAGGTTTTGCAGGCTGCTGTTTAAGAGTATCTTTTTTGTTCTCTTTAACCGCTTGCCGACCATCGCAAGTACATATACTGCGGCGATCAGCCCTGTGCAGGCAAAGTGACGTACCCGTACGTCACTCGCCTGCGAGCCAATAGGGGGCACTCCCGCTCCCACCCGCTCACTGGGATCCCCGCACGTTTGACTGGCGGACCCGATGTCCGCCAGTCACTAGCGATCGTCAGTTACAGAGGGAGAAAGGCAGGCGGCTAATGTAAACAAAGCCACCTGTACAGCAGAGATCAATACGGTCCTGCTATGTAGGATCGTAGATCTCTGCTGTTACATGAAAAGCCACGCCCCTAGGGACACACTTAACCCCTCCTTCTCCAATAAAGTTAACCCCTTCCCTGCCAGTGTCATTTTTACAGTAACAGTGCATATGTATAGCACTGATTACTGTAGTAATGTCACTGGTACCCCCAAAAATGTCAGTCAAGGGTCCGATCTCTCTGCCGCAATGTCGCAGTCCCACAAAAAAAAAAAATAGCAGATCGCCGCCATTACTCGTTAAAAAATAAATAAATAAAAGTGACAAAAATCTTTCCCTTAGTTAGTAAACGCAATAACTTTGGTAAAAAAAATCCCAATAAGCGTATTTTGATTGGTTTGCGCAAAACATATGTAGCAGAAAACAAATTGGCCTACAATGGTAAAAAATTTTGATTTTACATTTTTTTTGGGGAATTTCATATAAAAAAAAAATGTGAAAAATATTGTTATTTTTGCAAAACTGACGCTCTTTTTTTGTTTATAGCGCATGATCAAAAAAAAAAAAATCGCACAGGTGATCAAATACTACCAAAAGAAAGCTCTGTGGGGAAAAAAAGGACGTCAATTTAATTGGGTACAGCGTCGCACGACCGTGCAATTGTCCGTTAAAGTCACGCAGTGCCGAATCGCAAAATACCCCCTGGTGAGGAAGGGGGTAAAATCTTCCGGGGCTTAAGTGGTTAAAGGTTGTATGTTTTTTTTTTTCTGGTTGAGCTCCATGGTACCTGGTTGGCTACGTTGAGCCTTTGGGGAGTTGCGTTCTTCTTTGCGTTGTCTTCCCACCCCCCATAAAAATACTGTTTTGCCAATGGTCTAAAGAAGATATGAAGCTGCGCCTGTCGAACGATAGAGAGAATTGGATTTTTGTACTTACCGTAAAAGTTCGACAGACATAGCACCCACCCCTCTTCTTCTAAGTGAATGGGGTTTTTCATCTTCTAAACACTGCTTGCATGGAAACTAGATGCTGTAGCAGAGTGTGTGGGGTTATGCCTGCAGGGACAGCCTCCTTAGACGTGGTAAAGCTTTTTCTTGGCTAGTGTCCTATTTCTGATGGGAGGAGCATAACCCAATTTCAGAAGATATGGAGCCGCGTCTGTCGATGAACTTCAGAGAAAAGGATTTTATCCTTTTTATTCCCGTTTTCCTCTATTGTTCATTGATGTACACACAGCTCCTGATCTTCTTGACCACTGGGATGTCCCAAAGCAGTGTCAAACATGAGGGGTTGGAACAGCAAGAAAAAAAAAAACTCCCAAGGCTAAAAAACCATAGCCAACAAGGTAACAGGAGCTCAACCAAAACTGGAGCCCACCTGAAAAACATTACATCCCCAAAGAGAGAATGAGCCCCCTAAACAGCAGCCTGCAAAGCCTTGCGGCCAAAAGAAGCATCTGCAGATGCCAACACACCCATTTCATAAAATTTTATGAAAGTGTGAACAGATGGCCAAGTAGCCACCTTGCACACCTGCGTTACTGATGCCTGATGGACAAAAGACCCAAGAAGCACTGAGCACCTGTGTAAAGTGCGCCTTCACAGGGAAAGGAGGAACCTTTAATTGAATAAGCCTGAGTCGCCGTCTGTCTGATCCATCTTGAAATGGTCGCAGACAAAGCAGATAGTCCTTTTCGAGGGCCCATCCATAAGCACAAATATTGAGTTTGACTTCCTAAAAGACTCCATAGCTGCCAGGTACACCCGAATAGCCCAAACCACCACATCCAGGCAATGCAATGCAATTTCCTTAGGATGTTTTGGCCTGGGACACAGAAAAGGGAACACAATGTCCTCATTCAAATGGAAATCAGAGACCTCCTTTGAAAGGAGCGACAGACAGGGATGAAGAACTAGCTGATCTTTGTGGACCATCAAGACAACGCCGCCAATTCCGACACCATGCGCACAGAGGTGATAGCCACCAAAAAGGCCACCTTCTGGGATAGCATAAGCAGGGGAATCTCCTGAATTTTTTCAAATGGAGGCTTTGGTAGAGCTGAAAGCACTAAGTTGAGATCCCAAGGCGGTAGTGGGGACTGGCATCAGTGGGGTCAAATGTCGAACCCCCCCTGAAAAAGTATGCACCGGGGACTGCATGGCCAGGGGTCGTTGATAGAAGATCGCCAAGGCCGACACCTTACCCTTAATGGTACTCAAGGCCAATTTCTGCTCAACCCCCCCCCCCGTTGAAAAAAGGTCAAGACCTGAGCCACCGAAAAAGAGCGAGGGTAAACAGCAAGCGACTGACACCACGAAACAAACGCTTTCCACGTACGATGGTAGATCTTACTAGAAGTAGCCTTCCTAGCCTTCAGTAGTGTGGAAATCACCAACCCAGACAAACTCTATCCTTCAGCACCTGGCTTTCAACAGCAAAGCCGTCAAAGTCAGCGACTGTAAAGGCCCGTACACACGTACCGATCGTCGTCATACAAACATCGGCGGACGAAAGATCTGCCGATTGTACGCTTGTTAGTATGGTGCCTCCGACAGCTGTCTGCGCACATTCTGCGGACAAGAGTCTTTCTTGCAAACATAAAAATTTTTGTATGCCGACACCAGAACGGACGATTGTTCGCCAGTCAGTACAGAAATCAGCCGACAGACCGCAGATTTGCAAGACTGGGCATGCTCAGAAAAGAAAAAACACAGGGAAAGTTAACCATTACATGACATCACTTCTGCAGTCAGCTGAAGTCGGCGGACAAAATTCTTGTGCTGTCTTTGCACTTTTCAACAGACATAGACATCCCGGGGAGAAAAGACGAACGTTTGTATGACGAAGATCGGTACGTGTGTACGGGGCTTAAAGGAGGATGGATGATTGGCCCTTAGGACAGCAGATCCTCCCTGAGAGGCAGTCTCCAAGGGGTGTCAGCGACCAGCCGCATCAGGTCAGTGTACCAAGACCGGCGAGACCGATCCGGGGCCACTAGAATGATCGGAATACCTTCTGCCTCGATCCTGCGCAATCGTCTGGGCAGAAGCTTGAGTGAAGTGAAAGCGTAAATCAGATGATACCGGCCACAGGAGGCCACCAGTGCGTCTGTGGCATCTGCTAACTTATCTTGTGACTGTACCACAGGTCCAACGCCTGCCGACTGAGATAATCCGCCTGCCAATTTTCCACCCCTGGAATGTGTATGGCGGAGAGGGCCGGAACAAAACCTCCTGCCCACCGAAGAATGGCGGCTACCTCTAGAGCTGCCAATACACTTCCACCCTGGTGATCGACTTAAGCCACGACCATGGCATTGTCCAACTGGATTTGCACCGGACACCCCTGAAGGCAATCTGTCCAGTGATTCAGGCACAGCCTGATTGGAAGAATCCAGACTCCCGATCAATGTCCTGGAAATCGGAGCAGTGTCCAAGCTCCCTGAGCAGAGTGCCGATCCAGGGCACCTCCCCACCCGGACAGACTGGCATCCGTGGTGACCAAATACAGTGGTCACCAGGAGAAGATATTTGCCCTGGCGAAGAGCTGGAGAGCGAAGACACCAGATCAGAGACATTTTTATTTTTTGGTTCAGCCGGATCCTCTTATCCAGAGACTTCGGACACTTGTCCCATTTGGCCAAGATCTCCCTTTGCAGGGACCTCGTATAGAACTGTGCAAACGGGACCTCCTCGAAGGAAGAAACCATTAGGCCCAGCACCCTCATGCAAGTCCAGAGGGAAGACCACCTGCTCGACAGCATGCAATTTCTGGAGTTTGTCCAGAGGAAGGAATACTCTGGCTAGAGCCGAGTCCAGAGTCCGACCCAGATAGTCCAGTTTCATGGAAGGAACCAGAGCAGACTTAGAGGAAGTTCAGCTGGCTTCTGAATTTTCCGAAGTCTGTATAGTGATGTCCACGTTGTCCATCAGAGCAGTAGGAGACTCTGCTTGCAAGAGAAGGTCATCCAGCACTGCAATTCCTCACTGCCGTAACAACGCCAACACCTTTGTGAAGACCCGAGGCTTGACCAAAGGGTAATGCCACAAACTGATAATGCTCCTCTCCCACAGCAAAGTGGAGGAAGCATTGGTGACAGACACATATTGGAATGTGTAAATGTCCTTGATTTCAATAGAGGCAAGGAAATCCACCTGATGCAAGGATGCCACCACCGTATGAACAGACTCCATTCTAAACTTCTGTACCCGCACAAAGTAGTTCAGGGCCTTGAGATCCAGAATTGGACGCACCTTGCCTTCTTTCTTCTGAACATTTTCAGGGGTTTTATTCAAACCCGTTCACATTCCTGGAGTTGGAAAAATTACCCCTTGAAGTAACCGGTCCTGCACCGCCGCAAACAGGGCATGCAATTGGTCCAGTGACAGACGCACATTGGAAGGAAAGAACCTCTCCGGAGGGTAAAAACGAAACTCCATCTTGTACCTGGATTGTATTCACCTCGTGGACCCACTTGTCTTGCACCAAGGAGATCCAGGGGTCCGGAAACCAGCGAAGATGCCCCCCTCCCCAGGCAAGGGTGAGGGTGCACCTTCATGCAGAAGGAGCCTTGTCTGCGGGTCTGGAGAACCCCGCTTTGGACTGGCCAGACCAAGTTTGCTTGGGTCCTCCCAAAGATGCCTTGAAAGGTTTTGAACCCTTGTCAGCAGACCCCGAGGGTCAAAAAAAAAAAAAAAAAAATCCTGCGACGAGGTTCCTTACCCTTACTAGCATGCGGATGAAAGGTGCTCTCCCCCCCCCCCCCCTTGTGAGACTCTTAACCACTTGCCGACTGCCTAACGCCGATCTACGTCGGCAGTCAGCCCCTCACAGTCGCTCGCTTGTGAGGGTCTAGGTAGCGAGCGCGCGCTCCCGCGTGGTCACGGACCCCCCCCCCCCGCGCGTGTGACCGACGGACCCGATGTCCGCCGGTCACTCGGCGATCGGCGGGGGAGAGCGAGAAAGTCAGGCGGCTTGTGTAGCCACCTGTCATTCTCCTCGGTGTAAAAACACTGATCACACGGATCTACTATGTAGATCCGTTGATCAGTGTCCTTACAGCTCAAGCCACAGCCAATCACAGTAGAAAGCACGCCCCTAGGGACACACACAGCCCCTCCCTCCCAAATAAAGTTAACCCCTTCACTACCAGTGTATTTTTACAGTAACAGTGCATATGTATAGCACTGATTACTGTAGAAATGTCACTGGTAACCCCAAAAGTGTCAAAAAATGTCAGTCAAGGGTCCGATCTGTCCGCCCCAATGTCGCAGTACCGCAAAAAAAAAAAAATCGCAGATCGCCGCCATTACGCGTTAAAAAAAAAAACAACAAAAATGACAAAAATCTTTCCCTTTGTTAGTAAACGCAATAACTTTTGCGCAAACCAATCAAAATACGCTTTTTGCGATTTTTTTTTTACCAAACATAGGTAGCATAAAACAAATTGGCCGAAAATGTTAAAAAATTTTGATTTTTACATTTTTTTTGGGGGGAATTTCATATAAAAAAATGTGAAAAATATTGCTATTTTTGCAAAATTGACGCTTTTTTTTGTTTATAGCGCGTGATCAAATCGCACAGGTGATCAAATCCCACCAAAAGAAAGCTCTGTTTGTGAGAAAAAAAGGACGCCAAATTTGTTTAGGTACAGCGTCGCACGACCGCGCAATTGTCCGTTAAAGTCATGCAGTGCCGAATCGCAAAATACCCCCTGGTCGGAATGGGGGTAAAATCTTCCGGGGCTTAAGTGGTTAATGATGTCATCCAGGGTAGCTCCAAACAGGCGATCTCCTTGAAAAAGAAGATCAGTTAAGACTTTTTTTTTTTTTTTTTTTATAGAGGTCTGGTCCGCAGACCTACATTTGAGCCACAAAACAAGCCTAAGGACCAATGCCGAAACAGACAGTCTAGAAATCAGGGGAGGCGCATCCAAAGAGGCATCACAGATAAACTGCAGACCCTGGACTAACTGGTCCGCCGGCTCCACAAAGGCAGGGGGAGCTGCTCACCCTCCAGGTCACTGCGTAAAAGCTTCGCCCACTCGGCCAGAGTTTGTGACACCAGGGCAATGGTGAAAACCGGTCTAAGTGGCAAGCCGGCCACAGCTTCAACCTGGAAACTGGGTGATCCACCACCGGTGGAACAGGCCCCTTCTTTAAAGAGGAACCACAAAGGAACTTTTTTCGATGTTCCCACTCTTTTACGACAATTCTGTCAAAATAGCAAGCAAACGGAAACACCTTCGCCGCTCTAGACGGCTTGTAAGTGCCAAACAGAACCAGTGCCTCCGCCGCAGCTTTAGCTGCGTCCTCCATTTTTAAAGTCTCACACACAGACACAATAAGTGAGTCCACCAGCGCCTTTTCGTGCGCAGCTACAGGAGTGGAGGAATCATCCTCACTATCTGAAAAACTCAGGGAGCGAGACCCCCAGACCCCTCAGGGCGGGCCCTGTCTGTGGCGGCCAGATCAGATTCAGAATCTGAGGATACAAATGAAGCGGAAGGTGGAGGGTGCTTTTCACTACCCTGCCGCTCAAAAGCCACTTTGACCTGGGACACAAGGACTCCAGGACTGCCGTCAGTGCATTAATGGATGTTTGGAACCCGGAGGGCCCCGCAGGCTCTGAGATGGGGTCAGGTGGGGAAATATGCTCCAAGGACTCCATGAGGAATAAGGGTACCCCACAAAAGTGCAAAAAAGACACTGCTAAGGGACACCCCTCATCGCGCTGGTAACGCCACCTGGTCACCAGCCACAGAGCACCACTGATCCTGCAGCAGAGAGAGGGACAGGACCCCACCAGGCAGTCACCAGCTGCACCAGAATCAAAGCACTGCACGTGTGGGGTCCAGGAAGGAAAGATGCAGGAGTCAGCACCAGGAGATAAGGAGGGGGTCCCACAGCTAAAATGGATGCCCAGAAGGCTCCACAGTAATGGCTGCCATTCAATGCCGGACTAATGCAAATGGCCGCTGTGGCTACACAAACACGGCCACCAGCCTATGCAGAAAATAAGCTACAACAAAATGGCAGCCCCATGCGGCTCCTAGGAGGGATCCCTGAGCCCAGGCAAGCCCCCCCCCCACCACCAGGTACAGCCGATCGCTGGCGGCGTGCCCCCAGCGCCAATATAGCACCCAGCCCCAGGACTTAGCCAGACCACCATACAACCCCAGTATAGATGGAGGGAGGAATTAATGACACACCGGACCATCAGACTCAAGGGGGACATAATGGGAAGGAGGGGAACCCGGGGGTCCGACCATCCCAGGGAGGGGCCCGTGTCTACCCCAAAACTCTCCAGGGGGGATAGCTACTCACCATACCAGGAACCAGGCGGGCACCGCTCCAGACAGAACCTCCTCACCAACTAAATGGGGGGCTGTTGGCCAGGAGGAACGCTGTGACGCAGGCCGAGACCCGGTCATATGCGACCTCGCGAGGAGTTTACCTCGCTGGCCAGCCCCCCGTCCAGTGGGGCTATGTCACGGGCGACCTAGCATGGAGCTGAGATCTGCACACGCTCGCTGGCAAGACTGGGGTGACCATTGGATCTAGATTATTCTGCCAGTCGCTGTCAGTTGATTGTAGATCTCACAGGGAAAAACCAGGAGAATCTAAAAAGAAATAATTGCCAGGACCAGAGATTCCAGCATGGAACTAGGTCCTTATTCCGGTATAGGCAGGAAAAAAAACTTAGTATCTATAGCAGAGAGAGGGAGTATACCTCCTGGTAATGCCTATAGGCGTAGCCAAGTTCTTTTTCTGCCTTGTGTCCTACTCCTGTAGGGGGGGCAGTATAACCCAATGGTCAAGAAGATCAGAAGCTGTGTCCGTCAATGAACAAAAGAGAAAATTGCTTTTGAAGGACCAATGCGCAAGTACAGTGTGACATCAAATATTGCAACGACCAGAATTTTATTCTCTAGGGTTTCTGCTGAAACAAAATAAATAAAAATGGATTTTTGTAAAATCTTACCGTAAAATCCTTTTCTCTTAAGCTCATTGACAGACGTAGTCCTCCTTGATTAATATCAACTCGGGTTATACTGCCCTCTACAGGAGTAGGACTAGACAGGAAAGAAAACGTTCTGGCCACACCCTAGGGGCAGTCCCAGAGGGTATATCCTCTCACTTCCTGCTACAGCAAATCAGTTATGTCACAAAGCAGTGTTTAGAGAATTTAACCCAACCCAACAACAGAGGGGCGGGTACTACGTCTGTCAATGAGCTTAAGAGAAAAGGATTTTACGGTAAGATTTTACAAAAATCCATTTTTCTCTGTCGCTCATTGACAGACGTAGTCCTCCTTGATTAATATCAACTCGGGACGTCCCAAAGCAGTACCACAAATGAGGGGTGGGAAAATGGAAATCAAAATCCAATCTAGAAGGCCCAACCGGTGCCAACTAGAAGTTTAAAAGGCTCATCAATCAAAAGATGAGACTCAACAGAAATTCCAACGGAAAAAAACCCTCGAGGTAGACCGCCGGTCTCCTCAAATTGCGGTCTGCAAAACCTTGCGGCCAAATGAGGCATCCACCGATGCCATCACATCAACTTTATAAAACCTTGTAAAGGTATGCACCGACTACTAGGTAGCCGCCTTGCACACCTGGACCACTGACGCCTGATGGCAGTAGGCCCAGGAAGTACTGAGCGCTCGAGTGGAGTGCGCCTTAACAGGGAACGGAGGATTCCGACCCTTAATAGAATAAGCCCGTACCACCGTCTGTCTAATCCATCTGGAGATAGTCGCGGCAGATGCAGGCAACCCCTTTCTGGGGCCATCCGTGATCACAAAAAGTGAATCCGTCTTACGGAATGATTCCGTAGTCTTCAGGTATACCCTGATTGCCCGCACCACATCCAAGGAATGCAACGCACATTCCCGAGGATGACTGGGCTTAGGACACAAGGAAGGTAGCACAATATCTTCATTCAGATGAAAGTCTGAAAACCACCTTAGGGAAAAAAAAGATGACTTCGGATGAAGAACTACCTTATCCCTATGAATCCCCAGATCTGGGGAACGACAAGATAATGCAGCCAGTTCTGACACCCTGCGTGCAGAAGTGATAGCCACCAAGAAGGCCACCTTCTGGGATAATGTAAGCAAGGGAATCTCCCTGATATTTTCAAAGGGAGGTTTCTGAAGAACCGACAACACCAAATTAAGATCCCAGGGTGGTAAGGGCGCGCGCACTGGCGAAGCCAAGTGCTGCACCTCCTGGATGAAATTCCGCACCAAGGAATGAGTAGCCAGAGGCTTCTGGAAGAAGATTGCTAACGCTGAAACCTGACCCTTGATAGTGCTCAAGGATAGTTTCTGCTCAACCCCCTTTTGCAGAAAAAAACAAGATTCGGGTCACCGAATAGGTACGTGGGGGAAAACTCCTACGATTCACACCACGCAATGTAAGCCTTCCATGTGCGATAATAGACTTTGCTGGAAGTCGCTTTTCTTGCTTTAATTAGAGTAGGAATAACTGAAGCTGACAATTCCTTGTCCTTAAGTACCTGGGTCTCAATGGCCAGGCCGTTAAAGCCAGCGACTGTAAAGCACGATGGAAGATCGGTCCTTGAGACCGCAGATCCTCCCTGAGAAGAAGTCTCCAAGGAGCGTCCGCGACTAGTCTTGCCCAAGTCGGCGTACCCGGCTTGACGAGGCTAGCCCGGAATACCGGGATAACTGGAGTTCCCTCCACCTCTATCCTGCGGAGAAATCTCAGCAGTAACTTGAGAAGGGGGAAGACATACAGTAGCTGATACTTCCCCTACGGGGCGCTCAGCGCGTCTGCTGCGTCCGCTAGAGGATCGCGGGCGCGAGCCCTGTTGAGCCAACCTGCCAACAGATCCATCTCCGGGGTGCCCCAATGAAGGGACAGCTGGTGAAATACCTCTGGATGAAGAGACCATTCCTCTTGATCCAGAATCTGACGGCTGAAATAATCTGCCTGTTCACCCCCGTGATAAATATCGCGGAGAGAACTGGAACAACTGTTCCCCCAATAGGAATGTTGGCCACTTCTATGGCCTCCAGGGCACTCTTGGTGCCCCTTGGTGATCGACATAAGTCATGACCGAGGCATAGTCCGATTGGATCCAAACCGGGCTGCCCTGGAGCTGCTCGGTCCAGTAAATCAGACAAAGTCTGATAGCTCCCAGTTCCAACACATTTATCGGTAACCTGGAATTTATCAGAAGAAATGACTTCCCCTGGCTAAGCATCGGAGACCGAAGCCACCAGACCAGAGCCTCCCTGGTCCGCTCACTCAATCGGATCCGATTGTCCAGGGAATCGGGATTCCGATTCCATATGAGAAGAATCTCCTCTTTGGAGAATTCGGGTATGAGACTGGGCAAACGGTACTGCCTCTAAAGAGGCGACCATCAATCCCAGCCAGTTGACGGACAGCAACATCCGAATCATTGACTGAATCTTCTGGAGTTTCTCCGCATGGAGAAACACTCTTGCCAAGGATGTATCCAAAATTAGGCCCAGATAGTTCAGTCTCCTGGTGGGAACCAGGGATGATCTTTGGGAAAAGCAACAAAAACGCTGATGTCCTGCGAAGATGGGGATATGAAGATAGGCATCCTAAATGTCTATGGACGCCAGGAAATCCCCCTGATGCAGGGAGGCCACCACTGTATGGATGGACTCCATCTCTTCCAAGACCAGAATTGGACGCACCTAGCCCTTTTTCCTGGGCATTGTGAACAGGTTCGACTAGAACACCTCCAAGGAATGGGAACTACCACTGCTTGTTGCATCAAGCTGTCCCCCGCAAAGCTTTTTAAGCGACCTGGGGATGTAGAATATTGGAAGGGAAGAATCGCACCGGTGGAAGTGATCGAAACTCGATCTTGTATCCCGACCATATGACCTTGCGAACCCCTTTATCCGGGATTCTGGAAAGCCCTGAATCCGGTGAAGACGTCCCCCCACCCTAGAGATGGGTGGGGCCCATTCTGTCAATCCAACGGGATAACAGTGGCTTTATTTAGTCTGGAAATCGGTGAGTCCACTATTGGTGGTACCGTCCATCTTTGTAATGAGGGATTCCTCAAAATGATAGCGCCTAGCAATGCGTTTGGAAATAGCAGGGCTCATTTACGGACGACCCTATTTGGGCAAAGGAAACCCTTCACCATTTTGGTAGGCTTGCTAGTACCAAAAAAGGAATATGAGTCTCAGCTACCTCTGCCGGTGTAACCTCAAGATTTAAGGTTTCCCAGACAGACACAACTAGTGCTTCCACCAACGCTTCTTGTGCTAAGGCGGAGGCAGAAGCGTCCTCCTCACTGTCTGAGGAGACCGTACCTGAGACAACAACCCCAGAAAAGGGGCTGCAATGACCAGCTCAGAATCCGTATCTGAAGTATCAGATGACATAGGGGTAGGCGGGGGTCGCTCTTCTTGACCCCCGTCCCTGACAGGCTACCTCCACCCGGGATACCAAAGACTCCAAAACTGCTGATAATGCATCATCACAAATGGGGTACTGGAGGGTCCTGCGGCCACCCCGAGGGGATCAGGTGGGGATACATGTGTGGCAGGGTTCATGTAACAAGACACTTGCCAGCAAACACAAAAAAATTAATTGCAAGAAAAAAAACATTTTTTTTTTTTTAAACTTAGTCCCCCAGCGCAATAGCGCCCCTCAGTCTACCTGCTTGGACCCCTCAGAAAGAGAGAGAGAGAGACCCCAAGGCTCACCTGATGCACAGAAGTTTCTTATCAACTTGCTTCCAGCACTGTCTGTTACAGACAGGAAGTCTTTGGCTTGCTTTCCCTGGGACAAGGAGGCGGCTCCGCCCCTTTACACGCCTTCCGGCACCTCCCAATTACTCCACGAGGTGTTTGGTCACCTCAAACATGGCCACCCCCATGCTGGAGACACGAGGCTACGCAAATATGGCGGCCTTGTGCGATCTGCAAGAAAAAATGGCGGCGGTCTGTATAGGATAGCGGCGGCTTGCAAACTAGCAGCGGCCTGCGGGAGGTGCGCATTCGGCCTGTGCGGCCTACGGGAATGCCTCGGCCTGCGGGAGGCTGTGCGGCCTGTGGAAGTGACCGGCTTTCTGGAGGGATAGCGATCTATGGCTGCAGTACTCAGGCATAGGCATCGGCCTGTGTACACACTATGACAGGTAGGATACCTCTATCTTCATGGTAATGCCTTTTAGTAGTCTGCCACTGACTTCAGTCACCCTTACAGTCATATAGTGACTTTAGATCGTCAGCTCCCAAACCAAGCCTCCTGGTTTCTATTCACAAAATCACACTCAAAATTGGGGGATCTGTGACCTGTTATAGGATAGAGGGGAGACCCAGAAACTGAGTGTCCGACCATCCCAGAGAGGGGCCCGCGTCCACCAACAAACCCGACAGGGGGAGAGGGGGAAAATTCTACTCACCATACCGGAACCAGGCAGGCGCCAACTCCTGACAGAACCCCTCTCCACCGGGGTGGGGCGGTCGACCAATACGGACGCCGTGACTCTGCTGGTCATTGGCGTCCAGGCGAGACGTTTAACTCGCAGGGTCAGTCCCCGTCCAGTGGGACTATGTCGCGGCCAACCCAGCGCGGAGCTATGGCCTGCACGCGCTCGTAGGCTGAACTGGGGGTGACCACTGGATCTCAACATCCAGCCCGTCGCCCAGTTTCAGCGTACTTGCTTGAAGATCTCACAGGAACACTGGAGGAAAAAAAGCTGTCTAAAAAAAATCCTGCCAGGACCGAAGATCCTAGCAAGGAATCTAGGTCCTTACTCCTAACTAGACAGAAAAAACGGAATTTTTGTAAAATCTTACCTGTAAAATTCCTTTCTCTGAGTCCTCCGACAGTCGCCGCCTCTTCATATTCGTCACATATGGGGTATTAGACTTTGCTCCGAAGGAGTAGCTAGGCAACAGAATATGTTAACAATAAAGCTTTAACATATCCCACCCTCAAGGGGTGGTCCCCTCAGTCAATACCCTCCTACTTCCTGCAACCATATCTCAGTTTTAGTGGAATAGCAGTAGAGTATACATTCAAACCCCAAAAGAGGGGCGGGGGCGGCGACTGTCGGAGGACTCAGAGAAAGGAATTTTACAGGTAAGATTTTACAAAAATTCCGTTTTCTCTTACGTCCTCCGACAGTCGCCGCCTCTTCATATTCGTCACATATGGGGACGTCCCAAAGCAGTGCAAACATGAGGGGTGGGAAACGCATCCGCGCCGAAAGGCAACGCAGTCTCCACATCAAAGAAAGGAACCTTACCAAAGGAAGGAAACCAGCTGGGCAACAGCAAAAATAAGTGCTCAACAGGAGCAACAACCCAGGAAAAGACAAAAAACCCAGGGGATACAAAAAACTATCCCAACAGCCAGGAGTCCCCACAAGGGACCCTAGGGAACAGCCGCACTAAGAACCTTGCGGCCAAAGGAAGCATCCGCCGATGCCTGAACATCTACTTTGTAGAATTTTGTGAAAGTGTGCACGGTCGACCAAGTCGCCGCCTTACACACCTGGGCTACAGAAGCCCCATGACGGCAGGCCCAAGACGTACTCAGAGATCTAGTAGAGTGCGCCTTCACAGGCACAGGGGGAACCTTCCCCTGCAAGGCATAGGCCTGTTCAATGGTCTGCCTGATCCATTTGGCGATGGTAGAGGCCGAAGCCGCCATGCCCTTCCGAGGACCCTCTGGAAGAACAAACAAGGAGTCCGTCTTACGAAAAGACTCAGTCGATTTAAGGTAAACCCTTATCGCCCGAACAACATCCAGAGAGTGCAATCTCATCTCCTTTGGATGTTTAGGCTTCGTGCACAACGAAGGCAAAACAATATCCTCGTTAAGATGGAATTCCGAAACTCGTTTCGGCAGAAAAGAAGGATTAGGTCGCAAGACCACCTTATCCAAATGAACAACCAGGTACGGAGACTTGCAGGACAAAGCCGCCAGTTCCGACACTCTGCGAGCCGAAGTGATCGCCACCAAAAAGGCGACCTTTTTGGACAACATAGACAACGAGATCTCCCTGATCTGTTCAAAAGGAGCACGTTGTAACACAGATAGAACGAGATTCAAGTCCCAAGGGGGCAAAGGATCCCTCCTAGGAGGAACCAGATGCCGCACACCCTGAATAAAGGTGCCAACCAAGGAGTTGGAAGCCACGGGACGTTGAAACAGAACGGCCAGCGCAGACACCTGACCCTTTATCGTAGCCAGCGCCAAACGCTGATCAACACCCGTCTGAAGGAAAGACAGCACACGGGAAACCGAGTACGTGCGGGGTGAAAACCCCCTGGACTCACACCAGGCAAAATATGCCTTCCAAGTACGGTAATAAACCTTCCCCGAGGAAGACTTCCTCGCGTTGATCAAAGTATGAACGACCTCTGGAGAGAGACCCTTCTCCTTCAGGACCTCGGTCTCAACAGCCAGGCCGTCAAAGCCAGCGACTGTAAAGCAGGATGGTAAATCGGTCCTTGAGACAGTAGATCGTCTCGAAGAGGCAGACGCCAAGGGGCGTCGACCGCCAGATTCACGAGGTCTGCGTACCAGGACCGGCGAGGCCAGTCCGGTGCCACAAGAATCACCGTGCTGCGTTCCGAGTGTAACCTGCGAAGGAACCTGGACAGCAACTGAATCGGTGGAAACGCGTACATCAGCCTGTACTGATGCCACGGGGCCACTAACGCGTCCGACGCGTCTGCCCGAGGGTCGCGCGTCCTTGCCACGAACCTCTTCACCTTGTAGTTGAGGCGAGACGCGAACAGGTCCACATCTGGAAGACCCCACTTCGCGCACAACATCTGGAAGACAGCCGGGTGGAGAGACCATTCCCCCTGATCCAGGGTCTGGCGACTCAGATAGTCCGCCTGCCAGTTCTCCACTCCCGGAATGTGAACCGCCGTTATCGCCGGGACATGAGTCTCGGCCCAAGATAGAATGTCGGCCACTTCTCGAGCCGCTCGGGCACTCCTGGTGCCCCCTTGGTGGTTGATGTAGGCCACCGCCGTGGCATTGTCCGTCTGCACCCGAACCGGGCAGCCCTGCAGCCGGTCCTTCCAGCGATGAAGACAGAGCCGTATCGCACGCAATTCCAGAATGTTGATCGGGAGGGAAGACTCCCCCTCCGACCAGGTCCCCTGGGCGGACAGAACGCCCAGAACACCACCCCAGCCCGACAGGCTGGCATCCGTGGTGATTACCGTCCACGAGATCGGACGAAACGACTTGCCCCCGGACACCAACGGGGACTGGAGCCACCACAGAAGGTTTTCCCTGGTGCGATGACTCAACGAGATCTGAAGATCCGGAGATTGAGGTCGCCCGTCCCACCTGGACAGGATCTCCGCTTGGAGACCCCGCGTGTGAAACTGCGCGAAAGGAATCGCCTCGAAGGCCGAGACCATCAATCCCAGACATCTCATACACGTCCGCAGAGACGAGTGTGGAACGTCCCTGAGGGACCTGACTTCCTCCTGAAGAGTCCTGAGTTTGTCTTCCGGCAGGAAGACCTTCGCCTGCACCGAGTCCAGTATCATTCCCAGATAGGGGAGACGAACCGACGGACTCAGTGTCGACTTTGGAACATTTATCGTCCAACCAAACTCCTGCAGAGTTTGCATTGTGACAGACAGGTCCTCCTCCAGACCCTGTCTGGTCGCAGACCGAACCAGAATGTCGTCCAGATACCCCAGGACAGAAATGCCCTGGGCCCTCAATAATGCCAGAACCGGTGCAAGCACCTTGGTGAAGACCCGCGGAGCCGAGGCGAGACCAAAGGGCAACGCCACGAACTGGTAGTGATCCTCCGCAATGGCAAATCGAAGGTATCTCTGATGACCCTCGAATATGGGGATGTGAAGGTACGCATCCTTCAAATCGATGGAGGCCATGAATTCCCCCGGAACGAGGACAGCCACCACCGAGCGCAGGGATTCCATGCGGAACTTGCGAACCCGCACAGAGCGGTTCAGAGCCTTCAAGTCCAGAATCGGACGAACCTTGCCCTTCTTCCTGGGCACGGTGAACAGATTGGAATAAAACCCCCCGAAATCTGTCCCGATGAGGCACAAGGTAACGCCACAAACTGGTAGTGGTCCTCTGCGATAGCAAACCGAAGGTACCGCTGATGACCCTCGAAAATGAGGACGTGCAGGTACGCGTCCTTCAGATCTATCGAAGCCAGGAATTCTCCTGGACTCAAGGAGGCCACCACCGAACGGAGAGACTCCATTCGAAACTTCCAAACACGCACGAAGCGGTTCAGTGCTTTCAGGTCCAGAATAGGACGCACCTTGCCCTCCTTCCTGGGCACGGTGAACAGATTGGAATAAAACCCCCGA
The DNA here is from genome assembly GCF_965119305.1 of Pelophylax lessonae. Lineage (NCBI taxonomy): Eukaryota > Metazoa > Chordata > Amphibia > Anura > Ranidae > Pelophylax > Pelophylax lessonae. The sequence goes on from NC_138771.1 coordinate 498,137,701, forward strand.
AATCTGTCCCGATGAGGCACCGGAACCACCACTCCCTGAGCCCTCAGGTCCCGCACCGCCAGGTGCAGATCCCGCAGGCGCTCTGGAGACAGTTGAAGATTTGAGGGAAAAAATCTGCTCTCCGGCCGAGAGAGAAACTCGATCTTGTAACCAGATCGAACGATTTCCAGAACCCATCTGTCCCGCACACGGGCCAACCAGGGCTGAAGAAAACCGAGCAAGCGTCCCCCCACCCCAAAACTGGGTGAGGGCGCCCCTTCAGGCCGAACTGTTATGGGCTGCAGGTCCGGATTGGCCGGACTTCTGTTTCCCAGACCAGGGCTTCTTCTGAGAGCCTTGGCCTTTGAACGGTTTGCCCTTGTAGTGCGGCCGAAAGGCACGAAAGGACCCCTGAGGGGGCCGAAAATTAGCATGCTTCTTCCCAGAAGCCCCCTTAGCCTTGGGGAAATGGGGCAAGAGAGTGCTCTTACCCCCGGTGATCCCCTTAATCAACACATCCAGGGACTCCCCCAAAAAGGCGAGACCCATCATAAGGCAGATTGGCTAAGGTCTTACGTGAAGATTGGTCCACCGACCAACATTTCAACCAAACCAGACGGCGAGACAACACCGCCACGCTGTGCACACGTGCAGCCAACGGAATCAGGTCCAGGTCCGCATCACACAGATACATGACACCCTGGTGGATCTGATCCACCATATCCAGGGTCGCCGCCGAGGCCGAATCGGCCACTAGGACGCGCCTAAGCATCTGCGTCCAACTTGCGATCGCCTGGGCCGCCATGAGAGAAGCAAACAGAGCCTTAAGCATAGAACCCGTAACAGAATAAGTATGACGGGCAAGAGACTCCAGTCTCCTATCCGTGGCATCACGGAAAACAGGGGAACCCTCTGCAGGGATCGCAGTGGCTTTGTTCAAAACCGCAATTGCATGATCCACTGGCGGAGGCACACACCACCGTTCATCAGTGGCAGGCGAGAAAGGATAACGCAGCTTGAATTTACTTGGTACCGCAAAAGGCTTGCGCAGATCGCGCCATTGATCCTTAACAGCGCGCTGAAAATCAGCATTGCAGGGAAAAACCTGCGGCGTCCTGCGTTTCCTCTGCGTCCCATAAGCCGCCAAGGCAGCGGGGGGACACACTTCGTCCTGCAAACGTAGCGTCTGCTTAATGGAAGCAATCAACTCATCCATGATTGCAAGCTCTTCAGGCGAGCCAGGGGGAGAATTATCAACCCCCTCAACTTCAGCCTCTACCTCAGACCCCACTAGATCAAGAGAGGAGCGGGACCCCGATAAGGAGGTCCCTGCCAGAACAGCCCCATCACCTTCACCCTCAGAATCAGAGGACAGAGCAACTCTGGGCCGTTTAGTAGATTGAGCAGCCACCAGCATTTGCACCTGGGCAGCAAGGCCAGCCACAATAGCGGCTAAATCCCCCCCTGGGGGGGAAACAGCGGTCCCCTGGCTTTCCACCAATACTGTAGGAAACTTGCCCTCCTGAGAATCCATTGCCCCTGTAATGCCAGACAACCAAGGGTTAACTGCCCCCTTTTAGCAAGCGCGGCAAGCGCAGCCCACCGCACCACACTCAGGCACAATGAGACCCCCACAGGGAATATACAAACTGAATACAGGCAATGGATAGCAAGAACAGAAGGATAAAACCTGAGGAGACCCCGCTGCTGCTGCTGCCTCGATCGGTGTTCCTGGAAAGAGGAAGTGATGCTGCCAGGGCGCTCTATGTAAGCCTATGGAGGCTACAAGAAAATGGCCACCGTGCATGTAAACCATGCGGCCGGAGCGGGCGTCGTTTGGCGCCGAAAACGCCGCTCCACAGTGCATAAAAACACACACATTACATCCCAATATAAGGATACATGTTAGATCGCCGCAGCGATCGCTGTATATGCCCAAACATGCCAAGAAAAAACATGCCCCACAGCACACAGCTTCTCACACTGCCCAGCCTGACACACACAGTGTCATACAGCTCCCCCCCCCCTTGCAGCCCACAGCATGCAGCCGAGAGATAGGGAGACAAGCAGTGTGATTAAAGGCAGGTTACACAGTCCCAGACTGAGACCCTCCCAGACAGACAGGTCCCCACATAAATACACTTACCTCACATGGCGTGGGGAACCCGCACAGGCAAACAAGCCGCTGCACATGAGGCAGGGAGAGTCGCAATTCAAGACGCACACAATGGAGGTTAAGAAACCGCACAGCGTCCGGTGAGGTAGCCACCTCACCAATCATCCCTGCACCGAACAGGGATGGGTCGTTCACTGTGCCAGGAGCGTTACCTGGCTGAACGCTCGATGGCAGACTGGGAAGCCACTGACCCACGACCTGCGACCAGGGGGATCAGCCCGAGACCCAGTCCGCATGATCCTCTTCGTCCGAAGAACTAACTAATGCTGACAAAAATAACAGCTAAGTAAAGATAGAGAGAAAACTCAAACAAAATATTAAAAAGAAGAAAGAGTCTGGGACAGAAAGTCCCAGCACAGAGAGAGCCAGCCACTCCTGACAAGCTAGACATTAAAACTGAGATATGGTTGCAGGAAGTAGGAGGGTATTGACTGAGGGGACCACCCCTTGAGGGTGGGATATGTTAAAGCTTTATTGTTAACATATTCTGTTGCCTAGCTACTCCTTCGGAGCAAAGTCTAATACCCCATATGTGACGAATATGAAGAGGCGGCGACTGTCGGAGGACGTAAGAGAAAAACTGATTTGCTGTAGCAGGAAGTGAGAGGATATACCCTCTGGGACTGCCCCTAGGGTGTGGCCAGAACGTTTTCTTTCCTGTTTAGTCCTACTCCTGTAGAGGGCAGTATAACCCGAGTTGATATTAATCAAGGAGGACTACGTCTGTCAATGAGCGACAGAGAAATAAATATTTTTATATATATATATATATATATAATGTTCTGGGGGTTCCTAGTAATTTTCTAGCAAAAAATACAAATTTTAACTTATAAGCAACAAGTGTCATAAAAAGACAGTCTAAGTTATTAAACCGCCCTCAATTGCAGACCGAAGTTCATTCCTTTGATCTAAAAGAACCAAAATGATACAATTTTTAAAATCCAAAACTGGACAAATACTGTCCTTTTAAACAGTAAAGAGATTGGAATAGAAGCTCCTAAAATTATTGGAGGGTGGAACTGGGGCTTACTTCCTGCTATAGAACTGAATGGCAAGTTGTAAGTGGGCTATACATTTGGGAGAGGCACAGAATGGAAGGGGGGTGCGGGAAGCAATCTGACAGGATTGGAATTCTGTCTTGTAGCTGCAGGAGACAGATAACCTCCAGAACCTATTTATCTGAGACATGGAAACGCCAGAAGTTTATATACAAAAAATTAGAAACTGGGAATGGCTGTATCTTTTTTAAACTGTTGTGTTTTCACCTTCCCTGGATTAAATATTGGGTTGTAGGCACAATATTTAATCCAGAGGAGGAGAAAACACATAGTACAAAAAACCCCCCTCAAGGTTATGACACCTAGCTAGTAGCTCGCAAATAGCAAAGAACGTTTCCACCCACCTTGAGATGAAGTGGGGGTAATCACTTCACACAGACGAGGGCTTCTCTGAGGGCTTAGAAGTCATGGGCTGCCAGGGACGCTTAGATCCAGAGGAAGGGGATGGTTTGAAGGACTTCTCTTTGGCCATGAAAAAGGAGTTTGTGGGCTGAAAAGGGGAAACCAGACTACAGGTAGTGAAGACCTTGGACCGCCAATTCCACAGAAGTAGGGGACACTTGTTCAGAAACCAAACCCTAGCATAGAATCCTAGCCCATTTGTTTAAGGTCTGAGAGACTATGGCAGAGGCAATTACTGGTTTAAATAAAACTGTATTTAACTTCAAAACCAAAAATGTTATATATATATATATATATATATATATATATATATATATATATATATATACACATACATACATACACACATATACAAACATTATATATATATATATATATATACATACATACATACACACACACTAACACTGAATTGAAGCCAAACTCAAGCTTACACTTTATCCTAAAAGGAAAAAAACTGTTTGCTGTAACTGAATATAAAGGTTTGCATGAATAAAAGTTTATAATTTTATTAACCCCTGCCAGTTTTAACCACTTAAGCCCCGGAAGATTTTACCCCCTTCCTGACCAGGGCCTTTTTTGCGATTCGGCACTGCGTGACTTTAACCACTTTACCACCAGAGGATTTTGCTGTCTTCCGTCCAGGCCACTTTTTGCGATTCGGCGCTGTGCGACTTTAACTGACAATTGCGCGGTCGTGCGATGCCATACCCAAACGAAATTTACGTCCTTTTTTTCCCACAAACAGAGCTTTCTTTTGGTGGTATTTGATCACCTGTGCGATTTTTACTTTTTGCGCTATAAACAAAAAAAGAAAGTTTATTTTGAAAAAATAACAATATTTTTAACATTTTTTTATATGAAATTCCCCCCCAAAAAAATGTAAAAATCAAATTTTTTTTACATTTTTGGCCAATTTGTTTTCTGCTACCTATGTTTGGTAAAAAAAAAAAAAAAAATCGCAATAAGCGTATTTTGATTGGTTTGCGCAAAAGTTATTGTGTTTACTAACTAAGGGAAAGATTTCTGTCATTTTTGGTGTTTTTTTTTTTTAACGCGTAATGGCGGTGATCTGCGATTTTTTTTGCGGGACTGCGACATTGCGGCGGACAGATCGGACCCTTGACTGACATTTTTGGGGGTACCAGTGACATTACTGCAGTAATCAGTGCTATATATATGCACTGTTACTGTAAAAATGACACTGGCAGGGAAGGGGTCAATTTTATTGGAGAGGGAGGGGCTAATGTATGCCTGGTGCTTACTGACGTGTAGGGGGGGAGGTGACTTTGTGAGACAGGGACAGATCGGATGTCCAGCTATGCTGAACACTCCGATCTGTCACTCCCTGTCACTATGGAGATCCGCCCGCTCTGTTTACACAGGCGGGCCGGATCTCCTCACTCGATTCCCCGACGATCGGGGCAGAGCAGCGGCGATCGCCGCTGCTCCTCCCCTGGCCCGACTCCCGCTGTGAATGAAAACAGCGGGAGAGCGCCGCCTACAGGGGGAGGAGTCCAGCGACGTAGGTCTACGTCGCTGGACGGGATCGTGCCACTTTGCCGCAGTACGCTCAATGTGAGCGGTGGACAAGTGGTTAATGGACAATTGCGCGGTCATTCGACGCTGTACCTAAACAAATTTGACGTCCTTTTTTACCCACAGAGCTTTCTTTTTGTGGTATTTGATCACCTGTGCGATTTTTTGACCATGCGCTATAAACCAAAAAAGAGAGTCAATTTTGCAAAAATAACAATATTTTTCACATTTTTTTTATATGAAATTCCCCCCAAAATAAATGTAAAAATCAAAATTTTTTAACATTTTCAGCCAATTTGTTTTATGCTACATGTGTTTGGTAAAAAAAAAAAAAGAAAAAAAATTGCAAAAAGCGTATTTTGTTTGGTTTGCGCAAAAGTTATCGCGTTTACTAACAAAAGGAAAGATTGTCTTTTTTTTTTTTTTAACGAGTAATGGTGGCGATCTGTGATTTTTTTTTTTGTGGGACTGCGACATTGCGGCGGACAGATCGGACCCTTGACTGACATTTTTTACACTTTTGGGGGGTACCAGTGACATTACTGCAGTAATCTGTGCTATACATATGCACTGTTACTGTAATAATGACACTGGCAGGGAAGGAGTTAACTGTATTGGAGAGGGAGGGGTTAAGTGTGTCCTAGGGGCGTGTTTCTGTGATTGGCTGTGGCTACTGGTGTAAGAACAGATCAACGGTCCTACATAGTAGAACCATGTGATCTCCATTTTTAAACAGAGAATGACAGGCGGCTTGTTTAAATTAGCCGCCTGCCTTTCTCCCTTCACGGCGCACGATTGCGAGTGACCGGCGGACATCGGGTCCGCCGCTCACATGCACTGAGCCCGCTATTCACTTTGCCTGGCCGGGGCTGACCGCCGCAGTATATGTATTTGCGGCGGTCGGCAAGTGGTTAAATGGCTTGTCTCCATGTAATCTGATACATTCTGTTGGAGAGCGTGTGCTTTTGAAAATCAACAGACTTGCTGGCTGGATCACCAGATGAAAATGGAAGAAAGCCTGAAAAGGAAACTAAAACGACCATCACATTAAGATTTAATAAACCCAAAAACAGACACTTACACAGACAGGCTCCAGAAACTGTGTACATAGAACACAGTGCTCTCCACCTTCCTGTAAGATGGGGTGTCTAAAGGAGAAGGATTCTTCTGAGGGAATGACGATAGCCCTATTCAGCCTGGAAACTGGAGGGTATGCAACCAGGGGTAGACCACTTTTTGGCAAAAGGCTTCCTCAAAGGGACAGCACACTGAAAAATGTGTAGTTAGCATATAAATAACTTAGTTGGCCAGAAAAGGCTTGTAGATAAAATAGTCAAAGAAGAGGCATTACATTAACACTTTTGGAAGAATTTTTGCATTTTTGCATTCCATTAGGCATTTGGGAATCTGACACCTGGGATGTAGTGCATTCCATTTTCAAAGTTTCCCTGACCGCTATAATGAGATTTGAGACCAACTCCTAGCAAGCAATTTTTTCCCCCGGCAGCGCTTCCTCGTCAGAAGAGAGGGGAGGCGGAGTTTCCAGATAAGGAGAAGACTTTTCATTAGTTAGATGCTGGAGGTAGTGGACGCCTGCTGGTGGGTTTGCATAGCAGAGCCCACTCCATGCACAAAACAAACCCTTCTATTGCAGCAGGAAAAGTCACAGGTTAGGAGGACCCTGATGCTGCCTGACTTGCATAAGAGAGAGCAGAGGCCTCTAAGACTGGAGGACTCTGGCAGGCTAAGCAGTGTGGTTCGTCTGAGGAAAGTTTACCCTCTACACTACAGGAGGTACAAGTGGTAGGGAGATTCCTAACTTTTGAAACCTTGGGCGCTTTTTTGTTACCCGCCTATTACATCTCAGCTCAATTTGATGGCAGTGCTGGGGGGACTACCCAGATCTAGAATATCTGGCCCGTCACCCAGCACCACAGTTGATTTTGGAATTTGGTTCCTAGTGGGTAAAGATTTTACCTAAGAAAAGGGCAACACCCTGGGTGTGCTATTAGTTTAACTGCACCTAGTGCCCTGCTCCTGTAGGTGGCAGTGTCAAACCTATCCATCTGAAGAATGGCTGTGTCCTTCAAGGAATGAAAGGCAAATATTGTTGCTGTATTACTGTGACATCAGGAATGTGTTCATGTAGACTTGTAAAGTAATTGAAATGACCACAGATCTCACCACAAGCAGAGTCATACCACACATCAATTAACACCAACATAAAATAAGGCTTCCTTTATTAGTTTTAATATCAGTCTACAGAGGCGATAAAAAGAGAAAAGTGCAAATTTGTACAGAAAGATGCAGGACAAAAAAAAAAAAGTGCAAAACCGAAAATTCACAGCTCCAGGGAATCCCACAGTCTCATTTATTTCATTTTATGTTCATACAGTGTTAAATATCAGGGGGGGGGGGGGGGGAAATAATTGAATCCAGGAAAAAGACATCTGGGGAGGGAAGGTACAAGATGCAGAATAAATGTAAATACCTTGTAAAGAGTTCAGTAGCATTTATTATTTTATTGTGTCCACAGGAAGGAAGAAAGTAAATCAGTGAAAATAATGCAAAGCATGCACAACTTAAATGGGGAAAAAAGTTCTCAAACTTGACAAAGATATAAAATATGTAAAATAAATATTAATCTGCTGCCAAGTGTGCAAATCCCTTGTTGGAATTCCTCTGTCCTGCTTCCAGACACTACCCAAACCCTTTAACAACACTTGCCACACCCAACTTGCTCCAGATGGGATCATTCAGCCCACAGATTTCACAGCTACCCCGCAATGTCCCAATGCAAGGCAGGAGAAATCCAATATTTTTTTTACTAGTGGACACTTTCACTTTACTAACTCCATGGGACAAAAAGACTAGGTCCCTTAACTTTACCTTGCAGCTTTTTATGCAATCTACAGATTGAAAAAAGACAACCCAAATAGTTCTGCTACAGAAATACATCATTTATGCAAAGTCGATGAGTCATCTCCTAAAATCCTAAAATCAGGGTACAAGTGAGCCGGCCTTGTACATTTTTCGGACTTGCCATAAACTGACCTAAGAACTCTCACCTGTTAGGGATCTGAATAAAGTCAGCAGAAAAACAGCAAAAATTATGACGACTCTAAGGTGCCAGACTGACCAGCAGAGCAAAAACAGAACATTGCATCAAAGTAGATTTAAACCCATCGATTTAACGGTTTTAAAAAAGTTATATTCTCGGTGTGTCAGAATTGCTGTCACAGTTGCTTGTGCTCTCGAACAAACTGTTTAGCTATCAGATAGCTGGTGTCCTAACTGATCACATGCACAGCATTTTGGCAGTTGAAGATCAAACAGAGGCCAAGATGGCAGCTTCCTTTGCTGAAAAGGATAGGAGGGTTTATTTCCACTTTAAGCTTGTGTTCAAGAATAGAAGTTACAGCTTCCTTACTGGTTAAATATACTGTATCTATTACCCTACAGAACTAGCAGACACAAGACAGAAACTGCTGCTGTTTTCCATCTGAAGAGGAACGACTCTGCGCTGTAGGCCGTCTGATCACTTTGGTGTAAACTTGAAAACAACTGCAATGGGACAGAGTTAATACTGTTTGCAGGTTATATTTATATTGTTTCTAATTATTTGCTAATAGTGCCTTAGTGAGGCGAGGAATTAGCAGTTAGATTCTAGGATTCTCTCTTAAATACCTATTCTAAACAGAAACAATGCACTAAAAATTGACTATTCTGCTCTCATTCCCCAAGGCAACATCACAGCTTCTAAAATGAAAATCTTCACTTTAGCAACCCATGTATTCCCGAAAAACTGCAATACCTTGGCAGAAAAAAAACAAGTCCCTCGCCAAGAGGAAAAATAACCCGCCTTCCTTCAGCAGTGACCAATTGATAGCTATCTACTAAATACTTCCTCCTTCACTTCTACCTCCCAGCTGTACAAGATAGGGTAGCGGTACAAGGCCAACGTGTATTTGTCACTTACTCCAACCCCAAGACTCAGACCACCTGCTGTACTCTCTCTGCCTCTCTCTGGACCTGCCAGCACATTGTTTTACTAAAAGCAGACAATACTTATTTGTCCCTGCTGGGGGACAGAGGCGCAGCCACATACCAGCTCTCCCTCCTTTGACAGGAACTTTCAGGCTGAATGTCTCTCAAGGCACCAAATATGCAAAAGATAACCGTGGGACAACAAAGCTAGGTTTCAAGTTCTGTACAATTTTACATTCACATTAAAACCAATAAAAGGACAGGACAGAGCCAAAATAATATTTTTTTTTATTAAAGTGACTGATGAGGAGATAAGAGCGTGATGTTCTGGTTTTCTCTGTAACCTTCTTAACATTCCGCTAATTTTATTATCATAACTACTAATGTTGTCCAACAACATAAATATATTATATCACAGTGTATCCACATCATAACTGATGGCAGAGTATTGTCCTCACCGAACTTTTTTTTTTTTTTAATTACTTTTTATATATTTATATATATTTATATATTTACTTTTAATTCATACAAGTATAATGCTGCAGTCAATAGCCGTTAAAGAGTTCTTAAATTGAAAGCATTTATGACCTATATACCGTAAGAGCAGAGAAGACAAACCCCTATCTGCTGCTCATCAAACAGGGTCTGGAACCTCCATCCCTCCCGTCTCCCTGAACGTGCTACAACCATTGTGCACAATTTCAGAGCGCTCACAACAACCTTTCAGATGGAACTGGGTCCCAGCTCCTTGGACGGAGAAAAAGGGACAGAAACGAACGCGAGAGACAGGAGTAATAGCACTGTGGGGCTTGCTGTGGCTGGGAAGATCTTGGGACAATCTCCCCTCCCTGCTATTCCCCTCAGTTTTTCAGTATTTGTCGGGGTACATCTGTCATTCTGCTAGGTAGTCCTCAAGTTGGACCCCTGAGGGTTACTGATTGATTTTTGAAGGTTGCTGATGTTGAAGTTCTGTAAGGAAGTAGTCACAGTCGGCGGGAACTGGTTGATAGGCTGGGAAGATGGTGGGAGTCCAGGACCACTCCACTGCCCTTGGAAGGCTGCGCCAGGGAAACCAAACTGCTGAGGAGGGCAGACGCCTTTGGGGTACTGAGCCAGGGAGTTGGCAGAGGCTGTAGGCATGGAGACTGGCACCCCAAGGGACGGGGGCAGATTCACGCACAACTGTCCGGGGGCAGAAAATTTCCGAGCCATACCAGGACCCTGAAAAAAAGAAGAGACTCTTAAAAACATATCAACCACACAGGATGTGTATTGCAATGGAAATACAGAGCTTATTTTATGTTGTCCTTGTGAATAGATTTATAACTCCACACCAAAGTAGCATGGTTTTTTAAGACTGCCCTTTGCTTTAAGCGTATGTAAAAACTAAAACTGAGTTTTGGATAGACCAGGGAATGATTCAAAACTCTACGTTTTTTTTTTTGCAGTTTGTATCCCATCTAGGCAGTTTCCCTTCAATTCCCGCTCTACACATCCAGCCCAAAGACTCCAAAACAGAGGAGAGTTCCTCTTTTATATACAGCTGTCACCAGAACAAGTCTCCTTGTTGAAAGATCCAACCCTCTATTTTTGTTCTTGTGACGGCCCAAATCATTTTGATTTATTTTCTGTACCGCTAACAATGTTTACCAGGACATATAGAGGGGGTGAATCTACTTTGGGGCGGGGAAGGAGAACTTCTGTTTCCGATCACCCTAAGGCGACTGGAACAAAAGCGGGAGCGGGTACCTGTCAAAAATCGGGTACCCGCTCAGGCACCCCCTCCCCAAAAAGGTCAGTTTCACAAACCGGAGCTGGGGAGGAGGCCTTAAAGCAGAACTTACCCTTTTGGGTGGAGCTCAACTTTAAAGTTTGAAACTAGAAGAGAGGGGAAGGGAGGAATGTAATACCTCCGCTTAGTCAGGTATTTTTTTTTTTTTTTTTAATGGAATGGGTTCTGGAAAATTAAAATTTAGAATAAAGATGCAAAAATAATAAAAGCATTTCTAATGTGTGACATTAACTCATCAGGGAGGCTGGACGCTTTAACTCACTTCATAGCTGGGGTGTCCAGGTGTCTTGCTGCTCTTTTTTCCAGTTAGGTTCATGGCGTCCCGGGCCCAGTTATCGACAAGCTTGTGCAGATCGTCTGTGAACGTCCCCTTGCGACTAGAGGATACCGGGACCGCGTTGGTTTGCGGGGCTGGAGCAGTGGAAGGGGCGACTGTATTTGTACTGCTTGTCCCTAAAATAAAGAAAACAAAAACCTTCAAACCAATGGCACAGGTTCAGACAATGACGTTCTCCAGGAACAAATGACAGCTCACAGACTTATATAACCATCCAGACTTTTTACATCCCCCCTCATTAAGGTGCGAACAGAAAGGCCAAAACACTCTTCAATTCAAACTTTATGAGACTTTTTATACTTCATCACATCAATATCTTGTATTCCCAACCACAGGCACCATTCATGCCCTAAGTTCACCAGTGTTTAATAATATGAAGGACAACTGATCACAGCTGCGCTTCATAAAATATGCGGTTTTGTCATTTTTTTGACAAGGCAGTAAAATGTGTTTTCTAAACAAGCAGTTTAGAAAAGAAGCATGCACCTTAGGAGGAAAAAAAAAGAAAAGAAAAAGAAGAAGAGTTTCCACTTTTTTTCGGTTTTCACCCTAAACGCTTATAAATGTCCCATTGAGTAATTTCCAGTACTCTACTTGTGTGTAATATACAAGTACAAAGTAATGAAAAACTAAGTTTTCTGCTGGTTACGGAGACTAGATGGCGACAAATCAGCGGGAGCATTATGGTGTGCAATTTGTGTGTCACACAGAGCTCTCAGAATTTGTACAATGATGAGCGACAGTTTGCAGAAAATGAAACACAGAAATGATATAGATATATATAGAAAAGATAGTTACTACAGAGCTGGTTGCAAGGGCAGACTTTTTTCACCATCTTCCCTGAAGCAGAAAGAGAGAGACATGTGTTAGCACAGAGCTGACATCCCAACAACACAGATAGCTGGGTGGGGGGAGATCAGAAAAAAACGGAGCATGGGAAACGGGCGGAGCCAAGCAGAGAGAGCAAAAAGTTCCACAAAGACCCCAGCCAATGGCTGCAGATTAAGCGAAAGCGGATCAACCAGGAGTTACAAGTTCCACCATCTAGGCAAGGCATGCGGAGTATGTGCAACCTTCAATGGCTGGATAATAAAAGCTGCTAATTAGGCAGAAACAACTCAATGGGTTCAGCTGGGAAGGGGAGGGGGGATATTGCAGAAAGTGGAAATGTTCTGTTAATACAGAGAAAGTTTTTTTAAGAATGAAAGCATGAACTCTTACACTAATGTAGGAAGTGGTAAAACATAGGTCAGAAGGAGGTGGTCACCTGCTGGCCAAGTGTACCTGTAAAGGAACCCTGAAGCAGCTGAATGCGATAAATAACATTCTGTGATCCAGAAGCAGGGGACAGTTGGCTCAGCCATTCTGCCATATTTCTCTGAGGCATACAAGTAAACAAATGTACCACTTCAAAGATTAAGCAGCCCAAGAATATTCATGTTGTTATCATAGAAGTCCAAACATAAGCCATCGCGTTTCAGGGGCTAACACACGTCTTAGTGTTACACAAACAATTATATTCCTTTGATCCCCAATAAAGGGGATGTTACAGGCCCGAAAAACACATTGATGAAATGAATACTCTTGGACTTTTTTTTTGTACTCTGGGGCCTATAGCCTTGTATGTGTGTGTGTGTGTGAACTGTCATTTTTTGGGCTACCCGCCCAGTGCAGCTCCCTACTCATTGCATACAGGACTCATCGAACACCTCAAGCAGCAGAACCAGAAAAAGCTGATCACAACTCAATGCAGTCTCAGGCTGAAGTATTTGTAATGATCATCTACACATACAATTACTGATGAAATCTATCAGAGCCCTCGTCACATCCCAGATTAACTATTGTCAACACACTCCCCTGTAAATGTCCACTGACGAGAGTGGTGGCACTCCAACCCAACCAGATCAGTTCTTCTCCTCCGCCAGCTTTTCTCATTTTTCTGTTAGCCCCTCTACTGGCTCCCAATTAGATAGAATTAAAATTCTATCCTTATCCTGGATCCTCTGCAAATAACCCATTTTTTTGATAATACCAAGGCTAAGCATTACTTCTTTGCCATCTGATAGGGCACTATATTACCTTATATATTGATCTAGCAGGGCTTCCGCCTCCACTATCTGTCAAGACACACTATGCCTACTTATATACAGGTAGTAAAATGACCCAGCACAGCTACCTCCTCTACTATCTGACAAGGCACGCACTGTCACTTTATATACAGTTTACGAATAAACCATCGTTTCCACTTCCACTATCTGGAGGCGCACGCTATCACATTTTGTACAGCTTTCCGATCCCAGCAATGCTTCCTCCTCCACTCCATGCACTGCCAGCTTCTCCTCCACTGTATGAGAAAGTACACACAGGCGCTTATACAGTGCCTTGCGAAAGTATTCGGCCCCCTTAAACTTTGCGACCTTTTGCCACATTTCCGGCTTCAAACAAAGATATAAAACTGTATTTTTTTGTGAAGAATCAACAAGTGGGACACAATCATGAAGTGGAATAAAATTTATTGGATATTTCAAACTTTGTTAACAAATAAACTGAAAAATTGGGCGTGCAAAATGATTCAGCCCCTTTACTTTCAGTGCAGCAAACTCTCTCCAGAAGTTCAGTGAGGATCTCTGAATGATCCAATGTTGACCTAAATGACTAATGATGATAAATAGAATCCACCTGTGTGTAATCAAGTCTCCATAGGACAACAATCAGTCGTATACTGCACAAATCTGGCCTTTATGGAAGAGTGGCAAGAAGAAAGCCATTTCTTAAAGATATCCATAAAAAGTGTCGTTTAAAGTTTGCACCTGGGAGACACACCAAACATGTGCAAGAAGGTGCTCTGGTCAGATGAAACCAAAATCGAACTTTTTGGCAACAATGCAAAACGTTATGTTTGGCGTAAAAGCAACACAGCTCATCACCCTGAAAACACCATCCCCACTATCAAACATGGTGGTGACAGCATCATGGTTTGGGCCTGCTTTTCTTTAGCAGGGACAGGGAAGATGGTGAAAATTGATGGGAAGATGGATGGAGCCAAATACAGGACCATTCTGGAAGAAAACCTGATGGAGTCTGCAAAAGACCGGAGACTGGGACGGAGATTTGTCTTCCAACAAGACAATGATCCAAAACATCAAAATCTACAATGGAATGGTTCACAAATAAACATATCCCGGTGTTAGAATGGCCAAGTCAAAGTCCAGACCTGAATCCAATTGAGAATCTGTGGAAAGAACTGAAAACTGCTGTTCAAACGCTCTCCATCCAACCTCACTGAGCTCGAGCTGTTTTGCAAGGAGGAATGGGCAAAAATTTCAGTCTCTCGATATGCAAAACTGATAGAGACATACCCCAAGCGACTTACAGCTGTAATTGCAGCAAAAGGTGGCGCTAAAGTATTAACTTAAGGGGGCTGAATAATTTTGCACGCCCTATTTTTCAGTTTTTTGTTAAAAAAGTATGAAATATCCAATAAATTTCGTTCCACTTCATGATTGTGTCCCACTTGTTGTTGATTCTTCACAAAAAAAATTACAGTTTTATATCTTTTATATGTTTGAAGCTTGAAATGTGGCAAAAGGTCGAAACGTTCAAGGGGGCCGAATACTTTTGCAAGGCACTGTATAGAGCTTACTGAACAAGCACTGCTTCCTCTTCTCCTCCTCCACTATCTCACAAAGTGAAGACTATTCCCGCATCTGCAGCTTACTTATTCTCCTATGTACTATTTTAATCCTTTCAGTGTAGGTACTAAGCAAGAAAAGGCTTTTAAGTTTATTTTTTTGTTTGTTTTAAATTCTGTTCATTGAAAGGCTTGTAAGTTTTACTTGCAGAACTGTACATACTTTTGATAGAAAGAAAAAAATGGATTTTTGTAAAATCTTACCGTAAAATCCTTTTCTCTTAGCTCATCGACAGACGTAGTCCTCGGTGATACACCACCTTCGGGTTATGTTACCTCCGCAGGAGCAGGACTAGACAGGAAATTAAAAAGCTCTGGCCACACCCTAGGGGCAGTCCCAGAGGGTATATCCTCTCTCTCTCTGCCTCAGCAAATCAGTTATGTGAAAAAGCAGTGCTTAGAGAATTTAACCCAACCCAACTCCAAAACAGAGGGGCGGGGACTACGTCTGTCGATGAGCTAAGAGAAAAGGATTTTACGGTAAGATTTTACAAAAATCCATTTTTCTCTAGCGCTCATCGACAGACGTAGTCCTCGGTGATACACCACCTTCGGGACGTCCCAGAGCAGTATCACAACTGAGGGGTGGGAAAATGGAAATCAAATCCCAATCTAGAAGGCCCAACCGGTGCCAACTAGAAATTTACAATGCTCATCCTAAATGATGAGACTCAACAAAAAAATTTTCAAACAGAAAAAAACCCTCGAGGTAGACCACCGGTCTCCTCAAATTGCGGCCTGCAAAACCTTGCGGCCAAATGAGGCATCCGCCGATGCCGTCACATCAATTTTATAGAATTTTGTAAAGGTATGTACCGACGACCAGGTGGCCGCCTTACATACCTGGACCACTGACGCCTGATGGCGAAAGGCCCAGGAAGTACTGAGCGCTCGAGTGGAGTGCGCCCTAACAGGGAACGGAGGACTCTGACCCTTAATAGAATAAGCCTGTACCACCGTTTGTCTAATCCATTTGGCAATGGTCGCGGCAGATGCAGGCAAACCCTTTCTGGGGCCATCCGTGATCACAAAAAGTGAATCCGTCTTACGGAATGATTCCGTAGCTTTCAGGTATACCCTGATTGCCCGAACCACATCTAAGGAATGCAACGCATGTTCCCGATGATGCTTGGGCTGAGGACACAAGGAAGGTAGTACAATATCTTCATTCAGATGAAAATCTGAAACCACCTTGGGAAGAAAAGATGGCTTAGGATGAAGTACTACCTTATCCCTATGAATCACTAGGTATGGTGACTGGCATGATAATGCAGCCAGTTCTGACACCCTGCGAGCAGAAGTAATAGCCACCAAGAAGGCCACCTTCTGGGATAGAGTAAGCAAGGGAATCTCCCTGATGTTTTCAAAGGGAGGTTTCTGTAGAACCGACAAAACCAAATTAAGATCCCAGGGCGGTAAGGGCGCGCGGACTGGAGGAGCCAGGTGCCGCACCCCCTGGATGAAATTCCGCACCAAGGATTTGGTAGCTAAAGGCTTCTGAAAGAAGATTGCTAATGCTGAAACTTGACCCTTGATGGTGCTCAAGGCTAGCTTCTGCTCAACCCCTTGTTGCAAAAAGGCCAATATTCGAGTCACCGAATAGGTACGTGGAGGAAATCCTAAAGATTCGCACCACGCAATATAAGTCTTCCATGTGTGATAATAGACTTTGCTGGAAGTCGCTTTCCTTGCTTTAATAAGGGTAGGAATGACTGAAGTAGACAAACCTCTGTCCTTCAGTACTTGGGTCTCAATGGCCAGGCCATTAAAACCAGCGACTGTAAAGCACGAAGGTAAATTGGTCCTAGAGACCACAGACACTCCCTGAGACGAAGTTCCCACGGAACGTCTGCGACTAACATGTCCAAGTCGGCCAGGCCGGCTTGAGGAGGCCAGCCTAGAATTTCTAGGACCACTGGCGCTGATTGGATCTGAACCAGGCGTCCCTAGAGCTATCTGGCCCCGACCATCCGAGAAAGTCTGGTCGTTTTCTGTTCCCACACATTTATCAGATACCTGATAGTTATCAGGAAAGGTGATCTTTTCTGGTTGAACCTCAGGGACCGAAGTCACCCGACTAGAGGCTACTTGGCCTATCTGGTCAACCAGATCCGATTCCTGTGAGGTATCGGGACTAATCTTAGGAAAAGGTAAAGGAAAAGATCTTTTCAGGGAACGGTAACTACCGCTTCCTGTGGTACCTAAATGTTGGAAGGGAAGAATCGCACCGGTAGTAGTGGTTGATGCTCGATCTAATGTCCTGAATACCGGTGAAAACGTCCCCCCACCCTGAAACCTTCAGGCTGTGTACTCCTTTGCTTCGGGTTTGGCTGGGTTGGTCCCCTTCTTGAACCCTCCTGAAGGAGTCTTGCCTTTCCCGCTAGTACCAGCCGGGCGCCCTTTATGGGCGGTAAAGAAAGGTCCTCGCTTGTTGCGAGGTCCCTTAGCTTTTGCAGCCTGTGGCAAAAAAGTGCTCTTGCCCCCAGTGGCATCCTTAATGATTTCATCTAGGTTGGCTCCAAATAGACGATTCCCCTGAAAGGGGAGATTGGTCAAGGTCTTTTTGGAACCTAGGTCAGCTGACCAGCATTTTAACCACAGCACACGTCTGAGGATCACTGCTAACTTAGATGCATGCCCTAATAGGGGAGTAGTGTCCAAGGCTGCGTCACAGATAAACCGTAGCCCTTGTATGATCTGTTCCATCAAATCAGATGTCTCCTGGGGAATATCTTTTCCCCTAAGATCTTGGCGTACCATTTTCGCCCATTCCGTAAGTGTCTGGGAAACTAGACCAATAACGATTACTGGTCTAAATGCTGACCCTATCAGAGAAAAGATAGTGCGGGACTCTGCTTCTATCTTTCGATCCACCGGATCCTTAAAGGACGAAGTGTCCTCCACTGGAATAACCGTGGCTTTATTCAGCCTGGAAATAGGCGGATCCACGACTGGTGGTACCGTCCATTTCTTAATGATGGATTCCTCAAACGGATAGCGTCTAGCAATACGCTTGGAAATAGTAAAGGTACGTTTAGAATGCTCCCATTCTCCTTTAATCTGATTACCAAAACATTTAGGTACAGGAAAAGCCTTCGCCGTCTTGATGGGCTTATTAGTCCCAAAAGGCCTCTCTGTTTCAGTTGCCTCTGCCGGTAAAGCCTCAAGTTTTAAGGTTTCTTGCACTGCCACAACTAGTGCGTCCACCAATGCTTCTTCCTGAATTATAGCAAGAGAAGAAGCGTCCTCCTCACTGTCTGAGGGGGCTTTACCTGGGATAACAGCCCTTGCAGAGGAACCTGCAACTGCCGTGACCATCTCTGAATCTGAGTCAGAGGTGTCAGATGGTATAGGGGTAGGCGGGGGTCGCTTCCTTGACCCCCGTCCCTGACAGGCCGCCTCCACCCGAGCCACCATAGACTCCAAAATTGCTGTAAATGACTCTATACTCTGTGCACCGGCGGGTCCCGAGGCCCCCTCGAGGGAAACAGGTGGGGGAATATGTGTGGCAGGGTCCATAATAACTCCAGTTACTTCCTGGATAATATAATTCAAAAGTAAAGAAAAAAACTTTTTTTTTTTTTTTTTCTGACCCCCAGCGCCACAAAAAAAGCCCCTTAGTGTTACCTGCTTAGGGATCCCTATCGATCGAGAGAGAGAGAGAGATAGACCCCCAGGCTCACCACTTGATGCTCAGAGTTAAACTGCAACAGCTTACAGCGCTGTCTTGACAAACAGGAAGTCTTTTGGCTGGCTGCCCAGGAAGAAAGGAGGCGGCTCCGCCCCTCTGCACGCCTTCCGGCGCCTCCCCCAAGCTCCACGAGGTGTAGGATCACCTCAAACATGGCCGCCCCCATGCTGGAGACACGAGGCTACGCCAAAATGGCGGCTCGTGCGATCCAGCAAAAAAAATGGCGGCGGCCTAAACTGAATAGCGGTGTGCTGCAGGGCACACAACACTCTCTCTGCATGGGGATATGGCGTGGTTGGCGGTACCGGCCCTGGCGGACCGCGTGGCCGTTCGGGAGGCCTGCTAATAGCTGGAGATCTGATTTGGAAGGCAGTCTACATGTCCGTGGCTTCTGACTGGTAGGTAGCTTATAATTAACCCATAAGATTCCCAGAATGCCACAGATTACATCTTTAAAACATGTATACAATAGATTGTTAGCTCCCAAGCCAAGCCTCCTGGCTTTTGCACACATAAATCACACTCAAAGTAGGAGGATTTGTGACATGTTATAGGATAGAAAGGACTCTTTCTTACCATACAGAGAGGGGCCCGCGTTCACCACAAAACCCGTCAGGGAAAAAGGGGGAACATACTACTCACCATACCGGAACCAGGCGGGCACCAACTCCTGACAGTACCCCTCTCCACCGGGGCGGGAGGGCTGTCGACCGATACGGACGCCGTGACTCATGGTCTTTGGCGTTTCGGCGAGACGTTTAACTCGCGTGGACAGTCCTTTAATGGGACTTTGTCGCGGCCGACCCAGCGCGGAGCTATGGCCTGCACGCGCTCGTAGGCTGAACTGGGGTGACCACCGGATCTCAACATCCAGCCCGTCGCCCAGTTCAGCTTTCTTGCTTGAAGATCTCACAGGAACACTGGAGAAAAAAGCTGTCTAAAAAAAATCCTTTAAGAAAAAATTCTTGCCAGGACCCAAGATCCCAGCAAGGTGTCTAGGTCCTTACTCCTAACTAGACAGAAAATAACTGATTTGCTGAGGCAGAGAGAGAGAGGATATACCCTCTGGGACTGCCCCTAGGGTGTGGCCAGAGCTTTTTAATTTCCTGTCTAGTCCTGCTCCTGCGGAGGTAACATAACCCGAAGGTGGTGTATCACCGAGGACTACGTCTGTCGATGAGCGCTAGAGAAATATAGATACGTATTTATATTATCTTTATTAAAGTTGAACTCCTCATCTGGATTTTTTTTGCATACAAACTACATTTATACAGCTTGGACCAATGTAAGTATATATATTTGAAACCTGGCTGATCCTTGAGGAAGCAAATAACTATGGTAGTAGCTGCAGCTCAATTTCTCAGTAAATACAGTGGAGATTGTGAAGTCACCCCCCTGCCTCTCTCCTCCTAGTCCAAACAGAAAACACTTTGTAATCATTAAGAAAAGACGCAAGGTATCTTCTGGATGACGCCCTTTCCCAAGCAAGCAATCTCATGTTCAGTATGCAATGGGACAGGTGCTTGGCACTGGACCCGGAAGACAGTGAGGAGCACTGTAGTAGTGGCAGCTTCTACAGTGATTCTTCACTTCCACAGGAATCGGCCAAAAATTGAATATACATACTTACCTTGGCCCAAGCTAGACCAATGTAACTATGGAAAAAAAAAAAAAACCAACTACCTGGAGCTCATCAGATTTCCGCCAACACTATACAGCGACCCAGCAAGTGATGTTGTGATAGAAATTGTTACCAAAGTCCCTAGAATTAGCAATACGGATACTGATTTCACTGTGTTTATTATTAAGCTAAAAATCACGCGTCATTTAATAAACCAAATGACGGCACTCATCACTGTATCAGTATTATCAAAAGGCTTTACAAAAACGTAGGACAGAATGTTAACATGCAGAGGAGGAAGAAAACCTCTCTGTATTCAGCGGATTATGGGATCTGTATGTTAGGTTATAGAAGCTTGTAGTGTAAGCTGCAGCAGAACCTGTCAGAGGAGAGAACAGGAGAGAATTTAAAAGGGATTTGCCATGTGCAATCAAGGTCTAACTTAGTGTCTGTGTGATCTGCATAAACTAGATTTAGGCTGAATTTTGGACTAAGCATATATTTTGGAAATACAAGAACCATTTTTACATGAACTCTGGCATATTTCATTCAGAACTATGCAGTAATCTAGCACTTTGCTTCTCTCCGCTTGTGCTGGGTCACTGGTCTTCTACTGGCCCACCACCTGTAGTTTTTTTGCAGGCAGCCTGTATTGGAAGAACCTGCTGGGTCCCACACACAATATCAGGTGTATGCAAAGGTATTGGGTTCACACAAACAAGATTTAACCAGACTTATTGGCATTTGAGGAAAAAATGTAAAGTTTAAGTTTAGCTTTTCACAAAAAGTGAAAAGGTTACACTTGGCTGCACTTACTTCAGCGGGTAAGTGGTCACTGCCCACACAGCTGGTGCAGCAGTCTGGATTTATGAAAGTCCTGCTCACCTTCCCCTTCTTCCTTTCAGATTTTCAGGAAGGATCAGAGCGATTCCGATTGGTCACATGCTGGCATTTGACCACTCAGACCAATCAAAATTACCAGAGCATTTGAGAAAAGAACATTAATGGTAGCCCCAATCTTTTTCAGGACAAGTTTCCTTTATATTTTCCACTCTAACACAGCTCAGATACTTTTAGAGGATGGCTATGTTTGCTCTCCTGATAAGTTGTAGTAAAATGCTTTATACAGACCAGTGTTATAGATGAAACGACTTATACACCTGCTCTATACAGTGACCATTCATGGCTATACCAAAGTGGAAGACTGAAGATGACCGCTCTCATTTCTGCCACAAGGGAAGGGAAGAAAAATCTGTTGCATGCCAACATTCAGAACTATAATACATTTAAAATATATTTTGGATCTTCCTTATTTATTAGAAAAATTAGCAGAAGCGTAAAAAAACCCCAAAAAACAGCAAACAAAACAGTTCAAAATAACCGTATGTGACCTATGAAAAGTGCATTAACTAGCCCGAATCCGCACTGTTCCTCTCCTGTCTTAGCAGGAAGCAGATCTGCAGCTCATGGCGAACGGGGTGCATGCATGCCAGGAAAGGGGTAGGAGGGAGAGGGGAAAGAGAAAAAGAGACAAGGAAGGAGTAAAGAGTTACACACAAAGAGCCAAGCAGGGCGTACTCAGAAATCGCGTCCTCCTGCCGGCCACTTTGAAGGAGACCCGCTCTGATGCACAGTTAAACTTGGCCCAGCCTGTGGTGGAGATGGAATAAAACAAAGACAAGAGGACAGAGACAGACGCTGCAAAGACAGGTCACAAATCACAAGACAGCACATGTAAAAGGGAATCTTTGGATAAGAGTGTTTGGAGTGGAGTTCAATCTGTGCTGCTCTGTCCAGCATTTTAAGTGCCAACACAAAGCAGTGCAGAGGACAGTGAGAGAAACCAGAAGTCAAACATCAAATTCACAAATTACAATGGCTGAACTACTTTTTAAACCCTTTTTTGGCAAATTGCAGGCAACCCGAAAGACATACCAGTCCACGCCCTTAGCAGGATAATTGGCTCTATATTTAGACTGCATCTATGCTATAAGCCAGAAGCTATGGCTGTACAATTGGATAAATGGTTATTATATTCAGGCTGTGTCTGTTACAATCCAGCAACTCCAGATGTACAGTTGGCAGTTATATGTGTGTTCGTGTGTACATATATCTTTATTTAATACACACACACACAGCAACAGGGCTATAAACCAGCATCTCTAAATGGACAGTTGAATAGAAGGCTCTAGATTTAGGCTATTTATGTGCTATAAACCAGCAGCTCTGTGCCATTACATAAATATACACTCACTGGCCACTTTATTAGGTACACCTGTTTAATTGCTTGGTAACACTAATTGCTAATCAGCCTATCACATGGCAGCAACTCAATGCATTTAGTGCCGGTTCACATATGTGCGGCTGCGGCAATCGCATATAATATCGGAGCGCACTGCTCCTTCATTATATGCGATCGGGTGTGCGGTGCGAATTCAGCCATACACTTTGTATGGCTAAATTCGCACTGCACCCGCAGTAAACTCGCACATGACCCTTTTTTTGAGCCGCATCAGGATCGGATCGCACAGTGGTTCACACTTGTGCGATCCGATCCTGTGCGAACTGTAAGATCGCACTGCGATATGCGATCAAACTGGGGGTGTCGTTAAGATTACATTGACACCCCCAGCGTATCGCATATGGCAGTGTGAACTGCCAAGGGTGTGTTTGCAATGCGGGAACAGGCTGCAAATTCGCAGCCTTCCCGCATCGCATAAGTGTGAACCGAGCCTTAGGCATTAAGATGAGCTGAAGACTTGCTGACGTTCAAACTGAGCATCAGAATGGGGAAGAAAGGGGATTTAAGTGACTTTGAATGTGGCGTGATTGTTGGTACCAGACCGGCTGATCTGAGTATTTCAAAATCTGCTGAGCTATTGGGATTTTCACACACAACCATTTCTAGGGTTTACAGAGAATGGTTCGAAAATATCCAGTGAGCGACAGTTGTGGACGAAAAAGCCTTGTTGATGTCAGAGGAGAATGGGCAGAATGGTTTGAGATGATAGAAAGGCAGCAGTAACTTAAATAACCACTAGAGTCAATTTCAGCAGTGACATTTAGATGGTAAGGTCAAAATTTGGCATAAACAACATAAATGCATGGATCCATCCTGCCTTGTATCAACGGTTCAGGCTGGTGGTGTAATGGTGTGCGGGATACTTTCTTGGCACACTTTGGGCCCCTTAGTACTGAGTATCGTTTAAAAACCACAGCCTACCTGTGTATTGTTGCTGACCATGTCCATCCCTTTATGACTACAGTGTACCCATCTACTGATGGTTACTTTGAGCAGGATAATGCACCATGTCACATAGCACAAATCATCTCGCCACTGGTTTCTTGAACATGACAATGAGATCACTGTACTCCAATGGCCTCCACAGTCACTAGATCTCGTTACAATAGAGCAACTTTGTGAGGTGGTGGAATGGGAGAGTCAAATTCGCATTGATGTGCAACTGACAAATCTGCAGCAACTGCGTGATGCCATCATGTCCATATGGACCAAAATCTCTGAGGAATGTTGCCAACACTTTGTTGAAACTATGTCACGAAAAATGAAGACAGTCCTGAAGGCAAAAAGGGGCCCAACCCGGTACTAGCAAGGTGTACCTAATAAAGTGGCCGGGGAGCGTATTTATATATAGTATCTGGGCTACAATCCAAGGCTTCTGGGTGGCCAGATAAATAAATGCCTATTTAGGTTTTAAATTGACTCTAAAGCCAACTGTTTTGAATTCACAATTGCCACTTTTGACCAATAGAAATATGCATAGTTCAACCCATTATTTAAACTAGGGAAATAACCTCCTGTGCTTTCTGATAAGTCATGAGCTGTATTTAGAGGACAATCCTGCACTGCTAAGACAAGGAGAATACATGTGTCAGAGGAGCCTCCCACTAGCACCTTTAAAAAATGGGAAGGCGACAGTATTCCCAGTTAGTTTTAGAAAGGTAAATGTTCCCAGGGTGTGCCTTTTGGGTTTACCTTGTCCCTGGGCGGATAAACTGGGCACAGAGAGGGCAGCGTCACTGGTGAAGGCAGAGCAGAGGATGTCACTGGAGGGTGAGGGTTTCAGTTGGTGTCCGGGGTCCGGCACACTAGTAGGGGGAAGGAGAAGGTTCTGCTGGGGGGGAATGGTGGCAGGAGCGCTCTGTGTGGACAGGTCACCTACAGGTAAAAGAATAGAACAGATGAGCCAGAGAGGATTATGGGAGGAGCGCTATATTTTCAGTGGGTTGGCCTCTGAGTTAGTGGCTTCCAAGGCACTCACTACCTTCCCTGTCTGTAATGAAAAATACATTATATGTAATATAGACTTGCTTCTCTTAGGTACCTGAGAGCTGAGGACTTCGGTTCCCAAAAGAGCTCCCCCTACTGGACTTGCTGCCTTTCCCCTTGGTGGGTCTCCTCCTTCGACCTGAAAGGGGCGCTGCGGGAGGGATTATTACAGCAGGAGGGACTTTGCCTAATGTTGTGTATAGTTGCTCAATCTCCTGCTTCTGGCGACTGTGTAAATCATGGATCTCCTTCAGGTGCCTGTGGGAGAGCAAACAAACCATGTAGATGATGCACAGATTTTCCATACCACATAATAAATAAAAAAATAAAAAACACACCCACATGTATAAATAGTGGTAAATATGTGCAGGTCAATTACCAAAGCCTTTCTCAATTAAGAATATGACAGCTTGGCCGTTTCTTCTTTAAAGCCCTAGTTCTGACACAGCAAGGGGCATGTTGGCAAATATGGGTCCTTTACCTTTCAGCATGATGGCGGAGGACAGGCTTTACTAGTCAGAGTGTGGCTGAAAACAACTGGTTTTCTAGTCAAGGTGCAGCTGAACAAAAACTGTATGACTTTGCACTTATTGGGGTTGATTTACTAAAACTGGAGAGTGCAAAATCTGGTGCAGCTGTGCATGGTAGCCAATCGGCTTTGAACTTCAGATTGTTCAATTAAGCTTTAAAAAAAAGCCTGCAAACTGGTTTCTATGCAGAGCTGCAACCGATTTTGTTTTGATGCACCTGAAACGCATTTACCTGAAATAAACTGAAAACCCTCTTGTCTTATAATCAACCTGGTAAGCATGACAGGCCTTGTGTAGTCTCGTTATCACCAAAGACCCAATCATTACTAGAAAAAGGTAAGTGACTAAATATGGGGCATTTAACAAGATGGTGCGCATAAGAGGAAAACATTTTGAAAAGAGTAAGCAGAACTATAGCCCTGAACATAACACATTAAAAAAAAAAAAAAAAAAAAAAAACACTCAGTAAAAAAACATTAAAAGAGTGGTCACTCACTTGTCCCGCAGCCTCCGAAGCTCCTTCTTTAGCTCCTCATCTTCTATATCTGATTCATTGTCGCTGCTCATGTAGGAGGAATTAAAGGAGTTGCTAAGACTATGCAAGCTGGCCTTTGAACCCAGAGAGTGGGGCATAACAGGGCTCCCTAGGCTGTCATCATTAACTCCTTTGGGTGGATCGCTCAGGGTGGCTGATGATTCGGGTTGGAAAGATGGTCCATTGAGATGGAGTTGTGTCTTTGGGGAAGAAGCTCGTGGCTGCTCTGTCTCTGTGTGGCCCGATGATAGCTCATCCTGTGCACGAGATACTGAAAAGCGGCCTACTCTATCAGTGATGGAGGTGGTAACCTGAAACCGGCCCACCTGTACAGACTGTTTTGGGGAGAGGCTGTGTGTGGGAACCTGGACTGATCCTATACCATCCACTATGTCTAAGGACCCTGATGCACTGAGCCTTGGCTTCACCAGTGTACTCTCTGGGCTGCTACACGACATAGAAGAAGAAGAAGAAGTGCTGGTGGATGAGGTGGATGAAACTTCCCGCCGTGGCAGTCTTGGCTCCTCACTCCGCTTCAGGACGTCATCTACAGCTACAGACACCTACAGGAAAAGAGAAATATGAGAATATTGCCTTCTTGCTTTATACACACCCAAACTCCAGTATCAGCATATTCGGTCCTGTTCACACCTGAGTTTATTTTGGCTCGTAAAACTCATCTCTGAAGTCTCAAAACACCCAACAAGCAAAATCCCATTCATTTCAATGGCCCCTGTTCACATATGAGCGTTTTGTCACCTGAAGCAAAATGCCTGAAGCTCAAAAAAGTACATGAGCTTTTTTGGAAGATTACAAGCGTTTTTGTTAGATGTCAATGTCTGCCTCCAAACACCTGCAAAAAATGCCTGAAAAAAAAAAAAGCCAGAAAAAAAAGCCAGAAAACGATACGCTCACGTGTGAATGGAGCCTTATTGTGATCTATTCTGTTTCTACAGAAGAAACGTAAAGCCTTACTCTATGTACGGACATTGTGCTATTTTCAGCAGCATTCCTGCGTGAGCCCAGGGCAGTTTAACCGCTTCCCGTCCCTGCCCTATAGGCAAATGACGGCAGGAAGGTGGTTGCATTATCCTAACTGGACGTCATATGACGGCGGCAGCATAAAGCGCTCATCGTAGGCTCTTTACCATGTGACCAGCTGTGTCCAATCACAGATGCTCACATAGTAAATAGGAAGTTCCATTGATCGGCTTTCCTCAGTTCGTGCCTGACAGGCACGAGTAGAGGAGAGCCGATCTACGGCTCTCCTGACGGGGGGTCTGCACTGTTAATCAGAGCATTAATTACCAGTGCAGACCCTTGGTGGGGTGTGCCACTAGAACCACCAGGGATGCCCACCCATGACCCTAGGGATGCCCACCATGGCCACCAGGGATGCCCTCCCCATCAGTGCTGCCCGCCAGTGCCCATCATTGCCGCCTATCAGTGCCCATTAGTGCCGATCAGTGCCACCCATCAGTGCTGCATGTCAGTGCTACCTATCAGTGCCTCCCAGTCGGTGCCTCCTCATCAGTGCAGGAAAAAACTTATTTACAAAATTGTATAACAAACAAAAAACACTTAAGTTGGATTTTCTGTTGCATTTGTTGTAGTGAACAAGCACGCTGTGGGTCATGTGAAACGCATCTTACCATCCATTTGCTGTACCTTGCATCCTATTTTTCAATAAAGCCTTTCATCGTGAAGCCATTGTTTGGTGTGCGGCCACTTTTCTTGTGTACCACTTGCCGACTGCCAGCAGTACATATACTGCGGCAGGTTGGCTCTGTCCTGCGAGACAACGTAACTGTACGTCGCTTCATGGGAGCGCACCCATTTGCCACAGGAGAGCCAATCAGCGGGTCCAGCAGCTGCGATTGCCACGGGGCACCTGCGATAGCTCCCTGTGAAGATAGAATGGTGGTCTGCTGTTGTAAACATGGCAGACCGCCGTTCTGACAGTAATGAACACATTTTATTTAGGAACACAGGTCCATGTGTTTATTCAGTATATATACCCCCCCCCCCACAGTTAGAAAGCACCCCCTAGGGACACATTTAACCCTTTGCTCGCCCCTGGTGTTAACCCCCCACCCCCCCTGTCATCAGTACAGTAACAGTGCATTTTGTTGCACTGATTATTGTAGTAATGTCACTGTTCCCCCCAAAAAGGTCAGGTGTCTGATCTGTTCGCCGCAATGTCGCAGTCCCGTTAAAAATTGGTGATTGCCGCCATTACTAGAAAAATAAATAAAATAAATAAAAATGACAAACATTTCCCTAGGGTGTAGATGTAATAACTTTTGTGCAAACCAATATACACTTATTAGGAATTTTTTACCACAAATATGTGGCAGAATACAAATTGGCAAAAATGATGAAAAAATTAGATTTTTAATTATTTTTTTTTATTGGGAATGTTCTATAGCAGAAAGTAAAAAAAAAACTAGGTAAGTATTCGGCGGCAAGTGGTTAAGGTAGAACTCTGGGATATACCCAACTAATCCTAAAACGGTCCCTCCTAAGACCTATTCTGACTAACCTGTGTATTAAAGACCTGTATATTTATCTATTTTCAGCCTGTTGTGGCCCAGTCACATGATCTTCCGTGTCAGCCAGCATTGGCTTAAAGGGAGAGGAGACAGTGTTTGGAAACGTCTGGAAGTGGTGGTGACGTCACTTATAGGCCTACTATGGCCCATCTGTTGTTGACACCATCTCCTCTCCCCTGCAGCCACCATAGGCTTACACAAGGGAGTCAGATCACATGACAACTGGAACAGCCTGAAAATCTGTAAGCATACAGACTTTCTTCCTACACAGGTTAGTCAGCATAACATTAGAAAAGGGGGCGCATTTATATATATTCATGCATTCAAATTTAGATTTTCAGGGATAACAAATGACCGTAGGGTTATACTGCCCCCTACAGGCATGGGACACTAGGCAGAGAAAAGCTTGAGCATGCTTATGGGGAAGTCTTTGGGGGTATACTCCCACTTCCTGCTATAGGTATTCAGTTTCACAACAAGCAGTGTCAGAAGAAAAAAAAAAAAAGAGCAGGTGCTGTGTCCGTCAATGATCAGAGAGATGGATTTTACGGTAAGTCAAAAATTCCATTTTCTCTTTCGTTCATTGACGGACACAGCTCTTTATCTTCATGACCATAGGGACGTCCCAAAGCAGTGTCAAACATGAGGGGTGGGAACAGCAGAACAAACTTCCCCAAGGCTAAACATAGCCAACTAGGCAACATGGAGCTCAACTGAGAACAACTGGAGCCCACCTGAAAAAACTGGATTTTTGTCTTACCGTAAAATCCTTTTTCTCTATCGTCCACTGACAGACACAGCTCTTATACTTCTTAGACCATTTGAGTTATGCTGCCCCCTGCAGGAGTAGTACTAGGCAGGAAAAAAGCAATTCCCCATGCCCACGGGGCTGTTCCTATAGGCATAACCCCACACTCCCTGCTCCAGCAAAACAGTTTGTGTCTGCCTATTGAAGGCTTTCTTGCAGAAAGGAGTTGAGCAATGGTTGGCCTTGGGCATGATCAAGGGAAACGTGTTGGCCTTGGCGATATACTTCCAACATATACTTTTATACGATTGAATGCTGCAGCCTGTGTTTTGTCACCACCGTGTATTTAACCACTTTCAGACCAGAGGATTTTACCGGACAATTGCGCGGTCGTGCGACGCTGTACCCAAACGAAATTAACATCCTTTTTTTTCGCACAAATAGAGCTTTCTTTTGGTGGTATTTGATCACCTGTGCGATTTTTTTGCGCATTAAACAAAAAAAGAGCGACAATTTTGAAAAAAATAATATTTTTCACATTCTTTTATATGAATTTCTCAAAAAAAAAAAAAAGTAAAAAGTAAAAATCAAAATTTAACATTTTAGGCCAATTTGTTTTCTGCTACATATTTTTGGTAAAAAAAGAAAATCGCAATAAGCGGTTCTTGATTGGTTTTGTGTTTACTAACTACGGGAAAGATTTAATGTCTATATATATATATATATATATATATATATATATATATATATATATATATATATATATATATATATATATATTTATTTCTTTTTTTTTTTACTAGTAATGGTGGCGATCTGCGATTTTTTGCGGGACTGCAAAATTGCGGCGGACAAATCGGACCCCCAACTGACAGACACTTTTGGGGGTACCAGTGACATTACTACAGTAATCAGTGCTAAAAATATGCACTGTTACTGTAAAAATTACACTGGCAGGGAAGGGGTTAACAGTATGGATGATCAAGGGGTTAAATGTGACCCTAGGGGCGTGGCTTGTGAAGTCATCACAGAGACATGTGATCCTATATAGCAGGATCACATGACATCTGCGATCACTTCAGGGAGAAGTACGGACGTCAGTGTTTACATCAGCCGTCTGTCCTTCTCTGTCAGCGATGGGAGATTGCGAGTGGCCGGCAGGCATCGGAGCCACCTGTCACACGCACTAGCTTCCCCGCTGACGAGCGGGGGTCCGGCGCACGATCGCACCCTAACTCCTCCCAGGCGAGTGCCGTACATGTACGGGACTTTGCCTGGGAGTGCCAGACTGCCGCCGTACATCTGCAGCGTGCGGTCGGTGGCAAGTGGTTAAGATATGCCTGCTTGTCTCTACGAACATGTGAGTGTAATAGCCTTTAATAAATAACCTTTATTTTAAACGGTATCATGCTATGTGCCCTGTGTTCCCTTTTTACATCTATGTGGCTCCCATGTGTCTTCCTGCGAGTACAATTTAAAGGTCTTCTCCGATTATCTGCACCTGATGGGTTTAACCCCTTTTTGCGTATTTGGATTTTCCATTAGTTTGGAAGCCAAGATCACCTGGTAAGAAGCCTTTTGTCTCTTTGCTTCACTGGGGGCTTCTATTTGTTTCTTCTGCCGTGAGAGGAGCGCCGTCTCCACCTGCATACTGGGACTCGTGGTTCTTCTATACAGCACAAAGTTTTTTTTCACCATTGGATTTTCTTCTATTCATGGACTTTTCATATGGATTTTTCACTTTCAAAAATGTTTTTGAATTTATGTGCACATATTTAAAAATTTTCCTTGATATTCATTATCATTTAGCGCTACACATTTTTTATAGGATCTTTATGAACTTTTTCTATAGGTTTGTGTGAGCTGCTTGTTTTTTATATTTACGTATGTTTGATTCACCATTTTATTAATTTCGACAGTTATAGTGCAGAATTTTCTCAGTTAATGATATACTTCCAACGCCCGTTGGGTGCTTATACCTTAGTTCGCACCTTTGTTCAAGGGGTGCATCATATGGCTCCTCCAAGAAGATCCCTCTTTCCTCCAAGGGATTCGACTTTGGTTTTGTCTTTTCTTCAAAAGCCTCCTTTTGAGAATATTAGGGACTTATCTCTGCCTTTGTTATTTCGGAAGGTTGCCTTTTTGGTGGCTTTTACTTCTGCCCGCAGATTATCTGAGTTGGTGACGCTTTCCTGACATTCGCCTTATTTGGTCGTTCACAGAGATAAAGGGTTCTCTGACCTAATCCGTCTTTTTCCTAAGGTGGTGTCTGATTTACATTTACATGATGACATTGTTTTGCCTTCACTCGGTCCTAAGCCTAAGCATCCCGAGGAAATTGCCTTGCACTCTCTGGATGTGGTTCGTGCGATCAGGGTTTACCGGTCAGTTACGGAGTCCTTTAGGAAATCAGGCTCTCTTTTTTTGTCCTAACTGAGAAGTCTCAAAGTTTTTGGCTGCATCTGCTGCGACTCTATCCAGATTGATTGGGCAGATGGTTGTACAGGCTTATTCACTGAAGGGTCAGGTTCCTCCTTTCGCTGTGACAGCGAATTCTACCAGAGCGCTGAGTGCCTCTTGGGCTTTTCATCCTCAGGCCTATGTTAGTCAAGTGTCTAGGGCGGCAACTTGGTCATCCGTGCATACTTTTACAGAATTCTACAAGGTAGATTTGTTGGCATCTTCTGATGCAGTCTTTGGCCACAAGGTTTTGCGGGCTGCTGTTCCTGGTTGAGCTTTGTTACCCTGTTGGCTACGTTTAGCCTTTGGACAAACGTTACCTGTTTTTTTGGTTGCGTTCTTCCCACCCTTCATGCCTACACTGCTTTAGGACATCCCAATGGTCTAAGAAGTATGAGAGTTATGTCTGTCAATAGACAATAGAGAAAAGTGGATTTTTGTAAGAACTTACCGTACAATCCTTTTCTCTTGAGTCCATTGAGAGACGCAGCACCCGCCCCTCTGATATGGGGATGGTTTTGTGTCTTCTTTCACTGCTTGCAATGAAACTGTTTTGCTGGAGCAGGGAGTGTGGGGTTATGCCTATAGGGACAGCCCCGTGGGCTTGGTGAATTGCTTTTTTCCTGCCTAGTATTACTCCTGCAGGGGGCAGCATAACCCAATGGTCTAAGTAGTATAAGCGCTGCATCTGTCAATGGACGATAGAGAAAACTGGATTTTTGGCTTACCGTAAAATCCTTTTCTCTTAAGTTCATTGACTGACGCAGATCTCTCTGATCCATATCAGTAGGGTTATACTGCCCCCTACAGGAGTAGGAAACTAGGCAGGAAAAAGTTCTGGCTACGCCTATGGGCAGTCCCCGAGGGTACACCGTCTCTCTTCCTGCATAGGATGTCCGTTTTGTATCAAAGCAGTGTCAGAAAGTAACACCAACCCAACTCAAAATAGAGGGGCGGGTACTGTGTTCCGTCAATGAACTTAAGAGAAAAGGATTTTACGGTATGTCAAAAATCCAGTTTTCTCTATTGTTCATTGACGGACGCAGTTCTCTCTGATTCATATCAGTAGGGACGTCCCAAAGCAGTGCCATAAAATGAAGGGTGGGAACAGCAGAAAAGAACAAGTCCCCAATGGCCAAAAACAGCCAACCAGGCAACATAGGACTCATCAGAACAAAAGATGAGGCCCACCTGAAAACAGTAAACACCCCTCAAGGAAGGCCAAAAGCCCTCCAAACAGCAGCCAGCAAAAAACCTTTGCGGCCGAAAAGAGGCATCTGCAGATGCCAGCACATCCACCTTATAAAACGTAGCAAAGGTTTGAACAAACGTCCAGGTAGTCTTACAACCTGAAGCACAGATGCCTGTATGGCAAAAAGCACAGGAAGCACTAGGCGCCAAAGTAGAAAGCGCAGAAACCGGGAAAAGGTAGGACCTGACCCATAAATGAAGAAGACTGCACCACTGACTGTCCGATTCACCTGGAAATAGCAGCAGACACAGGCAGCCCTGTCCTTGGGCTATCCGTGAGCACAGAGAGGGAACCTGACTACAGGAAGACTCAGTAGTCGCCAAGTACACCTCGAGTGCCGAACTCCATCCAGATTATGCAGCGCACATTCTGTAGTATGAGGGTGCTCAGGACACAAGATGGCAACACAATGGCCCCATGCAAGTGAACACTAGAAACCACCTTCGGAGGGAAGGACGGATCCGGACGAAGTACCACCTGGCCCAATGAACCAACAGATAGGGCGAATGACAGGACAATGTCGCCAGTGCTGACACCCCATGTGCAGAGTGACAGCAACCAAGGCCACCTTCTACAATAAGGTAAGCCGGAGATACCCACGATACTCGCAAAGGAGGGTCTGGAAGAACCGACTGCACCAAAGAACCAAGTGTCGCACCCCTGGAAAAAGTTACACACCAGGGAACGGGCGGCCAACGGCCTGTTGAATAAAAATGATCAAAGCCGAAACCTGACCCTTGACAGTACTCAAGACCAACTTTTGATCAAGTCCAAGAAGACTCACACCACGCAATACACGACTTTCTCATATGATGAAAAAAATCATCATAGAAGACGCTTCCCACAGGGTGGGAATCACCGAAGCCGACAACCCCCCGTCCTTTGACACATGGCTTACAACAGCCAAGCCCGCAAGCCGAACATAAAGCCGGATGGGAGATCAGCCCCGGGAGAGAAGAAAACCCAAGGAGCGTCAGCGGCAAGCCTGACCAGGTCGGCATACCAAGCTCGGCGAGGCAAGTCCGGAGCCACGAGAATGACTGAAATCTTGCCGCCTCTATCCTGCAAAGGATTCTTGGCAGAAACAGGAGAGGAGGAAAGGCAGATAGCAGCTGACACTGAACTCGGCCCATCCGCGAACACTCTCGCACGACGACGCCGGCGTCAGCCTTGCACAGGTGACCGCGCCAAACATCTCAGCATTGAACATGTTGAACCTAGCGAATGTTCTTGCCCATGACAGAACCCATGAGGCCACCATTGCACCCGCCAGAGGGTCCCGGGATCGGGCCACGACCTCTGCACCATCCTGTAGATGCGATACCAACAGGCCCACGTCTGGAGTGCCCCCAAACGAAGGCACAACTGCTGGATTGACTCCGGATGAAGGGACCATTGCCCTGCATCCAGGGCCAGTTGACTGAGGCACACTGCCTACCATTAGTGTTGTTTCCCCCCTGGAAAGGGAACAGCGGATAGACCTGGAACAGCAGCCCCTTGGCAAATTGGGAAATTTGCTTTCCTGAGAATCCATGCCCCCAAAAGTTTGCAGAAGAATAAAGGGTAACTGCCCCTTTAAAAGCGTGGCGAGCGCAGCCCACCGCACTCACACACCAGCACAAAGCCGACCCCCACAGGGAAAAGTACAAACTCAGGCAAGGATAATGGATAGAGAGGATAAAACCTGGAGAGACCACCGCTGCTGCTGCCTCGATCAGTGCGCCCAGGGAAAAGGAAGTGATGCAACACAGGGCGCTCTGTTAAAGCCTATGGAAGGCTACAGAAAAATGGCCGCTCGCAGTGCTAGCATGAGGCCGGAGCGATCGCCGCCAAAATGGCGGCGCTTGGCGCCCAAAACGCCGCTCCCCACACACAGTGAAAACCACAGTACACGTGCAGTATAATAAAACAATGGCGGACCGCAGCAGCGGTCGCTGCAAGTGTGCATAACACGATCCAATCATGCCCCGCAGCACACAGCCTGTCACACAGTAAAAAACAGCACACAGTCTGACACAGAAACAGTGCAGCATAGCCCCCCTCCTTGCAGCCCACAGAATGCAGCCAAGACAGATAGGGAGTCCTTTAGTGTGAACAGAGGCAGGGTTACACAGTCCCAGACTGACACCCCCCAAACAGACAGGTCCCCACACAGATACACTTACCTCCTAAATGGCGTGGGGAACCCGCACAAGCGATCAAGCCACTGCACATGGGACAGGGAGAGTCGCAGTCAGGACGCAGGAGAACTGCGGTGCGAAACCGCATGGCGTCCAGTGAGGTAGCCACCTCACCATAGCATCCCTGCAGCGAACAGGGATGGGTCGTTCACTGTGCCAGGAAAAATACCTGACTGAACGCTCGATGGCAGGCTGGGAAGCCACTGACCCACAACCTGCAACCAGGGGGGCCAGCCCGAGACCCAGCCCGCATGATCCATCAGAAGACCTAACTAATGCTGACAAAAGTAACAGCTAAGTAAAGAGAGAGAAAAAAACGAAGAGAAAGGCTGAGACAAAATGCCCCAGCATAGAGACATCCAGCTACTCCTGACAAGCTAGACAATGAAACTGAGGTATGGATACAGGAAGTAGGAGGGTATTGACTGAGGGGACCACCCCCTGGGGGTGGGATATGTTAAAAGCTTTAATATTGACAAGTCTATCTGGAGCTGTGTTCGTCAATGAACAAAACACCCACAATTATAAAGGCATGTATCAAACTTGACAGAAGAGCATGGGTACTACAAGTTCATACATCTGATGCACAGATATGGTGTTGTAGCCTGTCAAGGCATCACAAGAAGGAAACGGAAAATAGGAGATAAGAAAAACAAAACCACCTAGTAAATAAAATTCTGGTATGCGAGATGTAAGAGAGAGGTGAAGTCAAATCGTTAATCTGATATAGAACACGTATAGGGCTGTCATAAGCCCGACACGAGTACGGAAAGAGAAGTCCCCTGGAGAAGAGAACATATATTCAATCATTTAGTATCTCTGTGGAATAATACATCCACCCGACTAGATTAACTTTACTTTTCTCGTGTTGATCTTGAACCTCAAAAGCCCATTGTTCTGCCTCTATTATAGTATCAACCTCTTTCTTCCAGTCAGAAAGGGTGGGACTTGCAATTTGCTTCCAAAACCTTGGAATAAGGGATTTGGCTGCATTCAGCAAATTGGAGAGTACACTCCTTTTAAAGGCCTTTATGAAGAGGTCCTGTGAAAAAGAAACTGAAGTGGGGAGCTGATGAATTGCCTGAGAGACAGCTTCTTCATCCAGGGTGTGATTGCGCCCCAAAAAAAACCCTGAATTTTGGGGCAGGACCACCAGATGTGGAGAAGTGTACAACCTTGAGTACAACCCCTCCAGCATCTACCACTGACGTTCAGAAACATCTGCGCTAGATGGGATGGTGTCCTACACCATCTAGTGAGGAATTTATGGCAAGACACCTGAATTCGGTTACTAATGGAAGAAGGTTAATTTACTGATCCTTTGGGGTGTGGTAAATTCCAGTTCAAGTTCCCTCTCCCAGTCTCTAAGGAAGGAACAGTCGTTGAGCAGATGCTTAACACCAGTTTGTTCATTTTGAACAGTAAATGTCTGGCGTCTACACAGGACTTCAAATGGAGTGAGATCAGCAGTAGAGCGTAGCTTGGGCTCAAATTTTGATAGAAAATCTAATTGGTGGTATCTCCAGGGCGCAAGTGGAAAAGCTCCATATAAAGATTGTAAAGTTTGCAGAGGTAAAAAAACGAGTACCCCGTGTGGCAAGTTTCACGCAAGTTGTGTCACCATCCAAACCCCAATGACTGAAAAAAGCGCGTGCTTTGCCCGGCGGAATCCAGGGATAACCCCCGAGGATTGCAAGCAGTGATGTTGGGGGGGGGGGGGGGGGGCATATGGCCTGAGCCATTCAGCCTGTCCCAAACCATCAGAGTGGACTAAGTCAGAGGGGAGGTCCAGTCAGATAGGAGTCTGCATGCAGATGGGACCCAAGGTGCACCTGCTAGATTTCATTTCGCCATTGATTTTTCTAAGGGGACCCAAGGTTTGGATGAGGAGTCATGGCACCAATTCAGTATGTGAGCAAGGGCCATAGCCTTATATTATAGGACTACATCCGGTAGGCCAAAACCACTGTCCAGTTTATGACGATGCAAAATATCGTACGCCAGCCTAGGGCGTTTGCCTTGCCAAATAAAAGTAAAAAAAGCTCTGCATGGGCACATTTTTATGGTTATATCTCAGAATTCTCCTTTATTTTTGACAGATTATTAGTTAATGTCTTGTTTTCCTCCTCCGCTGGCTTCTCTTCTGTAGCTAATGCTTTCCACCAAATCGGTCCAAGACAGCAAGTATTAGAGAAAACAGATGCTGTAAAAACCAGTAATCGCAGATGCGAATTCCTACCTTGTAACAAATGACCTGAAGAAAGGTGCCAAGAGGTACTTCTGGGGGAACCTCCTAACAGGATATTATCCTGGTGGTTTCATTTCTGGCACCCCCCCTGCTGGGCTTACTTGTCTTTACTATCTACATGAATTTTCAGATTGATCTTCTGACTATATTGCTGATCAATTTATATATACACTTTCAGACTCTGCTTGGTCCCAGTGTGCTTCCACTATTACTCCCTGGAGTGTTGCCCTTGGAGTTTTGAAATTTTGTATCCCACCCTGTATGTGGTCCTCTCCTCTCTGCTACCCTTGTGTACTGGATGTCATCCATGCCTCAACCCCAGGTCAGGCGTTCCCTGGACCAGCTTCATTCTCCTTTTTCAATACTGGATTGCCCTTGGATAAATTACACTGCTTAAGGTAGCGTTTATTCCAAAAAAATCCCCCCATTATAATCAAATTATTTTAATATTTTTTTTAATATAACCTTTATTCCTATTTTTAGATATATAACCCATATTCAAGCTCCTGATGAATGGACGGAGGTCCATGAAACGCGTCGAGCCTACAAATTACTCAGATGTTTTATTGTATTTTGATATACCTTGAGACTGCGAGCATAAAGAGATGATGATGTCTTATTGTATTCGATATACCCTTCAGAGATCCATGTTTGATCCTTGTAATACTGTATTCATTTTTGATTCAATACGTACGGTTTAATCTACTGAATGCTATATCTCTGTATGTGTCTATTTAACATTGTTTTCATATGCGTACCTATTTATTTCATCTAATAAACTTTAATGTCTAGTTGACCTCATTTAAAGTCCCACATCCTGGTCTTTTTTCTTATGTATTATATATACAGTACCAAAAGTTTGGACACCTTCTCATTCAAAGAGTTTTCTTTATTTTCATGACTATGAAAATTGTAGAGTCACACTTCCAAGAGGTAGTCACCTGAAATGGTTTTCACTTCACCGGTGTGCCCTGTCAGGTTTAAGAAGTGTGATTTCTTGTCTTATAAATGGGGCTGGGACCATCAGTTGTGTAGTGCAGAAGTCAGGTGGATACACAGCTGATAGTCCTACTGAATAGTAGGGATGTAACGATATCAAAATCTCACGGTACGATACAATTTCGATATTGACCTCACGGTACGATATTTATTGCGATATTGTGGAAAAGCTCATGGTATTGTTAAATAGCTCATGATAGTGTTTGTGATGATAATAGCGAAAAAATACCGACATTTATTCTGCTTTTGCCAGTCAACAGGCAATTTATTGTTGTATTTATGGATCCATGACAACATAAAACACTGATCACATAGTGCTTTTAAAGTGCAAGTTGTAGTCAGGAACATCAATATTCTGTATAGTAATATTTGGTTGCATAACTGATTCTTCTGTGCAATGTTCAAGTTAAGAAGCAGCTAGAACAATTGTAAACAAACAATAGGCAATTCCCTTTAAGTGCAAACAAAGATCAAGTTAGGTCAGGTTTAAATGTGCAAGGCAAATAAAGGCAGCCTTTTAAAGCCCCGTTCACACTGGTCGCCTTCCATAGAGAAGCTGCGGACCCGTTCTAATAGGAGCGACACAAGTCGCTCCGACTTAGAAAAAGGGTCCGGAGCTTCTTTGGGGCGAACAGGAGGCGACCGCCATAGACTTCAATGTTATGAAGTCCGTGGTGGCCGCTCCGAGGTCGCGGCACGCTGCTCGCACCGGGACCTCGGAGGTCGCCCCTGGAAGTAGCGTCGCCTGCATGTGAACGGGGACTAAAACTGGTATTTAGGAACATAACTTAAACTTAAATAAAATAGTCAGTGAAAATGCCTTTAAAAAAAACACTGACCTATCATTTAGCTTATGTTCACGTTTTTCATCAGAAAGATCAAAATATCTACATTGCAAGAAAAAAAAAAAAAAAAAAAAACAGTAAAAAAAATCCTTAAACTCTGGTCTATGTAGTTAACAATGATTTGTTCCGCGGGACTGTGTTTATTCCTCTTTCTTTTTGACGGACACCTGTCCTTTTAATATTGTAACCCAACCACGACGATATCGAGACACGACCACGACGATATCGAGACGACCACGACGATACGATATCGCGATATCTTCGATATCGTTACATCCCTACTGAATAGACTGTTAGAATTTGTATTATGGCAAGAAAAAAGCAGCCAAGTACAGGAAAACGAGTGGCCATCATTACTTTAAGAAATGAAGGTCAGTCAGTCCGAAAAATTGGGAAAACTTTCAAAGTGCCCCCAAGTGCAGTCACAAAAACCATCAAGCGCTACAAAGAAACTGGCTCACATGTGGACCGCCGCAGGAAAGGAAGACCAAGAGTCACCTATGCTGCGGAGGATAAGTTCATCCGAGTCACCAATCTCAGAAATTGCAGGTTAACAGCAGCTCAGATTAGAGACCAGGTCAATGACACACGGAGTTCTAGCAGCAGACACATCTCTAGAACAACTGTTAAGAGGAGACTGTGTGAATCAGGCCTTCATGGTAGAATATCTGCTAGGAAACCACTGCTAAAGAAAGGCAACAAGCAAAAGAGACTTGTTTGGGCTAAAGAACACAAGGAATGGACATTAGACCAGTTGAAATCTGTGCTTTGGTCTGATGAGTCCAAATTTGAGATCTTTGATTCCAACCACCGTGTCTTTGTGCGACGCAAAAAAAGGTGAACGGATAGACTCTACATGCCTGGTTCCCACCGTGAAGCATGGAGGAGGAGGAGGTGTGATGGTGTGGGGGTGCTTTGCTGGTGACACTGTTGGGGATTTATTCAAAATTGAAGGCATACTGAACCAGCATGGCTACCACAGCATCTTGCAGCGGCATGCTATTCCATCCGGTTTGCATTTAGTTGGACCATCATTTTTTTTTCAACGTGACTATGACCCCAAACACACCTCCAGGCTGTGTAAGGGCTATTTGACCAAGAAGGAGAGTGATGGGGTGCTGCGCCAGATGACCTGGCCTCCACAGTCACCGGCCCTGAACCCAATCAAGATGGTTTGGGGTGAGTTGGACCGCAGAGTGAAGGCAAAAGGGCCAACAAGTACTAAGCATCTCTGGGAACTCCTTCAAGACTGTCTGAAGACAATTTCAGGTGACTACCTCGCACTGCTCCGACATTACATGCGATCAGCTGTGCGGTGCGAGTTTAGCCATACAAACTGTATGGCTAAATTCGCATCGCTCCCGCAGCAAACACGCACAGGAGGCATTTTTGCAGCCGCATCAGGATCGGATCGCACAGCGGTTCACACTTGTGCGATCCGATCCTGTGCTAACTGCACGATCGCACTGCGATATGCGATCAAACTGGGGGTGTCGTTAAGATTACATTGACACCCCCAGCGTATCGCATATGGCAGTGTGAACTGCCGGGGGTGCGTGTGCGATGCGGGAACAGGCTGCGAGTTCGCAGCCTTCCCGCATCGCATCAGTGTGAACCGGACCTGAAGCTCATCAAGAGAATGCCAAGAGTGTGCAAAGCAGTAATCAAAGCAAAAGGTGGCTACTTTAAAGAACCTAGAATATGACATATTTTCAGTTGTTTCAAACTTTTCTGTTATGTATATAATTCCACATGTTAATTCATAGTTTTGATGCCTTCTGTGTGAATCTACAATTTTAATAGTCATGCAAATAAAGAAAACTCTTTGAATGAGAAGGTGTGTCCAAAATTTGGTCTGTACTATATATATATATATATATATATATATATATATATATATATATATATACATACATATATATATATATATATATATATATACATACATATATATATATATATATATATATATACATACACACACACACATATATATATACACAGTGGGGATAGAAAGTTTGGGCACCCCAGGTAAATATTTGCATTAATGTGCATAAAGAAGCCAAGGAAATATGGAAACATCTCCAAAAGGCATCAAGTTACAGATTATACATTCTTATATGTCAAAAAAAGTTAGATTTTTTATTTCCATCATTTACACTTTCAAAATAACAGAAAACAAAAAAATGGCGTCTGCAAAAGTTTGGGCACCCTGCAGAGTTAATATCTTGCACTGCCCCCTTTGGCAAGTATCATAGCTTGTAAACGCTTTTTGTAGCCAGCCAAGAGTCTTTCAATTCTTGTTTGAGGTATCTTTGCCCATTCTTCCTTACAAAAGTCTTCCAGTTCTTTAAGATTTCTGGGCTGTCTGTCACGCACTGCTCTATTAAGGTCTATCCATAGATTTTGAATTATGTTGAGGTCAGGAGATTGTGAAGGCCATGGCAAAACCTTCAGTTTACGCCGCTTGATGTATTCCCCTGTGGATTTCGAGGTGTGTTTAGGATCATTATCCATTTGTAGAAGCCATCCTCTCTTTAACTTTAGCTTTTTCACAGATGGCATCAAGTTACTATCCAAAATTTGCTGAAATTTTATTGAATCAATTTTTCCTTCTACTTGTGAGATGTTCCCTGTGCCAGTGGCTGCAATACAACCCCAAAGCATGATTGATCCACCCCCATGCTTAACAGCTGGACAGAGGTTCTTCTCATTAAATTCTGTGGCCCTTCTCCAAAAACGTACCTTTGCTCATTCCGGCCAAAAAGTTCAATTTTAACCTCATTGGTCCACAGAACTTGTTTCCAAAGTGCATCAGGCTTGTCTATATGTTCATTTGCAAAGTTCAAACGCTGATTTTTGTGGTGAGGACGCAGAAGAGGTTTTCTTCTGATGACTCTTCCATGAAGACAATATTTGTACAAGTATCTCTTTATAGTGGAATAGTGTACCACAACTCCAGCGTCTGCCAGATCTTTCTGGAGGGATCGTGCAGTCAAACGTGGGTTTTGAATTGAATTGTTTTTCTCACAATCCTGCGAGCTGTTCTGTCTGATATTTTTCTTGGTCTTCCAGATCTTGCTTTAACTTCCACTTTTCCTGATGACTGCCATTTCTTAATTACATTCTGAACAGAGGATATTGACATCTGATAACGCTTTGCTATCTTCTTATAGCCTTCTCCAGCTTTGTGAGCGTCAACTATTTTCAGTTTCAGTTTTCTAGACAACTGCTTAGAAGATCCCATGGTGCGGATTGTTGAGGCAAGATCAGATGAGTGTGGGCATTTAAAACCTTTGAGATTGACATCACCTGGTCTTCCCAGATGATGATTCAGAACAATCCATGACACAGGCAGGTCTCAGCCTTGCAAAGGGGGCAGTGCATGCTATAAATTCTGCAGGGTGCCCAAACTTTTGCAGACGCCATTTTTTTGTTTTCTGTAATTTTGAAAGTGTCAATGATGGAAATAAAATCTAACTTTTGTTGACATATAAGAATGTCTAATCTGTAATGTGATGCCTTTTGGAGATTTTTCCATCTTTCCTTTGCTTCTTTATGCACATTAATACAAATTTTTACCTGGGGTGCCCAAACTTTCGATCCCCACTGTATGTGTATATATATATATATATATATATAGGGATGTTGGTAGCTGGACATTTAATGTGGCAAGTCATATTTTACTCATTTCCCCGAAAGAAGTGGAGATACCAGACAGGCAGCGGGGGTCAAAGTCATATGAAACACACTGACTCCAGGTATATATTGCACTGGGGGGGAGGCTACACCCTGGTTCCTCCCTACCTGTAGGAGGTATTTGGGACCAATCAACGTCTACATTACTTATTCTCTGCTATTGTCGAGACATAGATGCGGACCAGTATGCTGGTTATTCCAGGGGATTTCACACCTACTAAATTCTGCCAGTGCCCAGCTGCTCCCACAAAGACGGCCTGCTGTGACTTATAGTCCCACAAGTCAACTGCTCTGCTGCAACCTGTAGTGCCACAGGATCCCACACTGTTGCCTTACATGGGAGTTCAAGATGGCGGTCACCTGTGTGCTCCACCCCACTCACGACATCATTGGCCGTATGGCCTAGTCAGTTGAGTGTGCATGCAGAAGACAATCTGAAACCAGATTAATCTACAATAAATTGGGGGCGGGTGTCATTCTAAATCTGAGAATATACAAAGTACAATGAATGAGCACTGCCCTAATACCCAGCTTCCAGCACCAGGCTTCTCTGTACATCATAAATAGGCTGCTTGTAATACATCTGATTAAGAGAGGAACCAACCTGAAATCGCCCCATTTTCAGGACTCCACCACCTGTCTCTGCATCTGGCTTGGATTCTGCCTGCTCTGGAACTGAATGAAAAACATTACAGTTATAAAATTATTCCTACATTCTACTATTCATTCTCTAAATTAAATGGTGTAAAAACACAGTATAACACTGTAAATAGCATGATCCTACATGAGTTGATATTGCATAAAGAATGCTAAACTGACATTGTATACAAAGAATTGTTAGTATACTAATCATGTGAGGTGTTGGCCGTATTTCACTCGCAAAGACACCGATCAGTACTCTCCGTGTGTCAAGTCTCAGTTTA
Organism: Pelophylax lessonae; assembly: GCF_965119305.1. NCBI lineage: Eukaryota > Metazoa > Chordata > Amphibia > Anura > Ranidae > Pelophylax > Pelophylax lessonae. The sequence goes on from NC_138771.1 coordinate 498,181,233, forward strand.
AAGCAGCCTTTTTCAACCAGTGTGCCACAGCATACTACTACCAAGAAAGGCATATACTTACCAACAAAGGAAGGTGGATCAAGTAGCTTGTTCCAAGCTTGCCTTACTTCATAGACAGCTGCAGGTTGTAATACTAGTACAAGTCTGACACCTTTCAGGACTGCCCATCAGCATACTACCAAACGATGATCTTTAAGTTGCCAAGGAGCACATAGGCACCTGGGAAGAGTCCCCTTCAAGTGATAATAAAGACTGATTTTTTTTTTTAAACAAACATGTTATACTTACCTGCTCTGTGCAGGGGTTTTGCACGCAGACCCCCAATCCTTTTCTTCTCAGGCCCCGGCATAAGTGGCCCCTCCCCCATGCCAAGTGCCACCATAACAAGCAGCTTGCTATGGGGGCACCTGAACAGGCTCACTCCCAAGCTGCTTCTGTGTGGGTCCATTCACATGCCAAGTGCAGTTTGGCCCCGCCTCCAACTCTCTCTTTATTGGCAGTGATAGACCGTAGCGGGAGACAATGGCTCCAGCTGCTGTCTCAGCCAATGAGGCTGAAGAGATCTGGGAGAGCCGCTGCTCTTGTGCACATCACTGGATTGAGGGGCTCAAGTATAAGGAGTGTGGGGTGGCTGCTGCAGACAGGTGGTTTTTAAACTTCATGCATAAAAGAAAAAAAAAAAAAAAGCCTTGAGCCTTTACAAACCCTTTAATTTCCCCTCATCTGCCTCTAAGACCACAGAGAAAGAGGTAAGGGTCAACGGCAGTGGGGAAGGGTGGTTGGTTTGCCTATGGCTCTCCCCATAGTGCAGCATTGATTTCTCCCTTTGCTCCTTGCAGAGTATCATGGGGCCTAAGCTGCCCTGGTGCTCAGCAGCTTTTCCTTGGTCAGCCAAACGGTGGGCGGGACCAGGGCTGTGGTCACCTCCTTACATCCTCTCAGAGGTGGTAGACTTGGCTGATCCAGCAGCTAAAAATGGGAAGCAGAGATAGCAGGCCAGCAAGCATCCAGCCCTGTGGTTAAGTGTCTGTCGGCTCACTGACTACCCTGACAACTACATACTGCTCACGGTTCGCCCTGCCTCTACATACTGATCACTTACTGGCCCTACCAATATACGTGCAGATCACAGAATGCCCTGGTCTCTCTTCCCCCTCTTTCGTTCGTGCACTTCCAGGCTGGGCCAACAGTGGTGCTCCTTTTGCTCCGCTCTGGGTTCCTTTGGGTAGTGCATGTGTTCTATGGCTTTAGTATTCACAGGGTAGCATTGTGTTGCCCAGTGACTAGAAGTTCTAGCGGACGTTGATGCACTTCCAGTCTGCTCTCCTTGTTTGCTCTGCGTTCCATCGGCGGCAGACAAGGACGCATTTTCGGTCCAGGTAATTTCTGGTACACTCCTCTGGTCTGCGTTCCATAGGGCTGAGCATGCAATCCATCGGTGGGAGCCAATGTAGCAGGGCAGGCACACGTGGCAACACCGCCGGTTTGAGCCAATCTCTGGGGGACCATGGACAAGAGGAGAATGCACTTTATGTGAACACTGGCCATTTTGTGTAATGTACGTATATATATATATATTATATATATATATATATATATATATATATTTATCTTAAGTGTGACCAGTAGGGTATTTTCAGGTAGTGCTTTTTTATATATATCATGTTTGATTGGATTCTGCCCAGACTCTCGTTAAGGGAGGAATGGGTGGTGATGTGCAGACATTTAAATTGTGGACTTTCATTAAGTTGCATTAGCTATGAGGAAGGGGACATGACCCCCAAAACGCATTTGCTTTTCAAATGTGCCATGTTTGGATAGACGCCTGTGCCTTGTGACTGGAGTACACCAACTTATTTTTATTCAATAAAATGTAATGGTGGTAATGAATTAGGTGTTTGCTTTTTCCTGCCACTTACGTCCTTGCTCACTGACCACCCTGCCACTGGGTACAGCTTCTCACTGACTGCCCTGACGCTACAAACTTATCACTGTCCATCCTACGACTACATACTGCTCACTGATTTGAATATTGTATGACAACTCTGCATCACAAATTACATTTAGGCCTCGTTCACACAGATATACTTAAGCATAGACCCATGTGAGGGCTGTGTTGGCCCACACAGGGGATGTACCGGTGTCCTATGCATCCATGTGCAGGCATACCTATTCATGTTAATTGGGACGCAGCGACAGCACAGAGTTGACATTTGTATGGGTGCCTATCCTCGAATGCTGACAGTTTAAATCCAGGGATATCAAACAGAGAGCAACAATTTCATCCTAATACACATAACTGGGACTGCCTACATGCGGATGCAGGCAAAGTTGACCCTCGCTTTGATGTACAAAGCTTAAGCGGAGGTGATCAAGACATGCATGTGCATCATTTTCAAAGGTGTCTTGACAGAAAAAAAAGTTGCGAAACACTGGCTTAGAAGCAGTAAGAAACGTGAAACCAGAAAAAAAAAAAAACCTCTCCATGTTATCTGCAAATGGTCACCGTATCACTATCAAAAATAGTATTAATATGCAGTCTTTATTATATATAGACATTCTAGATTACATGCAAAAGGTCACTTAAAATTTACAAATGCAGTCCTGCTTACCTTAATGCTGCTCCTAAGAATGTATATCTGCGTCTAATATCAATCAAACCTTTAGATATTTATAACTCGGAGACAGTTAACACAGCACTTACACACTGTACATCAGTCCTGGTTCTAAAGGAGCTTAAAACCTAAGGTCCCTTTTGCACATGCATACATTCAAAGACCAATTTCGATAGGAGTCTTTTGACCTACAAGCATGTCTTTTTGGAGTGTAGGGGTAAAATGGCGTACCAAGAGGAAATGCACTCATGCAAACTCCATGCAGATAGTGTTCTGGTTAAGAACACAAAATCTTCTGTTTACTGCACAGGTTTTTTTTTTTTTTTGTAAAAAAAAAAAAAAAAAAAACCCTTTGCAATACAGTACATTTTAACAAAGTCCTTCTGGTCTATAGCTATCATATGAAGTTCATCTTTATGTAGATAAAGCTGGAGCTTTGCTATCAGGTTTGAACAGCTTATTATGACTGAGCTGTGATGCACTTACCATCAGTGGCGAGCTTTGGCTGGATACCCACTGGTCCGGCTTCAGTTGTAGTAGCTGTACTTGGCACAGGCTAAAAAGAGAAAAAGCAAGTTAAAAACAGGAGACTTTCATGTTAAGGTTCTGTGGTCTCCAGCACAACAGACGCCAAAGCCAGGTAGCATTAAAGGAATACACACCAAATGTTTAGCACCGTCACCCACACTACAGCTGGCAGTTCAAGGGACTTCAGAACACTAAGTAATAGATCAAATTATTTTTCTGCTACACAAACAGTAACCACCTAAGAAACTTGCATGTACATTATCCGCTCTACAGTCCTTAACTGCTGATGGCAAGCCTTATAAGTATGAATGTTGGGACATGCTGTGTGACAAAGCCACCATCAGTGCTCATTTTATAGGGAGTGCTTTATTTTTCCATTTTACCACCCTCGGATACAGAAATACAAACACTAAGGGTCGGTCCACATTGGTGCGATGCAGAAACCCTGCAAATCCACTGCGCACCCAACTCGCATATGCGAACTGCCGGGAGCGTCAATACAAAGTTAATGACACCCCCAGATCAGTTCGCTATCGCAGTGCAAACTGTTAATTCGGACAGGAATTGGATCGCATGGTTGTGAGCAGCCATGCGATCAGATTCTGGTGCGGACTAAAAAAAAAGGGTCTTGCACGAATTTGGTCCGAATGCGATGCAAATTCAGCCATACAATTTGTATCGCACAGACATCGCATGTGATTTGCACAGCAGTGTGGTGCAAATCGCATGCAATGTCAGACATCCTTTCAAAACCACAGATAGTTTGTTTATATTTGTTCAGCCAGCAGTCAGAAGGGAAAACAAACTAAGATCTATACAGAGCTCAAACCCGCCCCTTCATCACAGAATTTGACAGCAGTGGGAGCCATAGCTGCCATCATTCTGCCCTGTAAGGGGGAGGGGGCGCAAATCCCGCTGCATAACTGGATTTTTACCTTAATGCAGAGAATAAATTAAGGCAAAAATCCTTAAGCCTTCAGAAACATTTTAATTGCACAGTACAGGACACACGTTGACTCTTCGACCATGGAACACCCCGAAGCAATAAATGGAGGGGTGGAGGAAGGCCCAAGAGGGGTACTGAAAAATGCAATGGCAACAAAGAAGAGTAACTACTCACAAAAGGAGTGACTCACTAGAAGTGACAAGGCTTTAGGAGGAGGATATACAAGGCCTATTAAACACCTGCCGGGTACCAGGGGCTAGATGTTTTGCAATTTCAAACAAAAGAAACTACAGCATGAGGAATTAAAACATTCCTCTTTTGTGACACTGGATAAAAACTACCTCACATGATAATTATTGAGCATGGTGGGGAGCAATCTGCATGCTCCCAGAAGAGATGGGGCACTCAATCCAGAGGTTGGAAGGTGTGCAACTGGTGAATATAATGGAACTTGAGATGCTGGAAGATTTCTGGGCAAAGCCTGTAGAGTAGTCAATTAAGGAGGTGAGATGGGAAGGCAAGTGACAAGGTACCTACAAGACTGCATGTAGAGGGTAAATAGGACAAAGTCTATTTCCTGGCACTTAAAAGCCTAGGGGTGACTGAGTCAGCCAGACCTTTATCTCTCAGGACTTGGTCTAAAACATCTAGGAAACAGAATGGAACACAAAGTGGAAGAATCTGGACAGCCATGGCCAGAAGCTAGAGCACATCTGCATACCGAGTTCTTCATGGTCAGTATGGGGCTGCAAGAATCAATTGAAAATGTTTTCAAACTCAATCCGATGAGATTGGATTTTTAGAGGAAAAAAGCATATATTAGGTAGACACAATCCAATGGAGTCACCAGCGCGTCCGACGTGAAGGCCATCAGATCCCGTGGCGCAAACCTGTGCATGCTGTGGCTGCATCTGGACGTTAGGAGATCTAATTCTGGCATCCCTATTCTCTGATAGATGTCCTGGAACACTTCCCTGGTAAAGGGGCCACTCCTAAGTCTAGCTACTGGAGACGGAGAGAGTCTGCCTGCCAATTTTCTACACCTGTAACGTGTATAGCAACATAAGGTCGGAATGTGACATTCTACTCAGAACAGAATTTAAATAGCTTTTATTTGAGCTGCTTGATGTCTGGTCCTGGCCCTGGTGACTGATGCAAGTCACGGCCATGGGATTGTGACTGAATCTGGGGTGTTGGTAGTCCCCAAAGGCAGCTTTAAGAGTGACGCAAACATCAATGAGTTCCAGGACTTCTGACAGGAAGTGGGGTCTTCTGCAGCAACCAAGAAGTTTTCTGTACTGTCACTGTTCAGAGATCACCTTTATATCCTGACAGGCTGGCATCGGTCATCGAATGTAACGGGAGAAAGGACTTCCCCCATCTCCAGTGTTGGATTGCGTATCCATCACACAAGAGCGTGTCTAACCTCTGTGGCTAGGCATAAGGGGCAATCCAGAGAAATTGACTTGTCCCACAGTCAGAATGCAGTGCTATAACAGTTTAGAGTTAATCTGGGCATACAATACTGCCTCCAATGAGACCATCAGACCCAGGGGACCCTCATGCAAAACCAAACCAAGGGCCAACGACAAAACAGTAGTATCTTGAGGGCCCTTCCCTGAAATTTCAGATATTGATTTTTTTGTAGGTTAGAGAAAGACCTGAAACAGATGAGTTTGAGTTTATGCAGATTTTTGGATGAGCGAGTATCCAACCAAAGGGATTGCAAGAGGTGAGCAATCTGTTGAATGTTGCTTGACAATACATGGGCACTACATGCTCTCCACAGAATACTGTTTAGGAGATCCCAAAACATGAAATCCATGTGAACATATAAAGCAAGGACCAGGGCCAAGACCTTTGTGAACACTTAAAGGTCATAGACAACACAAATTGAAAAATGTTCTCGCCCAGGGCAAATTGTGGAAAGAGTTGAAGTAGAGTATAAATGGGAACATGAAGCTAGGAAGTCCCCTTGCTGAACAGCAGTAATGACTGACCTGGAGGATTCAATGTTGAATTTGCAGATTCTCAAGTACTTGTTGAGGACCTTGAAGTCTAAAATGGGAAATGCATATCTTTTGGTTTTGGAACTGAAATACTGAAGTAAAAGCCTCAAAACCTTTCCTCCAGAGGTCAAGCTGAAGACTGTGCTGACTGCAAAAAAGAGGGCAGATTTGAAGTAATGAAGGTGGGAGGAGCCAGAGATTGGCACTCTAGTTTGTAAATTTGGTTTATGACAGACTAAATGTCCAGTACCCAGACGGCCAACAGACATACCCACATTTGAAAAAGTGGGAGCATCCTGTCATTGGGCAGAAAACTTGTCAAATGCGTTTGCCTTTGAACACAGTGTTTAAAAGAACATCCGTCTACATAAACCCTAAACAACCCAAAACAAAATAAATAAAAAAACACCTATAAATGAAGGTGTACACTCACCTCATCTGTCCTACTGCATATTTGTTTGACCTTCGCTCCCATGCAAAGCAACAGCCTCTTCACATCTGATACACTTTCAGATGTGTGGTCCGCACTGTGCACTGTTACCACAGCACATAGCAGGTGGCCCAAGCAAAGGCATAACCAAAACCTTCAGGGCCCCAGTTCAAGAAACCATGAAGGGCCTCTCCCCCATGGATCAGTGGCAGTGGGTGGGTGGGGGCAGGGGGGGGCTATCAGTGGCAGAGGTGGAGGTAAGGGGGTCGGATCAGTCCACTGAGGGGGGTGGTGGGGGGTATGGGCTTAGTGGCAGCGGTGGTGGGGATAGGATCAGTCCACCGATGATGTTGGGATGGGGGTGGGATCAGCAGCAACGGTGTTGGTAGTGGGATAGGGGTAGCAGCAGTGGCGGCGGTGGGGATAGGGATGACATCAGTCCACAGCCACTAATGTGATCCCCCCCATCACCATTACTCGATGCGAGGGGGAAGGGATCAGTTATGAGGCAGCGGTAGTGATGGGGGCAGAGGGATGGCGGTGGAGGGATAGGATCGGTGGCAGAGGGAAGGCAGTAGAGGGATCAGATCGGTGTCAGAGGGGATAGTGGTGGAGGGATGGGATCAGTGACACTGGCACTCACCTGCTCTCAGTATCAGTCGGTTCCCCCTCCTCCTTGCTCAGGGTGTCTCTGCCTCTATTCCGCTGCCTCCAGTGATTCCACTCCTCACATGGGGTCTCCACGCAGAGCTCCTCCCCTTCACTCTACTGGCAGTCAGCTAACTCACTGCTCCAGTCTGCTCTGCCTCCTGACATCATATCATGCATCTGACTGCAACAATAGGTGGCGGCGGGCACTCTGCACCAGCCCCACCATGGGTGATCCCCACAGTGGCGGAATAGGCGGGCAGGGCCCTCCATAGTGGTGGAACTCCAAGGCCGGTCACAACTGCAACCTTGGTAGTTCCACTACTGGGCCCAAGCATCCAAAACACTCCTGAAAATGCGGAATGTGAAGAGTATGCTGTAGTTCGTGAAAAGAAGAGCATAAAACCTTTTCTCCCCATTTTTTGTTACTGTGACAAAGTTGATTTAACATGTACTGGTGCTGGTGTTAAATAAAGGTATATCTTCTTTCCACATCAGAAACACAACAATTCTAATCTCCTGCTCTAAAGTCACCCACAGCAGTTAACTATAATAATTATTGGAATAGGTCTGATCTGCACATCATGAAAGTTCATTGTAAGTGAACATTTAGTGGGAGAGCAGGACTGTAGAAGCCAATAGCGCATGGATGACAGTGAGAGTAACGTTATCTATCTTATATTATATATTAGACAAGGGGTGAAAGGGGGGGGGGGGGTTGAAACAGTCACCCATACAGCCTTTACACTCACACAGCTGGGTGCAGAGGACACAGGGACACTTTCTGGGCTCAGCGTTCTTCTCAACTGGAAATCCAAGTCTTCCAGGGGCTGCTGGGACTGTAATGAGAAGCAGGGAGGGTCAGAGGAGAGGGTCCTTGGGTTACCCCTACGCTATACAGAGTTCAGTAGGTGAAGTAGTTGGAATCTAAACCTATTTTTCTGTCTTTTCACTCACTATAGGGTGTGCCTGTAGGGGAAGGGTGACAGACAAGAAGGTATGGAATAGAGGGTAAGAAAAGGACATGCACAAGATAAGGGAAAACATCCATTAAGAGGTTACATGGAGGAAAAGAAGGTTCATGCTGCACCTGAGTTAGTGAAGGTCCAGGAAGAGGAGGTGGCTGTTCGCCAGGCGGGCTCCCCACTGTGCTCTCTGCCCCGGCCGGGAGCACCTATAGGACAGGGATATTTAGTGCCATCAGACAAAGTTTTACAAACAAAACATGTTTATCTGTGCTGTAATACTCCACAATAAGGCTCCCGCTTTTTGAGAGAAGACCACCCTTCATCTATTATAGCAGCCTCAAAGACTGAATAGAACATCTTTAGGCCAACACACAAAAAGAACAAAGAAAGCAGAAACTGTTACTACCCATTCAGGGTAATACGATAATGTCTGCACATAGTCAACCCACCATTTATTTACCCAGCCATGTTGCTTCATTGCCCCTCCACAGTGATGAGCCTTCCCTAAAGGCAGCCATACATGGATTAAATTTGGTCGGTTCTGCTGGAACCGGCTGAATTTCAATCCATGTATGGGCACTGTGGTTGTACAGAAATCGTTCTACAAATCTACGTCTGTACAACCACCTTGTTGGCTAAAGCCAGCAGTGCTGATCAGTTTATTCTGACAGCAGGGTAGTGTCCCCACTGTCAGAATACAAATGGCTCAGTGGGAGGATTCTCCCTTTTCCCTCAAATGTGTGGATGGTGAAATCGGGATTGCTTTTTTGTTTAACCATTGGGTTGAATGAAAAAAAACTGGATATTTAACTTACTGTAAAATCCTTTTCTCTGAAGTTCATTGACAGACGCAGCTCCATATCTTCTTGACCATTGGATTGTGCTGCCCCCTAAAGGAGTAGGACACTAGGCAGGAAACCGCTTTACCACGCCTTATGGGGCAGTCCTTGCAGGCATACACCCACACACTCTGCTATAGCCCTCAGTTTTGTTGCAAGCAGTGTTTAAAAGAAAAAAAAAAAACATTTCAATTATAATTAGAGGGGTGGGTGCTGCGTCTGTTGAACCTTAGAGAAAAGGATTTTACGATAAGTCAAAAATCCAGTTTTCTCTATTGTTCCCTGACAGACGCAGCTCCATATCTTCTTGACCATTGGGACGCCCCAAATCAGTATTTTGCAGGAGGGGTGGGAAATAAAAATGCAAGAAATAAACGTAATTCCCCAAGGGCTAAAATTAGCCAACCAGCTAACATAGAGCTCAGCCAGGAACAACTGGAGCTCACCCAGAAAAAACTTACACCCTCAAAAGAGAAAAAAAAGTTCTCATTTAGACAGCAGCCTGCAAAACCTTGCGGCCAAAAGAGGCTTCCGGGGATGCCAACACATCTACATTGTAGAATTTTGTGAACCTGTGCACAGATGACCAAGTTGTCGCCTTGCAAGTTGCATCACTGACGCCTGCTGACGAAAAGCCCAAGAGGCAGTCAGCGCCCTAGTAGAATGAGCTTTCACAGGGAAAGGAGGAACATGGCCCTTCAGTGAATAAGCCTGAACAACTGTCTGCCTGATACATCTGGATATGGTCACAGCAGACGCAGCCAATCCTTTAGGAGGACTGTCGGTAAGGACAAATAGAGCGTGTCATTTTCTGAAAGACTCAGTAGCCGTCAGGCAAACCCTAATTGCCAGAACCACATCCAAAGAATGCAAGGCAATTTCCTTGGAATGCTTGGGCTTAGGACAGCGTGAAGGCAGCACCATCTTCATTCAAATGAAAATCAGAAACCACCTTAGGAAGAAACGACTGATTAGGTCAAAGTACCACTTTATCTCTGTGGACCACCAGATAAGGTGAGCGGCATGACAACGCAGCCAATTCAGATACTCTGCGGGCAGAAAGGAGGCGCAAACACCTAGTGCATTACCCGTGGACACTTTTTAGAACGTTCATTAAAAAGCCAAAAAACATACTCGCAGACATAACGAGCATATATTGCATTAAATAAATCCACCACACGTGGAGGTATTCATCCCTGTCGTTAGACCGCTGACTTGTTTCGGGAGTCACGCTCCCTTCCTCAGAGCTAGTCCCATCAGCGAGATCATATTTATACTAAATGTGCCATGTGTGCCGACACCCATCTCTCCTCCCACCCCCACCCTCCCCTCCATTGTGCCCTGGGCAGGGCAAAAAAATGGGGGCACAATGGGGGGTGGGAGGAGAGATGGGTGTTGGCACACATGGCACATCCAGTATAAATATGATCTCGCTGATAGAAGGACTAGCTCTGAGGGAGCGTGACTTCCGAAACGCATCAGCAGTCCAATGACAGGGTTGAATACCTCCACGTGTGGTGGACTCATTTAATGTGATATATGCTCTTAACCGGTCCAGAGATGGGCATAGATTGGACGGGAAGAACCTGTCCGACAGCCGAGACAAGAATTTGATCTTGTAACCCGATCGGATCAGTTCGCGGACCCATTTGTCCTGAAACAAGGAAGTCCATGGTTCTGGAAAGAAGCGAAGACTCTTTACCCACACCATGCAACTAATCACAATCCCCACCGCAGACACTCTGGCTACCAGTGGAGCCGCATCCAGCGACGCATCACATATATACAGGAGGACTTAAACCCTTTGGTCCTTTGGCTCAATCGGGCCCAGTGAGAGCTGCTCTGTTTCCAAATCATCTTTCAGTAACTTTGCCCATTCTGTGATAGTCTGCGACACCAGGGTGATCACAAATACCAGTTTTAGTATTGAACCCGCTAACACGTGAAAATGGCGGGACAAAGATTTATTCCGTCTATCCACGGGATGCTGTAAAAGCCAGGGACTCTTCCACCAGAACCCCAGTAGACTTGTTTAGTCTGGAAACCAGATGATCCACCTAGTGGAGACCGCAGCCACGAAGGGGTAACGCCATTTAAAGCGCTTGGGCACTACTAACATTTGTTTGATTCGCCCCCACTGTTCATGGACAATGTTGTCAAAAATGTAAACAACTTTCCCAACTTCTGGGATTTGCGAGTGTCAAAAGACACTTGCGTCCCTGACGCTGTAGACTCATCAGCCATTTTTAAGGTTTCTCGCACCGACACTAAGTGCTTCCACCAGCATGCTTTCCTGCACGGCAGCTGATGAGGACATGTCCTCCTTGCCTTCAGAATGCGAAAACACGATTCACCAGGGTGGGGTGCGTCCGCTGCGGCCATATCTGCCTCATAATCGGAGGATACTACAGAGGGAGGTGAAGGCAAAGGGCGCTTTCGGCAAGCGGCACTTTTTAAAGTGAAATCCATTTTTGACACCAAGCTTTCCAAAACTGCTGTAAAAGCAGTCAGGGGCTGCGATCCAGCGTCGCACTGAGGGAGTCAGTAGGTGAGATTTTGTTCTGGGACTCCATTAGCACTGAATATAAAAAAAGGCAGTGTCAGTTTAAGAAAAGTTGCAAAAACGCGATCCGCACTGCTGCACCAGCGGTACCACAATTCCCAGCTTGCAGCAGTGAGTGTGAGGAATACCTACAGGGACCCCAAATACATTACCACCAAACCGGTCTGGAGGCTTCAGGAACGTTCCGTGCAGAGATAGAAACGATCTGACACAGGAAACAAACAGAAAAGCACCTGGGTCATGTCTACAGCCCCTAGCTCAGGGTTGTCAAACTCAATTTAATTGCGGGCCGCATCAGCATTATTGTTGCCGGTTGTATCTGTAAGACTAGATGTCGAGAGCAACCCCACCCCACCCCCAATAGATCAGATATCAAGAGGCATCCACCATCAGAAGTCAAGAGTCCCTCCCTTACATCACAGTGCACCCCTCTTACCTTGCGCTGCTGCTGGGAAGAAACTGGGGGCAAATCTGGGAGGCAGAAAGTGCAGGGTCTGGAGGACCAGAGGAGGGCTTAGGTCTGCTGAATGCTGAGACCAGGGGAGGCAGAGACAAAGGGGTGCTGTGGCTGAATAGAGAGGCAAAGGATCTGTAGGAGGAGATCTGTCGTCCTCTCTGCTGCTGCTGACTGCTGAGACTGAGGACAGAGATGCGAGCGCTACATAAAATGGCCTGGAGGGCTGGATTTTGCTCGAGGCCTTGTGTTTGACACGTGCCTTAGCTTCTCCCTTGCTGTCCTCGCTGTTGACTTCAAGAAAATTGCCTATAGCCCCATTCCTCTGGGGAACTACCAAAACATGGCTGCCTATGCATTGCAATGAGAAAAAACGTTTTTTATTGATGCAGAAAAAGGTCTACAGCAAAATGGCAGCCCTCCAGGGGGACATCAGACAAGAGTCATCGGAGGGTCCCCAGAAGCAAACCCCACCAGGACAGACCCCCTTCACGCAGAACTGCCACAGCAGCTGCAATACATACACCCCCCAGAGGTAGAAACCTGCTTATGGGAGGGGGGCCTGGTATACCCGAGAGGCCAAAAGAACCGAGGATAACCCGAGGGTCCGACTTTCTCAGGGAGGGGGCCCATGTCCATCCCGAGACCGCAAGAGAATTGGGGGGACACTTACTCACCATACCACAGTATCAGGTGGGCACCACTCTGAACAGACTACCTCCCACCCGGGGTGGGGGTGCTGACAGACAGTGGGTACGCTGCTACTCAGGGCATCCCAGGTCGTTCGCGTTTTGGTGAGGTGTTCCACTCGTGGGCTCATCCCTGTCCATCAGGGCTCTGGCGTGGTGAGGTGTAGTGCTGGATTGTAACCTGCTCACACTCGCTGGCCAGGCTAGGTGACCTTAATGTTTTAGGATAATTAAGTCTGAAACCCAGCCGGCTGTTGCTTGTAGTCCTCACAGGAACTCAAATTAAAAAATAAAATCACAGAAAAAAAGGGTCCCAAAAATAAACAACTAAGACCAAAGTCCCAGCAGGGAACTAGGTCCTACACCTAAATTAGGCAGAAACAAACTGAGGGCTATAGCAGAGTGTGTGGGTGTATGCCTGCAGGGACTGCCCCATAGGCGTGGTAAAGCTTTTTCTTTCGTAGTGTCCTACTCCTGTAGGGGCAGCATAACCCAATGTTCAAAAAGATATGGAGCTGCGTCTGTCAATGAACGATAGAGAAAAAATGATTACTTCATGGGCTGCCCAAGACACTGGTTACTGAAAAATTATACCACTTACTGCCAATCATTCTTGCAGCAGGACATCCAATTTTAACATACTGAAAACAAGGTGAATGCGGACGGGTGGTTACATTTCTCAGGAATAAGCCATTAAAATCACAGTCCTAAGGGCCACTTCAAACTAGAAGATTGGTAGCATAGATCTGTAGAGCCAACAAATATTTCTGCTTAGGTTTCCTTAACATATGACATCTCATTATGCCACACCCTCCTACCCAATATCCATTGAAAGCCTTCAAGCAGCCAGTGGTGGAATATTTTTTTTAAAAGCTAGAATGGTAAATGGGAATGGCTTGAAGAGGGAGAAGCTGAGAACCTGATTACAAAATGGATCAGGATCAGTGGAACGTATAGATTTGGAACGCTTTGCTTTTTAACTTTGCAAGTCAAGAGATTCCTTTTAAGATGAGATGCAAGTTTGTTAAATTAAATTGTAGGAGTCCGTCGGTCAACATTAGGAGGCAGAAAACACCCTTTTAAAAAGGGACAACGTCAACTAAAAAGATCCTTAAAAAGGCATACCTGTAAAAGATGGTAAATACCTAGAGCTTAGCCATAGACTGAGCAAATGACTTTCCTGAAACCACCAGAGCGTCGACCAAAGGATACAGAGATCTTGCCACAAACCTCTGAACCTTACGGTTGAGACGAGAGGACAACAGGTCCACATTGGGAGTCCCCCACCGGAGACACAGTTGTTGAAACACCTCCAAGTGAAGAGACCATTCACCCAGCTTCAACGCCTGTCGACTGAGGTAGGCCGCCTGACAATTATCCACCCCTGGAATGTGCACAGCAGGGAGGGCCAACATATTCTGCCCACGTTAGAATGTCAGATACTTCTCTGTCACATTCTCTAGCATTGTCCAAATTAATCCTTACCGGGCACCCCTGCAGACGATCTGTCCACAGGGACAGGCAAAGTCCGATCGCTCGAATCTCCAGGATATTGATCGGCAGACTGGACTCCTCCCGAGTCCAAACCCCTTGAACTGAATCTGTGCCCAAGACACCTCCCCACCCAGACAGGCTGGCGTCTGTGGAAACCACTGTCCAGTACAGGGGTATAAAGGCCTTCCGCTGTCGAAGAGCCGGGGAGCAGAGCCACCAAATCAAGGATCCCCTCGCACCCCAGCTCAACAGGATCAGATTGTCTAGAGATTGTTGATTCTTGTCCCATTTGGCAAGAATCTCCTTTTGCAGATGCCTTGTATGGAACTGAGCAAACGGAACCGCCTTGAAGGTGGAGACCATAAAGCCCAGCATTTGCATGTAAGTCCTGAGAGACTACTGACGGTTGGACAACAGGAACCGAATCACATGCTGCAACTTCAGCAGTTTCGCCTCCGGAAGAAACACCCTGGCTGAGGCTGAATCCAATCAGGCCCAGAGAGTACAGGTTGTTGGACGGAGTCAGAGCTGATTTCTGAAAATTTAGCGTCCAGCCGAACTCTTGCAGAGTTCGCACAGTGATGTCCAGATCACCTTTTAAGACAGACGGAGACTCTGCTCGCAGAAGGAGATAGTCTAGGTACCCCAGTACCGAAATCCCCCTCTGCCTGAGCAAGGCCAACAACGGGGCCAACACCCGAGGAGCTGAGACCAAAGGGTAACGCCACAAATTGATAATGCTCTTCTCCCACTGCAAAGTGAAGAAAAAGCTGGTGCCCGACATATCTTGGGATATGAAGGTAAGCATCCTTGATATCGAGAGAGAGGCCAGAAAATCCCCTTGATGAAGAGATGCCACCATCATGCGAATGGACTCCATCTGAAATTTCTAAACCTGCACAAAGCGATTCAGGGCCTTGAGGTCCAAGATTGACTTCTTTCCTGGGAACAGGAAACGGATATAAATAAAATCCCTGAAAACTCTGGAACAAGCACAATTACTCCCTGTGATAGCAGATCCTGCACCGCCCCATAAAGGCCCTGCAGCCGATCCGGGGACAGGCGTAAGTCGGAAGGAAAGAAAGTTGCCGGAGGCAAGGACCGAAAATCGATCTTGTAGCTGAACCAAATCAACTTGTGGACCAATTTGTCTTGAATGATCCACAGGTCTGGAAAGCAGCAAAGACGTCCCCCCACCCCAGATACAGGTGGGAGCACCCCTTCAGGCAGAGGACCAGTGGAACCCACTTTTGACTTACCAGCCCAGGGCTTCTTGGAATCTCCCGCGAAGTTACGGATGGATTTTTGTTCTTTGTCCTGCGAGCCCGCAGGACAAAAGGGCCGTTTGTGAGCCGAGAAGAAAGGACCACGTTTACAACGAGGCTCTTTGCAACCTGTGGAAGCAGCGTACTCTTACCGCCAAGTAAGACCTTTAAGGATCTCTTCCATAGAAGCTTTGAACAGGCGATCTCCTACAAAAGGGATATCAGTCAACACCTTTTTGGAAGCCTGGTCCGCAGACCTTTATTTCAGCCAAATCATTCACCGTAGAGTCACAGCTGTCAGACACTCTGCAGGATAAAGGGGCTGTATCCAGAGAGGCATCACAGATATACTGTAACCCCTGTATCAACTGATCCGCCAGCTCCGGAAGATGTTGACCCTCTTTCAAATCCTGGCACAGAAGCTTCACCCATTCCGTTAAGGTCTGGGAGACCAAGTTGATGGCAAACACCAGCCTCAAAATTAAACGAGCCACGGTGTAAAGGTATCGGACCGGAGCCTAAGCGCTCTTGTCCACAGGGTCTTTAAAAGACACGGAATCCTCCACCGGAAGAAGCGTGGCTTTACTCAATCTGGAAACCTGAGAATCCACCACCGGTGAACTGTCAGTTTCTTCAAAAGGGGCTCTTCAAAAGGATACCCCCTAGTGAAACGCTTAGGTATCCCAACCATGTGTTTCGGAGATCCCCACTGATTTGCGACAATCTCATCGAAATAGGAAAGGGGAACACCTTTGTCCCATTGGATGGTCCCAAACTGCAACGACGCAGCATTAGCTGTGTCCTCCGATTTTAACGTTTCCTGAACTGATACAATCAGTGCCTCCTCAAGCGCCTTTTCCTGCGCGGCTGAAGTTGGAGGTTTGATTGATCACTCGGTGCTTAGACGCAGGCTCGGTGGGTTGACTCGCGTCCCCGGCGGCCAAACCTACCTCAGAATCTGAGGAGGCAGAAAAGAGTTTGCTAGGCCGCTTTTGAAAGGCCATATCAACTTTAGACACTAGTGACTGCAGGACCGCTGTCATGGCCGCCAGGGCAGACAGACCCAGAGGGTCGCCCAGCTTCCGAGAGTGGGTCAGGTGGTGACACATGCTCCAGGGACTCCATGGTTAACACGCAGGCCACCTGCAATATGTGAAAAAAAAGCTCCCTCACCGGTGCTGCAGTAGTACTACAAGTCCCAGCACACCAGCGGCAGCGCTGCTATAGCAGGAAGCGGGAGCTGTACACCCGCAGGGACTCACCACCACTGACTTAGGGAAGGATGCAGAGCGCCAAGTTGCTTGCCATGCAGCGATCAGAGAGAAGGAGGAAGCGGCGTCTCTGCCACTAGAGGCCCACCGTCGCAGCAACGCTCCACAGGCTACAAGAAAAGGGCCACCACATTGATTTCAATGGGAAACTCTGAAATCATGGCCGCCAAAGCGGCAGAACAGCCATCAACAGAAAAATGGCGGCGGAGCACTCGGGAACCCCTAACAGCCCTCTAGGTACTTAAAGTCCGCTAGGGACCCCCACCCTGACGTTGCCACACAAAATTTTATTGCGAGCCGCCGGCAGTGTGCTTCCTTATCCCGCAGCCCAACACCGCATGACCCTGTACCTGAAATTAGCCAGGCCACCCCGGGGAGGGGGGATTAAGGGAGGTAAGTGAGTTTGACATGGGCAGGGGAACCCCGCTAGTTGGGGGGGGGGGGGGGGCGGAGACACCAGGCGGGAAGGAAGGACACATAGGGATCTACCAACCCGAGGAAAAGGCTGGCGTCAACCCCAACATTTTCCCGGAGGAGGGGGGGGGGGGGGGAGACTACTACCCACCACACCTGGGAACCGGGGAGTCCACTGCACCATCTTGGAATGGGGGTGCTGCGGCCAGTGTCGTGACCAGGGCTATGCGTCCTCACGAGATGTTTCACTCGCCGGCCAGCCCCCCGTCCGGTGGGGCTATGTCACAGCCAACCTACCGCGGAGCTAAAGTTCGGTCGCGCCCGCTGGTCAGACTGGGAAGATCGTAAGGATCTGAGATATCCAGTGCGTCATTGAGTCCGCCAGTTGATTGTAGTTCTCACAGGAACAGAAAATAATGAAAGAAAAATTACATTTAAAAAAGGAAAAATGCAAGGACCAGAGATCCCAGCAAGGAACAAGGTCCTTAACTCCTGACCAGGCAGGAAAAAAAAATGGATTCTGAGAGCAGGAAGTGGAAAGTACACCCCTTAGGACTGCCCTAGGGGCATAGTCAAATTTCTGCCTAGTCCTACTCCTATGGAGAGCAGCATAACCCAAGAGTCAAAGAAGATATGGAGCTGTGTCCGTCAAAGAGAAAACTGGATTTTTGTCTTACCGTAAAATCCTTTTCTCTGATGTTCATTGACGGACACAGCTCCAGATCTTCTTGACCGATGGGTTTATGCTGCCCCTACAGGAGTAGGACACTAGGCGGAAAAAGATTTGACTACGCCTATAGGGCAGTCCCAGGGGGTATACTCCCACTGCCTGCTATAGGACTTCAGTTTTTTTAACAAGCAGTGCCAGAAGAACAAACTCCAACTCAATTAGAGGGGCAGGTGCTGTGTCCGTCAATGAACATCAGAGGAAAGGGTTTTACGGTAAGACAAAAATTGGATTTTCGTAAGAACTTACCGTAAAATCCTTTTCTCCGAGTCCTCTGACAGACGCAGCTCTCAATGCTTCTTCATTAATGGGTAATGCGCCAAATTGCAGGGTGTCACGCACCGAAACAGCCGGTGCATCCACCAGCGCCTGCCGCGGCAGGGGAGCTAGAAATGTCATCCTCATTATCCGAGGAGACAGGGTGCCAGGTAACAGACCCGGCAGGGAGGTCCCATTTCTGCGGAGGCTGAGCCAGACTCAGACTCCGAGACATCAGATGAGGCAGGGGTAGGCGGAGAAACGTCTGAGCGCACCTTCACCCAGGCCCAATTGCTTCCCGAACTGCCGAAAAGGCATTGACGGAAAGTAGAGATCAAGAAGACCCTGCGGCCTTCGTGAGGGGTCAGGTGGGAATGGCCTGCAGGGTCCATACTGAACCTGAGGAACCCGCCAGCAACTTAAAAAAAAAAAAAAAAAAAAAAAAAAAAGACAAAAATTATAATTTTTTTCCCCCAAAGTGGCCCCCGGAGGTCAGGCGCGCGCTAACAAACCCCCACAGAGAGGGAGAGACCACCCTCATGACGCACTGCCTCCAATCACTCCCACCGGCCTCCACAGCAAAAAAATCTACCGCAAAATGGCCGAAAACGGGTGTACCAAGATGGCCGCCACCATAGAAGCAGACAGAGGCTGCAACAAAATGGCGGCCCCGCGCGGGAATTGCGACCCACAGGGAAACCCCGCCAAACGCCCATACACAGCAGAAATCCCCACAAATGCCAACCCCCCGCAGGATTGGTCGAGCGACGTGTGCGCGCACTCCCCCGGCCCCCCATGCGGCCTGCACACTAGGCCACAGCCTCGGGTAGGCCCAAACAGTCCACCTCCCGGATCAGAGAGAACAGCGTCCGTCAATGAACGATCGAGAAAAATACGTTTAAAAAGTAAAAAATGCCAGGACCATCCTTACTCCTGACTAGGCACAAAAAAACTGAAGTCCTATAGCAGGAAGTGGAAGCATACACCCCCCCCCCCCCCGGGACCGCCCTACAGGCGTAGGCAAATCTTTTTCAGCCTAGTGTCCTACTCATGTAGGGGGCAGCATAAACCCATCGGTCAAGAAGATCTGGAGCTGTGTCTGTCAATGAAGGAAAGAGAAAGTAACAGGCTATTTTTTTTTTCTTTTAGGTGCACTGTCATCCTGGTATTTGCTCAAACGTGGTCAATGCATCTGGGCATCCTCTCCAACGATGCCTAGAAAGTTTTGTCAGCCACAGAAGTCCTGGAGATCATTTGCTTCTTCTGAAGGACTAGAATATCATACAACAGTCACTCCACTAAGAACTCTACCTGCTCTTATCATGCAATGCAGCCAGTAAAGAGGACATATAGAGAATTAGGATAGAATGTCACAGCTAAAGTTGAATATAGATTAGAAGTGAGCCGTTACGTTAGTCCTATGGAAAAACATAGAATGACTAATTGTCTGAAACGTTTCCAAACAGGTGATTCAATTTACACATTGAGACAAAAGCGGATCTCTGGATTAGGAAAATATAACAAACCTGTTTTTGGCAATCGCATTTTCTAGAACATAAAAAAAAGATAAAAACTAGTGCATGAAAGATCCCCTCTAAATACTAACATTAATTTAAAGTTAATTTAATACTAAACAAAAACATACTGCAGCTTACTAGTCTTTAGAAGTTTTTTTTCAGACTTTTTTTTTACCTGGCAACCCTACCTGCAATATTTTGCCCTAGTGCAACAAAAGCTCATTCTAAAAAGGTGGCCATACATGATGACATGCATTTCGAACCATGTGTGGCCACTGTAGCTGAACAAAAGTCAATCTACCCATCAACTTCTGTTCAACCACCCTCTCAGTTAAAAGCCGCTTGATCAGCAGTTGCAGCCAATTTGGGGGGTCGGAAGAGCAAAGCTGGGAAGATTACCCCATCCACCTCAAATCCAGGAATTGTTTTGCTTGCTAAACAAAGAAAACTGAACAGTATATTTTTTTTACAGCAGATAGCATGGAGGGAGATAACACTGTATAAGATACCTGGCTGTCTCACAAGAATAGCTAGGACACAATATTTCTGGGAAAATCAACAAATATTTTCTACAACTGCCGAAAACGTATTTAGCACCATGCGATTTCCCTGTGGCTGTGCTTCTAAAAAAGTGCAAGGACCTTTCTTTTCTAGAAACACAGGCACAGCGGCTCACTGAAATGAATGTGCTGCCGTGCCTGTACAAACGCAGGGAGCAAACACGCACGAGTGTAAACCTAGGGTAAAGGCTCTTTCACACGAAATCGATCCACTCTGATTAGCAGGGGATCCATGCTGAATCAGAGCAGAACAGGACAAATGTCAGTTTTTTTTACATCCGTAACCATTCAGTTTGTGTCCGGCAGACACTTGTGGACCTTTGAAAGCTCTATGGGCGCCTAGATGTGAATGGACACTGTCCTTTTCGGTTTCGTTTTTTTGGACCTTGACAGACTCAGGGGTATGCGGGTGTAGGCAAACACAAGACCATTTAGATCTTCCAGTATAAAGAGCTGCCTAAAGCTTCTGATCAGGGATACTTAAAGAGGTAGACCTCATCCGAAAGCCTGCATGAAAGGGCCCCAACACCGAAAGGGGTGCTTACAATGGCTAGCTTTTATTTTTGAAAAACATTTATATTAAAGAAAAAAAAAAAAACAATGCTGTAACCATTCAAAAAAGTATAAGCTGGAGTTTGCTTTAGGGCCGGTTCACACTCTTGCGAGTGCGGCGATCGCATGTAATTTGGAGCGCACTGCTCCTTCATTACTTGCGATCGGATGTGCGAATGCGAATTCAGCCATACACTTTGTATGGCTGAAATTCGCACTGCACCCGCACAAAAGACGCACAGGACCCTTTTTTCCAGCCGCATCAGGATCGGATCGCACAGTGGTTCACACATGTGCTATCCGATCCTGTGCGAACTGTCAGATTGCACTGCGATATGCGATCAAACTGGGGGTGTCGTTAACATTTAATTGACACCCCCTGCGTATCGCATATGGCAGTGTGAACTGCCAGCGGTGCGTTTGCGATGCGGGAAGAGGCTGCGAATTCGCAGCCTTCCCGCATCGCACAAGTGTGTACCGGGACTTAAAGTAGGTGAAAAAGGTAGAAGGTAAAGTGGATGTAAACACTCATATACCCAGTGAAGTGAACAGCCTCAGATGACACAAATCTGCCTGCATAATTTTTTGTTTTGTATATCTGCTGCCCTCAGCTTCCTACACAGTTTAGAAAGTGAACGTTGTATTAGAATTTTCTTCTTCCTTTTCCAGCACTGGGTGTGGAGTCTTGCTGTGTGACAGCTAATTGGAGGAAAAGCACACCCCCCCCCCCCCTCCACATAGGCCTTAGAAGGAAGAAACATGCAGAGATGTGCTGTAAATAGAGCAGCTTTCTGCTAATTTACCTCTATGCATCCACCCTGAGACAAATTTCCAGCTGCTTTTTATCTCCGGTGTCAGAGAACTTGTCAGAAGTTATCATGCTGATAACAGAGGAACGGAGCAGCAGAAAGACAGGACTTAGGGCTTTGCAGAGAGAAGTAAACATTACAGATATATGTGCCCAGGTAACAATTCATGAATGGGGTTTACATCCACTTTAATGCATTCTCTGCCAACCCCAGTCCCATAAATACTTAACTGAGCCAGAGTCTAGTCTCTCAGCTATCTCCTCAATGGTCATGAAGGCAGCAGAGGGAGCCGTTGGCTTATGCTGCTGTCAATCACAGCCTATGAGGTAAAAAAGTGAGGGAGTAGGGCAGAGCGCTAGCGGAGGACCTCAGTAGTGGAAAACCAGGGCTGACCTGTGCAAAACCAATGCACAGAGCAGGTAAGTAGGACATGCTTTATATTAAAATAAAATGTTTACTATCATTTGTCAGTCAAGTCCATCTAAATCTGGTGGTGCATCTAACACTATCCTCTGCCCAGAATGACAATACTGCTGTCAAAAAGGTGTCTGTGCTGCTTTTCCAGTGGGGTAGAGACATCCTAAAACCAGTGTGCTACTGGCTGGAGCACAAGGTGGAAAAAAAAGCTTTAAAAAACCAAAAAAAAAAAAAAAAAACCAAAAAAAAAAAAACACGTATGTAACCATCCCATTTATGGACCAGTAAGCTGCAATATAAAACATTTATGTTTCTGGGTTTAATACTGCTTTAACCACTTGCAGTAATCACCTGGTACGTCATTTGACTTCAAGTGTTTGTACTGGGAAGATGCCTGCAGCTATCACCCGGATACCATCTTTAGAGCAGACAGTCGGTTCTCTTCTCTTGGCAATCGGAGGGGCTAACTAGTGGATGTCATCGTCACCAGGAGACCTGAGCTGGCATGTCCACCGGCTCCCTGGAGACCCATACAAAGCCGCAATTGACTTTGATCGGGTCCCCGCTATGGTAACCTGGAAGCAATGACATAACGTCTGGTTTAACTGGCTGTCAACAGTGCCATTTTCTGAAAATCAAAAGTATTTAAAAATGCTGATCTTGGCATTTTAAATGCTTTCAAGTGCAAAGGAGAGATTTGGGGTCTTATTGACCCCAGATCAATCTATAAAAAAAAGAGTACCACAAGGATGTTTACATTTCCTTGTGACAGCAATAAAAGATAAAAAAAAAAGTTAAAGCAACAGTGTACAAAATAAATAAAAATACAATAAAAAATAAAAAAATGTAGAATGCCCCTGTGCTAGCGCACAAAGGTAAAATGTTTTCATCTGCCCTGCGTGCACGCTAACAGTGATCGTCCCATACACGTGAGGTATCGCAGCGAACATCAGATCATGGGCAGCACTAGACCTCCTCTGTAGATATAAAGTGGTAAACTGTGAAGGCTTTAAAAGCGGTGCCTATAGATAGTAAATTTAAGTTGCCATTTTAAAGCTTAACATGTTTGGTACCTATTTACTTGGAGCGTATTGTTTTATTGCATTAAAATTTTTAAAAACGTATTATTTTTTTCCAAAAATTGCATTTGAAAAATTTGCACAAATACCTTGTGACAAAAACATGTCAAAACCCACCAATTTGTTCTCTAGGGCCTCTGCTTTAATATATGTTTGGGGATTCCAAGTAATCTTCTAGCAAAAAAACTGGTAGTTACCTGTGAACAAAAAGTGCCAGAAAAAGCCTGGTCTTCAAGTGGTTAAAGAAAGATCTAACTCTATAGAATAGGTCCATTTTATGACCTGCTCTGGTCATTCAGCTTGCCTGTTGCTATGACAGAGCTGGATTAGGCCCTCAAAAATACAGAAGTGAGGATTGCCTGTCATCACTAAGATTCCTAATTTGGAACTAAACCTTTCTACAACCCATCCAATCTTACAGCTGCCATTTATAAAAGGTCACAGTCTGAAAGGTAGCATTCACAATTGACACCCAACCCCAGCACATAAGTAAAACAGTATTAAAGAGGCTCTTGTAAAAACAACCAAGCTCATTAAAATTTTTAACCGCTACCATACTGGGCGAATTTCGACATTCCATTTTTTTTGCTAGAAAATTACTCCAAACACATATAGATATACATATATACATTATGGTCCCCAGGAAGACGTAATCTATGACGAAATGTGTCGGGAAGGCGTGCTGACGTCACCACGTGATACCCGGAAGTCAGGCGGCTGCGTCCTGTGGATTCTGCCGATACTAGCACTGATTGTTTTTGTTTTACATGTGTGTTTTTTACCTCACTTAATAAATCTTTTGCTACTTACTTCACTATTGTGGCCTCTTTCTCTTTATGGTTTATGTCGGAGAGTTTATGGTTCGGGCTGATTATAATATTGGGCTGTTCCATTTCTGTGGCTCATACCACCTGGCTTGGCTGGCAGGAGAGAGAGTACAGAGACATCTCACTCTCACTTCCGCTGACGGCGGATTCCTTCTCTGGTTACCGATCGCACGGGTGAGCCGGTAGAAGCACCAGAGGGCGATAGGGGAATGTCTCCTCCCGCCACTCGTATAAACAATCAAGCGGCTCAACTGCCGCTAAGATTGTTTTTACTATAATTGCCGGCAGGAGAAAAAAAAAAAAGGATATCTGAATGATGCCTGAAGCTACAGGCATCATTTAGATATCTCCGCTGAAATCCCAGGACGTATTATGGCGTTCAGCGGTATGGGAGTGGTTAACATAAATCAATCAGCTAAAGCAATAAAAAAAAAAAACACCAAAGATCCTAGATAAGACTAACATGATGAAAGCGAAGGTTTGTGTGAGGGGGATGTGAAGTTTCACATATGTAGTGATGGCACAACTTACCGGTACTCTGCTGAGTGGGGGCTTTGAGGGAGGGGTCCCAGCTTTTCCAGGAGCTGCAGTGGCAACTGCTGCAGAAACGTAGGTGACCGGGGTAACAACCTGTCCAGGAGTCACACCTTGACCCACAACCGACATGCCAGACTGTCCTAGAGGTAAACTGGTGGGTGGTGCTGTAGATGTGGGCTTGGTCTGGGTGGAGACGGTGGTTGATGGAGGTCCAGGCAAAGGAACCCCCTCTGGTCCAATTGGAGCTTCTTGTGGAGTTAAGCTATGCTGTGTGCCAACACTGCCATGCTCACTGAAAAGCGACCTCAGCTTCTCTTCCAAAGTCTTGATATCATCTATTCCAGACTTTGTCAGACTGTCTTCACCTTCAATAGAATGGGCGTGAGGAAGACCGGGGATGGTGCTAGGCAATGTCTGACCATGTTGCAATGTATGCTGAACAGTGGGGATCTGGGGGTTTACAGGCACAGCTCCAGACATAGGAACCTGAGAGACAAGTGGCGTAGACACTGTTCCGCCCGTTTGTGATATAATCGGCGTTGTTGCAATAGCGGTTGGAAGATTAGTGGGATGAATAATAGGAGCATTACCAGCCACTGCAATACCAGAAGCTGCCACTCCTGCATAAGTGAGAGGAGCAGAGATCGGGAGGGACATATCCATTGTACTTATGGCAGTGATGACCTCTGTTGGTTTCTTCAGGACATCTGGATGAGCAGCACTGGAGGTGACACTTTCCATAAAGCTCGGAGTGGAGGTGCTACTGCTCAGTTGAATTTGCGCTGGTGTCACAGTGCTCATAACTGGAACGGACACAGATGTGTGAGGCAGAGTACAAGCTACGTTGCCTACTGGCAGCTGCAGTGGAGGAGATGTAAGGGTCTGTGGTACGACTGAAGCAGTGCTCGCAGGTGGAAGTGACTGTGTTGGGGGTGACGTCACTGTCCCAGGAGCCACAGGCAAGCCCACAACTAGAGGCAAAGCAGGAAGTGAGGTCACAGCTGAAGGTACACATGTGGACACAGAAACCCCAGATATCACTCCTGTAGTGAGTGGCTGGGTAGACACAGTGGTGATTACAGGCACAGTGCTTGGCATGGTACTATGGGCTGACACTCCTGTACCGCTAGGAGTCACAACACCTTCCACAAGCAGCTGGGACACTCCCGATTGCAGGCTGCTGGGAGCAGCTGTAGATGATAGGGGCAGGCTGGATAAACCTCCTGAGAAAGACCCAGCAATATTCGTCAGAGATGGTGGAAACGGAGGTCCAGTTTGATTAAAAATTGGTGGAGCTGTGCTGGGACCATCAGACACCTGAGCCTGTCGTAGCTCAGCGAAGGCATTATGGAGACTGATAGATGATGCAGAGTGAGAGAGGTTCATCCCAGGTGCGTGAGAAGTGGAAACTGCGAAGCTCGGTCCATGGGAAGCAGGAACTACAAAAATAAAGGAAAAAAATAAATATTAGGCTGCTATAATTGTAGACACCTCCCTCCATAGAGATGCTAAGACACTATAACTATAACTAACAATCACGAGGCAACACGAGGAAAGAAAATGTCAAAAGCAAAAAGCTGCTCATTTCAATTTTAAAACCAATGAAATAGAAAAAACAGAATTTTTGTAAAATCTTACCGTAAAATTCCTTTCTCTGAGTCCTCTGACAGTCGCCGCCCACTCATTCAGTCTTCACCAATGGGTATTGACCTCTTATCTATAGGAGCAAGCTAGGCATAAGACTTGTTAAAAACAAAGCAATTTACATAGACACACCTATGGGGGCTGTCCCACTGGTCCAATACCCCCCTGCTATCAGCCATCCCAACTCAGTTTGGTAGCAAGCAGTTAAAGTCCAAAGAACTCCAATAGAGGGCCAGGGGCGGCGACTGTCAGAGGACTCAGAGAAAGGAATTTTACGCTAAGATTTTACAAAAATTCAGTTCTCTTACGTCCTCTGACAGTCGCCGCCCACTCATTCAGTCTTCACCAATGGGATGTCCCAAAGCAGTGTAGACATGAGGGGTGGGAAACGTAACCGTCATAAAGGCAACACAGCACCCACGTCAGAGAAAGGAACCTTACATGAACAGAAAGGTAAATCCTCTGGGTAACAGAAAAGCTCAACTGGAACAAACAACCCAGGAAAGCAAATAAACAAGGGGAAAACAACCCCAACAGTCAGGGACCCGCAAAAACCAGGGTCCCCTCAAGGTACTGCCGCACAGAGAACTTTGCGGCCAAAGGAGGCATCAGCTGATGCCAGAACATCAAGTTTGTAGAATTTGGAGAAGGTGTGCACTGACGACCAAGTCGCAGCCTTGTACACCTGGACCACCGAAGCCTGATGCCGGAAGGCCCATGATGCACTTACCGCTCTGGTAGAGTGCGCCCTGACAGGGAAGGGCGGAGCCCGGTCCCTAAGCGAATAGGCTTGTACAATCGTCTGTCTGATCCATTTTGAAATGGTCGCCGCAGACGCAGCCATACCCTTCCGAGGTCCCTCAGGAAGGACAAAGAGAATCCGACTTCCGAAAGGATTCAGTGGACAACAGGTAAACCCTGATCGCCCGGACAACAGCCAAGGAATGTAAAGCAAACTCCTTCGGATGTTTAGGATTCGCACATAGCGAAGGCAAAACAATGTCCTCATTAAGGTGAAAATCAGAAACCACCTTAGGAAGGAAGGACTGGTTAGATCGAAAGACCACCTTATCCCTATGAACCACCAGGTAAGGGGAGCGGCAAGACAGGGCCGCCAACTCCGACACTCTCCGGGCAGAAGTGATCGCCACTAGAAAAGCAACCTTTCGACAGCAGGGGCAAAGAAATTTCCCTGCTGTTTTCAAAGGGAGGACGTTGCAAAACGGACAGATCCAAGTTCAAGTCCCAAGGAGGTAGAAGCGCCCTCCGAGGAGGGGCCAAATGACGCACACCTTGAATAAAGGTGCGAATCAAAGAGTTAGATGCCAAGGGGCGCTGGAAAAGGATGGCCAGTGCAGATAACTGGCCCTTAATCGTGGTCAACACCAGTTTGTAGGAAGGCTAATACCCTCGCCACCGAGTAGGAACGAGGAGGGAATCCCCTGGATTCACACCAGGCAAAATAAGCCTTCCAGGTACGGTAATAGATCTTACCAGATGAGGCTTTCCTAGCCTTGAGCAGAGTAGGAATGACCTCGTATGAGAGACCCCTGTCTCTCAGGACCTGGCTTTCAACAGCCATGCCGTTAAAGCCAGCGACTGTAAGGCAGGATGGAAAATCGGTCCCTGAGACAGTAGATCGTCTCGTAACGGTAGCCGCCATGGAGGCTCAACGGCCAGTTGAATGATGTCCGCGTACCAGGACCGGCGTGGCCAGTCCGGGGCCACCAGAATCACCAACTTCGGTTCCGAGACCAACCTGCGAAGGAACCTGGACAACAACTGAATCGGGGGAAAGGCATATAATCAGACGATACCGGTGCCAAGGCACCACCAGCGAATCCGAGGCGTCCGCCAGAGGATTGCGCGTTCTTGCCACGAACCTTCCCACCTTGTTGTTTAGCCGGGACGCGAAAAGATCCACATCCGGGCATCCCCATCTTGCACACAGCATTTGAAACACCTCCGGGTGCAGGGACCATTCCCCCTGGTCCAGGGTCTGGCGGCTCATAAATCGGCCTGCCAATTCTCCACACCCGGAATGTGAACTGCCGAAATCGCCGGGACATGAGTCGATCCGACCAATGGAGCAGGCACAGCCAGATCGCTCTCAATTCAAAGATGTTTATCGGTAGGGAAGATTCCTCCACTGACCAAGTGCCCTGGGCAGACAGGTTGCCCAGAACGCCACCCCAGCCCGACAGGCTTGCTTCCGTGGTAATCACCGTCCACAGCAACGGCCGGAAGGACTTCCCTTCCGCTACGGCCGGGGACTGGAGCCACCACAGAAGATCCACTCTGGTTTGGCGATTCAGAGACACCCTCAGGTCCAAAGACTGAGGGAGCCTGTCCCATCTGGCCAGTATCTCCGCCTGGAGAGACCGCGTGTGAAATTGTGCAAACGGTATCGCCTCGAAGGCGGACACCATCAAGCCCAGGGACCGCATACATGTCCTGAGTGACGAGGACTCGTTGCCCCTGAGGGACCTGACCTCGTCCTGCAGGGTCCGGAGCTTGTCCTCCGGCAAAAATACCTTCGCTTGGGCGGAGTCCAGGACCATCCCCAGATAGGGGAGACGAACCGAAGGCGACAAAGTCGACTTCTGAACGTTGATGGTCCATCCGAACTCCTGGAGCGTCTGAACCGTAGTAGGTAGATCGCGCAGCAGGCTCTGACGGGCACTCGACCTTAACAGGATATCATCCAAATATCCCAAGACCGCAATGCCCTGTGCCCATAACAGGCCCAAAACGGGAGCCAGCACTTTGGTAAACACCCTTGGAGCCGAAGCGGGACCGAAAGGTAACGCCACAAACTGATAGTGTTCCTCCGTGATTGCGAATCGGAGGTACCTCTGATGACCCTCGAATATAGGGATGTGTAAATACGCATCCTTGAGGTCGATGGAAGCCAGGAAATCTCCCGGGCTCAGAGAGGCCACCACTGAGCGGAGTGATTCCATGCGGAACTTTTGAACGCGCACGAAGCGGTTCAGAGCTTTCAAGTCCAGAATTGGATGCACCTTGCCCTCCTTTCTGGGCACAGTGAATAGTTTGGAGTAAAACCCCTGAAACCTGTCCCGATGCGGCACCGGGACTATCACCCCCTGGGCGAGAAGATCCTGAACCGCCCGATGCAGATCTTGCAGCCGATCTGGGGTCAAATGAAGATTTGAGAGAAAGAATCTGTCCGGTGGCCGCGAAAGGAATTCGATCTTGTAGCCTGATCAAATGATTTCCTGAACCCACCTGTCCGGAATCCGGAGCAGCCAAGGTTCGAGAAAACCGCGCATACGTCCCCCCACCCCTGGAACGGGTGAGGGCGCCCCTTGACGTTGAGGCAGCCTTGGCTTCCTCTAGCCACCATGGCCCTTGAAGGGTATCCCCTTGTCTTGCGCTTTGAAAGCGCGAAATGACCCCTGGTTTGGTTTAAAGGAAGGGCCCCGCTTACAGCGGAAGAACATACCCTTAGGATTCTGGGGCAGCAGAGTGCTCTTGCCCCCAGTGACTTCTTTAACCAATTCGTCCAGGGATTCCCCAAAAAGAAGAATCCCCGCATAAGGGATGTCAGACACCATTTTCCTGGAAGTCTGGTCAGCCGACCAGCTCTTCAGCCAAATCAAGCAACGGTTAATTACCGCGACACCAGACAGGCGCGCTGCTAAAGGGGCCTCATCCAAGGCCGCGTCACACAGATACATAACCGCTTGACTAATCTGGTCCACCATCTCCAAATTAGTAGGGGGGGGGCAGCCCCGAGGGTGCGTCTGAGCACCTTGGTCCAATCCGCCACAGCCTGAGCCACCATGACGGAGGCGAAAATAGGTTTCAGCATGGAACCCGGCACCATATAGGCATGGCGGCAAGGGATTCCAGCCTCCTATCCGTAGGATCCCTAAACACCGGAGAATCCTCGGTGGGTACCAGAGTGGCCCTGTTCAATCTGGACACCGTATGATCCACCTTAGGGGCCACAGACCAGCGCGAATCCGTAGGAGACGCAAAGGGGTAACGGAGTTGAAACCGTAGGTACCACAAAATTGCGCTTCAAATTGCGCCATTGTTCATTCACCGTCTCGTGAAACTCAGCGGGGCAGGGAAACACCTGCGCCGCCTTTTCGGGATCTGCGGGTAACAAAGGAAGACCGCTTACCCGGAGGATTGGGCTCATCCTCCAAATGTAGTGCATCTTTTACAGCAGTAATCAGCGCAGCCATAGCTGCGCGTTCTCCGGCCGTCCCAGGGGGGGAATCATCCTCCGCCTCCCCTTCAGACTGGGAGGAATGAGACCCTTCAAGGGACACACCATCTACGGCAACCATGTCAGACTCAGAATCAGAAGAGTGAGAAAACCTAGGCCTTTTCCTAGAATCCCGTTCAGCCATCAAAAGATCTACTTTGGACGCTAAAGTCGCAAGTGCAGCAGTCAGTGCAGAAGATTCAGAGGAGCCTGAATCATTCAACAAAGCTGGGGGAAATTTGCTGTCCTGGGACTCCATAAAGAAAACTTTTATGGCGCTGGCCCTTTAAATCACATGGCGATCCCACCGCAATACACCGCTATTAAGGACTACACTGATAGACCCCGCAGGCAGGAATAAAGCTGATAGACAGAGATATTCCCCACAAAACAGCAAGGACAGACCCCCACAAGTGTTACCACGCTGTCTGACGATCTCCTCTGCATGAGAAAGGAAGTGATGTCACACCGCATGAGGCTGAACAGGACCCAGGCTAAGGAAAAATGGTGGCCCATAGAAAGCAATTACATAGTTACATAGTTAGTGAGGTTGAAAAAAGACATCAGTCCATCCAGTTCAACCTATGATATGTGTGTGTTTGCTGTTAACCATACATTGCATACCCCTCTATGTTGTGGTCTTTAAGGTGCTCATCTAATCGTTTTTTTCAAACTATCAATGCTCCCTGCTGATACGACTGTTTGTGGAAGAGAATTCCACATCCTTACTGCTCTCACAGTGAAGAACCCCCTGCATATTTTAAGGTTAAACCGCCTTTCCTCTAGTTTTAGTGAGTGGCCACGTGTCTTGTTGTAGTTTCTTTCTCTGAATAGGTTTTTCCATATGCTAGGGTTGCCAGTACAATATTTGTACATTGATATCATATCCCCCCTCAATCGTCTCTTCTCCAGAGAATAAGTTCAGTGCTTGTAGTCTTTCCTCATAGCAATAGGAGGCTCCAGGAAATGGCCGCCGACATGTGCACAGAAGAAAACAGTGCCACACACAAGATGGCGCCCGAAGGCGCCAAAACACACTACAATGATAGCTGCAGAAGCACCCATAGTGAAGCCAAGCAGCTGCCCACACCTTAAATGACGGACCCGTGTTTTTTTTACCCTGCAGCGGGCCGCTGCACATGTCTGCACCCAAACACACCACAAACAGTGTCACTCAGGGTAGGGACCCCCACATAGAGTCCTAGACGCGGTAGAGCCCCCGCAGGGATCGGGAGTGAGGTGAGCCCCAAACGCACAGACATGAGGGGATACCACAGACACAGCAGACTGCCATCCCCAGACAGAGGCCCCACACAGAATGTACTTACCGTACCCGATGGCGTGGGCGCCTCTCCGCGACGGGAAGCCTCCCACCCCAAGCGGTGGGGATGCCGTCAGCCAAAAAACGCAGGACGCTGGCAACGCACGGAACCGCGATTGAGACGTCCAAGGGAGGTGGCCACCTCGCGGGCTTTCATCCCTGAGGACAGGGACAGGTCGTTTGCGAGGCCAGGGCGTACACATAGCCTGCTAAACGCTCGATGGCGGGCTGGGATTCCATAAGGCCCTCTGTCCAGGAGCACCAGGACGACCAGTGCGACTCCCAGCTGCGCAAACGCCATCGTCTTCCGAAGATCCGACTAACTAAACACTGACAAATAAACAGCTAGTAGTGCAAAGAAAAAACACTTGCAGAAATAAAATCATAAAACAGAAGAAAGGCCGAGACCGTAGCCCCAGCACAGTGAAGCCCATCTTACTCCTAACTAGCCAGAAGACAAACTGAGTTGGGATGGCTGATACCGGGGGGGTATTGGACCAGTGGGACAGCCCCCATAGGTGTGTCTATGTAAATTGCTTTGTTTTTAACAAGTCTTATGCCTAGCTTGCTCCTATGGATAAGAGGTCAATACCCATTGGTGAAGACTGAATGAGTGGGCGGCGACTGTCAGGGGACGTAAGAGAAAGAAGGGCGCTGAGTTTAATACCAAGCACAAAAACACCTTTATTAAAAGGCACACACTTACATGTCAGAAATCACCAATTCACCAGTGGCTAGTAAAACAGCAGGTTGAAACACCAAAGCTGATCAGCTAAAAATAGACAGAGGCAATAGATGGCTGCCAAGCATGCAGCAGCAGGGTCTTCAAAGCTCCAGCAGGTAGTGTGGACTGGCTGTGTCTGCAGTTTTAAGATGACAGCTGGTAGAATTCTAGGCACATGGCCCTCCTTATCAAATGCATTTGATAAAGAGGGCCATGTCCTTGAAACGCTTTATGCTTATCCCCTCCTGACATCACCATAGGATTCTACCAGCTGTTGGGAGGGGGTAAGCATAATGCATTTTAAGTAGCCAACTGGACAACGGCATTTTTTTTGCTGTACTGAATCACTTATATTTTTTTCCTTATTGCATACTATGTACATCTCTCCCTTTGGGGAGCCTCGTTTGGTGGATTGAGGTCGCTCCTAGTCCTTTGTTATACCTGCTGGAAGCGGGACAGTGGCTGGAGAGCTGCAGTACATTTCACCTGAATTGTATTTAAAGACATGTCATTTGACCTACTGGTCTAGGTTTGAGGTGAGCTTGTTTAAAAGTGAAGGTGTACCACCTGAAGTGGATCCTGGATTTACCCTTTCCTTTCACTTGTCATCTGTAGCTTCCTTTGTATATTGGACTTTTTGGCTTACTTGCTCCATTAATCTACTTCATATTGTATGCATTTGCTGATGTTTTAATATGTATTGCGCTGCATTTATGTTGTCTTTTTGGTTTTTATGATTAACCTTTTGTGTTCGGCTGCATATTTATCCATTCATTAAATTTTACTCTCTAAAATATTTTTATTTTTTATACAGTTTTAAGGGACCTGGCCCTCTTTATCAAAATGCATTTGATAAAGAGGGCCATGTCCCTTGAAAAGTGTAATGCTTTTTCCCTGCTGACATGTTTCCTGCTGAATGATTATCATCATTATTTCTACCAAATTATCAATTTATATATAATCAATTTCGATATCGGTCAGTTTTTTACTTAAAGGTTACTATAACAGTCCCTGTCAAAAGAGCAAAACTACAATAGACTTCCTGGGAGGAGGAAAAACAGCAGCAACAAATGGCTTCCTACAGCAGGTCTCTTACAGACACCACAGAGCATGCTTACCAGTCAGCTGTGGATCCTGTGATGGTGTATTAAAGAAGGTCGGCTCCCTCAATCGGCTCTCCGGAACTGGACTGACTATGAACCGTCTACCGGCAGAGTGAACAACTTGGGCATTGATGCCGGGAGTGAGTTCTAGACAAAAAAAAGAAAATCACAACTTCATAATAAAAGATGGAGGAAAACAGAAGACTGAAGTGATTGAGAAAGATATGCTGTGTGTAAACTGATTTTATACTGGGGACTAGACAGATGAAGATGGTCTATTGTGATCACCAGCTGATTCTTTGTAAACAAATATACATTTTTGGGCCTGGATTCTCACTTGTTTTGAGACCCTGCCATACACAAACACCTCGAACTGTTAAAAAAGGCTTGGTCGGCTAATATTTAGGCAAAACTGCCCTTTCACAGTTCAACTTTCTCAAATGATGCATTTAGGAGAACACATTTACTACTAATTGACAGGCTATTCATTTTGAAACGAAAAAACAATGACTGTACTAGCTAGCTTGAATTTATACAGCCCATCTAGAAAAAGAAAAGAAAACATTCTCATTTGTTGGTGGTTAAAAGGAAAGATTAGGGGGAGGTGTTAAGTAATCTACAATGCATGTAATGGACAGTAAAAATGGGAATTTTGACTGAACAGTACAATTTTATATTTTGAAGTTTATAGGGCAGGAAGTCAGACTATAGAGTTACAGTTTGGTCCATATATATTTGGCCACAGGCACAATTCCCCCCCCCCCCCAGGTATTTACCAATACATATTCAAGCCAGTGTTATATAATGGAAATGGGCGGAAAGTGCACACTCGGGGGTATTGTACATCCAAATTGAAGGGTGAGTTTCGGAATTACAGCTATTAAGAATAGCCAGCCCCCTTTTTCAAGGGACCAAAAGTAATTGGACAATTGAATCAAAAGTGGTTTCATAGCCAGGTGTGGGCTACTCTGTTACTTCTACATCAATTAAGCAGGTAAAAGGTCTGGAGTTGATTTTGTGTGTGGTATTTGCATTTGGAATCTATTGCTGTGATCCTACATTGTGCATTCAAAGGAGCTGTCCATGCAAGTGAAAAAGGACATTGTAAGGCTTCAAAAAATTGGATTTTTGTAAGATCTTACCGTAAAATCCTTTTCTCTTAGCTCATTGACAGACGTAGTCCTCTTTGATTCTCATCAATAGGGTTATGCTGCCTCCGCAGGAGTAGGACTAGGCAGAAAGAAAAACGTTCTGGCTCCACCCTAGGGGCAGTCCCAGAGGGTATATCCTCCCTCTCTCTGCTACAGGATGTCAGTTATGTCACAAAGCAGTGTCAGAGAATTTAACCCAACCCAACTCAATGATAGAGGGGCGGGTACTAGGTCTGTCAATGAGCTAAGAGAAAAGGATTTTACGGTAAGATCTTACAAAAATCCAATTTTCTCTGTCGCTCATTGACAGACGTAGTCCTCTTTGATTCTCATCAATAGGGACGTCCCAAAGCAGTGCCACAAATGAGGGGTGGGATTGACAGAAATCAAAATCCAATCTAGAAGGCCCAACCGGTGCCAACTAGAAGTTTAAAGGCTCATTATAAACAAAGAAAGACTCAAATAAAAATTCCAACGGAAAAAAACCCTCGAGGTAGACCACTGGTCTCCTCAAATTGCGGCCTGCAAAACCTTGCGGCCAAACGAGGCATCAGACGATGCCATTACATCAACTTTATAATGTTTTGTAAAGGTATGCAGCGACGACCAGGTAGCCGCCTTGCACACCTGGACCACTGACGCCTGATGGCGAAAGGCCCATGACGCACTAAGCGCCCAAGTGGAATGCGCCTTAACAGGGAACGGGGGCTCCCGACCCTTAATAGAATAAGCCTGTACCACCGTCTGTCTGATCCATTTGGAAATAGTCGCGGCAGATGCAGGCAACCCCTTTTTGGACCCATCTGGGACCACAAAAAGTGAATCCGTCTTGCGAAACGAGTCTGTCGTTTTCAAGTATACCCTGATCGCCCGAACCACATCCAAGGAGTGTAAAGCAAACTCCCGATGATGGCTGGGCTTAGGACACAGGGAAGGTAATACAATTTCCTCATTCAGATGAAATTCTGAAATTACTTTAGGTAGGAAAGATGGATTCGGGCGTAGAACCACCTTATCTCTATGAACCACCAGATATGGGGAACGACAAGATAATGCGGCCAGTTCTGACACCCTGCGTGCAGAAGTGATAGCCACCAAGAAGGCCACCTTCTGGGACAACGTAGGTAAAGGAATCTCCCTAATATCTTCAAAGGGAGGCTTCTGAAGAACCGACAATACTAGATTAAGATCCCAGGGTGGTAACGGCGCGCGCACTGGCGGAGCCAGATGTCGCACCCACTGGATGAAATTCCGCACCAAGGAATGAGTAGCCAAAGGTTTCTGAAAGAAGATAGCTAATGCTGAAACCTGACCCTTGATAGTGCTCAAGGCCAGTTTCTGCTCAACCCCTTGTTGCAGAAAAGCTAATATTCGATTAACCGAATAGGAACGTGGGTGGAACCCCAGAGGTTCACACCATGCAATGTAGGACTTCCATGTGCGATGATAAATCTTTCTGGAAGTCGCTTTCCTTGCTTTAACTAGAGTAGGAATAACTGAAGCTGACAATCCCTTGTCCTTCAGCACCTGGGTCTCAATAGCCAGGCCGTTACAGCCAGCGATCGTAAAGCAGGATGGAAGATCGGTCCCTGAGACAGTAGGTCTTCCCTGAGAGGAAGTCGCCACGGGACGTCCGCCACCAGTCTGACCAAGTCGGCGTACCAGGCTCGACGAGGCCAGTCCGGAGCTACCAGGATTACTGGAATTCCTTCCCCCTCTATTCTGCGAAGAAGTCTTGGCAGTAACCTGAGAGGAGGAAAGGCATACATTAGCTGGTATTGTCCCCACGGGGCGACCAGTGCGTCTGCGGTCTCTGCTAGAGGATCGCGGGAGCGAGCCACAAATCTCCGTACTTTCCTGTTGAATCGAGATGCCAACAGATCCACATCCGGGGTGCCCCAACGTAGGCACAACTGGTGGAAAACTTCTGGATGGAGGGACCATTCCCCCTGATCCAGAGTCTGACGGCTGAGATAATCTGCCTGCCAATTCTCCACCCCCGGAATGAACACCGCAGAGATAGCTGGAATAAACCGTTCCGCCCAGCGAAGAATGCAAGCCACTTCCCTGGCCGCCCGGACACTCTTGGTGCCCCCTTGGTGATTGACATAAGCCATGGCCGTGGCGTTGTCCGACTGGATCCGAACCGGGCTGCCCTGGAGCTGCTCGGCCCAGTGAATCAGACAAAGTCTGATCGCTCTCAGTTCCAATACATTTATCGGTAACTTGGATTCTTCTGGGGACCAAAGTCCCTGGACGGACAATCGACCGAGAATTCCTCCCCATCCGGATAGACTGGCATCCGTGGTCACAATCGTCCAATATATTGGCAGAAATTACTTACCCTGGCTGAGCATCGGAGATCGAAGCCACCAGACCAGAGACTCCCTGGTCTGTTCGCTCAATCGGATCCGATTGTCCAGGGATTCCGGATTCCGATTCCATTTGAGAAGAATCTCTTCCTGAAGAATTCGGGTATGGGACTGGGCAAATGGGACTGCTTCGAAGGAAGCCACCATCAACCCCAGAACCCTCATGCAAGTCCGAAGAGAAGACCAGCTGTTGGATAGTAACAACTGAATTGCTGATTGAATCTTCCGGAGTTTCCCTACCGGAAGGAATACTCTTGCCCTGAATGTGTCTAGAATTAGACCCAGATATTCGAGCCTCCGGGTGGGGACCAGAAATGACTTTTGCCGGTTCACCAGCCACCCGAATTCCTGTAAAGAGATCATAGTAATCTCTAGGTTTTGTAGCAGGGTCTGCGGAGACTCTGCATGAAGCAGAAGATCGTCTAGGTAACCTAGAATCGATATGCCTCGTTGACGCAGTAGTGCCAACATTGGGGTCAACACCTTCGTGAAGACCCGAGGAGCCGTGGCGAGACCGAAAGGTAACGCCGCAAACTGATAATGGTTCTCTTCTACGGAAAAACGTAGAAACCGCTGATGTCCTGCGTAAATGGGAATGTGAAGATAGGCGTCCTTGATGTCTATGGACGCTAGGACATCCCCTTGATGCAGGGAGGCCGCTACTGTGCGAATGGACTCCA
Source organism: Pelophylax lessonae (assembly GCF_965119305.1). NCBI lineage: Eukaryota > Metazoa > Chordata > Amphibia > Anura > Ranidae > Pelophylax > Pelophylax lessonae. The sequence continues at coordinate 498,218,884 of NC_138771.1, forward strand.
TCCTGAATTTTCTTATGTTGACAAAGGAATTGAGTGCCCTAAAGTCCAGAATTGGACGCACCTTGCCCTCTTTCCTGGGTATTGTAAATAGGTTTGAATAAAACCCTTGAAAGCGTTCTGCCCAAGGAACGTGGACCACCACTCCTTGTTGTAGTAAATCCGTGACTGCTCTCCGCAGATCTTCTAAACGATCCGGGGATAGTCGGATATTGGAAGGGAAGAATCGCGCCGGTGGAAGAGATCGAAACTCGATCTTGTACCCTTATGACTTCGCAAACCCATTTATCCGGGATTCTGGAAAGCCATGGATCCGAGAACCGGCGAAGACGTCCCCCCACCCCAGTTATGGGTGGGGGCGCACCTTCAGGCTTTAGTAGTCTTATCTTCAGGTCTGGAAGAATCAGACTTTTGCTTGCCCGACCAACGTCCCCTGAAACCTCCCGAAGGAGCTTTGGAGGACTTAGTTTTCTCACCCGTGGGACGAAAAAATTTCTTATGAGAGGAGAAAGAAGGCCCCCGTCTTTGACGAGGTCCTTTACCCTTAGCACTTTGCGGTAAAAAAGTGCTCTTTCCTCCCGTGAGATCCTTAATAATCTCATCTAAGTTGGCTCCGAATAAACGCTCTCCTAAAAAAGGGAGATTAGCCAATGCTTTTTTGGAACCTTGGTCAGCTGACCAACATTTTAGCCACAGTGTACGCCTGAGAACCACTGCTGAAACTGATGCTCGCGCCAATAATGGAGTGGCGTCTAACGCCGCGTCACAAACCAACTGTAACCCCTGTATCATCTGTTCCAACAAATCTGATACCGCCTGAGGGACATCTTCTAAGTCCCGGCGTAACCACTTGGTCCATTCAGTTACAGTCTGCGAAACCAGCCCAATAGCAATTATTGGTCTGAAAGCTGATCCAATCAAGGAAAACATGGCGCGAGACATAGCTTCTATCTTGCGATCCACCGGATCCTTAAAAGACGGAGCGTCTTCCAATGGAATGACCGTGGCTTTATTTAATCTAGAAATTGGTGAATCCACCACCGGTGGTTCTGTCCATTTCTTAATGAGGGCTTCCTCAAACGGATAACGCCTGCTAATGCGTTTGGAAATAGCAGAAGTGCGTTTTGGCTGACTCCATTCTTCTTTGATCGGATTACCAAAACATTTGGGCAATGGAAATACCTTTGCCACTTTGATGCGTTTTTTAGTACCAAAGGGAATTTCAGTCTCAGCTACTTCCGACGGTGTACCCTGTAATCTTAAGGTTTCTCGGACAGATACAATTAGTGCGTTTACCAACGCTTCCTCTCGGGCTATGGCTGATGCCGAAACATCCTCCTCACTGTCTGAAGAGACAGTACCCGAGACATAAATCCCAGATGAGGTACCTGCAACTGCAGGAATAGGCTCAGATTCTGAATCCGAAGTTTCAGATAAAATGGGGGTAGGCGGGGGTCGCTTTCTTGCGCCCTGTCCCTGACAAGCCACTTCCACCCGGGATACAAAGGTCTCCATAACTGCTGACAATGATTCAATAGTAAGCGGGGTGCTGGAGGATCCTGCAGACACCTCGAGGGGATCAGGTGGAGATACATGTGTGGCAGGGTCCATGTTAATCCAGGACACTTGCCAGAAAAAAACTTTTTTTTTTTATCTGTATCCCCCTAGCGCAATAGCGCCCCTCAGTGTACCTGCTTCTTGACCCCCACAGAGAGAGAGAGGGACCCCAAAGGCTCACCACCCGATGCAGAGAAGTTTCCTATCAACTGCAGTCAGCGTTTGTCTTGTGCAGACTGGGAAGTACTGTGCTCGTTTTCCCGGGTAGAAGGAAGTGGCTCCGCCCCCTGTGTACGCCTTCCGGCGTTCCCAGCTGCTCCTCGAGGTTAGCTGGGCATCTCAAACATGGCCGCCCCCATGCAGGAGACAATAGACTCCAAAAAAATGGCGGCCGGCGTGACCTGCGGACGCTCGTGTACCTGGTCTACAGCAAAATGGCGGCGGATTGCCGAAGTAGCGTTTCTCAGCACAGCAGCCTGCATGCCAAGCTAATAGCGGCTTATCGACCTGCGGGAGTCTGGCGGTCCACTACAGTCAAGGTAGGCTATACCTCCTATGTATGCTGTAATACTGCAGTCAGTTACAAACCAAGCCTGCTGGTTTAGAATGTTAGCTCCCAAACCAAGTCCGCTGCCCCCCGAGCACATTATCACTGAGGATATGTGAACTTTAACATAGGTTACAAGGGGGACTTTTAGTGTCAGAAAGAATCCGACCATGTATGGAGGGGCCCGTATCCCAAAACGCCTCACAGAGAGGAAAGGGAAACATTTACTCACCATACCGAACCGACAGGCACCCTCTCTTCACAGTACCCTCTCCACCGAAGTGGGGGGCTGTCGACCAATCCGGACGCCTTGACTCTCTGGTTCCTGGCGTCCAAGCGAGACCTTTAACTTGCAAGGTCAGTCCCTCCAATGGGACTCTGTCGCGGCCGACCCAGCGCGGAGCTATGGTCTGCACGCGCTCGTAGGCTGAACCGGGGTGACCACTGGATCTCAACATTTAGCCCGTCGCCTGGTCCCACATACTTACTTGAATGTGTCGCGGCCGACCAAGCGTGATGCTATGGTCTGCGCGCGCTCGTAGGCCGGCTGGGGTGACCACTGGATCTCAACATCCAGCCCGTCGCCCAGATCCGGCGTAATTTGCTTGAAGAAGGAAAAAAACTGGAGAAACTACCTAAAAAATATTTTTTCTAAAAAAATCTTGCCAGGACCAAAAAGATCCCAGCAAGGAACTTAGGTCCTTACTCCTGACTAGACAGAAAAAAAACTGACATCCTGTAGCAGAGAGAGGGAGGATATACCCTCTGGGACTGCCCCTAGGGTGGAGCCAGAACGTTTTTCTTTCTGCCTAGTCCTACTCCTGCGGAGGCAGCATAACCCTATTGATGAGAATCAAAGAGGACTACGTCTGTCAATGAGCGACAGAGAAAACTAAACAAATCTATCAGCAACATTAGGAGTGGCCAAATCAACAGTTTGGTACATTCTGAGGGAAGAAGAATGCACTGGAGAGCTCGGCAACATAACAAGGCCTGGACGGCCACAGAAGACAACTGTAGTGGATGAGCGCAGGATCCTCTCTATTGTATAGAAAAACCCATTTACAACATCCAGACAAGTGAAGGACACTCTCCAGGAGGTGGGCGTATCATTGTCAAAGTCTACAATCAAGAGAAGACTTCACGATAGCAAATACAGAGGGTTCCCCACAAGGCGCAAACTATTCATAAGCCTGAAGAATAGATAAGCCAGATTAGACTTTGCCAAAAAAAATATCTAAAAAAGGTAGACCAGTTCTGGAAAGGCATTCTTTGGACAGATGAAACCAAGCTTAATCTGTACCAGAATGGCGGGAAGAAAAAAAAAAGTGTGGAGAAGGCTTGGAACAGCTCATGATCCAAAGCACACAACATAATTCATAAAACATGGTGGAGGCAGTGTGATGGCATTGGCATTACAATTAAAAAAACAAACAAGGGCACACCGGCCTAGTGCATTATCCTCCACAAAGGTTTTATTGAATAAAAAGGTATAAAAATACTCAGACGAGTTCTTAGTACATGCATATCAAATTAGTATATTGCCGTCAGCATCAGAACCGGAAGATGTACCGTCCTCTAAAGCTTGAAAAGGCTTACGCGTTTTGAGGCTTAGCCTCTTCCTCAGAGCCTCAATCATGATGGCATGGACATGCATGGCTTCCAGTGGCACGGGGTCATTGGTGTTTATTGATGATGTGACAAAAGACACATTACAAAAGCAACCCAGGAGCTTTCGAAGGAAAAGTGGAAGGATCTGCAATGGCCGAGTCAATCACCTGATCTCAACCCAATTGAGCATGCATTTTACTTGCTGAAGGCAAAACTAAAGGCAGAAAGACCCACAAAGAACTGAAGACAGCTGTAGCTAAAGCCTGGGAAAGCAACAGAAAGGGGGAAACCCAGTCTTTGGTAATGTCAATGAGTTCCAGACTTCAGGCAGTCATTGCCAGTAAAGGATTCTCAACAAAATATTAAAAACCCTCATATAACCCCACCCATTCCATTGGACACAGGTTTTGTAGCAATTAATACAGAGAAACCACATGAAAGAGGTGAGGGACCTGTGTCCTGTACTGTACTCCAAGATGTGGAATTTACTACAAAATAAAGTGGTTGTAAAGTCAGAAGGTTTTTTTTAAATCTTATTGCATTCTATGCGTTAGGATAAAAAGTCTTCTGTGTGCAGCAGCAGCCCCGCAATACCTACCGGAGCCCCATCTCGATGCATCAATGTTGACGAATTCCACAGTCCTCCGGGACTCTCCCCCATGATTGGCTAAGACACAGTGGTGGCGCCATTGGCTCATGCTGCTGTCAGTCAGTTCACCAATGATGAGGGAAAGGGGCGGGGCTGAATAGCGGCTCTGCCTGAATGGACACAGGGAGCTGCAGCTCGGCTCGGGTGCTCCCCATAGCAAGCTGCTTGCTGTTCGGGCATTTAGCAAAAGGGAGAGGCCAGGAGAGCTGGCAGGAGCCAGAGAAGAGGAGGATCTGGGCTGCTCTGTGCAAAACCACTGCACAGAGCAGGTAAGTATAATGTGTTTGTTATTTTTGCAAACAGCAGCAACAACCCCAAAAGAGGAGGAGTCAACTGATGACAGCATAAAGCACCTTGCCGCTGAAGCTTGCATCAGATTAGGACTCCTCCAGTAAAACTGAAAAAATATGAACAAAAGACCTGCTGCCAGTTTTGCAAACCTGTGAAGGTGATGCTTGAAGCTGAAAGGCTCAAGAAGCATCTACAGGTCTGGTGGAATGATCCCAAATAGGGAAGGGAGGAACCTGCTCCTTGCAGCTGTAGGCCGTAAAAAACAAACAGTCTGAGCCACCCAGCAAGAGTGGAAGAGGAAACAGGATGTCCTTTCTTTAGACTTTAAAGGGAGGACAATTAGGGACTCTCTGAAGTAGGATGTTGATGCTAGGTCGGCCCTAATCGTTCTGACCTTCCGAGTGAAATCTTCTTTTTAAAGCAAGACCTAGGAGAAGATAATAACCTCATTGAGGTGAACAAAAGACCTGGTCTCAGAACCAACTTGCCCCTATGTGAGGCAAGAAAGGGCTACTTACAAGAAAGACTGCCATCTCCAAGACCAGCCTGGCCACAAAAGAGGCAACCTCACACCCCCCCAATGAGAAATCTCAAATCCATTCAAAGGGAGGTTTGTGGAGAACTGAAACTTCCAGATTCAGATCCCAGGGAGACACAGGAAGATAGAGTGGGAGATTAATACAAGAAAGTTCTTGTATAAAAGGTTTTGACATAAGAGTGCAAAGCCAAAAGTTTCAGGAAAAGCGTAGACAAAGCAGAAACCAGTTCCTTTAGAGTACTGAGAGCCAAATGCTGGTGTAGACCATACAGAAGCAAGGACAGAATGCAAGCAATAAAATATTTCTGGGTGTTGAGGTGCCTGCTTTCACAAAGTAGGCCATCCAGGTGCGATGGTAGGTTTTAGGAGTAGATTTTCTATCCTTGAGCGAGGTGGGAATGAAAGTCAGTAATGTCCCTAATCCTTTCAGACCTGGGATTTAACAAGCATGCTGTTAAAGCCAACAGCCTTCCCTTTCCTTGAGAGCAGGTGTTGGTGACTAAGGAATTTAGCGTGCCAATTTTACATTCCTGGAGTGTAGTAGCAAACCGTTGAAATATGGTTCTTAGACCAGGAGAAAATCAGGCTTGCTTGTTTTATGACTGCCCAACTTCTGGTACTGACTTAAAATTCTTTGTGGGGCGTTTCCCGGCTGCACCCTGACTTGGTTACCATGTAGGAGAGTCAATCTTATGGCTCTCACTTCTAGAATGTTGATGGGGAGCTCAGCCCCTCAAGCTTGCATCTGTCAATGCCACCTTCCAGAGAGGGAAAAGGAACAATTTCCCAGATTTTATGGCTAAGTTATTAACCCAAAACCCTCTTTGCATAAGAGATGAAATATGCTTGTTTGACCTGAGAGTCTGACAGCTGAACCTAATAAAAACAATTTTCTCCTGGAGAAGGAGAATTTTTGCTTGGGCCATATTCAAGTTCAGCCCCAAATACTCTATAGGATAGGAAGGCTGGAGGGCAGATTTTCTGAAGTTGATCAGGCATCCAAAATCTAAAAGAACTGCACTGTTTTTTGGATTGATGCTGAAAGACCAGAACCTGGCTGAGGAATCTGTCAGCAGGTGGTCATCCTGGTATCCCGTGACCTGGATGACCTGAGATCAGAGCGGAGCCAGGGGCAAAGGAAGTGCTTTTCTGAGGACTCTTGGTGCAGAGAAGAGTCTGAATGGTTGGGGTGACTAATTTAAAGTGTTGGTCTCTCACAGGTAAGTGTAAAAAGTGTTAGTGTGTGGGAAAGGTAGGAATGTGAAGACCGGCATCTTGGCAGGCTACTGATGCCAGAAATTGCCTTGACCTGAGAGAAGCACTGACAGCTCTCCATACAAAGTTTCTGCATATGTAGATAATGGTTTTAGATCCATAAAAGGGCACATGCATCCATTTGTTTCTTAGGGACAGTGAATCTGTTTGCGTAAAACCTTTGAACCTTTCCTCTGTACAAACTGGGATTAAGGTCCTTTGGGTCTGAAAGCGGTTGTAAAGGTGGAAGGTTTTTTTTATCTTAATGCATTCTATGCAGGCAGGAACCTGACCCCTGATGGAATAGGCCTGAACCACCATCTGTCTGATCTAACTGGAAAGGGTTACAGAGGAAGCGGACAACCCTTTTCGAAAGGAGCCCGCGCTGGAGGGATCAAATGTCGGACACACCCTAAAGAAAGGTACGCACCAGGGAGTGTGTGGCCAAAAGTCATTGGAAGAAGACTGCCAAAGCCGACACCTGGCCCTCGATAGTACTCAAGGCCAACCTCTGTTCAACCCCCGTTGAAAGAAGGTTAAGATCCAAACCACCGAGAAGGAGCGAGGATGAACCCCAAGCAACTCACACCATGCAATGTACGTCTTCCATGTATGATGGTAAAACTTCCTAGAAGTAGATTTCCTAGCTTTCAACAGTGTAGGGATCACCAATTCAGATAAACTCCTATCCTTCAGCACCTGGCATTCAACAGCCAAGCTATCAAAGCCAGTGACTGTAAAGCACGATAGAAGATAGGTCCTTGGGACAGCAGATCCTCTCTGAGAGGAAGCTTCCAAGGAACGTCAGCAACCAACTGCACCAGCTCGCGTAGCAAGCCCAACGAGGCCAATCCAGAGCCACTAAGACGACCGGAATACCTTCTGCCTCGATCCTGCGTAGAAGTCTGGGCAGAAGCTTGAGAGGAAGAATAGAGTAAATCAGCCGATACTGACCCCACTAAGCCACCAGCGCATCTGTGGCGTCTGCCAGATGATCCCTTGAACGAGCCACAAACCTCTGCACTTTTCGGTTGAGCCGAGATACCAACAGATATGCCTCAGGGGTGCCTCACCGGAGACACAGCTGATGAAACAGATCCGGATGAAGGGACCACTCCCCTTGGTCCAACACCTACCGATTGAGGTAATCTGCCTGCCAATCTTCCACCCCTGGAATATGTACGGTGGAGTGGGCTGGAACGAACCATTATGCCCACCTAAGAATGCCCGCTATCTCCAGAGCCACCAGGACACTTCTTGTGCCCCTTGGTGATTGACATAAGCCACGGCCATAGCATTGCCGATTAAATGCGCACTGGACAACCCTTAAGCCGATTCGTCCAATGATCCAGACACCGTCTGATCGCTCGGAGTGCCAAGACATTGTTTGGGAGTCAGGACTATTTCAACATCCATATCCCCTGAGCAGAATGCTTGCCGAGGATGCCTCCCCAGCCAGACAGGCTGGCATCTGTGGTGACCACTGTCCAATACAAGATAAGGAAGGATTTTCCCAGACGAAGCGCTGGAGAACGAAGCCACTATATCAGGGACTCCCTCGCTCCCTGGCTCAGGGGTCTGATTGTCCAAAGACTGAAGAGACATTTGGTCAGAATCTCCATTTGCAGGGACCTCGTATGGAACTGTGCAAACTGAACCGGCTCAAAAAGCTGGGTTATACTTACTGATAACTCCTTTTCTAATAGTCTTCCAGGACAGCCCATGAGACGTTAGGCTCCTCCCCCAGGGACTGGAAACACATTCCAAAATTAAAATAAAAGGCGGTCCCTTAGTCCTCACCTTCAGTATTTCATGAGAACCACAGGACACCCTGTAAAACATATACATAGATATATAGACACATATCATACATTATACATAATACCAGATAGTTCGGGTGGGAATCCGGCTGTCCTGGAAGACTATTAGAAAAGGAGTTATCAGTAAGTATAACCCAGCTTTTCTCAAAGTCGTCTTCCAGGACAGCCCATGAGACGATGAGCAAGCACTTACCAGTCTAGGGAGGGACAACTGCCTGGAGCACCTTTCGACCAAACGCCTGTTCCTGAGAAGAGAGGAGGTCCAGGCGATAATGTCTAACAAAGGTCGAAAAGTTAGACCAGGTAGCTGCCTTACAGATTTGGTCTGGTGAGGCACCGGCCCTTTCAGCCCAAGACGTGGACAATGCTCTAGTAGAGTGTGCAGTAATGAAAGGTGGAGCCACCTTTTTCACTATATAGGCTTCTGTGATAGCCTGTTTGATCCATCTAGCTAAGGTTGCCTTAGAAGCTTTTTCCCCTTTATGGGAGCCGGAAAATTGTAAAAACAAAGTATCAGTCTTCCTGAAGGTTTTAGTCACCTCCAGGTATCTCAAGAGGGATCTTCTGACATCCAAACAGCTAAATTCTTTCTCTTTATTGTTGTTTGGGAAATTGCAAAAGGAAGGAAGGACTATGTCCTGAGTCCTATGAAAAGAAGAGACCCTTTTTGGCAAAAATCCTGGATCTGTTTTTAGCACAATCCTGTCATCAAAAATCATAAGAAAAGGTTCTCTGATTGAGAGAGCCTGTAATTCGCTAACTCTTCTAGCTGAAGTTATAGCTACTAAAAATAAGGTTTTTAGGGTGAGCATTTTTACTGATAGGTCTACCAAGGGTTCAAACGGACTGGTAACCAAGGCCTGGAGTACCAGGGATAGATTCCAAGCTGGACACGTTTTAAGCACGGTTGGCTTTGTCCGGGCAATTGCTCTGAAAAAGGCATTCACATTTGGGTCTTCTCCAAGGGAAAACTGAAGAAAGACACTAAGGGCGGCAGCCTGTACCTTTAAAGTCCCTAAGGAGAGACCTTTGTCTATGCCTTCCTGAAAAAAATCCAAGATAGTTGGTATATCTGGGGAATGTCTCTGATTCTCCAACATCCAAAAATGAAATTTCTTCCAGATTTTAGCATACATTTTTCTAGTGACCGGCTTTCGACAGCTGGTCAATGTTTTGATGACTCTGTCTGAGAACCCCTGAGAGCCTAGTATTTGTTCCTCAGATACCAGGCCGTCAGGTTTAGGGTCCTGAGAAATGGATGGACCACCGGACCTTGTGTTAAGAGATCTGGTCTCCAAGGTAAGGTCATTGGAGGTTGCGCTGCCAACGCCTGAAGGCGTGCAAACCATGGCCTTTTGGGCCAGTATGGGGTTATCAGTATCATCTCTGTGTCTTCTAGGATGAATTTCTGAAGAACCTGTGGGATCAATCTGATCGGAGGAAATGCGTAACAGAGTCTGACTTTCCAGGGGTGGGCGAAAGCGTCTATGCCTAACGCCTGATCCCCTTGAGTTATGGAAAAGAATTTTTCTGTTTTCCTGTTTGCCTGGGAGGCAAATAGATCCACTACCGGTAGGCCCCATGAGGTTGTGATTTTGAGAAACACCTCTGGGTTGAGGGACCAATTGTCCTGGTTCATCTGGTGGCGGCTGAGATGGTCTGCCAGATAATTCTGCGTCCCTTTTAGGTGAATGGCCGAAATGGATGTTAGGTTCCGCTCGGCCCAGACAAAGATTTTCTGTGCAATGGTTTGTAGGCCCAGACTTCGAGTACCTCCCTGCTTGTTCAGGTACGCTACCGTTGCTATATTGTCTGACCTGATCTGTAGATGGCTCCCTTCTACCTCTACCTGAAAAAACTCCAAGGCCTTTTGGACCGCCATAAGTTCTTTTTGGTTTGATGAAGACTTCCTTTGTGCTGGGGACCATGTACCCTGCGCCCATCTGTCCTGCAGATATGCTCCCCATCCGGAAGCGCTTGCATCCGTGGTAATCCTCTGTGATACCTGGATGGTCCAGTTTAGCCCTCTTGATAGGTGAAGAGAGGATCTCCACCACCAAAGAGTCCTTTTTATCTTGGTGGGAATCCTTACTTTTTGTTGCAAGGAACTTGACTGCCCATCCCAATTCTGTAGAAAGAATTTTTGGAGTGGACGTTGTTGGAACCTTGCCCAGGGGACTGCTGGGAAACAGGAGGTCATCAAGCCTATCACTCTTGTGACATCCCTCAGAGAGACCCATAAGTTGGTCTGTAAAGAGGCAACCATCAGGTTCATTTTCTCCATCTTGCACTGAGGGAGGAAGATCATCTGATCCCGTGAGGAGATTTCGTAACCCAGGTAGGTCACTCTTTGTGAGGGTACCAGGCAAGACTTTTGTCTGTTGATTATCCAGCCTAGGGAAGTTAAGAATTCCTGAACTATGAGGAGGTCGGCTTCCAGTTTCTGGTATGATTCTGCCACTACCAAGATGTCGTCCAGGTAGGGGGTGATCATGATAGCTTTTAGCCTTAGAGGGGCTAGTGCTTCCCCTAGGACTTTGGTAAAAATCCGTGGGGCTGAGGACAGCCCGAAGGGCAGTGCCCTGAACTGGAAGTGCTTGACTTCCGGTCCTATCTTTACTGCTAGCCTCAGGAATTTCTGATAGGATGTGTGTATGGGGATGTGAAAATACGCATCTTTCAAATCTAGGGTTGCCATGAAACACCCTGGGAATAGTAGGTTCCCTATGGAGTATATTGATTCCATGCGAAAGCGTTTGTATGCTATTGAAAGGTTCAGATTGCGTAAGTTCAGGATCAGTCGATGACTTCCTGAGGGTTTTTGAATCACAAAGATGTGAGAATAAAACCCTGTTCCTTGTTCTTCTCTGGGGACTGGGATAATTACTTTTTGATCTAATAGGTCCCCTAACTGAAGACTCAAGGCGGAGGCCTTGACTGGATCCCTGGGAAGATTTGTGATCAGGATCCTTTCTGGAGGTTGAAGACAGAACTCCAGCCTGTGTCCTTGGCCTACTAGGTCCAGAATAAAAGGGCTGGAAGTAATCTTCTTCCACAGTGGGAGGAAGGCCCCTAATCTTCCTCCCACTCTGAGAAGGGAGTCATTGGGGCTGGTTGGGGCGTTTAGGAGGGTTAAACAGGATGTTACCCCTCCCCTTTCCTTTATGCCCCGTCCAATGTTTTTTGAAATTTTGCTGAGTTTCAAAAGACTTCTGCTGTTTGCCCCTGCCACGAAAATTCCTCTGAGCATAGGGGAATTTCTTCTTATCTGGGAATCCCTTCTTTTTATCCGCTGTACGCTCCAGGGCTTCTGTTAGGCCTGGGCCAAAAAGGTGGTCGCCTGTGAAGGGAAGACCACAAAGGCGAGATTTAGAAGTAATATCTCCCGACCATGTCTTGAGCCATAGGCTTCTTCTGGCCGTATTAGCTAAAGCTGAGGTCCTTGCTGCCATTCTTACAGCTTCAGCTGAAGAATCCGCCAGGAATCCTATTGCCTGGAATAAGAGTGGAAAGGATTTATTAATCTGTTCCCTCGATGTTCCTGCAGTCAAGTGTGTTTGGATTTGAGATAGCCACAGCTCCAGGTGTCTGGCTATGCAGGTGGATGCCAGGGCTGGCTTTAAGCTCATAATGGAGGCTTCCCAGACCCTACGTAAAGAGATATCTGTTCTCTTATCCATAGGGTCTTTTAGTGCTCCTGAATCCTCAAATGCCAAGTCAGTTCCTTTGGAGATTCTGGCAAGAGAGGCATCCAGCTTAGGGATTTTGTTCCAGGGCTGTTCCACACTTTCGTCAAATGGATACCTTCTTTTTAAGTTTCTTGGAAAAAAAGGCTTTTTATCAGGAGAATTCCATTCCTGTTTAATCACATCCAATAGTGAGCTATGCACAGGGAACACTCTAGCATGCTTTTTATGACTAGCGTACATTAAGTCATGCTTAGAGAGATGCACTTCTTCCTCCTCAATCTCTAGAGTGGTATAAACCGCTTTGAGTAGATCATCTACATCCTCCAGGCTCAGTTTAAAGTTGGAGCTATCATGGGAAACATTGCTTTTTGGTTCCTCTCCTGATCCTGATCCCTCTGCAGAAGAGTGGGAAGAAGAAACTTCCTCCTCCAAAACCAATGGGTCAATTAGGGATGGTGGAGCCTGAGCTGGGGTGGAAGGCTGGGCTGGTGCCTGCATCTTTTCAATGAGAGTCCTGAATGAACTAAATGTACTTTTTAGCTCATCTCTCACTGAGGACAGCATTTTCTGGGTAGAGACTGCAGAATCGTCTCTGACCAGTTTAGCTATGCATGCCCGGCACACTGCTTTGTTCCAAGAGGAACTCAATTTTTCTCCGCATACAGCACATTTCTTTTTGGGGGGCTGAGGTGGGTTATTGTCCTGAGCCTTGGCCTGGAAGATAAAAGACAAGGGAATTTAATTAGAGATACTTGTCCTCCTCCCACCTCCCCTTTTTCCCCCTCCACCTTGTGGATAGAAAAGAGGGAGCGGTGCTGCTTAACCCCTGCCCCTAACGATAGAAAAGAGAGGGGGGAAGGGGAACGGAGTTCCTAACAGGTACCTGCAAATAGGGTGTCGTTCCCCCTTGCTTACCTGAGAGGTGCCGATGCCAGAGCCGACTTCCGCCGCCTGTGCGGTTGCTGCCGTGGTGTCCATCGCTCTGTATGGTGGTCCCAGCAACTGCTGTTTCCCCTAACATCGGTCGCCCATTTGAACTCTCTGTTCGCGCCTTCGGAAACTGGAACGAGGGTTTCCGGCGCCCGCGGATGCCGTCACTGCGCCGGAAGTGACACTGTCACTTCCCGTGAGGCCAGAGTGGATACGCTGAGTTCCGCCCCCTCCGTCTTTGGCGCCAACTTCAAAATTTCTTCCGAAGTTAGCGGTTCACGGGTACACAGCACTGCTGCTCCAAGGAACCGGCCGACCAACGGAGTGAACTCCCCAACGCTCCACCAGACAGCATCCGTAGTCCTGCCGAGAGGCTAGGAGAACAGGAGACAGCGGTCAGCCCCTATTGCGGCACTAAGGGGTACCGCTATGGGCCGAGGAGATGCATCTTTCCAAGTCTTTCCATGGACAGTCCAGGAGACCGGGAGCTTCAGTTCCAGGAACATGTTACCCCCTGTCCGGAGGAAACAAAAATACTGAAGGTGAGGACTAAGGGACCGCCTTTTATTTTAATTTTGGAATGTGTTTCCTGTCCCTGGGGGAGGAGCCTAACGTCTCATGGGCTGTCCTGGAAGACGACTTTGAGAAAAAAGGTAGACCCCATCAGGCCCAACACCAGCATGCAAGTCCGGAGAGACGACAACTGTTGGACAGCAGGAGGTGAATTGCAGCCCGCAATTTCTGGAGTTTGTTCAGAGGAAGGAGCACTCTGGATAAGGCCGAATCCACAGTCAGGCCCAGATAGTCCAGCTTCGTGGACGGAGCCAAAGAAGACTTCTGAAAATTCAGAATACAACTAAACTCCCGCAGAGTTTGTATTGTGATCTCCAGGTTTTCCACTAGAGCAGAGGGAGACTCTGCTCGCAGAAGGAGATCGTCCAAGTAGCCCAGTACCGCGATCCCCCGTTGTGGTGTAGCAAAGCTCAGCAAGAGGGGGTGCCTGTGGGAAGGAGGGGAACCCGGGGGTCCGACGTCCTAAGGAGGGGCCCACGTCCACCCCAAAACCCTATAGGGGGAGAGGGGGGGCAAGTACTCCCCATACCAGGAACCAGGCGGGCACCGCTGCAGACAGAACTCTCCATCAAAATGGGGGGCTATCAGCCAGGAGGAAGGCGGTGACTCGGGCCTAGACCTGGTCATATGCAACCTTCCAAGGCATTTAACTCACAGGCCAGCCTCCGTCCAGTTGGGCTATGTTGCGGCCGACCTAGCACGGAGCTGAGGTCTGCTCACGCGTGCTTGCTGGCCAAATTTCTATCCAAAAAGAAAAAAAATTGCTAGGACCAAAAATCTCAGCAGGGAACTAGGTCCTTACTCCTGACTAGGCAGAAACAAACTCTGGGCAATTAGGGTGTACCTTGCAGCTACGGAGTCTTTCAGGAAGTCAGACTCTCCATTTGTGCTCATGGACAGACCTCGAAAAGGGTTAACTTCCTCTGCGACCATTTCCAGATGGATCAGACAGACAGTGGTTCAGACCTATTCCATCAGGGGTCAGGTTCATCCTTTTACTGTCAAAGCGCACTCTCCTAGGACGCTTAGTGCCTCCTGGGCCTTCCGTCATCAGGCGTCAGTGATGCAGGTTTGCAACGCGGTCACCTGGTCATCGGTGCACACTTTTACAAAGTTTTATAAAGTTGATGTGTTGGCATTTGTGGATGCTTTCTTTAGCTGCAAGGTTTTGCAGGCTGCTGTTTAAGAGGACCTGGTCCTCTTTGAGGGTGTTTTTTTCAGGTGGGCTCCAGTTGTTTGGTTGAGCTTCCTGTGGCCTGGTTGGCTAATGTTAAGCCTTGGGAATTTTTTGGTTGTTCCCACCCCTCATGTTTAGGACTGTTTTGGGACGTCCCAATGGTTATGAATACCAGGTGCTGTGTCCGTCAATGAACAAAAGAGAAAAAATGGATTTTTGACTTACCGTAAAATCCTTTTCTCTTAAGTTCATTGACGGACGCAGTGCTCTCTGATTCATATCAGTAGGGTTATACTGCCCCCTACAGGAGTAGGACACTAGGCAGGAAAAGTTCTGGCTACGCCTATGGTCAGTCCCGGAGGGTACACCCTCTCTCTTCCTGCATAGGATGTGTTTTGTATCCAGAGATGTATAGTAACGAAGTAGAACTACTTAAGTACTGTACTTAAGTACCGAAATGCGGTATCTGTACTTTCCTAGAGTATAATTTTTTTCTCCTACTTCTACTTTTACTTCACTACATTTTTTCGATGATTTCGATACTTCTACTCAAGTATTTTTTTTTTGTGCTGCATAGTTACTCGTTACTTTTAAAAAAATTACCACTGCCAGAACAGTAGATGGCAGGTTGCATAAAGCTCAAAAAAATGTGTATAATGTAATTTGTAAATCAGCGCATACGAAAATAAAGGCTGTGTATAATAAAAGCTGCTATACCAAATCTTTCCAATAAAAAGAAAATATGAAACAAACAAATAAATGGTGCTACAGCGCTTAAAGTGCATCAAGAAACTACTAACAAACACAGGTTAATCATTTGAATAAATCATTCGAAATAATAAAAAACAATATGATGTTCAAACTTTTGACTTTTTTTAATAACTACATAACACAGTACTTCTACTTTCAGTACTTGAGTAGAAATTTTTTTTCAAAACTACTGGTACTTTTTACTTTTAGTACTTAAGTAGCAAATTTTTTGAAAAAACTACTTGCAATACTTAAGTAAAAAAAATGTTGAATACTTTAGTACTTCTACTTAAGTAACTTTTTCTGCGAGCACTTCCACTTCTACTCAAGTCACTTTTTGATCGAGCACTTGTACTTTTACTCAAGTAGAAATTTTGAGTACTTTATACAAGTCTGTTTGTATCAAAGCAGTGTCAGAAAGTAACACCGACCCAACTCAAAATAGAGATGCGGGTACTGCGTCTGTCAATGAACTTAAGAGAAAAGGATTTTACGGTAAGTCAAAAACCCAGTTTTCTCTATCTTTCATTGACGGACGCAGTTCTCTCCGATTCATATTAGTAGGGACGTCCCAAAGCAGCTCCATAAAATGAGGGATGGGAACAGCAGAAAAGAACAAGTCCCCAAGGCCCAACATAGCCAACCAGGAAACATAGGACTCATCAGAACAAAATATGAGGCCCACCTGAAAACAGTAAACACCCTTTACCACTTGCCGCCCGCCGTCAATTGACGGCAGAGCGGTGCGACCATTATCCTGGGAAGACGTCATATGACGTGATCCCCAGGATACAGGGCAGGTGCGCGATCGCGTGCGCGCCGCCCTGCACTGCCGGTGTCGGGGTGTCCCCGGGACACCCCCCGTCACCGGCAGGGGGGAAACAGCCAATGGGCGTGTCTGTTTCCCACGTGATCGGCTGTGTTCCAATGACACAGCTGATCACAATGGAGGCGCCCACAAGATGACCGCGCATGCGCGATCGGGAGCGCGGTCATGTCGGTGGCACTGTGTTCCGTAGGAACACAGCTGTCACCGGCGGTAGTAAACAGTCACTGAATCCATTCACAGCCGATCACAAAATGTAAACAAAGAGCAGTAACTCACTGTTACTAGCTCTTCTCCCCTCATACAGCTTCCAGTGTGAGGAGAGCAGAGCTAGAAACAGTGAGTTAGTGCTCTGTACACCTGTAAAAAGTAAAATCACACAAATAAATGTCCCCACACAGTCCTCAGCCCCCCCCCCCCAATGTCACCTGTCACCCAACAGTCACCTCATCGGTGCCCAGAAATTGACACCCATAAGGCTACGTTCACATGTGAGCGTAGCGATCGTGGGCAGAATCACTGCGATTCTGCCCGCGATCCGGAAATCATTAAAAATTGCGGGACGCCTGTGCGTTGCCCGTTTTTTGCAATAGCACCCCAAACGCTGTGCGATGTTGCAGCGATTTCCACCTGCCAAATCGCGGTAACATCGCGCAAACAACGCATGACGCCCAAAAAAGGTACAAGAGCTTCTTTGGGGCGTCATGCGTTGTTTGCGTGATGTTACCTCGATTCGGCAGGCGGAAATCGCTGCAACATCGCACAGCGTTTGGGGTGCTATTGCAAATCACGGGCAACGCACAGGCGTCCCGCCATTTGCAATGATTTCTGGATCGCGGGCAGAATCGCAGTGATTCTGCCCGCGATCGCTAAGCTCACATGTGGACATAGCCTAAAGTTCACCGGTCACCAGAGACTGCCATCAGTACCGCCGTGCACCATCGCCCGTCACCCATCAGTGACCATCGCCCATCAGTCATCGTCACCTGTCACCCCATCAGTCATCGTCACCTGTCACCCCATCAGTCATCGTCACCTGTCACCCCATCAGTCATCGTCACCTGTCACCCCATCAGTCATCGTCACCTGTCACCCCATCAGTCATCGTCACCTGTTTGCCATATACATGCAATCACTTACTGACCGCCTAACGACTATATGCGTCGGCCATTAAAAGCTAAATACTGGGGTTATGGCAGCAGATAGCCCCCATAACCCCGGTATTTTTTTAAACGGCGGGCAGTCGGCTTTCAGATAAGGGTGGTCCCAGTGGCGGATTCGCCACTGAATAACCCTTACGGTGCAGGGGAAGAGGTGCCCCCCCCCCCCTCCTGCCGCGTCCCAGACGTTTTCCCAGCTTACCGGACCCGCCGGCAGCGGGGAAAACTATCCGGTCCCGGATCCTCAGAGACAGGAAGTCTCTATGGTCTTGGAGGACCGGCGCTACGTCAAAAGACGTTGCCTAGCAACCGGTTTAAAGAGCCGCTTTTTTTTTTTTTTTTCCCCTTACAACAATTTTTTTTTTTTTTTTCTTTTTTAGTGTAGTTGTGATGTGTGAGGTCTTTTTGACCCCAGATCTCACAATAAAGAGGACCTGTCATGCCTATTTCTATTACAAGGGATGTTTACATTCCTTGTAATAGGAATAAAAATTAACATTTTTTTTTTTAAACTGTGTAAAAATAAAAAAATAATAAATAAAATAGGAAAAAAAAAAAAAATTAAAGCGCCCTGTTAGTTAGTTAGTTCGCGCGCAGAAGCAAACGCAAGTCCCGCCCACATATGTAAACGGTGTTCAAACCATACATGTGAGGTATCGCCGCGATCGTTCGAGCGAGAGCAATAATTTGAGCCCTAGACTTCCTCTGTAACTCTAAGCTAGTAACCTGCAGAAATTTTTAAAATGTTGCCCATGGGGATTTTTAAGTACCAATGTTTGGTGCCATTCTGTGAGCATGCGCAATTTTGAAGCATGACATGTTGGGTATCTAATTACTCGGCGTAACATTATCTTTCACATTATGGAAAAAAATTGGGCTAAATTTACTGTTTTCTTATTTTTTAGTTAAAAAAAGTGAATTATTTTTAAAAAAAAAAAAAAAAAATCGCATTTGGAAGACTGCTGCGCAAATATGGTGTGATAATAAAATGGAGATCGTTGCAATATTTTTTCTCTAGGGTCTCTGCTAAAAAAAATATATAATGTTTGGGGGTTCTAAGTTTTCTAGCAAAAAAAATGATTTTAGCTTGTAAACACCAAGTGTCAAAAATAGGCCCAGTCTTAAAGTGGAAAAATGGACAACTTTGTGAAAAGTGCTACTTGAATGTTAGGCATATGTATGTGGCCAGGCTGTGAAAAAGTGTTACATATGTGGTATCGCCATACTCAGGAGGAATAGAAGAATGTATTTTGGGGTGCAATTTTTGCTATGTACATGCTATGTGTTAGAAATATTGCATAAATGGACAGCTTTGTGTAAAAAAAATGTGTTTTCATTTTCTTTCCACATTTTCCAAAAACTTGTGGAAAAAAATGACATATTCAAAAGACTCATTATGCCTCAAAAATAATAACGTTGGGCTGTTTGCTTTCCAAAATGGGGTCATTTTATGGGGGTTTCCATTGTCCTGGTGCTCCAGGGCCTTCAAAAGTACGATAGGTTGTCAGGAAATTATATGTGTAATTTGTGCTCCTAGAATGCCAGACGGTACTACTTGGATGTTAGGCCTCTGTATGTGGCCAGGCTGTGAAAAAGTCTCACACATGTGGTATCGCCATACTCAGGAGGAGTAGTAGAATGTGTTTTGGGGTGTAGTTGCAAGTATACATATGCTGTGTGAGAGAAATAACCTGTTAATACGTCAATTTGTAAAAAAAAAAAAAAAAAAAAAAAAATCTTCATTTTGCAAAGAGTTGTGGGTAAAAATGACAACTTCAAAAAACTCACCATGCCCCTTATTAAATACCTTGGAATGTCTACTTTCCAAAAAGGGGTCATTTGGGGGGTATTTGTACTTTCCTGACTTTTTAGTGTCTCAAGAAATGAGATAGGCCTTCAGTACATCAGGTGTGATCAATTTTCAATGATTAGCACCATAACTTGTGGACTCTATAACTTTCACAAAGACCAAATAATATACACTTATTTGGGTTATTTTTACCAAAGATAAGTAGCAGTATAAATTTTGGCCAAAATTTGTGAAGAAAAATTACTCATTTGCTAAATAATATGACAGAAACAAAGAAAAATGCGTTTTTTCACAATATTTTCAGTCTTTTTTTATTTATAGCACAAAAAAATAAAAAACCCAGTAGTGATTAAATACCATCAAAAGAAAGCTCTATTTGTGTGAAAAAAATAGGACACAAATTTTTTATGGGTACAGTGTTGCATGACTGAGTAATTGTCATTCAAAGTGTGAGAGCGCTGAAAGCTGAAAATCAGTCTGGGCAGGAAGGGGGTGAAAGTGCACTGTAGGCAAGTGGTTAAGGAAGGCCAAAAGCCCTCCAAACAGCAGCCAGCAAAAAACCTTTGCGGCCGAAAAGAGGCATCTGCAGATGTATCCACATCCACAGAAACAGGGAAAAGGTAGGATCTGACCCATAAATGAAGAAGACTGCACCACCGACTGTCCGATTCACCTGGAAATAGTAGCAGCAGACACAGGCAGCCCTGTCCTTGGGCCATCCGTGAGCACAGAGAGTGAACCTGACTACGGAAAGACTCAGTAGTTGCCAAGTACCCCTCGAGTGCCGGAACTCCACCCAGGGTATGCAGCGCACATTCCGTAGGATGAGGGGGCTCAGGACACAAGATGGCAACACAATGGCCCCGTGCAAGTGAACACCAGAAACAACCTTCGGAGGGAAGGACGGATCCGGACGAAGTACCACCTGGCCCCATGAACCAACAGATAGGGAGAATGACAGTGCCAACACCCCGCGTGCAGAGTGACAGCAACCAAGGCCACCTTCTGCAATAAGGTAAGCAGGGGATACCCACGATACTCGCAAAGGAGGGTCTGGAAGAACCGACTACACCAACCAAGGTCCTCAGTTGGCGACGGAGGTCGCACCGGAAGAACCAAGTGTTGCACCCCTGGAAAAAGTTACGCACCAGGGAACGGACGGCCAACAGCCTGTGGAATGAAAATGATCAAAGCCGAAACCTGACCCTTGACAGTACTCAAGGCCAACTTTTGATCAACTAACTCCCCCGTTGAAGGAAGCCAAGATCCGGCCACTGAGCAAGAGCGAGGGGGAGCCCAAGAAGACTCACACCACGCAATACGCGACTTTCTCATATGATGAAAAAAATCATCATAGAAGACGCTTCCCACGCTTTACACAGGGTGGGAATCACTGAAGCAGACAACCCCCCGTCCTTCGACACCTGACTTACAACAGCCAAGCCGTCGACCGTAAAGCCGGGCGGGAGATCGGCCCCAGAGAGAAGAAACCCAAGGAGCGTCAGCAGCAAGCCTGACCAGGTCAGTGTACCAAGCTTGGCGAGGCCAGTCCGGAGCCACGACAATCACGGAAATCCGTGCCGATCCTGCAAAGGATTTTTGGCAGCAACTGGAGAGGAGGAAAGGCAGAAAGCAGCTGACACTGACCTTGGCCCATCCGCGAGCACTCTCGCACGGCCATGCCGGCGTCAGCCTTGCACAGGTGACCACGCCAAACATCTCAGCATTGAACATGGTGAACCTAGCGAATGTTCTTTCCCATGACAGAACCCATGAGGCCACCATTGCATCCGCCAGAGGGTCCCAGGAGCGGGCCACGACCTCTGCACTATCCTGTAGATGCGATGCCAACAGGCCCACGTCCGGAGTGCCCCCAAACTAAGGCACAACTGCTGGAACGACTCCAGGAGAAGAGACCATTGCCCTGCATGCAGGGCCTGTCGACTGAGGCAAACCGCCTACCAATTGTGTTGTTTCCCCCCTGGAAAGGGAATAGCGGATAGAGCCAGAACAAGGTGCTCTGCCCAACAAAGAAACATCACTTCCAAGGCAGCAAGGACACTTTTGGTGCCCCCATGGTGAATGACAAGCCACGGTCACGGCGTAGTCAATAGAAAGTGCACCGGACAGCTGCAGGTGCCCGATCCAGTGAACTAGACAAAGCTGGATCGCTCTCAGCCCCAGGACAATAAGCGGTAACCTGGATGCTCCAAGGACCATACTCCCGAAGCAGAAAACCTGCCGAGGACTCCTCCCCACCCAGGCAAGCCTGCCTCCCTGGTGACAATTGTCCAGTAGATGGGCAGGAAGGATTCCAGAGCAAGACTCCCCGGGCACCCGGTGCAGCCGGATCCGCAAGTCCAGAGAGTTTTGATTCCAGTCGCCTTCGAGAACGATTGCGTCCTGGGGGATCCCCAAGAGGGATTGAGCGAAAGGGACCGTCTTGAAAAAACAACACCATCAGCCCCTGAACTCACATGCAGGTCCAAAGGGAAAACCATGTGCGGAACAGCAACAGTTGACCGCAGTCTAAAGTGCCAAGAGTTTTGACCCCGGAGGGCGAAACACCCTGACCGAGGACGAGTCCAAAGTCAGACTCAAAGTCCAGTTTCATGGAAGGGACCAGGGATGATTTCTGAAGGTTCAGAACCCACCTGAACTCCACCAGAGTTCTCACAGTGAAAACCAACTTCGTTGTCAGCACCGTAGGGGACTCCAAACGGAGAAGCAGAGCGGCCAGGAAACCAGGGCCGATACGCCCACTGCCGCAACAGCGCCAGGACCGGAGCCAACACCACCGTGAAGACCCTAGCAGCATTAGTGAGACCAAAGGGTAAGGCCACAAACCAAGAGATCCTTCCACACGGCAAAAAACAGAGAACCCGTAGTTGTCCAGAACATAACGGGACGTGAAGGTAGGCAGCTTGATGTCTATGGAGGCCAGGAAGTCCCCTGATGTAGAAAAGACATTACCGTGCGAACCAATACCAACTTGAATTTGTGATCTGCACGGAACCAAAGGACCAGCAGGTCCAGCTTGTTGAACCAGAGCCTGAACTGCCCCACAGAGCGCCTATAAGCGATCCGGAGACAGCCGTACATTGGAAGGGGAAAAACCTTACCGGAAATAAACGGATCGAAACTCGATCTTGAAACTGGACCGCATGACCTCCTGAACCCAGTAAGCCTGGGATCCGGGCCAGCCGCAGGTCCTCGACCCCCTAGATGGGACAGGAAGCACCTTCAGGCCGAGTAGCAGGTCTGGAAAAAACCAAACCCATGTACGCCAGACCAGGGTCGTCTGGAACCCATGCGGAAGTCTGGAAGGACTTCGCCACATCGACTGTCCGAGAGGGACGAAGAAACTGTTTGTGAGCCGAAAGGGAGGAACCCCGACTGCGACGAAGGCCCTCACCCTTGACAGCCTGAGGAAGAAAACACTCTTCCCTCCGTGAGACTCTTACATAATGTCATCCAGGGCAGCGCCAAACAGGCGATCCCCCTGAAAAGGGAGATCCATTAAGACCTTCTTAGAAGTTTGATCCGCAGACCAACACTCCGGTCAAGTAGAATCCGGTCAACCACCGCCAAAAACGACAAGGTGCTATACACGGGAGCCTCGACCAGCGCGGCATCGCAAACAAAATGCATACCCTGCGCCAGCTGGTCCAACAGCTCCCCCAGGGCAAGAGGGACATGCCCCACACCGAATTGCGATGTTGGGACTCCGCCCATCAGGCAGAGTCTGCGTGGCGAGGGGCAAACAAACCCTGTTCCCAGTGCAGCCACGCCAGGGAGCACAGAGCGCAGGCCACAGCCTGCGCCATCCTATCCCCCAAGTCCTTAAAGGACGGGGATTCCTCCACCGGAACAACTGTAGTCCCATTCAGCTAGAGGCTGTACGTCCACCAAAAGCGGAAACAGTTCTCTGTACCAGAGACTCCCCCAAAAGGGCAACAACTAATGGCCGCTTAGACACCCCAGGGGAACGTCTCAGACAGTCCCCTCCTACATCAGCAGCCAGCAAAATGAGCAGCTCCGGGTGGCATGTGAGTGCCAGATGCCACACCTGCGCCCTAGGCACAGCCGCCGCTGCAACCCCCAAATTGCAGGGTGCCACGCACAGAAAACAGCCAGTGTGTCCACCAGCGCCTGTCGCGGTAGGGGAGGTGGAAATGTCATCCTCATCATCCGAGGAGACAGGGCGCGAGGTAACAGACCCGGCAGGGATGCCCACGTCAGGCCTACGTCTGAGGCGGCTGAGCCAGACTCAGACTCCGAGACATCAGATGAGGCAGGGGTAGGTGGAGAAATGTTTTAGCGCACCTACCACCCTCCCGGGCCCAAATGCGTTCCGAACTGCTGAAAAGGCATCGATGGACAGTGGAGATCCGGGAGGCCCTGCGGGAGGGGGTCAGGTTGGGGAAAAAAAGGCCTGCAGGGTCCATACTGAATCTGAGGAACCCGCCAGCAACTTTAAAAAAAAAATTTAACGGCCCCACAGCGCCCCCTGGAGGTCAGGCACGCGCTAATGGACCCCCACAGAGAGGGAGAGACCATCCTCATGACTCACTTCAGGCACTCCCACTGGCCTTCACAGCAAAGAAATCTCCAGCAAAATGGCCGGAAATGGGTGTACCAAGATGGCCGCCTCCATAAAAGCAGACAGAGGCTACAACAAAATGGCGGCCCCGCCCGAAAATCGTGGTTATCGGGACCCACAGGGGGACCCCCCCAAACACCCATCCACTTCAGAAGAACCCCCCCCCCCCGCATGATCATTGAGCACAGCGGACAGCGCACTCGCCCGGCCCTCCATCCGGCCTGCACACTAGGCCCCAGACTCAGGTAGGACCAAACAGTCCCCCATGTGGAGGGGGGGGGGGTGTCAGAGAGGAGGGGGGGGTCACAATAGGACAGAGGGAAACCCGCGTCCACCCCAAAATCCACCAGGGAAGGGGGGGGGGGCATTTACTCACCATACCGGGAACACAGGCGAGCGCCATCTCTTGACAGGACCCCACGCCACCGGAGTAGGGGGGCTGTTGGCCAAATAGGAACGCTGCAACATCAGCCTAGACCTTGTCGTGCGAGTCCTGGCGAGACGTTTAACTCATGGGGCCAGTCCCTGTCCAGTGGGACTATGTCGCGGCCGGCCCAGCGCGGAGCTAAGGCCTGCACGCGCTCGCTGGCCAGACTGGGATGACCACTGGATGTGGGGGTCCAGTCTGTCGCCCAGCCCGGCATAATTGCTTGAAGATCTCACAGTAAAAAAAAAAAGTTCCGGAGAAAAAAATGACTAGCTAAAAAAAAATTCCACATAAAAAAACACTTTTATGCCAGGACCAGAGATCCCAGCAAGGAGCTAGGTCCTTACTCCTTACTAGGCAGAAAAAACAGACATCCTATGCAGGAAGAGAGAGGGTGTACCCTCCGGGACTGCCCATAGGCGTAGCCAGAACTTTTTCCTGCCTAGTGTCCTACTCCTGTAGGGGGGGGGAAGTATAACCCTACTGATATGAATCAGAGAGAACTGCGTCCGTCAATGAATAGAGAAATGGGGTTTTCGACTTACCGTAAAATCCATTTTTCTGATATGCATTGACAAAGACAGCACCCACCCCTCTGTGGAGGTATTTTTCTCCTGACACTGCTTGTACCAAAACTAAGTGGCTATAGCAGAGAGAGGGAGTATATCCCCAGGGACTGCCCATGGGTGTAGCTTAGCCAGAATTATTTTCTGCCTAGTGTCCTACTCCTGTATAGGGCAGTAGAACCCAATAGTTATGAATAGCAGGAGCTGTGTTCATCAATGAACGAAAGAAAAAAAAATTATAAAGCGTTGCCTATGGAGATTTTTTAAATACCATAGTTTGTCGCCATTCCATTTTATTTATTATATCAATTTACTCAGCGTGACCATCTTTCACAATATACAAAAAAATTGGGCTAACTTTTCTATTTTTTTTTTTTAATTCAGTGAAATGTATTTTCATCCCAAAAATATTGAGTTTGAAAGCCCGCAGCGCAAATACCACCTGACAAAAAATAAAGCAACGACCGCTGATACTGAATTTAACTTGTAAACGTGTCAGAAATAGGCCTGGTCTTTAAGTGTTTAATAGTGCCTATCCTCCCCTATATACTCACCTGAGTCCGATCTCGGTCCAGTGCTGTGCACATCCGCTGCAGTCAGTCAAGAGCTGTGAGCAGAGAGCAGGGGGTCCCGATGTCGGTCAAAAGAAGCAGACAGCGATACTTGGAACTGAGCATGCAGAAATGCCCACATGGGAAGCGGGTTCCTGTGGGGGCATTAGGCAGAGGAGGGTGAGGGAAATCAGGGCTGCTCTGTGCAAAACCAACAGAGCAGGTAAGTAGGTTTATTAATGAAAAAAAAAAAAAAAAAAAAAAAAAAAAAAAAAAGCTTTACAATCATTTTAAGCTGCTTCAGGGCAGCCCACAATCTGCCTGTCTTTTAGGTGAAACTGCCAGATTGGAAGGTAGGTATCATAATTCTATTTTGGAAATGAATGATTAGACACAGAGGTCCAGGACATCTCCTATACAGACTGGCACAAACGCCAACAGATGTTTTCCCATTCTGGACAGCAAGGGTGCCCCTTAGCTGTGAGAAGGGCTAATAGGATTGGATGGTTTTGTGGTCTAAGGCTTGGGACGAAAGGATTGACCTGCTTTTGGCATAGAGAAGGATGCGTGGGTATAGTAAACGGACCCCATCCAGTTAGATGGTGTAGTAGCCATAGTAATAGTAGGGCTTAGGCTCTTGTGGTGTAAACATATGTTCTTCCCTGTATCTTTCTTGATACATTTTTTCAAGGGTTTCCTCAAATAGGTGTTCACCATCAAAAGGCATATTTAAAAGACACATTTTGCACTGCATCAATAAGTGAATACAGAGTAGAAAGCATATGGCATGATACTTAAAAGCATGCGTCTCAAAGTGCAGGAAGTGGAATTTCCACTACAGGATCCTCTTCCTAAATATTTTCCTCTGAGAAGCTATGTGGTTTAGGATCATACTTCTGAAAAGATTCAGGTGGTGGTGGGGCAGAAGATAACTTTAGGGCCCTGGAAATGCAGTAAAGCTTGTCTTAGATTGGCTGTTTTGTGCCTGAGAGGGAGTTAGAATTGGAGAAAGGGAGTTGTGTCAATATGGGACCTTGCTCCAGTGAAGATCACCCCAAGAGTTTTGTTGGTTTTCCTCAGTGCAATCTGTAACAAGAGTACTATTAGGTCCTCCTTCCCTTTTTTTCCCAGCACCTCTGTGCCTGGTTTCTGCTATAGCTAAGTAATGGAATCCCTTGTGTCATAAATGCATGCAGAATGGGAGGATATTAGTGTGTCCAGGAACGCAGAGGCTGACCAATGTCCTATGGCTGGACCTGGCCACAAATAGAAAGAAGTCCTGACCTTATCCAGGTTGCAGGTTTCTAAAAGGGGACCAAACCTTACCATTTAGGGGGACATACCTCTAAGGGGATCCTCAGGGTCCAGGTGCCATATGGATGGAGAATGGCCCTGGGCCTATATAGCACCCTGCAGCTATCTACACTTGTTGCATCATATGCCAACCCCAGTGCATGAAACAAACATTACAGGCAGGCCCCGGCAGGTCGATGGTAACCAACCTGGAAACTGCTAGTGAGCCCTAAAGCAATACACCGTTGGATCTCAATAGAAGTTTCAGTCGAAATGGCTAAGAAAAATAAAGAAAGGTTATGGACATTTCCTATGAACAAGTTTTGTAAACCAAAGGACACTATCTGAAAAAGTTCCCCTGAAGTGGGCGGGGTTATATGAGGGTGCACTGGGGCCATTGCCAACAAAGCTTTTGCCAGTGTCCAATCACTTGGAGGTAGTGGCAAATAACAAATGATCTATGATTTTCTGTCCTGTACGTTTAAGATCAGAGGTTTCTAAAAATATTCCCAAGGTTGCTACATTAGTTACATCCAATAGCTACCTGCTCTTTGGGGCAAGTAATACACTGGATCCGGCTTTCTGAACTCATCCTCCAGCTTCTATCCACGAAAAAAAAAAAACAGACAAGATAAGCGTGTTATGGCCACAGCAATCTAATGGGAGATGTAAAGGTAAAAGCTAATGAATAAAAAGGTGTTCCATACCTGAGATTCTGGGTAATATCCATCACCCTTTATCTGCATACTCTCCACCTCTTGTTCGCCTTCAGGCTCCACACTGACATCCTCATTAAGCATTTCATCTGCCTTGTCTATGATGTCTTTAACCTGCTCGACAAAGGAGTCTCTTTCTGTGGCCAGGATGAAGACATTCTGAACCTGGTGTCCAAAAGGAAAGGTACTGAGATTGGCTGGTGAATCACATTATTTGCGTGGCCTACCCTCATATGTCTCCCGTGTTACGCACCATGATGGTCGCGATTTCCTCTGGATTGTCCCCATCTAGATCAAATTTGAAGGTGACCATCTTGCGGTTGTGGGTTTCCAGCTGACATTCCACTACTCTGTCTCCCTTGTTTGACACCTACACCATTAAAATGAAAAAAAAAAAAAAAAAGTTACCAAGTACACCATAAATCTGATCCTAACAGTCAATGCTTAAAAAATAAAAATAAATACATAAAACACAATAATCCAAACATCCTAAAATGCATCTAAAGCATTTTTTTTTAAATTCAGATGGGAAGGTTAAATCTGCTGGGTTTTTTTTGGGCATCTGTCTCATTAGAAAGATTTCCCTTTACTGGCTGTTTTGTAGACAAGTAGTTTGCAACATGAAGGAAATACTCTCTTAGACAGCGGGTACCAGCACATGTGTCACCATTGTGTGATTATCCCTCAACAACTTAATAGGACGGCCTAAGCTTTGCCTGTTCTATCCAAACTAAAATATAAGGATTTTAAATCCTGTCATGCTGTGCTGCTATACCAAGACTGTACGCCAAATATAGAATGCAGTGTTGAAGGCACTTTACAGGTCAGCCCCCCCCCCCCCCCATAT
The DNA here is from genome assembly GCF_965119305.1 of Pelophylax lessonae. Classification (NCBI taxonomy): domain Eukaryota; kingdom Metazoa; phylum Chordata; class Amphibia; order Anura; family Ranidae; genus Pelophylax; species Pelophylax lessonae. Next base: position 498,247,066 of record NC_138771.1, read on the forward strand.
TTTCAAAGAAGTTTTTTTTTCTCTAAGGCCCCCCCCCCCCCCCTAAGCTCTTCTTGCTCCAACAACCACAATTGATCTTCAGTTCAATGGCAGATGTCTACAAAGTAACACACCACCATCATTTTGCCCATTTCCTATAAGCTCCGTCGGTCCCTAATATGATGCCCCCCCCCCCCCCCCCAAGGGTCGAGTCATTACGCAGGCCGGGCTTACATCACTACTGCAGGACTAAGCAGCATCCTTATGGGAGTGAGGCTTGTTCCATTAAAAATGCTTGCCCCCCCGCCACTGCCAAAAAGCTGCTATGGTGGCACCAGACTGGCAAGAGATGACTGCAGAAAAAAAGTTATGTATAGGGTTTAAAAAAAGGATAATACAGAGGAGGGCTTTGAAGGATTAAAAGGAGGCAGAAAAACATGGCTGAAGAAAAAAAGAAATGGAAGAACAAAAAAAAAAAAGATAAACCAAGGCCTAAAAAATAAGGAGCTGCCATTAAATTTAAACATCATTCTAGGTTTGGCAGATAAAGGAACTCACATTAAGAATTCTAAGTTTCGGCCGTGCGGATTTCTCATGTCTTGAGCGGCTGCGCACAGACTTTCGGTAGTGCCGTTTGGTGGTGCGGCCTTCATGTCTACCACTGGAGCCGGACACTCCCTCGTTACCGTCACTGAGCCCAGATGCCACATCTGAGTGGGCGCTGAGAAAAACACAGTTGTTAACACAAAAGGAAGACAGCTGTAAAAGAGAACTTGTTATCAAGTTACTAATTTGTGAAAATGTGAGACTATATATTAATAATATATATTTAAGAAAAAAGTATTCAGTTTACTAAATTTTCCTAGAAACGTAAATCAACTCGCTGGCTTTCAGGTCCACCCAAAGATGGCTGTCCTCCCTGTAAAAGTACACTCCGTTCACCAAAATGGTATTTTTACCTATCCATGGAAGACACCACTTGGGTAGTTTGAGCTGATGGCATCTCCATAGGGGCAACTTGAGAGGTATTTTGTGGGCCCTGAAAAAGATTAGGACAAAATTTACTAGCAATTCTAGCAGTCATGAGAAAACCAACAACAAAAACTCCTTCTCCTCACTATGCAGGCAAAGGGCACCCACAAGCCCCTGCAATGTAGACTTTTTCCTGCCCAATGTTACAGCACTGTTTATAGTACTTTTTTTTTTCCACCTGTGTATTCCACATACACTAATGTTTTTGCCGCTGGTTTAAGAGTACCTGTTTTTTACTAGCAAGGAATTTCAAATGCAGAATATCAGATTTACAGGTGCATCTCATAAAATTAGAATATCATTAATAAAACTCATATTTTCAAGTGATATTTCAAGCATTTAAATTTTTTTTTTTTTTTTATTTTACGATAATGGATTACATACAGCTAGTGAAAACCCAAAATTCAGTATCTCAGAAAATTAGAATTTTACATAAGTACCAATAAAAAAGAAGATTTGTTACGGTAGCCCAGGTTTCTTTGATAGCGGCCTTCAGCTTGTCTGTATTGTTTGCTCTGGTGTCTCAACTTCCTCTTGACAACACCCCACAGATTCTCTATAGGGTTTAGGTCAAGCAAGTTTGCTGCCCAATCAAGCACAGTTATACCAAGATCATTAAACCAGGTATTGATACTTTTGGCAGTGTGGGCAGGTGCCAAGTCCTGCTGGAAAGTGAAAACCGCATCTCCCCGAGCTTTGGCCTGTTTTGGGAGGATGGTGCCACTGGGGAGTTCCTTAGCCTCCCTTTGGCAGTCTGAGACTTCTCTCTGTCAGGTGCAGCATTACACTGCGCACACGCGACCTGGTTGCAACATGCGCCGTGTGCGGCGGCCGCAGGAGACATGGATCTAGCCAGACTAAATGACGCCACACGCCCGCAAATTTTAGGCGTGGATGCCTCAGTTGGGGCGCACTTAAGAGAGCTGACGGAAAGTCAGCCAGGAGAGCCGCAATGCTGGCGGCTTGGAAAGTTTGACAGCAGTATAACACACCAAAACCCAAGAAAACCATACCCTTCTGAGCACCAATTTGTGGTAAGCATAATCAATTCAGGTTAAGATGTAGGTTTAGAGCTCTAGGCAGTACTTTATTACTTCAGCAGAGTAATTTGAATAAACCATGCAATACTACATTATTTTACTATATCATATTATTTCTATTTTTAGTTAGATTTCCTGATAAGGACTTTGATAGTCCAATTCTTATACTGATTACAGCCTCCTTGTAAATGGCACGGTTTATTGGTGGTTTCAAAATCTTTGGAAGGACACCAGTATCCGCTAAACTAAAATACAAGCTAGGCTTATTCTTTCTCACTGCCAATATAGGTAAAAGCTATTTTATAACTAGGTGTGCTGTTGAGACACCAATTATCTACTTTTGGGCCATTATGTATCCATATGTTTTAATTGAACTCATAACAATAAAGGTTTAAAACTATAATATAATTAGATGTTGCTATTAAAATAATCTGGTAATCCCTATAGTCCCTACTACGCACACAGCATATCATGTTGGCCCTGTGGTGGTATTGGGTTATAAAATAATGAATATGCCTCACTCATGTTAAAGTGCTTACCCATGTTTACATATACAACTTTACTACCCTATTTTTTTATCACCGCCATCGCTCATAGGTGTGCCCCCATCCCCACAAATGCTGGGTAGGACCCTCTGTGCTGCCCCGCTGGGTTATTTTCCCTCCAGTTGTCTTGCTGTTATACAACATATTTTTGTTGTTATACACCATATTTTTGTAAGTATAGCCATGCATTATGGCACAGTATGTAAAAGTTTTAACTAATGTATCTATACATGTATTGATTATATACCCTATTTCTATGTAGAACTATCACTATCGAAATGAGCTCCTGAAGAAGCGCGGTCAGTGCGAAACATGTTGAGCTGAGCTGAACCCCAACTACTGGACACAACACCCCACTGTTGGTCGCCCACTTACAATCCTCACTAGGAGTCTATCTGCAGGTTCCACCTTTGCTGTAGTTTGGGTGTGCCATTCCAACATTTGAGGTTGATGGTCCATAGGATTGTTGGGATAGGGATGCAATTTTGATACATACTTTGAAAGCACCCGTTTTCATTGGTATTGCAATAAAATGTATATTTTAGCCAAATTTAGTCTTTTGTGACGTGGTGTTGTGCCATTAAAGTCCCTGTATTTCTCTATTTCGATACATTACGCTTTAGGACGAGGCACTAGTTTACAAATTCAGTGTTCACAGTGCCACTCTGTGGTGACACTTAACATAGCATCTCCATAAAGATGGCCAGCAGAGGGAAGCATGAAGTGCTCCAGAATTTCCTGCTAGAGGGCTGCGCTGACTTTGGACTTGATAAAACACAGTGGACCAACACAAGCAGATGAAATTGCTCCCCAAATCATTACAGACTGTGGAAACTTCACACTGGACCTCATGCAACTTGGATTCTGTGCCTCTCCACTCTTCCTCCAGACTCTGGGAACTTGATTTCCAAATGAAGTGCTAAATTTTCTACAGTCCGTGATGATTTAGGGAGCCATGTTATCTTCTGTTGTTGGTCCACTGTATTTTATCAATATTTAGATTTCATTTTCCAGCAGGACTTGGCACCTGCCCACTTTCAAAAGTACCAATACCTGGTTTAATGATCGGGGTATCACTGTGCTTGGTTGGCCAGCAAACTCTCCTGATCTAAACCCCATAGTGGATCTGTGGGGTATCAAGAGGAAGATGGGAGACACCAGACCCAACAATGCAGATGAGCTGAAAAAAACTATCAAGAAAATCTGGGCTTTCATAACACCTCAGCAGTGCCACAGGCTGATCGCCTCCATGCCATGTTGCATTGATGAAGTAATACATGCAAAAGGAGCCTTGACCAAGTATTGAGTCCATACTATACTGTACATGGACATACAGTACAGTATCTCACAAAAGTAAGTACACCCTCACATTTTTGTAAATATTGTATTATATTTTTTTCTTGTGACAACACTGAAGAAATGACTCTTTGCTACAATGTAAAGTAGTGAGTGTACAGCTTTTATAACAGTGTAAATTTGCTGTTCCACAGCCATTAATGTCTAAACTGCTGGCAACAAACGTGAGTACACCCTTATGTGAAAATGTCCAAATTGTGCGCCTCCACCTTCTGTTTAAGGATGCCCCACAGATTAACAAGTTTTAGGTTCTGGGGACATGCTTGGGCAGTCCATCACATTTACCCTCAGCTTCTTTAGCAAGGCAGTGGTCGTCTTGAAGGTGCGTTTGGGGTCGTTATGTAGGAATACTGCCCTGCAGGCCAAGTCTGTGAAGGGAGGGGATCATGCTCTGCTTCAATATGTCACAGTACATGTTGACATTCAAGGTTCCCTCAATGAACTGTAGCACCCCAGTGCCGGCGATCCCGACACTCCCACCATCATGCTTGACTGTAGGCAAGACACACTTGTCTATGTACTCCCCACCTGGTTGTCGCCACACACGACTGACACCATCTGAACCAAATAGTTTATCTTGGTCTCATCAGACCACAGGGCAGGGTTCAAGTAATCCATGTCCTTAGTCTGCTTGTCTTCAGCAAACTGTTGGCGGGCTTTCTTGTGCATCATCTTTAGAAGAGGCTTTCTTCTGGGACGACAGCCATGCAGACCAATTTGATGCAGTGTGTGGCGTATGGGCTGAGCACTGGCAGGCTGATCCCCCCAACCCCTTCAACCTCTGCAGCACTCATACGTCAATTTCCCAAGGACAACCTCTGGATATGACACTGAGCATGTACACTCAACTTCTTGGGTCGACTATGGCGAGGCCTGTTCTGAATGGAACGTGTCCTGTTAAACCGCTGTATGGTCTTGGCCAACGTACTGCAGCTCAGTTTCAGGGTCTTGGCAATCCTCTTATAGCCTAGGCCATCTTTATTTAGAGCAACAATTTTTTTTCAGATCCTCAAGAGAGTTCTTTGCCATGAGGTGCCATGTTGAACGTCCAGTGACCAGTATGAGAGTGATGACACCAAATTTAACACACGTGCTCCCCATTCACACCTGAGACCTTGTAACATAGGTCAGGAAATGGCTAATTTGGCCAATTTCAACATTTTCACTTATGGGTGTACTCACTTTTGTTGCCAGTGGTTTAGACATTAATGGCGGTGTATTGAGTTATTTTGAGGGGACAGCAAATTTACACTGGTATACAAGTTGTACACTCACTACGTTACATTGTAACAAAGTAATTTATTCTGTGTTGTCACATGAAAAGATAATAACATTTTTACAAAAATGTGTGGGGTGTACTTACTTTTGTGAGATACCGTACTTTTCAGTAAGCCAACATTTCTGTATTCAAAATCTTTTTTTTTTTTGATTGCTCTTATGTAATATTACAATTTTCTTACATACTGAATTTTGGGTTTTCACTAGTTGTAAAGCCATAATCATCAAAATTAAAAGTAAAATGCTTGAAATACATTGCACTGTAACTCATCTATATAAAATATATGTCTCACTTTTTGAATTGAATTACTGAAAAAAATTTAAATTTTTTATGATTTTATGAGATGCACCTGTATATGACAACTATGGCTATCATTTGGTGGATAAATGTGAAAGATGCAAAGCCTGGGCTGAATTCTGCAAGGCAGCTTTTACATGTCTCTATTTAACCTCTCTGCCCTTGTTCTTTGATTGACTGAAATCCACCCTGGCAGCAGGTTTGGCCAGTTACAAATGCACAGCCACCACTGCTAGGGCTCTTAAGAGGCTCCACAAATATGTCTGAATCCTAGTGGTGAGGATTTTTATACTCATTTCCAAGCTTAGGACGAACAAAACAAACTATATAGTTCAAGAGAGCCAATATAGTGAGAGAATGGGCTGCTCTACACATGACAAGTGCCATAAAAGCTCTAGAACTTATTTTTTTTAAAGAGCGGCGCATGTCATTTTTTAACTTCGCTTTTTGGTTTGCAGGGCATTTGACACACGACAGACGCACGTCTGCTGTCCGCGCTTGGGGTGCCAGTTTGTAGCACATTTATAAAATGCGCTGCAAAGTGCACATTTTCTGTGCAGTTTGCTGTGGGTTTGGAAACTCGCACATGTGAACGGAGCCTCATTGTCCTAGTGTAAACACACCAATTTCACATTTAGGATTCATTCATACCTAGCGTAGTGGGAGCGTACATTTTTTGGCTCATTTTTACTGCAGCACGCATTGGACAGCCCATGGATTTCAATGGGCTGCCCTTCACGTGGCAAAGTAGCTCATGGGACATTTTGACATGCTGTGGTTTGCACTATTTTTATTTACTGAGCATTTAGCTGCATTTATCACTTTTTATTTGTGAAAAATGGAAGCTTTTGCAGCGGTGACAGCACGCTGCTGGAAGGCTTCGTTTTAAGGCAAGTCTTTCATAATGAGTGCACAAAAAAGGATCCAATAAAGAGTTGATCGAGGAATGAAGAGTAAAATAATAAACTAGTTAAGCAAAGAATGATTTCTCTGTAAGAGATGAGGTCCATCGCCAAGGTAACTAGCAAAAGAAACTGCTGAGTGAGGTAGGGTTATAGGGGTGCACACATGGGCCTGTTTTGCCAGTGTTAAAATACCTGGAAGGTAGCAGTCTATAGACCAGTGTATAGGAATATCCAGCCTGTGTCCTGTGCAGTACTATATATATATATATATATATATATATATATATATATTTATTTTTTAAAGCAGCCCCATCACCCCACACACACAAGAAAAAAAAAAAAAATAACACGTGTGTAGAGAAATATAAAAAGCAACTCCACCACATATTGGGTATCGCCACAAAAATGTCATAGTGAAAGCAATCCTTTTAGGGCGATAATTCCCTTTTAACTCAAAACTAGTGATCTGAAAAAGGCTTTCAATGTTGGATACTGTTGCTTTTGGAGGCTTGACATGTTTGGCATTGTGGAGGCTTGACATGTTTGGTATCTATTTACTTGACAAAACCCTATCTTTTAGATCTTACAAAATAATAGGATTTACATTTCATCTGTGTGCACAAAAATGTTAGTGTATTTATTTCTGAAAGTATACATTTGATAAAAATTTGCACATACATAGTGCAACAAAAAAAATAAAAAATTACAACAATTTTTTCCTACAGGGTCTCTGCTGTCAGAAAATATATTATATAGGGAATTAAGTAATATTTTAAGAAAAAAAACATTCACTTTCAGCCCAGCCAATGTGTATAAATGGCCGGGCAGATGCTCTCCCATTCCAGGATGACGTACCCATATGTCCTCCCAGAAGCTCGTGCCTCATGCATCCCCTGGGAAATGCAGTGGTGCAGTCAGACACAGCGGATCACCGTACTGGGCCTCCCAATAGACATCTTCAGCGCCTCTGAATAAGTCCAGTGGGAGGGCAAAATGCATTAGGTGGGAACTTCCGGTGGCGTTGCAATCGGGTTTCGCACGCACCTTACTCTGCTGATTTTGTACCAGACTTACATGCTTGTTTGCTTAGAATACTTGTGAGTAGAAAATGTGTATGTTTTAAATCTTTTTAACAATAAAACAGAATTACACTATGGAGATTGCTCTACCTCTTTATGGGACCATAAATCTGCCATCCTATTGAGAGAAGTGGAGGAGCTGGAGAAACTGCATCTGAGCATCCACCTATGATAGGTGAATACACATTCATAATCTGTGGAGGAGCTGGCGAAACGACATCTGAGCATCTGTGAGTGGTGCATTATTTACTCATTTATTTATTTACTCATAATTTAGTGAGTGGGGGCACGAAAGGGGAGCCTGGCTCCTTATCACACATCATAAGATTTGGAGCACTGATTGCAGTTTGAAGAAACCACTACAGTATTGCACATTGTTGGGAGGATTTTTTGCACAACTGAATTTTTATCAACTAATAATTTTTTTAGGATTTATGGTGTGTGTGTGTGTGTGAATTGTATAATTTAAGGGGACAGTGCTGGGGAACTGAATGTATGTATAATAATATATATATATATATATATATATATATATATATATATATATATATATATATATATATATATATCTATCTATCTCATTTAAAAAGGGACCACACGCCATTTTTTACCAGCAGCAGCCCATGCACTAGTTTGTAGAACTTTACTATTTAATAGACGCTTTTTTCTACCCTAGAGCGGGCATACAAATATTAGATTATTCTAAAGATAGCAGTCATAATTTGGACTCTCAAGCAGCTCCTTGAGTAGACACATTACACTTTATTTCTAGTTATTGCCTAACTGCTGAGGAAAAGCGCAATGTGTCATGCAACAAAGCAGCTTGCACTTACACCACCATTTCTCAACCCAGCTAATCACCATAAATCTGAGGCTGTAACCTATAGAGAAAACCTGTGCATGTATGTATGTATGTATGTATGTATGTGTATATATATATATATATACATATACATACATATACATATACACATACATACATATATATATATATATACATATCACCACCAAAAGGTTTTTTTGATTAAAAACAAAAAATTTACTGAACTTTGGAAGTAACAGACTGTCTTGCATGCAATGCAACTGCAGGAACTTGTCCAAAGTAGTGTAAAGCGGTTGACAGAATAATATAGGGGAAAATGTTGGTATTTATTGTTGCAGCCTACCTCTGTAACTGGCTGTACCGAGCCAGGAAAAGGTGCTGTTGGTTGCGAAGCTGGGATGCACTGTGGAGGTACTCCACTGCCCTCCAGGTAGGGTTGTGGTAACCCAGTGCTGTACCCAGTATGTGGCAGGCAGTCTGTGCGGATGGTAGGTGATATTAATGATGACGGGTGGACAGAGGCAGAAGGAAGGCCAGTTTCTACAGGCATCTGAGAGGTTACAGGAGGTTGGAAGGCCTGGGTAAGAAATAATAAAACATCAATATGTAAAAAGATTAGTGTTTACACACGTACATAATCTGATAATAAGACATACTCACACAGAATCATTCAACCCCAAACTAGACAGTTTCACATTTTTAAAATCCTCCTAAACTTAACACATGGCTATCCAAAACTAACAATCCATCCGCTACACTACAGAAATTCCCATGCGTTTAAACTGGTGAGCCGACACCCTAACTTTCCAGCAAGGCCCAGAGGGGGCAGTACCTGGTATGCAGCATCTCCAGGAGGAAGCAGAGGCTCAACAGCTTGTCTCAAGGTGGCTGGAAATCCAACAGGTGGAGGCACAGGATGCACAGGCAGAGGTGGGACCTGTGTTAAGGGCTGGAGAGCAATAGCGGGTATGTGGCTTGGAACAATAACTGCCTGTCCAGGAGGAAGCACTGGTGCCCCTAAAGATGATGGGGTTAAGCCTGGCACTGCCTGGCCAAACCCTGGGGACATGGGCATAGGCAGAGCAGGAAAGCCTGCTTGCACAATAGGGGAAGGCACAGTCATTGGCAACTTGGGAACAGTGAAATGGGGGATCAGAGGGACGGCCACTAAAGGTTGAGTTAGGGGTAAATACTGGGGCGGCATGGGGGCAGCCACGTTTGGGACAACATGCGACTGTGGGGTTGGAACTGTTGGAGCAGGAACCACAGGCTCTCCGTGGACAACTTGTAAAGGATGAGAAACTGGCAGCTGGGAATTAAGAATGAGTAAAACAAAAGTAAAGATGATTGTTTGAGCAAGCAAGGTTCAGAAGCAGGGCTTGTAAATATTAAACATAAAAAATTTCACATTAAACATAAAAGTAAAGTCAGTTTCATAAAGGCATGCAATTAACAAGCAAAACAGAAACCAGCCCATGAGTCTATTGTAAATGGACAGGAACAAGAGAAGGAGCATGAAATGATGTTGTCCAAATTGGAGCTGGACTAAAACAGGCATATACACAGTTGAAATACATGCATGGTTATGATCATGCCAAAAAACTTGTAATTGTGTTCAACCAAATCCTGTGATTTTCTGCCACTCTGCACAACTGTCAGATCGACATTCATTTTCTTGGTTCAGCAATGTAACATTGAGTGTCATCTTTGTGCCTCCAGCCTGCTAACAGGACAACCATTATAATGACCCTTGTTCAATGAGCAGGGTGATGATGCAGGGAGAGCTAATGCTAAATAACACAGTAGAAATATCCTAAAGAGCAGATGTGTTTTACACAGGGGTTGGACAAAATTAAATCCCTGAGCGCATACAACCGGAAATCTGTGTTTGAACGCTGTTTTTAGACATTTTCATGGCGCTCCACTATATCAATATAGACATCAAACCTACAGATCTAAATACTGTTTGAAAAAAAAAAAAAAAAAATATAGGGATCAACATTAACTTACACATCACAGAGGCAGCCATTAGGTGAGATCAGATTAACAGATATGCACCTTACGCAGAATACAAGGTGTGACTTGAGTCCAAATCCCTATATAGAGTACAAATGGGTAAACTGAACTTTAAGGGCACCAATTCAAAAGTACACAAATAAGAATATTTTTTTTATTCATGCAAAGAATAAAATCGTTTAAAGAAAAAAAAAAAAAAAAAAAATAGGAAAGCTATTTAGGCTTCAGTTACATCTAGGCGTCCTGAATCCCTGCGATTCTGCCAGTGTACCCAAATCAACGCAAATCGCAGGATTTCCCTGATCTCAGCATAATTTTGCTGCGATTGTCGCCCAACGATCCAAGATGCCTAAATGTGAATGGAGCCTTATTCTCATAGATACAATATTTCAAAATCTCTGTATTAGAATATCCATAAGCCCTTGTTTACACTTGCAATTGAGGGAAAGTAAAAACCTATGTTTTTACTGCCCTTCAACCACATCCCCTGTTGCTGCTGAGGCAATTACTGGGAGTGTATGTATGCTGCGGCCACAATGCTTTGCTTAGCGGCAGGAACTATACCCACTGACCCATTTAAGTGAATGAGGCTGTGCTGCAAGCGCGCATGATTAATTTGAGGGTTAAAACAGGCAGTGAGGAGGCAATACAATGCTACAAAGCTGCTTTCTCCTCCATCGCCTGTTCCTCATAGTGTATCAGTGCTAAGCTTTGTTAAGGCTGGTCACCGGTCGTGGGATTCTTGCACACGCCTCCTATCTCCATGCACCCTGGGCTGAGTGCTCATTGGATCAAAGGGCTAGACTGGTTTTAACTAGCCTATAGAAGATAAGTATATTACTCACTGCCATCGTGAAGTTCTACCTCTGCCCCTGATAAAGTTTTTCAAAAGGCATTGGGCAAGAGCAACATTTCATCTGCCGATTACTACATTCACTACAAGGTATATATGTAATCCACAGTATTTTGTGTTTGTCATTTTATGGATATCCTGTTATTGAGATTTTGAAATATTGTATCCATGAGATTGAATATCTTTCCTGTTTGATCAGTTTTTTAAAGAATTTTATTCTTGGTTTAAATAAAACTTAATTAGGTGGTTTTTATTTACCTGTATATTTTTAGGTTTTTATTTATCTGTGTATTCTTATATTGGTGCCCATGAAGTCCTGTTTACCCATTTGTAATATATATAAGCATCAAGTTCCAATGTGTATAAATAAGGTTGTATTTTCAGTGATATCACCAGTCTAGTGAATGGAATAGTTACAATCTCAGTGATGTCACTGATCTCGATTTAATGGATAGGCTGCATTCTCAGTGATGTCACAGATCTCTAGTAAATGGATAGGCTACACTCTTATTGATGCCACTGGCTTCTAGTAAACAAATTAATGGATAGGCTGCACTCTCTGTGATGCCACTAGTCTCTAGTAAACAAATGGGCTGCAAGCTCAGTGATGTCACATGTTTCTTTTCAGTGAAGTTACCAGTCTCTAGAGAGGGCATAGGCTGCATTCTCAGTGATGTCACCTGTCTTTAGTAAGTGGATAGGCTGCATTTGCAGCCATGTGATCTGTCCCTAGTGAACAGATAAGGCTGCATTCTCAGTGAAGTTTCTTGTCAATAGATAAGGCTGCACAGGTCTCCAACCAATAGATAAGGCTGCATTCTCAGTGATGTCAGAAAATGGCTGCGTCTGTTGCGTTTACAAAGAGGGTGAACAGCAACTGAAACACGTGTTTTCTGATTTCATCTCATTGCTGTTTTATTTGTACACAAACAGGGTGGCTGAAAGTGCTCTGTACGTAATCTTCCAGAAGATTCAGTTCAATTTAAATTGTTTGCTTGGGGAAAGTTTCCAAAAAAATCACATGTACACAAGTATTCACAGCCTTTGCTCAATATTTTGTTGAAAAACCTTTAGCCCCATTTACAGTCTCAAGTCTTTTGGAGTATGATGCTACAAGCTAGGCACGCCTATTTTTGGACAGTTTATCCCATTCTTCTTTGCAGGACCTCTCAAGCTCCATCAGATTGGATAGGGAGCGTCGGTGCACAGCCTTTTTCAGGTCTCTCCAGAGATGTTCAGTTGGTTCAAATCTGGGCTGTGGCTGGGCAACTCAAGGACATTCACAGAGTTGTCCTGTAGCCACTCCTTTGTTATCTTTGCTGTATGCTTCGGGTCGTTGTCCTGTTGGAAGATGAACCTTCGCCCCACTCTGAGGTCCAGAGCACTCTGGAGCAGACTTTCATTAAAGATGTCTGTACATGGCTGCATTCATCTTTCCCTCAATCCCGACTAGTCTCCCAGTTCCTGCCACTGAAAAACATCCCCGCAGTATGATGCTTCCACCACCATACTTAACTGTAGGGATGGTATTGGCCAGGTGATGAGTGGCCAGACATGACGCTTGCCATTCAGGCCAAAGAACTCAAATTTTTGTTTCATCAGACCATAGAATTTTGTTTCTCATGGTCTAAGAGTCCTTCGGGTGCATTTTGGAAAACTTTAGGCAGCTGTCATGTGCTTTTTTACTGAGGAGCGGTTTCCATCTGGCCACTCTACCATACAGGGCTGATTGGTGGAGTGGTGCAGAGATGGTTGTTCTTCTAGAATGTTCTCCTCTCTCCACAGAGAAACACTGGAGCTCTGTCAGAGTGACCATTGGTTTCTTGGTGACCTCCCTGACTAAAGCCCTTCTCTCCTGATTGCTCAGTTTAGCTGGGCTGCCTGGTCTAGGAAGAGTCCTGGTGGTTCTAAACTTCCTCCATTTATGGATCACGGAGGGCATGTGCTCATTAGGACTTTTAAAGTGGAGTTCCACCCAAAAGTGGAACTTCCGCTTTAAATAGTCCTAGCCCCCTGACATGCCACATTTGGCATGTCATTTTGGGGGGGGGAGCGGGTACCTAGTTTTGACAGGTACCCGCTCCCACTTCCGCTCGGAGCGCCGCGGCGCCCTGAGCGGAAGTTCTCCTCTCTCCCTCCCTCCCTGCAATCTTCTGGGACATGTCAGAGGTCCCAGAAGATTGCCGGCCAATCACGACGCATAGCGCAACTCGCGCATGCGCAGTGCGTACCCGGCTGTGAAGCCGCAAACTGTCACAGCCGGGTGCCCACATCAGTGATGCCGGCGCCGCGGAGCAGAGAGGGAGAAGACGGCGCATCGCTGGACCGTGGGACAGGTGAGTGTTCGGTTAGGCTGGAACTCCGCTTTAATGCTGCAGAAAGTTTTCTGTACTCTTACCCAGATAGGATTGTATTGAGAATCCCGTCTCAGGGGTCTACAGACAATTCCTTGGACTTCATGGCTTGGTTTGTGCTCTGTCATGCACTGTTAACTGTGAGACCTTCTATAGACAGGCGTGTGCCTTTTCAAATCATGTTAACCAACTGAATTTACCACACTTGGACTCCAATCAAGTTGTGGAAGCATCTCAAGGATGATTGGTGGAAACAAGCTGCACCTGTGCTCAAATTTGAATGTCATGGCAAAGGCTGTGAATACTTATGGAAGTAATTTTTTTCTTTTAAATAAATTGACAAAGATTTCAAACCATCTTCTTTCATGTTGTCATTATGGAATATTTCAAAACGTGGAAAAGTGCAGCGCTGTGTAGATTTTCCAGATGTACTGTACAGTAAGTGACACTTTTCTGACTTGTCATCTGCTGCCAGAACTTAATAGTTAGACTGAGTGCTTTTCCAACATTAAGGAGAAGCCCTATAAATGTATCATTACATACAATGCTTACTCTAATTGATTGAGGTGGATATGAAATGTCATCCACCCACCTCAATCAGGAGGAAGCTTTGTATTAATTGATAAAATTATGAAACTTCTCCTATATGGTGCAGGACCACTCAGGCCGACTACTTGGGTCCAACAGATAGGAAGTGGCCTGTACTGCTGAGGAACTCAGCACCACTGTACGTAGTTAATACTACTACTACTACAGTACATTGCATACACAGAGTACACATGTGTAATGGAAATAGTTTGAGCCAGCTTGGTCCAAAGAAACTTTCAAGTGAACTGAAAGCTGGAATTCTACTTTGAATTAAAATTGCTATCAAAATATTTAATAAAAAAAGTCTTAAGATATTTTTTTCCTTGAATGACATGAGATGGGAAGACAGCTTAAAATGCTCTTGAAATATAGATTTAAATTCGCCTAATCAACACAATTCCTCAGTTAAAAAGGAAGAAGAGGTATTGTGTTGCCATGGCAATTAAATTCTTCATTATTGTCACCTAAACAAGAAAAATTTAACTTGACACTGGAAGACCCAATCCGGAAAAATCATGCAGTTGTAACGTGAAGGAGCAGTAATACCCAAAGAGATGGAAAAAAATCCTATGCTCATAACACCAATCTACACCATTCATGAATGAAGAGGGAGGTAAAAGCAGAGACAGAAGGTAACCATGCAAAGGGGAATTTAGAAAGATGTGGGTGCAGGGTCTGCATGCCAAATTAAAGGATGGTTAAGAGATCTAGGTGGGGTGTAGGAGAAGTGCCAGGTAGTGGAAATTCACCTTATTCCAAAGACTGGCTGCTGTGATTGAGTCTGGCGCAGACAAGAATTTACCACTCAGTGCCCTACGTGCATCCAGAATTGCACATGCAGATTGTCTAAAAAAGTAAAGCTTCTAGCAGAAATCAGCCCCAATGTGACCCTAGTCTACAAATAACTATGTTCCATCTTACAGTAGACCTGTCATATCAGAAACATGGAGCTGCCTCTGAAATAATGGAATCTTAGACTTACAGTAAAATCCATTTCTCTGATGTTCATTGACGGTCACAGCTCCTGATTCTTCTTAACCATTGGGTTATAGCGCCCCCTACAGGAGTAGGACACCAGGCAGGAAAAAGCTTGATTACACCTATGGGCAGTCCCAGGGGGTATACATCCACTCTCAGCTATAGGCACTTTTGTTACAAGCAGTGTCAGAAGAAAGCCAACTCCACGGAGGGGTGGGTGCTGTGTCCCTCAATGAACATCAGAGAAATGGATTTTACAGTAAGTCAAAAATCCCATTTTCTCTTTTGTTCATTGACAGACACAGCTCCTGATTCTTCTTAACCATCAGCATGTCCCAAAGCAGTGTTAAACATGAGGGGAGGAGAAAAAAATAAAACATTTTCCAAGGCTAACCATAGCCAACCAAGTAACGTGGAGCTCAACCATAAACTGGAGCTAACCTGAAAAAAACAATACACCCTCAAAGAGAACCAGGTTCTCTAAACAGCAGCCAGCAAAACCTTGTGGCCAAAAGAAGCATTCGCAGATGCCAACACATCCACTTCCATAAAAATTTTGTGTGCACCAATGAGCAAGTGGCCGCCTTGCAAACCTGCGTCGCTGACACTTGACGGAAAGCCCAGGAGACACTAAGCGCCCTAGTAGTGTGCGCCTTGACAGGAAAAGGAGGAACCTGACCCCTAATGCAATAGGCCTGAACCACCATCGGTCTGATCCGTCTGGAAATGGTCGCAGAAGAAGCAGACAATCCTTTGAGGTCCGTCCGTGAGTACAAATGGAGAGTCTGACTTCCTAAAAGACTTCGTAGCTGCCAATTACACCCTAATAGTCCGGAATACATCCAAGGTTTGCAAGGCAATTTCCTTCGGATGTTTAGCCTGGGACACAGAGAAGGCAACACAATGTCTTCATTCACATGACAGTCAGAGACCACCTTAGGAAGAAATGACGGACAGGGGAGAACCACCTCACCCTTGTAAATCACCAAATAAGGTGAACGACAGGATAACGCTGCCAGTTCTGGCCCACTGTGCGCAGAGGTGATAGATACCAAGAAAGGCCACCTTTCCGGGGCAGCACAAGCAGGAAAAACCAAATATTTTCAAAGAGGCCTCTGTAGAGCTGAAAGCACCACATTAAGATCATCACAGAGCGGTAACGGAGCCTGCACTAAAGGAACCAGATGTCGGACACCCTGAGGAAAAATATGCACCAGGGAGTGTAAGACCAAAGATCGTTGGAAAAAAATCTGCCAAAGCCGATACCTTGCCCTTGATGGTACTCAAAGCCAATTGCTGTTCAACACCCTCCGCTGAAGGAAAGTTAAGATCCGATCCACCGAGAAGAAGCGAGGATGAACCCGAGGAGACTCACACCACGCAATGTACATCTTCCACGTATGATGGTAGATCATCTGTACATTTCCTACTTTTAACAGCGTAGGAATCACCGACTCAGACAAACCTCCAACCTTCAGCACCTGGCGTTCAACAGCCAAGCCCCAAAGCTAGCGACTGAAAAGCAGGATGGAAGATCAGCCCTTGGGGCAGCTGATCCTCCTCAAGAGGAAGCCCCCAGGGAGCATGGGCTACCAGCTGTATCTAATTAGCTTATCAAGACCGGCGAGGTCAGTATGGATGGAATTCTGATTTGATCCTGGACACGAGTCGTGGCAGAAATTTGAGAGGGCTGGAACAAATCGGACAGCCGATCTTAGAATGCCGGCTACTTACCAAGCTGTAGGGAAACACTACTTGTGCCCCCTTGGTGATTGACAGACCACCGCAGTGGTATTGTCCTGAAAAATTTGTACCAGACACCCCTGAATATTAATTGTCCAACGAGCCAGACAAAGGCTGATCGCTTGGAGTTCCAGAATATTAATAAACGGCAGTTTGGACTCCGCCAGAGTGCAGACCCCTAAGCACATCTGTGCTGAGGACGCCTACCCACCAGGACAGGCTGGCATCCGGGATGACAACCGTCTAGTACAGGGGGAAAAATTATTTTCCTTGTTAAAGTGCCAGAGAACGAAGCCACCTTTAGAGACCGTGGATCCTTCTCACATTTTACCAGAAGCTCTTTAGCAGAGATCTTGTGTGGCACTGTGCAAACAGACTGCCTCGAGGGTGGACACCATGAGGCCCTGCACCCGCATGCAAGCCCGGAGGGATTACCGTCTGCTGAATAACCAAAGCTGAATCGCCTCCTGCAATGTCTGGAAACACACTGGCTGAGGCAGAGTCAGACCCAGATAGTCCAGAGTACCAAAGCAGACTCCTGAATGCTCAGAATCTAACTAAACTCCCTCAGTTCGCAGAACAATCTTTATTTGTCCATCAGAGCAGTCGGAGACTCCGCATGTGGAAGATCGTCCCAGTACCCCAGCACCACATTTCCTTGCTGACTCAAACAATGCCAGCACCGAGCCAACACTTTTGTGAAGATCCGAAGAGCGGAGACTACAGCAAAAGTCCACACCACAAACAGATAATGCGCAAAACCAAGGAAGCGTTGGTGACAGGCAGATATTAGAATTTTCAGGTAGGCCTCCTTGATGTCGATAGAAGCAAGAAGAAATCCCCCTAAAGTAGGGACGCCACTACCGTGTGAACAGATTCCACGCAAAACTTCTGTACTCGCACCAGCAGTTTAGTACCTTGAGGTCCAGAATTGACTGTACCTTGCCATCCTTCCTGGGAATTGTAAAGAGGTTTGAGTAAAAACCCCTGAAAATCACCCCTTGAAGGAAAAAGGCTTGCACTACCCCAAAGAGACCTGTAAGTGATCTGGGAACAAGTGCAGGTTGGAAGGGAAGAACCTTTCCGGAGGATAAGATCGAACTCGATCTCGAAGCCTGACCAAATAACTTCGTGGACCCACGTGTCCTATACCAGGCAGGTCCATGGATCCGGAAACCAGCAAAGATTTCCCCACACCCCATATACGGGTGAGGGTGCCCCGTCATGCAGAGGCAAGCCTTGCTCACGGGTCTGAAACAGCCCGCTCGTGGCTTGCCAGACCAGGTGTTCTTGGAACCTCCAGCAGAGGTACTGACTTTTTATCCCTTGTCTTGAGACCCTTGCCCTTGGTAGCCTGCAGAAGAAGAGTGCTCTTCCCCCCATGTGAGACCCTTAATGATGTCATCCAAGGAAGCTCCAAACAGGCAATCCCCTACGGGGGGAGGGAACAGATAAGGCCTTCTTAGAAGTCTGGTCAGCAGACCACTATTTCAGCCACATAATACGCTGAAGGACCACTGCTGATACAGACAGCCTAGAAATCAAAGGAGCCGCATCCAAAGAGGCATCACAGATAAACTGTAACCCCTGGACCAACTGTTCCGCCAGCTCTGCAAAGACAGAGGGAAGCGATTTCCCCTCCAGGTCACGGCGTAAAAGTTTAGCCCACTCGGTCAGAGCTTGCGACCCCAGGGCAATAGTAAATACCGGCCTAAGTGCCGAACCAACCACAGTGAACATATGGAGGGCCAGAGCCTCCACCCTCCTATCATCTGGATATTTAAAGGCCGGGATTCCTCAACCAGAGTGAAGGTAGCTTTATTTAACCTGGAAACCGGCGAGTATACTACAGATGGGACCGTCCTCCTTTACGCAGTTAATCCTCATAAGGACACCACACGCAAAAAGCGCTTAGGAACCACTGCATTTTGGACAACCCCAGTGTTTTGTGACAATGTCAGATTAAGCGGAAAAGGGAACACCCTTGCCGCTTTGGAGGGCCTTTTGGGGTCACTATATTAGGGTTACTATATACTAAGCTCACCTGGAAAACATAACAATCAGGGGAGGTCACCAACTGCGATCATGCAAAGGGGAAGCCGACCAAGGGCCCACGAATGGACCACCTACTGGACACCACAAAAAAAACAAGGGGGGGGGGGCGCCCTCAGAGCCCTGCATAGAGAGCATAATAGGAAATAGCCCTCTTAAAAGGGCCGCCCGCAGTGACGTGGACGCGCAGGCAAGATACCCTGATGGTCCCGCAGCGCTAAAAGGGGCAGCACAATAATGGCGGCAAAGCTGTAATTAAAAAATAAAAAATGTACGGGGGCCACCCAAATCAGCCGCATGGGCCTAGTAGGCAGCAAACCACGGGGCCGACCACCCAGGGGCAGAAGAGGGGAGAAGCTTGAACAGTAGGCAATGGCTTTAGCCATCCTCACAGGGGCCGCCTCACAGTTTCCGACTAGTGGCCCCAAAAGCTCTGCCTAATTTTTCGGCCTGATCCAGCCGCGTGAGGCACTACCTGCAGATGCTAAAATATCAGCTCCCCCAGCCCAACAACCGTTGAAGGGAGCACAGAGGACATCCCTGCCCTAGTCACAAACCCCCAGGGTGGCAGGGAACCCTGCTCAATCCCATGTTGCGTACCAGGAAAACCTGGTCAGCAGCAACCAAACCAACCCCCCCCCCCCCCTTAAGAGCATGTGGCAACAGCAAGCTCATAACCTCACCCAGGGAGAGGGGGGGGCGAAAGACCCCCAGTCACCACCAAAATTGTTTTAGAGGGGATCCCACGCAAATTAAACATCTCGCAAGGGCGTATTTGATCTGGCTTTGGCCTGAGTCGCAGCGTTTCCTCCTGGCCGACAGCACCCACATTACGATGGAGCGGTGCCCACCCTGTTTCTGGTATGCTAAGTAGCTGTCCCCCCTCTACTCCTGGAGGGTTTTGGGGTGGACACGGGCCCCGAGGGTCTCACCATCTCAGGGAGGGGCCCATACCCCCCCAAAACCCTCCAGGAGTAGAGAGGGGGGACAGCTCTTTACCATACCAGGAACAGAATGGGCACCGCTCCGGACAGATCACTGCTCCATCTTAATGTGGGTGCTGTCGGCCAGGAGGAAACACTGCGACTCAGGCCAAAGCCAGTTTGTATGCACCCTCACAAGACGTTTAACTCGGAGGCCAGCCTAGCACGGAGCTGAGATATGCAAGTGCTCGCTAATCGGACTGAGGGGACCCTAAAGATCTAGATTATCCAGTTTGTCACCCAGTTCAACACATGATTGTAGGAATAAAAAAAAGTTCAATTCAAAAAGAAAATATTGCCAGGACCAGAGATTCCAGCAAGGTCCTTACCCCTGACTAGGCAGAAAAAAAACCGAGTGCCTATAGCTGAGAGTGGGTGTATATCCCCTGGGACTGCCCATAGGCGTAGTCCAGCTTTTTCCTGTCTAGTGTCCTAATCCTGTAGGAGGCAGTATAACCCAATGGCTACGAAGAATAAGGAGCTGTGCCCGTCAATGAATGAAAGAGAAATCGAAATAACACGCGTTCTGGGTGAGTGAATATGTAGTGATTCACAAAACCATGGAACTAGCAACTTCTAGGAGCCTCCACATATCAATCATAAATGTATCACAAACAAGAATTTCAGACAACACTGAACATTCTTCTCTGCAAATGCAGTTTCAAGGGGTGCATTTCAATTTCTGCTCAAGCATATCAAAGATAACATGAAATCAACATTTTGCATTTCTGGGGAGGTGTAAGCCCATGGGAGCACCTTTAAAATGCTAACTCTTTTTTTAGAGAATAGGTTTCCACTACTTACTTCTTCCTAAATGCTGAGGTACTAACACAGAGGAACTAAAAAGTCCAATGTCCTTTATTTGTACACTTGACTTGGGTCAGTGAATAAATGTACTAAGGCAAGAGGCTGTGCATGACAGCCAAGCTGCTGCTATTTTCAGATGGTTAAAAGCATACCGCCACTTTTGTTGAGTAAACAAAAAAAGCAATCCCCTCTGGTTGCTCATTGTACATTGCAGGGAATTTAACAAACTTTGTTGCAGATGTCTTCCTGTTTCTTTTCTGAAGGAATAGCGCTTTCTTAAACAATGTCCTTTACAAAGTTTTTCTGAATTGGAGAAACTACCGTATTTCAATTTAATCAGATTATGTACTTTAAATGTTCTAATGAGAAAAAAGCTGTAGCGTTCGCATCCTTTTAGAAGCGATTTTAACGGAAAATATCTCACCAAAAATAAAAAATGTTGTTGCAGGGGTTGCCTGAAACCTTAGTGAAGAGTTCTTCACCCAAGCAGCAAGTTTAATTTCCGGGGGGCGTTCTGTACACCAATGCTGTACAGAATGCCTTCAGGTTGCCATATTTCATTAAATTTTACAGAAAATGACAGCTGCAGATTGAAAAGGAAAGGTATTGTCAATACCATTAAATTGTAATATGCCTTGGGTAGCAATTGTATATTCTATAGTGGTTTCCAACAAAAGTGGAGTTACCCTTTAATTGTCCATGTTTCTCCAATTACATAATTTGTTTAGTCCTTAAACAAGTTTATGTGAATACAACCTTCCTATTTACCACAGACTAATGGTAACAGAAACCAGCTTTCACTAGGGCTTATTCACATCATGTCTGTTGGGCTGCATTTTTCTACATGCCACCAAACATGTATGATGTGAACAGGATGCATACAAAACATTTGTATTACTAACTGCTGTTAAATCACTTCACCACTCCCTGCAGTCTATTAAATTAGCCCACGTGCATTCTAAAAATTATAAATACACTCATTCATTCTGTAAACCAGATCCCCAACTTCTGGTACATGAACAGCAAAAAACACTAACCCTAAAGCCTAGTACACACAACTGGCCGCTCTGGTTGGAGTCTATGTACTAACGACCTAACGGCTTCTGTCAGACGGGTTGCCTAACACACGGGCCGAATGTCTGCCGGTTGTTTATTGAACAGGCCGATGTTGCACGACATTCAACCCATGTGTACAGGGCTTAAGAATCTCCTGTGCATGCTGTAGTACAGAGCAAAGACTGCAAGCTTTAACATGTGGCAATCAGTGATTCGGGTACAACCAAGTTGTGCATTTTAAGGGCGGTTTGAAAGTCCGAGCAGGGTGGGAGTTGTGTGCATTGTAGTGACAAAGTGGCTAGTGGTGTAGCAATGTCTAAGCAGATATAAAAAGGCTGCACTGACACCAAAGGCAGATTAGGGCACCAAGTATGTTAAAAAGAAAAACTCAAAGCTTCTGTGGTGCGCTTTTCAGAAAATAATGAGATTTTTGACTTACCATAAAATCCATTTCTTTGATGTTCATTGACTGACACAGCTTCAGATTTTCATACCTGTTGGGTTATACTGCCCTCTACAATAGTAGGACACTAGGCAAAAAAATAGTCTGGCTACGCCCATGGGCAGTCCCAGGGGGTATACTTCCTCTCTCTGCTATAGGCACTAAGTTTAGTTACAAGCAGTGTCAGAAGAATTACAACTCCACAGAGGGGTGGGTGCTGTGTCCGTCAATGAACATCAGAGAAATGGATTTTATGGTCAAAAATCCCATTTTCTCTTTCGTTCATTGACGGACACAGCTTCAGATCTTGAGAACCGTTGGGACATCCCATAGCAGCGTATACATCAGGGGTGGGAAAAGCAAAAAAAATTCTCAAGGCTAAACAGTAGCCAACCAGGCAACAGGAGCTCAGCCAAAAGTGGAGCCCACCTGAAAAAAACAATACACCCTCACAGAGGATCAAGTCCTCTCAACAGCAACATGCAAAACCTTGCGGCAAAAAGAAGCATCCGCAGATGCCAACACATCAACTTTATAAACTTTGTGAAAGTGTGCACCGATGACCAAGTGGCCACCATGCAAACCTGCGTCTCTGATGACAGAAAGTCCAGGAGGCACTACGCGCCCGAGAAGAGAGCATCTTAACAGGGAAAGGAGGAACCTGACCCTTGATAGAATAGGCCTGAATCACTGTCTGTCTGATCCATCGGGAAATGGTCACAGAGGAAGCAGACAACCCTATACAAGGCCAATCCGTGAGCACAAAGTTTGATTTCCTGAAAGACTCCGTAGGTGCCAGGAACACCCTCATTGCCCGGACCACATCCAAGGCATGCAAGGCAAATTCCTTTGGATGTTTAGGCCTGGGACACAGGGAAGGCATCGCAACGTCTTCATTCAAATGAAAATCAGAGACAACCTTTGGAAGGAATGACGGAAAGGGGCGAAGAACCACCTTATCCCTGTGAATCACCACATAGGGTGAACGACAGGATAACACCATCAGTTCTAACACCCAATGCACAGAGGTGATAACCACCAAAAAGGCCACCTTCTGGGACAGCGTAAGCAGGAGATTCTCCCGAAGATTCTTAAAGGGAGGCTTCTGGAGGACTAAAAGTACCAAATTGAGGTTCCCAAGGCGGGAACGGAGGCCGCACTGGAGGAACCAAACATCGGACACCCTGAAGAAAGGTACGCACCAGGGAGTGAGTTGCCAAAGTTCATTCGGAAAAAAAACACCAAAACTGACACCTGGCCCTTAATGGTCCTCAAGGCCAATTTCTGTTCAACCCCTGTTGAAGCCACCGAGAAGGAGCCAGGATGGACCCCACGCAAAGTACGTCTTCCACGTACAATGGTAGATCCTCCTAGAAGTGGATTTCCTAGCTTAACAGTGTAGGAATCACAGACTCACAAACCTCTTTTTTTCAGCACCTGGCTTTCCTTGGGACAGCAGAGCCTCCCTGAGAGGAAGCTTCCAAGGAACATCGGCGATAAGCCGCACAAGATAGGCATACCAAGCCCAATGGGGCCAGTACAGAGCCACTAAGATGACCGGAACCCCTTCTGCCTTAATTCTGCATAGAAGTCTGGGCAGAAGCTTGAGAGGAGGGAAGGCGTAAATCAGACGATACTGACCCCACGGGGCCACCAGCGCGTCTATGGCATCCGAAAGAGGATCCCTTAACCGAGCCATAAACCTCTGCACCTTTCTGTTGAAATGAGACACCAACAGATGCACCTTGAGGTGCCCCACTGGAGACACAACTGATTAAACACCTCCGGATGAAGGGACCACTCCCCTTTGTCCAATGCCTGCCAACTGAGGTAATCCATTTGCCAGTTTTAGACCCAGGGAATGTGTACGGCGGAGAGGGCTGGAACTAACTGCTCTGCCCACCTTAGAATGTCGGCACATAAGGAAAACGCCTTTGGAGTACACTGCGATTTATGCGCACCAAACAACACAGCCACGTCCATGGCTACATCTTTTAAGTCTCACGCACTGCAGTAATAAGTGAAACATAGAAACATAGAATGTGTCGGCAGATAAGAACCATTTGGCCCATCTAGTCTGCCCAATATATCTGAATCCTATGAATAGTCCCTGGCCCTATCTTATATGAAGGATAGCCTTATGCCTATCCCATGCATGCTTAAACTCCTTCACTGTATTTGCAGCTACCACTTCTGCAGGAAGGTTATTCAGTAAAGTAATACTTCCTCATATTACTTTTAAACCTTTGCCCCTCTAATTTAAAACTGTGTCCTCTTGTGGTAGTTTTTCTTCTTTTAAATATGCTCTCCTCCTTTACCGAGTTGATTCCCTTTATGTATTTAAAAGTTTCTATCATATCCCCTCTGTCTCTTCTTTCTTCCAAGCTATACATATTAAGGTCCTTTAACCTTTCCTGGTAATTTTTTTCCTGCAATCCATGTACTAGTTTAGTAGCTCTTCTCTGAACTCTCTCTAGAGTATCTATATGCTTCTGGAGATATGGCCTCCAGTACTGCGCACAATACTCCAAGTGAGGTCTCACCAGTGTTATGTACAGCGGCATAAGCACTTCTCTCTTTCTACTGCTTATACCTCTCCCTATACATCCAAGCATTCTGCTGGCATTTCGTGCTGCTCTATTACATTGTCTTCCCACCTTTAAGTCTTCTGAAATAATTACTCCTAAAACCCTTTCCTCAGATACTGAGGTCAGGACTGTGTCAAATATTCTATATTCTGCCCTTGGGTTTTTTACGCCCCAGGTGCATTATCTTGCACTTATCCACATTAAATTTCAGTTGCCAGAGTTCTGACCATTCTTCTAGTTTTCCTAAATCCTTTTCCATTTGGCATTTCCCTCCAGGAACACCAACCCTGTTACATATCTTTGTGTCATCAGCAAAAAGACAAACCTTACCATCGAGGCCTTTTGCAATATCACTTATGAAGATATTAAACAAAATTGGTCCCAGTACAGATCCCTGAGGTACCCCACTGGTAACATGACCTTGTTCTGAATGTTCTCCATTGACTACAACCCTCTGTTGTCTGTCACTCAGCCACTGCCTAATCCACTCAACAATATGGGAGTCCATGCTCAATGACTGCAGTTTATTGATAAGTCTTCTATGTGGGACAGTGTCAAAAGCCTTACTAAAATCTAGATATGCAATGTCTACTGCACCTCCACCGTCTATTATTTTAGTCACCCAGTCAAAAAAATCTATAAGATTTGTTTGACATGATCTCCCTGAAGTAAACCCATGTTTTTCATCTTGCAATCCATGGGATTTAAGATGTTCCACAATCCTTTAAGTGCATCTACCAGCAGCTTTTCATTCACTGCTGCGATCATGGAGGAATCATCTTCACTATCGGATGGATCAGGGGGTGTGATATTAGGTTCCTCTGGATGAGCCACGTCCACGGTGACATCTGGTTCAGAATGAGATGAGACAGACTGAACTGGGGAGGCTTCCTCCTAATCCTTTGCCAACACGCGACTTCCACCCAGGACACTAAGGACTACAGGACCACCGTCAGTGCAACCATGGGAAGCTGGGGTTTTGAGGGACCTGCCACCTCCATGAGGGAGATGTGACTCTGAGGCTCCATAATGAAAGGAAGACATTGCAGTACAAAATTCATCTTTTGGCACCACTAAAAGGATCTCCTCGAGGCTCAGGGTACCTATCAGCAGAGAGAGAGAGAGAGAGAGAGATACCAGGGACCCCCCAAAGACTCACCCTACCGACCAGAGGAGCGACGAGAATTTGAACCCAGCATCATCATGGACGCTGTCCCTGTCCATATGTCCCAAGCACAGGAAGAGGAAAACTAAGGAGGAAGAGGAGGAGCTTCAGCATCTACACAAGGCTTCAGTTGTCTCAAGCATCTCCCAGACTGGCCCCCATTACATCAACTGGCTACACAAACATGGCCGCCAACCAGAGACCAGCCAGACTAAAGGAAAATGGCCACCATCAGCTACAAACACTGAAGCATGCTGCCAGGATCTTTCCTGCACCCTCTGCAAGGGGACCCCCCGATAGTAGCACACACATTTAGGGGAGACTCTGCTGTGCACTCTGCACCGGGACACACACTATCCCAGGACCGTTACAGAGTGGGGATAGCGGGGGGAGACCCCAGGGGTGTCTGCTGCATTCTTTACCTTGGGACCCCCACCAGACTCTAGGTCCAGACGGGGAATGGCAGTGGGGGAAGCCTCTGTCCGTGAGGCCGGCCTAGTGCGTAGAGGCAGTCTGCAGGTGCTCGCTGAATGGGCAAGGGGGACCAATGGATCTAGATTGCCCAGCCCGGCAGTTGATTGTAGATCTCCCGAGAGAAAAAACAAAAAAGATGTAAGGAAGGAGAAAATTGCTAGGCCCAGAGATCCCAGACAGGAGCCTAGGCCCTTACTCCTGACTAGACAGATTAAAACTCATTACCTAGAGCAGGGAAGGGGGTTATATACAAGCGGAGAACGGCCCATAGGCGTAGCCAGGTGTGTTCTGCCTAGTCCTGCTCCTGGAGGAGGCAATATAACCCACTAGTTATGATTTATGGAGAGCTGTGTCCGTCAATGAACGAAATAGAAAGTGTGTTGCCTTTAGTTATTCTTTAATAATCTAACAAACACAGTAACCTCCCTAACTTTTGCAGATAGGGTGGCATCTTGCAATAAACAGATACACAGTGACAGAGTTTATTTATTTTTTTACTTCTTGTGTTCTGGTGACCCAGAGAAAAAGACTAGGAATGGAAATCATCATAAGCTATGGCTCATTCTTTAGTCACAGCCAGCTTTAAACATATGCAGTAATTCTTTCCTGTTACTTTGGGCAGATTTCCATCTCAATGTACTGAAGCAGGATTTGGGTTTAATACAATCTTACAAACTGAGGCTATCTACATACATCATTTCGGAATCCTCAGGACTACTAAACATTAAATGAGTATTTTCTATATCTTGAAATAGTTTAATTAATATTGACAATAATAATAAAGTGTACTGGGAGCAGGGGACAGGCGAAGTTACAATATGATTGTAAAAGGAAAGGGTTTTAAACATTACTAGTTCTTCCCTTAAAAAGAGCACTGTTCTTTAGCGAACTTATTTTGCCTCATCTACGTCTACTACCACTTCTGGGAAATCCTTTTTTTTTAATCTCAGGTCTAGTCCCCAACGCGTTCTACTGGTGGACATCAAAAAACATATTTATACTCCTTTCTGAATAGTAACTACCAATAGGGAAAAATCGGGAATAAACTTCAAGCACTTCCAACTCAGACATTTCTCTCTACATGAAAAAAAAAAAAAAAACAGTTTTTCTTCTGTCACAGTTAGTCTCTTCTTCCCAGCTATCATTTTTTTTAACACATCTGTTACCACCCAGCACTCGCACCCAAACAATACTATTGTGGTCTATTCAGAATTTAAAGCCCAATTCAAGGCTGCTGCTAGACTCATCCACTTTTCCAACCATTCAGTGTCTGTCACTCCTCTCTGCCAATCCCTTCAATGGCTGCCACTCACCCAACACCTTAAATTCAAAATACGAACATTTACAAAGCCATTCACAACTTGGACTCCAGCTACATCAGTAACCTAGTCTCAAAATACCAGCCAAATCATTCTCAAGAACACCCACAAAAAAAAAATAAAATAAAAAAAATCCATAAATAAAAGTTGTGAAACCGATGGATTATTTTACCCATACGGCATTCCAACACAAAAGTCTAACTAATCTGCAGAACCTCAATTCAGAAGAGAATACCAAGGAACCCCTGAGTATTATGAGGAAATCATAATAGTATACTCCCCCCAGTGACAAATGTGAAATTTCATCTAACTCTTCCACTTTATGCAATATATGCTCACCTGTGTGTGAACAGCTGGCTGGGTGCCAATCCCCATTGTTGGTAAAGTGCCCTGACCTGGAACCTGCGCCTGTTAGGATGAAATAAAATATAGAATATTAGAAGTCCACAATTTACAAATTCGTTTGATGCTCCGAGGTATAATTATGTCACATTGTTATGAACACCAGAGCTGCCAAGTGAATTCGTAGGAGAAACTTCTAAATACCAGATACATTTTATATACCATATCTTCAGACTGTGCATAATAGAAATTCACATTACCAAAAGAAACCAGAGTATCTGGTCACTTGTGAGATCTTGCATATGCAGTGTGGAGACAAGAAAGTCTCATGTTGTTCAAGAAACCCCATAAAAAAGAAAATACACTTTTAGAGATTAAAACCTCATTCCCCAAAAATATAGAGGACTACATAATTTCTCTTTTTTCATGGAACATAAGATTTGTAAATCGGTTAACTCATAAACCTGACCCCAACCCAATAAGTATTATTCACAGGAAATAAAATAAGAAAGGCTGTGATCCTAGTAACCTGTTGGCTATAAACAGCAGGCTGTATGGGAAAAGCTGTAGCTCCAGGTTGTGGAAAGCAGAAGAAGACATGTGGCTCCGGAAAGATCTTCTGAGTGTAATTTACAGAGGCATCTGAAGTGACTCCAGCCGCGGGTGGAGAAAAGTAATCCCCTGGGTCTGAGGAATTTTGCTGTGAAGAGTCACTGGAGTATTCGGAGCTGCCATCTAACCTATATACCCCAGACAGAGGTGACATTGGCTCTGGGCCAAGGTGGTTACACTGTTCCTCAGCAACAGTCTGAAGTCGACTTTGCAGTAATGAGCTGTGTGTGACCTCCTCCATTTCCAAAGATCCGCGACGTGCTCGGTAGACACGGTGTGGCAAGTACACAGCCCCCTCAGGTCCAGAAGAAAGCATGTGAAATTCAAACACGCAACTCTGATGCCCTTCACTGCCCTGGGAGAGAACTGGAGGAGCAGACTGGGGCATAAACACCTTATGGTATACAATATGAGGCTCTGCTGTAACTGGAGCAGACATACTACCCTGTGGAGAGGGTTGGTTGACTGTAGTCTCAAGCCTCAGACTTTGGACTGGACGAGCTATATAGGTTTGACCAGTCTGGTAATCATACACAGAACCAAGTTGTGTCACCCCTGGATCCCGAATGTTACCAGGTCCATCTCCAGCAACAAAAGCTTCAGCTTGTGCACTGTACGGCACACTAGCCAAGTATACAGTCTCCATAGGTATCATTTTGCCATCATTAGCCATTCTATGCCTTCCTTCAACAAACAGTTGGGAATCAAAATTCTGTTGTATGTGGTTGGTTTCCATGGAAGATCCGATGGGAGGCTTTCCTTGAAGAGTCACCCCGTCTGACCTCCAGCTCACACTGTCTGTGGAGGCCAAGAGTGGACTTTGCCCAAGTGACCGTACGTGAGGTGAGCCGTGACGTGTCTGTGACTCCAAGAAGGAGGTGCTCTTTCTCCTTTGCGTGCTGGGCAGTTTGGGAGATGAGAAGGTGGGAGGTGGAGAAAAAGACATGGGACGTTCATGAATGGTCGGGAAAAAGTGCGACGCCTCTGGGAAAGTTGGATGCACCATGGACTGAGGCTGCATTAACATGGACGAGATAAGGAAGTGAGACATTAAGACAACAGGTAAACAATTAAGCACATTTTCTTTAAAAGACACAAAAAAAGGGTTAAACAATGGAAGACGTACAACAAATTTTCATTAAATACATGTCTGGGCGACAGAGTGGCTGTGATCATTAACATGATTTGCCTGTATTGTTGCTTTCTAATTTGTCAAAAACAGATTAAACAGTCGCAAATATTTTACAGATGCTTAGGGCATCATGCACACTGGACATTTTCATGTACATTGGTTTATCATAAACGCAGTTTCACGTGAAAGGAGAAAATCAGAGTTAAACACACCCTAAGCTGCATTTTTTTCAAAGCAGTTTATGCGAGTTAAGCTGCATTTGGTATTTGAGAGTTTATTCCATTAGCCAAGAGTTTTAATTTATTCTGGCCATTGAATTGAATAAATGCTGAAGTTCCTAATGCGCCTAGCATTTGGGTGTGTTTAGGAGAGTTTAGTCGCATTTGGCATTTTTTTGCCCAAAAGCTTGCAATTCTTCTGCGTTCAGGAGAGGAGCTTTGACGGCTTCTAAACTCTTGTAAAAGCCTATGTGTGCATGGACACATTAGACTGAGTGGAGGTCAGGGGCTTTAGCAAAAAATCGCCAAGTGCACCTACACGGCAGTTTAGGAGCAGCAGTGTGCATGAGGACCTACAGCTGCTCCTATGGGTATCTGCAATCAACAGAAATAGCCCCTGCACATGCTGGAATCCAACATCTACATAGGGATATACTTCCCCAGCCTGTGGCGCTGATCATGTGTCCACTTCCTACTTTTTGTATGTCTTTAAGCAGGTATGTCCTGGTCGCTGCAGCTCCTCTTACACTCCACTGGGGGGCGGATAAAAAGCAGGTTCCAGACTGTAAAAGAGGGAAGCGCACGCGGACCTCGGGTAATATCGCTTTATTATGGGACAAACAATACGATTAAATCACACTCACATTTCCATCCTTGTTGCACAAGCACTTTGGCATGTCAACAGAAGCTCCTCCCGTCCCTCCAAGTTTTCCTCCGGTCTCCTCTCTTGCGGCTGCCGCCGCTATGAGCCCGCTTTCCATCACTTCCTGCTCGCGGCTCCCCCGCCGGGTCACTACGTGCTGGTACTAGTGCGCCTGCGCATCAGTCCACCGTCACACACCGCTGGAAGGGTTAGCCTAAGCCTCGGCCGAAGCTATACACTGTGTGGGGCTTTGGAGTGGAGGGATCCACAGGGGTATGCTGCTTCTGCTGGTTGCCACGGACAACCTATATAAGTATAGCTTCGGCCGAGGCTTAGGCTAACCCTTCCAGCGGTGTGTGACGGTGGACTGATACGCAGGCGCACTAGTACCAGCATGTAGTGACCCGCCGGGGGAGCCGCGAGCAGGAAGTGATAGAGAGCGGGCTCATATTGGCAGCAGCCGCGAGAGAGGAGACCGGAGGAGGGACGGGAGGAGCGAGGAGCTTCTGTTGACATGCCGAAGTGCTTGTGCATGTCAAGGATGGAAATGTGAGTGTGATTTAATCGTATTGTTTGTCCCATAATAAAGCGATATTACCCGAGGTCCACGTGCGCTTCCCTCTTTTACAGTCTGGAACCTCCTATGGGCATCTGGAATTTTTTCCTGCCTTCAAACTCCCCTGCATGTTAGCCTGTGTGTCCGTGCGCACATAGGCTGTTAACAGCATTTAGTGGCAGAGTGCGTCCAGGAGTTAATGCAGAAAAAACACTGAATACTGCTAAAAGTGCCTAAACACTAGGCGCATTTAGCACTTGAGCATGAATTCATTTTAATGGCCAGAATAAATCATTTATTCTGGCCATAAAAATGAATACCCAAGAGCTTGAGGTCTGTAAAAGCTCCTAAAAGCTTTAGACACTTACAAACGTCAGGCATTTTTTTTTTTTAACAAAACATGCTGCTGGCTCCTAGGAGAGTTGAATAAATGTCCTGTGTGCATGAGCCCCAATGTATAGGCAAAACCAGGAGGAAAAAAAGCACTGAACTATTCTTTAAAGAAAGAAGGCAAACTATATTTGCAGCTAACAATAAAGAATTAAGTGCAGTTACTAAATTTAGAAAGCAACAGCAAAATAGCAGTCTCCTTTTCCACTAGAGGAGACCTAGTGCAGTCTCTAGTAGGATGATAGAATAAGAGGGAAGGCTGCTGCGTGGAGGGTGAGCCTTCAATCAATATCTGCATTTTAAAGCTAACAATTTCTAGAACTGAGCAATGAAGACAGTAAAATGTATTGCAAAACTTAAGCTGGCCATAGATCCAACTTAGGTTTTGCAATACATTTTACCAATCCAGCTCTGAAGGTCAATGTGAATGTCATACCCAGCCACATGTATTTAATGGCAACTTATCTGCCATGCGAGGGTGCACAGGATCACATACAGGGCTGGAACAGAGGGTGGGCAGGCTGCAGCGCCGCTGGTGTTTGCGAGGGCTTGTGGCGTGCATAGGCAAGACACACTCAAGAGCCTTGGAAAGTTTTTCAGCAAAGGATTCTTCAGGGGGTGTCCACAATGGAGAGGCAGGGGCAGACAGGATATGGGGAGGGGTGCAGGGAGCGCTGGGAGGAAATTTAGGCAGAAGAAGAGTAGGAGGAGGGAGGATGGGGACGCAGACTGACATGCTACGACCTCGGCGGGGCTATGGGAAAGAACAAACAATATGGAAGAAAAAAAAATAAATAAATTAACAAAAAGGGGGAAAAAAAATCATGACAAACAAGTGTGAATGTAATGACGCTTAGAATCATGAAGTGGCAATGGGAAGGCAGATGACTCATAAGCATTGAGGATTTTGTTTATGGTTAATGAAAGATGGTTTGTGAGTTTATGGTACGAACATGGGTTACATTTAGTTAAATAATTGACAGTTAAAGACTATGAGTGAGTTGGTTTATTTGGCAAAGAAGAAATGTAATAAAGAAAGGTAGAAGTAATAAAACATAAGCTCCATTTGTTGCATAATCCCCCTTCAAAGAAAAAGTTACACCCTCTAGAGCAGTGTTTCTCAACTCTGGACCTCAGGGCACACCAACAGGCCAGGATTGCAAGAGAACTGAAATACATCACAGGTGATATCAGTTGCTGCTCGGTGATTGGAGTATTCTAGTCTGCATCTCCCCAAAGTAATACTTAAAATCTGGCCTGTTAGGCTCCTTTCACACAGTGTGTCCGTCAAACGGACTCCGCTTTTCTCAGCGGGGGATCGATCCGCCGATCCCCCGCTGAGCAGTAGAATGACAGCTGTTCTCCGCACTGTGTGCGGAGACACAGCTGTCACAGCCCCATAGATGTCTATGGGGGAATCGGATGGGAACGGACCGTCGATCTGTTCTCATCCGATCCCATCCGATGCGCTGGATGGATGGAAAATAGGGTTTCCATCCGTCCAGATTTGACGGATCGGATGTCAGCGGACATGTCTCCGCTGACATCCGATGCCCCATCGAGATGCATGGGGGGACCGTTAAGATCTGCCAAAAAAACGGACAGGCGGATCTGAACGGTCCGCCTGTGTGAAAAAGAGCCCTTATTGTTCCCTGAGGACCGGAGTTGAGAAACACTGCTCTAGGGGTTGGTGCAAGCGTCTATTCTATTATACAGCAACACTACTGTACCCTCTTACAGTAAAATACTCCTTGGTCTTTTCACTCATACTGGGTTATGTGGCATTTCACGCTACGAAAGGTAGTGATTTTGTTGGAATACAACCTTAAGTCACAACAAAACAGAGGTATCCCAATACATGACCTGTTCAGAGCTAGATTTTGAGATTCAGACCTACACTGGGCCAAGAAACAAATGTACACTGTCAAGCACTTCCTTGTCTTAAAGTGCAGGATTCCAAAAAATGTAATTGACTTGTGTGCAAAATCTCTTTCACAGGTAAGGAATTTCTTGAATACAGTACATGCCATAGGCATATTCAGAAATTACTGGGTTATAGGCAGGTACCTTAAAGGGATTGGACATTGGCGAAAAATTGGGAAGACCCAGAGACAACAGATGTCCCAAAGCAATGGCAATGAGGGGAGGGCAAAAAAAAATAACAAAAAAACGCAACAAAGCAACAGAACAGCTCACAGGCTATACCCAAAAGGGTTTAAGTACCCAAAATTAAGAAAGCATCCCTGAAATACCTTGCAACCAAAAGCTCTGCCGAGGCCTGAACATCCACCCTTGAGGTCCAATATTGGACACACATTGTAGAGTTTCAGAACCATGAACAAGGGTAAAAGTCCTGAAACTCTTTTTTTTTTTTTTTTTTTTTTTGGAGCGGGAGAGAAAGAAGAGGACTATTAGCTCTGACTACGTCCAGAGAATGAAGAGATTTTCTTTGGATGCTTCAGAGCAGTGTATAAAGATGTGATGTCCTTATAGGTGTTGAAGACGGATAAAACCTTGCAAAGAAAGGAGACAACCTTGTCTTTGTGAAGTATGAGAAACGGCTCCTTACAGGAGAAAGCCACCAACGTAGACATGCCTGAGACGTAATAGCAAACAAAAAAATATATACTTTTCTGGAAAGGGTATCCAAGGAAAAATATTTGATGGTTTCAAATGGTGGTTTCTGCAGGGCAGAGAGAACAAAGTTTTGATCCCAAGGAAGCACAAGGTGTTGCAATGGGGGCTCAATATGAGATGCACCTTGAAAAAAAGTTTTTTACAAGGTAGAGTGAAAGCAGAGGTCTTTGAATGAACAAGGCCAGACCTGTCTTTTCAGAGTGCTTATGGACAAATTATGAACAAGACCAATGGTAGAAGGCCAGAAATCAAGGGATTGAAGTACCTGTGTGCAAACCAGGCAAAGGAGAATTTCTAGGTACAATTGTAGATCTTCCCAAAAAGGCCTTATCTAGTTTTGAGCAAGTTAGGAAAAAAAAAAAAAAAAGACTCCGAGACCCCTCTCTATCTTTAAGGCATCCAAGGCCAGCACTAGAGGATAATTGGTCCTGTTTAACCACTTCAGCCTGGAAGTTTTTACACCCCTAATGACCAGGTCATTTTTTAGTGATACGGCACTGCGTTACTTTACTGACAATGGCGTGGTAATGCACTCAAAAAAACTATATATATTTTTACTTTCTGCTATAAAACATTTTCAATAAAAAAAAATTAAAAAAATCGAATTTCTTCATCAATTTAGGCCAATGTGTAGTCTGCTACATATATTAGTTAAAAAAAAAAAAAAAAAAAAGGGCCCGATAATCGTATATTGATTGGTTTGCACAAAAGTTATCGCGTCTACAAACTGTAGGATACTTTTATGGCATTTTTACATAGGTAGATCTCTTGTTCTGCCTCTCTCGAGAACGATCATAGGTGGCCTGCTGAGATTGGCTCCCCCTCTGTCCAATCAGTGCGCGATCGCGCCTCCAGCGGTGCGCGCGTCTCTAGTGGCTACTGCACGAAGTGACGTACAGGTACGTGATTTCGCGCAATAGAGCCGACCTGCAGCAGTAAATGTACGTTAGGCCGTCTGAAAGTGGTTAAAGAGGTAGTAGGTCAGATGTCTACATGCCGAGACCACCGTTTCTGACACACTGCAGATGTGTAGTTTGGGTGAAGGACCCATTCCCCCATGGAGTTTTCCACTCCTGGGATATGGATGACAGTGATTGCGGGACTGAGTTTCAGTCTGTGAGACTATCTGGTTTGCTTCCTTCAAGGGTACAAGTCTCCTGCTGCCCCTCTTCATTGAGGATTTAAGTCGCAGCAATGACACCGTGACTGCACTATGATTAGGTGTTCACACAGATGGGCAGTCCAGTGTTGCAGAGCCAACCAAACTGCTCTGAGCTCCCGGTTGTTTAGAGCTTGGCTTCCACTCGGCACCATGTTTCTTGGACCGTGAGAGACTGAATACCCCTGCCCAGGCTGAAAGATAGGCATCTTTTTTCACTTTCTAGTGATAGGGTAGACTTCTGTATTGCTAGGGTAGGGCTCGAGAACTTTCATGGAGATTCTCATTGCAGGATGCCTCTTTGTCCTGAACTCTCAAGAGCGGGCTCTGAGAACAAAAAATATTTCCTGGAAAGAAAATCTTTGCTTGATATGTATCCAGGACCCACGTACTCCCAGCGAAGAAAGTCTTTTATAATATGATTACCTAACCTAAAGCCTGGAGTATCTAAATTGTCGTGTGAAAATTTGCCAACAGCTAGAATGGAGGAGTCCTTCAGGAGGTTGTCGTCAAGATAACGCGTTCCCAGAGTTCTAGCAAGAAGAGGTGCCAGAGCCTTTGTGAATACAGAGGGAGCAGAGGATAGGCCAAAGGACAATGCGGCAACAGGAAGGGCAGATTCCATGGAAAATTTTGGAATCTGTTGGGAACTTTTACGTCCAGGATACTACGAATACGCTCATTGGGCTTTGGTACTGTGAACAGGTTTCTATAAAAGGTTTAAATAACCTCTTTGTGGGGGTACTGAAACAACTATTCCCAGGACAAGAGATGGTTCACAGCATTTTACAAACCTGACTGTCTGTGAACTTTTGTTGATTTGAAGGGGGAAGGGAAATAAAAAAAATTGAGGGGTAGAGTCTGAACTCTATTTTATGAAGTCACTGATTGAACCCACAAGTCTGAGATTTCTGTGATGCACAGAAGGGTAGAGGCAAACTAAAATCGGTCCTTCCACTCTTAGGAGTGAATGCAACCCTTTACTGAGAAGAGGGCTTTGCGGGCCTTTTTTTTTTTTTAAACAGAGGTAGAGGTTTTGGGATGCTTTGGAAGTAAGACTTTCCCTCCTGTGGCATCTTGGATAAATTAAGTGCCTTTCCAAACCTTGAAAAGGCATTCTTGTGAGGCGCTTTTTACAGGCAGCTTCAGCAGATATGCTGCCCAGGCTTTAAGCCACAAGATTCTGCACATAAGAGCCATTCAGAAAATTTGTCTCATGGCGTGTTGTAGGGCATTCACACAAAAAAGCAGCGGAGAAAGTCGTTGTAATTGCTCTGTTAAAGCACAACCCTGGAAAACAGGATCATGTTGGTTGTTCATTGCCCTAGTCTAGTTAGCTGCAGTCTGACTTGCTGAAATGGCAAAAGCAGGTTGCGTGGCTAAATCTGCAAGATTAAAGACAGCCTTTAGGAGCTACTCAAACGTTCTACTTGCAGAAGCATTGAAAGAAGAAGCATCCTCAAATCCACAATCCTACTGTGAGACGTTTACTACTAATAAGGCTAGCCACACAATGTACAATTTTCTTGCACAAATTTCTTGTACAAATTTCATTCAGGTTTACCAAAACCATATAATATGGAGGTCAAATCTAAAAACTTTTAAATTGTATAAATCAGGTAGGCCCTTGCACCACATAGATGAAGGTAAAGCTAAGGAAATTGAATAAGAAAATTGTATAATGTATGGCCAGCCTAAGACAGCAAGATCAATCATTAGAATTGACCATCTTTTTGTGAACACTTTTCAACTTGATAGAGTCCGGCAAAGATTTTGGGTATGTGAAAAGCCTTTCTGGAGTGATCCAACTGTCAGACTGCACAATCTGTTCATGAACAGGAAAAGGATTTTTTAATAATTTTGCAAGTTTCTTTGTACCTAAAGGGGCAAAGTTAGATGGAGGAGAATCAAGCTGTACAACGCCAAGCCTACATGAAGCTCTGCCTTCAATATAGTGGTAATCTGGGGAGAAATATTCCTGCAGCTTTCACTACTACTGGGTCAATGTCTTCTTGACTTCCCACTGTGTCCGTCTCATTCAAGACAAGTATATATCGGGATCTGATTCGGGTAGACAAACATGGAAAAATGGCAGTACTGAAGTAATTTTTGTTCCCAAGAATATTGACATGCAGAATATTTTTGCAATTGTTAGGTATGCTGCTTCATGCACAACTGAAAAAGATAAAATCGTATGCAGAGACTGGTGCTAATGACGGCTCCTGCTCCAGAGCAAGGGGTGCACTGTCACTGGGAGATCAAGTCCTCCTTCTCCACTGTATGATTAAGATATTTGCTATACATACACAAGTTTTATCCTACAGTCAGAGTACAATCAAAAAAGAAGTATGACTAGTAGAAAAAAATTACAATGAAATCCTGCTAGATCTGGTCTGTGAGGACAGTAGCCACCTGATTCTGAGTATCAAAAATGAAAATGTTTGACTGCTCTACATTATTTAAGGATTAAATGAAGTACAGCGCATTGCAACCTTCACAAACAAAAGTATCACCTGAATTCCACATGCCTCTCGTGTCACAGACGAGGAAGCAAAGAAAAATCAGTTTGTGTAGCTTACGGACAAGCTTCGGCCTCAAAAAAAACAGTGTTAACTGAAAACAATTAGAAATAAATTAATTTAAAGAATGGTTTAAACGGTGTT
The DNA here is from genome assembly GCF_965119305.1 of Pelophylax lessonae. Lineage (NCBI taxonomy): Eukaryota > Metazoa > Chordata > Amphibia > Anura > Ranidae > Pelophylax > Pelophylax lessonae. Next base: position 498,285,171 of record NC_138771.1, read on the forward strand.
GATTAGATTGTTATTTTTATTTAGACAATTAATAGGAAAAGCAAACCTGTGGAAAGGATTTACATAGTTGTGCTTCTGTGCAGTGGCATGTACGTATTGTATATCGTTTGTGAAACCAATGTAAAACTGAATAAAATATAAGTAATGGGACAGGATACATGCATATATGGTATTGGGGGGTTCCTAAGAGCTATTAGGATAAAAATCAACCAGGCTGGTAACTGGATGCATAATTATCATGCAACATTTTACAACAAACAGAGTAAAACATGAAGATAAGCGGACCTTTCTCAACAGAAACATGCCTATAGCTCTCACCAAGTACAGTGAATATAAAAAAGTCTACACACCCCTGTTAAAATGTCAGGTTTCTGTGATGTAAAAAAATGAGACAAAGGTAAATCATTTCAGAACCTTTTCCACCTTTAATGTGACCTATAAACTGTACAACTCAGTTGAACAAACAAACAAATATTTTAGGGTGAGGAAAGTAAAAATAAACAAAATAAAATATGGTTGCATAAAAGTGTGCACACCCTTAAACTAATACTTTGTTGAAACACCTTTCGATTTTTTTACAGCACTCAGTCTTTTTGGGTATGAGCCTATCAAGCATGGCACATCCTGACCTGGCAACATTAGCCCACTCTTTGCAAAAAACACTCCAAATCTGTCAGATTGCAAGGGCATCTCCTGTGCACAGCACTCTTCAGATCACCCCACAGATTTTTAATCGGATTGAGGGCTGGGCCATTCTAAAACAATCTTCTTCAGGTGAAGCCATTCCTTTGTTGATTTGGATGTATGCTTTAGGTCTTTGTCATGCTAAAAGATGAAGTTCCTCTTCATGTTTAGCTTTCTAGCAGAAGCCTGAAAGTTGTGCCAATATTGACTGGTATTTTGAACTGTTCATAATTCCCTCTACCTTGACCAAGTCCCCTGTTCTAGCGGAAGAAAAACAGCGCCAAAGCATGATGCTGCTGCCTCCACCATGCTTCAGTGTGTGTATGCTGTTCTTATGGTGAAGTGCTGTGTTGTTTTTGGGCCAAACATAGGTTTTGAAATTATGGCCAAAAAGTTCAACCTTGGTTTCATCAGACCATAACACATTTTCCCTCATACTTTAGGGAGACATCAGATGTTTTTGCAAAATGTAGCCAGGCTTGGATGTTTTTCTTGGTAAGAAAGTGCTTCCATCTTGCCACTCTACCCCATAGCCCAGACATAAGAATATGGGAGATCGTTATCACATGTACCACACAGCCAGTACTTGCCAGATATTCCTGCAGCTCCTTTAATGTTGCTGTAGGCCTTTTGGCAGCCTCCCTGACCAGTTTTCTTCTCGTCTTTTCATCAATTTTGGAGGGAAGTCCAGTTCTTGGTAATGTCACTTTTGTGCCATATTTTCTCCACTTGATGATAACTGTCTTCACTGTGTTCCATGGTATATCTAATGCCTTGGAAATTCTTTTGTACCCTTCTCCTGACTGATACCTTTTAACAATGAGATCCCTCTGATGCTTTGGAAGCTTCTCTGCGGACCATGGCTTTTGCTGTAGGATGGACTAAGTAAATGTCAGGAAAGACCTACTAGAACAGCTTAACTTTATTTGGGGTTAATCAGAGGCACCTTTAAATGATGGCAGGTGTGTACTGACTCCTATTTAACATGAGTTTGAATGTGATTGCCTAATTCTGAAGCTTCATCCCCAGTTATAAGAGGGTGTGCATACTTATGCAACCACAATATTTTAGTTTTTTTTGTTTTTACTCGAACCCCCCAAAAAAGATTTCACTTTGTTTTTCAACTGAGTTGTACAGTTTTATAGGTCACATTAAAAAGGTGGTAAAAGTTTGGTCTCATTTTTTTACATCACAGAAACCTGACATTTTAACAGTGTAGACTTTTTATATCCACTGTATGTATATGTATATCTATCTATATCTATATATCTATCTATATCTATATATCTATCTATATCTATCTATATCTATCTATCTATATCTATCTATATATCTTTATCTATATCTATCTATCTATATATAAAATAAATAAAATGAAAAACAAAAAAAAAAAAAAAAAAAAACAAACATCCTTAAAAGCGCAGTAGAATATGAGCAGTAAAAATTAAAGTATGTCTTGCCTCTTTAGAAACACTGCAGTACAAAAAAAAAAAAAATAAATAAAAAAAAACACAAAACTAGTCTGCTAGTAGTCTAGTGATTTTCTAACTTTAGGCAACAAGAAGACAATGCTGCCTCTGCTGAGCTGAAATTCCAAGCAGTGTTGTCAGCCCAGCCCAGTTTTCCTATGCTGAACTACAGAATATTCCCCCTCTCACCACAATTTTTAATGTAATTACAGTTTTTAAAGCTGGGAAAAGGGTTTGCGCAGGTTTTAATTTTGTCCAGATAAGCGCTTTAAAATTAGGTCTCTGGAAATTAAACATGCTCTAACCCATTTCCAATATACTTAATATTTCTTATGCTTTTAGAATAGTCAACAAAGTTCCAAAAAGTTACTTTTGAAAATGTGGTTAGTGAGGGAGTAGACTAGGGCAGATTTACAATATATTGAGAAACACACAGCAATGTTCATATTCTCGAGATACAGTGTGTATTTAGGGAATTTCATTTTATTCTAAGTCACAAAGCTTTCCATTCCATGAGAACATTTTGCTCTAGACTGCTGGGGTTTATTGTGCCTCAGCCACTGAAGGGTTCTTCATTACTAACAATAAGGCTATTATGGACAAAGACATATTAATGCTTCCTTACCCCAACCCCTGGCTGAGCTGAAGTGCTATATCCAGATATGGTACCAGGAGGGAGGATAGGATCCTGTTGGGAGCTATAGGAAATAGTTTGCTGACTGCCCACTCGAGACTCTGTGTACACGGAGGAGCCTTGCCCGCTGTCTATCATTCCATCTGCTGTAAGAAAGAACATGACAGAGCAGAGAAGTCAGAGTGCAAGAGAAGACCACAGATGCACAAGTGAGCTGGCGAAACAATTTTAACAAACCTATGGCAGAAGATAACTACACAAAAACAGATCTTTAAGTGCTAGTTCACACTATAAGGTGTGGGAAACCCATGTGATTTTCAACAGGAATCACACCACATTGTGCACATTATTCTGTATGGCTCAAACCGCACCGAATCTGCAGAAAAATCATGCAGGACCCTTTTTTATTTTGCCGCACCCTTTTCTCTTCTCTTTTGTGCTCCGTAAACGGATTTCAGAGTGAAGTTAATATACACACCTGCAGAGGTTTGCATTAACGGGGTGCAATTTGGATGCGGTGCAGAATGCGTACAGAATCTGCAGCGCACAAGTGTGCACCAGCACTAAAGCAGTACAAAAGATCTCTTCTAGATTGTGAAATAATACAGTTCCATCTTCTCACTGCCCTACACCCAGTTCTTAAAGAGGAGTTTCACCAATTCAGCCACTTTGTAAAATGTGCTGGATTACTAGGGGTTACGTTTGTCGAGGTGCATGCCACCTCGTAGATGTATCTCTAAATTAGAATGGAGATTTTTACTGGGCACTGGAAGTACAGCTATTGCTAATACTTTTAGAGCGCCAAAGTTGCACCTTATGGACCAGCTGCAGTTACATGCAGTCACTGCGCCGCACCTCTCCCTCTCAACCTGGCCAATCACAGAGCACTTTATATTATGTGAACCTATTCACAGAATACAAAGCCTTCTGTAAATGAACAGCAGAGCGGCAGGGTGGGCAGACATGCTGTGTGAAAAGACTGTCTCTCCTGTCAGAGCACCAGGAGAGCGCAGTGATGGATATACTTCACAGCACTCTGTAAAACGTTCAGCTGTGAGTAAAAAAGATAAGTCCACAAAGTATCTTCACTCCTTGGGAAACTCGCCTTTCCCACACCATGTTCTGTTGTAAACTGGTTCTTAAGCACTTCTCGAACACCACATTCAGACATGCAAAAATCACATGAGCCTATAGAGTAAAAATACATACACAAGAGATGTTTTACTGGTCAAAGAATTTGTATTGCTGTTCGTTAAAATTAACGTAGATTGTTTCCTGTGCAGTGCTTCCGCTGCTGGTGTCCAGACCAGATTGGCTTCAGAAAAGGCATGTATAGCAATTTTTGCTTTACAGGGCTAGATTAGGTTAGTCTTCGATTGTGGATGCAAGTAGGTTATGAGATTTTTAGTTTTAGGCTGAGCTTCCACATTAAAGCAATACAGCCTAGTTATCGCCCTGTTTGCGTCTGGACAGTGATGGAGCAGCAACAGATTGATGTTCATCTCTCTGCTCTCTCCTCCTGTCAGCACACTTCACTAGTTCCAAGTGCTACATCTCTCTTGCCTAGTCTAACTGCTTCTGTGTAAGGACCCACAGGAAGCTAAAATCAACTTAAATTCAAATTGACAGACATTTATAAAACACATAAAAATTGCATTCACTGGTGTTTTTTAATATATGCCTAGAGCTCAACTATAACTTTCTGATTTGCATAGAAGACCCTACATTTATTCTGTATAGTGCAGCAGTCGCCAACCAGTGGTCTGTGGACCACTAATGGTCCATGACAAAAATTGTTAGTACCCAGGGGTTCTGTAGAAAATCAACATTGTGGCGGATATTTACAGCCCAATGTTGTTTCCAGTGCTGTTCTCAAAGCACACTGACAATCAATACTTTGGGGAGAGTAGAGAGTCAGGGCATTGTGTGTATAATGAAGCAGTGTGATCCAATGGGATGGGGGCAGAGAGCCCGAGCATTGTTTCTTTAAGGCATGTAAAATTCATCAAAAGGTTGGCGACCATTGGTATAGTGCGTTGCATGCCATGCTGCCCCTGACAATAAGACATTGTAATAAACAGGTCAGACATTTCAATCATTCAAAACCCAATCATTCAAACCTTTTAATTTTCTAAGACAGACTTTCTCTGAAATTAGTTTACCTAGTTTACTATGGGTCAGACTTTATTAACTACTTAGCTAAGCCCTGTCTACGGCCCTCCCCCACTCAAAGTGCCTCACTAGCCAAACTGGGCACTCCTATGCAGTTCTTAGATCCAAGGAATCAAGCCCTATTGAAGTGAAAATAAATCAGAGTAGAGTGTTTTAATAATTTAATAGTTCATTGTTAAAAATGTAGTGCATAAAAAAAAATTGTCTCAATCACTTAACATATTTCAACATCCTTTACGACACAAACAATGCAAGACAGGCAGCACATTTACAAACTATCCGCTAACTGACCCATAATATGAAACTTTTTGAAAATATGCAGTGGCACTTCACTTGAAGTACAACCAATTAACCACTCACATGTCACCGATATGCTAGGCTGCTGGTACTGCAGATGCTGATCAGCTTCGGGCTCCTCTGGCTCCACCTGGTTGGCAGAGGCATTTGGCACACTGGTTGGAGCAGGGGCTGGACCAGAGCTGGGTTGTGCGGAAATTCCTGTGCCCTGAGGTGGGCTTGGGAGCTGCGATTCAGGCTGCTGCTGGCTGATCTCCTCTTGCTTCCTCTTCTCCTGCTCTTCTCGCACCTGTTGGCGCTGCTCTCGTTTACGTTTAATCAGCGCCACTCTGTCTTTGATCGCCTTGGCCATGGTTTTGTGATCGCCTTCACAGACGTAGCCAGATTCTACCTGCATGGAGGGGGAGGAGAAAAAGAAAAAAAAAATCTTAATCCAACTCCGCCTTCCTGGGTGGAAAAAAAAAACGATTTTTGTCTTACCGTAAAATCCTTTTCTGTGATGTTCATTGACAGACACAGCTCAATATCTTCTTTGACCCTTGGGTTAAGCTGCCCTCTATAGGAGTAGGACACTAGGTGGAAAAGAATTGACTACGCCTATAGGGCAGTCCTAGGGGGTATACTCCCACTTCCTCCTATAGGACTTCAGTTTTGTAACAAGCAGTGTCAGAAGAATATATAACCCAACTCAGAGGGGTGGGTGCTGTGCCCGTCAACGAACATCAGAGAAAAGGATTTTACGGTTAAGACAAAAATACAGTTTTCCCTTTTGTTCATTGACGAACACAGCTCTATATCTTCTTTGACCCTTGGGACGTCCCAAAACAGTGTCAACATGAGGGGTGGTAAAAATCACAGCAATAAACCTACTTCCCAAAAAGGAAATAGAAAGCCAACACAGGAGCTTAACCAGGAACAACTGCAGCTCACCTAACAAAAAAAAATAAATAAATACACCCTCAGAAGGCTGAAGCCTCTCAAACAGCTACCTGCAAATCCTTGCGGCCAAAAGCAGCATCCGCAAATGCGAATACATCCACCTAGTAAAATTTTGTGAAAGTGTGCACAGATGACCAAGTGGTCGCCTTGCAAACTTGCACCACTGATGCCTGACGGAAGGCCCAGGAGACACTAAGCGCCCTCGTAGAATGCGCCTTAAACAGGAAAGTAGGTACCTGACCCTTAATGGAATAGGCCTGCACCACCGTCTGTCTGATCCACGTAGAAATGGTCGCAGCAGAAGCGGCCTGCCCCTTACGAGAACCATCCGTAAGGACAAACAAGGAATCCGATTTGTGAAATGGCTCAGTAGCCGCCAGGTACACCCGGAATGCCTGAACCACATCCAATGAATGTAAGGCAATCTCTTTAGGATGCACAGGACACAAGGAAGGCAAATCAGAAATGACCTTAGGAAGGAAAAGCTGGCAGGGACGTAGCACCAATTTGTCCCTGTGAAGCACCAGGTAAGGTGATCGACAGGACAATGCAGCCAACTCCGACACCCTACCTGCAGAAGTAATAGCCACAAAGAAGGCCACCTTCTGTGTCAAGATATTTTCAAAAGTCGGTTTTTGAAGAACCGTCAGTACCAGAGGTCCCACGGAGGCAACGGAGACCTTACGGGCGGAGCCAAGTGGCATACCCCCTGAACAAAAGTGTGAACCAAAGAATTTGTGGCCAACGGGAGTTGGAAGAAAATAGCCAAGGCAGAAATCTGGCCTTGATGATGCCCAGGGCCAAACGCTGATCTACACCTCTTTGGAGAAATTTCAAAAGACGAGACACCAAAAAGGAATGGGGGAAACCCCTGGAGATTCAAACCAAGTAATGTACGCCTTCCAAACTCAATGATAAATCTTCCTAAAAGTAGATTCTCTAGCTTTCAACAGCGTAGGAATTACAGATTCCAACAACTCTCTGTCCTTCAGCACCTGACTTTCAATAGCAAAGCCGTTAAAGCCAGCGACCGTAAAGCAGGATGGAAGATCGGTCCTTGAGCCAAAAGATCTTCTGAGAGGGAGTCTCCAAGGGACGTTGGCGACCAGTCTTACTAGATCTGCGTACCAAGACTGGCGAGGCCAGTCTGGACCCGCCAGAATGACTGGAATCCCTTATGCCTCGATTCTGCTCCAAAGCCTTAGCAGAAGTTTTAGTGGAGGAAAGGCATACATTGAACTATACTGGCCCCAAGGGGCCACCAGAGTGTCTGTGGCGTTGGAACCTCAGAACCTTCCGGTTGAGACGAGAGGCCAACAGGTCCACATTGGGAGTCCCCCACCGGAGACATCGTTGTTAAAACACCTCCGTGTGGACCACTGACGCCTGGTGCAGGAAGGCCCAGGAGGCACTAAGCACCATTTTTCCTGATCCAACTCCTGCTGACTGAGGTAGTCCCCCTGCCAACCCTGGAATATACACACTTGCACAAAAAATTTTAAGGTGGATGTGTTGGCATCTGTAGAAGGGTGTATTTGCAGGTGAGCTCCAGTTGTTCCTGGTTGAGCTCCTGTTTTCCCTGGTTGGCTATGTTTAGCCTTTGGGGAGTATGTTCTGTGTTCTTCCCACCCCTCATATTGACACTGCTTTGGGATGTCCCATCAGTCAAGAAGATCTGGAGCTATGACCGTCAATGAACGAAAGAGAAAACTGAATTTTTGTCTTACTGTAAAATCCTTTTCTCTGATGTTCATTGCCGGACACAGCACCCACCCCTTTAATTGAGTTGCATTTTATGTTCTTCTGACACTGCTCGTTACAAAACTGAAGTCCTATAGCGGGAAGTGGGAGTATACCCCCTGGGACTGCCCTATAGGTGTAGTCAAATCTTTTTCCGCCTTGTGTCTTACTCCTGTAGGGTCAGCATAAACCCATTGGTCAAGAAGATCTGGAGCTGTGTCCCTAAATGAACATCAGAAAAAGGAATTTTACGGTAAGACAAAAATCCAGTTTTATTTTACTGCTGTTTAAGTTGTTTAATCGATTTTTAAATAAATCATGACTGTTCTGTGAAAAACACTCCAACGTTCCTTCCTTCACAGAATAATGCAATTTTTCAAATTATGTTTTAGTTACATTCCTGAGCTAAGAGAATTCTAGTGGCCATATGCAATTCAAAACAAAAGAAATTGGCCAAAATTCGGTCATTTCGACAGTTCGTTCATTTTTCGGCCAGTTAAAGGGCACAAATCGGTAATGTGTGATGTTTTTGAGCCAAAAATAACACGAAGGACAAGTTTGGAAATTTTCTGCTAAAAGAACAATAAATTGAAAGGTTAAATGTGTTAAAACTGATTAATTTATGTCCATTAAACAATTTATCGGTCATTACATGATAGCACGAGCGCCGGCTCTCAAGACCGGGTTTTCCTTTTTCGAAAAGGAGTTTAAATTATTTTTCATATAGTGTATGGCCAGCATAACATTTCAAGATGGACATATTTTCTTTTAAATTACTGACCTGCGCAGAGCTCCCATCATTGTTATTTTGCACATTTCAAAAGTATCAACTGCCAATACCATAAGATAAATAGCAAATTTTTTTTTTTTTTTTTTTTTTGCATATACTATTTTTAAAAGAAAAATTGCTGCACTAAAAACTCAAATATATACATGATATCAGCATAGTGTAAACCTAAGACCCCATTCACACTGCCGCGACCAGAAAGTCGTCTCATAAGGGGCGACTTGTTAGCGCGACTTTGCGCGAATTCAGCGCGACTTGTACGATAGACGACTTTGTATTTGGCCAAACAGAATATGATGGTTCTGGGTCATGCTCAATCACACCAAAAAAAGTTCTTAAAATTGTCGTTTTTGATAGAGAGACAATTATTGAAAAAATTATTGGAAAAAAAAAATGAGATTTCTTTGGATTTAGTGTCTGTGGGGTCTAAAAAGTGTACCTTCGAAGTTTCAACTCTGTAGCATGTCCAGAACCAGAAAAAAAGATAATTTTTCTTAGAATTTTTAGTAGCACAGGGATGGGGCTCCGCTCCACCTGGGCGTTTTTGTTGCAGGCATTTATCGGGCATTTTTTGGAGGCAGGCATTACTTTTTTTGGAGCTTAATCAGGAACAACTGGAGCTCACCTGACAAAAGTACAAAAGAGGACTAATCCTCTCAAACAGCGGCCTGCAGAACCTTGTGGCCTAAGGAAGCATCCGCAGGCGCAAACACATCCACCTTATAAAACTTGGCTAAAGTGTGCACGGACGAGCAGGTGGCCGTCTTGCAAACCTGGACCACTGACGCCTGATGATGGAAGGCCCAAGAGCTACGTAGAATGCGCTTTAACAGTGAAAAGGAGGATCCTAACCCTTGATGGAACAGGCCTGCACCACTGTCTGCCTGATCCATCAGGAAATGGTCGCAGCATACGCGACCAGCCACTTACGGGGTCCATCTATAAGGACAAACCGGGAATACGATTTACGGAACGACTCAGTTGCCGCCAGGTACACCCTAATTGCCTTACTTTCTTTGGCTGTGGTTTGGGCAATCTCTTTAGGGTGCTTAGGCTTAGGACACAAGGAAAGCAACAAAATGTCTTAATTTAAATTTATGGAAACCAGAGACGACCTTAGGAAGGAATGACTGGCAGGGGCGAAGCACCACTTTATCTCCGTGAACCACCAAGTAAGGTTAACGACAAGACAAGCTGCCATCTCCGACACATGCAGAAGAAAAAGCCACCAAAAAGGCTACCTTCTGGGACAATGTAAGCAGAGGAACCTCACAAATATTTTCCAACGACTGTTACAGAAGAACCAACAGCACTAAGTTGGGATCCCACAAGGACAATAGAGACCGCACTGGGCAAGCCAAGTGGCAAACCCCCTGAACAAAGGTGCGAACCACAGAAGCGTAGCCAAAGGACGATAAAAGCAAATCACCATGGCTGAACCTGGCCCTTGATGATACCCAAGGCCAGACGCTGTTCAACACCTCGTTGGAAGAAGCCAAAGTCCGAATCACCAAAAAGGAGCAAGGGTGAACCCCAAGAGATTTACATCCCCAAAGTCTGTACTTCTTACGCAATGGTAATCTACCTAGAAATATATTTTCTAGCCAGCAGCAGCGTGGGAATCACTGATTTCAGTACCTGGCTTCGGACAGCCAAGTGGTTAAAGCCAGTGACTTTAAGGCAAGATGGAAGATTGGCCCTTGAGCCAACAGATCTCCTCTAAGAGGAAGTGTCCAAGGAGCGTCGACGACCAACCGAATCAGATCTGTGAACCAAGACTGGTGAGGCCCAGTCTGGAGCCACTAGGATGGCCGTAATCCCTTCTGCCTGGAGCCTACACAAGAGTCTTGGCAGAAGTTCTAGAAGAGGAAAACTGTATATCAGACGATACCGGCCCCAAAAGAGCCACGAGTGCATCTGTGGTGTCGGCCAGAGGATCTCATGCCACAAAACCAAGCACCTTTCTGATGAGACGAGGTGCCAACAGAACCAACTCAGGAGTTCCCTACCAGGGACACAACTGACAAAAACACCTCAAGAGGAGATGTCCAGTATATCGATTGGATTCTTCCAGAGTCCAGACCCCCCCCCCCCCCCCCACAAGCACAATCTGTGCCCAAAAACGCCACCCAACTCGGACAGGCTGGCTTCCGTGGAAACCACCTTCCAGTACAGCAGAAGACTTACTCACGTGGGCTGATTTTGGAACTCGTCCCATGAAAGGAAGGATCTCCCTGGCTGAGGCCGAGTTCAGAACAGACCCAGATAGTCCAACTTGGTGGACAGAACCAGAGAACACCTGGAAATTTAATTTCCAACCAAACTCCTGCAGAGTCCGCACCGTAATCTTCCGGTTGTCCGTCAGAGCAGATGGAGACTCTGTTCGCAGAAGATCATCCAGGTACTCCAGTACGGCAACACCCCGCTGGCGCAACAATGCCAACACCTGGGCCAACACCGTTCCGACTGATGGTACCCAAAGCCAGGCGCTGTTTCACACCTATTTGGAGGAACGCCAAAATTCGAAACACCAAAAGGGAACGGGGAGAAAACCCCCAGAGACTCACACCACGCAATATACCACTACCAGACGTGATGGTAAATCTTTCTAGGTGGTAGATTTTCTAGTCTTCAATAACATGGGAATCACAGAGAAAGACAACCCACTATCCTTCATCACCTGGCTTTCAAACAGCCAAGCCATTCAAGCCAGCAACTGTAAAGCAGGATGGAAGATCGGCCCTTGGGCCAACAGGTTCTCCCTGAGAGGGAGTCGCCAAAGGACAAAGGCAATCAGCCGTACCAGATCTGCGTAACAAGACTGGCGAGGTCAGTCTGGGTCACAAGGATGACCTGAATTACTTCTACCTGTGGATTCTTGTCCCACTTGGAAAGAATCTCTCTTTGCAGAGGTTTAGTATGGAACTTTTCAAAACTGAACCGCCTCGAAGGTGGAGACCATCAGGCCAAGCACTTGCATACAAGTCCTGAGAGATGAGCGCCTGTTGGACAACAGGAAACCAGTCCTTGTCCTGACATGCCCCCACCCTGCATAGCCATTCATTGGGAAGCTCAGCATGCTTTTGTTTCTCCTCCCCCCAGCATTTCTGCAGTTAGGAAGAGAGGGAATGGGATCACTTATAAAAAAAGGAATAAAAAAGCATTTATACATTTTTTTTTTTTCATATCTAAAACACAAATTTTTTTCTTTTCATTCCCATTTTAAACTGAATGGGTTGGTTTACAATAATTTTAACAGTTAAAAAGAAATGACTTGATATGCGATGACTTCACAGGGATACCCTTTTGAGTAGTGTATGGTTAATGGGACGGAAATTGAGGAAAGCTCACCATTTCTTGAGCTACATCATCGGGGACGTCCTTCTCCAAGTCAAAAGAAAATTCTATGGCTTCGTTATCCTTGTATTTGCCTTTTAATTTCTTGATATCTTCAATACGCAACCACAGCTTAATGGCTATCTTTTCTCCATCATCCTCTTCTGCCAGTTCCACTCGCACGCCAGTCTCCTCTTGGAAGAAGGCATGGTTCAGCAGGTCTTTAATGGCATACCTAACCAAACAAAATCAACATCTTCAGGAAGATCAGAGTGCAAACATGAGTGAACCACACACTGATGCTTTTCAATGTGACAGATAATAAAATGGCAGAGATGTAAAGCGTTTGCTCAAGATGCACTTACTGCAAGTACAAAATAAAATGCCACACTGCTGTTCACTGGCAAATTCTCTGACACAGTGTGATATAAAGTAACAAGTAGTAGGTAATTGTGAAAAATTTGAAGTGTTACTAAACCCACAACAGTAAAATCAGTCTGTATATGCAGTAACAAGCATGCTTGGTATACTCACTGTGGAGCCTAAGGGTTTATCCGCTATATTGTGTAAAATGGCTCTTTGATCCTGTCTTCTCTCACCCCCCCCCCCCTTCTTTTACTGTTCCCAATCCATCTGCTGATTGTATGGTCATGCTCAGTTTGGTGTCATACAGCCTCGTAGGACAGTCAGAGAAGAATAAAAACTTCTCCTACAAGCTTTAACCAGTGCTTAGCTGGACAGTGATAGAAGCCACAAGACTGCTATATACTGCTGATTAGAAAAGGTGTTTAGCAGTTCATAGTTACTGAAATAATTGCATTTCCATATTCTGTGTACGACTAGATACAGATGCATGCAGGGTCCTGGGTTTAGTAACACTAAGTATAACTACAGACAAAACTTAATTCTTTAGTTTAAAACTGCTAGAATGGGAAAGGGTTAGAGACTTGTCAGGTTTTTATTGCTGTCTGTGTCCCCTAGTCAACTTCAGTTTTTTGTCCTGTGGTCCATGGTCACCCAGAGAGAATGCAAATTTTCATGACAGTTACTAGCACAAGAACAATGCATAGTTTCCAATGGGGACACTTGTTCTGGTGACAACTGTCAGAGGTGGGATTTCCCCTAATTTTGAGAAGAACCTTATTGTACTTCCTGTTTCATTAAGACAGGAAGAGTGGGGAAATTCTAGGTGGCCACACATAAAACATGACTTTTCCTCAGCTAACCACCAAATCTTGTGGGATTTTTTTTTTCCTTAGCAAGAGTTAAACTGTAAGGGCCATCAAAAGTATGCGAGACTTCTGTGCTGGGGCATCCAGCTTCAGGTTTTTAATTCAAAAAACCTACTAAAGGTTTCTGAAGAAACAGGGCCCAAGGGTGTCTGCAGTGGAAATACGCTTTATACACTGAAGAGTTTGATCATCATAGGCACCCTGTCCATCAAAAACACAATTCAGAGATTATAAAGTTGCTGTTATATATCATATAAACCTAGGACATCTTCGCAAACCTTTCATCCTTATTCTGGCGAATGCATCCCTCGATGATCTCTTTCACCTCTGGAATTGCAACCTTATCGAAGCTGGCTGGCTTCACACCCTGTAAATACAAGTAGAGGAAATCACTTTAATTGCAAGTAACTTGCTAGCATAGATCTACCCCTGGTAAATAATTTCCAGCAGCTAAATCTGGTTAAACTGGTTTATAGCAGGGGGGAAGTCACACCATGAGAGACACATCTGTAAAGAGGCAGTGGCTGGCAAACCACTCACTGACTGGTAAAGTGTGTATATCATGCCACTTGGTCTGCAGCATCCACAGTACATTAACTTTCACATTGTCCATGGCCTAGTTAAATGCCTGTACCTGTTTCAATAGGTAATCCTAGACAATATGTTAGTCCTGATTTAAAAAAAAAAAAAAAAAAAAGTTAAGTCAGATTTCTTTTGACACTCTGGGAGAGATTTACTAGTTATTTTAGTTATTTACACAGAATCTGCTGCAACTGTGCATAGTAACAAATCAGCTTCTAGATTTTATTGTCAAAGCTTAATTGAAAAAGCTGAAGTTAGAAGCCGATTGGTTACTATGCACAGCTGCAGCAGATTCTGTGTGCACCAGTTTTAGTAACTTTCCCCCATTGTATCAGTAAAGGATCGCAAAGTATTAAAGAAAAAAAAAAACACAACACTATCTGGCTTGTAAATTAGCTAAAAAAATGTCAACGTGTTGGATGCAAGGGTACCAGTTCTTCCCTTTTCTCTACAGAAGAGTGAACAAATTGTGAGTGGCATTTACAATATATAGTACAAATTTTTGTGGACACCTAACAACCACAAAAAAAAAAAAAAAAATATTGCTGGACATGCCATTTAAAAAACACAGCCATTATTAGGGAGTTGGTTAATATGGAGTTTGCTCCTTTTTTTGGCTGTAGCATCCTCTAAATTTTGTAGAAAGCTTTCCCAGAAAGAGTGGAGTATCTTTGGGATTGGTGCCCTTTTGTACGGTCAGATACTGATATTGGACATGAAGATCTGGCCTGCACATGGCATTCCTATTCATCCCAAAAGTATTCAGTGGGGTTGAGGTCAGGGCTCTGCGCCTTCACACTAGACTGGTCAAGTCTTAATGTGGCTGGCTTTGTACACAGAGGCAGTCATGCTGGAATAAAACAGGGCCTTTCCCAACCTACCGACACAAGCGCGCGCACACACACACACACACACACACACACACACACACATAAATAAAAATAATCTTTGTACGCTGCAGCATTAACAGTACCCTTTACTGGAAACACCTGAATGCAATCATTTGGAGGGATGTCCGCATACTTTTGGCCATACAGGTGTGATGGTCAGGCATCCACAAACCTTTAGCCACATATAGTGTACCTGTTGGCTTAGGCTCCATTCACATATAGGCATCTCAGATGGCGGGCAAAATCACCTTGATTCTGCCCGCAATCCCAAATCATGGCAAGTTGCGGTGACGCCCGTGCGATTCCTGTGACTTGCAATGGCACCCCAAAATGTGGCGCAATTTTGCCGTAAACGTCGCCTGACGAATCACGGTAAAATTGCACAAATAAAATCAGGGGATGCATGTTGTCCAAAAAAAGTACAAGCACTTCAAATCGTGGCAAAATCATGCAGCATAGAGCGCTACTTGGTCGCCTGACAAGTAACGCTCTATGCTGTGCAATGGAACCGTTCTAATCAGACCGACTCAAGTCGCTCCGACTTAGAAAAAGGTTCCTGCACTATTTTTGGGCGAAGTCGGAGCGACTTGCATTGACTTCTATTATGAGAAGTCGTTTGCAAGCCGCGATGAAGTCATGCTGCATGGGTGACTTCAAAGTCACCCAAAGCCAGGGCGACTAAGTCGGAGTAGTGTGAACTGGCTCTTAGAGCCCATTCAGACTAGCGCGACTTGTCAGGCGACCAAGTCGCCCTGACAAGTCGCGGTCGGTCTCTCGCCATTGAGTAGTACAGGACCCGTTCTAATAGGAGCGACACAAGTCGCTCCGACTTAGAAAAAGGGTCCTGTACTACTTTGGGGCGACCTGGGAGCGACTTGCATAGACTTCCATTATGTGAAGTCCCTGCAAGTTGCGCCAAACTTCACAGGTCGCCCCTCAAAGTCAGATCGCCTCAGTGTGAACCGGCTCTTAGACAGACCTTGTTGAATATTGCTGTTATCGGGCAATCTATACTCTGTTACAAAGTAGTTAAAATTTTTGTTTTTCACATGGAAAGATTTACATGCAGCATAATAAACAGTGGTCAAACGAAATCTTTCAGATTGTAAAAGTTCAGTAGGTTACCCATTGTTCTACACGATAAAGTTATCCATTTTGAATAGGAAATCCTATTAAGCATACAGAAATATTATATGGTGATAATTTCATAAAGAAAAGATTATACAATGGTCACATCATCTGAAATTAGGTAAATCTAACCTCTGGTTTATGGACAATATATCTTGACTGTTCAAAACACTAAAGTGATCGAAGCACTCCAGAAAATACCCAGCACTGTAAAATGCATCAACAGGACACCAGTAATTGACATTGTAATTTTTATTGCCCTGGAAAATGCACCAATGTAGTACAAACTGCTACTGGTCAATATCATCATATGTATTTGGCATTCGTGTATGGAAATGAAGAGCTGTTACTTTGAAAATGCATTCATTATCTGTGCATAGGGATATGATGCTACAGACATGGTACCTTTGGGTTAGCAGCTATTCTTTAACAAAATCGCATTTATTACCCAAAAAGCAGAATGTACCCTGAGCTTGATTTATACACGGATATACATTATAAAGCTGGATACACACTATACAACAACTTTTGTTGGTAGATTTCCTCCATTCAATTTACCTTAAACTATGTAGTGCAAGGGCCTGCCTGATTGCATACAAATTGAAAGTATTTAGGTCTGACCGCATATTATATGGTTTTGGTAAGTCTGAAGGAAAAAAATCTAAAGAAAATTGTACAGTGTGTATCCAGCTTAAAACATTTGTGGTGGTGATATTAGACTTGAAGTACCTTTTGTTGGACCTAGACTGATGGTAACGGACCTGTGTACAATCGGAACACGGAAGTTGGGAAAATGTAAACTCTGAAATGAATTGTTTTAAGTAAAACTTCCTAAATAGAAGTACAAATGGGTAAAATGTTGGTAAATTTAGGTCATAATGCAAAATAAAAAATAGCCCTTTAGCCTAGTCTCAAATTTTTTTCCATCTGCTACTTAATATATTTTTACTTGTGGACACAAATAACAGGACTCTTCTGTACAAAAGGGAGTTCAGTGTGTTTAGACAAAGATGGACAGTTACACTATGACTGAAAATAACTACTGAAATTATTAAACCCTGATTAACTAGCAAAAGCCCTGGTTCTGCCACAATGTGTTTTAGAAGGTTTTAGGAGCTCCATGTGACAAGACCATGACCGTTTTGTTTTCAGGTGAAACTTGTGACTTTTTTGTAATTTGTCAACAGTACAGATCTACATCCCAAAATGCGGCAACACACAAAAAACACAAAAAGTTCCACTTCAGCTTCGATCTAAGAAAAAGTAATTCCTCTAATGGGATTTGTTAAAGTTCTGCTTCAAAGTGGTTATACAGCCTAAACATTTTTTTCCCTTAATTCATTCTTTGCATTAGGCTCGGTACACATTGGTGCGATGCGGGAAACCCTGCGAATCTGCGCATTGCACCCAACTCACAGGCAGTTCGATGCGCAGATTCGCAGGGTTTCCCGCATCGCACCCAACTCACAGGCAGTTCCATACTACCATATGCGAACTGCTGGGCGTGTCAATACAAAGGGAATGACACCCCCAGATCGGGTCGCATATCGCAGAGCGAACTGTTAATTTGGACAGAAATCGGATTGGTGAATACCTATGCGATCCCATTCTGGCGTGGAACATAAAAAGGGTTCTGCGTGAGTCGTCTGAATGCGATGCAAATTTAGACATACAATCTGTATGGCTAAATTTGCATCACATGCAATGTCTTCCATCGCACCAATGTGAACCGAGCCTTAAAGTAAAACATGTTTAGGTAGTTATACCCACCCCCAATTCCATTGCACAGTGCAGGGGAATATAAACCAGTTTGTGATTTAAAAAAAATAAATAAAAAAATGTTTGTATTTACAATCACTTAAGGCCCCTTTCACACTTGTCTGACCTAAAACTCGTGCGATTTTACCGTGATCTTGACTGAACTTCAAGCAATGCCTGTGTAATCTTGAGGACTATAGACCTCAAAATGCATCAAAGTCGGACCAAAGTAGTGCAGGGTATACTTTGAAGTCATTGCGACTTGAAGTCACAAGGATATGAACAGTATTCATTGGAAATCATGGAGTACGACTTGTCATGTGACTTTGCAGTCCCAAGTCACAGGACAAGTCACACAAGTGTGAAAGGGGCCTTAAAGATAAACAGGTCAATTAAAAGCCAAAATATAAATATTTAAATATTGTGTAAAGCTGCAAGCCAGGTATTCAGACAGAAACCAGACACCATGGGCAGCCACCAATGGAAACCAAAATATTTATTTAGCTTCTATCGCTAACCATCATCATGAGTAGACATTAATACTTTCAGGGTGATACATACTATATTATATTATCATAGGAATTGTAGTAGTGAGAATGTTATAATGCTGGCAATGTTTTGAGCCAAAACAAATGTATGCAACTAATGGCACCTTAAGAAAAACAACAAATTACAGGAAAAGAACTGTGCATGACTGAATCAGACACTTTAGTGACCCCCAACAGTAAATCAAAAATTTGACTAGATTTGCATAGCGTTTTAACACTTTATATGGTTCATTTGGAAATAAATCTTTCCTCCAACATGATTGAATCTGTAGCATGCACATCTGCATTTAAAATAGAACTACACTACATCTGGGCACCACAAATCAAAAATGTAATTCATTTTTAATATTCAAAGCAAATTCACCCACCCATCTATGTCGCCATGCTTTATTTTGCTGAGAAATCACTTTGAAAAACACGCCTCTAGCCTTTATGGCCGTGATTAATATAGCATTAACTTCCTGGAAACCATCTGCCCTTAGCTCAGGCATGCAGGCAGGAAGGTGTGCTTAGGTGAGAAAACACCTTCTCCCCTCCTAAAGACTCCTGGGATGTATGACATCATTTGCCTAGGCATGGAAACCAGGAAGTAACTGAAGAAATGTAAATAAAAAAAAAAGTTTAAAAAACACAAGTAAATATAATATACCTTCCTATCTATTTACTAATGCTAGCAGCATGAAGATTACAAATAGCCAATGTTGACTGACAGCGTGAAGTTCCATTTTAACTTCTACAAAACAAATCCAAATGCTACTTGTTTTATTCAGGTGTACTTAAAGTAAAAATTGCATTTAGAAAAAATAAATAAATAAATAAATAAAATTTGGCAGATGTTCCTATTCACAAAGCATAACTTTTTAAAGTATCCGAAGACTTCTTAACTTTTTGCATACTTAAATCCTATTTTACCCTATTTGCAATGTTAAGGGGAAGCTAGGGAGCTATGTTTGCTATAATTAAACGTGTCTGTATCGTGCCAGCAAATCTTTAAGTTGTAAACTAGATGTGCACAGTGTGTCCTAATGAAGAGTTAATTATCTCAAGGCTCGGGTGATACATTATATTTTAATACACTTTGAAAATAATCTGCTCTCTAATTTAACATTGCAATGCTGGCCATACACTATATGAAAAATTGCTCAAAATAATTTTCGAATAACCAACAATCAACCGTGAGAGCAAACGATTTTGCCATCATGTAACAGACCTTTGATCGATAAATTGTTCAAAGGACATAAATGAATCAGTTTTTTGTTCGTTTGGTCACATACAGTGCAAACAGTTCGGACGAGAAACACATTAACCTTTCAATCTATCGTTCGTTCTGCAGAAATATTCTAAAGTTGTCCTTCAGTTGTGACATTTTTGACGCAAAAAAAAAAAAAAAAAGATTACCGATTTATGCCCATTAACTGGCCGAAAAATGAACGAACTGTCCAAAGGACGGATTTTCTATCGATTTATCGTCTAGTGCAGGGATTCCCAAACTATGGCCCTGCAACTGTTGCAGAACTATCCATCCCATGAGGTAAAACTCTGACATTCACATACATGACTAGGCATGATGGGAATTGTAGTTCCTGAACAACTGCAGGGCCATAAGTATGGGAATCCCTGGTCTAGTGTATGGGCACCACACACACACACACACACACACACACACACACACACACACAAACAAACACACACAAACACACACAAACACACACAAACAAACACACACAAACAAACACACACAAACAAACACACACAAACAAACACACACAAACAAACACACACAAACAAACAAACAACACACACACACACAAACAAAAACAAACACACACACAAACAAAAACAAACACACACACAAACAAAAACAAACACACACACACACAAACACACACACACACACACAAACAAACACACACAAACAAACACACACAAACAAACACACACAAACAAACACACACAAACAAACACACACACACACAAACAATGTGAATTTGACCACGAAGGTAGAAAGTATATATAGTTCTATGCAAGATAAGCTAAAAAAAAAAAAACTTAATTGCTACATTGCAGTGAATGTGACAGACAGGAGATCTTAACCTGCCGAAAAGTCCCCCAGGGCGACAGGTAACAGACTGAGAAAAATCACTTTAGGTATTTTACCTACTACAGAGTGGCATAAAACCAAAAGACTATTGTAATTGCAGAACTGCAAATGTAATGTAAATTTTAAAACCTCTGCTGATGGTCACTGACCCACCTGACCTCCCGGGCAGTCCTGAGAACAGCAGCAGCAGTGAGAGTTCACTATGAGGATGACAGGACAAAACTCCTTCCACATGTAATCCATTGGACAGAGACGCCAAGATCCAGCAAGGGGGGATATATTACTCTATCACTGCACGCCAGACAGAAAGGAGCAGTTCGTATGGGAGACTGTCATTGTTACTGGTTTCTTAGATCAGAAAGCCAGGAGAAGAAACGTTCTTCATGCTCTATCCAGAAGTCAGAAGGAAGAACAGGTAACCTTCACTCTACTCCCACCCACAATAAGGACAGCCCAGTTTAGACCAGGCCCCTCCAATACGAAGGTGTAATCACAATCCTTGACAACAAATCCTGCCTCCCTAATCCCCCATTTCTAGGCTACCCAGCTAGAATCATCTAAACTGTATATACTGTGATTCGTTCAAAATCACACAAAAAAAGGGAATGCAACAATTGCACAGGTGCATGCAGTGAAACATTAAAAAGGATCAAGAGAAGGGATGGTTTTGGCACAGTTATTTCTGTGCCAAAAGCCTCCCTCAAAGTGATATCACTAGTTCTATTCAAGAGGTCAGCCGCAGAAGATTCAGACAAAGTTAAAAGCTAATCAATAATAAAAATGTAATTTTCTTTACTGCACAATAAAAGTGATGAAAGTCAAAAAAAAAAAAAAAAAAAAAAAAAGCTATTCCCTACATCTATGGATAATGGTTTTGATACACGTACTAATAGAGTAAAAAAAAAAAAAAAAAAATTATAATATATATATATATATATATATATATATATATATATATATATATATATATATATATATATATATATATAAATTTCTTTATTGGTTTCCAAATATTACAATACAAAAAAAATTAAAAAAATAGAATTTTTGTAAGAAATTACCGTAAAATGATTTTCTCTGAGTTCATAGACGGACACAGCGCTCCATAAATCATAACTACTTGGTTATTTTGTCTCCTCCAGGAGTAGGAATAAGGCAGAACAAAAATCACCTGGCTATGCCCATGGGTCGTCCATCTGGTATACAACCCTCCCTGCTCTAGGTAATCCGTTTAGCAGCAAGCAGTATTAGTGGTATCAGAACTCCATAGAGGGGTGGGTGATATGTCCGTCAAACTCAGAGAAATGGATTTTACAGTACATACAAGAATCCATTTTTTTCTTTCATACATCGACAGACACAGCGCTCCATAAAATCATAACTAGTGGGATGTCCAAAAGCAGAGCCAATAGGAAAATGAGGGGTGGGAAAAATAACCCAAGGCTAGACCTAAGAGCCCTTAACCAGGATACAGGAGCCCCGTCTGAAAAATAAAGGTTTAAAGAAAAAAAAAAACACCCCTCAAGAAGGAACAGCCCCTCTTAAACAGCAGCCTGCAAAACATTGTGGCCAAAAGAAGCATCCGCAGATGCGAAAGTATCTACCTTATAGAATTTTGTGCAGGTATGCACGGACGTCCAACTGTCCGACTTGCAAACTTGAGATATTAAAACCTGATGACGGAAGGCACAAGAAGCACTCAGCGATCGAGTAGAATCCGCCATGACAGGGAAAGGTGGAATCTGACCCTTAATAGAATAGGCTTGAGTCACCGTCTGTCTGATACATCTGGAGATGGTAGCCGAAGAAGCGACCAGCCGTTTTCTTGGTCTGTTCGTAACCACAAAAAGGGAGTCAGACCTCCGAAAAGACTTAGTAGCTGCCAGATATACCTGAATCGCACGAACCAAATCCAAGGCATGAAAGGCAATTTCCTTAGTATGTTTTGGCCAGGGACATAGAAGGCAATGAAATGTCCTCATTCAAATGGAAGTCAGAGACAACATTGGGCAGGAATGATGGACAGGGACAAAGAACCACTTTATCCTTATGGACCACTAACTAGGGACTGCGACAGGATAATGCTGCCAATTCTAAAACCCTGCAGGTCGAGGTAATAGGCAACAAGAATGTCACCTTCAGGGATAGTTTAGGCAAGGGAATCTTCCAAATATTCTCAAATGGAGGTTTCTGGAGAACCGAAAGTACTAAATTTAAATTCCATGGCGTCAAAAGAGACCGTACAGGTGGAGCCACACACCATAGTAGGGATCACTGATCCAGACAGAACTCCTTCAGTACCTTGCTTTCAATAGCTAAGCCATTAAAACCGGCGACTGTAAAGCAGGATGGTAGATCAGCCCTTGGGACAACTGGTCTTCTCTGAGAGGAAGCCCCCAAGGGACATTTATGGCCACCAGACCCATTTGGAGATCCTAGCCCTTGATTCCTCACAGGAATTGCAGAAGAAGCCTGAGCCGAGGATGATACTGGCCTAACCGAGGCCCTTGGACACTTGTGGTGTCTGCCAGAGGAACCTGTGATCTCGCCACGAACCTTGGTATCCTCCTGTGGAGCTGAACCTGCTAAAGGAGCTGCATGTAGGACTCTGCAAATATAACTGTCTTGAAGGTGGATACTACCAGACTCAGAACCTGTATGCAAAATGGGAGAGAGAACCATCTGTGCGACAGCAGCCGGTGAACCACAGCATGTGGTTTCTGAAGTTTGTCCAGAGGAAGGACCACCCTAGTCTAAATAAGAATCAGACCTAGGTAAATCAATTCCCTGACAGGGATAGGGGGGATCTTAGGTAGTTCGGACATTACCTGAAGGTTTGCAAGAATTAAATCTGCACAAGGAGACTCAGGACCCTAAAAAAACCTAAAAATACAAGTTTAGTCCCCCTTTTCTGGGTACCCCCAAAACAATAATTTCATGGATCCCCTTGATGCATATAAAGGAGGTCCAGGAGGCCGGAAACCAGTGAACATGTCCCCCCACCCCAATAATGGGTGAGGGCAGACCTTCATGTTGAAGGGGTCTTGTCTGTGGGTCCGGAGAAGCCAACTGTAGGCTTACCAGACCAAGGATGCTTGGAACCTCCAAGAGAAGATTTGTTTGAAAGATATATTTCCCTTATTCTCCGTCCCAGAAGCACAAAATAGCTTTCTATGTGCTAAGAAGGAGGGCCCCCCTTTGCGACGAGGCTCCTTCCCTTTCCTAGACTGTGGCAGGAAGGTACATCCCCGTGATACCCTTAATGATGTCATCCAGGGTAGCCCCAAACTGCCCTGAAAGGGCAGATCAATGAGAGCTTTCTTAGAGGCTTGGTCTGCGGACCAATACTTAAGCCACAGCACGCACCTAATCACCACCACTGAAACAAAGTTTGGACAGCACAGGATCTGTATCCAAAGCTGCATCACAAACTGCAGCACATGGACCAACTGGTCTGCTAAATGAACATAAGTAGCCGGGACTACTCACCCCTCAGGCCCTGGCGCAAAAGCTTGGCCCATTCAGTTAGGATTTGAGACACCAGGGCCGAGGTAAAGACTGGCCGCAATGTCGAATCAGCCATAGTAAACATGCCACAGCCTCCGCTTTCCTGTCAGCCGGGTCCTTAAAGGACGGGGAATCCTCTACTGGAATCATGGTAGCTTTGCTCAACCTGGAAACAGGAGGGTCCACCACTGGTGGACTAGTCCACTTTTTTTTTTTTTTTTTTGTTTACATAGAAAAAAAAAAGTCTTAAATCTTTGAATTAAGCTCATGAAAAATGGGAGCAAACACAAAAGTGTTGCATTTATAATTTTGTTCAGTGTAGATTATCCAGCCCGGCAGTTGATTGTAGATCTCCCGAGAGAAAAAAAAAAAAAGATCTAAGGAAGGAGAAAAGAATTGCTAGGACCAGAGATCCCAGTCGGAAGCCTAGGTTCCTTACTCCTGACCAGAAAGATTAAAACTAATTACCTAGAGCAGAGAGGGGGGGTTATATACCAAGCTGCGGATGGCATAGCCAGGTGTTTTTTGTTCTGCCTAGTCCTACTCCTGGAGGAGGCAATATAACCCAGTAGTTCTGATTTATGGAGCTCTGTGTCCATTGAACAAAGGACAAAAGAAGTATTACTACAATTTCTCAAACCCCAACCCCTCCTCCTCTCCCCACTCCTACATCCTCTCTTTACTCTTTTTGGTTCTATACCCTTTCTCCTCGCCTCCCCCTCTTCTACCCTCCCACCACTTCAGCGTATCTCCTTGTTTTCTTAAACTATCCAGCATGTTTGTAAATTTTTTGATCTCATCTTCCCCACTATCGTCATAGATATTCCATATTATATGCATTTTTCACTCTTTTAATCCAATCTCCTAGTATAGGGGTTGCCATTTCCTAAGAATTTATTGGTATCAATATCACATTTTTCTTATATTGAGTTTTTTACCCCATGTAATAGACACCGCCATGTGTCTTCAAGCATCTCAATATTTGTAATCTCATTATTTGTTGTAACACCTCGCTCCAATACCGTATTTTTGGGCAGTTCCACCATATATGGGTCATAGTTCCCACTACATTACATCCTCGTCAACAATATGGCGATTTCCCCGTTTGGTATTAATATACTTTATCTGGTGTTCTATACCATCTTGACAGACATTTATAGTTAATTTCTACTGTATTATCTATTGCAGAGCTGTGTACCGGTTTTACATTTTTTCCTATTTGTGGTTCGTTCCGCGTGCCCTCAATTCTTTTTCCCCATGTATGGCAGTACTTCCAGTCCAGCCATTGCCACCAGTATCTTGTAAATCCAGAAGATACCATTTCTTGTATTCTTTGATATACATAAATGTTCAAAAGGCAATAAATCCTTTCCGGATCTTATTGGTTGTGGTAGTATAGTGACAAAGTGCTTAAACTGGGAGTACCGTTATTCGTCTATAACCAACATATCTTTCTTGTGCCTTAATTCCAGAGGGAAAATTCTAGCACAAGGTTAGCCATACACACCTAACCCTAAAAACTATATAGATGCACGAATCTTCCACTGTGGCTATTGTATTTAGACAACAGCCTATGCTGGCAATCAAAATACTGGAACAGAGGTGGTTACATTGGACTGGATGCAGCCTCTGTTCTGCTGACAATTCTCCGACCACTTCCTTAGATTGTTCAATTGAAGGATGTCAGGGAGGAGAATGCTAAAAGGTATACTCATGAAGTAAATGTTAGCCGGTTGATCAGAAAGCACCTAAAACTGACCAATGTGTGGCCAGCTTAAGATCATGTACCCAAACTATCAAAATACCCATCTACATTTTATCTTATCTGTCCGTGTACACCAGGTCGTTTACAGTCATTTGCAGGCAGTTGCGTTCAGGGACTTTTTTTAGAACGCAATTATTTGCGTTCGAACGTGT
Source organism: Pelophylax lessonae (assembly GCF_965119305.1). Taxonomy (NCBI): domain Eukaryota; kingdom Metazoa; phylum Chordata; class Amphibia; order Anura; family Ranidae; genus Pelophylax; species Pelophylax lessonae. The sequence goes on from NC_138771.1 coordinate 498,310,892, forward strand.
GTTTCCCGGCGTTTCAAACGCAAAAACGCGACCAAACGCGTCCGAACGCGACGACCCGCGTTTAGCATTCGCGTTTTTCCATTTTAAAAGGGAATCATTTTTTTGACCTCTAGGAACGGTTCTAAACGCAAACGCCCGCTAAACGCGGGTACAAACGCGACCGAACGGACGTTTCAAACGTCCTAAAAATTCCAGCATTCAAAGGGACTTTTAACAACGTCCCGTGTACATGGAGCCTAAGAGTGGCCAGGTTCCACTTACAGCTTATCACCCTTATAAGTCTATAAGCAATATATTGTACATCACTTGATTTGGGGTTCCCAAAACACATTCTGGGGCCTCTACTATACTACAGGCTGCACACCTGATTTAAAAAAATGTACAGCTCCCCTTTAGGATTAGAAGATTATCACATGACAATTTTTGGCACATTTGTGGTAACTGCTTTATGTAAAAATTCCACAATAATTAACATTTCATTTTTTAAACAATTTAGGCATTTTATTTATAACTGCCAATTTATGCAGCTGCATACTGTAAATTTACATCAGTCCCTGCCTTCAAGGAGCTTACAATCTAAGGACTATCTCGCATGCATATAAATACACTGCAGCCATTTTGGACAGAAGCCAAATACTTAACCAACATGGTTTTGGAATGTGGGAGGAAACTAGTACCTAATGGAAAACCACACAAGTGCAGGGATATTTTAGGGACAAACTTACCATGCTTGCAATACAACGTAGTCCTGATCATACAATATGTCTTGCCTATAATTACCATTTTAAAATGGATAAAGTGAATGGCCAACTTAAAAGTATATTTAAAGATAAAATTTCTGTTTCCATTAACAATGGGGTAGAAAATGGAATAAAAAAAGGAGGTTAGTTATACTTTGCTGCACTGTGCAATGGTATTGCACAGAGCGGTCGCTTACCTCCTCGTCGGGAGTCTTCTGTCGGCGCACTCCTCTCCTCCTAAGTGCTCCTTCAGCAAGCTATGGATTGAGGGGGCACCCTTGAGGGCACGCTCCTGGGGCCAGGCTGTGTGCATCCATAGACACACACAACACAGCCCTGCCATACGACTAGCTCCCTCCTTACATGAGTTGACTTACAGCAACAGGATCCCATGGCGCTTGCTGCTTTCAGAGCATCCTGCGAGACCAAGAGATCGGAGCGGTGCTGCCAGTGGGACAGTGCTGGATCAATGAGAAGTGCCATACAAAAGTTTAAGAGCAGGAGGGGGGCTAAGAGTTAGTGGGGTGCATTTTATCTTAACGCAGGGTTAGCAATTGTCACAAGACTGAAAACTGACTAATCTATGTGTTAGATGATACTACGCAACAGTGAACAGGATTCATTCTGCATCCACCAGGGTCAGCCCTTCCCACAGCCACAGAGAATAATCACCCAAATTGTAGCTGTTCATTGTTCAGCCTTGGCAGATGAGGTGCTGTGGAGAACACTGTGCAGAGAACACTGCACTATGGAGATCCCATATCAATTTCCTAACCTAAAAAGCATATGTTAAATATAGTATGTGAATGTCAAATGATGCAATTTAAAAACTAAAAAGGAGACTCTGCACTAACTATTGCAGTTCTAGAAAAATACAATTTTATTTTTCACCAACGGTACTTGACAGTTGAGTAGTGCATAGACATTTAATCCTTTTGTCTAGGCTGCTTAGTAATTTTTCCCACTAATCAAATGAAACAAAAATAAGACCTACAAAGTACACCCCACTGCTTTTGTTGGCTTACATTGGAAAGATAAGCTGAAAGCTGGTTGCCACAGGCAACAGAACATTTTACTTTTTAAAACATTGTCACACACAACATCCATACAGCCCATTCAACAGGGCCTCATTATACAAATGGAGAAATGATTGCTTTTTCTTTTCCTGCATTGTACCCCATCACACTTCTTCCCAAGCAAACACAGGCTTTACAAGTTGCAAAAGGAAAACGTGTAGTGTAAATCAGCTAAGAGTAAAAATATACATATATTGCTTAGTTTTTGCTTAAAGAGGAACTGCATTCTCTCACATATTTTGTAATAAAAACTTATTTGCCATTCTGAAGCTTCCTTCCAACCACTTTGCATATTTTATATATACTGTGATTCTGTACTTGCCACATATGTTGCAGAGATCTCCCTTCACCAAGTCTGGCTGGAGCCATTTAACTGACTATTCACTTACTGGATTTACACAGAGGCACACACACACATACATATTATATATATATATATATATACACACACACACTATATATATATATATATATATATATATATATATATATATATATATATATATATATATACACACACATACATACACACATCTATATACACACACACACACACCACTGCTTGCCTGCACATTTCTCCCCTCTCAATGAATACTCAAGGATCTCTGCAGTCTCCTATTATCTCCACCCTCATCCAGCTCTCATTGGCTCTTCTAGGACTCATCCCTTCCTCCCTTGCTGGCAAACTCTCGGGAGAGAGAGAGAGCTGTGCATGATGTCATCAGCTTAGGTTTTTTACCAGACAAGAAAGAGGAAGTGGGCTGTATAAGGTATTTACTGGCAGAAAAAAAATATTTTACTATTCAAAGTTAAAACAACAAGGACAGAGGATTTACTAGATGGCAATCAAAGCGGCTCTTAGTAATTTTTTTCATCTTTCCATCAAAATCCTACAATGGCCAAACAAAGCCAGGCTGTCTTTGGATGTCATCAAAAGTCTATCACCACAAAAACTCACATTATATTTATATTCAACAGAACACAAGATCATACGACCAAAATTGTGAAGAGATGGGAGAGGAAATTATGTAGAATATCACAATGATCAACACAAAGTCAATTCTAATTGAAACACAGAAGTTTTAATTATTAGGGATCACAAATCTGGTCTGTACGGTCTTGCAGTCGATGCAAACTCATGACAGCTAGTGCAATACAGTTTAAATAAAACAATGAAAATCAAATGTCATAACATCTTTTTACATCTTTATTGCTGGCAATATCCCACTTACTAACTATACTGTCTGCCTAACACACCCTTGAGCTTGCATAACTTTCGGGGACAAAATTGTGACATTGATGAACTGTCTCCTGACACGCAAATGCTGTGTGAGGCCCACAGTAAAAACATGGAGTCCTAGCTGTCAGGAGCATAACCAATAACATTCTTAATAAGTAACTGCTCTAATCTTCTCCTCTGCTTGTCAGCATGCCCCAGGCCTCCTGTGCTGGGAGAGTGAAGGGAAAGTAGGCAGACTTGCTGCACACAACAAGCACATTACTGAAGTCATTATTCCTAGCCAGTTGGGAACAAGACTGAACTGGAGTGGTCATCTACCAGTCCAAAACAAGTTCCTGACTGACCGCTGTGATTTAATTAAATGCAAAAACTGACATCACCACAGCAGTTTTAAGCTGACCATAGATATAAAAAAAAAGGAGGGTGAATTTGCAGGCACAATCTGAATTTATTAATTATACAGATGCATAAACATGTATGTTTGAATTGTCCGAGCATGTTTATGCCTACACAGGAAAAAAGTAGGAGCATGCCCAGACACCTCCAATGTTCACGTAAAGTAAGGAAACCTTAAAATCAGCAGAACTTTTCCAACACAGCATTTCTCCTGAGAAAGGATTTCTCGATGAGGTGATAATTTCATGTGTGACTAAAAAGGCTATGTATTAGGAAAACACAACATGGCAAACTCACTTTCTATAGACTACTGGGTAACAACTCCGTACTATAGGCACCATTACTGTGTAATTAATACTTATAACCCATTTCATTATACCCATGTAGGTCTTTAAAGCAACCTGGTCAGTGTAATCAAATTTAATGAACTCCTTCAGCTTTTCCTCCCCAAAACAGATGCATTGTGTATGAGTGAATCCCAGCCAATCCCTGTCTGATGTCACTCCTCCTCCTACTTGATGTTCTCTGACTTCCTGTTTCCTTCATTTCCCAGTCCTGATACTACATGTCCTATGATCCTTGGAGTCTCTGTAGTTTCAGGGCAGGCTATGGAAGTTACTTGTACCAGTTCTAGGAGTTGATGTGAGTAGGTCCTAGGGTTACTGTGGGTGTTTCAGGCCTTCATGCTTGTGGTAAATGGTGCAAATGAGTCATACCTCCTCCTGTGTCTCTTTTCTTGCAGCATGAAAAAGAACAGTGGCTTACTGCAAGGCTACAGAGGGAGCTTATTAGGGCTGCAACTAACAATTATTTTCATAATCGATTAGTTGGCCGATTAATCGAATAACCCTAAAAAAAAGTGTGTTGTATAATTTAGTTATGTAAAGTTTTTTTTTTTTTTTTTTTTTTTTAAAAGGCAATTTATTTTTAAATAATAAGAATCACTATGCAGTGGTAAAAATAAACTATATGGTTAGGGAGTAAAATCTATAATCCACTCTGAGAATAACAGACAGAAGAGATATACTGTATATACTACTAGAGGTTGAATCTGGTAAATATCATCAGACTCCGATTACATTTTTTATTTAAAGAAAAAAAAAAAAAAAAAAGACTGTTTTGCCAATTTTTTGACAGAACTGTAATTTATTCTGTATGACAGGCTCTCTGGTCATAGGCAGGTGGCTTGATAAAAGCTGCTTGCACCTGCTGTCAGCTATGCTGGCCATAGAAAAACAAGGTCTTCCTAAGAACATTTGTTAAATTTGCTAATCATTTGTGGGGTCAAATCGATGTTTGCTTTCTACCACAGTGATGGGAAAATTCGAAGGGGCGGCATAGAAAACTTCTTGGTCAAAGGAATGTTCAGGCAGTGTATGTGGTTTTCTTTCAGAAATGACATTCATTTTAAAACAATGTTAAAAGCAAGTAAAAATTTTCAAATGACATCCTTTTATTCAGTGAATGTACAAAGATTTTTCATAAGAATGTTCTCATCCAAAAATCTATACATGTATGGGCAGCATAAGGCTCGGTTCACACATATGCAGTTTGCTTTTGATCCATTTCTGCAGTGCTTTTTGTTGTGCGTTTGCATTTTTGCACCCGTGATTTTGCTGTGATATGAATTTTTTATGCATTTTTTTGCCAATTTGTTGTTGGGCAGATTAAAAAATGTATTTCTGCAGCATCTCCATTGAAGTCTAATGAACCAAAAAAACCAACATTTTGCGTTGAAAAAAGTCCTTGACCCATTCCAAATTCGTAATGGCTGGAAAAAAGCAAAGATGTGAATGTGTCCCATAGGAAACCATGTTAAATGAACTGTAGTGTGTTTCTTTAAAAAGCACCAAACGCACTGTGAACCAGGCCTTAGACGTTTAGTAGCAGCAGCAGCATGCTTTTTTTTGTAGAATGGGGTTAAAAAAAACTAAAAGGAGATCTTTATAGCACAAAAAGAGCAGATAATCGATTTTATAAGGAGTTAATTTTAACTGTGAAACAGTGAAAGTAATAATATATATTTATATTATATATATATATATTATTAAATACACCCAGAAGTAGGATATTTGGGCATTTTAACTAGGAGTCAGACATGAAGCTACAGTTTATGAAGGATGGAAAGGATATATAAATCTTTTATATGAAAAGTAGTACCAAAAGCTGAGACTTTTTCCACAATCATTTTAAATATAATACTGGTAAAAAAGTTTGCTTTACATGTAATGCCTTATATTCCCTCCAGTCTATCAGCCTCCACCTTCTCTGGGTTCAGATGCTGATCGTCCCTGCACAGAGTCTTTAAAGGGTTTTTTTTTTTTTATTTTTAAACAACAAACATGTCATACTTACCTGCTCTGTGTAATGGTTTTGCACAGAGCAGCCCCGATCCTCCTCTTCTGGGGTCTCCCACCGACGCTACTTGCTCCTCCTGCCTTCATAGTGCCCCTATAGCAAGGTAAAAAAAACAAACTTCTGCCTTTAGAACCACTCACTTCCTGCCCAGGACTACAGGTCCCATGAGGCATTGCTCCTAACACACATTCGCAAGTTCTCAGGCACTTACTAACATGTATGGATGGTGTATTGAGGTGTAGGTGTGCTGCACTGTGTCTTCTGACATCTATGGACGGTGTACTAAGCTGTATGTGTGCTTCACTGTATTTCCTGATATCTAAACAAATAATGCATTCTGTATACCGGCCAACTAATCAGCTGACCAATTAATCGATTATGAAAATAGTTAACTATTTTCATAATCGATTAGTTGTTTCAGCCCTAGAGCTTATTATGAAGGTGTTTCCTTCACATGTAAAGGAATCACTTCATAGAAAGCAGGGATCTGGGAGGGTGGAATTCGGAGGGATGGGACTCTCCCTGTTCACACTGGTCAGCATATTTAATGGGGCAGGATTGAATTCCAATTGTGATCATTCAATCCTGCCCAGCAGCATAGCTAGTTTTCAGAGCAGGTTCTGTTAAATTTATATAAAGGGGTTTCATTCTTGAATAATGCTGTGATCTGTGAGGTGGTAATTGGGATGTTTTGACTCCTCCTGCAGGTGTGACTGGGTGGGATTGAATGCAAATTAAGGTGTATTCAATCCCACCAACCATCAGAGCTGTGAAGGAAGTTGCATCAATGGCAGAGTCTGAAAGACTACAAAGGGAAATGTTCTAGAGTAGACTCTAGCTGCTGCAGGAAGGGGCTGTAGAAGGGACGGAGTCTCAGCAGGATTTACAGTGTCACATGACACAAAGCACCAACTAAACCCAGAATTTCAGGGGATCTGCAGACAACAGAGCAACGTGATTCAGAGATATGATCTAGGCTGGGATTGATCATTCCATTCGGTTCTAGTGAAAAGAAAGTTAGAGTTTAGCTTTAAATCCATTCTCACTTCTGGGTGTCTCTAATGCCCAATTTACTTGACGTGCTCTGTGCTTCTACCCACAGGCTCAGACTTCATTACAGTGTCCTGTACTAAAATAAAGGCTTGCAGTAGAAACCACAGAACAGCTCTTCTAAGTAACGATTTTTAGGAACAGGCCCCGGGATAGGTTAAAGTGTATTTACAGTTTTGCAGCCAAACAGAGAAAGCCCCTACTTTAGATAGTTTACACGTTCTTACTTCTATAGCATAATTTAAAAATATTTTAAATTGCTTCTTACCTTTCAAATTAAAGGTATAAACCTGCTCTAAAGAAACCACTGAGGCTGAGTTCACAATCATGCACCACATCAGAATCGCAGACAGTCCTTAGTGTGCTCTGCGAACTGCTGAACTTTATTGGTACGGATCCAGTGTGAATGGATCCATACATAATGTATGGCTCCCAGGTCATTTGTACAGGAATCCAGTGCGATTCCTGTACAAATTACATGCAATGCTATAGACCACATCAGTGTGAACCCAGCATTAAAAAAAAAAAAAGATTTTGTTTTTCTAATCTTCAGGTATGCTGTGTGAAAGGAACACATAGTGGGGTTTCCCCAAGTTTGACTGCAAAAGGAGACAGTATACAGTTTAAGTGTCTACATTTACAGTAGTATATATATTATATATATTTTTTTTTTTTTTTTTGACAGGGCCAACCACAGATACAGGATGATACATTTTGGTCATGCAAAACTATAGCAATAAAGTGAAATTCTAAGCAAACTCCAACAAAGGCTAAATCTACTCCCACCCCCATTCTAAGACTATTCTATCTACCCTGTAAAAGAAACTATATCAATACTTAACTATCCCGAAGCCACTTCAGTCACATGATCTGGTCCTAGCACCAGCTTCAGTGCAGAGAGGCAGTGGAAACGGCTGCAGAGAGATGCCACCCATAGACTAACTATGGAACAGCCATCTCTGTAAGCCGCTCATGTGATCAGACCAGATCGGTATGGGCAACTATAGAATCTTTTCTTTTGAAGGGTAAATTGAATAGTCTTAGAAAAGGTGTGGGAGGATATTTAGAATTAGTTAGAATTTCACTGGAATTACACTTTAATGTCAATTTACCAACAAGCTGGCATTACACTCTCTCACTGCTACTCCCCAACTAATCGTTATATTGCCTTTGTCCTTCTATGGGTTTGCTAAGGATAGGTTTTATCCTGGGAAGAAACAAGGTCATGTATAGTTTATGAATTGCTAATAAAGTTGTTTGTAATCACAGGGCTAAATATAAAACACGGCCAAAGATCATACCTTACAATAAAGCAATGTTCCACCCAAAAATGGAAGTTCTGCTTTAAGTCCTCCTGACATGTTTGTTTTTTTTTTTTGGGGGGGGGTACCTAGATTTGACAGGTACCTGCACCCACTTCTGCTCGGGCTGCCTAGGCAGCTAGAGTGGAAGTTCTCCTCTCCCCCTCCCACAATACAATCTTCTGGGACAGGTCACAGGTCCCAGAAGATTGTCAGCCCACTCAGGACATGCAGTGCACACCTTGCTAAACTAAAGAGCCGCAAGCGGCCACAGCCCGATTCCCACACTAGAGATGCTGGCGCAGCGGGGAGAAGAGTGAGAAAACCGAGCCTCCCACTGACCACATCGCAGGACTGTGGGACAGGCAAGAGTGTGTTTATTACAAGTCAGAAGCTACACTTTTTGTAGCTGCTGTTATTAAACACAAAAATGAGTGGAACTCCACTTTAATGCTAGAAGAATACAAACAGGTTCAGAAATCACATTTTTTTTAAGGTGACTTCACAGGTGATAACTGCTGTAATACTGCAATTATCTGACCTTAAAGCGGAGCTCCGGCCACTAAAAAGTTTTTTCAAACAACAAGTCCTCTTCTTCCAGAATGCGTCTGCACCCGGTCCCGCTCGTCACTTCCGGTGCGGGCACGTCATCCCTCCACAGCTTCTGGGCATGCCCAGAAGCTGTTTAGCAGGGAATGAGGCGCCGCACCGGAAGTGACGAGCAGGGCCGGTGCAGGCGCATTGATTCCTGGGAGCGATGACGTTCAGCTCCCAGGAATCAATGCAAAGAGAAAGTGACGGCGCGGGCTGCGGCCGCAGAGGAAGAAAGTGGAAGAAAGGCGAGTATATTTTTCTTCATTAACAAGGTAAGTAAACAAAAAAAAAAATCGTAACTATCCATTTCTTTTTCAGGTGACCAAAAGCAAGCGGATGGCCCAAAATCGATGACGATTTTGTGGCCGGAACTCCGCTTTAAGGGTTTGTGTCAAACTTTTGTTAACTTATAGTTAGGTTAAAAAAAGACACAAGTTCATCTGGCTCAACCAATAAAAAACAAAAAAAAAAAAAAAAAAACAGTAAAGAAAACCCAACCATACAATCCTATACCCGCAGTTGATCCAGAGAAAGGCGAAAAACCCCAGCAAAGCATGATCCAATTTGCTACAGAAAGGGGAAAAATTCCTTCCTGGTCCCCTGAGAGGCAATTGGATATTCCCTGGATCAACTTTACCCATACATATTAGTACTCGTTTATATTATGTACACCTAGAAAAGAATCCAGGCCTTTTTTAAAGCAATCTAGTGAGCTAGCCAGAACCACTACTGAAAGCAGTCTTTTCCACATTTTCGCAGCTCTTACGGTGAAGAAACCTTTCCGTATTTGGAGACAAAAATCGGTTTTCCTCTAGATGTAAAGAGGATCTACCAGAACACCCAGATCCTTCTCCGCTATTGATTCCCCCAGTTCTACTCCCCCCAGCATGTATGAAGCATGCATATTCTTAGCCCCCAAGTGCATAACTTTACATTTATCAATATTAAACCTCATTTGCCACCTAGTTTCCCAATGAAACAGTGCACCGAGGTCAGATTGTAAATTGGAGACATCTTGTAAGTTATTCCACTGCAAAGCTTGGTGTCATCTGCAATGACTGAAATGGTCATTTTAATCCCAGAACCTAGATCATTTATAAAGATATTAAAAAGTAAGGGTCCCAACACTGAACCTTGGGGTACACCACTGATAACCTTAGACCATTCAGAGTAAGAATCATTAACCACTACTCTCTGAATTCTATCTTTTAGCCAATTTTCTATCCATTTACAAACTGATCTTGCCAAGCCTGTAGACTTTCTTACAAATTAGCCATGAGTGGGGAAACTGTCAAACGCTTTTGCAAAATCAAAGTATACTACATCCATAGCCACCCCCTCTGTCCAAGGTTTTATTTACCTCCTCATAAAAATAAACCAGGTTTGTTTGACAACTTCTGTCTTTCATGAATCCATGCTGTCTGTTGCTTAAAATTTTTTTTTTTCCCAGCAAGAACTCATCTACGTGCTTTTTTATTAAACTCTCCAGTATCTTCACGACTATAGAATTATGTTCAACTAACAGGTCTATAGTTACTTGGCAAAGACTTTGATCCCCTTTTTTAAATATAGGCACCACACTGGCCCTACACCAATGCAGTCCTTAACGAGTCCCTAAAAATTACAAACAAAGGCTTTGAAATACAGGTTTTACATTCCCATAAAAGATTATAGGAATTAAAAACTATTGCGGGTCAAGAGGAGGTCCACTGCGAGTCAAATGCACCTGCCGTGAACTCTATATGATCCCAAGTGTGTCTCAAACTGATTCCATTGACAACACCAAAGCCCATCTACACATACTTAAAGCAGTTTGTGGGATTGATCGTATCTGGATCTCCTAGAAGTAGTATTTCAACAAGTGAAGACGCATTTAAACATTAAATGTTTGATTCTGAAGCTAATTTAGCTGCATGCCACAAAGCTACCCTAATCCAGGTCTTCACCTTGGTACAGTTACACAGATTAGCAGGCAGTCTATACCATTGCTTAATTTGGAAGGACCAGTAAACGTAACTAGCCATACATACCTTTCATTGAGATTTAAAAAATGCTTTTACTCCATTATTTTAAAATTAAGCTTTTGTTAATCACAAAGTTTTGATGGCTTTATCTTTGTAATTTTACATTTTTGAGTCCCTCTGAAGACTACAGTCTAAGCCCATGCCAACCAGCTGTCTCTGATGTATTAATAATGCTGCTGTCTTTAGGAAACTACCATTGGACAGCCATATGGAAGTGTTTGAGACTCCCTAACAGAGATGTGGACACCCAAACAACAACCTCTGCAGTGAAGACAGAAGACCAAAAGTATCACATGACCATAGATTTAGGTAAATTTAGGGATTTTACGATATGGTGTTTTTTTTTTTTTTTAAGTTTACTCTGCAAATATTATTCTTGTAACATATTAAACCATCAAGCGCTGCCCCACTCTAATGGTTTCATGCATTAAGAAATGTACTTGTTTATGACAGCTGCTATTGGGTTATGTTACAAGAATGTATGTGTATAATACTCACGCTACCCAAAAATCAAGAAGGGGAAGGGGTTAACTGTATTGGACAGGGAGGGGTTAAGTGTGTCCTAGGGGCGTGATTCTAACTGTAGGGGGACAGGTCTCAGTGTAAAAACAAAGATCAACGGTTCTACATAGTAGAACCGTCTGATCTTCATTTTTACACAGGGGAGAATGACAGGCGTCTTGTTTACATAAGCCGCTCTGTCTTTCTCCCGCTGTACCGGCGATCGTAGTGTGACCGGCGGACATCGGGTCCGCCGGTCACACGCCCGCACTCCTCTGTGAACGAGCCGAGGTGGGCGCGCGCTCGCCCGCTATTGGCTCTAAAAGGAGTGACAGGCGAACGACGTAGACCTACGTCACTCTGCCTGGCCGGGGCTGACTGCCGCAGTAAATATACTGTGAGCGGTCGGCAACCGGTTAATGGTATGTTTAAAAAAAAACAAAAAGGAGAAAATAAGAGAAGTGATTAGAATTTACACACATTTTTACACATAAGCAGTTTTTCCTATAGCAACATACTATTGTGATTATTTTTTTCTCTTAAAAAAGTGTACATGAAAAGGTGAACACACTTCACCCTTCCCACCCTCCAGTCCCCACTGTACTTATCTTTGCCGGTGATGAGCTGAGTCAACGCAGCTGATTTAGCAGTCCAGGGATTAGAAATCCCTGCTCTTCTCCCACTTACTGTGGCACTTTTGGGATGGATCAGAGTGATTCTGATTGGTCAGTGCTGCGACAGAGCATCACCCTGATCAATTCCGGAAGTGCTTCAGAAAAAGGGGGAATGATGGGGATTTTAAATCTCCAGACGTGTTCACTAGCTGTGTGGGCACTGAAAGCTCATCACCCATGGAGGCAAGTACAGCTGGGACCGTGGATGGGGAGGGTGTACAGGTGTTCGCTATCGTTTCTTTTTTCTCTAAAAAGGTAAACACTAAGAAAAAGCTTAAACATCCTAACATTTCATGCTTCAAACAGGGGATTGCAATGATTGGCATTAAATTGGATCACATGATTTCACTCTCTCCCACGGGAAAAGAACCTAAAAGGCTGACCGTTCAAATCAAATCCTGCACAGCAGCTCAGGGAAAACATTTTAACAAGTCTCTAATCTGGGATAATAGAGAGTTTAACAAAAGCACTATGACAAATTGACTGCCATTTGCAGAAACCCTGAGCACTCAACTCTGTTCTCATAAGGCAATTTGTACAGCTACCGACAGAAACCAGCAGCATAGTCATGTGACTTGCATCAATGTTAATCAATCCATAACATCATATGACAGGGAGAAAAAAAAAAAAGTCAATCTAATTTCTTTGAATTTATGTTGGGTCAAGAACTTATTGTCACCCAACTACTCTGCCAAGCACTAGATCTACAGTGACTACTTTGTCACACACTCACTATATGTACATAAACTGGGTACAAAAAACTAGACTATATAGGGGGGAAAAATAATTTGCAAAAGTAAATTCTTATAGTGCCTTTTATACATGCTGTGCCAAAGAGCAGCAACATAATGGAAAAAAGGGGACACTGCTTGTATGTTGTGGTTTCCATATGGCAGAGCGGTGGACTGGAAAACAAGAAAACAATGTGTGAACTAGACCTTTAACTCTTCTGCTACCAACGGATGATATATTGTGGAACGGATTCCTCCCCACCCACTGCTCAATATAGCACAACACACTAAAGGCATATTCACAGTGGACTCACATTATGGTGCATATAACATGCATGCATTTTTTACAGAGGAGGGAAGAGGGTAGAAGGCAATATGCAGCAACGTGTTGCCACATATTGGGATGCAATGGGCACCAATGCAGTGTTCACATGGCACTGTATATTGGGCATTACCACAACATATAGGTGTGAAGACAACTTCCAAATGTTTAGCTCAAATTGCTTATTTACAGTTTTGCGCATCTTTTGATTTTCATTGTTTAGCTAAATGGCACAATTTAACATGTACACGTATTTATTACTAACTTGATACAGTTTTAACTTTAACACAATAGGAGTTTTGGAAGTTATCCTATAAATCAAGTAAAAGTGTAACCGCGCTTAACTGTAAAGAAAGCAGCAGCTTTATAGTGAGATAACACCAAGCAGAAATATAAAGAAAGAAAGCTGCTCTAATGTGAACAACATCTGAATTGTTGATAAATTAAATCAAAAAAGAATGATAAACCCATATCAAGTGAGATAATATGAATCACAAAATAACATGTGAAAAACACCTGAAATGTTAATAAATTACATCAAGAAAATGCTAAACTAATATCAAGTGACTGCTAGGAATCACAAAATAAATATAATATAAATTTAAATAGCGTCCATATAATGATGTGAACATAAATTATAGGTCCCAATGATAAGAATCCAAAAATTATAGGAGTAGGTGGAGTGGATGAAAGATAGGAAGTCAATGCCTGCTGTCACCACGGTGCTCCAACAAGTATGACATCATGCATATCAGCTTACCAGAACCAGGTATAAAAACAGCCTGTACAGACAGACAGTCTCCTTACAGCACCACTTTTCATAGGAGATCCCTTGCTTCAGTGAGCCCAAACATGGATGGCCAAAAAGGGAGGGATTGAACTGATCCCGACACTGATCTCAGATGAGATCTCCGGTGACACCATACAAGAAAACAATAGGCTCGATAGTGTAATAACGCAAAACCAGTTTAATAGACAAATAAAAGGTTGCACTCACATGTTGATGAATTTGTCTGTTAAACTGGTTTCGCGTTCTTACATATAATGTTCACATCATTATATGGACACTATTAAAATTTATATTATATTTATTTTGTGATTCCTAGCAGTCACTTGATATTAGTTTAGCATTTTCTTGATGTAATTTATTAACATTTCAGGTGTTTTTCACATGTTATGTTGTGATTCATATTATCTCACTTGATATGGGTTTATCGCTCTTTAATTTAATTTATCAACAATTCAGATGTTGTTCACATTAGCGCAGCTTTCTTTATATTGTAAATGTTCCTGTTTGTGAGCATTAATAATTTTTTTAGTGTATTTTCATCGAAAATCTCATTTTTGATCACCATTTGCATAAACTATCACAGGACCTACAAAATTACAGTATCTCACAAAAGGAATGACACTTTGCTACAATGTAAAGAAGTGAGTGTACAGCTTGTATATTAGTGTAAATTTACTGTCCCATCAAAATAAATCAACACAGCCATTAATGTCTAAACCGCTGGCAGCAAAAGTGAGTACACCCCATAAGTGAAAATGTCCCAATTGGGCCCAATGAGCCATTTTCCCTCCCCAGGGTCATGTGACTCGTTAATGTTACAAGGTCACAGGTTTGAATGGGGAGCAGGTGTGGTAAATTTGGCATTAGCGCTCTCACTCTCTTATACTGATCACTGAAAGTTCAACATGACCTCTCATGGCAAAGAACTCTCTGAGGATCTGAAAAAAGAGAATTTTTGCTCTACATAAAGATTGGTCGTCCCAGAAGGAAGCCTCTTCTAAAGATGATGCACAAGAAAGCCCGCAAACAATCAGACTCAGACTAAGGACATGGATTACTGGAACCATGTCCTGTGGTCTGATGAGACCAAGATAGATTTGTTTGGTTCAGATGGTGTCAAGCGTTATTGGCAGCAACCTGGTGAGGAGTACAAAGACAAGTGTGTCTTGCCTACAGTCAAGCATGGTGGTGGGAGTGTCATGGTCTGGGGCTCCATGAGTGCTGCCAGCACTGGGGAGCTACAGTTCATTGAGGGAACCATGAATGCAAACATACTGTGACATACTGAAGCAGAGCATTATCTCCTCCCTTTGGAGACTGGGCCGCATGGCGGTATTCCGACATAACGACCCAAAACACACCTCCAAGACGACCACTGCCTTGCTGAAGAAGCTGAGGGTAAAGGTGACGAACTGGCCAGGCATGTCTCTACACCTACCCTATTGAGCATCTGTGCGGCATTCTCAAACAAACAGAAGGTAAAGCAGCACAAGGTCTCTAACATCCACCAGCTTCGTGATGTCGTCATGGAGGAGTGGAAGAGGACTCCAGTGGCAACCTGTGAAGCCCTGGTGAACTCCATGCCCAAGAGGAGTAAGGCACTGCTGGAAAATAATAGTGGCCACACAAAATATTGACACTTTGGGCCCAATTTGGACATTTCCACTTAGGGGTTTACTTACTTTTGTTGCCAGCGGTTTAGACATTAATGGCTGTGTGTTGAGTTATTTTGAGGGGACAGCAGATTTACACTGTTATACAAGCTGTACACTCATTACTTTACATTGTAGCAAAGTGTCATTTCTTCAGTGTTGTCACATGAAAAGATATAATAAATATTTACAAAAATGTGAGGGGTGTACTCATTTTTGTGAGATAATGTATGTATGAGTTGGGGGTCTTTTTACAAACAGTAAGTGAAAAATGGAGGGAAAAAAAAGGGGTAAAATTGCAAAAACAGTCTGGCCACCTAAGTTTTAAGCCCTTCCTGTCTGCCCTGACGTCCTTTCAAATAGAATCCCAATTCCCAAAAAGATAGGATGCTGTGTAAAATGTACAGAAACAAACAATGAGAATGCAATGATTTGCTAATGTCAGAAAACCTATATTTTATTCACAATAGAAAACATTAAAGGTTTGAACTGAGAAAATGTACCATTTTCAGAAAAAACTAGGTAATTTTAAAATTAATGGCAGCAACACGTCACAAAAAGGTTGGGACAGGGCCATATTTATTATGCTGTAGCATCCCTTTCAACAACACTAAACATTTGGGAACCGAGGAAACCAGTTGCTGCAATTTAGGAGAGGAACGCTGTCTCATTCTTGCCTGAAATAGGGTTCTAACTGCTCAACAGTCGTGGGTCCTTTGTCGTATTTTTTGTTTCAAGACGCAACAAATATTTTAAATTGGAAAATGGTGTGGACTGCAGGCAGGCAAGTTACATACTTGGACTCATTTACTACAAAGCCAAAATGTATGTGGTTTAGCATTGTCCTGCTGAATTATGCAAGGTCTTCGTTTGAAAAAGAAGTCATCTGAAAGCTCTAAAAGCTGGCGTCTTCCTTGCGCAAAAGAGCTTTAACTTGCATGTTTGAATGACATGTTCAGACAGTGATTTTGGAAGTATTTCTGAGCTCATACAGTTATGTCCATCACAAAATTATGCTCATTTTTAATGCAGTGCCACTTCAGGGCCCTAAAATCCACGGGTATCTAATATTTCATTTTGGTCTGGTCACTTGCGCACAGAGATCAGCACAGAGCGAATCAGCACTGTCCAAAGGATCAGGGGAGAATGTAAACTCCTCCTACAAGCTTTAACCAGACACTGATACAAGTCACAAGACTGCTATATACTGCTGATGAGAAGAGATATTTTGCAGTTTACATTTAGTAAAATAATTGCATTTCCATGTTCCCCGGGAGACCAGATATAGTCAATGCAGGTCCTGGATAAGTAACTCTTTAACCGAATTAGCCGCAAAATGTTCTTCCAGCTTTCCCTGTTATTACCACTTACCTTTGCCAGCTTTTTGTTGCCCTGTCCCAACTGTTTTTAAAACATGTTGCTGCCATCAATTTCATAACTTACCCATTTTTTTTTTCTTAAAATAAAAAAAAAAAAGAAAAAAGTTTATACATTTAATATGTTTTCCATTATGCATAAAATGTCTCCATGGTATTTTCAAACCACTGCATTCTGTTTTTATGTAGCTTTTACACAGCGCCATAACTTCTTTGGAATTGGGGTCGTTGTGGCAGAGGGGTAGAAGAAACAATGAGCAGGCAGGAACCCAGGACTTCTGAACTGCACACTTGTAGTCAGTCACTCATCAAGGCTGCAACCGTAAAACACAAGTCAGCAACAGTTCCCATATTTATGTTCCTTTATTAACGAAGCCACACTTTCCAATAGTGTAACCTTTAGCACGATGGGACAGGTAGCAGTTAAAAATCTCAAATGTCACATCAAAGGAGTTTAGTTTTCCAACAACTAAAGGGCATATACCCGCTTACCCTTGATAAAGAACACAAGATTCACTTGAAGAATTTTGACAATTCAGGACAAAATGTACAACAGGCAGGTACAAGCTACAGGTAAAATTCCACCTACAGCTGAAGGGTACATTGACTATTTCAAACACAAATACTTCTCGACTTCCTAGGATTACAGCTTTATCTTCGATTTAACACTTTTCCTAGCATCGGTTCTCTGTTGTATAATATATGCAAGGCTTTTACAAAAATTGCAATAACCTGCAATAGTTCCCATTTGACAGATCTCCAGTGACAATTCAAAGTAGGAAATACCAAGCACTTGAAATGGGCCCCGATTTTGAAATCTGGCTAATTGTATCAACATCTCTCTTTAACCACTTAAGCCCCGGAAGATTTTACCCCCATTCCGACCAGGGGGTATTTTGCGATTCGGCACTGCGTGACTTTAACGGACAATTGCGCGGTCGTGCGACGCTGTACCTAAACGAATTTGGCGTCCTTTTTTTCCCACAAACAGAGCTTTCTTTTGGTGGTATTTGATCACCTGTGCGATTTTTTGATCACGCGTTATAAACAAAAAAAGAGCGTCAATTTTGCAAAAATAACAATATTTTTCACATTTTTTTATATGAAATTCCCCCCCAAAAAAATGTAAAAATCAAAATTTTTTAACATTTTCGGCCAATTTGTTTTATGCTACCTATGTTTGGTAAAAAAAAAAAAAATCGCAAAAAGCGTATTTTGATTGGTTTGCGCAAAAGTTATCGCGTTTACTAACAAAGGGAAAGATTGTCATTTTTGTTGTTTTTTTTTTTTTAACGCGTAATGGCGGCGATCTGCGATTTTTTTTGCGGTACTGCGACATTGCGGCGGACAGATCGGACCCTTGACTGACATTTTTGACACTTTTGGGGTTACCAGTGACATTTCTACAGTAATCAGTGCTATATATATGCACTGTTACTGTAAAAATACACTGGTAGTGAAGGGGTTAACTTTATTTGGGAGGGAGGGGCTGTGTGTGTCCCTAGGGGCGTGCTTTCTACTGTGATTGGCTGTGGCTTCAGCTGTAAGGACACTGATCAACGGATCTACATAGTAGATCCATGTGATCAGTGTCTTTGCAGCGAGGAGAATGACAGGCAGCTTGTTTACACAAGCTGCCTGACATTCTCCCTCTCCCCCGCCGATCGCCGAGTGGCCGGCGGACATCGGGTCCGCTGGTCACACGCGCGCGGGGGGGGGGGGTCCGTGACCACGTGGGAGCGGGAGCGCGCGTTCGCTCCCTAGACCCTCACAAGCAAGCAACGTAGCCCTACGTTAGTTTGCCTGTGAGGGGCTGACCGCCGACGTAGATAGTCGTGCGGCGGTCGGCAAGTGGTTAAGTGTCTCAGAAATATACATGAAATAAGAGTACCGTTTAAAGGGAATGGCTGAACTTTACTGCTCTCTCTTACAACACAACTTTATCAGTCACTTGACTTACCAAGAAAAATACACCCCTTGTGTGGCAATCTTAGTAGGAATGCTCAGTACCTGCATTGAAATAGAGGCCTCTTCCCTGATGGCTAAATTAGGACCTGTTCACATTGGCATTAAAAACAGGAGTTTGAGACACATTTTTTAACACCCATTAATGTCCTATTAAAGCAGTTTGCAATTGTCAATACAGAATGTCCCTGGGTTCTTAAAGGATAAGTTCACCTTTGGGAATGTTACATGTTTCACCTGATTTTAGGGTGGAACATATAACTTATTCCCAGTGCTGCAGCCGCCGCCCGCTGCCCCCCACAGCAGTATGCTCAAAATGACCAGAAAAACAGAACTTTCTTCTGAAACTCGACAGTCTATTCTTGTTTTGAGAAATGAAGGATATTCCATGTGGGAAATTGCCAAGACACTGAAAACTTCCTACATCGGTGTGTACCAATCCCTTCAGAGAACAGCACAAACGGGCTCTAACCAGAATAGAAAGAGAAGTGGGAGGCCCCAATGCACAACTAAGCAAGAGGACAAGTACATTAGGGTCTCTAGTTTGAGGTCCTCAACTGGCAGCTTCATTAAATGGTACCCGCAAAACGCCAGTTCCAACGTCCACAATGAAAGGTGAATCTGAGATGCTGGCCTTCTGGGCAGAGTGGCAAAGAAAAAGCCATATCGGAGACTGGCCAATAAAAGGAAAATATTAAGATGGGCAAAAGAACACAGACATTGGACAGAGAAAGATTATAAAAAAGTGTTATGGACAGACGAATCTAAGTTTGAGGTGTTTGGATTATTGATCGACCGATATAATTTTTTTTAACGCCGATACCGATATTTTTTTTTTTTTAAATGTCTACAGGTACTTTGGCGGAGGGATCTGGGGGTCTAAAAGACCCCAAACCCCTCCTCTGCACTTAAAAGTATTCAAAACGCAAAGTTTGGCTGTTTTGAACGCTGTAAGTTTTTTTTAATTTGGCGCCGCCAGTACCCGGAAGTTATGTCATGTCATCTCACATCACTTCCGGGTACTCGGCGCCGAATTCAAAAAAATGGAGACCCAGTCACAGCCGAATGCGGCTTTGATCGGGTCTTCTCTTCGGCGGCCATGCAGGTAGGATGCCCGGGGTGTCCCGGTGGGACGGGAGACCTGGGCGAGCCACGGGAGGGGGGCGTCCCCTCCCACTCCTTGGAATGACAGCCGAGCGGCTTCTCAGCCTCATCGGTTGTCATTCATTACATGACAGCCAACCGTCGTCTATGGACGCCGGTACCGGGGTGATGCCTCTAGCTGCAGGCATCACACCGGTACAGCACTTTCATGAAATATCAGCAATATCGGTAAATCCAAAGGCAGATTCCGATATATCGGGGAAAGTGCATATCGGCGTTGCTGATAATCGGTCGATCACTAGTTTGGATCACACAGTAGAACATTTGTGAGACGCAGAATAAGTGAACAGATGCTGAGGTGCGCCTGACGCCATATGCCAAGCATGGTGGGGGTAATGTGATGGTCTGGGGCTGCATTGGTGCTGGTAAAGTGGGAGATTTCCCACTTGACTATATTTTCTATTCATTTTGCAACTCATTTGAGGAATAAAAGTGTGAGTTTTCATGGAAAATATGAAATTGTCTGGGTAACCCAAAACTTTTGAATGGTAGTGTACGCAACTCAGAGTGCCTGTATAATGAATAAAAAAATGAAGCTTCATAGGGAGTTGCAAGGAGTTTAAGCATCTCCACTCTTTCCATTCAATTTTATGGTACGGCACCATGCGTTAGGCCATGTGCACCACAGGAAAAAAATAAAATTATATATATATATATATATATATATATATATATATATATATATATATATATATATATATATATAGTGTGTGTGTGTGTATGTATATATGTGTGTGTGTGTATATATATATATATATATATATATATATATATATATATATATATATATATATATATATATACACACACACACACACACACACACATATATATACATACACACACACACACTATATATATATATATATATATATATATATATATATATATATATATATATATATATATATATATATATATATATATATATATATATACACACATATACACTCACACACACACCAGCTTCGTCCGTCGGTGGACGAAAGAGAAAATGGAATTTTTTTTACTTACCATAAAATCCATTTCTCTTCGTCCATCGACGGACGTAGCTCTTATCTCTTTTCTCTGAAGAGTTGGGTTTTGGTTATTATTAACTGCTTGCAACCAAACTGAAGATGCAACGGTGAGGCCAGGGGTAATAACCCAGGGACCCTGCCCCCCCTGGGCATGTCAAAGCCTTTGGCTCTACCTGGTCACTCCTAGCGGGAGGGGCTTATTACCCATCCGTCTGATTTAAAGCAGCAGCTACGTCCGTCGGTGGACGAAAGAGAAATATATATTTTAAAATAAAGGCAACCATACTAGAGAAAATGAGATGCACTCAGCTACAACTAATTAGGGGATGTATATATGGGAAAGGCAATTCATTGATTACTCAATACCAAACACAATAATGGGATTTTTGACTTACCGTAAAATACATTTTTCTGATGTTGACTGACACAGCTTCTGATCTTCTTAACCACTGGGTTATACTGCCCCCTACAGGAGTAGGACACTAGGCAGAAAATAAGTTTGGCTATGCCTATGAGCAGTCCCAGGGGGTATGCTCCCTCTCTCTATTATAGGCACTTTGTTACAAGCAGTGTCCAAAGAATTACAATTCCACAGTGCGGTGGGTGCTGTGTCCGCCAACGAATATCAGGAAAATGGATTTTACGGAAAGTCAAAAATCTCATTTTTCTTTCGTTCATTGACAGACACAGCTCCTGATCATAACCATTGGGATGTCCTAAAGCAGTGTTAAACATGAGGGGTGGGAACAGCGAAAAAATTCCCAAGGTTAACTATAGCCACCCAAGTAAACAGGAGCTCAACCAAAACTGGAGCTTACCTGAAAAAAACAATACATCCTTAATAAACAGAAGCCTGCAAAACCTTGCGGTCAAAGGAAGCATCTGCAGATGCCAAGACAAACTTTATAGAACCTTGTGAAAGTGTGCACCGACGACCAGGTGGCCACCTTGTAAACCTACGTCACTGATGCCTGATGACATAAGGCCCAGGAGGCACTGAGCGCCTGCGTAGATTGCGCCTTGACAGGGAAAGGAGGAACCTGACCCCTAATGAAATAGGCCTGGATCACAGTCTGTCTGATCTCTATGGAAATGGTCACAGAGGAAGCGGACAACCCTTTCCAAGGCCTTTGTGAGCACAAATTGGGAGTCTGACTTCCTGGCAGCTACGGAGTCTTTTAGGAACACCCTAATTTCCCGGACCACATCCATAGCATGCAAGGCAATTTCCTTCATATGCTTTGTCCCGAGACACAGGGAAGGCAACAGAATGTCTTCATTCAAATGCAAATCAGGGAGAACGTTTGGAAGGAAGGACAGACAGGGACGAAGAACCACCTTATCTCTGTGAACCACCAGGTAAGGTGCACGACAGGATAACGCCATCAATTCCAACACCCTGCAAGCAGAGGTGATAGCCAGCAAGAAGGCCACCTTCTGGGACAGCATAAGCAGGGGAATCTCCCAAAGATAATCAAAAGGAGGCTATTGGGGGACTGAGCACCAAATTGGGGTCCCAAGGCAGCAACAGAGACCGCACTGGAGGGGCCAAGTGCAGAACTCCCTGAAGAAAAGTACACACCAGGGAGTATGTGGCCAAGGGCCGTTGAAAGAAGACTGCTTAGACCAACACCTGACCCTGACCCTTGATAGTACTCAAGGCCAGTTTCTGCTCAAACCACCCGTTGAAGGAAGGTCAAGATCCGAGCCACCGAGAAAGTGCAAGGATGAACCCCAACTAGTAGGGCGGTACTAGGACGTTTGAACGTACTGCGCATGTTTCGGTCTCACGGCTGGGAAAACAGTAGCTGGAGACAAACGATTTTAACAGAGTATCTACACAGATTGTTTCCCAATACTGAATCCATGCTGAAACCCTTAGTGTCGGGATGACACTTGCGGAATGTGAGTAGTAATTTCACCAAAATAAAAGTTTATGTATTGTATGAAATTACACTATGTTAGTTCATGTTCTCTCCTCAATATATGACATATCCCTGCCTGACTACACGAGGTTGTCTGTCGGAGGAAAATGAATTATCAACCTACACATTTGATATAAAAGTAAGCTGAACTGCTGGTTTATAGTCTTACTAGCTACTCCCTCTGGTGAGTCAGTTTGGGGTGACTGGTGGAAGCAGCACATAGGGTACTTTTCGGTGCACACTTTTCGCTGAGGATTTGTCACAACAGTTGTTTGCACTTTATTAGACTTTTCTTGGGACTTTTAATGAACACTAATGATTTATATTTATGAATTTTTTGTATGATTTTAGCATGGAATTTGTCACAGATCTGAATTGTTGATAATTTATTTAGATTGCTTGCACATATTTGCACACAGAATTTGGTCAGCAATTTTTGCCAACTCATATGAATAATTGATAACCATGTAATAGTGTCACTTGTATATTTTTAGAAGTCACGCAGATTTAGTCAATTATTTTAGCACTATGCACTTTTATAATTAATAGAATACTAGATTTATTATGTATTTTACATTACATAATTGGTGATGCGCATATCACTTTAGGTTTAGGACATACTTAAGAGTATTTTTGCGCTGATTTTTCACCTGTTTCTCATCCTGCTGCTGAATCCATTTGCAGTGAATTGGCAGCAATAATACTTAATTGTTACCTAACACAGCCCTAGATTATCCTGGCGCTAGATCAAAATAATTTTATATTTACGTTTATCTGTAGCCTTCTCTTCTCTACAGCCATTCAAAGTCTTTAATTTATGAAGCTTGTCTGAGCATTCAGAAAAAGGGGTTGGAGAGCTGAAGTCACACTCTGCAGAGCTAAGTAGTGAGTGCTGATTGGAGGGAAGGGCTACACCCCACTTCACAGAGCTGACAGGAACAGAGATGAGGCTATCAGCTGGAGCTCCCTACCCTATCATCGTTTTTCCCTTGTCAGGAAAACTTGTCAGAAGCGACTCATGCAGATAACAGAGGAATGAAGCAGCAGACCGAAATGGCACTTAACACTCTTAATTTAAACAAGTACACACTATACAGGAATATGCTTTGTTCATATTTCAGGTCTGAGGTTTACAATCACTGTAAGAAGTACAGCAGTCAGATCTCTTCCATGGACCCCCAGAATACAGGTAACCAGCCCCCTTTCCCCGTATGATTCTGGAGAGGTATGGGGAGTTTGAGTGTAACGTGCTTCGGTAAGTGAACTTCACTTTTCACTTACCATTTTCTTTCAACTTCACAGGATAATATTTGTGTGTCTTTTTTTTTTCTTTACAAATGAAAACTTGAACTGTGGGTTGATGATGGCAGGTAAACAACATGCTCTGGTACTGAGGGTTCTATTCCTGGTCTGTACAAAGAATTTGTGTAACTGTTTAACTAACACACATTTTATGGCAGCCTGGGGGATACTGGTGAAATCTCCCTTTTCCACTCATGAACGAATATGGGTCACGTGTAAACCTAATGCTAACTGCAATGTGAGGGGCCAGCAAACAGCTACATAGTTACACTATTGTCCGTTGCTTCATGAAACTTTACACAGAAGATCCAAGTTAAAATGAGAGAACTTGATTGTGTCCTGACATTTATATAGAGAAAGGGAGATGTTTGTTTACACTTTCTGGGCATCTAAATGCATGCTATACTTCTGTTTTGGGATGCCCGTGGGTTTCATGCAAGTCAGCTAGCTGCAGAAGAAAAAAAAGAAAAAAAAAAAAAAAGATAGGCTCCCGATTTTGTTCCAGTTTTCTATTCTAGTCTATTCCTTTCTATTCTAGTTTTCTTATTACATCATTTTTTTTAATTTATTTTTGCACCCAGCTGACTTTCTCTCAGGAAACCTATTGGAGGTCACTGTTGGCAAGCCTTGACTTGGAAGAGGGGTGGCAGCTGTAACAAGGGGACCACACATGTATCGAAACTCAGTTCAGCAGGGACCAGCCCAATTTCGATCAATGTATGGCCACTAGGGATTGAACAGAAGACAATTGAGTTACAGACTTCTGTACAACAGTCCTGTTGGAAAAAATCAGCTTGATCAGCACTGCACACAAAAGACTATATCTGTGTACCAATTGTGAAGGTAGCGGGTTAGTTTGTTTTTGTTCAACCAGTCGGGTTGAAACTCACCTATAAACAGCCTAAAGGATTACATAGAATAAGGCATGGGAGTGTGAAGATGGCCATGATTGCTTTTCCACCTGGTTTTAGTAGCGTTTGTCTTTAATTTGTGCTTTTAAAGAAGTAGACATCAAGTGAGGTTTACATCCAGCATATTCCTGATGCTTCCACAGTATACAAATTCACTAATGTCCCATCTGGCTTTGCAAGTAGTGGAAATGGGTCACCATTACACTGACTGTACCTGAGCTTTTTATTTTATTATTATTATTTGGAGCATCACTATCAAACAGAAAGTATTGTACATAAAGGCAGACATTCTAAGGTCAGCAAATTTATCAGGAAACAGCTGGAGAGGATTTCCAAGCCAGTCTCCCCAAGGTATCCACAAAACAACCTTTGTGGGCCTGCAGATTCTTCCAGCAGCCATCTTGTGTCTAAGGGCAATCTTGGAACTATATAGGCAACAGTGTGTGCGCGATTAGAAAAAGCAGTGGTATGATAATATCTTTCTCCTAACTGGCAATGCTACTACTTCCGCTAAAGAAGAAAGCAGCATATAAATAGACAAAGAAAGCATTGAGGAAACTGTTGCCACCTACTTGAGAATTATTGAATTGATCAGATAGGTGTGTAAGTCAAACTAAACAGCCAACAAAAATAGACACATTCTACAGAAGGACAAGGCCTTTCATAGCCTGTAAGGCCATTGAGTAAGCAGATTACACAGCACTTATACAAATCTGTTTACAGCTCCTATCATGATACTATAATCAAACTGAAAGAATAACTGATATTTGGAATGCTAGTGCCAATTTCATAATTTTCAGTTTACAGGTTTTTTTTTTTTCTTCTTAAAAACATTAGCGGGTGTTCTGACTGGTGTGTCAGCCAGTGTAGTAAGCAATGTTGCTGAACAATTGCAGTGAAAGCCTTACAAACTTTCTGTTACAGAGGCTGCAAACTAGGACCTTCTGTATGAGGGCTAGCTGCCTGGCTGTCATTACCCCTGAAGCAGACCAATGTAAATCAGTATTTCAGACTTCACATATATTGGTGTTACAACTAAAAAAAAATAGCACTTCTAAAAATAAACTGGTAAAGAAAACAAAAACCATGACATGTCTTATTATCCCTTGGTTGATTCAAGGTTAAAAAAAAAAAAAAAAAAATACATGGGTTTTTTTTTATGCAACATACTTAGTATGAAAATAAGCGCGCAAATTAACACAGATATAATGGATTATTTCTAAAATTTTTGTCTTACAAACCACTCAGTGGGACCATCTGTGTCGATGTGGTAGAGGCAGCGAGAGGACACTTACACTTGTGACACGGCGGTAGATCTGCGCAGCATTTTGGCACTCGGAGTAAGGGTATTCAGAAGTGGCCATCTCAAGCATGCACATCCCAAAAGCATACACGTCTACCGATTCATCGTATTTCTCCTCATACATCTCAGGCGCCATGAACTCAGGGGTACCTTAAATTAAAAGAACGGTTCAGAGACTCTAAATTTGCTGATATCGAGCAGGATGCTGGAGACGCTACTCACCGCGACAGAGTTCGGGGGCGAGTGACCTGTGAGACAGAGAGCGGGGGGCAAAGGAAAAAAAGAGGAGGAAAGCTTCTTAGTCAGACTGTAAAGAAAACGTGATTAAAAAGTCTTCCATTGCAAGGCCTCGGATTTGGGGGAGGTTGGGGTAAATTGGCTGCAGAATATACCAAGGCTAAGTTTAAGATGCCATAACCTGTTATATCCCTCTTGGAAAAAGCTGAATTTATCATTTTCTTCCATCGCCAAGTAAATGGATAGATGCAATGAGCTGTCTTGCCTGTTACCTGCTACCGCATCTACAAAACAGCAATACAAGAAAGAAAGAAAAAAAAAAAAAAGAAGAAGGTCTCATTCTATAACTGCACATACCTGGAGGACGATACTGCCACCTGCTGTTGGGATGAAGAACTAGTTAGTCAGACTAGCTTGATGCACAAACTTTCCATTCACCTGGATGGGCTGAAGGAAGGGGTTGAAACCTTGCAATGGAAAACTGCCACGAGTCCAGTTAGCACAATTCATGGAAATTCAAATGGTTTTCTGCAAAAGCCCACTCACCAGATACCTTCTCTTCACATACTTACGGTGTGAACTGCAGTACACACTAATGGCCTACTGCAGCCAACATGGTGAGCCATGGCCTACAGGCAGAAAAACACTCAGAAATACAGAGAAGTAGTCAGGATGAGCTGTATGAACCAAGAGTGCTGCTGCTTCCTATGTCTTATAGAAGGAAGGGGGCTTTTCTAAAAGCTTAAGGGGGAAAACCTTTGAAAGCATGGTTTGTCAGACTTCCTGGAAAAGAAAGTTAGCAGCAGCTCTAAAATTGAAGATCAGCTTTCAAGCAAGAAACACAACCTACACAGAGGACAACTGTGGTAACTTGAAAACCGGTGTGTATACAGTCTAACAAAAGTAGATAATGTTTTAGATAACCTCATTTATTAAACTGACTGAAGACTGAACCAAGTAAATCCGCTTTAAGCCCAGAACGTCTGTGGGAATTTGTGTTAGTTTAGAAAAATTGGATTTTTGACTTACCGTTAAAACCATTTCTCTGATTTTCATTGAAAGACACAGCTCCTGACATGCTTAACCATTGTGTTATACTGTACCCTACAGGAGTAGGACACTAGGCAGGGAAAAAAAAAAAAAAGGTCTGGCTACTCCTTTGGGCAGTCCCAGGGGGTATACTCCCTCTCTTTGCTATAGGTACTCAGTTTTGTTACAAGCAGTGTCAGAGAAAATACACCTTGGGACGTCTCAAAGCAGTGTTAAACATGAGGGATGGGAACAGCAAAAAATTCCCAAGTTTAAAACAGTAGCCAACCAGGCAACAGAAGCGCAACCAAAACAACTGGAGCCCACCCGAATAAAAAACAATACACCCTCAAAGAGGACCAAGTCCTCTAAACAGCAGCCTGAAAAAAAAAAAAAACTTTCGGCCAAAAGAAGCACATCCACAAGAAGCTGCCAACACATCCACTTTATAGAACTTTGTGAAAGTGTGCACCGACGACCAGGTGGCCGCTTTCCAAACCTGCATCACTGACACCTGATGACGGAAGACCCAGGAGGCACTAAGCGCCCAAGTAGAGTGCGCCTTGATAGGAAAAGGAGGAACCCGACCCCTGATGGAATAGGCCTGAATCACCGTCTGTGTGATCCATCTGGGAATGATCGCAGAGGAAGCGCACAACCCTGTCTGAGACCCATATGTAAGCACAAAAAAAAAGTGAGTCTGAATTCCTAACAGACTCCATATCTACCAGGAACACCCTAATTGCCCAAACCACATCCAAGGCATGCAACGCAATTTCCTTAGGATGTTTTGGCCTGGGACACAAAAGGCAAGACAATGTCTTCATTCAAATGGAAATCAGAGACAACCTTTGGAAGGAATGGGGGGGGGGGGGGGGGGAGAACCGCATTATCTCTGTAAACCCCACCGAGTAAGGAACCACAGGATAATGCCGTCAGTGAACACAATGGAACACAAGGGTATCTCCTGCAGAATCTCAACTGTAAACTTCTGGAGGACTGAAAGCATCAAATTAAGGTTCCCAAGGAGGCCACGGAGACCGCACTGGAGGAATCAAATGGTAAACACCCTGAAGAAAGGTACGCATCAGGGAGTGTGTGGTCAAGGGTCGTTGAAAGAAGACCGCCAAAGCCGACACCTGGCCTGATGGTACCCAAGGTAAATTTCTGTTTAACCCTCCGTGAAGAAAGGTCAAGATCCTAGCCACCGAGAAAGAGTGAGGATGAACCCCAAGGGATTCACACCATGCGATGTACGTCTTCCATGTACGATGGTAGATCTTTCTAGAAGTAGATTTCCTAGCTTTTAACAGCGTTCGGATGACTGGAATCCCTTCTGCCTCGATCCGGCGTAGAAGTCTTGGCAGAAGCTTGAGAGTATGGAAGGCATAAATCAGGCGATACTGACCCCACGGGGCCACCATCGCGTCTTTGGCATCCACCAGAGGATCCCGTGCCACGAACCTCTGCACCTTTCTGTTGAGCCGAGATGTCAACAGATCCACCTCAGAGGTGCCCCAGCAGAGACATAACTGATGAAACACCTCCGCATAAAGAGACCATTCCCCTGGTCCACCACCTGCCGACTGAGGTAATCTGTCTGCCAGCTTTCCACTCCAGGAATGTGTATGGCGGAAAGGGATGGAACAAACATTCATCCCACCTGAGAATGCCGTCTACCTCCGGAGCCGCCAGGAGACTTCTTGTGCCCCCTTGGTGATTGACATAAGCCACGGCTGTGGCATTGTCTGATTGAATGTGCATTGGACATCCTTGGAGATGATTTGTCCAATGTTCCAGGCACAGTCTGATCGCTCAGAGCTCCAGGATATTGATTGGTAGTCTGGACTCTTCCAGGGTTCAGAGCCCAGGAGCAGAATTTCTGTCGAGAACACCTCCTCACCCCGACAGGCTGCCATCCGTGGTGACCACCGTCCAATACAAAAAGGGAGAAAGGATTTGCCCTGCTGAAATGCCAGAGAATAAATCTTGTCCCATTTGATCAGAATCTCCCCTGCAGGGACCTCAAAAGGTAGACACCATCAGGCCCAGCACTTGCATGCAAGTCCGGAGGAATGACCATCTGCTGGACAGCAGGAGGCGAGTTGCAGCCTGCAGTTTATCCAGAGGAAGAAGTACTTTGGCTAAGGCCAAGTCCAGAGTCAGACCCAGATAGTCTAGTTTCGTGGAAAGAACCAAGGGACTTCGGAAGATTCAGAATCCAGCCAAACTTTTTTAGGGTCCGTATGGAGATCTCCAGGTTTTCCACCAGCGCAGTAGGAGAGACTCTGCTCGCAGAAGAAGGTTGCCCAAGTAGCCCAGGACCACGATTCCCTGCTGACGTAACAATGCTAACACTGGGGCCAACATTTTTGTGAAGACCCAAGGAGCAGAGGCGAGACCAAAGGAAATGCCACAAACTGATAATGCTCCTCTCCCATGGCAAAGCGGAGGAAGCGCTGGTGACCGACACATATTGGAATGTGAAGGTATGCGCCCTTGATGTTGATGGAGGAAAGAAAATCCCCCTGATGCAGGGAAGCCACCCCCATGTGAACAGACTCCATTCTGAAATACTGCACCTGCACAAGCAGTTCAACACCTTGAGGTCCAGGATTGGACGCACCTTGCCCTCCTTTCTGGGGACTGTAAATAGTTTGAGTAGAACTCCCTGAAAACATTCTGAAGTCGGAACCGGGGCAATCACCCCTGGAAGTAAAAGGTCTTGCACCGCCCCAAAGAGAGTCTGTAAGCGGACCATTGACAGTCGCACGTTGGGAAGGAAAGAACCTTTCCGCAGGTCAAGAACAAAACTTGATGTTATAGTGGAACCATATGACTTTGTGGACCCCCTTGTCTTGTACAGGGGAAGTCCACGAGTCCAGGAACCAAAGATGTCCCCCCAATCCAGATACGGGTGAGGGCGCACCTTCAAGATGAAGGGGCCTTGTCCTCTGGTCTGGAGAAGCCCGCTCTTGACCTGCCAGACCAGGTTCGCTTGGATCCTCCAGAGAAGGCCCTTGTCAGTCAACCCTGAGGGATGAAAAAAAACATCTTATGAGCCAAGCAGGGCCCACATCCACAATGAGGGACCTTTTCCTTAGTAGCCTGTGGAAGAAGTGTACTCTTCCCTCCTGTAAGACCTTTAATGCTGTCATCCAGGGTAGCACCAAACAGGCAATCTCAAACGGAAAGATCAGTCAAGGACTTTTGAGAAGTCTGGCCTGCAGACCAGCATTTGAGCCAAAAGATATACCAAAGGACCAATGTCAAAACAGAGAGCCGAGCCACTAGGGGAGCCACATCCAAAGAGGCATCACAAATAAACTACAGCCACTGGAACAGCTGGTCCGCCAGCTCAGCAAAGGCGGGGGGGGGGGGGGGGGTAGCTGTTCTCTCTCCAGGTCACTGCGTAAAAGCTTAGCCCACTCGGACAGTCTGCAACACCAGGGCAATGGCAAATATCGGCCTCAGTGCCAAACCAGCCAAGGTGTGTATATTGCCGTCCTTAAAAGACCGGGGGACTCTTCAACCGGAATCATGGTTGCCTTGTTTATTAGGGATGCACCGAAATTTCGGACACCGAAATTATCGGCCGAAAATGAGCCTATCTCATTTCGGCCGATAATGGGTTAACATTGCCGAAAATAAATATGGCCGCCGTGGGGAAGGAGGAGGGCGCAGCGCAGGGCTGGTTTTAAAAGTCCCGCCTCTGGCCGGCGGTCCGTCTCTCAGTGACGTCCCTACTACGATCTTTGCATTATGAATGGACATACCAGGCGGGGGGGGCGGGGCGAGCGGCCGCTATAGAGAGAACTAATGTGCTCGATGCCTGTCAGCTCAACACGACTATGTGTGAATGAGAACAGAACTGACCTGACATCGGGCGGGGGGGCGGGCGGAGCGGCCGCTATTAGCTGTAACTATGTGAGAGCTTCACTTCCCTGACAGGCATGTATCTCCGCTGTCAGGGAAGTGAAGCTCTCACATAGTTAAAGCTAATAACTATGAATCTGAGGGGACAGATGAGGCAGGGGAAGGCGGAATCGCTTTTTTCCAGCCAGTCGCCCAAAATCCAACTCCACCCAGGACACCAAGGACTCCAGGACCGCCGTCAGTGCAACAATGGATAGATGGGACCCGGAGGGCCCCGCAGCCTCAGAGAGGGGATCAGGTGGGTAGATGTGTTTTAATAGACTCCATGAGTCAGTGGGGGACCCCACAAGAAAGTGTAAAAACACTACCAAGGAACACCCCAACCACTCTAGCAGCACACCCGGTTACCAGTCACAGAGCCCCAATCAATCCTCCGCAGAGGTCCCCACCAGACTCACCACCCTGCAGAAACCAGGCACCGCAGCCACCAGGCGAATCTGCACTGCACGTATGGAGATCCGGAAAGGAGAGGATCCAGGATTCAGCACCAAGGGATGAGGGGGGCTCCCACCGCACAGCCAATCGTCCGGTCTCAGGCGGCGCACGCCCCCCCCCCCCCACAGGTGTACCAGACCACCCATACAGCCCCAGAATTAGTGGAAGGGGGAGCCTAAAGGGAAGGAGGCAAACCTGGGGGTCTCACCGTCCCATGGAGGGGCCCGCGTCCACCCCAAAACCCTCCAGGGGGAGGAGGGGGGCAGCTACTTCCCATACCAGGAACGAGATGGGCACCGCTACAGGCAGAACCCATCGCCATCGGCCAGGAGAATCCCTGGGACTTGAGCTGAGACCCGGTCGTATGCGACCTTTGAGAGGCATTTAACTCGCAGGCCAGCCCCCGTCCGGTGGGCTGGGTGCGCGCTGGCTGGCCAGACTGGGGTGACCACTGGATCTAGATTATCCAGCCCCTAGCCCAGTCGATTGTAAATCTCTCAGGAAAAACCAGGAGAAAGAAAAAAAAAAACCTCCTCAGAGTTTGATTTAAATTGTTTTATTTCTAATAAATGATTTTGTTTGATTTGGATTATACATATTTACATTTTTTTTTAGTGTGGTTTAATATGTGTATTTTTTAATCTTTAGTGATTATTTATGTCACAAGATTTATCTGTTGCGATTTATTGATACTGTTAGCTGGTTGTGCTGGTGACCGTGGCTGATATCTGACTATTTATATGTGCATTTTTGATGCATTTTGTAATTCCATATGTGCATTTTATGCATTCTGTAATTTTACTATAATTATAATGGCTACAATCTGGCCTAGTGTCCAGTTCCAGTTGGGGCAGGCACTTATATACTATTTTCGGTGTCTCCAGGATATTTAGGGGCTTTCCCTGATGGAGGGGGGTCGTGTTGGCTCTCCTTCCTGCTTCCTGTCTTCAATCCGGCGTAACAGTGTCGTACCTGTGAGTAGGTACATCTGCCTTTTTTATGAATAAATGTGTTTTAGACAGAGAGCATTAGATCTGTTTTTATTTACATGACACCGGATAAATTGATCGAGTCGTGAGTCCTGTGGGAAGCCTATGTCCAGCAGTAATATCCTCTGGCTTAGTGGAGTGAAGCAGTGGAAGGATTGCTGTAATTGTTATTATGGTGGCCTGATGACCCCTAGTGGTCAATAAGTGGAGGTGAGAGGCAGTATGTTCTTTTGGTGGATGGGCTGATACACCTGGATTATCTGTAATATTCATCCCTCTTCACTAAAGGCTTTCCTGTGATGACCTGCTTGCTCACTTATG
The DNA here is from genome assembly GCF_965119305.1 of Pelophylax lessonae. NCBI lineage: Eukaryota > Metazoa > Chordata > Amphibia > Anura > Ranidae > Pelophylax > Pelophylax lessonae. Next base: position 498,344,253 of record NC_138771.1, read on the forward strand.
GACTTTTTATGGACTTTTCTTTGATTTTTGATGTATTTAAATTTAATATCACTGTTATTTTAGTATTATGGTTTAATTTAGCGCTGCACTACTTCTATTAATACTACTGTTGAGGTTCTTGGTTTGGCCTTTTTAGTGTTCAGCTGCTGCTATTTTATAGGGAATTATTATTATTGATCTAGCGCTGAATACTTTCCCCTTTTTGAAAAAAAAAAATATCTACCTAAAAGAAGAAATGTTGCCAGGACCAGAGATCCCAGCAAGGAACTAGGTCCTATAGCAGAGCGAGGGAGTATACCCCCTGGGACTGGCCATAGGCATAGCCAGACTTTTTTTGCCTAGGGTCCTACTCCCGTAGGGGGCAGAAAACCCAATGGTTAAGAATATCAGGAGCTGTGCCCGTCAATAAACAAATTAGAAACATGCATTTTTTTATTTATTTTTAATAAAAGGCATCATGTGTAGATTGTGTTTATACCCGACACTGCACAAGAGATGTGGATCTCCCGGCACCCTCTGCTGTTCATGCATTTCCGTAGAAGCCACTCGCTTTAGGCTAGACAAGATTCTGAGCAGGTTTTAGATAAATGTTACCGAAAACTGGCTCAATTCCCACTGTGACTTGCAGCTGAAAGGGGTTATTACCAGCCCTGCCTTCCACAAAACAAAGCAGACAGATGTAAATATGAAAATTAAGAAGAGCAGAACATTATCATCATCAGTCTCTGACTGGTAAACCTATTTGGTCGTAACAGGGAAACTGGTAGGGCTGCTCATGGCAGAAGTAAATGAGACCAAAAAAAAAAAAAACACACAAGAAAGGGTTTCCACAGACCTACCTATGACACTCTTGGCAAATGATGCCCTCTTCAGTGTGGCCAGGCCCAGGTCTCCGATCTTCACAGACCCTGTGGGGCCCGTAATGAAGATATTATCACACTTTAGGTCTCGGTGGATGATGGGAGGGGTTCGAGTATGAAGGAATTGAAGTCCTTTGAGGATCTGACGACACCAGCTACGGAGAACTTTCAGTTTCATCACTTTGAACCTCTTTAGATACCTGAAGTAAAAACAAATACCTTATAGCAACACTAAAGTATGTGAGGAAAAATAAAATCATCTTCAAACACACAAATGTTCTTTTAGCTTTACCTAACCGTACATACTACTTTGCAAAATTGCCAATAACAGAAAGCCGAACTCAAGCAATGAACTTCTCTTTTAAGCTTATTTTAAGTCTGTTAAATATTACATTGAAATTTTTATTATTTTTTTTTTTAATACAGTATCTGCTAAGGGCAAAAATTATGAGTAATTAGTCCTCCCAGGCCTTTTCTTTCAATATAGCATGATTATCCTTTATGTTGTAGAAATCTCAAAGTGACGGTGATTGAGAAATTTAGCAAAGGACAACTAGGCAGGGCTGAGGACACTCAGTCCCCAAAAGGTGGTGCGTTGTTACAACAGGAAAGTGGTGTGGAGGGAATTTCAGCAAATAAACATTTATCTGTAGGTCTTTAAAAGATAAGTTCACCTTTATTAAAAATAAAATAAAAAAAAATTTTTTTAGAAGCCAGAAAAGCATTGCACCCACAAATCAGCAGATGACGGGTGCAATGCAGAGCTCCTGCAGATTGCCAGTGTAAGCTGTCTGCAGGCAGTTACACTATAGGAAAAATCAATTAACTACGTACAGCACACTGGTAATTCATTGAGAACTACAAGCTGCCAGCCGCAAAGGCTGCCGATAGTAGTTGTTCATTAATTCACAGAACTCTGCAATTAAATGACTTGGACCTGTGGCAGAGCACTCCTCAAAATAGTGACAGTGGATGCGGAAGAAGATCCCCAGCACACTGTCACAGAGAGAGGGATCGGGGAGTTCCTGCAGGAGAGGAACAGGTTACATATTCTACTGTAAAAACAGGTGGAGCATGTAACATGTTCCCAAAGGTGAACATATCCTTTAAAGAGATAAAACACAGCAAAATGTGAATGATTTTTTTTTTTTTTAGCATGGATATTAAACTTTAAGGCTACATTCACACGGCAGTTTGGCCATGGACAGATTGCGGTGTACAGTTTGCGGTGTTCAGAGGCGGCTTCTAGATGCAGCAACACACTGTACGACGGCCACATGCCACATACAGTATCTCACAAAAGTGAGTACACCCCTCGTATTTCAGTAAATATATTATATCTTTTCATGTGACAACACTAAAGAAATTACACTTTGCTACAATGTAAGGCCTCTTTCACACGGAGTGGACCGTATTGCGATCCACTCCGGCACTTTTTTTTTTTACGGACACGGATGACACTTGTGTCATCCGGTCCGTACGTCCGCATATCATCTTATCCATTTGCGGATGATATACGGACATAATGTATGTCTATGGGTGTCATCCGCTGACATCTGATTTTGCGTCCTTTCCGTTTTTTAAACTGAAGAAAAATATGGTTCTGTTCCGTTCCAAAAAAACGGAACAGAACTGAAAGGACGAAAATCGGATGTCAGCGGATGGGTTTTCGCTGACATCCGCAATCCCATTGACATGCATTATGTCCGTATATCACCCGCAAACAGATGGGGTGATATACGGAACGACCGTGTGAAAGAGGCCTAAAGTGGTAAGTGTACAGCTTGTAAAACATAGAAAATGTACAATCGCCTCAAAAAAAAAAAAAATAATATAAATAAATAAAAAAAATAAACACACAGTCAATATCTAAATCGCTGGCAACAAAAGTGAGTACACCGCTAAGTGAAAAAAATGTCCAAATTGGGCCCAATTAGCCATTTTCCCTCCCTGGTATCATGTGACTCGTTAGTGTTACAAGGTCTCAGGTGTGTATGGGGAGCAGGTGTGTTAAATTTGGTGTTATCGCTCTCACTCTCTCCTACTGGTCACTGGAAGTTCAACATGGCACCTCATGGCAAAGAACTCTGAGGATCTGAAAAAAAAAAAAAAAAGTACTGTTGCTCTACATAAAGATGGCCTTGGGTATAAGAAGATTGCCAAGACCCTAAAACTGAGCTGCAGCACTGTGGCCAAGACCAAACAGCAGTTTAACAGGACAGGTTTCACTAACAGGCCTCGCCATGATGGACCAAAGAAGTTGAGTACACGTACTCCGCATCATATCCAGAGGTTGTCTTTGGGTAATAGACGTATGAGTGCTGCCAGCATTGCTGCAGAGGTTTGATGCATGGGGGGGGGGGGGGGGGGGGGGTCAGAATGTCAGTGTTCAGAACATACACCGCACATTGCATCAAATTGGCCTGCGTTGCTGTCGTCCCATAAGAAAGCCTGTTCTAAAGATGATGCACAAGAAAGCCCGCAAACAGTTTGCTGAAGACAAGCAGACTAAAGACATGGATTAGTGGAACCATGCCCTGTGGTGTGATGAGACCAAAATAAACTTTTGGTTCAGATGGTGTCAAGGGTGTGTGGTGACATCCAGGTGAGGCGTACAAAGACAAGTGTGTCTTGCCTACAGTCAGGCAGGGTGGTGGGAGTGTCATTGGGGCTGCATGAGTGCTGCCGGCACTGGGGAACTACAGTTCATTGAGGGAACCATGAATGCAAACATGTACTGTGACATACTGAAGCAGAGCATGATCCCCCTCCCTTCGGAGACTGGGCCCCAAGGCAGTATTCCAACCTCAATGATGACCACTGCTTTGCTAAAGAAGCTGAGGGTACAGGTGATGGACTGGCCAAGCATGACTCCAGACCTAAAACCCTATTGAGCATCTGTGGGGCATCCTCAAACAGAAGGTGGAGAAGCACAAGATCTCTAACATCCACCAGCTCCATGATGTCCTCATGGAGGAGTGGAAGAAAACTCAAGTGACAGCCTGTGAAGCTCTGGTGAACTCCATATTCAGGAGGGTTAAGGCAGTGCTTGAAAATAATGGTGGCCACACAGACTATTGACACTTTGGGACCAATTTGGACATTTAACTTAGGGGTGTACTCCCTTTTGTTGCCAGCGGTTTATACATTAATGGCTGTGTGTTGAGTTATTTTGAGAGGACAGCAAATTTACACTGTTATATAAGCTGTACACTTACTACTTTACATTGTAGCAAAGTGTCATTGATTCAGTGTTGTCACATGAAAAGATATAATGAAATATTTATAAAAATGTGAGGGGTGTACTCACTTTTGTGAGATACTGTATAAACTGTTCAATCAGCTGTGTCCAGAACTTCACAGAAACACCAGATGAACTGTTTTATGCTCACAGCAACAACTCCTGTCATTTGTATAGGGTACAAGTCTGACAGCTGTAGCTGGTCACATAGCATGTGCAGGCAGCATTTAAACTACCGACAAGGATCCGATTGTTGCCGGCAACTGCACATAAACTGCATAAGAAAAAAAGGATAACTATACTCTCAAAGAAAACTATGGATACATGAATACAGGAGATACAAGCTACAGCATACATGAATGCCAAGTGTGAATCCATACAGGTTAAAAAAACATTTTTACAAAAATGTAAGGGAAGCACTGCATAATAGCCAGACTAATTAAAAGGTCCTCATCTTGTATTTGGGAATGCTATGAGAGTTAGAGCCGGTTCACATTACAGCGACCCGACTTGCCGGGGCGACCTGTGAGGTCGCGGTGCGCAGCTCGCACCGCAACCTCGGAGCGGCCGGCACGGACTTCATATCATTGAAGTCAATGCAGGTTGCTCCAGGTCGCCCCAAAGAAGCTCAAGACCCTTTTTCTAAGTCGGAGCGACTTGTGTCGCTCCTATTAGAACGGGTCCTGTGCTAATCTATGGCAGGTGACCCACGGCGACTTGTCAGGCGAACAGGTCGCCTGACAAGTCGCCCCAGTGTGAACCAGCTCTTAGAGGTTCTATGTTTTAGTAAAAAAATATAAAAAAAAAAAAACACAAACACAAACAAACATTAATATGGCTCAACACCAATAACCGAACAATCAAAGACTGACAATCACTCAGTCCTTGGGCCCCCCTGAACGCAGAGTGGTGACCATCAGTCACCACTCTGTGCTGTGCCCCTCCAGCACTCACAGAAGAGCCAGGATATGGAGGGGCGGGAGCAGCTGGAACAGGCTTTCAGCAGTGCACTAAGAGGCTGAGCCAAGTGCCGGGTCAGGCATCAGGGCGAATCCCAACATTATTGTCAGGATCCCTGCAAAGATTGACCGGCTCTGTGAGGTCGGCCAACAGTGGGCCCTAACCTATCAGCTGAATCTGGGTCACCAGAGTGCAGAACTAAGTGCACTCCATGCAGCTTTAGCCATACTTCTAAAAAGTAATAATTACCGTCCAAAAATAGTGTCTCCATTCTGCTTTTGAATTAATGACATTCATATCAACAAAAACCTTCCAATAAGAAAAATCTGTGCATTTAACAAAGTCAATGGATGCTATTCACGTTGGATATATTTGCAATTGCAACCTCAGCAGATTCAGAGCCATCACTGGAGACGCAATATAGTATTTGCTCCTCCCCTGGCACTTACATAAAAGGTTATGTAGGGAGGGGTGGAGGAGTTGGGCATGCACCGACAGTAATTACACACATCCAGAAGAAAAGCAGCCTATGATGTGCAAAGCGGGCTGTGCTAGGGAATTGGCTCCTCCTGGGATCATTTTCAAGCAAGTTTGAAGGCATAATGCAAGAGTACAAAAAAATAAAAAAATGATGGAAAAGGGAGAAAACACTAAGTCTTTACAAAGCTAGCTTTTTCGGTTCCTTTATCTGCAAAGTTTTGAGCCGATGACGGGGTCTATTTAACAGTAGACAATTGAAATTGCAAATGCGGTCCTGGCCAAATCAAAAATAGCATTGCAAGACATCTCCTTCACAAGACCGCTAACATGCAGTTTTATAAAATTAATGGACTGCCTTAATACAAAGTGTGTTAATATGCACAGATGTGAAGCCAACATCAAGACTAGCCTGTGTACAGCAGACTCGTACTCAGGCCTCAATTGGAAACTAAAAGGTGGCTTTTTTCACCTGCTCTTGTGACAGATATAGTTTTAAATACAATGAGCAGAAAAAATATTAGAAGTAACCATGAGTTGGGCTTTATTTTAAACTTTCTGAGCTATTTTGGAGGATTTTGAGAACATAAAAGTGTATAATAAATACTAAATGTGGGCACTACTTACACATGGCATCAGATGGCATGCAGACGCAAACAATGAGACAACCGGGTGAGGTCATTGGGCCGCCTACCAAGAAATCACATTTATTGCAATTTGTTGGCTTCAAATGCAAGCCTGGCAGCCAAATTGTGACCACTACTGTTTCAAAGCAAGCAGTAACATTATATGGGGACCCACAGCTGGTGAGAACTGATCTTTAACCACCCCAGGTCACTGTGGCACCAAACCACAAACATAGAAAGGGAGCACTGAAAATGGACATTCATATTAATGACTGCTTTGTAATATCTGCTGAGGAAGCGCCAAAACTAAGAATGGACAGCTGACGGCAGAGGATGAGAAATGTCCATATGCTCCAAGTAAAACCAAATCTATTAATAGAAATACAGATTCGATTATCACAGTACCCATACAAAATGCATAGCTCATTGTACTAACTCAACTATTCTGACACAATTGGGACCATTTTTTGGTATAAATAAAAGTGCCATAAGCGGAACAATAAACTGATCCTGACTAGTTTGTAGTTGTCCTTTAAGTTAAATAGTTACAGTAAAAAAAGTTTTCCTTTTCGGGATGAAGATTTTACATAAAGAATAGCTGACCAGTGTAAGCACCCATCTGTGTGAAATGGTTTGTCTCAACCCTCCAACTGCCATCTTTGCTGGATGACATGGGCTGTAAAGTTGAAGAACAGACTTGCTGGACAGATCACCAAGTAATAAACTAAGTTACAGGGGGACTCAGAAAAACAAAGACTACTTTGTAAAGATAGCAACAGACTGTATCATATGTCATTTTTGATTTGGTCCATTGTTACAATTTAAGTACATCTGCTGGTAGACTGGAGGGTTTAGTTTGAAGCCTCGTTCACAAGGTGCATATGATTCTGTGCCCTGTGTGAGGGTCGTGTATACCTGCATGAGGATGCACAGGTGTGCAGTGCATCCTTGTGCAGGGGGTCCCATAGCTGTCAATTGAGATTGAGTGGCTGCACAGACACAGTCACTGTTCCCAACATAGCACCGTATGTGCAACTGGGGCCATGCATCAGCACGGTTGTCACATTGGGAGCAGCGGCTGTGGCTTTGCTGCCACTATGCATCAATTGATAGCTACGAGACTTGCCTGCATACATGGCACTCACACAGGGCATGGTTGCATACGTCCCATATGACCAAGGCCAACTTAAAATAGTTTGTCTCAAACATCAAGATGTCACTTTTGTAGGCAGCTTGGCCTGTTAAAAAAAAAAAAAAAAATTATTGCTGGGATCAACATGTTAAAAGACTAGGTCATCCCAAACTGAATACCTACTAGGAGGAAATGGTGTGTACATTGAATGCAGCATTTCAGGTCCCAGTTCAAATGGATCCTAAACATTGTATGCTGGGTATACTTGGTGTCTTCCGCACTGCAGGTGGCGTGTACAGCAACCATCTAAGTCAATAGTTGTATGCGATTGTACTCAAGTAAAACGTCATGGGTCTTTTACATGGTTTTCTACCTGTACTGGCTCGTATGACATTTCCAGAACCAAGAAGTTTCAGGAATTTTAAGCTAGAGGACATTTACACCTGAAAGTATCCTAGAGCATGTACCCAAAAGCTTTGTGAACTGAGCGTATTATATGTATGCCGGAGAGCAAAACACTCTGAATGCCATTTGAAATACCCATCACCTAGATATTCAATTCTGACACAAATAGTAAGCAGATGGCTACATTGTATGGTTTCCAATAGTGAAATTACCATGTTGCAAATCTCTGGGTATTCTTGGACTCTCCAGAAACTATACACTTACCCAGACCTGCCAGCAGAGGGAGTCTGTTGGCAGACCACCACATGGTGAAGAGATGATGGACGAGCTGACAATGAGAAAGCTTATTGTCCCAAATTCTCAGCATTCCTTCCCAGTGTGCAGACCTCAAACGCACAAAAGCACTAGCTGAAACCCACCCACTTCCTTCCAAACTTCCTGCTGCCCCAGACTGACACCCCTAAGGAAGAAATTGGATCTTGCCTCACAGAACCCTGCTCAAGAATTTAACGTTTCATGTGTTTTAGGCAAGGCAGATAAACTTCAAGACAAAGCAGGCAGGGGGCAAAAGTATAAAAACAGATTCACTAAAGATCATCTGATAATTCCTTGCTGCTTTTTACATGCACAGAGTATGTCTGTGATTTGTGAAGATTATGTTGAGCCAACACAATTACATACAGCACAAGCACAAATCTGTCCCAGATTTGAAGAGAATAATCACATCCCCACCCCAAGCTATGTAACCAGCATGTCAAAGAGTGGAAATTTCCTCCGTGTGGAAATTGCTTTCAACAGCACCCAAACGTCAAAGAAAGGATTAGGCTGTAACTAAGTCTAAAATAACTTCTACTTAGAGCTGAAATCCCTCTATGAACTTCCATCAGTCCTTAAACAATTGTACAGGCAGCTTCTCTCTCCTGTACTAAAACTGCTTACTCCGATTGCACTGCACACTGTGCATAATGTGCACTAGAAGCTACAGCAACTCTGATAAAACCAACCTCCTTTTCTGACTGAGACACATTGAGCATCATTGAATCCATTCCTCCCCAGCCCCTTTAATTCACTGCATTTCTTTCTTTCAACCATGGAGTGCAGCAATACGAGTGGGCACTACTTAGGGTGGAGTGGTCTGCATGCAAATGCATCTACCCATCAAGGCATTTTCATAGGTGGATAACTTCTCCCAGGAGTCAGCCCTCTGCTTGCATTATGGCCAGTGTTAATTTTGGTAGCAAATTTCAATTTAGTTTTAGTTTTAGTCCCATTTTAGTCTTCTGCAAGCGTTTTAGTTTTAGTCATATTTAGTCGACTAAAACTCCAGTACATTTTAGTCGACTAAAACTCCAGTACATTTTAGTCGACTAAAACTCCAGTACATTTTAGTCATCTATAATCAAATGGGTGTAGTTCAATTGTAATTTGTAATGCATTATTTAAACATTTCTCTACAATTTCCAAACTCAGTATATACTACTGCTGGCCCTGGAGTGAAAAATCTAATGTGTTATTATTTATGGTATTAAGCTTTGAGCATGCACCAGTGTTAATTTTGGCAGAAAATTTCGATTTAGTTTTAGTTCTAGTCTTTTGACTAAAATTCCATTTTAGTTTTAGTCGTATTTTAGTGGACTAAAATTGTGTTAATTTAGTCGACGAAAACGTTTTAGTCGACTAAATTAACACTGATTATGGCTAAGTGCTCTTGTGGGGAGTACTAAGGCAGGGTAATGTGATAATTCCAGAAAGTTATATGCAGCAACATGCTGGCCCCTCCCACTAGCCATGATCTGCCAGCATTGCACAGTTTGAGGCACAGAAACTCAAAGAGGACAACACTCAGTATACAATAAGGTATGTAAATAAGGTATGTAAATAAGATATGTAATTAAAAAAAAAAAAAAAAAAAAAAATCAGTCGAACCAGGCCTCACCTTTTCACCCAAAGTTTTGAAATGTCTACCGACATCCAATCCAGTGAGGTACCTCAGAAAACAATACAGAGATACCTTAGACAGCAGGAAAGGGAAGTGTCTGAAGTTTTTGGATCACAGTGAAGGCAGGGTCCAGTAAAAGTTTATGTATATGTAATATATACGTAAAATGAATCACCATTCACTTTGCTGCTCGCGGCTTCAAAGTAACACGATACAAAAATCATGCACCTGTAAACAAAGAGAAATGTACAGGTGCCAAAATTCTGTAAGTGCATATACTGTATACACGATGTATAGCAGTCTCTAGATATGGCCATTTACAATTTCTTCTCAAACCTACAGAGAATATGTTCAATTCCCAATAGTTATTTGTAAACGCTATTACTGAAATCAAATTTATTACTGTCATTTCAAACAATGGGAACTTTGAAGTACCTGTAAAGTCCTTTTCTTGAAGTACACACGAAGGTCAAGTCTTAGTTTCATGCAGGGCTCGACAAAATCCCATGCGCCAGGGTCATCATGGCAACTAGAAATTGCATCCTGGCGCCTGGACTTTTGTCAGCCCATTCACTGTTGCGCAAATGCCCAATCACCCAATGCCCGAGACATGCAGTTCTGGGCGCATGTCAGGTAGTTTTTCTCTACATTGAGCCTTGCAGCAGAGCTCACTTGTCAAGTGGAAGCATTCAGACGGCTCCACTGCGGGTAAAGTGCCTATGGTGTGAAGAACTTGTTTGGCCAAATACTGCATCAGCTGAAGCCTGAATATCTCCCTGGTAAAAGCTAGCAAATGTGAGATCAGTACAGACCTGCAAAACTGAGCTCTGATTCTGGAAGCCCCAAGAAGTGCTAATTCTCAAGAAGAATGCTTTTCCCTTAAGGCTATGGGGCTGAGAGACTTGTAGCTGAATCAATTTCAACAACAAGAAGCAGCTTACCTGTTATAGTGGGGCCCTCAGGTAAAACAAAGAGGGGGGTTTCACAGAATGGTAAATTAATGCTGTACCAGGAAAAATTGGATTTTTTTCTGACTGTAAAATCCATTTCTTTGGGTCCACCGTCAGACGTAGCAGACGTAGATAGACAGATGGGTAATAAGCCCCACCCACTAGAGTGAAAGGCTTTGACACGCCCAGGGGGGCAGGGTCCCTGGGTTATTACCCCTGGCCTCACCGTTGCATCTTCAATTTAGCTGCAAGCAGTGAATAATAACCAAAGCCCAACTCTGCAGAGAAAAGAGGGGTGGGAGCTATGTCCATTCGTGGACTCAGAGAAATGGATTTTACAGTAAGTTAAAAAAAAAAAAAAAAAAATCACATTTTCTCTTGTCTACTGACAGACGTAGTTTCTGCTTTTTATTTATAGACGGATGGGACGTCCAAAAGCAGTAACCACTGAGGGGTGGGGAAAGGACAAACTTAAGAATGCAATTCCCACAGCTAACATAGCCAACTATACAACACGGAGCCCAACATTAAACAACTGGGGCTCAATTGTAACAAAGCCATAAAGGAGAAGGAAAAGCAGACTGCTCCTTAAATGGCGAACTACAAAACCTTGCGGCCAAAGGACGCATCCGAGGATGCTAACACATCCACTCTGTAAAACTTGGTGAACGTATGTACAGACGACCAAGTGGCCGCCTTGCAAACCTGCATCACTGATGCCTGATGGCGGAAAGCCCAAGAGGCACTCAACGCCCATGTAGAATGAGCCGTGACAGGGAAAGGAGGAACCTTGCCCTTAAGAGAATACGCCTTCACCACCGTCTGTCTGATCCATCGAGAGATGGTCGCTGCAGACGCAGCCTAACCCTTACGGGGTCCTTCCGGATTCACAAACAGAGTCCGACTTACGAAAGGACTCGGTAGTCTCCAGATACACCCGTATCGACCGAACCACATCCAAGCAATGCACAGCAATTTCCTTAGGATGTGAAGGTTTCGGACAGAGTGACGGACGCACTATGTCTTCGTTCAGATGGAAGTCTGAAACCACCTTAGGAAGAAACAACGGATTAGGCCGTAACACTACCTTATCCCTGTGTATTACCAGATAAGGAGAGCGGCAAGATAGCACCGCTAGTTCAGAAACCCTGCGCGCAGAGGTGATAGCCACCAAAAAGGCAACTTTCTGTGCCAAGGCGAGCAAGGAAATGTGTCTTAGGTTCTCGAAAGGAGATTTCTGAAGACCAGATAGAACCAAATTAAGGTCCCAAGGAGGTAACGGAGACCTCCTGGGGGGGAGCCAAATGGTGAACCCCCTGAAGAAACGTACAAAACAAAGAGTGCGTAGCCAAAGGGCATTGGAAGTACATAGCCAAGGCCGAGATCTGACACTTAAGAGTGCCCAACGCCAAACATAGATCAACCCCTTTCTGTAGAAAGGTCAGGATCCTGCTGATAGCAAAGGATCTAGGATACAGCTTCAGCGATTCGCACCAAGCAATGTACACTTTCCACGTACGAAAATAAATCTTCCGAGAAGTGGACTTCCTAGCCTTGAGTAAGGCAGGGATCACAGAATCGGACAGACCCCTGTCCTTTTAACACCTTGCACTCAACAGCCAAGCCCTTAAAGCCAGCGACTGTACAGCAGGATGGAAGATCAGACCCTGAGATAGATCTTCCCGCAGAGGAAGTGTCCATGGACCTGCGACCTTCAGCCAAAACACGTCAGCGTACCAGGATCTTCGGGGCCAATCTGGAGCCACCAGAAATACAAGAATCCCCTCCAACTCGACCCTGCGCAGCAGGCGAGATAAAAGTTTTAGCGGAGGAAACGCATAAATTAGCCCGTACTGGCTCCAGGGAGCCACCAGGGCATCTACTGCATTGCCCAGAGGATCTTTGGACCGAGCCACAAACTTTGAAACTTTCCTGTTTTGTCTGGAGGCGAACAGGTCCACACCTTGGGTCCCCCACCAGCTGGTGGAACACTTGTGGATGCAGGGACCATTCTCCCTGATCCAGGGCTTGGCGACTCAGGTAGTCCGCCTGGCAATTGTCTACGCTGGGAATGTACGCGGTGGATAGGGCTGGGACATAGGCCTCTGCCCAGCGCAGGATCTCGGCTACCACCAGGGCGTCCTGGTGCCCCCTTGATGATTGACATATGCCACGGCCATGACATAGTCGGACTGGACTCAGACAGAACACCCCTTGAGATTGTCTGTCCTGTGGAACAGGCTCAACTTGAATGCGCTCAGTTCCGAGCGTCGATCGGGAGCTTGGACTCTTCCACCATCCAGGTCCCTTGAACATTCAAGGTGCCAAGCACTCCCCCCCAACCGGTCAGACAGGCATCTGTCGTCACCACCGTCCAGAATACTGGAAGGAAGGATTTTCATGGAGAAGATTCCGAGAGCTGAGTCACCAATGCAGGGAATCCTTGGATCTCGGACACAAACAAATCAGACTGTCCAGGGATAGAGGATCCTTGTCCCATTTGACAAGGATCTCCTGTTGCAAAAGTCTTGAGTGGGCCTGAGCATAGGTTACGGCCAGGAGGAGGACACATCAGGCCCAGCACCTGCATAGATGACCTGAGAGACACCAAGTCGCAAGTCAGCAGCGACAGAATCGCTTCCCTTAACTTCTGTAACTTCACAGGAGGTAGAAATACCTTTGCCGAAGCTGAATCTAGTATCATCCCTAGATACTCCAGTTTGGTTGTTGGAACCAGGGCAGATTTCTGAAGGTTGAGATTTCAACCGAACTGCTTCAGAGTGTGAACAGTCACCTCCAAATCCCATTCCAATGTCACAGACGAGTCTGCTCGGAGAAGAAGATGATCATCCAGGTACCCCAGAATCACTATTCCTCTCTGTTATAGCAGAGCCAGGATAGGGGCTAACACCTTGGTGAAGACCATGGGAGCAGAGGCGAGACCAAACGGTAACGCCACAAATTGAAAATGGTCCTTGTCCATCGCGAAGTGGAGGAATCGTTGATGACCCTGGCAAATAGGGACATGGAGATAGGCACCCTTGATATCAATCAAGGCCAGCAGGTCCCCCTGATGCAAGAACGCCACCACTGACCGCAGGGACTCCATGTGAAAGTTCTGGACGCGCACAAAGCGGTTCAGAGTTTTGAGGCTCAAGATTTTGCCTTCCTTCTGTGGAACGGTAAACACGTTCGAATAGAACCCTCGAAAGCGTTTCTGATGAGGAACTGGCACAATACCGCCTTGTGACAGCATATCTCGAATCGCTTCCTGCAGTCTGGGGACAGCTGAAGATTGGAGGGAAAAATCTGTCTGTACCCGGACTGAAATACCTCGTGGACCCACCTGTCCAGCAACAGTGAGGTCCAAGGATCCAGGAAGAAACTGAGAGATTCCCCCCCACCCCTGAAGTGGGTGGGGGCGCCCCTTCAGGCAGAAGGGGTCTGCTTGGAGGTGTTGGGGGCAGAGGATTTCAGCTTACCAGCCCACTGTTTCCCGGATCCTTGTCCTGTGCCAAAGCGGGTGTGGAAACATCCTCTTCCACGTCAGAAAAGTCTGAATGCGGGGAAGCATCCTCCAAAAGGGAGTCTGTCGCGGGCGACCATATCGGCCTCAGAATTCGAGGTACGAGATGAGACAGGCGAGGGCAGAGGGTGATTCTTAGTAAATGCTGCCGCAATAACTTTGTCCATTTTTCTGGACATTTCTTGCATCACAGACAAAAGTCACATCATGAGCAATAGATTCAGGCCCCAACGATACATCGGGGGTCGCAGACAAACTTGGGGAATCCATATTAGACATATGGCCAAACAGTAGGATTGCACAATAGAATGTAAAGCGCAGACAGGGAAACGGGGAAACACCGGAAACCTGCACCTCAAGGGGTTAAACAGAAGCTTCTCCGGAGAACAGGAGCAATGGCCTAAGAGGGAGCAATCTGTGCCAAATCGCCAAAGAATAACGCCCCTGAGGCTAAGTGAGGTTACAAAAGCACCACAGGTTCCAGCAAGTCTGCCGCTACCGGCGTGCACTGTGCCTTTAAGAGTAGATCGCAATGCATGCAACAATACTCCGGGGGATAATCCTAAGCCCCCTAAAGGCCTGAAACCCCTCTGAAGATGAAAAGGTGAAGGCCAGGGTAATTAAACTCCTCTAGAGTAGTTACCACATGGAGAACACAGCAAAGTCCATCAGCAGCATGGAAAAGAGAATGAAACGCCCCCGTCCACAAGAGCCAGAAGCTTATGTGCCATTTTGTCTCCGGCTCCAGCAAAATGGCCACCGGCATTACAGTGATAGGGATACCCATGCAGGCTGCTGAGGCCTGTTAAGGCTGCAGGCCACGGCAAAATGTCGGCTTTGCGCCGATGAGCATGTGACCTCGGGCTTAGTGAAGCCTACCCTAGTAACCGGCCTGGGGGCACTGGCAGGGGTCATCCCGGCGGATGAACCCCCCCTCCCCCCAAGGTAGCGGTATGAGGTGCAACCATGTAACCCCCTCTGAGGCTTCCCCCCCCCCCCACTAGCCGGTATAGCACCTGAGGCGACATATAGGGGTCCCGCCACTAAAAAAAGTGTCCCGGGGGTCTGGAGCCCAGGGGGGGGGGGGAGGGGTCAAGGTAGGAGGGGGAAGGTCCCAGGTGACCCCCCTCATAGTGGAGGAGGGTGGTAGGAGGTATGGGTAACCAAAGGTCCTACTCACCTATGGAGGAGTCCACGTCCGCTCCAGGCCCGCTAACCAGATGGGGGGGGGGGGGCTGTACTTACCGGACCACGCTGCTGAGGGTGGGCGTCCATCCTGACAGACTGCCTCTGCACCGCAGTGAGGGCACTGTCGGCCAAGGGGCACGCTGGCATGCCAGGTGTGTGCGTCCCCGGCAGGTTGTTTCACCCGCAGGCCAGTCTCCGTCCGTGGGACTATAGTCGCTATGGAGCTAGGGTCTGCAAGCGCTCGCTGGCACAAACTGGGAGACCTTAAGGCTCTCATATAGCCAGTCCGAAACCCAGCCGGCATTCCACAGGAACTGGAGTCAGCAGCAACAAAAAATAAAAAAAAGGTTCCCTTTAAGACGTTTAAAACCGAGCTAGGAAAAAAAGGTCCCAGCAGGGAGCTGTTTGGCCACTCCTAAGACCAGGCAGATAAAAATGAAGATGCAACGGAGAGAGGCCAGGGGTAATAACCCAGGAACCCCCTGGGCGTGTCAAAGCCTTTGGATCTACCTGGTCACTCCTAGTGGGAGGGGCTTATTACCCATCCATCTAGGATTTAAAGCAGCAGCTATGTCCGTCGGTGGACGAAAGAGGAAAAATTGTTTTATGTATATATTTTTCTCATTTCACTTCACCAACTTAGACTATTGTGTTCTGATCCATCACATAAAATTCAGATTAACAAAACACTGAACTTAAAGCTGTATTGTACCAAAATAGGTAAAAAGTCGAGGGGGGGAATACTTTTGCAAGGCAATGTGTGATTATATATATATATATATATATATATATATATATATATATATATATATATATATATATATATATATATACACATATACACATACATATATATATATACACACACACACACACACACATACATATATACATATACATACACACACACACACACACACACGCCGGAGATCAAAATTAGGGAACAACCTACCGTTACCTAAATTACAAGGTCACTGCTTAGTCCTATTTGAAATTATCTAAACAGGAGTAAAAGAGCAGCTTTGTTGAAGCAAAAGAGATTGGCCTGCGGGACTTTATATGGAGGTATGTGCTTAGTGGCTGGAGATCAATAAAATACAGAGTAAATAAGTAAAGCAATATTTGATTTTTATTGCATTATATGATCAAGTTGTAAGAGTAAAAACAACAACAAGTACTAACAATAGCACATGATATAGCTAAATAGCTGAAATATAAACAATATACAACATGAACAATATTACATCAAATAATAATGATAATAAATATCTTGGTGTAACCACTTGGTATAAAAATAGCCTGAATAGTCTATTGAATTTCCATGACAGTAGAATATATAACTTCATGACTGACGCGTTTCGGGAGCAGTATCTCCCTTCTTCAGAGATCAATTTATTCAAGATATATCTATAAAAGAATAATATGTTGGAGTATGCAGTATGGAAAAAAAGAATTTGAATAGTCCCAAAGGATTGACAAACCAGAAAGGGGTGGGTCCATGGCAGGTAGGTCAAAAGTATATAGTGAAGAGATGCACCTTCCAGACCTGTCATCTATCACCCCCCCCCCTCCGGTTTGTCAATCCTTTGGGATCCTTCAGCTCCCGGGTCAGACACGATATGCCGCTGCTACACAGTAGTCAAATGTTTCCAATCAAGACTTATTGACCTGTGAGTATTGAGCACTCTTTCGAGTCCTCATTATTTGATTGAACTTTTTTCTATTCAAATTCTTTTATTCCATACTGCATACTCCAACATATTATTCTTTTATAGATATATCTTGAATAAATTGATCTCTGAAGAAGGGAGATACTGCTCCCGAAACGCGTCAGTCATGAAGTTATATATTCTACTGTCATGGAAATTCAATAGACTATTCAGGCTATTTTTATACCAAGTGGTTACACCAAGATATTTTTTTATTATCATTATTATTTGATGTAATATTGTTCATGTTGTATATTGTTTATATTTCAGCTATTTAGCTATATCATGTGCTATTGTTAGTACTTATTATTTTTACTCTTACAACTTGATCATATAATTCAATAAAAATCAAATATTGCTTTACTTATTTACTCTGTATTTTATTGATCTCCAGCCACTAAGCACATACCTCATATAAAGTCCAGCGGGCCAATCTCTTTTGCTTCTATATGTATTTTGGGATGGAGGTGTGCTTTGGTGGCAACCAGACCACTCTCCCTTGTTGTAAGAGCAGCTTTGTTAAGCATATTTCAGGAGTGAAATATATTTTGAAGTACAGAATAAAAATCTTCAATATTCATTTTTAAATCTCATTGATCAAAATTGGAGAACAATTTTCCGACAAGCCCAATTTAACTGGCAGCCTAAAGTTTTCACTGACTTTGCAAGATGATGAGCCTTTCTAAAGTGCCTGAAACCCTCCGGCAGCAGGTTGTCCAGATGAAGGCCAAAGGGATGACCCTTTCAGCCATAGCAAGGGAAAATTGTAATTCCAAATCTGTGATTTGTAGAATAATGCATCTTTACAACGTCACAAACTCATTTGAGTCCCCCAAGAAGACTGGTCGTCCACGAAAGACAAATGCAAGAGACAGGTGAACGCAGAGAATCTCAATGGGCAACCAGTTCAACACTGCAGCGGAGATTGCTCGCCAGTTCAGTGCTGAACAGAGTAAGGATCTGTCTCGTCATACAGACTCTTGCCGTTAAAGAATAAGGACTGAAAGCCCACTCTGCGGTGACCAAACTTCTCCATTAGCCGAAAGAATCAAAAGGCTAGACTAACCTTTGCTGAGGAGCATGTTGTGTAGACAGAGGGGAACTGGTCCAAAGTTCACTTTAGTGATGAAAGGAAGTTTATTTTATTTGGGTCCAATGGGAAAAACATTATGTCATCCAACTAGGGAAAGACTAAACCCAAAGGGTATAAAGAAGTCAGTGAAAGATGGAGGGGGGAAGCATCATGGTTTGGGGGATGTTTTCTGCAGCAGAAGCTGGACTCTTATACAGCTACATGGCAAATGAAAATGTTTATCAGAACCTTCGTCTACAACATTCAGTTCCTACCCTGCGTTCATTGCCCAATAAGCCAGCAATATACATGCACAACAATGCCCCGTCGCACAGCAGAACGGGTACAGCAGTTATTTTAAGTGGAAAACACTGAAATAATGAAATGGATAACCTCTGAAAAATCATTGATGACAAAGTTATAGCCAAGAAACCCACTACAGTCAAACTGGAAAAGACTGGAAGAAGAGTGAAACAAAACACCAGAGCAGTGTGGGAGGCAGAAGTGATGTCCTGTGGCCACAGATGTGCAGAAGTCATTCAAAGCAAGGGCCTGTACACTTCCTAATGTGTGTTGTAACCTTCAGAAATTTTAGTTGTAATCTTTATCCATACAACAGTCATTGCTGTTCTCTTATTATCATTGTGTTTTCTACAAAATAGCTTAAAAAAGAAAAAAAAAAAATGTTGGTTATTATGAAAAACAATGTTCTATTAGCATGGTATAGGCACAACAAAAATTCCATCAAATGTTAAGTAATGAAGATTAAATTTCCGAAGAAAAAAAAAATCAAGTGTTCATAAATTGTTGACTAATTTTGGTCTCCAGTGTACATATATATATAGTGATCAACCGATTATCGGCAAAGCCGATATATCGAAGGCAGATATGCCCTTTCCCCGATATATTGGAATCGGCCACCAAGGTGATTGATATTGCCGATATTTCGGGAAAGTGCTTGTACCGGAGTGATGCTTGCAGCTAGAGGCATCACCCTGGTACCAACATCCATAGGCGACGGTCGGTTGTCTTGTAATGACAACCGATGCGGCTGAGAAGCTGCTCGGCTGTCATTACAAGGAGCAGGGGGGGACATTACCCACCACCCTCACGCCGCCTTTCCGTGGCTCGCCCAGGTCTCCCGTCCCACCGGGAGACCCGGGCAACCAGCCTGCACGGCCGCCAAAGACCCAATCAAGGCCGCATTCGGCTCCGATAGGGTCTCCATGTAAAAACCCAGAAGTGATGTCATGACATCACTCCGGGTACTTGGCGCCAGATTTAAAAAAATGACAGCATTCAAAACAGCCAAACTTGGCGTTTTGAATGCTTTTAAGTGCAGAGGATGGGTTTGGGGTCTTTTAGACCCCCAGATCCCTCCACAATCGTACCTGCCAATTAAAACAAAAGAAAAAAAAATGTTTAAATGTACAATAATATCAGCCGATGCCGATATGCAATGGCCAAAATTTCAGTATCGGCAACGAAAAACCGATATCAGTCGATCACTACATATACACACACTCTGTAATCAGTTCCACAGTTATGTCTTTTGAAAGCATTAAGCATAACACAGTATCATATTTAAACTAAGCCCCCGTTCACACTGGGGCGACCTGTCAGGCGACCTGGTCGACTGACAGGTCGCCTGGCATAGAGAAGATGTGGACCCGTTCACAAGTCGCTCCGACTTAGAAAAAGGGTCCGGAGCTTCTTTGGGGCGACCTGGAGCGACCTGCATTGACTTCAATGTTATGTCCGTGCCGGCCGCTCCGAGGTCGCGGTGCGAGCAGCGCGCCGCGACCTGTGAGGTCGCCCCGGGAAGTCGGATCGCCCCAGTGTGAACGGGGCCTAAATTATGCATGTTTAAACAATACTGAAATTCAGCAAAATAAAAAAAAAATAATAAATAAACTTTATTTGCTCTTTAAGCCCCAACTGTGAGCCGGTTCACACTACCACTACCAGAAAGTCGCCCCGTGACTTGATGAGACTTGTTAAGAGACTTGTTAAGAGACTTGTTAAGAGACTTGTTAAGAGACTTGTTAAGAGACTTGTTAAGAGACTTGGAAGAGACAGGCGACTTTGTCTGTGGGGAATGCCTGGCTAATCTCTTTCTTCTTCCTGGAAAGTCTGATAACAAGTCGTGTCAATTAAGATAAGGAGGCGACTCCCATTGAAGTATATGGGACAGTCGGATCACAGGTCGCCTCAAAGTAGTACAGGACCCTTTTCTGAAGTCGGAGCAACTTCAGTAGTGCCAATTAAGACGGCACTGATTGATTAACATTGCTTTTGTTATGTCAAGCTACCTGGGGCAACACAAGTTGCCTCACAAGTCGCGCTAGTGTGAATGGGCTCTGAGGCAGACAGCAGTGTGTGCCTGAAACAAGAAGTACTGTTACTGGCAAAATCTCCAAGAAACGTCGCAATAGATACACAAATAAAAAAAATGAGATTTTTGACTTACTGTAAAATCCCATTTCTCTGATGTTTGACGGACACAGCTCCTGATCTTGTTAACCACTGGGTTATACTGCCCCCTACAGGAGTAGGACACAAGGCAGAAAGAAAAAGTCTGGCTACACCTATGGGCACTCCCAGGGGGTATACTCCCTCTCTCTGCTATAGATACTCAGTTTTGTCACAAGCAGTGTCAGAATAATTACAACTCCAAAGAGGGGTGGGTGCTGTATCAGTCAATGATCAGAGAAATGTTTTTTACGGTAAGTCAAAAATCCTATTTTCGCTTTTGTTCATTGACGTACACAGCTCCTAATCTTCTTAACCATTGGGATGTCCCAACGCAGTGTTAAACATGAGGGGTGGGAACAGCGAAAAATAAATTCCTATAGCTAACTATAGCCAACCAGGTAAACAAGAGCTCAACCAAAACAACTGGGAGCTCCCCTGAAAAAACAATACACCCTAAAATAGGACCAAATCCTCTTAACAGCAGCCTACAAAAACCTTACGGCCAGAGGAAGCATCCAAAGATGCCAACACATCCACTTTTTCAGAACTTTGTGAAAGTGTGCACCGACGACCTGGAGGCCGCCTTGCAAACCTGCGTCACTGATGCCTGACGAGGGAAGGCCCAGGAGGCACTGAGTGCCTGAGTAGAATGCACCTTGCCAGAGAAAGAAGGAACCTGACCCTGGATGAAATAGACCTTAACCACCGTCTGTCTTGTCTAATCCATCTGGAAATGGTCGCAGGGGAAAAAGACAACCCTTTCCCAGGCCCATCCGTGAGCACAAATAGTGAGTCTGACTTCCTAAAACTCCGTAGCTGCCAGGTACACCCTAATTGCCCGGTCCACATCCAAGGCATGCAAAGCAATATTCCTTCGGATGTGTTGGCCTGGGACACAGGGAAGGCAACAGAATGCCTTCATTCAAATGAAAATCAGAGACAACCTGAGGAAGGGACAACGGATAGGGGCGAAGAACCACCTAATCACTGTAAACCACCAGTAAGGTGGACGACAAGATAACGCTGCCAATTACAAAACGCTGTGCGCAGAGATGAAAGCCACCAAAAAGTCCACCTTCTGGAACAGAGTAAGCAGGGGAATCCCCAGAAGATTCTCAAAAAGAGGCTTCTGGAGGACTGAGCTCAACAAATAGAGGTCCCAAGGGGGCAACAGACACTATACTGGAGGCATCAAGTGCCTAAGTCCCTGAAGAAAAGTACGCACCAGGGAGTATGTGGCCAAGTGCCCTTGAAATAAGACTGCTAAGGCCGAGACCTGACCCTTAATGATACTCCAGGCCAGTTTCTGTTGAAGGAAAATCAAGATCCGAGCCACCGAACAAGAGCGAGGATGAACCCCAAGAGACTCACACCACGCAATGTACATCTTCCAAGTACGATGGTAGATCTTCCTATGTGGTTTCCTAGCTTCCCAGCATAGGAAACTCCTCGTGACTGTAAAGCAGGATGGAAGATTGGTCCTTGGGACAGCAGATCCTCCCTGAGAGGAAGCATCCAAAGAACGTCGGTGACCAGCCACACCAGATCGGCGTAACAAGCCCAGTGAGGCCAGTCTGGGGCCACAAAGATGAAAAGAATCCCTTCTGTCTTGATCCTGCGTAGAAATCTTGCCAAGAGCTTGAGAGGAGGAAAGGCGCAAGTCAGATACTGACCCCACGGGGGCCACCAGCACATCTTCCGCCAGAGGATCCCGTGACGGATCCACAAAGCTCTGCACCCTTCTGTAGAGCTGGGAAGGAAACTGATCCATCTCGGGGATGTCCGATTCAACTGATGAAATGCCTCCAGATGAAGGGAGTTTGGTCCAACTCCTGCCAACTGAGGCAATCCGCCTACCAGTTTTCTACCCCGGGAATGTGTGCAGTGGAGAGGGTTGAACAAACCTTTCTGCCCACCTTACAATGCCGGCTATCTCCAGAGCCACCAGGACATTTCTTGTGCCCCCCCTGGTGACAGTCCTAATGAATACGCACTGGACACCCCTGAAGACGATCCGTCCCTTGTTCCATTGTTCCAAGCAGTCTGATTGCTCTGAGTTCCAAGACATTGATCAGTAAGTCTGGACTCTTCCAGCGTCCAGATCCCCTGAGCAGAATACTTGCCGAGGACACCTCCCCAACTGGACAGGCTGGCATCTGTGATGACCACTGTCCAATACAAGGGGAAGAAGGATTTGCCCAACCGAAGCACAAAGCCACCATATCAGGGACTCTTTCGTTCCCCTTCTCAGCCGGGTCTGATTGTCCAGAGACTGGGGACTCTTGTCCCGTTTGCCCGGAATCTCCTTTGCAGAGACCTCGTATGGAACTGTGCAAAACGGAACCACCTTGAAGGTAGACACCATCAGGCCCAGCACCCGCATGCAAGGGATGACCATCTGCTTGACAGCAGGAGACTAATTGCAGCCTGTAGTTTCTGGTGTTTATCCATAGGAAGGAGCATTCTAGCTAAGGCCGAGTCCAGAGTCAAACCCTGATAGTCCTGCTTGTGGACGGAACCAGAGCAGACTTCTGAAAATTCTGAATTCAGCCAAACTCCCTCAACCACCTATGGCGATTTCCAGGTACTCCACCAGAGCAGTAGGAGACTCAGTTTGCAGAAAGAGTATGTCCAAGTAGCCCAGTACCGCATACACCCGTTGGCATACCAGAATTGGACACACCTAGCCTTCCTTCCTGGGGACTAAACGGGTTTGAGTAAACCCCCTGAAAACGTTTCGAAGTCTGAACCGGAATCATTACCTGTAAAAGGTCTTGCACCGCCCCAAAAAGAGCCTGTAAAACGGACCGGGGACAGTCGTGCATCAGAAGGAAGAAACTTACCGGAGGGTAAGAACAAAACTCGATCTTGTAGCCGGACCCAATGACCTCGAGGACCCACTTGGTCTAGTACCAGGGGAGTCCATGGGTCCGGGAACCAGCGAAGACGTATCCCTATCTCTGATGCGGTTGAGGGCGCACCTTGCTGCTGCAGGGTGCCATGTTCGCGGGTCTGGAGAAGCCCGCACTTAACTTGCCAGACCAAGTTCGCTTGGATCCTCCAGAGGTGGCCCTGAAGGGCTCCGTTCCCTTGTCAGTCTACCTTGAGGGACGAAACAACTTCTTATGAGCCAAAAAAAGGAGAGCCCATATCTACAATGAGGGTCCTAGCCCCTAGGAGCCTGCGTAAGAAAGGTACTCTTTCCCCGTGAGACCGTTAATTATGTCATCCAGAGTAGCACCAAACAAAACAGGCAAGATCAGTCAAGGCCTTTTTAAAACTCTGGTCCGCAGGCCAGCATTTGAGCCAAAAGACACCCCAAAGGACCACTGCCGAAAACAGAGCTGAATCCAAAGAGGCATCACAGATAAACTGCAGTCCCTGGACCAGCTCAGCAAAGGCAGAGGGGAAACTACTCCCCCCCCCTCCAGGTCAAGGCATAAAAGCTTAGCCCACTCTGTCATAGTCTGCAATACCAGGGCAATGGTGAAAATCTGCCTCAGTGCCGAACCAGCCAGGGTGTACAAACTGCGGGCCACAGCCTCTGCCTTCCTGTCAGCCGAGTCCTTAAAGACCAGAGACTCTTCTACTGGAATCATGGTTGCCTTGTTTAATCTGGAAAGCAGAGGGTCCACCACCGGTAGAACAGTCCACTTCCTAAGGGACTCCTCAAAGGGGCATCTCCTACCAACTCGCTTAGGGACCCCAAGGGGACGTTTTGGTCATCCCCACTCTTTAGTGACAATCTTGTCAAAATAGGAGGGGAAAGGGAACTCCTTTGCCGCTCTGGATGGCTTGCGAGTGCCAAAAGGGAACCTGCACCTCCGCCGCAGCTGTGTCCTCTAACGTTAAGTCTCAAGCTCAGATAACAATTAGTGCGTTCACCAGCACCTTTTCATGCACGGTTGCAGAACAGAAGGAATCATCCTCACTATCTGAGGATTCAGGGCGCGTGGTTGCAGACCCAGCAGGGTGACCCACGTTTGCGGCGGCCAAATCAGTTTCTGGATCTAATGAGACAGATGAGGCAGGAGAAGGCGGGGGGCTCTTTATGCCAGCCCGTCACCCAAAAGCCACCTCCACCCAGGACACAAGGGACCCTAGGACCACCATCAGTGCATCGATGGATGGATGTGACCCAGAGGGCCCTGCAGCCCCAGAGAGGGGATCAGGTGGGGAGATGTGCTCCGAAGACTGAGTCACCAGGGGGACCCCACAGAAAAGTGTAAAACACTCCTAAGGGACAACCACCACCGCTCTGCCACCACCACCCGGTTGCCAGTCACAGAGCAGCAATCGATCCTCAGCAGTGAGGGAGGGGATCTGCACTACACGAGCAGCGATCAGGAAATGAAAGGATCCAGGAGTCAGCACCAGGAGATGAGGGGCAGCTCCCGCTGGCGAAATCGCCGCCCACAGGGCTCCAAAGTCATGGCCGCTGCTACTTTTAATGGCAAACCAACGCAAAATGGCCGCCAGACAACCCAAACATGACCGCCGTGCATTGAGCACACAGGCTACAAGAAAATGGCGGTACCATGAGGCTCCCAGGAGGGATCCCTAGACCTCAAGGACAGGCCCAGGCAGGACAGGGGGTCCTGGCAGGAGCCCCCACCAGGTACGACCCTCCCACCCTCCACATAGATCGTACGGTCGCACCACCCCCATAGTGACCAGACCACCCAAACAGCCCCATCATAAGGGGAGTGTAGGATGGGGGGGGGGGGACAGATGAAGGGGGGTGCCTGATGGGAAGGAGAAGAACCTGGGGGCCCCGACCATCCCAATGAGGGGCCCACATCCACCCAAAAATCCTCCAGGGAGAGGGGGGACTGCCCCCTTGGAATTCCCATGGGAGTAGCCAGACTTTTTCTGCCTAGTGTCCTACTCCTGTAGGGGGTAGTATAACTCAATGGTTAAGAAGATCAGGAGCTGAGTTCGTCAATGAACGAAAGAGAAAATAATTTGCTTAAAGCCCATTTTTGTGTCACCGTTTTCCCTCTACTCTGGGAGAACAAAATGTGTGGCCCCAGGCGTTTTTTTTTTTTTACTTTTTGAATGATCAGGAGGAAAAAGTAGGTAGATACACAAAATCTTAGTGTTGGGGTCGATGTGACACACTGCCCTCACATCACAGAACCCCAGAAGCATAGTAGAAGCGGGTATAATCCCAGCATGTAAAAGGATTTGCAGGATTTGATTAAAACAATGTCAAAGCCTTTGGCAGTTCCATAGATATAGTAAGCTAAATTTATATACGAATATTGACATTTCCTATTAAAGTTGAACCAGCATTCCTGTTGGTCACATAGGGGGAGATTTACTAAATCTGGTGCAGCTGTGCATTGTAGCCAATTGGCTTTTAATTTCACCTTGTCAAATTAAGCTTTGGCACTAAAACCTAGATGCGGATTGGGTTCTTTGCAGAGCTGCACCAGATTTTGCAGGCTCCAGTTTTAGTAAATAACCCCCATAATACGTTGGTTGGACTTGCTGACAATAAGCAATATTTACAAAAGCATAACTGGTTTTTAAGGCAGAAGGTTTTTACCTTAATGCATTCTATGCATTATGATAAAAAAAAATAAAAAATCTACTGTGGGTAGCAGCCTCCCTAATACTTACCTGAGCCCTATCATGATCCAAAGATCTGAACAAGAGCCTCGGCTCCCCAGAGACTCCCCCTCCTCATTGGCTGAGACAAAAGTGGGCGCCATTGGCTCCCACTGCTCTCAATCACAGCCAGTGAGCCAATGAAGAGAAGGGGCAGGATGGAACAGCTCTGTTAGTGAATTGACACACACAGCGGCAGCTCAAGAGCAAGCTTGCTCTTGGGGCACTCAGGAGGGAGGAGCCAGAAGCGCTGGTGGGGGACCCAGAAAAAGGAGGCCAAGAGGAGCTCTGTGCAAAACTATTGCACAGAGAAGGTAAGTATGACTTAAAAAAAAAAAAAAAAAAAAAGCCTGTTATATTACTAACACCCACAACATCTGTACATTAACGGTTTAAAAGCAGAACGTGTTAAACTGCCGAACTTACGTTTTCAGTGTGCCTGAAGTCATCAGCTCGGTCACCAACACTATGCACTTCTTGCCCTTTAAAGTAGACTCCCAAGAATCATAGAAACGGACAATGTTAGGGTGCTGAAGCCCCTTCAGCATGCCGGCTTCCTCTTTGAACCTCTGACGTTCTGACTTGGACAGTTTGCGATCCTGTAGAAAGAAATTAAAGCATATGTTTATTTCACTGAACACATTAAAATAGACGCAGCTGTGACATAATCAATGTGTTTTCCTCACTGGGTAAAATAAGCACTCACACCAGCTGAAGAGAACTCCCTTACAAGCAGAATCCCATCAAGCAAAAGAAATGCAGATGAGAAAACATGATATTTGAATCTGGTCCTGGAAATGACCTCCACACCTGAAACCCAAGAACTCTACAGTGAATCTACTCCATACCAGGTTTCATTTCAGTATAAATAAAAGGCTGCTTACACAAGTCTGATTACTTTATGGCTTGAAAGTTCGAGGTGCATTGAATACCTAGCACTGTGGAATCGACAGGCACTTCATTAAAGTTTTGTTTTTTTTTTTAAAGGATTACACTTACCTAGGTGGATGCAGCATTGTTTTGATGCTGCATCTGTCCCCTGGCGTCTCGAATACTGAGAACAGTGCAATCTAACACCGCAGAGTGCTCGGTTCTCACAGCTCCCCGAGTAGAAAGCTGACTGTTGCGCTGCGTTTTGTGAAGGGTCCGCCATCTTCAAGGACCTGTGTGTGCCCCAAAAGACAGCGGGGGCGGAGGAAGGGCCGGACATGCTCTTAAATCGCTGCAGTGATCTTAACCGGAAGTGGAAGCAGGTACCTCTCAAAACCAGGTTCCCGCTCCCCCCCCCCCCCCCCAAGTGCCAAATGTGGCAGAGCAGAGAGTGACTAAGCGAAGCTTTCCCTTTTGGGTGGAGCTAGGCTTTAGGTTGGCTGGACTTGATGAAAATTAGGGAAGTGCAGGAAGAGGAGGGGGGAGAGATCAGTTCAGCCTACAAGTTGCCTATGAATTTTATATTTACATGCATGCGGTTTTCACATAGTGGAAGTTCCCCCCCCCCCCCCAGAATTATATATATGTATATATATATATATATATATATATATATATATATATATATATATATATATATATATATATCAGCTTTAGAAAAGGTATGTATAGCGATTTCTTCTTTAAGGGATATATAGATTAGTCTTCGATTGTGGACTTCCTTCAGAATATGCAGTTTCTACTGCAGCAACATGCTGAATTCAGTGGAACAGTGAAGGGTGTAAAGATAAACTGTAGAAAAGTATCCTGTTGATGTGCCAGAAAAAAAAGTGCCAAGGTTCTTTAGGTCTTTTTTCAGACGGTGCTGTCAGCCATGGCCGCTGGACTACAGAACTCCACTTATCTCCATCATACATACAATGCTTTCTTCCTCAGCAAGCAATGAGGCTGCCTTGACTCCCAAGAGCCAACCCACAAACTGTGTACGAAGAGGCTCTTGGGAAATGTAGTTAGAGTTGTCCAAGCCAATAATAAACTTTCTTTCCAACAGCTAATCCCCCCTCACATCAATCACAATAGAATTTTATGTATTTTTTATTTTGGTTATTTTTACCAAAGAAGTGTAGCATAATACATTTTGGCCTAAGATTATGAAGAAAGATTTGCAAGATTTTATAACAAACTAAAAATGTGGTATTTTTTTCATGCAGCAAAACAAAATCCCATTATTGATTAAATACCACCAAAAGAAAGCCCTGTCTAATAAGATTTTTATTTGGGTACAGTGTGCAATGCCTAATTGTCAAAGTGTGACAGCGCTTAAATCTGAAAAATGGCCTGGGAAGGAAAGGGGTGAAGGTGTTCATCTTAAGATGGTTAAATCTGAAACGTTCTGAACATTTTTTAAATATCTTATGCAAACCACCAGTGCACATACATCACTAGGAAGAAAAAAAGTATTTCCTTTTCAATTTTCCAAGTATTTTGCAAACACTTATGCTGTGTTCTGCGCTGATGCCTTTTCTCACAATCATCCAAGTCTATTACATGTTATTCTGGCCATGTTAGCCCAAAATAGAAGCGATTATGAATTCTAATGCAAATTTACCAAGCTGCTAGTCATCACCATAAACACTGAAGAAGCACTTTTATAAAGATAAGAATTACAGAGCTTAGTGAGTGCAAGACTGAACCTGCAGAGCATTTCATGTTTTTTTTTCTCAAGCAAAATAATTCAACTGAACTTTGACATAGGAGGCTTACTCACACTATTGGGTTATAACATTTAAAATAAAAGTGGCCAGAACGCCAAAATAAATAAATAAATAAAATGAAGATAAAGCAGAAAGCATGCACAAGATGTTCAGCATACCACATCATGGGCAACATCTGTCATCATGTAATGACACCATGAAAGAGAAACACGAGTGTTGGATGAATAAGGACTGGATCCGCCCTCCCTTGCAATCACTATTTATAACAAATTTAAAAGCAATAGAAAAAAAAAAAAAATCTGTCCAGCACTTCAGTTTTCTCAGACATGAAGCAACTAAATAAAATGATACTCCATTGGAAATAAATGGTACAAAGACCACAGTGCTTATATAGTGATTTGCAATCTTTGCTTTGTCAACACACAAAGCCATTCAATGTATTTCCTTACTCTTCATTTTGGAAATTGAGCGGGGACTTGCTTCCAGGAAGAGCGACATGCTATACATTAGATCTAATTTCTGTCAGCTGCATTTAACATGAAGATACAGGAAAACAAGGGTTCATAAACTTTAACTACATTTATATTAAAATGGGAGGCAAAGTGGCTTAGCGGTAACACTTCTTCCTTGAAGTACTGGGGTCCACATCTTGGTCAGGACACTACTTTGCAACATTCTCCAGATGCTTGCATAAGTTCCCTACAGGTATTCTAGTATCCTATTGCACTCCAAAGACATGCTTGATAGGTTAATTGGATCCTGTCTAAATTGGCCACAATAAGGCCCCTTTCACACATACAGTCCGTTCAGTTCATCAGTTCAGTCACGTCAAATGTATCAGTTTTTCATCCGTTTTTCATCAGTTTTTCATCCATTTTTCGTCAGTTGTTATCCGTTTTTCATCCGTTTTTCGTCAGTTGTTATCCGTTTTTCATCCGTTTTTCATCAGTTGTTATCCGTTTTTCATCCGTTTTTCATCCGTTGTCATCAGTTGACATCAGTTTTTCATCCGTTGTCATCCGTTGTCATCAGTTGACATCCGTTTTTCATCCGTTGTCATCCGTTTTTCGTCCGATCCGTTTTTTTGACGGATGAAAAATAGGGCATTCATCCGTTCAAAAAAACGGACATTGACGGAAGTGGATGAAAACGGATGTTAACTGATGATCATCAGTTGTCATCCGTTTTTACATAGAGATGCATTGATGTCCGTTTTTCATCCGTCAACGGATGGATGAAAAACGGACAAACGGACAGCATGTGTGAAAGGGGCCTAAGTGTATACCAATAGACTATGGACATCCTTCCTGCCGCTTCTAAGCCAAGCGATGGTTAAAGACATTAAGGCAAACTTACTAGTAAAAAAAAAAAAAAAGCCAAGAATATCCAATGAAAAAAATAAGTAAATAAAAGCTTTTAGGTGTATCAGATATGGCGCCCAGAGAGCTAGGTCATAGAACAAGAGTAAGATACAAATGAACAGATATATAAACACATTTAATCACTTCCCGCAAACCAATGTACCCGTACGTCAGTTTGAAGTGGTTTTACCGGGGCAATGCCTGCAGCTAAATCCGCTACCGGATTTTAGAGCCGGTGTAACGTGAGAATTACCTACCCCGTGAGAAAAACCTACCCTCGTCACTTCCGGCCAGGAACAGCTGAGCAGCGCAGCAGTGCGCATGCTCAGAGCTCCGGATACCACATAGCACTAGTATGGAAATATGTCGGTGTACCGTGAAGAAAACCTACCCGCGCGGCGGTTACATAAAACAGCTGTGCAGCACTATGAGTCATCTCCGCTCCTGTCCCGGTCACTTCCCTGCTCTCGGCAAGTAAATATAAAAGCGGCTCTCGGCTCCGTGATGTATGTTTTCATACACCCGCCGCTTTTATATTTACTTGCCGATAGCAGGGAAGTGACCGGGACAGGAGCAGAGATGAGTCATATTGCAGCACAGTTATTTTAATGTAACCGCCGCATTACATACAGTGCCGTGCACCGGAAGTGACGAGGGGTAGGTTTTTCTCACGGGTAATTCTCACGGAACACCGGCGGTCGGCTTTTTGAAGATAACTAATGCAGCCGCTCGGTCATCATCCCAGCGAGTGGGAGGGGACGTCCGTTCCCCCCTCCCGCCGCTCTGCCCGGGTCATTGAGACCCGAGCAACCAGCTGACACGTCCGCCGGCTGGTGAGAGTCCTGAACTAAGCCGGATTCAGCTTCAATCGGGTCTCCAATCATGTAACCCGGAAGAGACGCCACTTCCGGATTTACTCGGCTGTTAACAGTGCCGATTTTAAAAAAAGGGTCAGTTTTCAAACATGCAGATTTCTGGGTTTTGAATACTTTGAAGTGTAATGAAGGGGTCTGGGGTCTTCTAGATGGCAGATCACTCCATAAATAGTACTTGTCACTGCCTACTTCTGTCACAAGGGATGTTTAAATCTGATCAATTTTATTGCTGTGACAAGGAAAGTAAACAGTGTTTTAAAAAAAAAAAAAATAGGGGGGGGGGGGGGTACTTTTCCAGCAAAAAAAAAAAAAAAAATGATTTTAACTTGTAAACAACGTGACAGATATAAGGGGGGTTGGTGAAATTCTCGCGCTGTCTCTCTAGTTGTCTAAATTTTCACCTTTAATGCTGCAGGTACTGTAATTGGTAACCTACACAATTCAGATATTTATAGTTGGGGGGAGTACCGCGCTTTAAAGTGCTTAATGTAACATCAATTAAATCATAAATATGTGAAAAAGTGTCTTAGTGCTTCTCAATATAATATTCACAAAATGTGCATCACAATGTACAAAATACATACAATCAAATATAGATCCTTCAATTCATAAATAATTAGGTGGTAAAATCTACTAAATAAAATTAATCTTACTAAAACAACAATACATACAGTATAAAGTGACAAAAAATATATATAAACTTCTTAATACGTGACCATCTAATAAAATTATTTTTGTGCTCTTAAATAGGTGGTTTCAATATAAAGTGCTGAAGTGTCCTTTAAATAAATATATAAATATGTAGTGATCAGCAAAATCTGCTTATCCAAATTTCACATGCAGGTGCTCTTTTGTGCGGTGCCCACTAGGTGTCCTAAGCGCTCACCTCAATGCTCTTTAAAAAAAGCCTTAAAGCGGAGTTCCAGCCATTCACTCACCTGTCCAACGGTCCAGCGATGCGGCCGCCCGAAGCCTTGATCCTCTCCCTCGGCATCACTGCTGTGGGCACCCGGCTGTTACAGTTTGCGGCTTCACAGCCGGGTACCCACTGCGCATGCGCGAGTCGCGCCGTGATTGGCCGGCAATCTTCTGGGACCTCTGACGTGTCCCAGAAGATTGCAGGGAGGGAGGGGGAGAGGAGAACTTCCGTTCAGGGCGCCGCGGCGCTCCGAGCGGAAGTGGCAGCGGGTACCTGTCAAAACTAGGTACCCGCTCCCCCCCCCAAACAAATGACATGCCAAATGTGGCATGTCAGGGGGTCAGGACTCCCTAAAGCGGAAGTTCCACTTTTGGGTGGAACTCCGCTTTAAGTTGTATGCCTCAGCGTACTGTGACAGATATAGGCTTGGACCTTAGGTGGTTAAACATAATGCCCCGAGTACCAGATACCAAGGAGACAAAGGACTGCACTGTCACACAATTAGCCTGCTGCACCCAAGCAGAGTGTATACTTTGTGATTTTATTTAGGCATTTCACAAGCTATGTGCAAATGTTTAAAGCACATTCCTGGGCTGGGAAAGGGGAGAATATCAGTTCTAGAGACAGATTTTTTTTTTTTTTCAACTGCAAAAACCCAGATGTTGCCATTTATAGGCACCCAATGAAGTCAATGGGGAGAAAAAAAAAAAACCTGTGTAAATAAAACTTGTACTTTGAGCATAGGGCTGAAAAATGCTCAGTTGCAAATGGGTGCTTAGGATCCATAGTACTGCATGCCACACATCTGAGTAACTGAGGGCTAGGGGCTTAGGCAGCCTACAGGGGAAAACACAGGGAAGACTACAGCAGCTTGTTACTTTAAAATAGTTTGTACCAAATTGAATTCAATTATTCCAAGGCTTTCTCGGTTTGCTTCAGGTAGAGATCAATCTGCCCACCTCTCCAACTAGCTAATCAGAGGAAGCCCTAAACTCACTGATGAAAAACAAGGCTTAGGCCCCTTTCACATGGGCTTTCCGATCAGGTCCACCTGTCAGTTTTTCAGGCGGACCTGATCCGATGCTCCATGTACCTCTATGAAGCAGCGGATGTCAGTAGAGACATGTCCGCTGACACCCGCTGCTATCCGATCCGACCCGCTCCGTGAAATCTGAACGGATTTTCCAACCGTCTGGAGGATCAGATCAGATGAAAAGGACAGGCAGTCTGTTTTAATGCAATCTTCCATAGAGGAGAGCAGGGCTCTGACAGCTCCGTCTCTGCAAAGTGAGTGGAGACGGCGCTATCATCCGCCCGCTGAGAAAATCTGAGTCCAAAAGGCGCACCGCTCGTGTGAAAGGACCCTTGGATGCATTTTCAGGTGTATGTGAATGCACCCTAACATCCATTACCTGTGAGAACTCCAGCTGAGGTCCCAGTGAGTGGCTGTGGAATGCAGACCCATTGAAAGCAACAGGAGGCTTCCAGCAAACCCAGGTAATTGCAGCCACTTGCATGTAATCAGTCATGTGGTGATCACATGTAAGTGATCAGCCCTGGATCTAAGCAGTCTGTGCCCAGAATTGATCACTCACATGTGATCGCTGCATGAGTGATTACATTTAATACCACGTTAAGCTACAAGATCCTGGAGCCTTCCATTGCTTTCAATGGGGCTGCCTCCCACAGCTAATCACCGGAAATCTACTGCTGGTGTGGAATTGCATGTAAGTGGTGTCTGTTACGTTCACAGATGCAAATGCAGCCTTACTGTAAAGGGCTGAGCGCTAGAAAAAATTTCCAGGTGCAGGACAGAATTCCCCATCGCACTACCAGAACACAGGGCTGCATACTCCCAAAAGACATTGGTTTGTGAAGAAAAAAAATATATTTTTGGCCCAGCTTGATTCAAACAAATCTATATGAAGTCACAAGAAACCTGGAGTTAGGCTTTAAGTTCAGTCACAGTCCAATAAACAGACTTGAGGGGGCAGTCAGACATTTTCAAAGCTGCAAGCACTGAAAGGAATGTCACCATATGCTTATGCAGTATGGCAGATGTGCGAGTCAACAGTGGCCAAAGAGTTCAAAATATTTTGAAAGGAAAATATGGAGTCAGCTGTCTGACTACATCCGAAAAATAATTTCTGTGTAGTATATAGCTGAAGTGAAATGTCTGGAATTTGAAATAAGCTGTCTGACTAAACCTGAAAAAAAAAAAAAAAAATGGGATTTTTGATGTACCGTAAAATCAATTTCGCTAAAGTTTAACGGACACAGAGCCTACACTACAGTAAGGTTATACTGCCCCTACAGGAATAGGACACTAGGCAGGAAAAAAAAAAACTTGGACTACGCCTATAGGGCAGTCCCAGGGAGTATACTCCCACTCAGCTATAGGCACTCAATTTTGTTACAAGCAGTGTCAGAAGAAAGCCAGCACCACAGAGGGGTGGGTGCTGTGTCCATCAATGAACATCAGAGAAATGGATTTTACGGTAAGTCAAAAATCCCATTTTCTCTTTCATTGACGAACACCGCTCCTTCGTGTTCTTGACCATTGGGACATTCCAAAGCAGTGTCAAACATAATAGGTGGGAACAGCAAGAAAAAAAACCCCAAGGCTAAACCGTAGCCAACCAGGTAACATGGAGCTCAACCAGAAACAACTTGAGCTCACTTTAAAACAAGCAATACACCCTCAAAGAGGACCAGGTCCTCTAAACAGCATCCTGCAAAACCTTGTGGCCAAAAGAAGCATTCGCAGATGCCAACACATCCACCTTATAAAATTTTGTGAAAGTGTGCACAGACGACCAGGTGGCCACCTTGCACACCTGCAGCACTGACGGCTGATGACGCAAGGCCCAGGAGGCACTAATCACCCGAGTAGAGTGCGCCTTAACAGGGAAAGGAGGAACCTAAACCCTTAATTGAATAGGGCCTGAATCACCATCTGTCTGATCTATCTGGAAATGTTCGCAGCAGAAGCAGCCAACCCTTTCAGATCCATCCGTGAGTAGGAATAGAGAGTCTGACTTCAAAAAGACTCTGTAGCTGCCAGGTACACCCTAATTACCCGAATCACATCCAAGGGATGCAAAGCAATTTCCTTAGGATGTTTAGGCCTGAGACATAGGGAAGACAACACAATGTCTTCATTCAAATGGAAATCAGAGAAGACCTTTGGAAGGAACGACGGAAAGGGACGAAGAACCACCTTGTCTCTGTGAACCGCCAGATAAGGTGAACGTCAAGACTACGCTGCCAGCTCCGACACTCTGAATGCAGAAGTAACAGCCACCACAAAAGGCCACCTTCTAGGACAACG
The DNA here is from genome assembly GCF_965119305.1 of Pelophylax lessonae. Lineage (NCBI taxonomy): Eukaryota > Metazoa > Chordata > Amphibia > Anura > Ranidae > Pelophylax > Pelophylax lessonae. The sequence continues at coordinate 498,379,557 of NC_138771.1, forward strand.
TAAGCAGGGGAACCTCCCAAAGACTTTCAAAGGGAGGCTTCTGAAGAACAGACAGCACCAAATTGAGGTCCACGGTGGCAATGGACACCACACTGGAGGAGCAAAGTGTCGAACTCCATGGATAAAAGGTACGCACTAAGGAATGTGTTGCCAATGGACGTTGAAAGAAAACAGCTAAGGCCAAAACGTGGCCCTTGATGGTACTCAAGGCCAGGCGCTGCTCAACCCCCGGTGGAGGAAGGTCAATATCTGAGCCACAGAAAAGGACTGAGGGTGAACCCCAAGAGACTCACTACGCAATGTATGTCTTTCAAGTACGATGGTAAAGCTTCTTAGAGGTAGATTTTCTAGCCTTTAACAACGTAGGAATCATCAATACAGACACCTCCATCCTTCAGCACCTGGCTTTCAACAGCCAAGCCGTGATTGTATGTATTTTAGAATTCCCTTTCACTTAAAATGAGGTATTTTTTGTATTGATTGTATCTTAATTAATCCATTAGTGATAACGACTTTTGCGCGGTCTCTGAAGAAAAAATGGTGAAGCTATCGGCGCTAGTGACCAAATAAATAAATATACGGTATATATGTAAACGACAAATCTTCAATGTGCATTAAGATTTGTCATTTACATATGTATATATTTATTTGGTCACCATTTTTTTCAATCAAGGTTCACATTACCTATATCAGCAGCAGCCTATGATAGGCTATTAAGCGATTCTTAATTAGTGACATAGAAAAAGCAGTGCTGATACATATCTTGCTACTCTGAAGAAGCCGGTCAGCATCAAGCGCAGATAGGATTTTAAGTGAAACAATCTCACGGTATACGTGTAATAACTTTTTTGTGTCAATTGTTTGTTTATGTGCGTTTTTTAATCCAAATAAATAAATTCTATTTTAATTTTGTCGTAGCTATGGATATAGAGCGATATTCCAAGCACCTTTAAAATCCCAGATTCTTTCTCTACAATCTATATATGTATATAGGGATGTTGGTGCTATAATAATTGATCACAATAAATCAGTTACCTTTTAAGCGCCGGTTCACATAGGAGCGACGCTACTTTCAGGGGCAACCTCCGAGATCGCGGTGCGAGCAGCGCGCCGCGACCTCGGAGCGGCCGCCACGGACTTCATAACATTGAAGTCTATGGCGGTCGCCTCCTGGTCGCCCCAAAGAAGCTCCGGACCCTTTTTCTAGGTCGCTCCTATTAGCAGCTTTCCTATGGGAGGCGACCTGTGAGGCGACCAGGTCGCCTCACAGGTCGCCCTAGTGTGAACCGGGGCTGAAGTTCACAAAAAAAAAGTCGAGGCAAGCTTTACAAAAATACTCTTTAAAGCAGAACATAAAGCTGGGTACACACCATGCGTGTTTTTTTTTTTTTTTCGTTCAACCCAGCGGGCTGAACATAAGAACCTACAGATTGCCATGCTAACACATCTAATGTTAGTATGGTGATCTCCCCCACTGAGCTATAGTGTTCTGACAGGGGGAGACCACCCCTCCCCCCTAACCAGACCATACGGTTCTGCTGATTGGATGCATTTTTTTGGGGGGTACGCTCGTTGGACAGAAACTGGTTGTTGGATGAGGAGGAGATGTACACACGGGCGGAAAGTCGGCTGGTTCCCTGGCAAACTGAGCATGTTCAGCCCATAAGCCAGAATATTAGGCAGAATTTTTGCAACTTTTTTTCTTCAGTTTCCCCCTCCAAAAAAAAAAAAAAAAAACATGTACTTTTTTTGGGCAACAAGTGACAGTGCTCAGATGTGAATGGTTACTTCTGGAAACGCACTTCAAATTGATCAGACGTGAAAGGGAGCTTTCTCCAAACTTCAGGCTCCAAAAAGGTCATCCCTACCTGTAATTTTATAGACTGGTCAACTAGTTGTCAGGGTTCCATCTGCAAACATTAGCCATGAGCCTGCTGACTTCATGCTGCTAAAGAACTAAAATCAGAAAGCAACTGCTGGGACTTTCCTCAAAGGGAGGGTCACAGGATGCTCACAGCTAAATCTCTGCCTGTCCACGAACTGGACACGAGGCCTGTGTTTACGCAGGATTAGATAGACGTGTTGAATGGCAGAGTAGCTATTTCTGACTGAAACTATCAGCTCAGTCCAAGCAGCTCTGTCATTACTATAATCTGATATTCAACCACCTAACAGGAACACATGTTTTAAGACTTATTTCTTCCCATTACTGTATTTAAAAACATCACGGTCCCAAATCGGCTGGCCCTATACAAAAAAAAAAAAAGTCACAGCTGAGCATACTACACAAAATATCTGGCTCCGTCATCGACAAAATTAAGAGGAGAAGAATGGTTGCTTAAACCAGGCACACACTATTCGATTTTTTTTTTTTTTTTCTGTCTTTGGCTGAGAGCGCAGATCAGGAGCTGGTCAGCTGCTGGTTTTCCAACATACACACGGCCAGAATGTCGGCTGCTTTTTTTTTTTTTTTTAACCTGCAAACGTCTTTCCGAAATTCTACCCCTGTGTATGGGGCGTTACAGAGAAACAAACAATGTAATTTTCATATTGCAAAAGATCCTCACCCATGGACTTCACCTAGTTTTCTGGGGTTCTGTACAAAATTACACTATATACCAAAATGTTTCAACCTTAGGCCATTTGAAGCCTATGAACAAAAAAGCATGCTAGCTCATTAAAATATGTATAAAGCAAAAAATTTTATTTTGTTCAGGACAGAGTAGGTAATTGTTAACCCCTAAACAAGCAAAAAAAATGGGGGAGCAAACCCTGAACATGTATATCTAAAGCCGGTGCAGCTATGAACCAAGCAACATGTATGTTAAAAAAGAATAGCGCAACCATGCAAAAGAAATGACTATCAAATATGGAGACAATCCATAAATAAAAATGGGGATTTGGTCCCACCATATGGCCAAATCGTGCTCAAGCCCACCACTACGTCAAAGTACCCCATTGTCAGTGGGTCCTACACTATCCATAAAAAAGGGGTGAATCCAGCCTCTCTAACCCTTGGAGACAACACTCCTTGCTGGGAGAGATGTGCTAATGCACAACAAGGGACTCCTCCTATATCTACTTGATAGTGGACACTGATAGAATACAGGTGTGTGTGGGGGGTGGGGTGCTCAACCCCAGAAGTCTAGTCAGACCGAATACATAATAAACAAGCAAATTGTTAACCCCTGCCCGCTGACCGTATGCATATATATGCGGTCTCACAGAAGTGGGCCTTTGCCTGTGGGGCCACATATATCCATATCCATCTTTCTGGAGGGAGCATGCCCCACAGCACAGAGAAAGGGCTCTCACTGGTAGCCCTGGGTCCCATACTAACGATTAGGACCCAGGACACCTGATCGTTGTGATAGCCTCTAATTGAGTTGTACTAAGTGTCGGTTCACATTGGTGTGATGCAGGAACCCTGGGAATCCACTGCAGATTCCCGCATCGCACTCGACTCGCAGGCAGTTCACATTGCCATATGCAAACTGCTGGGAGTGTCAATACAAAGTTAATGACACCCCCAGATTAGTTTGTATATTGCAGTGTGAATTATCAATTCAGGCAGGAATCGGATCACATACGTATACCCATGCAATCAGATTCTGCTGCGGACCACAAAAAAATTGGATTTTTGTACCGTAAAATCTATTTCTCTGCGTTAATCGACGGAAACAGCGCTCCATAAATCATAACTAGTGTGTTATATTGCCTCCTCCAGGAGCAGGAGAGTTTATTTCTTTGGTGGTAGGATATGGTAGTAGCAAAAAAAATATACAGTAATACCTTGGTTTGCAAGTAACCTGGTTTGCGAGCATTTTGAAAGGCGAGCAACATTTTTTTTTATTTTTAAATCTGTCTTGATATGCGAGCGCCCTCTTGATATACGAGCATGTTACTACAGTATAAGCATGCCATCCCTTCTGTTACATAACATTATGTGTCCCTGTACCATATATAAAAGATTCGGATTTGTACTGTTTCAGAGCGCCTCCCGGCGCTCATGTGACTCGTCTCTCTGCTCTCCCCGGCGGGCGGGGCCGATCACTCCCACTGACTTCATCCCGGGAGGAGGGGAGGAGAGAAGCAGAGAGCTGATGAGTCACACGAGCACCAGGAGTCGCTCTGATACAGTAGAAATCAGCATCCTTATATACAGTACAGACACAGGGACACAATGTTATTTAACAGAGGGGATGGCATGCTTATACTGTACAGTAATGTACTTTATATATGATAGCAGCATATCTTTATTAATACTAATAAATGGTTGTGGAACAAATCATCTGAGTTTCCATTATTTCTTATGGGAAAATTTGCTTTGATATATGAGTGCTTTGGATTACAAGCATGCTGATGGAACAAATTATGCTCGCAAACCAAGGGATTACTGTATTGCCAAACTAAAAAAAAAAAAAAAAAAAAAAAACACTATTTTTGGCCAAATTTTATTTGTTAAAATTGGGAAGTATCTGTTGCCATTTACAACCAAAAGAAAGTCTGATGTGTCCTGAAAAATACAATGCATTATCCACTAGGATGCACAAAGTATTTGCGATATGTACAGCTTACCAACTAATTTCAAACTGTGTTCAGGCATTAATATTTGTTTTACCCTCAGAGAGATACAGTATACCAAACCTGAACAAGTTTACTCATTGGAATATTTAGCATCACTCGAACTGACAAGATTTTCATGCATTTCCTTCTCCATTCAAAGTTTGGCCTGTAAAGACATTATCAGTGTCTGGCTTTTCCATTCGATTATACTAAACCGTGAAACTTTCACTGCAATTTTGACAAAGTAATATTTGGGTGCGAACAGGCATTTGATGTATACAAAAGTAAATTTATATACTTTGCAGCTACAGAGAAAAACATTTAAAGTGATTGTAAGGTCTTGTTAAATCAAAAATAAAAAAAACACACCATGTTATGCTTACCTCCCTCCTTTGTGCTGTGATTTTGCACAGGGCAGCCTGGATCCTCCTCTTCTCGTATCACTTTTCACTGCTCCTAGCCGCTCCCTCCTGTCGCGTACCCCCATAGAAAGCAGCTTGCTATGGGGGCACACGAGCCGAGCTGCAGCTCCATGTGTCCATTCAGACACGGAGCTGCGGTTCAGTCCCGCCCCCTCAGTCTCCTGATTGGCTGACAGCCGATGGCACTACTGCTGTGCCTCAGCTAATCCGGAGGGAAGAGTCTCAGATGGCCATGGTTTATCGCTGGATAGAGATGTGGCTCAGGTAAGTATTGGGGGGGGGGGGGGGGGGACTGCTACACACAGAAGGCTTTTTATCCTAATGCATAGAATGCATTATGATAAAAAAAAAAAAAAAAAAAAAAAAAATTCTGCCTTTACAACTCCTTTAAATACATTTTTGTGCCTGGAGTTCAGCTTTAAATCCCGTTATTAAGGGATAAATGCATGTCCACATCCAGGTGCCATTTACATTAACAAGCACAAGTCACTATTACAGCATGAAGGCTTTTTTATATACATTATAATATCTCTAAAGCACAAATAAACCAGAACTTCAATTTTTTTTTTTTAATACACCCTACAAAAAGTTATAGTACAACGTGGTCCTTAACCACTTGCCGACTGCCTAACGCCGATCTACGTCGGCAGTCAGCCCCTCACAGGCAAAGTGACGTAGGGCTATGTCACTAGCTTGTGAGGGTCTAGGGAGCGAGCGCGCGCCCCCGGAGGCGCGCTCCCGCGTGGTCACGGACCCCCCCGCGCGTGTGACCAGCGGACCCGATGTCCGCCGGTCACTCAGCGATCGGCGGGGGAGAGGGAGAATGTCAGGCAGCTTGTGTAAACAAGCTGCCTGTCATTCTCCTCGCTGTAAAGACACTGATAAAAACGGATCTAGTATGTAGATCCGTTGATCAGTGTCCTTACAGCTCAACCCACAGCCAATCACAGTAGAAAGCACGCCCCTAGGGATACACACAGCCCCTCCCTTCCAAATAAAGTTAACCCCTTCACAACTAGTGTATTTTTACAGTAACAGTGCATATGTATAGCACTGATTACTGTAGAAATGTCACTGGTAACCCCAAAAGTGTCACAAATGTCAGTCAAGGGTCCGATCTGTCCGCCCCAATGTCGCAGTACCGCAAAAAAAAAAAAAAAATCGCAGATCGCCGCCATTACGCGTTAAAAAAAAAAAACAACAAAAATAACAAAAATCTTTCCCTTTGTTAGTAAACGCGATAACTTTTGCGCAAACCAATCAAAATACGCTTTTTGCGATTTTTTTTACCAAACATATGTAGCATAAAACAAATTGGCCGAAAATTTTAAAAAATTTTGATTTTTACTTTTTTTTGGGGGGGAATTTCATATAAAAAAATGTGAAAAATATTGTTATTTTTGCAAAATTGACGCTCTTTGTTTATAGCGCGTGATCAAAAAATCGCACAGGTGATCAAATACCACCAAAAGAAAGCTCTGTTTGTGGGAAAAAAAGGACGTCAAATTCGTTTAGGTACAGCGTCGCACGACCGCGCAATTGTCCGTTAAAGTCACGCTGTGCCGAATCGCAAAATACCCCCTGGTCAGGAAGGGGGTAAAATCTTCCGGGGCTTAAGTGGTTAACCACTTCCATACCGAGTCATAGTAATATGACGTCGGCATAGTGGTTGTACGGATCCGGGCGGGCGTCATATGACGTCCGCCCGCTCTAGCTGCTACTGCGCGCCCCCGGGGGCGCGCAGCGATCGGGGGTGAGGCTCGTCCCTCGGACATAGCCCATCCCTGATCAAGGTAAACAGCCAATAGAAATTGGCTGTTTACCACGTGATCGGCTGTGTCAATCACAGCCGATCACATGAGCGGCTCCAGCACGAGCCGCTCGTTCTCTCTGCAATGCGCGCCCCCGGGGGCGCGCAGAGCAGCGATCGGGGACGAGGCTCGTCCCTCGGACAGAGTCGATCCCCGATCTAGGTAAAGAGCCAATGAAATGTCAACAGAGAACACGGTAACTAGCTGTCACCGTGTTCTCTCCTCCTCACACACTGATCCTGTGTGAGGAAGAGAGTGTGGTAACAGCTAGTTACCAAGTACAGTGCAACCCAAACACACTGATTGCCCCCCCCCCCCAATAAAGAGCACCTGTCACTAGACCATCAAAGTACCCGAGTACCTGTCACCAGCCCATCAGGTACTCTGATGACGGATACTCGGGTACTCTGATGACGGATACTCGGGTACTCTGATGACGGATACTCGGGTACTCTGATGACGGATACTCGGGTACTCTGATGACGGATACTCAGGTACTTTGAGTACCTGTCAACGGAGTACCCGTCACCTACCCATCAGAGTACCCGAGTACCTTCCACCTGCTCATCAGAGTACCTGACGCCTGAAGTACCCGAGTACTTGCCGCCTGCTCATCAGTACCCATCACAACTCATCAGTACTCATCAGTACCTATCACGTATCAGTACTGATCATCAGTACCCATCAGTACAGTATCACCTATCAGTATCAGTACTACTCAACAGTACCTATCACCTGCCCATCAGAGTACCCGAGTACCTGTCACCTGCCTATCGGAGTACTCGAGTACCTGCCACCTGCTCATCAGTACCAGAGTACCTGTCACCTGCCTGTCACCTGCCCAACAAAGTACCCGAGTACCTGTCACCCTTCATACAGCCACCATGTCCAAGTCCAAAAAGGTTTATATACGTCCTCCGTTTAAACCTAAATACCGGTGTTATGGCAGCAGATAGCTGCCATAACCCTGGTATTTTTTTAAACGGTGGACTGTTGGCTTTCCGATAAGGGTGGTCCCAGCGGCGGATTCGCTGTGGGATCACCCTTCCGGGAAGGCAGAAGAGGTGCCCCCCCCCCCCCTCTCGCCGCGTCCGGTCCTTTTCCCCGCTTACCGGACCCGCCGACAGCGGGGAAAACGATCCGGTCCTGGATCCTCACCGACAGGATGTCGAGTGAGGGCAAGCTTGCCCTCACTTGACTCTATGGTCTTGGAGGACCGGAGCTACGGAAAATGTTGTTGCCTAGCAACCGGTTTAAAGGTCTTTTTTTTTTTTTTTCCATTTTATATAATAATTTTTTTTTTTTTTCTTCTATCTTTTAGTGTACTTGTGAGATCTGAGGACTTTTTGACCCCAGATCTCACAAAAAAGAGGTCCTGTCGTGCCTTTTTCTATTACAAGTAATGTTTACATTTCTTGTAATAGAAATAAAAATGATCCATTTTTTTTTTTTTTTTTTTTTTTGTTAAACGGTGTAAAAATAAAAAATAAGTAAAAAAAAAAAAAAAAAAAAAAAATTAAAGCACCATGTCCCCGTTAGCTCGCGCGCAGAAGCGACGCATACGGAAACCCCGCCCACATATGTAAACGGTGTTCAAACCACACATGTGAGGTATCGCCGCGATCGTTAGAGCAAGGGGAATAATTTGAGCCCTAGACCTCCTCTGTAACTCAAAGATGGCAACCTGTAGAAATTTTTAAATTGTCGCCTATGGGGATTTTTAAGTACCAAAGTTTGTCGCCATTCCGTGAGCGTGCGCAATTTTGAAACATGACATGTTGGGTATCTATTTACTCGGCGTAACATTATCTTTCACATTATGGAAAAAAATTGGGCTAACTTTACTGGTTTCTTATTAAAAAAAGTGAATTTTTTCCAAAAAAATTGCGTTTGGAAGACCGCTGCGCAAATACGGTGTGATAAAAAATATTGCAATAATCTCCATTTTAATCTCTAGGGTCTCTTCTAAAAAAAAAATATATAATGTTTGGGGGTTCTAAGCAGTTTTCTAGCAAAACAACTGATTTTAGCTTGTAAACACCAAATGTCAAAAATAGGCCTAGGCAAGTGGCTAGGATGCATGATGATGCTCCTTGGATGTTGGGCCCCTCTATATGGCTAGGCTGTGAAAAAGTCTCACACATGTGGTATTGCCATACTCCGGAGGAGTGGCAGAATGTATTTTGGGGTGTCATTTTTGCTGTGTACATGCTATGTGTTAGGAATATCCTATAAATTGACAACTTTGTGTAAAAAAAAAAAAGTTTTCATTTTTTTCCCACATTTTCCAAAAACCTGTGGAAAAAAATGATATGTTCAAACGACCCATAATGCCTCATAGAATATACGATGGGAGTGTTTGCTTTCCAAAATGGGGTCATTTTGTGGACTTTTCCATTGTATTGGTGCTCTAGGGCCTTGAAAAGTGTGATAGGTAGTAAGAAAGTTTTATGTGTATTTATGCTCCTAGAACGCCTGAAGGTGCTTCTTGGACGTGGAGTCTCTTTGTGGCCAGGCTGTGTAAAAGTCTCACACATGTGGTATCGCCATACTCGGAAGGAGTAGCAGAATGTATTTTTGGGTGTAATTTTTGCTGTGTACAGGCTATGTGTTAGAAATAGCTTATAAATTGACAACTTTGTGGGAAAAAAAAAAAAAATTTTCTCTTCATTTTCCCAAGAATTGTGGGAAAAAAATTACAACTTCAAAAAACCCACCATGCCTCTTACTAAATACCTTGGACTGTCTACTTTACAAAAAGGGGTCATTTGGGCGGTATTTGTACTGTCCTGACATTTCAGGGCCTCAAGAAAGGAGATAGGCAGTCAGTACATCTGGTGTGATCAATTTTCAGTAATTGGTACCATAGCTTCTAGACTCAACTTTCACACAGACTAAATAATATACACTAATTTGGGTTAATTTTACCAGAGACATGTAGCAGTATACATTTTGGCCCAAATGTATGAAGAAAAATTAATTTTTTGCAAAATTTTATAATTGAAACTAAAAAAAAGTGTTTTTTTTTTCAAAATTTTTGCTCTTTTTTTGCATACATCACGAAAAAAAAAAAAAAACCCAGTTGTGATCAAATACCACCAAAAGAAAGCTCTATTTGTGTGAAAAAAATGATAAAAATTTTGTTTGGTTACAGTGTAGCATGACTGAGCAATTGTCATTCAAAGTGTGAGAGTGCTGAAAGCTGAAAATTGGTCTGGGCAGGAAGGGTGTCTAACTGCTCTGTATGGAAGTGGTTAAATTGGAACTCCCAATCAACATTGATTATTTTTAACCCTCATGCTGCTAGGATTAGTAAATAGATAGGAAAGTTTATTTACTTGTTTAAAGCTTTCATTTTTTTTTTAAATTTTAGTTACTTCCTGGTTTCTTGCCTAGGCAAATGATACCATGCATCCCAGTCTTCAGGAAGGGATGGGAGGAGGAAGGGTTTTCTCAGCCAAGCAAGCTCTTATATGCATACTTGAACTAAGGGAAGGAAGTAAATGCTACATCACGTGCCCTTACTTAAGATGGCCACGGCCAGAAATGCGATTTCTGAGCAAAATAAAGCACAAAGACATGGATGGATGGGGGAAGTTTTCTTTGAATAATACAAATGAATTAAATAGCATTCTTGGTTTTGCTTATACCCAAAAACAACTCACCACATACAGTGTGAACCCCCCCCCCCCCCAAAAAACAGTCATTGTTGGTTACACACTTCCCGTGGTTCCCCAACTTTTGCCCCCTAATCCGTTTATGTTTTTGCTAACCTCTGAGGAAGACAACAGAAAACTCAAACTATACAGAGAAATGATAAAACTTAGAAGATCTACACTTCCATATGCAAGATAAAAGGAAGCAGAATGCTGAATTCTCGTGGCCTCTTTTACAGTGTGTAGTTTGAGCCAGCAAGAGGATACGGCTTCAATAACAGGCCAGTGGACTAAAGCCAGGGCATGCCACTGTGTACAGTACATCTTTGCCAGACATCCTGAGTTACACAAACCTCCAGAAGTGAGAAGCACAAATATATCAGAGAGCTTGGTAAAGCAGAAAGTGACTGCTTACACATATGACCAATTTATGCAAGGCACTGTAGATCTAATGCTAGTAATTTTAACCCCTTGGCTACTAAGAGAAGTTTAAAAACATCTTGGTATTCCAGGGGTTGGAACAAGCACATGACTACTGCTGCTGCAGCTGGCTATTTTAACTGGGGAGGAATGTTCAGCCTTGTTGACAGACTTGATGGCGAAAGTCTCTGCACTGGGAGACTGTGGGACTCATGGGGTAAGTGCTGCCATTCTGTAACTCTTATTGAGTTATTGTCTGACTCATCCATCATTGAGGAAAAGGAGAAGGCGAAAGATGAATCCTCAGAGATAGAGCTCCTCTCAGGAAGATAGGCAGTCGCCCTCGATCTCCAAGCTGAAAGAAACCATTAAAGTTCTGGTGAGCAAGGTGTGCTCTTCTTTGAAGCTGGAACCACCTTGCCTGCTGTGCTCAAAGTACCCAGTATAGGATATCTTTCCAAGGCAGAGAAACCAACTAGATCTTTTCCAGCTCACCCACAAAAACAGCATTGTTCTGTACAAGAACTGGCCATGGAAGAAATATTGGGTAGGCAAGGAGTAACGGGGGGGGGGGTCTCTGATGTGTGGAGACAGAGAATGTGAGAGACCTGAATATCATTATCATGACCCTGTTAACAGCACGTGCTGCCTGCCCCCCTCCTCCTATTTACCTGTTCCTCCATGAGGATGATCCTCAGAGGAGTCCTCACAACCTTGATCGATGTGGAAACTGTTGCTGAGGAGCTAAAGGGGTGCAGCCATCCCAAAGACTAAAAACTGAGAAATATGATAAACATTGATGTGGAGATTTAGGCCACAATCAGGAGCAGTGTAGGTGCTGGTGCTGTAGCCTACTGGTCTGTAGAAGAGCAATGTGCTCAGAATGAAATGCAAAGCCAGGGGGGTGGGTGGCTGTGTACTTCCTACAAAGTGCAGAACTATGTACACAGAACAGGCCACTACACACCCAAATGTGTTACAAGGGCTGCACCAATGAAGAAAGTGGTGTATGCTATATGCTTATTGCGATGACCATTTAAAAAGTGTCAGTCCCCCTGTAACACTGCTCCTTGGCCATAATCCTTCCACTTCCCCGTGCCCAAGGCTTGGGCCCGGTGTCTAGGGACTACCCCCAAATGGGGAGGCTCCCAAACAGGGACGTGGCAAAGCCCAAGACTCACCACACTAGGTCACTGGCCCCTTCCCAGGGAACTCTCAGCTTTGCACATTTCAGGAGGGCATACCCTTTCTTTCATGGAGGTGGTCTTCAGGGACTGGAGCTACCAGGATTCGAATCTGCGCTGCCCTTGACCTGTAGAGTACTCTGCAACTAATTGCATGGCATTGTACTGCTGTATCAAGGGTGAGCGTTAAAAGCAGGGTCCAAGGCCAAAAGCAATAATATGTCAGTCCTGTGTTCTCCATGCAGCAAGTGCCTCAGTGTGACTGATCCAACACCTGCAATCATATTGCCATACCGGCATTGATGCAGAGACGAGAATGGATTTCTTCATGTGAAGAACCAAGTGTAGTCTTCCATCTTCCATTTAAAACTGCAATTTTGGGCCAAAAACCTGCTTTCTGCAAGTAGGATGTCCATCAACTAAGGACACTTGCAAAAAAAAAAAAAAAAAGTAGGAGAATTGCTGGGTTCAGAGGGCTGTTCTAACAGCCCTGTTTTCTCCACTGTCCTCAGCTGAAGGTGGCAGAATAGACTGCTCAGCCATAACAATATGACTACTGACAAAGTATTCAACACTGACTTGTTAGGGGGGCTGCTGCACACAAAGGGCTTTTTATTTGAATGCATAGAATGCATCAAGATAAACTTCTGACTTTACAACCACTTTAAGACAGCAAGTAAACAGGTTGTCCCTGAAGTTGATGTGTTGAAAGAAGGAAAAATGGGCAAGCTTAAGGATTTCAGTGACTATGACAAGGCCACATTGTAAACGCTGGACAACTGGGTCTGAATATCTCCAAAACTGCGGCTCGTGGGATGTTTCCAGTCTACAGTGGTCAGGACCTACAGTTGTATTCAAAATTATTCAACCCCCACTGAAATTGATTGTTTTGGCCAGTTTGACATTGATTTTGATCATTCAGTCATCCTGCTTACAATTAAACCAAAGAGGCATGTGTAGGTCAGACAAATATAACATAACATTTATAATGAAATAACCACAAATGTCTTTTCTGTGCTCACATCATTATCAGTTTTATTCAACCCCCAAGTGACATTCAATCTTAGTACTTGGTACAACATCCTTTTACAGTTATAACAGCTTTTAAAACGTGAAGCATAGCTTGACACAAGTGTCTTGCAGCGATCTACGGATATCTTCGCCCATTCGTCATGGGCAAAAGCCTCCAGTTCAGTCACATTCTTAGGCTTGTGCACTGCAATTGCTTTCTTTAAGTCCCACCAGAGGTTCTCAATCGGATTTAAGTCTGGTGACTGTGACTGCCACTCCAAAATGTTCCAGCCTTTAATCTGCAACCATGCTCTAGTGGACTTGGAGGTATGCTTGGGATCATTGTCCTGTTGAAAGGTCCAACGTCTCCCAAGCCTCAGGTTTGTGACGGACTGCATCACATTGTCATCCAATATCTCCTGGTACTGAAGAGAATTCATGGTACCTTGCACACGCTGAAGATTCCCTGTACCTGCAGAAGCAAAACAGCCCCAAAGCATGATTGACCCCCCGCCATACTTCACAGTAGGCAAGGTGTTCTTTTCTTCATAGGCCTTGTTCTTCCTCCTCCAAACATAGCGTTGATCCATGGGCCCAAACAGTTCTAATTTTGTTTCATCAATCCACAGAACACTATCCCAAAACTTCTGTGGTTTGTCCACATGACTTTGGGCATACTGCAGTCGACTCTTCTTATTCTTTGGAGACAGCAAGGGGGAGTTCTGGCATGGAGGCCTTCATTACGCAGTGTGCGCCGTATTGTCTGAGCAGAAACTTCAGTACCCACATCTGACAAATCTTTTCTCAGTTCCTCAGCAGTCACACAGGGACTTTTCTCCACTCTACACTTCAGGTAGCGCACAGCAGTCGTAGTCAGCATCTTCTTTCTGCCACGACCAGGTAGCGTTTCAACAGTGCCCTTAGCCTTGAATTTGCAAATGATGCTTCCTATGGTGTCTCTTGGTATGTGTCTCTTGGTATGTTTTTCTTTGCAATCTTCTTATAGCCATTGCCCTTCCTGTGAAGAGTAATCACCTCTTCTCTTGTCTTCCTGGACCATTCTCTTGACTTCAACATGTTTGAAACCACACCAGTAAATGTCTAGAAGGAGCTGAGTATCACAGTCATTTTAAAGCTGCCTAATTGGTGCTTATTAGGCTTTATTGCTGCTCCCTGACATCCACAGGTGTTTTCAATACCTGACTGAAAACACTTCAATGAACCTCTGTTCTTCAGAGTGGTAGTCTTTAACCACTTAAGCCCCGGAAGATTTTACCCCCATTCCGACCAGGGGGTATTTTGCGATTCGGCACTGCGTGAATTTAACGCACAATTGCGCGGTCGTGCGACGCTGTACCTAAACGAATTTGACGTCCTTTTTTTCCCACAAACAGAGCTTTCTTTTGGTGGTATTTGATCACCTGTGCGATTTTTTGATCACGCGCTATAAACAAAAAAAGAGCGTCAATTTTGCAAAAATAGCAATATTTTTCACATTTTTTTATATGAAATTCCCCCAAAAAAAAATGTAAAAATCAAAATTTTTAAAAATTTTCGGCCAATTTATTTTATGCTACCTATGTTTGGTAAAAAAAATCGCAAAAAGCGTATTTTGATTGGTTTGCGCAAAAGTTATCGCGTTTACTAACAAAGGGAAAGATTTTTGTCATTTTTGTTGTTTTTTTTTTTAACGCGTAATGGCGGCGATCTGCGATTTTTTTTGCGGTACTGCGACATTGCGGCGGACAGATCGGACCCTTGACTGACATTTTTGACACTTTTGGGGTTACCAGTGACATTTCTACAGTAATCAGTGCTATATATATGCACTGTTACTGTAAAAATACACTGGTAGTGAAGGGGTTAACTTTATTTGGAAGGGAGGGGCTGTGTGTGTCCCTAGGGGCGTGGTTTCTACTGTGATTGGCTGTGGCTCTAGCTGTAAAGACACTGATCAACGGATCTACATAAAAGATCCGTTTTATCAGTGTCTTTGCAGCGAAGAGAATGACAGGCAGTTTGTTTACACAAGCTGCCTGACATTCTCCCTCTCCCCCGCCGATCGCCGAGTGACCGGCGGACATCGGGTCCGCTGGTCACACGCGCGGGGGGGTCCGTGACCACGCGGGAGCGGGAGCGCGCCCCGGGGGGCGCGCGCTCGCTCCCTAGACCCTCACAAGCAAGCAACGTAGCCCTACGTTAGTTTGCCTGTGAGGGGCTGACCGCCGACGTAGATAGTCGTGCGGCGGTCGGCAAGTGGTTAAGGGGTTGAATAATTGTGTCAATGAAGAATTCACAAAAGAAACATTTACTACTGTATTACAAAACCAATTGATGTCATTTTAGTTGCATATGGTTCTTTAAGAAGTCCTTGTAGGATTTCATTCTGAATACAATTACAAATGTACACTAAATTCCCTACAACCCTTTACTACAGCAGTGGGGGGTTGAATAATTTTGAATACAACTGTACCTAAAGTGGTCCAAGGAAGAAAAACCAGCAACAGGGTCATGGACAGCCAAGCCTCATTGATAAATGTGGAGAGCAAAGGCTGGCCCGTGCCATTTGATCCAAGTGATAAGCCACTACAGCTAAAATTGATGAAAAAGTTAATGCTGGTAGCGTTCGAAAGATGTCAGAACACACAGTGCATCGAAGCTTGTTGCTTAATGGGCTGCATAGCTGCTGACCAGTCAGGGTGCCAATTCTGACCCGTGTCCACAGCCAAGAGCCTACAATGGGCATGTGAGCATCAGACCTGGACCACGGGAGCAATGGAAGGTGGTATCCTAATCTGAAAAATCGTGCTCTTTTACATCACGTGGATGGTCGGCCGTGTGCAAGTCACTTAGCATTGGCATCAGGATACTCTTTGGGAAGAAGGCAAGCCCGCAGAGGTCTAAAGAATTTGCTACTGATGGCCTGGTGAAAGATACCACAGCATACCTTCAGAGGTCTGGTGTAATCCATGCCTCCATGGCAGCAAAAGGATTTGTTTTGGGGCTTGGTGGCCTACTCAATAACAGGTGGGTGGTCATAAAGTTATGGCCGATCGCTGTATGCTGTTCAGTAAGTTTACAGAGGTCATTCACACAACCTGATCTCTACACCTGAATTTCCAGCGCAAACTGGTCATCGCTACTATTACAGCGTCTTACTCCCTTTCTTTAATTTACATTTCAATCAATAGAACCGAGTTCAAAGCAGAGTTCCAGCCGTTTCTGTGTTTATTAAAAGTCAGCAGCTACAAAAATTAGCTGCTGACCTTTATTAAACACACTCACCTGTCCCACAATCCAGCCGCCCGAAGCCTCGGTTCTCCCCCTTTGGCTCTTCCAGGCATTGCATAGTGTGGGTACTCTGCTGTGTCTGCTTGCGGCTTCACAGCTGGGTGTGCACTGCGCGTCCTGAATGGCCGGGCAGTTTTACAAGACCTGTGATGTGTCCCAGAAGATTGCAGGGAGGGAGGGGGAGAGGAGAACGCTCGGGCCACCTAGGAAAGCAAGAGCGGGTTAACTGTCAAAACTAGGTATCCCCCCCCCCCCCCCCCCAAAAAAAAAAAAAAAAAGAAACGGCACACCAAATGTGGCATGTCAGAGGGTCAGGAGTCCTTAAAGCAGAACTTCCACTTTTGGGTGGAACTTCACTTCAGAATTGGGTGATTAAGCCCAATGCTGATTTTTACAAAAGGACACGATTTATATTAGGTATGCAATGGAGTACGTTTATTAAAGCTGACACAAGACTTTAGTAACAACTACGCTCTCGATGCAGCCAATAAGTATTTATTTTTCTCAGTGCAAAAAGCACCATCTGAGATATCTTGTGGTAAAAAAAAAAAAAACAAACATTCTGTTTTACAAAATCCCTACAGCCTTAGGACATGTAGCTTAACCTGCCTTAAAACACCCAGAGACAGTATTTATCAGAGAGAATGCATTAAGTATGTCAAGCGAAATAGGATGCTATATGCTTGTTATATTCATAAAAAATAAAAATAAAAAAAAGTATGAGTATGTAAAACCAATAACGGTTTCAAATCTCCAATGCGCTGGAGTAAACAGCCCTGCCAGATTAGCTGACAGTAATGTATAGGACAGGCCAGCATAAAAGCACAAAACACTCAGCTCAATAATAGATGCAAATTCCTGGACAATGCAATGTCATGGTAACCCCATCACTTGATTTTGCAGTTTCCACGCTCAGAGGCAGGCAGGCAGACAATTGCCTGTTTACAGGAGCACAGAAAACACAAAATCGCAGGCTGTGGACCAGACAGAGGCTAACCAGGAACTTTCTGGGTGACGATCACCACCACAAAAATAAAACCACATTCAAAACAAGCAGACTTGCACCGCAAAAGGAAAATGGACATAATTCCTAAAATACATTTCAGCACACTTAAACTCCTAAGGCAAATCAAGCAAGTACCACCTTTTAATTTCTTAATTTTTAGTTCACACACAAACAGAAAATAAGGAAAAGAAAAAATTCCATTTTAAAAAAGGAAAAAAAAAAACGCCAGGACCACAGATCCCAGCAGGTAGCCAAGTCCTTATTTCGGACTAGGCAAAAAAAAAAAACCGAAGTCCTATAGCAGGAAGTGATGGAATACCCCCTGGGACTGCCTCAGGGGCGTAGCAAAAATGGTTTCCGCCTAGTCCTACTCCTGAAGAGAGAGCGGCATAAGCCCAAGGGTCTAAGACGACATGAAGCTGTGTCCGTCAGTGAAAATTTCTTTATACCCAGATGCCCTATTGTAACTACCTGATGCCTCTGGTTCTCTTCAGGCAGACCTTGAGCTTATCGACCGGTTTGGAAGGTTTTCCGGTATTAGAATTAATTGGAGTATATCACTACTTTTTTTCCCTATCCCAATCGCCCCCGCTTTCTCCTGCCCAGACCCCTCTGACCTGGATATCGAAATTTAGGTATCTGGGGATTGATATCCAGGGTGAACCCTCCTCCTACTTGATAGATAATGAATTTACAGTTCTGCAACAACTGACTGATGCCAGGCGTGGAGGTCCCTGCCACTCTCCTTAGTGGGCAGAATTAATCTTATAAAGATGACCTTTTCCCAAGCTTCTCTACATTTTTCGTAACACACCGGTCCCTGTTCCTACTTCCTTTTTTTACTAAGCTTGACCAAGTCAAATAATTTCACTTGGGCGGGCTCTACCCCTAGAATAGCTAAGTCTACTCTGCAGCTACCCTTGTCGCAGGGGGGGACTAGCCCTACCCTGTTTTCGCCAGTATTGGGCAGCGGTTTTGGTGACACTGCGCTGGTGGTTCGAACAAATGCGTATGAATCCATCGGTTAACTTGGACGTGACAATCCTGGGCTCCTACTTAGCGTTAAGTAACCTAGTGTTTAGAGGCCCAAAGGCACACCTGAACGTGACGACTTTGATGCGCACAACGGTCATAGTGTGGGGGTAGAGGTCTACTGCCTTCTCTGAAAGAGTTGTTTCTCCTCATACTCCACTATGAGGCAACCCCCACTTACCACATCTCCGTTCCTTCCCGGGCCCTAATTTGTGGGCCAGGTTGGGTATTAGGAAGTTGCCTAATCATGCTGGAGGGACGACAACTACCGTTTGATAGCTTAAAACTTACTTCTTTCGGTCTTCCCTTGTGGATGTTTTTTCACTATCTACAGCTACGCCACACAGTCCAGCCACAATTCCCTACTCCGGTCATGGTGACCTCGCACACAGTGGAGCATTTCCAGCAATGTGAACATGTCGCTATACCTTAGGGACTCGAGTCATTATGAAGGCAAGGGTATTCATCTATTTAACATCTGGCAGGGAGATATACCTTCCCTTACCTCTAAGGGCTGGGATGGGGTACTTCAGCAATATATTCCACTGGTTATCTAAGCTAGAGACAGAAACATCCAACTCAAATTTTCTCCATAGGGTCTATTACACTCCGCTAAAGCTCTCGAAAATCTACCCTACTAGATCGGAACAATGCCAAGTGTCGGACTGAGACTGGCACATTTATACACGCAGTATAGTCTTGCCTACTAATTCAACCATTTTTGAGAGAAGTGGTGAATGAGAAACTCTGTGGAGAGACTATCCATTCCCATGGACCCGAGGATACTCTTACTGGGTATCTGCGACACTGTAGCTCCCAACACACATACAAGACTATTTGTGTTCTACACAGCCTTTTATGCCAGAAAGACCATCCTATCTCAATGGAGACAGACTGACCCACCTACAGTTTCGCAGTGGGGGTAGTAGGGGTAGCAGTTGACACAGTGGGGGGGGGGGGGGTAGTAGTTGACTCGGTTTTACATCTTTACAAGCTCACCTACAGTAGATGATATCCACAAAAATTTGGGAAAATCAGGGAGGCCTGGATGAAGGCTAGACCCCTGAGGTTATAGTGTTTTCCTTGCTCGGTGATCAATGATTGATGTGATGTATTTTGACTGCCCCCCCCTTCCCTGTTCCCTGCGCCACTCTTAACCCTTCCACCCATTGGTATATAGACTAGCATACCACCCTGGAAGTAGACAAGCCATATTATCCATATCCTAACTAAGTTCTCTCACAATTGTGTTCTGCACATAAATGGTTATAGAGTAAGGGAGGGTTAGTTTTACCTCAACTTCCTGTCCCGCAGCTAAAACAGCAAAACTAGAAGTCATCTCTCCAAAAGTATAGGAAAATCCCTGGTTGTCACCAGAACTAGTTTCCCCAGTGACGATTTCCCCTCTATTCCCGTTTTGATGAGAACCAGAAACTCGATTTTCTTTCACTTTCACTCTATAGAACAAGAACACAGACTGCATTAAAAAGCTGACCACTATTCTAATAACTGTCCACTCGCTTGAAAACCAAAACAAAAAAGCTTTGCAATGGGTTATCATTAACCACCTAAGGACCAGGCCCATTTCTGACTTGTTGTTTACAAGGTAAAATCAGTACTTCTTGCTAGAAACCCCCACACACACACACACACACATACATACTTTTTTTTTTTTTTTTTTTTTTATTAAGCAAAGACCCTAGAGCAGTGATGGCGAACTTTGGCACCCCAGATGTTTTGGAACTACATTTCCCATGATGCTCAACTGCAGAGTGCATGAGTATCATGGCAAATGTAGTTCCAAAACATTTGGGGTGCCAAGGTTCGCCATCACTGCCCTAGAGAATAAAATGGAGATCGTTGCAATACTTTGTCACACCGTATTTGTACAACAGTCTTATAATAAAACGCAATTTTTTTTTGGGGGGGGGGGGAATAAACTAATTTTTAAAAAAAAAAAAAAAAAAACGTAAAAAAGTTAGTCCAATTTTTTTTTTTTATAATGCGAAAGATGTTACGCCGAGTAAATTGATACACAACATGTGCACGCTCGTGGAATGGCGACAAACTTTGGTGCTTAAAAATCTCCATAGGCGACACTTTAAAAATGTCCACAGGTTACAAGTTTAGAGTTAGAGAAGGTCTAGTGCTAGAATTATTGCTCTCAAACGATCGCGGTGATACCTCACGTGTGGTTTGAACACTGTTTACCTATGTGGGCGTGACTTGCGTACACTTCTGCGCGCAAGCTCGGAGGGAAAGGGGAGATAACTTTTTTTCTTATTTTATATTTTATTTTTACACTGTCCCTTAAAAAAAAAAAAAAAAAATACAAGATCACTTTTATTGTTATTACAAGGAACGTAAATATCCCTTGTAATCGAGAAATGAGGACAGGGCCTCTTCAATTTGAATTTGGGGTCAACAAGATCTCAGATCTCACATTTACTTTTAAAAGCAATAAAAATAAATAAAAAGTTCCCCCCCCTCAAAAAAAGGGGGGGGGCAGGGGACATCCTCCATGGGCATAGAGTCGAGTGGGGGCCATCTTGCCCACACTCAACTTCCTGCCCATCCGAACACTGTAAATACACGGTGGGCGGTCCGGTAGTGGTTAAATATAACTTTGGGACGTAGTGTGAACACCAAGCTCATGTAATTCCCCTTTCCCTCAGGTGCTGGCTCATACTAACCAATGCAAAAATTGACTTGTTTGTCCATTTACATCTGGTAAGCTCCGTAGGTTTTTTTTTTTTTTTTTTTTTTTTTTATTTAAACAGAACAAAAATAGAAACTTGTACCACTTTAAAAAAAAAATGCAGATGTAAATGGATGTACATAGATGGCACATTTGTTTACATCTGTTTGCCCATAGGAATGCATAGCTGTACATTTCTCATCTGTTAACAGATTGATGAAAAACAGACGGAATGGAAAGCCCATGTAAAAAAGGACCCTAAATTATTTTATTTTTTATATTTTTCTGGACTGAATGGGCTTTACCTTACAAAAATCACATTCACAGCTGAAAGACGTTCAAGGAAAATTTTAGCTCTTGCTTCTTCAAATTTTCTTGTTGCTGTTCGAAAACAAACTTTATTAAAAAGAAAAAGAAAAAAAAACTTTGAAAAAATTCTACTAGTGTATGACCAGCTTTATGCAACTCTATTAATACAATTGCCTCAACCACTACAAAAAAGCAGGCTCAAGGTTGCCAAGCAGAGGTAACCAGAGGTCATCTCAGGCTGGGAAACAAGCAACCAGGAACTAGGAGTGAGCATGCCGATTTGTCTGTTAGCTTGCAATGTTCTCATCCTACAAGAATTCAGCAGCTTAGGAAAGAAAATTGTGCCGAACAAGAATACGATGAATAAAGATCCCAACAAAGAAACCAGTGAGTGTAGAGGGAAATCATGGGTGAAATTTGGCTGTGAACAAATGTAACTCACCCAAAACAGCCTAATATTAACCAGTTGTTGACCGCCCACCGCAGATCTACTGCAGCAAAGTGGCTCGGCTGCACGAACCGGGGCTAGGGGGGATGTGTGCTATCCCCGCAATGTTTTGATTTGGTTCATAACTGATCAGTCATCATGTCCAGTTCGAATGATTTTTGGCCTGAACCTGGTGACCGGTTCTGACCAATTGCAGAACGTCCTGTGCCTGTTTAATGTAAACACAGCCACAGGAAATTATGCAATCTTCTCTCCTAGAGCCCATTTCGGTTCCAGCGTGACAGAAGAGAACATCAACTGAGTACATAAGCACTACACTGACACCAGTACACATAGGCATACATTTAACCCCCTGATAACCCCCCCAGTTAACATTTTCACTCCCTGTCACTGTATACACTATATACAGTATACAGATAATTTACTGATCACTGATAATTTACTGATCACTGTATTGGTGTCAATTGTGACTTCAGTTAGTGTGAGAGGCAGTTAAAAGGTAGTCCCTGATAATTATAGCACAAGACCTCCTCCAACTCTACGGGTAACTGTTAAAATGTTTTAAAGTGTTGCCTATGTAGATTTTTAAGTACCGTTGTTTGTCTCCATTCCACGAGTGTGCGCAATTTTAAAGCATGACATGTTAGATATCTATTTACTCGACATAGCATCATCTTTCACATTATACAAAAAAATTGGGCTAACTTTACTGCTTTGTTTTGTTTTTTAATTCATAAAAGTATTTCTTTCCAAAAATTGCATTTGAAAGACCGCCGCGCAAAAACCGCGTGACATAACATTTTGCAATAATCGCCATTTTATTCTCTAGAATCTCTGCTAAAAAATATATATACACAATGTTTGGGAGTTCTAGGTAATTTTTTAGCAAAAAAAAAAAAAAATTTGTCTTACCGTTAAATACTTTCTTTCACTGACAAACACAGCTTCAATTCTTCAGACCAGTGGGCTTATGCTGCTCGCTCTTCAGGAGTAGGATTAGGCAGAATCCTACTTGGTTATGCCCCTGGGGCAGTCCCAGAGGGTATAACATCACTTCCTGCTGTAGGACTCCAGTTTGTAACAAGCAGTGTAAGACGAACAAATAACTCAACCCCAACAGAGGGGCGGGTGCAGTGTCTGTCAGTGAACCTCAGAAAAAGGATTTTACGGTAAGATAAAACTCCAGTTTTCTCTTTCGTTCACTGACAGACACAGCTTCAAGTCTTCAGACCAGTGGGATGTACCAAAGCAGTGTCAATATGAGGGGTGGGGAAAAAAAACACAGCAAAAACGTAGAATTCTCAACAAGGCTAAACATAGCCAACCAGGCAAGGAGCTCAACTAGGAACAACTGGAGCTCACCACCAGAAAAACGATTTCACCCTCAAGAAACCAAAGCCTCTGCAACCGCAGCCTTATGGCCAAACGCCGCATCCGAACATGCAAGTACGTCCACCTTATAAAATTTTGTGAACGTGTGTACAGACGACCACGTAGCTGCCTTGCATACCTGAACCACTGACGCGATGACGGAAGGCCCAGGAGGCACTAAGCGCCCTTGTAGAATGCACTTCAACGGGGAAAGGAGGAACCTGACCATTAATGGAGTAGGCCTGCAACACCGTCTGCCTGATCCACTTGAAAATGGACGCAGCAGATGTGGCCTACCCCTTACGACAGGCATGTCAAAAGTCCGGCCCGCGGGCCAAATGCGGCCCCCGGGCTGCTTTAATACAGCCCCACATGTAAATTTGGAAAAATACATTGGCATCATTCATTACTTTTTTTTGCTGCCATCATTAATCATCATCGGTGGGTTAATATAGCGCTTATATGTGGTTAACCCTTGTGTGACTGATTAGGAAGCATGCATGCTCCGGATTCAGATGAATACATTGTAAAATCTCAGTTAACGTCAGTTGGTCTAAATCAGTCATCAATATATTTGAACACAACATGTATACTTGGTGTTATGTTCCTGTTCATATTTTTTTTTAACTTAAAAGTTGACAGACAACCTTTATTACCAATAATATGTAATGTACTTTACAATGTTCCTGACATATTTTTTAGCTTCCTGGATTTTTTTTTCATCTGGCCTTCAGATATGAAATGTGGAACGATTTAACATCCGTTTAGATTTGTCAATCATGTGATGAAAGGAAAAGTATGCCGTTTGCAATAAACTTTGCATAAAAGTTAGTTTGTATTTAATTTGAATGGTCCAAAGAATGTCAGGTAAAATGGTCGGCCCTCACGCATGTTCACTTCATCAAATCTGGCCCTCTTTGAAAAAAGTTTGGACACCCCTGCCTTACGAGGTCCATTGGTAAGAACAAACAAATAATCTGATTTTCTAATGGCTTCAGTCACTGCCAGGTAAACTCGAATCGCCCTTACCACATCTAAAGAATGTAAGACGATTTCCTTAGGAGGTGTAGGCTTAGGACTAGGGCTGCAACTAACGATTATTTTAATAATCGATTAGTTGCCGATTATTTTTTCGATTAATCGATTAATCGGATAAAATAATAAAAAAACTCAATATGCCTTTTTTTTCATTTATTTAAAATAATAATGAGCGAACAGAGTGTAAGTGCCGGTTCACACTTGTGCGATGCTGGAAGGCTGCGTATTCGCAGCCTGTTCCCGCATCGCATCTGCACAAGAGGCAGTCTACACTGCCATATGCGATACGCAGGGGGTGTCAATTAAATGTTAACGACATCCCCAGTTTGATCGCATATCGCAGTGCGATCTGACAGTTCGCACAGGATCGGATCGCACAAGTGTGAACCATTGTGCGATCCGATCCTGATGCGGCTGAAAAAAAGGGTCCTGTGCGACTTTTGTGCGGGTGTAGTGCGAACCAGCGCACCTGCAGTAGTGTGAACCAGCACTTAGTGCCGGTTCACACTTGTGCGGTTTGCGAGATCGCATGTAATTCGGAGCGCACTGCTCCTTCATTACATGCGATCTCATGTGCGGATGCGAGTTCAGCCATACACTTTGTATGGCTGAATTCGCAGCGCATCCGCACCAAACTCGCACATGAGGCATTTTTTGAGCCGCCTCAGGATCGGATCGCACTGCACAGTGGTTCACAGTTGTATGATCCGATTCTGTGCAAACTGTCAGATCGCACTGCGATATGCAATCAAACTGGGGATGTCGTTAACATTTAATTGACACCCCCTGCGTATCGCATATGGCAGTGTGAACTGCCTCTTGTGTGGATGCGATGCGGGAACAGGCTGCATATTCGCAGCGTTCCCGCATCGCACAAATGTGAACCGAGCCTTATACCAAAACTTTTTTTTTTTTTTCTCAATTAAGCTCCTATATACTGTAAATAATATAATAAATGCTTATCTAGATAAAAGAGTTAATATTCCTTATAAGGTGCAATATTATAATAGAAAAATAAGTGAATAAAAACATCCATGTCAGCCATAGATATGAAATAGGCAGCATAGAAAGACCCCCTATATGTGCTCTATGGAGGTTTTTAATCACTTATTTTTCTATTAGAATATTGCACTTTATAAAGAATAATAACTTTTATCTGGAGAAGCTTTTATTATATTTTTGGGCGGGACAGTGCATGGACAGTCACAGGACACTGTAGCTCTAATCTCGGCACTTACGTTCTGCTGGCTGCTTCTGTCCTCTTTTCTGCCTTGATATGACTCACTGACTCCCTCACTGACATCAGCAAGAGGGCGGGGAGGAAAGGCAGAGAGGAAAGGAGGAGGGAGGAGGGGGGAAGTCACGGAAGTGCAGAGCTGTGTGTGAGAGAGAGACACAGTGAATGCAGCCGTCGGCTTCACAGAGCAGACAGCTCGCTGATAGGCGGGGAAACTTCACAAAGCAGCACAACTAATCGACGGAGCAACTAATCGATAATTACAATCGTTGACAACGATTGTAATTATCGATTATTATCGATTTAGTCGATTAGTTGTTTCAGCCCTACTTAGGACATAGGGATGGTACATGGTAGCACAATTTCTTCATACAAATGAAACCCCGAGACAACCTTAGCAACCCCCGACAGGGTCCCAACACCACTTTGTCCCTCTGAATCACTAAGGTGACCGACAGGACAACGTAGCCAACTCAGACACGATTCAGGGCCTTGAGATCCAAGATTGGACGGACCTTGCCTTCCTTCCTGGGAACAGTAAATAGATGTGAATAAAATCCCTGAATGCGTTCCAACTCGAACCGGGACAATTACTCCCTGTGATAGCAGATCCTGCACCACCCCGTAAAGGCCCTGCAGCCAATCCAGAGACATGCGCAAGTTTGAAGGAAAGAACTTTGCCTGAGGCAAGGACCGAAACTCGATCTTGTAACCAGACCGAATCAAATCGTGGCAGGCAGAGGAGAGCTCATCTGTGGAACCCGCTTTTGACTTACCAGCCCAGGGCCTCTTGGAAACCCCCACACAAAGTGATGGGTAGACTTTTGTCCCTTCTCCTGTGAGCACACAGGATGAAAGAGCCATTTGTGAGCTGAGAAGAAAGGACCATGTTTACAAGGAGGCTCTTTGCTCGTGGCAACCTTTGGAATCAGAGTACTTATACCTCCCGTAAGACCTTTAATGATCTCTTCCATAGAAGCACTGAACAAATGGTCTCCTGCAAACGATAGATCCGTCAGCACCTTTTTGGAAGCCTGGTCAGCCAACCAGGACTTCAACCAAATCATGAGACGGAGGATCACCGCAGTCGCAGATACTCTGCCAGTCAAAGGGGCCGCATTCAAGATGTACTGTAGCCCCTGTATCAACTGATCCGCCAGCTCAGGAGGATGTTCACCCCCTTCCAGATCCTGGCATAAGAGTATCGCCCATTCCGATAAGGTTTGGGAGACCAAGGTGATAGCAAACACTGGCCTCAAAATTGAACCCTCCACAGTGAAGAGGTATCGGACCAGAGCCTCAGCTCTTGTCCACAGGGTCCTTAAAAGATGGGAAATCCTCCACCAGAAGAAGCGTGGCCTTATTTAATCTGGAAACCTGAGTCCACCGCCAGTGGAACGGTCAGCTTCTTCAAAAGACTCCTCAAAGGGATATATCCTAGTGAAACACTTAGGTATTCCAACCATGTGTTTCAGGGATCCCCATTGACTAGCGACAATCTCGTCGAAATAGGCAGGAAAAAGGAACACCTTTGTAAGCTTGGATGGTCTACGGGTGCCAAATTGCACCGGCGCAACCGACGCAGCATCAGCTGTGTCCTCCAAATTTAAAGTTTCCTGCACTGACACAATCAGTGCCTCCACAAGTGCCTTTTTATGCATGGTCGTAGTGGAAGAGGAACCATCCTCACTGTCCGAGCACTCAGGGTGCGTGGACGCAGACCCAGTGGGTTGACTCGCATCCGCGGCAGCCAAATCCACCTCAGACTCTGAGGAGGCAGAGGATACAGGTGTAGGACTGCCATCCATAGCTTGCCAAGGTAGACTGAGACCCAGAGGGTCCTGCAGCTTCTGAGTGGGTCAGGTTGTGATACCTGCCTCCAGGGACTCCATGGTTAAGCCGGAGGCCACCCTTAATATGCAAAAAATGGTCAGAAAAAAAACCCCTCACACCACTACTGCTGTGGTATTACAAGTCCCAGTGCACCAGTGGCGCTGCTATGGCAGAAGAGGGAGTTGTATACCCGCAGAGACTCACCACCACTGACTCAGAGCAGGATACAGAGTGCCAAGCTGCTTACCATGCTGCGATTAGAAAGGAAGAGGAAGCGCTGTCACTGCCACTAGGGGCCCACCACAGCATGGCCGCCGCACAGACTTCAATAGGAAACAAAAACCATGGCAGCCGGACTACACAAACATGGCCGCCGAGGCTGCATAACAGCCATCCACAACAGAGTGGCGGCGCAGTGTGGCACCCAGGATCCTAGCCCGGCCCTTCAGGTAGCTGTAATCCGCCAGGGGGACCTCCACAGGGACCCCCAAAAAAGAGCCATTTCCCGCAGAATCATCTGAATGTGAGCCGCGGGCGGCGCGCTTCTACCAGCCCCCCCCCCCCCCCAGCCCATAACCATATGACACCTCAAACATCACAACACCAAGTGCACCCCGGGGGGGGGGGGGACTAAGGGGGGGGTAGGTGAGGGCAACCGGTGCAGATGAAGGGCCCACATCCACCCCAATATTTCCCCAGAGAAGAGGAAATTCCACATAAAAAAATGAAAACATTGAAATCCTATAGCAGAAAGTAGAAAGTATACCACCTAGGACTGCCCTAGGGGTAGAGCTGCACAATTCTAGCAAAAATAAGAATCATGATTTTTTGGCTTAGAATGAAGATCACGATTCTCAAAATCCGCCGCTGGGACCACACTTATGTTAAAGCGGACCGCTCGCCGTTTAAAAAAGATATACCGGTGTTATGGCAGCTATTGCCATAACCCCAGGATTTAACATCAAAATACTGACATGAATACACGGGGGGCGGTCCGTAAACGGTGCACTGCAGGCCTAACTCAATGGCACCCAGACCACATTTATTTTCTGTGTGCCCTGGCTTGTACCCACCACAACATTGTGATAAGGTAGGTTGTGGTGCTTTGTGTAAAAAAATAAATAAAATAGATATGCTGCACTTTATGCAACACAGTCACCGCACACTTCACTGCATGTCATTGTACATCAACTTGATTGACGCATCATCTTGTAATGTGACACTTCAAAAAAAAAAAAAAAAAAAAGTGGAAGTGTGTGTGTGTGTGTGTGTGTGTGTAATTAATCAAATTATTATTTTCATTATATTAATATAATGAAAATAATAATTTAATTTATTGTTATATTTATATATTTTATACATTCATTTATTTTTTTAGGGATTACATTTTCTGCACATAACACTACCTTTTACAGTTTGACTTGTGAATTATTATAATAATAATAAATAATTGAAATTATTATTTTCATTATATTACATTACTACATATATAGAATATAAAATATAATGAAAATAATTTTATTATTATATTAATAATTCACAAATCAAACTGCTGAAAGGGTAGTGTTATGTGCAACTAATGTAATCCCTAAAAGATAAATAATTAAATGTATATTATAAGGAATGAGATAGATAGATAGACACACACACACAGACACACACACACACACACACACCTATCTATCTCTCATTCATTAGAATATACAATTATTTATTTTTTAGGGATTGCACCCCCTCTTCTCCTCCCCTCCTCTGTCGATTACCTCACGATGGAAAGCTCATCATGCCATGTGAGGGCTGGAGTGCAGCGTCCATGGGGCCTCTGGAGGTACCTCCCATCAGTGGATGCGGTCTCTCACTGCTGACGTCAGTTCCTGTATCGGAGGCAGCAGCGCCATTTGCGTTCCAGGCTGGGTGCGCCACGGCCGACAGCCTCTCCTACCCCACCTCCAGAATCGCTGATATTCAGAATGGAGATCGTATAGGGGGGTGAATCAAGATCGCGATCCTAAAACGATTAATCCTGCAGCTCTACCATGGGGAGTAGTCAAGTTTTGTTTCCGCCTAATCCTACTCCTATGGAGAGCAGCATAACCCCAAGTGTCAAAGAAGATATGGAGCGGTAGGGCTGCATGATATTGGGAAAAAAAAGTACATTGCAATATTTGTTTTTCAACGATATATATCGCGATATTGAACTGGGTGGAATGCAGAAGACACTGACAGTGTGGATTAGGCAGAGTCGGGACTCACAGTGGTGGTAGGAGGTAGAAGAACACAGCCCGACACGACATCCGTCCCACACCTTCAGTCTGCCGCCCTGCAGCTAGTTCTCTTGACCGAGCGGTGAGCGTGGCAAAGCGAACCAATCACGTCCTGAGTAGTGGCACAGCGAACCAATCAGGTGTGCAGGCACGCGTGATTAGTTAGCTGTGCAGCTGCTCACGGCGCGCTGCTCACCGCTCAGTGGGGAAAACCAGCTGCAGGCAGACTGAACGTGTGTGGGACGGATGTCGGGCTGTGTTCTGCTACCTTCTACAACCACTGAGTCCTCCCGACTTCTCCCTGCCTATGCCTACTATCATATGTTCGGCGATTTGACTATCGCCCACGCCCGCAGCACGATAGTCGATATCACATCGACTATCGTTCAGCCCTATTGAGCGGTGTCCATTAATGAACAAAGAAATGTTATCAGCATAGGGGATGCTCGCGAAAATAGGATAAACTCTGGGACCCATGGCTGGATGTAAAAGGGCTTGCCCTGGTGGATCTGGCCATGGACAGACTTCTTGGGTTTAATTGCAGCTTAAATTCATAGTATCATTATTATGCTGAAAATGATAACACGGTCAAAACTTTTATGAAGGAGGCATGCTCTCCGTGGTACTTATTCTGTTGCTAAAGGTGTGTTCAAAAGGTGATTGTTACTGTATTTGTATATCATGCCCAACATGTGGTTTGGTCTGTTTTGGGTGGTCAACATTGTAATCAAAAGCTTTCTTTGGATATAAAAAAAAAAAAAAGTTAAGTTACTGGAAAATGTTGGTTTGCTGAGAGCAGATACCTACATATATCCAAGTAGGTCACGTGACTCGGCCCACAATGACTACATTAAACACATATTATATATAACCAATAATCAAACTATTTCCCCTAAAGTTGGAATACCATGGCCTTTTCTAATCCTGCTCTTAAGTCCCCACTTTACAAAGTCTCTTTGGACTTCTAAGCCATGCAGCTTCTGTTTTTGCTCATTCATAAGTTATCTAGGGAGCAGTTCCAACACAAGAAAGCAAAGCTCTGCCTCTACCAAGTTGGCAGCTGGAAAAAAATAAATAAAAAATAGGAAGTTTATTATGGGGAATATATCAGCTACAGAGAGACCAAAGTCAACACTGGTGGCTAGCCTTTGGTCTTCTGCTTGCCCTTTTCCTGGAACACAGCTTCTATAGATCAGGCCCTTTTTATAATAATGCTGTTGGGATTCATGTTTTATTACCCACTGGAAAGAAATACAAATGGAAACTATTTTGAAGAGAATTGGCACACCTCTAAAAAATTCCATTTAGTCCGCTGATGGGATATATACCGGAATAAGCCCCTGTTAGATAACGTTAAAATGAACATACACCCTGATTTTCCATGTTGTGTTACATTTGTTGCTCAGACTGTCTATGTTTTTCGACCGGATTGCTGTCTGGGCACCTATTGCCCTCTCTCACAGGGCTAAACACTGTGGTCAACAGTGGTAGCGCCCTAACAAGACGCTCATGTTTTCAACAATTAAAGAGGTACTAAAGGCCAAAAAAGGGATATAAAATGCAGTCTGTGCCTTGCATTAACAAAACAGTCTTTTTTCTTTTCGGAGTCCCCACTTAAAAAACGGACCTTCACTCTCTCAGTCAACATGAACTATTTTTAATCCTTATGCTGCAAGCATTAGTAAATAGATAGGAAAGCATATCATTTTCTGGTTTTAAACTTTTTTTCAAAATTTCTTCAGTTACTTCCTGGTTTCCATGCCTAGGCAAATGATGTCATGCATCCCAGAGTCTTCAGGAGAGGAGGGAGGGATCTCAGCTCAACATATGCCTGAGCTAAGAGCACATGGATTCCAGGAAGTAAAGGATACACCAATCTGCCCTTACTCAAGATGGCCACGACCAGAAATGCTAGGGGGTGTTTTTCAAAATGATTTCTCAGCAAAATAAAGCATTGAGACAAGGATAGATGGGGGAGATTGCTTTGAATAATACAAATTAATTAAATCGTATTCTTGGTTTGTGGTGCTCAGGTGCAGTGCAGTTCCACTTTAACTTATTACCTCTTGACCATGCTGTTCTTTTTTATCTTCCTTTAATAGACCAGGCTGCACAGCAAAAATGGAGGTTAGAGCATCAAACCATTTAACACCAACAGGGGCGCTTTACAACGGTCAGCTCTTATCAATTTTTTATAAAATATATTTTTTTACATTTTGGATATTAATGGATGATGATTATAACCCCTGTCCATTTTTTGCCATCTATGATGTGAGATTTGCCTTCACTTCCTGTCCCATAGCCAAAACAAGAAGTGCGAGGACATCCCTCCAAAAGTGGGGGAATCTCAAGGTGTCACTAGAACTAGTTTCCCCATTGAAAGCTTTTCCTCTTTGTTTTGGGGATCTTTTTACTTTCTCTATTGATTAGAACAGTAAATCACGAGAAATAGAGAGGGTGAATCTTCCTAAAGGGTGCACAGTAGTGATCGACCAATTATCAGCAAAGCCGATATATCAAGGGCCGATATGCACTTTCCCCGATATATAGGAATCAGCCACTAACGTGGCCGATATTGCCGATATTTCAGAAAGTGCTTGTACCGGAGTGATGCCTGCAGCTAGAGGCATCACCCCAGTACCCGCGTCCACAGCAGACAGTCGGCTTTCTTGTAATGACAACCAATGCGGCTGAGAAGCCGCTCGGCTGTCATTACAAGGAGCGGGAGGGGATGCAACCTGCACGGCCGCCGAAGACCCGATCAAAGCCGCATTCAGCTCTGATCGGGTCTCCATGTAAAAACCCGGAAGTGATGTCACGACATCACTTCCGGGTACTTGGCCCCAGATTAAAAAAAAGGACAGCCTTCAAAAACAGCCAAACTTGGCGTTTTGAATGCTTTTAAGTGCAGAGGAGGGGTTTGGGGTCCAGATCCCTCCACAAGAGTACCTGTCAAGTGATAAAAAAAAATTTAAAATGTTTTAAATGTAAGAAAATATCGGCCAATACCGCTATGCAATGGCCAAAATATCGGTATTGGCAACGAAAAACCGATATTGGTCGATCACTAGTGCACAGACAGCAATTATTGTAATCCCTCTTCATACTATCCCCAAAAAAAAAAGTTTTGCTTTTAGTTACACTTTAAAGAGGACCTAAACTGTAAAAGCTGTGCCCAAATTGGCAAGGAGAGTGTAAAGGACTAGTCACTAGTATTGCCTGTAGGCTCCCTGCAGCTGATCTTTTCCCTATTACTGACTTGCCATGCCTTGTTCTGCATTCCCTCACTGAGGAGGTGGCAATCTTGGTAGTGGTAGAATTACAGATCAAGGTCCTCAGGTACAGATTTCTACCGAGCAAAAAGAAGCATAGTAAAGACATCACCAAATCTGCCGAGACTATCCGTGTTCTCACATCACATATATACACCTATGAGGCTACAGAACATGAGTGCCTAAGCAAAATTACATTTGCTATAGGTTTCCTATAACATAGCCAACTCCTCATTTTATGTTCAGGTTCCCTTTTTGGAAGGCAAATACTCAATATTCTAACTATAGGGAATACCACTGCAACAACAGACATACAAAGAACTGGATTGCCAGCTCAATACAGGACGCTCACTGGACTTCTGGCAGGATCAGTCAATACTTAGCCATACCTTCAGCATTTGAAAAAAATAGTAAACACATGGAAATGTATATGCATTGCAAAAATATTATTGTGCACCCATACACTTTTGAGGCATGTAAATAGGGCCTAAATTTGACTGCACAGAACAAAAACCAACCAACTTTTTCCCTTGGCTAACTGAATGATTTTGAAAACCAATGTCCAAATTGTATAAAGAAAATAAAATACAACATTTACATAATTCTGGTTTAAACCAGCTTAAGTAAAGTCAATAAACTTGAGATTAAGCTCTTAATTCTAGAAGGGGGTTCTTTCTATTGGCAGAATATAACATTACAGTAGATTTACCGACGCCTAACAATACCAGGTTCCAAATTTATTTTCTATGCTTTCAAACTGCTACAGTCAAAGCCAGTCAGTAGAGAAAAATCTACTTGAAGGTAAAGAATCAAGTCAGCCTCTTTTAAAGGTGACAACATAAAAAGGAAAGAAAAAAAACCCCCACTATTAACAGGAAGCAGAAAAAGCAGTTCCAGCATGAGAAAATCGAAACGTTTAAAATGGCAATCCATGAATTAGCCCAATTATATCTACTACCAGAAACATGTTTTCACAGGAGAAAATCTACAGGTTAATTTGAAAAATTGTTTACAGATCATTGTAAGGACAAGGAAAAAAATGTGAACAAAATTAAAATATTTATTAAAACAATTGTAAAATTCCATGAGACCCCAACAAGGAAATCTACACAGAGTATACTGCATGTCATAACTCCATGTGGGATGGAATAATGTAAATGAACATATAGTCCATAGTCTGATGCTGGGAACATTTCAAAAAGAAATTTTGGTTTTGAATTAGTCTGCATGAACATAATATATAAACAGAAAAGGGTGGCATTCTAAGCCCTTCTTGTGCACATAGATGTTCTATACTGCTCTTTGGGTGACCATTAAGAGGACATTATAGCTTAAAAAAGGTTAACTGCATATTAGCAATATTCTGATCCTTGTTCAGGCACAACCTGTCATGGGATGACAACTGTCGCACAATTGTGCTTATGGTAATCACCCTTTCACCCACACCCCTGGTGGAAGGTGAAAGGGTGATCGCCAAGAGCACAATTGTGCCTCCCGTTATCACCCCAAGCACAATTGTGCCTCCCGTTATCACCCCAAGCACAATTGTGCCTCCCGTTATCACGCCAAGCACAATTGTGCCTCCCGTTATCACCCCAAGCACAATTGTGCATCCCATTATCACCCCAAGCACAATTGTGCCTCCCGTTATCACCCCAAGCACAATTGTGCCTCCCGTTATCACCCCAAGCACAATTGTGCCTCCCGTTATCACCCCAAGCACAATTGTGCCTCCCGTTATCACCCCAAGCACAATTGTGCCTCCCGTTATCACGCCAAGCACAATTGTGCCTCCCGTTATCACCCCAAGCACAATTGTGCCTCCCGTTATCACCCCAAGCACAATTGTGCCTCCCGTTATCACCCCAAGCACAATTGTGCCTCCCGTTATCACGCCAAGCACAATTGTGCCTCCCGTTATCACCCCAAGCACAATTGTGCCTCCCGTTATCACCCCAAGCACAATTGTGCCTCCCGTTATCACCCCAAGCACAATTGTGCCTCCCGTTATCACCCCAAGCACAATTGTGCCTCCCGTTATCACCCCAAGCACAATTGTGCCTCCCGTTATCACCCCAAGCACAATTGTGCCTCCCGTTATCACCCCAAGCACAATTGTGCCTCCCGTTATCTCCAGCGTTAAGAAGTTTTTTAGGCCAATCAAGGTTTAGTTGAGGGAGTCTTTAGCTACAAATCACAGCCTACAGGCCTCAAACACACAAAATGATTTTGGCATGACAGGAAGCCAAAATTAAACCTATATCTGAAAGTGGTAAAAACATCTGAAAACACGAACTGCAGACAAAGTTCAGTATACATTTATAGGACAGAAAAACAATTAGTACAATTGCATTCTGTTGGAAATCTACAGTCACAACATTGACCAGAAACAGCATGACTTCTAATATTCTATAATTAGAGGGATATGGGATTATGATGGGTCTCAACCTCAGTGACAATAGGTAAATCGAAAATGAAGAATCAGCTACAGAAAGATAGGAAAACATTGGATGTTGTGGAGGTGGGAATACACTTTACATAATATTGAAGCTTATTTCATCCATCGGCTCAAAGAAACACATTAGCACATTTCCCACTACATAATCTGAGGATTATACAGAGAAAAGAAAAGTCATTTGTCTCCAGATTAAATATATTCTGTAATCCGCTCAAGCAATTTGCAACTACAGAACAATAATCAAGATGCAATAAAAAGGAAGAGTGTTAACCCTTCAGGTCTAAATGTAACAGCTGCAACTACATTGTGCCTCCACCTCCTCCCTCCATACCCATTTTATAGCTTTTTTGGTTTAAAAAAGAAAAGAAAAAAAAAAAAAATCTATCTATCTATCTATCTATCTATCTATCCATCTATATCCCAAATACTTCCTAAAACCATAATTAAGCAACATGGTGGGTCAGAGTGGAAACTCATGTCTGCAGTGCCCAAGTCACTTCCTGATGACATATGGGAACTGCCCATTGGTTATTAACAGGGCCTATCAGAGTTCTCCAGCATTAAGCAGTAATGTTATAGGAGGGATGGGCACAAGATCAGTTAAAGGCACTGGTGGAGAACAGGAAACATCTTTAGACCACTGGTTACTGATACTGAAAGAAGTGCCCAAGAGATCACATGGCAACAGATTTAGGTACATTTTTAGTGGATTTAGCCACAGAATTGCACAGAATTATGAATCCTTTGGCAGGTTAAATACAAACGCATTAGTCCTACCATCGGCAAGTGGCACAAGTGTACACATTCCTATGTCCTCCAGAATGCAGTGTCCAGTACCTGAGTGATTCATAACTATATAGAAGCCTTGTCCAGCCCTAAGCAAATGCTGACATTGAAAAAGTTATTATCTGCGTAGGATTTTTAAGGGACTACAGCAGGTGTTCAAGAAGGCAGCGTAGCAAATGAATGGACCTTCTGTACAGCCTCCCTATTAGTTTATGGTGTGTGCCGCAAGTATAACTTTAAAAGCAAACTTTTGTTCTGGCCATATGAAATCCAAACACTGATCAGCTGCATGAGTCATCAGTACATGAAGTTATTGGCAGATTAGGCCTAATTCATGACAGCAATAAGGATGGTGCCAATTTTTAACACACATCATTTCAGATAGAAGTACTGGACAAAAGATGTACTATTTTTTTTAATTCCTTTATTTATTATTATTTAGCCCTCATTCACACTTGCAAATGGGGCCATTACCAATTTCAAGCAGGAAACCCAGGGAGGGTTGACTTCAAAGCAATGGAAGGCTGACAGCTCACTGACATTTCGCCCCGGTTCACATTTGTGCGATTGCGGAGATCGCATGTAATTCGGAGCGCACTGCTCCTAAATTACATGCGATCTCTGTGCGGTGCAAATTTCAATTGTATGGCTGAATTTGCACCGCATCCACACTAAACACGCACCTGACCCTTTTTTTTTTTTTTTTTTATCCGCAGCAGAATCGGATCCCATAGTGTTTCACACTAGTGCGATCCGATTCTGTGCGAACTTGCAGATCGCACTGCGATATGCGATCGCAACTGGGGGTGATGTTAACTTTTAATTGACACCCCCTGCGTATCGCATATGGCAGTGTTAACTGCCAGGGGTGTGGATGCGATGCGGGATTACGCTGCATATTCGCAGCATTCCCACATCGCACAAATGTGAACCGGGACTTCATTTAAACAGTTATTTGGGGGGGGGCTGACTCATGGGAGGACAGTGCCCTCACAGAGCAATCATTGTAAAATCATACAAACACCCCCAAAGGGAAAATGTCAATGAAACTGGTTACGAAACTGTATCGGTATTGTAGTTTCTGTAGCCTCCCTGGCATTAGCTCGGTTCAACCACTCTCTCCCCTCTAGTTTGTAGCCTGCTTAGAGCCAAGCCACTGCTATAAAACAGACATTGGAATAATTGGCCATTTTGTTACTTAAATTTAATTTTACACAACAGCTCTAAGACTGGAATGGGGGGGGGGGGGCGCAGCACTATAAATCAATCAGCGTCTGCTGCAGGGAAAAGCTGCTGACTGGGAACATGCTAAAAGGAGATGGTTCAGAAAAATAAATTCTTTGTCAGGTTAAAATATCCCATACAATCATTTTACCGGCATATTTAGTTGCCTGCCTGGAGGTCACCAATGACATAAAAGGTACCTGCATATTTCTGTTACATGGCTTACAGGCAAAGAGATTTCAAATTTAACCCTCGCCAATGGGACAAACATCTTGCATATCCACAGTTTACTTGAAACTTTGTTTGATCCTTAACCCCCAATCCCATTTGTGATGACAGGTTTGTGCTTTTAACAAGACATTCTATGTTACCATCATTTATACATCACATCAACCATACTTCATTCTGTCTTTCGGCCTCAAGCAATTAAGGCTCGGTTTCCACTAGTGCGGCTACGAAGTCGTGCTACTTCTAGCGCGACTTCGTAGCTTAAGTTGTTTGCAGCTATCAGTGAGACTTGTCCCTCATTATAGAGGGAAGTCGCACTGAAAACGGCTCAAAAGTAGTGCACAAACTACTTTTGAAGTCGCCGCAACTCAAGACGCGGCAGTGGAAACGGGCCCCATTGAAAACAATGGCTTCTGACTTGCTGTGCGACTTGACACGTGTCAAGTCGCACCGCAAGTCGCACTAGTGGAAACCGAGCCTAAAGCTTTTTTACAAAAAATAAATAAATAAAAATCCCACAATTGGGCTATGTAATACTTGTAATCTGTACACTTGTAATCTGCCAAAAAAAAGAAGCTCACGTACTTTGAGCTTCAGACGACAAAATGCTCATATGTGAACAGGAGCCACTGAAATGAATGGGATTTTGCGACTTCAGAGATGAGCTCTTTACAAGCTTAAAAATGCTCAGATGTGAACAGGACCTAATTGTTTTGAACAGAGCAGCCCAGATCATCCTCTTCTCGGGTACCTTGTTAGTGTTCCTGGTCCCTCCCTCCTGCCGAGGGGTGGGCACCCAAGCCAAAATGCTGCTCTGTGTTTCCATTCAGACACAGACCTGCGACCCATCCCCACCCCCTCATCGGTTCACTGACTGACAAACAGCAGCATGAGCCAATAAAGCCCGCTGCTGTCTCTCAGCCAATCAGGAGGTAGACTCCCGGACAACCAAAGCTCTTGTGCAACATCCCTGGATCAAGTGGAGGTGCAGGAACTATTAGGGGGGCTGATGCACACTTTTTTTTTGTTTTTATCCCAATACATTAAATGCATTAGGATAAAAAAAAAAATCTTCTGCCTTTAGAACCACTTTAATGTTGAGGTCTGTGTGAGATCTTGTAACTAAAAGGCTACAATGACAACACCTTCCTATAGAGCTACTTTAATTTTCCCTAAAAATTTCAGGCCCATTAGCTTCAATGATTCCAGCATCAGTGATCCATAACAAACTCCCTAAATATTTTGGGCCTTACTTGTAAAAATGTATACGTTGTTTTAGAGTTCCTTTATAAATGTGACAGATGGCATCTCATGATTTCCTGCCTTATGACTTTTCAACTCTAGCTCGGACTCAAAGTTTAGGATACCACAACACACCAGACCAGACATTGAAATAGTTTTCATTTTTTTGGTTTTAAAAGCAGACTATAAATACACTGTGCGTCACTTAACCGACGCAAATACATCCCAGGATAATGGACCAGACAAGAGATGGAGAAGGAATATTTCTCCATTTTAGTTTACTCATCATAGCTTTTAATCAGTTTCAAGAACAATAAACGCAGAGACAAAAGGAAAAAAATGTTACATAGCCAAACTGGAAATGCAGAGCTGACATATCTCTTTAGACCCTCTCAAATTTCTGCTCAACACATCAGAACCCGAGTCAAGTTCATAGAGCAGATCATTGTCAAATCACCTAGGATAACTGCTGCAGGAATAAACATTAGAAAAAAAAAAAAAACACACAACTCACCAAAAATCTTTTAGTTTTAGCACAGATACTTGTTCCATTAAAGGCTTTGCATGAAAACTTTAATTGTTACTAAACCCAGAAACTGCATTCACTATAAAAAAAACTCTCTAGCAATACACACCACAGCATGTGCAGCTCGACTCCATAGACTGTAAATGTCAGGTTAGTTTTTGGAGACTGTGGAAGGAGGGGATGATCAGAGAAGACCAAATAGCCTTTTTTCACAATGCAGAAGATTAACACCTTAAGTTCCACACTAAGGAACAAGTATGCTTTACTGCATATACAAGAATGATTTTACTGATGTGGATTTCTTAACACTTTATTCATTCACCTGGGGTGGGTCTTTATTGTTAAAGTAGTGTTTCATATTTTAATAAGCCCCCATCCACAGATCACATTACCCGCCATGACACCTTTGTAGGGAAAAGACCCTTGTCCTCTCAACACAGGAATAAGCTGTTTTGTCAATGCAGGTGTTTAAAGGCTGGCAGTGGCTTTTAGGGGGGGGGGGGGAGGTGATGACAGGAGGTAGGGTGGTAGGAGGATGACAGGAGATAGGGTGTAATCAAGGTGACAGGTGTGATGAGGATGACAGGAGGTAGGGTTTTTGCAAGGTGGCAGCGGAGATCCAGGTGTGATGGACTTCATAGCCGATTGATGCATGTGTAATATAGAACACTGCAGCAACATGTATAGTGGTGTCATCTCGTTTATGGGTATTACTGCCACTTGAAATCCACTATAGCCCGTGTCCTCATGCTTTTATGGGAGGCGAATCATCCATCAATCAAGATGTGGCATCCCACCCACTGTGTTCTGTTTTTAGTTATTGGGCATGGAGGAGGAGGGATGGATTGGGCTGTCAGTTTAGGATCTGTATACACGCTCAAATGTGTGATAACATAACAGGAAATGTTCTCTCCAGCAATAGAGACCAAACTGAGCATGTGTAGCCTGACCCCACTCACTGTCTTATCCAGACTTGTCCAGGGGGAGGATCTGTGCATACACTAGCAAACAGCCTTTATACACAAAGCGGAGGATTTACCCCTTAGTTTCCACAGTGAGTATAACAAGCATGCTTTACTGCATATACAGACTGATTTTACTGTTGTGGGTTTATTTAAATCATGTGACAAACTTCTATATGGCCTAATAAAAATAAAATCTTATTTTTTCAGCATGTGATGGTACAGGATCCTATAGCCATATCCAACTTTGTATTGCATTAAATAATATCTGTCCCCCTATTCAATAAAATCAACTGACCTGCTGAGTTGTTTTTTTAAATTGTCATTAAAGAATTTTTTTATTTTTATTTTTTGTTTTTGACAGAGTATAGAGGGATTAGAACTCTTGTCCAGGTTTATTGCGGTGTGTGCCCCCTTAGGAGAAGAGGATTCACCCTCTACTTTTCCACTTTCCAATTATCATTGAAAGCAACAGAAAATGCCAAATTTTGGTGTGACATCAGACCATGCAAAGAGGGGAAATCTTCCAATGGGGACACTAGTTCTGGGGGCCCTGGTGACATCTTTGGATTTCCTCACTATGGAAGGATTTTCTCTCACCTCCTGTTTTGGCTACGGGACAAGAAGCAAAGGAAAATCTCAAAAATGGGACACAGATGGCAATAAACTGACAGGGGTTATAACCATCCCTCACTTTATCCAAATAAAAAAATTCCTTTTTTTTGGGACATTGGGTCTGTCGTTTTTTACACAACAGAGCGACGCCAGTCTTCACATGGTAATGGAAGTGGCAATGACTTGATTTCCCTATGGTACAAACTAATGCTCTATTACCTACTTCTGAGAACAAATCGAGTAGACCGAGAGACTTTTAGGCATGGATTTTGAATAGATCCTTTTTGCCTTGGTTATTGGAGGATTATTCACATATCTCAGCATTTATTTTCTTTAATTCGGGTAAGATTTATGGAAAAGTAAGAGGTTTTAGAGTAAGATTACAGCATTATACAGTATTTGAATCATCTCTAGTATGAACATTTATGTAGTAAATAAACCACAGTAGCATAAATTCCTAGTAGACATTTAAGTCAGCACAGGTTAATGCCATAAATCTTAACGGTAATAAAAGTAACTGCTGATAGCTAGCTATTAAAGACATCAAAGTACATTACAGAATATTGTCAAAGAAAAAAAAAATAAAAAATTGGTGAAAAACAAGGCGCAGCCAACCAACTTCCCCACAGCTTTTCAAATCTGGCGGAGCATCCCCTGTGTTGAAAAATACACTCAAAGTGTACAGTAATTCCCATATGATAATCCACTCCCAACTGGTTGATGACTGCTCAAGCTTCCAATAATGTAGAATAAGTTTCCTTGCTTGGAACATGGCTTTAGCGATAGCTATCTATTAAACTTCAAAAACTCAGCCCTCCAGGATACCCAACAGTGTTTGGGATCGAATAGTATATTGATTTTGAAACCCATATTGATGGTATCCAAGATCTCAGCCCAATATCTGAGGTTTGGGGCAGCACCACAGCATACGTACAAGATCACCAACCATGAACTCTGTGCCACTTACTACAAAGAGGAGTCGGCAAGTGGAGAGGAGTTAATAAGCACGTAAAAATTTATAGTGTGTTAAATGACTTCGAAAAAAGTCCACCCTGCGCATAGGCGAAAAACAAATATAAATCGAAATACTGCTGCTGCTCATCACCAAGTGGAAAAACATAAATATACCAAATA
Source organism: Pelophylax lessonae (assembly GCF_965119305.1). Classification (NCBI taxonomy): domain Eukaryota; kingdom Metazoa; phylum Chordata; class Amphibia; order Anura; family Ranidae; genus Pelophylax; species Pelophylax lessonae. The sequence goes on from NC_138771.1 coordinate 498,421,601, forward strand.
ACACAGCGCTGAGACAGTGTAAATCTGAATATAGTGACAAAGATATATGTAGTCCAAAAAATGTGCGAAAAATTAAAATAAATACGTAATATATCCAATCCCAGTGATAAATTAACTGTGTTCAATAATTAGACAGGTGCAAAATGATTGAACAAGTAAAAAATAGAATATTTAAGCAAGTGTCCAGGGAAAAATGTTCAAAATATCCAGTGCAAACAATGATGTGATCACACATGATCCAAAATAATTCCAAGTGAATTTAAGTGGTTCTTATGAATCCAAAGGTGCCCTTCCGCCACACGCGAGTCCACTTACCAGAATGCATGGACTTAAGACCTTATCACCCAGGGGTCTAAAAAGCTTGGCAAGTGGATATTAACTGGGGCCCCTTTAAGATGTCCTCTCCTCAGATGCAGGTATATGAAACAGAAAGAAACCCAGATAGTGCAGTATGTTCTAATAACTTTAATAGAAAATAAAGGCTTCCAGATAATGCACTCACAATTTATAAAATTTATAAAGGCTTGTCAAATATATAGCAGAAATTCCCCAGTGTATAGTGGAGAGTGATCCTACCGTCTTCCTCGCTATAACAAGCGACGAGTTTCGGCCCTCCCAGTGGGCGTTTGCAAAGACATCTTTGAAAACGCCCGCTGGGAGGGGTGAAACGCGTCAATGTAATTCCGGCCTTCACAGCAAACATAGGACGTCATTTCCGGTGCGGGGGAGCAAAAGCGGAAGTGTGCTGGAACGCAGGCCACTGGAGTATTATGTAAGAAATATAGCAATTGGGGCATAAATATAAATTTAAAAAGGAGACAATACTGCAATTCAATACTAAATTGAATGCCTTGGTGGCATCAAAGGAAAGCAGAGCATGTTCACCTGTATTGTTCAGCCGGGGTTTGCATATTTATATACAATCTCTTTAGATTAACAGCTGTAGATTTTTGCAGCATAAAGCCAGGTGAACAATGCTAGGGTTTATTTTGTTCAGTCTATTCGCTAAGACTTTAGCAAAACATTTAACATCTACCCGTAGCAGTGATCGGTTGGTGGTTAATCTGGTTTAAGAAGAGGACTATATTAGCCTTAGACATTAGGGAGGCAGATGTGGCAAAATACAATCTGTATATTGTTTATAGGTAGATTGTCTCCCAGGGCTTTACAATTGGGGAAGGAACTGGTGGCTAACTTGCCTTCCTCCTAATTAAATTGGGGATTAAAAAGATCATTTTTGAGAAGGGGATCGTACGGCAAGATCCACAGAACGGAAAAACCGATTCTACCAGAATCATGTCAGAAGAGTTGATTGATGTACTTTGCAGAGGTTCAAAGTGTCAATATTGGGTGCAAAGTTTGATGTACATGAGCAATCTCAGCCGGACCAGTATGCTCTCTCATCATAGTAGGTTAGCTTACATTCCAGGGAAGATGTGGCTAATTTATAACAGAACATTTAAGGCAGACAGACAGGCCTCTGTGGTAGAATCTGATGGATTAGATACATACTCAAGCCTCTGTACCTGGTAAACCAACTCTGATTCCTGTTCACTGGTTGCATTCTTAATAGCCATGATTTCAGAGATAATGATAACCTCTCAAGAAAAAGGCTTCCCAGCATATGAAAGGGTCTTGAAAACGGGCACGTATAGTAAAGCATTCTGTGATAGGTTCATCAATGAAGGCATGATAAGGGGGAAAAAAAGTGTAGCTAAAAGGGGTTCAATTTCCATGGAGCCCTGAGCAGGGAGGTAGGAGATCTAGCATCAATCTATGCATTGAGGGGAGAGTGGTTTGTGATGCCCCTGAGGGCATATGGGAGTTTAGAGACAGATTGAGAACAGGCTGGAGTACCCAAGCAAAGCTCTATTTATAAGGTCATGAAAGTCTTGGAAAAGCATTAGAACTAGCGATCAACAGAATATCTACTTCATTAGACATCAATCCACCTCACTCAGGAATCTGGACAACGTTGTACCCTTGTATTGAGAGCCTGTGTTGATTGGGGATGTTTATCCAGCCTAAGACAGATATAGCCATTAAGGTTACCTATTGCCATAGTGGTACATCAGGTTTATCTTACAGAAATAGAAGACCCTGTTGTAAGACTATGGAAGAAAAAGGCAGTGGAACATATGCCATAAACAGTATGCAAGTAAATCCAAAAATTCTACAGCTGCAAATTTTTTTTAAAGTCTATAAACCAGTGTATCAAACAGCTCACACCCCATGAATAAAGAGGTGTGGGTGGAGTGATACACATGTCCCAGCTAAGAACATCCAAAGCTTAGACTAGAGTGTCCTTAGTGAGGAGTGTCTTGCAGGCCACAAATTGCAGGTAGGCATTTATGTAAAGCTGAGGTGATCATAGATGCGGAGGTGATCATAGTTTTCTTAAGAGGGTTATGTAACCCCCTAACATTCCAGGAAATCAGAAGAGTCTCTGCCATGTTGATTTATCAAAGTATATGTATCCACATGGATGAGGAGTGAGGCTTAGGTATGTATAAGTAACAGACTAATTTGGAATGTTTGGCGAGTCCAGGAAGTGAAAGGCAGAAGCAGATCTGCGCCTTAGGGTGTTCTCCCCATTCTCAGCAGATGATCGCCTTGGGGGATCCACTTTACTCTGAAAACATACCCCTGTGCTTTTACATTACCCAGTGCCTATAATATGCTCAAACTCACATGTTTCCTTACCGCCACCAGCTCCATGTCCCTCTGCTCTTAAGTTCTGAGTTGTAGAGCAGGCTTCCATTGTGCTTTAGATGCACAGGGGCACTAGGGACAGAGCATGCTCCAGCCGCTGTCAGGAACCCAGAGGGAAGAGGGGGAGGGGGTACCTTGCCACTGGCGCTATGCATGTCTGTGGATGCAAAAAGACCCATCCCATCTGACCACCAGGAGTGTGCAAACAGAGATCACCATGAGTCCCTTCACTGGGACAGACACCTGAAGACAGGATCCACAGGCTGAAAGAAAACACCACTTAAAAAAAGGGTAAGCATCGAGTAATGCAACAACAATTTTTTGGTATTTAACCCCTTCACTCTTGTGGCCTTTAACCGTCTCAAAAACGGGAAGCGAGATAAACTTTCCAGTTACTGATTGGCTTTCATAGTGTTAACATGACTAACCCCCTCATGCCAGCTCCAGTCAAAAACAGCGACTAGGAGCCATCCGACAGCTTGGTCACTGTTTTTGGAGCAAGCAATGAGCACACTTTCCCAGCACAGAAACCTATGCCGACATTGGTTCGTATGACACCCACACACTGCACAGGCCACACTCCTGACTCCACACACATGCATTACGTGGTCAGAAAAAAGGTCAATACTTTAAGACTACGTGCAAGTATTGACAACCAAAAAAACCTCAACTGTACCACCCCAACAAAAATGTGTTGCAGCACATGGATTGAGAGCCCACTGCAAAAAAGCACATATGGGCATCTTGCGGTAGTGAGGGTTTAAAATTAAAACCAAACTTCACAATCTTTGCACACACTCCATGTCTGCCAAAGTAGGTTTATAAATGTGCTGGAATAAAAAAAATATTAAAACAAGCCCACAGCTGCTGGGATCGGCTTTCTAGTAGAAAGCAATATGACCAGCTTTAGAGCTGCCCAATCACTTTTACAGTGCTGAGAAGGTAACATGCCCCCACCCACCCAAGGTGATGACTGACCTATCTGCAACAAAGAAAGTTCATCAATGACTTAAATTTTCTTGAAAGAAATATCAAGAGCTGCATTTTTAAACACTGGCTCACAAATTCCTACACCCACATGGAAAAAGAAAAGCTGCAGTGTGTTCTTTATCATCATTTGCTGCACACTGCATTCTACACAGATCCTTTAAATTCCAACACAGGCTGCTGTAATACTTTGTAAACACCAACCAGCATTTTTCTGCAAGAAAAGCACAGCCATGTCACAAACAATGAACACCCACCAAATTTGATGAGTCCAATGAGGAAGCCATAAAGCCACACATTCAATGTACCTATACAATGTTAATGACATTACATTCTCTATAGAGGAGGTCAACTGAATAGAAATGCTACTTCGATTCTAAAAAGGAGACTGACTGGCTCCCTAATTCTATCTTCTATTTATATACAATCGTACGGGACACACGAAAAGCTGTAACAAGCGGCCATGTTGTTCAGCCATAGGTCTGCCATGAAAGTCTTGCACATTACCACAGTGATATTATCCCCTCCCTCCACCCCTAATTCATAGAATGCATAGGTTCTACACTTCAAAAGAGCCATTATCTAAACTCCAAGACATCAAAAACCAGCAATTGAACCGCTATAGGAGTCCTGGCAGGATTTGAATCTGTTGTCCAGGCCTACTGTAAAACTAGGGCTGCAACTAACGATTATTTTCATAATCGATTAGTTGGCCGATTATTGTTTCGATTAATCGACTAATCGGATAAAAACCTAAAAAAAAAAAAAAGTTAGTGTATAATTTAGTTAATAATCTTGAATATCTATATGCAGTGGTAAATATAAATATCCAGCTATACAGTTGGATATTTAATCCACTCTGAGACAGATATATGTATTATTAGAGGTTTAAATGTGGTACATATCAGACTCCGAGATCAATATTTTTAAAAGACCTAAAACACTGTTTTGCAAATTTTCAGACCGGATTGGTATATAATATTTATGACACACTCCCTTATTAATAGGCAGGTAGCTGGATACAAGCTCCCTGCGCCTGCTGTCACTTATGCTGGCCATGCAAAAACTAAATTTTTTTTAAGAAAATTTTTAAAAACATTCATTTGATTTTCGAACAGTTAGTGGGGTCTATTCGGTTTTCGTTGTCAACCACAGTGACAGGAAAATTTGAAGGAGCAGAATAGAAAACTTCTCAATCAAACAAATCTTCAAATAGTGGATGTAGTTTTTGCTCAGAAGTTTTATTCATTTTAAAATATATTTTTTAAAAACAAGTGGAATTTTCAAACAACACTCGTCCACTCAACGAATTTACAAATAATTTTTGAACGAATATAGATGGAAATATTTTTGTCCAAAAATCCAATACATGTATGGGCAGCAGAAGACATTTAGTAGCAGCAGCATGCTTTTTTTTTTTTTATCACCTGTCATGATGGGATTAAAAAAAATGTAGCCCTTTATAGTAAAAAAAAAAAACAGATATCGCTACTGTAATATAATTATAATTTCTACTGTGAAACAGTGAAAGTATATCTTGTATCGTTTGTATGTATATAAAAAAAATATGCCCAGAAGTCGGATATGCGGGATATTTTATCTGGGAGTTAGACATGAAGCTATACAGAGATGTATAGTAACGAAGTAGAACTACTTAAGTACTGTACTTAAGTACCGAAATGCGGTATCTGTACTTTCCTAGAGTAGAATTTTTTTCTCCTACTTCTACTTTTACTTCACTACATTTTTTCGATGATTTCGATACTTCTACTCAAGTATTTTTTTTTTGTGCTGCATAGTTGCTCGTTACTTTTAAAAAAATTACCACTGCCAGAACAGTAGATGGCAGGTTGCATAAAGCTCAAAAAAATGTGTATAATGTCATTTGTAAATCAGCGCATACGAAAATAAAGGCTGTGTATAATAAAAGCTGCTATACCAAATCTTTCCGATAAAAAGAAAATATGAAACAAACAAATAAATGGTGCTACAGCGCTTAAAGTGCATCAAGAAACTACTAACAAACACAGGTTAATCATTTGAATAAATCATTTGAAATAATAACAAACAATATGATGTTCAAACTTTTGACTTCTTTCTTTAATAACTACATAACACAGTACTTGTACTTCTACTTTCAGTACTTGAGTAGAAATTTTTTTTCAAAACTACTGGTACTTTTTACTTTTAGTACTTAAGTAGCAAATTTTTTGAAAAAACTACTTGCAATACTTAAGTAAAAAAAATGTTGAATACTTTAGTACTTCTACTTAAGTAACTTTTTCTGTGAGCACTTCCACTTCTACTCAAGTCACTTTTTGATCGAGCACTTGTACTTTTACTCAAGTAGAAATTTCGAGTACTTTATACAAGTCTGAAGCTATATGAAGGGTGGAGGAGGGGAAATAACATTTTTATATTAAAGTAGTACTAAAAGCTGAGACTTTTTTTTTCCATGGATATAATAATTTTAAATATAATGCACAATACTAGTAAACTTTTACTTTAAATGTAATTGTAATGCGTTATATCACCTCTAGTCTATTGGCCTCCACCTTCTCTGGGTTCAGATGCTCATCTTCCCTGCACAGAGCCCTTAGTGTCAGTTCACACTAGGGTGACACGACTTCGGGTGAGTTATGCCGTCGCCCATGCACCGCGACTTCGGCGCGGCTTACGACTTCACATAATAGAAGTCAATGCAAGTCACTACGATGTCGCCCCGAAGTAGCGCAGGAACCTTTTTCTAAGTCGGAGCGACTTGTGTCGCTCCTATTAGAACGGTTCCAATTGCACAGCACGGTCCGCTACTTGTCAGGCGACCAAGTCGCCTTACAAGTCAGAACAGTGTGAGCCGGCACTTAAGTGATTGTAAACGTTGGATTTTTTCTTTTTAACAATCTTGTCATACTTGCCCGCTCTGTGTAATGATTTTTCACAGAGCAGCACTGATTCTCCTCTTCTGCCCCCCCCCCCCCCCCCACAGCACTTCTGGCCCCTCCTGCCTTCAAAGTGCCCCTATAGGAAGCAGAAAAGTATAGTACTGTATAGAGTGTCCCTATAGCAAGGTAAAAAGAAAAACTCTGCCTTAAAGCCCCGTACACACGTACCGATCGTCGGCCGACGGAACGTCCTACAAATGTTCGCGGCTGGTGTGTTTGTTGTTTGTCTGTTGAAAAGTGCTCCAAACTTGCCCAGGACATTTGTCTTCCGACAGAAAATGACGTCACTACGTTCCACGCACGTTCGCCGCTACAAAAGAGGAAGTGAGTGTTTGGCCGTGACCCTTCTGGGCATCTCGCGCTGATTTCGGTAGCATTTGTTTGGTTGACGACATTTCGCTATTTTCCGAGACATCGTTCGAGAATTTATTATGGCGACCGTGAATTTGTCCGTTGCTGTCGTTAGTGTTGGAGTTTTGGCTCTGAGACGACGTACGAGCAATAGGAAGAAGAAGCGGACCTCCTGGACGAAAAATTGGTTGCTTAACCGTGATCAATTTTCTCATATGTCCTTGCTGAGGGAGCTCCAGGAAAATAATCCTGATGACTTCAGGAATTATTTGAGGATGACGGATCCCATCTTTTACCGTCTTCTTGCCCTGGTGTCCCCCTATATTCTGAAGCAGGATACTTGTATGCGGCTTGCAATTACTCCTGAGCAAAGGTTAATTGCGACGTTGAGGTATCTTGCAACAGGGAGAAGCCTGCAGGATCTGAAGTTCACCACAGGCATCTCCCCCCAAGCACTGGGAGTCATCATCCCTGAGACCTGCTCTGCCATCATCAAGGTCTTGCAGAAGGACTATATCAAGGTATGTTTGATTTTTTACATTACATTACATGTATTACTAGTTTCACCCGAATTATGATGTTTTTGGATGTACAGCAATTGACACAGGCCATTATTTGTAAACTACCCTCTGTCCGCATGCACATAGTAGTAAAGATGTAGATTATCTTTAACCATTTGTAAAATTACCCACTAACCACCCCACCATTCTCTCCTATGTGTCCCTAAACGCATTGCCTGTTAACAGTATTTTGAATTTGGGTCATTTTATTGCTTTCCCTCAAACAATTATTCCTTGGCCAATGTTTTAGTACCTAGTTAATGATTTATCTAAAATACATCAGTCCATCCATTCCCACCTATGATTCTGTATGTTTATGTAATGATGTTAAAACCTTCACTGACCACAAGCCCTAATTGATGTATAAATGCCCAGTTTTACTTACCCATCCCCCCACCCACATGCTAAATCTCAAAGTCAGCATATACCAAAGCTCAAGTTCAGAGGTCTTCAAACTATGGCCCACCAGTTGTTCACGAACTTCAATTTCCATCATGCCTAGTCATGTCTGTGAATGTCAGAGAATTACAAGGCCTCATGGGATGTGTAGTTCTGCAACAGCTGGAGGGCCGTAGTTTGTAAATCTCAGCTCTAGCTGGTGAGTATAATGGGCCATACACACTAGAAGATTGTCAGAACAATTTATCCTTCCGATTTACCAAAACCAAATAATATGAGGTCCAACAAACACTTTCAAATCCTATGCAATCTGGTAGGCCCTTGCACTACATAGAAAAGTTAAATCTGCACGAAAAAGTCTTCAGAGAATCTTCTAGTGTGTATGGCCCTTTACAATATAAGAACAATAGGAGGTTGAAAAGAAATGTATGTAGATGTTACATCCCCATATCCAAACCTTTGCCTTCCTGTTGTATATTTTTTTAGCAAGTTGCATAAGCATTTAACAGACAACTGTGTGTGTAATTAATAATGTGATGTGCTCAAGCACTAATTTTTTTTTTTTTTTTTTTTTTTATTTTTTCCCCACAGTTTCCTTCAAACGCAGAGCAATGGCTGGAGATTTCTGATCAATTTCTGGAGAAGTGGAATTTTCCCAATTGTGGGGGTGCTATTGATGGGAAGCACGTCCGCATTGTCCCCCCTCCGAATTCCGGCACATTTTATTATAATTATAAAGGTTTTTTTAGTATAGTCATGCTAGCCATAGTTAATGCAAACTATGAGTTTATTTTTTTGGATATTGGCAAAAATGGCCGCAATTCGGATGGGGGAGTTATTGATCAGACGGAGTTCGCTCGTCGTCTAAAGAACGGCACTCTGAACCTGCCATCCAGGGAGCAAACTGTTGAGGGTATGAGCTTTGTGTTTATCGCAGATGAGGCTTTTGCGCTTGGGGAGCATCTCATGAAGCCCTACCCTCAGAGGAACCTCACCCCAGACCAAAGGATTTACAACTACCGGTTGTCCAGAGCTCGCAGAGTTGTGGAGAATGCCTTCGGGATAATGGCCAACCGGTTCCGGATATTCCTGACGTCCATAAACCTGGCACTGTACAAAGTGGATAATGTGGTCTTGTGTTGCTGCATTTTGCACAACTTCCTACGCAGGAATGCACAAAATTATGTCTTGCAGCAACTGGATACTGACCCTGCTATGCCAGGTACAAGTGGAGAGGCCCAACCTTCTAACCAAGTGGAGTCCATGACGTCAATGGAAGTTGGACGGTCAGCATTGGCATCACACAGGGCCCGTCAGATCCGCCAGGAATATCTGGACTATTTCGTGGGGAGAGGAGCTGTGTCCTGGCAGCAATCACTGTCACACACCCATTAATCTTGTTAAAGATTGGACACACAAGATAAATGTCAGAGATATATTATTTTTCAACACATTAAACAAAAATTGCAATGATTCTGTATTGTGGATTATAATCATTTGGGCACATATGCCAAACACAATTATTTGGGTTAATCATGTGTTATATATGTGTGACTTTGGAAGGGTTAATACATTCATCAGTGTGTTTCTTGACTGTAGTCTCTCACCAGCTGATCCAAAGTGATGATGGCCATGTGTTATTTTTTAGCCAGTGGTGTAAATACAAGGGCCTTCTGCACCCCACAAAATGTACACAAACCCTGTCACATTGAGAACTAGGTCACACCCAAGGTTCATCTAATGTCACCTTACATTGGTGTTCATTGTCCAGAAGTTGCCCATACTATATATTTCATATAATACATTAGGGTATTAACAAAGTACCTACACCTGTTATGTTGTGTTCATTTATGACATCCTTCTCACTGCCCACCAATGTTAGGATATGTCAGTGTTATGTGAAACTTGATCATTGTTCATCTCAAAGTGTTATATATATAGGTAATGGAAAGTGAACTAGAGCAACGAACAAGCAATACACTATAGATTACACTGATCTCCCTACACTGATTTCTACTGCCAATATCAATGCCATATTGAATCCTAGGACTGCTAGTACCTTGAGTGTTGAGTCACACTTATGCGATGCGGGAAGTCTGCGACTTTGCAGCCTTCCAGCATTGCATAAGGGTGACCCGCCACTTACTTTTTCCACAGGATTGTATTCCACAAGTGTTAAGCACTGTGCGATCCAATCCAGATACATCAGAAATAAAGGGTCATGTGCGACTTGTATGCGTGTTCAGTGCGAATGTAGCCATACAAAGTGTATGTCTCAATTCACACTGCACATCTGATGGCATGTAATATCGTAGCGCACTGCTCCTTTATTACATGCGATCAGATGTTCATGCGAAAATCAGCTATACAGTTTGTATGGCTCAATTCGCACTGCACTCGCACAAAAGTCGCACATGATGCATTTATTCAGCCGCATCAGGATAGGATCGCACAATCGTTCAAACTTGTGTGATCCGATCCTGTGTGAAATGTCAGATCGCACTGTGATATGCGTTAAAACTGGGGGTATCTTTAACATTTCATTGACACCTCCAGCAACTCGCATATGGCAGTGTCCAAAATGCTTTCATTAACATGTAAATATGGGAATAGGACAGCCATCATACATTTAGTGCTTCTTTACACAGCTTTAGACCTCGACCCCCCAACTAAAGTCTAATAAAGAATTGAACACACATTGTTGAATGTAAAAACGTTTTAGTATCAAACATTCACAGGGTTAGGGTTAGGGTTAGGGTTAGGGTTAGGGTTAGGGTTAGGGTTAGGGTGTTGTAAAGTGCTTTTCCCAAACTTGGGTACACTCTTTAACATCTGAGTGTAATTAAAATGCCCTAAAACATTCTAAAAAAATTGTAACATCAGGAACATCCCAATACAAACATTAAAAACCTAGTAAAATTGTGGCTTAAAATTTGCCAATCATGTCCACAAAATTGCGCATTTTGATTTGTAATGCCGTTGCAGTCTCCTTTATTTGTTCCAGGTCTGCGCAGCATTGGAGAGCCTCACGGGTCAATTTGGCTAATGTGCAACTATGTAAAACATGGTCTGTAAAAATTAAAAAAAAATGAGTCAATGTGAATCACCTACATGAGGTCATAATAATAGAGAAACATTTGGTGTCCAGGTAATCTTAAATTCCTCTCGAGTTAATACCTACCCTGTTCTTATGCTCTTTTGCCCTAGGCTCTTCTTCTTCCTCCTGTCCTCCTCCGATGCTGTTGCTGATGATTCTGCCGGTCTCCTGAGCTTACTATATATTCATTAGGGGTGTGAACGCATGATGACGTCATTGTGAGGGCATGGTTGTAATGTATATATATTAAGATGCAGAGACCAGAGACGGGCAGAATGCACGGCAACAGCATTGGAGGAGGACAGGAGGAAGAAGAAGAGCCTAGGGCAAAAGAGCAGACAACATAAGAGCAGAAGATTGGACAGCAGAAGAGTGGAGAGGAGAAGATCCAAAGAGCAGAGTGGAGAAGACCGGATGAAGATATTTAAGAACATTTCATAAACGTCTCCTGTCGTTATTCACATACACTTCCATTTATGTGGTTAATGTGTAGGGGTACTATGTACCCCATACCCATTCACATAGTGATTGGGGTCTGGGATCTGGGGGCCACCCTTTGTTAAAGGTTGCTTCCAAAGTCCTAGGAACCCCCTGTCCGCATGACCCCCCAAAACCACCAGACAGGGTTGTGGGGATGAGGCTCTTGTCCTCCTCTACATGGGAGTAAGGTGCTTTTGGGTGTGCGGTGCAGAGGCCCCCTGGCCCAAAGCAACAAAACCCCCCCATGTTGAGGGCATGTGTCCTGCTGTGGTCCAGGGGGTGTTTGTTCCGCTTGCTCGTTCTCTTTCCTGGCCTGACAAGCTGCATGCTTGTATAAGGGTCTGGTAGGGGTTTTGGGGGTAACCCACGCTGTCTTTTTGTTGTGGGCATACCCTCAAACTCAATACCACACACAAAAGGCCTGGTTGTGAACTTGGGGGGACACCCACGGTGGGTTGTTCAATTTTTGGGTGTAGTTCCCCCTCAAAAATCTTCACAACGCAAGTGGCCCCGCAAGTCAGAGCATCCTGATCCGACTTACGGTGCCACTTCCATTCAAATAAAGAGGCTCCCATAGGGAACTAGTGTTGTAAATTGGAGGCTAAAAATAACACTGATAAAAATCATTCTGAAAAAACCTACGTGGGCACACAATTGGCTCTTGGACACTTGGTCCTGGTTCCTCCACAGTTTCTGAACTGGCTTCCATGCTGCTTGGCACGTTGCCAGGAGATCGGGCTTCTGACCTGGCTGGGGATGCCACATCCTGGCATGATGCAACATCTGCAATGTAAATTTGTAAGGGAATACAAGAATATAAGGTTAAACAATCATTGCAAATACACATATTTCTATGATACCACTACACAAAAATCTGTGCCTACCAACCTTCATGTTGCTCTGATGTCTGGTCACTTGTTGGCTCCACCAGTATTATTTCTGGAATAATGTCTTCATCTACATAATACAAAACATTGGCCATATCATAAAAGTCACCAGAGGTACATTTGTTAGGACATGGTGCCCTGCTTGATAGCTCTTTTAGTAACAAATATGAAGACATGTACATGGTTATCTACGAAAAATATGGTACATTAATGTTTGACAGTGCATAGGAACCAATTACCTTTAGTGGAATCTGTGCCACCTTCTGTGCCCATGTCCTCCTCTTCTTCCTCCACTGCAGATGGAGCTGCCAAACCTCTCCTCCTCCTTTCCCACTGTTTGGCACGGAGTTTACGTTTTTCTCCTATTTAAAGGTTTGAATAATAATCTGTGATTAATAGGAATGTTTGCTGAGAAGATTCGTGCAGGAAAGAACGTTCGTTGCAACACAATACATATATTTTTCACTATGGCTTCCTGACTTTTAATGTCATATACTAAAACATCAACAATAGATCGATCAAATCACGACATGACAACTAAAATGAGTAATCTAACTTTTTACATAGACATTATAATCTAGACATGTTAATACAACATACACCAAATTATAAAAAACATATTGCATGATTAAAAAAATAAAGAAAAAATAAAACTTACTTTTTTTCAAAATCCGATGGATTTGGGAAAGCTGATCCTGCTCACGGTGTTTGAGGTCAGACCATCGTTTCCTAATCTGATCTTTCGATCGCTCGACACCGAATTTTCTGACCAAACAGGCCACCACCTTGTCCATGATGCCATCTTTCCTGGCATTGGGCCGCTCGTAATTTGCCAACTTTCCATCGTAATCCGTTTTTTCTAAAATGGAGACCATCTCCACCATTTCTGCCTTTGACATGGGTGTAGCCCTTGATTTTCGGGTGGCCCAATCACTTCGGCCCCCACTAATTGAGCTCCCAGATTGTTGAGACATGGTTCGTAATTAAACAATGATTATTCCACTGCTTCAGGTGTGAGTGTCGCATGTAGGCCTGATCTTCGGCACGTACACACCCCTGCACAAGCCCGCCACTGGAGGAGGAGTTGACGCCTGCGCTGTATTTAAAGGACGCCAGATCGTTCGGCCGACGATTCGCTAGCGGACATATCGAGAGTTGGAGCACGATCGAGCGGCGAATCACGACTTTTCCCCACAAACAAAGGTACGACTCTTTTAATAGAAAGTGTGTGTTTTGGGCCCTATACAGCTTTTATTAGGAATATCTTTATTATGTGCCAAAATACATGCTATTTTAATATGTTTTGTGTTGTTTTGTGTCTTGCAGGCATATACTGTCCTGCAATATGGTGGACAATTTCACCACCCACAACTTTTTAATAAGTTTTATTGATGAGTTCAGGCAACTGCCGTGTTTGTGGCAAGTGAAGTCCGCGGATTATAAAAATCGAAAACTCCGAAAACAGGCCATGGAACATTTGGTGGCCTTCTACAAGCCCGTCTGTCCTGGGGCAAATTTTGATTATATCCGCAAAAAAATAAACAGTATTCGTACTGCCTACAGGCGGGAGTTAAAAAAAATAGAAGATTCCACCCAGTCTGGAGCAGGGGCACGGAATGTATATGTACCACGGCTGTGGTACTTTGATAACATGCGGTTCCTGGCAGACACCATGGAATCCAGGCCGTCAATTTCAACACTGCCTTCTACTTCGGCAGAGGGCTCAGTGTCGGTAGATCCAAGCCAGGATGAGGATTTCCTGGAGGAGAGTTTTACTCAGGTATGGCATTTCACAATATATTGTCTGCTAAAATGTAATCATGTAACAAAATTATAAGCTAAACCATAATTGACCCTTTAGGTAAACGGGCATAGCAAGGGGTTGGCATGACAGGCAACCGCCAGGGGCGCAGGCCAAGGGGGGTGGGTCACAAAAACATTGGCATTGTTTTATTGTTTATTTTAACAATCCACTCAGCCTGCACACCCCAGAACCCCCAGTTTGCAGGCGGATTCATGCAGGTGTAAAACATTGAGAGCTGCTTCATGCAGGTGTAAAACATTGAGAGCAGCTGAGCCAAAAGACCAGGAGACTGAGACTGCCTCTCACTGCATCCCCAGCACACCTCTGGTCTTACAAACACTGCTGCATCCCCAGCACACCTCTGGTCCAAAGAAACACTGCTGTAGCCTCAGCATTCCTCTGGCTCAACCTTTTTTAATACAAAACTAACAGCTCCTGCAAATGATCCATCCATCCTTGCTTCCATGTCTCTGGTCTCTCACTCTGGGTCAGCAAGGCAGGTGGCTTCCTTATTCATGTTTCCCTGCACTGCTTCACCCTCAATGCCCTACATCAAGCCCTCTGCAAGTTCAGGCCCCTCTCTCTCTGCAACCCCCTCCTCTCTCTCTCACACCCCCTCTTTCTCTCCCTCTCTCTATCTCTCAACCCTCTCTTTCTTTTTCACACCTGAGACAATGATTGCCCACTAGAGAGCTCTACACTGGGCAAACAAGGGGCAAATTAGAAACTTTTAATGCCCTTTAATTTTTTTTTGGGGGGGTGGGTTACAGTTTTCCATTGATCTTGGGGGGGGGGGGGGGGTTGTTGCCAAATACAGCTCCTCAACAAGGGCACTGGAGACCCTAGATACGCCACTGTATGTAAAGTCTGCTATTTGTTCACAATAATATAACAAACATGACTTTTTATATACACTATAACATTCTAATCAATTGTTCATTTCATCAACAGGGAAGTGTCACTGAGGAGGAGCCAGGTTGCAGCCAGGAGCCTGGGGAGCCTGCGGAGCCTGAGGAGCCTGCGGAACTATTTCCACCACCACCTCCTCCTGCCAAACGGAGGCAAAAGAGGAAGCACGTGGATGACATCACCGACGAGTTTATCCAGGAGGCCACCATAGCCCTACGTCGGAAACCGGAGGCCAATGAGTCCTTCGGGAATATGACTGCCAAAATCCTGGATAAGGTGGACCTCAGGCAGTGTCAGTATGCCAGAAAAATTATTCTGGATGTGCTGCAAAACGCTGAAAACGGCATACTTAATGAGCACAGCCATGCATGCCAGGAGCACCCGTGCCCTCCACCTCCACCTCCACAACACCCACCACCTCGCCAAATGCCACATGGCCAGTGGCAATATGGCCAGCAGGATCCAAACCTGCCCTCATGGCAACCTGATTATAGCTATCACCAACTTTAATTTGTGTAACCCCCTATTATTTATTTTACCCCTGTTTGCCAGTTTCTAGTTTAATTTTGTCCAAATGGACCTTTTTTATGTTTAGTTTATTATACGGAAAGTATTGATGTTTGCTTTGTTTTTTTTTTGCTGAGATCCAAAAAATAAAGAAAATGAAAATAAAAAATGGCCTATCTGAATTTGTTAACATGTTTAATATTGTACATAACCTGAAAAATATGTTTTAGACATTAATTCATAAAAGAATAAAGGGTCATATCAATAGTTAGATCTTTGGTGTGAAAATACAAAAATAATGGTGAAGAGTTCAAATTATTTAATTATAAAATTTGATAGAACAGATAGAATAGACAAACATTATCTTCATCATACCAGAACACATGCCTTTTTATTAGAAAAGTATGGCATTATGAGCAGCATCTTCCTTCTTCTCACATTTATCAAGATGAGCATGTGCTCCGCATTTCACCTATTTCTTGGACTTCCGCGAGCCGAAAGTTCTTTCTGAATAAAATGTTGAGTTTACTAGAGAAAATTCTTCCGGGAACTCATTTGGTTTGATCATGCGTGTTGGGATTTGTAGCTGTGTGTCGGCAGAATTGCGTACTGACAGGCGAACAATCGTCCGTTCTGGTGTCGGCATACAAATATTTTCATGTTTGCAAGAAAGACTTTTGTCCGCGGATTGTGCGCAGACATCTGTCGGAGGCACCATACTAACACGCGTACAATCGGCAGATCCTTCGTCCACCGACGTTTGTATGCCGACGATCGGTACGTGTGTACGGGCCTTTAGAATCACTTTGTTCCTTCTCTTTCCCAGGACTACATTTCCCATGAGGTATTGCTCCTCACACATTCACAAGTTCTCTGCCATCTACATACATGTATGGACGGTGTACTGAGCTGCATGTGCGTTGCACTGTATTTTCTAATATGTAAGCAAATAATGCATTCTGTATGCAGGACAACTAATCGGCTGACCGATTAATCGATTACGAAAATAGTTGACAACTATTTTCATAATCGATTAATCGATTAGTTGTTTCAGCCCTATGTAAAACTATGACCAAATCCATTAAGGATACCCAGAACTAATGGGACTCGTAAAAAGACAATCACAGAGCTCTGCCCAATTCAAAACGTAACAAATCCACACGATTCATAAACTCAGGAACATGACACATTAATAAGTATATATTTGGATGAGAAATGTCATACGGAACGAATTAAGGTTTATCTGAGCTATTCGGTGTTTAGTATCCCTGCATGCGAGATTCAATGATGAACCATAATCTATCAGTTTCAAGAATGCAACCGGTAAAAATTGAAGATATGAATAGTGGTATAAAACTGTCTATAAAAAGGGAGGGACCTGACATTGTCAAACTCAGGACAGTCCATGGACACTCCATATTATTGGCCTGGGGCATCAGTCAAAACCTCTATGATCCCAGAGAAAAAAAGGAGACCCCTAACAAGTTGGGAGTTCTCATGGTACCATCAAAGCAGTAACATCTGTCAAGTTTGAGAACCGATAACACCTGGCTCATCGACTAAACTCTGATAACACCCATGACATTGATTGCAAGTATTCTTCCTGCTTAATTCTACCTTTTTTTCTATTACTGAATAAGGTCTCTATTTCTTTGAACAACTTTTTTTCTGTAAATTTTTATAGATGCACCAACTTTGACCTTTTCATTATTAAAACCTTATTTTTAAAAAAGTGTTAGGGTCCTTTCACACGGGCGGACGGTCCGTATGTCCGTTTTTCCTCCCATCTATTTGAGGATGAAAAACGGACACAATTTATGTCTATGGGTTTGCGGACGTTAATGGATGACCATCCGCTGACATCCGTTTTGCGTCCATTACGTTCGGTTCCGTTTGAGACAGAAGAGAGCCCTATTTTTCTTCCGTTTAAAAAACGGAACGGACGCAAAATCGGATGTCATCCGCTAACGTCTGTAATTCCCCTAGACATACATTATGTCCGTTTTTCATCCGCAAACAGATGGATGAAAAACGGACATATGGAACAAACCCTACAAAACTGCATCAGTGTCAGTTTAAAAAAAAAGTGACTGATCGGAAAAAACAAAAAAACAAAAACAGACCATGCCATGTGAAAAAGGACCCTTAACCTTGTCCCTAAGCTCTTAATGCAAGCTAACAAAGAACCTGTCTCTTGAAGCTGGTGGTGGCAGTTATAAACGATTAAATTGCTTAATTAGCCCAGAAAAAAAAAAAAAACAAAAAAAAAAAAAAAAATTGCTCTCCGTCTGCTGGCACCTAGATTGTGGCCCCGCCGAGCTGGAAAATCTTTGTGCAGGGTGCAGCAGAGTGGCACTGTTACAAAAGCGACAGCGTGGTGTGAGATTGGCTGGTCCTTTGTCACAAGTTACTGAGGGCAGGAATCTGATACCTGCATCTGTCACAACCACTTCCCCTATATGTTATAGAAATCAACAGAGGGAGCATTACTCTGTTGTACAGCAGGGTAGCACTCAGGCAGGGCCAACAACCTCTTTTGTGGTTCCATTACACTAGCACTTACGCACTGCCGAAGTTAGGAGCTCACTGGACTTCGAACAGATCAATAGGTATTCTTTAACCACTTCCCACCCGCCCTATAGGCGATTGACGGCAGGAAGGTGGCTGCATTATCCTGACCAGACGTCATATGACGGCGGCGGGATAATGCGCTCTGCGCGGCGATCGGTGATGCGGCGTGTCACTCCGCATCTCCGATCTCGGTAAAGAGCCGTCTGACGTAGGCTCTTTACCATGTGACCAGCTGTGTCCAATCACAGCTGGTCACATAGTACACAGAACAGCCGTTGATCGGCTTTCCTTAGTTCGTGCCTGACAGGCATGAGTAGAGGAGAGATGATCTGCGGCTCTCCTGAAAGCGGGGGGGGGGGGGGGTCTGCACTGGTAATCAGAGCATTGATTACCAGTGCAGACCCTTGGGGGGGCCCACTAGAACCACCAGGAATGCCCACCCATGACCCCAGGGATGCCCACCATGGATGGCAATCAGGGCTCAGGGAGCCTGCCAGTGCCCCTCCCCATCAGTGGTGCCCACCAGTGCCACCCACCAGTGCTGGCTATCAGTGCCCATTAGTGCCGCCCATCAGTGCCGCCTATCAGTGCCGCCTATCAGTGGAGGAAAAAACTTTACAAACCTGTATAAACAAAAAAACTTTTTGGTCTTTGTTTAACAAAAAAAGAAAAAACCTTGCGGTGATCAAAATACCACCAAAAGAAAGCTCTATTTGTGGGAAAAAAGAGACATAAATTTGGATTAGGTACAGTGTTGCATGACCGCGCAATTGTCATTCAAAATGCAACAGCGTTAAAGCTGAACATTGGCCTGGGAAGGAAGTGGGTGAAAGTGACCGGTATTGAAGTGGTTAATAGGAAAAACTGATCAATAAAAACTACTACACAGCAGATGAGCAGAGACTTAAAGTTTCATCACAAAAAGATGCTTAGTCACAGAATCTCTGTACTTGCAGCCAAAACAGGAAGAAATGTGCATGCATTACAGACCACCACTTTTTCTAGTCTACCCTAATGGTGGCCATACACCGGCCGAAAAATAGTTAAAAAAATCTGTCATTTGGTCTGATCGTCCATTTTTCGTCCAGTTAATGGGCACAAATAGAAAATCATTTTCAACTTTTCAGAGCCGCAAAAACCGAAGGAAGAGTTTTGAAAATCTGCCGGCCGAACAATAAACGAACGATAAATTGAAAGGTTAAGGTGTTTCTCGGCTGACCTGTTTGCACTAGGTATATGTGACAAACTAAATGAATTAATGTCCATTGAATGATTTATCATTCTAAATGCGGTCATTACATGATGGCACGATCGTCTGCTCTCACGGCCGATTTTTCGTTTTTTTTTTTTTTAATTAGTTTGCCCGATATTTCGGCTAGTGTATGGCCAGCATTAATAACACTGTCACATTTGATGGGCAGGTTAGACTGCATGTGAGCATGTTGAAAAAATATAAATAAGGCTAAAAAACACAAAGTGACATATTAATGAATACAAGTTACAAATATTAGCCACCCATAACCAAAATAGATTTTTCAGTGGCCCTTTAAAAATGCCTAGTCATCAACTTGAAAAAATGCTAATAAAAAAACAGACAAAAGGAATTTTTGTACCCACTGTAAAATCCTCTGTTTATTGAAGAACAAAGCTGGATTGTTATCTTCAGTTATGTCATGTTATGACATCTAAAAGATAGAATGAGCTGTTTAAACCATTTCAGTACTGGACACTTTTACCCCTTCCTGTCCGGGCCAATTTTCAGCTTCCAGAGCGGTTACATTTACGTCCTGGAAGTCACCGGGCAGGCTGTGCGTCAAGGCTCCCGCTGGCCCTGTCTCTCTGGGTCCAAAAAAAAAAGTCAAAGTCCAGATGTTCAAAAAGTTTTGGGACACCGACCGGACCCCGGGGTGACCGGAGGTTCGGGCTCCGCGGTTTATGTTGCCAGGGGGGCGGGGCAACCTCCCCTAAAAATTTGGGGTCCCTAGCTGGAAGCGGCGGGAGAGAACCGACACAGCCTGCCCGGTGACTTCCAGGACGTCGATCCCGGGACCCTTGGGGTCCGCGGACCTCAAACTTTCGCCAGCCCTAGACCCCAAATAAGTTTTTTTTTGTCCAATTTTGGATTAAAAGCAAATTTATTTATTTTTTTAAAGATAGAGCATCCCATTTGTTACATGAAATAAAAAGCAGGAAACATTTTTATTTTTTGAAAAAAAAAAAAAAAATTTTCGTTTTGTTTATAAAATTTTCAGTGTATATTATTTAGGCTTGGTTCACACTAGCGCGACTTCAAAGTCGCACGATTTCCAGTGCGACTTTGGTGTGACTACACTCTGGCACTCAAGACAGAAAATCATGTTTGGTGTGCCCCATCAAAGAGATGCAGAAAGACGCCCCCTGGTGAAGAGACCACTCTTCCCGTGTCTCAAACCATGGCTGCTGAGATAATTCACCTGCCCAACCTCAGAAATGGCAGACAATCTGAACATGCAATTCTACCCAGCCCAGGATCTAAGCAACAATCAGCACCGCTGTGCGGCTTCTCGTGCCCTTTTGATAATTGCCATTTGGCATAGTTGTGGAATTGTCCAACTGAACCTGGGCTGGGTGTCCCTTGAGGTCCATCAAATAACGAGACACAATCAATTTCCTTGAAGCCCCAGCATAATGATGGAAAAAAGGATTACCTGCTCTGTGTAATGGTTTTGCACAGAGCAGCCCCAATCCTCCACTTCTGGGGTCTCCCACCGACGCTTCTTGCTCCTCCTGCCTTCATAGTGCCCCAATAGCAAGGTCTGCCTTTAGAACCACTCACTTCCTGCCCAGGACTACATGTCTAATGAGGCATTGCTCCTCAAACATTCACAAGTTCTCAGACAATTACTGACATGTATGAATGGTGTATTGAGGTGTATGTGTGCTGCACTGTGTCTTCTGACATCTATGGACGGTGTACTAAGCTTTATAAGATCCCAGCATCCCTTGGAAGCATGATGGGGAAGACCCCAATATAGGAGTTACACATGCTAGTGTATATCTACATCTGGTAAGAGGCTATTGCATCTGTTCCCAGCTATAGGGGTACATAGGAGTGTTACCTTTCCTCCATGGTGCCGGGGTGCTATCATCTCAAGGTGTTAATATATTCCTCCATTTATTTTTAATCAGCTGGTAAGAGGCTAATCCTGAAGGTGGTGGGAACCCTATGCGTGTCACTGTGCACCAATTGGACCTTCAACTTTTGGATTTATCACTGGAATCTGCACATTGATTTTATATTTGTATTCATAATACGAATTTTGCACTGTGGACTCTTAATTTGTCAAATTTTATACACCTTTTTGCAATGTAATTGTTTTTTTATATTATTGTTGATTGCTAAAACACTATTGTTAAGATCATTGGGGTCACCAGAATGACTGAAACCCCTTCCACCACAATCCAGTGCAGAAGCCTCAGTAGAAGTTTCAGCGGCGGAAACGCATAGATCAGCTGATACTGATCCCAAGGAGCCCCCAGTGCGTCTGCGCCGTCTGCCAGAGGATCCCGAGACCTGGCTACAAACCTCTGTACCTTCTTGTTGAGCCGAGAAACTAACAGGTCTACATCAGGTGTCCCCCACCGGACCCACAACAGGTGAAACACCTTCGGGTGCAGGGAACATTCCCCCTGATCCAACACCTAACAACTTAAGTAATCCGCCTGCCAGTTCTCCAAATCGGGTATATGCACAGCGGAGAGGGCTGGAACAAAATTTTCTGCCCAAATTAAGACCTCGGCCACCTCCCGGGCTGCCAGGACACTCTTGGTGCCCCCTTGATGACTGACGTAAAACCACGGCTGTGACATTGTCAGATTTAATCCGAACTGGACAACCCTGCAGACTTTATCCAGTGGCTCAACCAAAGCTTTATTGCTCATACCTCTGCATATATATATATATATATATATATAACCAATACAGTAAATTAAGCGCTGCTTCTAAAATTACAGTATGAAAAAAAAAAAAAATAAATAAATAAATTTTGTAAGTGTTCCATAAAAATGCAAGTGCAAAAATATATAAAGTCCATAAGTGCAAAAAAAAGTGTGTCTGTGCTTGTTGAATTCTTCTGGTGCTCTCAAAGTGCCACTCCGTGCACCCCTCCTGCAATCCCTATCCCCAGCAATATGAATCAAGTAGACATATAGTGCTCCCACACGCACGATATATAAAGCTATGATTTCTCTCCTCCAATCAGAAGGTGCTAGGTATGTAGCGCTCCCTGGAGCGAGATGTTCCTCTATGATTCCCCCCCTTCAGTCACAAGGCACTCATCAAATAGGTGCAAATGAGAGAAAGGTGCCCATAGTGTAATACCATTTGATTTATTAAAAGTTTAAAAGCAAATACACTTACAAGCCATACATAAATCAAAGCATGTAAATGGTGGGGTTGGACGCTCGGCGTGCGTTCCAACCACCGGATAACAAGTCACTATATCATCCCCGCTTGAAGCATTTCGCCCCTCCTACTGGGCTCTTCAGAAGCTCAGTATATTTATTTTTTCGGTTAGTGTCAGTAGTTTTGCGTCTCTGCTGGCAAGGCTGAGTCTGTTTACCGCCAATCCTTGGGTAGTTTGTTACTATAACAATCTGAGTCAGCCAGCTTCTAATCACTGAGCTCCTGTACACAAAATTAACCCATGTGAGGTGTGGACGCCCTTTTGCTGGCACAGACAACCTTGGCATAACAAGTGCTTCTTGGATTTCTCAGCATTAATGCAGGAGTATTCATACATATAGCGAGTAGAATCTAGAGGTTAATCCTGCCAAGATTCTGTAGCGATCAAGTAACAAAAAGGCCAATTCAGCAGACAAAGAGCACACTTCATCCCCTGAACAAACTGCAGTGACCAAAATAAAGCTCACAGAGGTTTACCAATTTCAAGAGCCATGCCTAGGATTTACTTATGGTTGACTTCTCTAAACTGCATGGTGACCTAAAGAACTTAAAGTGGAACTCCAGCCCATGCTCTGTGTGGCTCTGCTAGCAGAAGAAGGTGTAGGGTCTGCTTTAGGGCCTCTTCTAAATGCTGTTGGTAATATCTGGATCCTGATTTGCAGCTGTAATTGCTCTATGCTTACAAGCAAATCCGGGGGAGGGGGAGGGGGTGGAGCCCAAATCCCAAAAGTTTTGCGTTTTACCTTGATTTCAGCATAAATGTATTTTTTATTGATTTATTTATTTATTTTTAAGCTAATTTAACCACTTTACCACCGGAGGATTTTGCTGTCTTACGTCCAGGCCACTTTTTGCGATTCGGCGCTGTGCGACTTTGACTATTGTGCGGTCGTGCGACGCCGTACCCAAACAAAATTTACGTCCTTTTTTTCCCACAAACAGAGCTTTCTTTTGGTGGTATCTGATCACCTGTGCAATTTTTACTTTTTGCGCTATAAACAAAAAAAGAGCGTAAATTTTGAAAAAAATAACAATATTTTTCACATTTTTTTGAGATTCCCCCCCAAAAAAAAAAATGTAAAAATCAAAACTTTTTTACATTTTTGGCCAATTTGTTTTCTGCTACCTAGGTTTGGTAAAAAAAAAAAAGAAAAATCACAATAAGCGTATTTTGATTGGTTTGCGCAAAAGTTATTGCGTTTACTAAGGGAAAAATTTGTCATTTTTGGTGTTTTTTTTTTAACTAGTAATGCCGGTGATCTGCGATTTTTTTTGCGGGACTGCGACATTGCGGCGGACAGATCGGACCCTTGACTGACATTTTTGACACTTTTGGGGGTACCAGTGACACATTACTACAGTAATCAGTGCAGGGAAGGGGTTCATTTTATTGGAGAGGGAGGGGTTAATGTATGCCTGGTGCTTACTGACGTGTGTGGGGGGAGGTGACTGAGTGACAGGGACAGATCGCAGATTCAGCTATGCTGAACCCTGCAATCTGTCACTTAGGAGATCCGCGCGCTCTGTTTACACAAGCGAGCGGATCTCCAGACTCGATTCCCAGACGATCGGGAAAGAGCGGCGGTTATCACTGCCGCTGTTTTCAGTCTCAGTGGGAGCGAGTCTCCGGCGGCGCACAAGGGGAGGAGTCCAGCGACATAGGTCTACGTCGCTGGACGGGAACGAGCCACTTTGCAGCAGAAAAGCAAACCAGAAGTAAAATTTCGAAAGGACGAACGGTCGGACGATTTTCTGATTGTTCGTATTGTGCTTTTGACAGCCGATTATGACTTTTTGGATGACAAAACCAGAATGTGCAGGCTATAACATTTTTATCGTAAGTAAACACATCCAATTTTCCTTTAATTAGTACAGTTTTCATACCAAAAAAATAAAATAAATCAGAAGAGCAAGACTACGCATGCTCGAAAACAAAAGAATACATACAAAACAATTCAACACATTACATAATTTCTGAAGTTGTATTCGGTCGTGTGAATTATTGTAGGTTGAGTAACCTCTTCATTTTCGATAGTAGACTAGCGTTCAACAAAAAGATGATTAATTGTCCGATAATCTGATTGTGTGTACCAGGCTTTAGAGAGTTGGGGGGTGGAGCAGTACACTGATTTTCTAACTGAAGAGCTGTGCAGCGGGTGTGTTAGTACAAGTCTGTCCATTGGATCACAAAAAAAAAAAAAAAAACTGACCAGTGTATCATTCAACCCTCTTCCTGTGAGCTCAGGACACATTCTTAATGGGAGTACATCATCAGGCCACTCTGGGCTCACAGGGAGAGGCACAGCCCCAATAGGTGGCAATATTCATGGTAGCATTCAGGAACCATCTCCCCCAGGATGGATTCAATTTACCCACTTAACCACTTAACCCCCGGAAGATTTTACCCCCATTCCGACCAGGGGGTATTTTGCGATTCGGCACTGCGTGACTTTAACGGACAATTGCGCGGTCGTGCGACGCTGTACCTAAACGAATTTGGCGTCCTTTTTTTCCCACATACAGCTTTCTTTTCGTGGTATTTGATCACCTGTGCGATTTTTTGATCACGCGCTATAAACAAAAAAAGAGCGTTAATTTTGCAAAAATAGCAATATTTTTCACATTTTTTTTTATATGAAATTCCCCCTCAAAAAAAATGTAAAAATCAAAATTTAACATTTTCGGCCAATTTGTTTTATGCTACATATGTTTGGTAAAAAAAAAAAAAGCGTATTTTGATTGGTTTGCGCAAAAGTTATCGCGTTTACTAACAAAGGGAAAGATTTTTGTTGTTTTTTTTTTTTTAATGCGTAATGCGATTTTTTTTGCGGTACTGCGACATTGCGGCGGACAGATCGGACCCTTGACTGACATTTGACACTTTTGGGGTTACCAGTGACATTTCTACAGTAATCAGTGCTATATATATGCACTGTTACTGTAAAAATACACTGGTAGTGAAGGGGTTAACTTTATTTGGGAGGGAGGGGCTGTGTGTGTCCCTAGGGGCGTGCTTTCTACTGTGATTGGCTGTGGCTTGAGCTGTAAGGACACTGATCAACGGATCTACATAGTAGATCCATGTGATCAGTGTCTTTACACCGAGGAGAATGACAGGTGGCTTGTTTACACAAGCTGCCTGACATTCTCCCTCTCCCCCACCGATCGCGCGCCCCCCCCCCGCGCGCGCGCGTGTGTGTGTGTGTGTGACCAGCGGACCACCGATCACCATCGGGTCCGCTGGTCACACGCGCGGGGGGGGGGGGGGGGGGGGGGGGGTCCGTGACCACACGGGAGCGCGCCTCCGGCGGCGCGCGCTCGCTCCCTAGACCCTCACAAGCAAGCAACGTAGCCCTGCGTTAGTTTGCCTGTGAGGGGCTGACCGCCGACGTAGATAGTTGTGCGGCGGTCGGCAAGTGGTTAAGGACCAGGCCTATTTCTGACACTTCTTGTTTACAAGTTAAAATCTGTATTTTTTCCTAGAAAATTACTTAGAAACCCCAGACATTTTACTTTATTTTAGCAGAGACCCTAGAGAATAAAATTGAGATTATTGCAATACTTTATGTCACAATGTATTTGTGCAGCGCTCTTACAAACGCAATTTTTTGTGGGGGAAAGAAAATTCCCTTTTATCATTTAAAAAAAAAAAAAAAACAGTAAAAGTTGACCACAAATTTTTTTTTTTTTTTTTAACACTGTCCCTTTAAAAAAAAAGTTTTTTTTGATCACTTCTTTTCCTATTACAAAGAATGTAAACACCCCTTCTAATAGAAATAAGCAGGACAGGTCCTCTTTAATGTGAGATCTGGGGTCAAAAATCTCACATCTACACCTAAAGCAAAAAAAATTATCAGCATGAAAAAAAAAAAAGGCCTTTTAAGACCGTTGGGAGGAGGGCAAATCATTCCGGTCCAGAACTGGTTAAGATACATTATTAAATTTAGTTTATTAAGCAAAAAATGGAGCTTAGTTATGTAGCATGATGCTGTATATTCTGCAATATTTATATTTTTGTTAAACTCTTTGAATAAATCCAAGCTCTGCAAGCCAAGATAGCATGCACTGCGTTGATGCATTCATACAATTCCACATTAACCACTTGCCGACTGCCTAACGCAGATCTACGTCGGCAGTCAGCCCCTCACAGGCAAAGCGACGTAGGTCTACGTCGCTAGCCTGCGAGGGTCTAGGGAGCGAGCGCGCGCCCCCGGAGGCGCGGTCACGCACCACCCCGCGCGTGTGACCAGCGGACCCGATGTCCGCCGGTCACTCGGCGATCGGCGGGGGAGAGGGAGAAAGTCAGGCGGCTTGTGTAAACAAGCTGCCTGTCATTCGTATGAAGGCTGATCATATGGTTCTACTATGTAGAACCGTCGATCACTCTTCATACATCTGAAGCCACAGCCAATCACAGTAGAAAGCACGCCCCTAGGGACACAGCCCCTCCCTCTCAAATAAAGTTAACCCCTTCACTGCTAGTGTAATTTTACAGTAACAGTGCATATGTATAGCACTGATTACTGTAGAAATGTCACTGGTAACCCCAAAAGTGTCAAAAATGTCAGTCAAGGGTCCGATCTGTCCGCCGCAGTACCGCAAAAAAAAAAAAAAAAAAAAAAAAAAAAAAGGCAGATCGCCGCCATTACGCGTTAAAAAAAAACAAAAATGACAAAAATCTTTCCCTTTGTTAGTAAACGCGATAACTTTTACGCAAACCAATCAAAATACGCTTTTTGCCATTTTTTTTACCAAACATAGGTAGCATAAAACAAATTGGCCGAAAATGTTAAAAAATTTAGATTTTTACATTTTTTTGGGGGGGAATTTCATATAAAAAAAATGTGAAAAATATTGCTATTTTTGCAAAATTGACGCACTTTTTGTTTATAGCGCGTGTCAAAAAAAAATCGCACAGGTGATCAAATACCTCCAAAAGAAAGCTCTGTGGGAAAAAAAGGACGCCAAATTCGTTCAGGTACAGCGTCGCACGACCGCGCAATTGTCCGTTAAAGTCACGCAGTGCCGAATCGCAAAATACCCCCTGGTCAGGAAGGGGGTAAAATCTTCCGGGGCTTAAGTGGTTAAGCAGGACAGGTCCTCTTTAAAGTGAGATCTGGGGTCAAAAATCTCACATCTACACCTAAAGCAAAAAAAATTCTCAGCATGAAATTGTTTTTTTTATAATGCTGGATTGGATTTTGTAGCATGGAGCAGTGTTGCAAAAGAATGCTGCTTCCTGTGTGCCCATTCCTGTGTTGGTACCAGATTTGAAACAGCCACACCCTTTACCACCCGAGTCCTCATGCACAGTGCTGAGGAAGAGAGGGTGTGTCTGCCCAGGCATCTTATTAAATTGCAGAGGGCAATGGTCAAACTCTGGTGTCTTGAGGTATGCACAGTCATATTTAGGCACACTGTGGAAATCATTTTTACCCATTCAGCTATGCTTGAACTAGAGTTTCACTTCCAGACTAGAACTTCTATCATAAGCTAATACCCATTTGCTTGTGAAAAGAAATTACTCAAAGTATGGGTTTCTACTATCCAAATTGAAAATATACCATCAATTTTTTGTGGAACGACCAGTGAACAGTTCTGAGAAATGCTGGCCTAGGAACTACTCAGCTAAATGGCCATGCACACAGAATAGAGGTGTTTTCACATAATGGGAAAAGAAGATGAAAACCTCTAACCAATAAAACCACATTCAGTGTCTGTCTGGAAAACTCTTTAGTATTGCATAGTGAACTTCCAAGCATTTTCTCTGCATACATATTATAATAGTGTGAAGCTAATTACAATGGTAGTTCTTTTAATGGGAAAGTCGGGCATAGCTATGTTAACAGGATGACATTTAGTCTGCTAAAACACTGCGTTTTCAGTTTGTTCCAATTTTGTGATTTGCAAGAAAAATGTGCCTCTATGGCTTTGTTTAACCACTTAAGCCCCGGAAGATTTTACCCCCTTCCTGACCAGGGTTTTTTTGTGATTTTTTACTGCGTGATTTTAACGGACAATTGCGCGGTCGTGCGACGCTGAACCTAAACAAATTTCACGTCCTTTTTTTAACCACAAACAGAGCTTTCTTTTGGTGGTATTTGATCACCTGTGCGATTTTTTTGATCATGCGCTATAAACAAAGAAAGAGCGTCAATTTTGCAAAAATAACAATATTTTTCACATTTTTTTATATGAAATTCCCAAAAAAAAAAAAAATGTAAAAATCTAAATTTAACATTTTTGGCCAATTTGTTTTATGCTACATATGTTTGGTAAAAAAAATCTCAAAAGTGGATTTTGATTGGTTTGCGCAAAAGTTATCTCGTTTACTAACAAAGGGAAAGATTTGTCTTTTTTTTTTTTAACGAGTAATGGCGGCGATCTGCGATTTTTTTTGCGGGACTGCTACATTGCGGCAGACAGATCGGACCCTTGACTGACATTTTTGACACTTTTGGGGTTACCAGTGACATTACTGCAGTAATCAGTGCTATACATATGCACTGTTACTGTAAAAATGACACTGGCAGGGAAGGGGTTAACTGTATTGGAGAGGGAGGGGTTAAGTGTGTCCTAGGGGCGTGTTTCTAACTGTGATGGAACATGGCTACTACTGTAAAAAACAGATCAACAGTCCTACATAGTAGAACCGTCTGATCTTAATTTTTACACAGGGGAGAGTGACAGGCGGCTTGTTTACATTAGCCGCCTGCCTTTCTCCCTTCCCGGCGAACGATCGCAAGTGACCAGCGGACATGGGGTCCGCCGGTCACACGCACTGACTTGTAAGGGAACGAGCCAGGGCGGGCGTGCGCCTCAGCGGGCGCGCGCTCGCCCGCTATTGGCTCACAAGCCGGTGACAGGCTAGTGACATACCGGTGCGTCACTTTGCCTGGCCGAGGCTGACCGCCGCAGTATATGTACTTGCGGCGGTCTGCAAGTGGTTAATCAGAATTTCTGCTCCATAATAATTTATTTTTCCCATAAACCTGCACAGTGTGACTAGACATTAGAATACAGAGCAACATCGTATCCCAGGAGTTTAAAAATGCTGATTGCGCATAAAGGGGATTCACAGCTGATGAGGAAGGGGACTGTTTTCTTCAGTCCTTAAGACAACGTGGGAACATTGTGTCAGCTGACAAGCCTGAACATGTAGCACTAAGCAAGTCTGGTGTTCTGAGTTTTCCCAGGCTACCTGGACTGTGAAGGAAATGCATCAGGTATGTGTCATATCTGAAAACATTCTTCCTGTGGCTCCACATAACTTGCACTTTCCTAGTATAATGATGGGTTGTGTAGATATGACAACTGCAAAACTAGTGCAATGCAGCCTTGTGTACTGTAACACGACCAAAGAACTACAACGCTGCTGTAGGATAAAAGCTTAATTTTTATCTGGTAAGGATAAAAGTATGGCCATCAAGCTTTCCTTTAAATTAATAGACAATGGCCAATTCTGAACATCACTACTGGAAAACCTTAGTTAGACTTAGGCCCCTTTCACATATACGGTCCGTCCAGCTCATCAGTTCAGTCACATCTAAATGTATCAGTTTTCCACCCGTTTCTCATCGATTTTTCATCCGTTTTTTTATCCGTTTTTTTTTTTACATCCACTACCAATGCAAAAACGGACGAAAAACGGACCGTTTGTCCGTTTACTTTACGAACTGAAAAATAGGACATTCATCCCTTCAAAAAAAAAAAAAAAAAAACGGACATTGACGGAAGAGGATGAAAGCGGATGATCATTCGTTTTTCCATAGAGATGCATTGATGTCCGTTTTTCATCCGTCAATGGATGGATAAAAGACAAACAGACCATATGTGTGAAAGTAAAATCGATACACTGATCCCCGCTGAGCAGGCAGGCGACCGCTCCCTCTCCGCTCTGTGTGCAGAGGGAGGTGTCAGAGCCCCGCTGCTCTTTATGGGGAATCGGATGAGAGCTGACCACCTGTCCGCTCTCATCCGATTCGTTCCCCTGGACGGATGGAAAATAGGGTTTCCATCCGTCTGGATTTCACGGACAGGATCAGATGCGGATGGCAGCGGGTGTCAGCGGACATGTCTCTGCTGACATCCGCTGCCCCATAGGGATGCATGGAGGATCTGATCAGACCCGCCTTAAAAAAAAAAAAAAAAAAAAAAAAAGACAGGCGGCTCTGATCCAATCAATCATGTGAAAGGACCCTTACCAGTGATGGTATTTCTAAGAGCTTTTCAGGACAGCACCTGGAATGAGTGTAGCTCCACCCAATTTCCCAGGAAACACTATAGTCTTTAAATCCCTCCTCTTCCATCATGCCTTTACTTATAGAGTAGCCTCCAACATGCTTGAAAACAGAGCACATACAGTTGTGCTCATAAGTTTACATACCCTGGCAGAATTGAGGGTTTTTGACCATTTTT
The DNA here is from genome assembly GCF_965119305.1 of Pelophylax lessonae. Classification (NCBI taxonomy): domain Eukaryota; kingdom Metazoa; phylum Chordata; class Amphibia; order Anura; family Ranidae; genus Pelophylax; species Pelophylax lessonae. Next base: position 498,452,669 of record NC_138771.1, read on the forward strand.
CCGAGAACACAAAAACTTTTCTTTCACTCATGGTTAGTGTTTGGCTGATTAATATAAATCAACTGTGTTTACTCTTTTTAAATCATAATGACAACAGAAACTACCCAAATGACCCTGATCAAAAGCTTACATACCCTGGTGATTTTGGCCTGATAACATGCAGACAAATTGACACAAAGGGGTTTGAATGGCTATTAGAGGGAACCATCCTCACCTGTGATCTGGTTTTGCTTGTAATTCGTGTGTGTGCGTGCGTATATATATATATATATATATATATATATATATATATATATATATATATATATATATATATATATATATCTAGATCTATATTATATATATTATATCTAGATCTATATTATATCTAGATCTATATTATATATATAGATCTATATTATATATATATATATATATATATATATATATATATATATATATATATATATATATATATATATATCTATATCTATCTATATCTATCTAGATCTAGATCTAGATCTATATTATATATATATATGTCAATGAGTTTCTGGACTTCTGACAGACCCTTGCATCGTTCATCCAGTGCTGCACTGAACGTTTCTGGATTCTGAGTCATGGGGAAAGCAAAAGAATTGTCAAAGGATCTGCGGGAAAAGGTAGTTAGAACTGTATAACACAGGTGAGGGATACAAAAAAAAAAAATATCCAAGGAATTGAGAATGACAATCAGCAGTGTTCAAACTCTAATCAAGAAGTGGAAAATGAGGGGTTTTGTTGAAACCAAACCAGGGTCAGGTAGACCAACTATAATTTCATCCACAACTGCCAGGAAAATTGTTCGGGATGCAAAGAAAACCCACAAATAACTTCAGGTGAAATACAGGACTCTAAAAACATGTGGTGTGGCTGTTTTAAGATGCACAATATGGAGGCACTTGAAGAAAGATGGGCTGTATGGTTGAGTCGCCAGAAGAAAGCCATTACTATGCAAATGCCAGAAAGTATCCCGCCTACAATATGCCAAACAGCACAGAGACACTCAGCTCTGCCCCTCCAGCACTCACCTCAGCACTGGGCTGTGGAGTCGGGAGAAGCAGCTGGCAAAGGCTAACGGCTCACCAAGAGATGGAGCCAGCTACCAATCAGGTATCTGGGTGTTTAACATTGTCAGGAACCTTCCGAAGCCTGAAGCGGCTCTGTGATGTCCACCAACAGTGGGCTTTAGCTCGAAATTGGCTTATTCTGGATCACATATCCGCTGCCAGTTGTTGCAGTACCATCACATGCTAATTAAAACTGGAGTGCAAAAATTGGTGCAGCTCCACAAAGAATTTGTTTGTTTTTTGTCAAAGTTTAATTAAACAAGCTGAAGTTAGAAGCAGATTGGCTGCCATGCACAGCTGAACCTGGTTCTAGATGCTACAATTTATCAACCATTGTTTTCTGACAGTTGTAAACTTTCCAACAAGCACGTTCAACAGACATTGATCAAAATTTAGCCAGTCCCTACTAAACCATCCAAATTTCGATCAATAACCAGCTTTAGCAGAACAGCAAGAGTTGTGACTGATAACAGTATTCAGAATCGTTTCTTGTAAATACACATTGTAAAAAATATTAACCTCTTTAGCACAAAAGAGGAAGTCAGAGATAGTGATCCATATAACATTAAACTTTATGAGCTAGTGCATTGAAAAAAGACTACAGGAGACACAGAAATTAAGTTAAAGCTTTTAGTGATGAGACAGCTACACCAAAACTTAGGCAGAAGGCAAAACCATTTATTAGGGCTCAAACACATGGCCACAAATGCTGATACAATGTAAAAATTATTTGCATTTCAGCACCCAAAAGTCAAAGTCCCTTTCTTGTGCAGAAAGCAATGGAGACATTTTTCTAGCGGAGGCTGCTGAAATATTACCAGCAAAATGTATAGAGAAACAGCTATAATGCTTTTTTAAGGCTTCCCCAAATGCAAAGTTTAAGGCTTAACGCGGAACTAATGGCTCAATAATTACCTGTTCAATGGTCCCTTGCCGTTGCCTGTCTTCTAAGCTTTATATTGGCCGGAGAAGGATAACATCACTCCAGGGCAGGAGCTACTCACCTCGGCACTCAGACCAGCTCATCGCTGTAAGATGAGAATCCCCCATCCACACTTTCAAGGTGGATGGGGAATATCACTGGCTGTGGTACTGTATTCTGGTGGCAGGACTAAGGTTTGAGATATAACCATCGATACATATCATACATCCATATAACGATCAAGGGAGCTCAGTGTTTATCCTCAAAATACACAGGAGGAGATATATACATTACAGTACTGTGCAAAAAACTTTTAGGCAGGTGTGAAGAAATGCTGTGAAGTTTAATGCATTCAAAAATATAGATTTTAATTATTTGTTTTTATCAGAATTGTATTCAGAAAGATCAATTACAGAATGGGACCTTTACAATACAGTTCCTATAGAACAGTGAAGAGGAAGGAGAGGGGTGGAACAGCTTTTACTAGACTGTACCTACCTATTCCTCTGCAAAGCAGAGATGTGCTCATTGGTACTGGTATACAAAGGGCGAGTGACCAAAGCCAAAGACCTGGGGGGACTAGACTCCCGGGGCAGCACAACACAGATCACAGGGGTCACATCTGCACCGTTGCCACAGGGAGAACAGAGAATCTTCTCACCCTCAACTTCCCTCCGTTGATCACCATTAGGTATTCTGTGCAGAGATTAGGGAGGACCTTTTCTACTGTAAAATCACAGCCGCAAAACAGACTGGTGGGAAGGTTCACTGCCAATTTACATTGATATTAGGGAGTTACTGGAAGGCAGGACATTAAGGTGATACTCAAGTCTAGTTTTTTTAATAACAAACATGTTGTACTTACCTGCTCTGTGCCGTGGATTTGCACAGAGCAGCTCTAATCCTCCTCTTCTCAGGTCCCTCTTTGGTGCCCCCACAGCAAGCAGCTTGCTATGGGGCACTCAAGCTAAGCCACACCTCCCTGTGTCTATTCAGATAGACGCAGAGCCACAGCCTGGCCTCCTTTCTCTCCTCATTGGCTCACTGGCTATCATTAAAAGTAAAAGAAAAAATAAAAGAGGAAATCTTCCAATGGGAACACTAGTTCTGGTTACCTGGGAGGCCCCAAGGAACTCCCTTTAGGTGGTTGTAAAGCCACTTTGTATTGTGCATACAATCCCTGGTCTTCGATAACGTTCTATGCTCCAGTGTATGTTCTTTGTAAAAAAATATACAGATTTGTACCTTATTTTATAGCGCCACTTGACACTCACATAACTGCCCGCTGCTCTCCTGATCTGACAACTACAGCGGGAGGGGCTGAGAATCCCCCGCTGACATCAGCCAGGAGGAGAGTGGCAGGCAGTCACGTGAGCGCTGAGCAGCACTTTGAAATAAGTCAGCCTATTTTTTACAAAGAGCATCCACTGGAGCATAACTTTATTTAACACAAGGGATTCTATGTACATTACAAAGTTATTTTAGCTGCAGAAGGGGAGGGGTGGGCACTGACACAGCTGACAGGGAGGGTGAGAGGTAGCAGGGAGAGACAGGGGATGATGGAGGCATGAAAACTGACCACTGTGTCAGGAACTCAGCAGCCATGATAAAATGTGGTCAGTGTACAAAGGGGGGGCAGCACCAGGCAGGATCAGCCAGGTATTTTAGATGATAAAAGGGCCACATTACACAGCACAAGTACTGTGCTGTTATTCATGCTTTAAAAAAGGAACAGGATCCATTTTTTTTTTTTTTTTTTTAGGGGTACAACTGCTTTAATTGCAGGGGATTCCCCTCACTACCCGTTTGGCTATGGGACAGGGAGTGAAGACAACTCTCTGCAACGGGACACAGGCCACAAGGGGTCATCATAACACTTCCTTAATCTATCCAAAATTTATTGTTTTGCCTATAGTTTCACTTTAGCCTACAGGTAAGTTTTATTATAAGCTTGCATGTAGGTAAAATCAAATTCAAGAGTTTACTACCACTTTAAAAATTGTAAGAATGTTTTGTCCACAAATAAGTCATAAGATCTAGTTCTCAAAAATCATTCTTAACAAATAGTTATGTAGTTCTACCTGTAAGGACCCCCTAATTTAATCTGAACACCAAACCCACCTATTAGACAGACCATCCATTGTGTGAGTACTGAGAGTTCATGGTGTATTAGACCCGGTTCACACTAATGCGAGTGCCGGGTTCGCATGTAATGTCGGAGCGCACTGCTCCGACATTACATGCGATCAGCTGTGCGGTGCGAGTTTAGCCATACAGTTTGTATGGCTAAATTCGCATCGCACCCGGTGCAAACACGCACAGGAGGCATTTTTGCAGCCGCATCAGGATCGGATCGCACAGCGGTTCACACTTGTGCGATCCCATCCTGTGCGAACTGCACGATCGCACTGCGATATGCGATCAAACTGGGGGTGTCGTTAAGATTACATTGACACCCCCAGCGTATCGCATATGGCAGTGTGAACTGCCGGGGGTGCGTGTGCGATGCGGGAAAAGGCTGCGAATTCGCAGCCTTCCCGCATCGCAATAGTGTGACCCGAGCCTTACACAACATCATAGAACTGTCTGAAGTATATGAAAAAGGTTTCTATTTAACACAAACATCCTGGCATTGGCTCAAAGAGGAAGGGGCTGCTTTTTCCCCCCATGGGTTGAACCTGCCAATTATTACTGGATTGTCTTTGGTAGGGCCAATTTCCATTCTTCACAGGAATAGAGAGCAAATACATAAATTCCTCCCCCCTCCCTATTTAACACACATTCAACAGCAGACACAGCTTTGAAGTGACCAATACAGAAATCTGTTATGGTTTCTCTTTCCCCAGAAGAGTCATTAGAAGTTTTGAGCATTGTAAACTTTCACAATGCCTCATAATACCTTGGCTGGGTTAAATAGAATTTGGGAATTCCTTTATTTTCTGATCCACAATTACTTGGGTTTACATACTAGAAAACATTTGCCAGGGAAAAGAACCAGCTTAAAGGGTAAACTGAATAGGATCCATAAACAGCAACAAAGTATATCTAAACCCCCAAATCAAACATGTAATATTCCAGGTTATCATATTAAGGGTGTAACATGAAATACAGCCCCCATAATAGCAGAGGGACTGTAGTTCTCATTGGAGCATATGTGTGCTAAGATTACCACATTGGTGATCCATTGATACATCCTACAGATCTGTAGCTGAAGGTTTATTCCAAGCTATGGACCTGAGCAAGAAGAAAAAGACTGCAGGAGTCCGAGCATTATACCGTGATTCACTGATTGATGTTGCAGTGCTCTGCAGGCTTAAATAAAATAAATGAACATGTTTGCTTTTTGCAATATAGTGACCTTCCTTATTTTGTTGGAAAAAATGTAAAAGATCTTAGTATGTGAAATATTACATAGAGAACAGAAATCAAAGCAACTTTTCACACTTGTACGACTCTAAAATCACATACATTAGAGTGCAAATTTGATGCAACTTTTACACTCTAGTACTCAAGTCGCATCAAAGTAGTGCAGGAACCTTTTCAAAGTTGCTGTGACATTAGGTCGCATAGATATGAAGGGATTCCATTGAAATCAATAGGCTGTGACTTGCTGTGCAACTTTATGTGTCCAAAGTCACATGACAAGTCTCAAGCGTGAACGGATTCAAAAGAATAAAATAGCACAAATGCACACTACAATAAAGGAACAGATGGGAGACAATTTATCTAAACAGACAGAATCTGGAACAACTGTGGATGGCAACCAATCAGCCTCTTCAGCTTGTTCAGTTAGGCCCCTTTCACACATACGGTCCACGTTCAGTTCAGTCACGTCAAAAATGTATCCGTTTTTCATCCGTTTTTTTTTTACATCCACTACCAATGCAAAAACAGATGAAAAACAGACTGTTTCTCCTTTACATTCGTTTTTCGTCCAATCAGTTTTTTTGACGGATGAAAAATAGGGCTTTCATCCGTTCCAAAAAATGGACATTGATGGAAGCAGATGAAAACAGATGATCATTCGTTGTCATCCGTTTTTACATAGAGATGCACTGATGTCCGTTTTTCATCCGTCAACGGATGGATGAAACACGGACAAACGGACCGTATGTGTGAAAGGGGCCTATAGCTTTGAAAATGAACGATACAAGCTCATTGGTTGTCATGCACAGATGCTTCAGATCCTGGCTGTTTCAATGTTCGATTACCCTCAATACATTTTAATACCAGTTTAAAAAGTTAATGCCTTTGTGTAAAGCACTGAAACTTTAGAAGAGCAATGAGCATAAACCACAAGAAGAAGGCGTTACTTCACAGAAGCCTGCCGAATCACAATGAGAACAGCTGCACTGCCAGAGAAGGAAGACAATGTAAAAAACTACTGAAGAGGGAGCACCCAGACTAAAGAAAAACATATATAAAATATAATACATATAGAAAATATAAATGTGTGCGTTTCCCATACTTAAAGTGCTTGCAAAAGCAGGTGTTTTTTTTTTTACCTTCTGCAGTATAGTGGGAAAAATCCTTCTAAAATGCAGCAATCAGAGCCAGTGAGAAGGGAGGGTTTAATGGGTGGAGCCAGGGAAACCGCCCCGAAACTGGCTGTGACAAAATCCTTGTTGCTTCCGGCTTCATGCATCACAGAGAAGATCAGGGAACAGCTGTTCCTCCATCTTCTCTGTTGTTAATTGGCCTGACCATTTGCTGTGGTCCAAGGCTCCCCGGTGGAATAGAACAGAAGAGAAATGCAAAGGTGTAAACATGACCCATAGAAAATAATGGTAATCCTCTTTCTGCATTGTGGCGTGTATAATCACACAGGTATGAACAGGGACTCAAACCACTTTCAACCTGGTGTGTGCTTTAATAAGTATAGTAGAGATTACATTGAAAGCTTTGTCATGGCGCAGGGACATGAAAGATGCTATGTATCCTTCGAAACCCTTCAATAAAAATACAGGAAAATAACCAGGACCGGCAGCTACCTCACAATATTTAAACATCATGAAGTATAAACTGAACTGTTGTCCGGAACCCTAGCATACACAATGAGAATATAAACGAAAATAAAAAAAAGTTAAAATATTAACCTAAATGTATAATTGCTATCTCCAAATTCAGATGTATTATCTGAAATGAAACTTAAAAAAAAAAAAAAAAAAAAAAAAGAAGGAGACAAGGAAGAAGGAGCCCCAGGTTTCTTCAGAAAAAAAAAAACAAAAAGTCAGCAGTTACAAATACTGTAGCTGCTGACTTTTAATATTAGGACTCTTACCTGTCCAGGGATCCCACGGTGCCTTTGCCCCAGCTAATTGCGGCTTCACAGCTGGTTTCCTACTGCACATGCGCGAAGCACGCTGCGCTTTCTGAATGGCCTGGAGGCAGGGGAATGAAGAGGTGGGGCCAAAAGTGGGAGCAGGTACCTGTCAAAACCAGGGGAGGGGAGAGAGAGGCACATAAGCAAAGCTTCCCCTTTTGGGAGGATCTCTGCTTTAAATGCTATCTATGGGCTTTCCTAAAACTTTGCATTCACCAATAGATTTTATGTGTGTTTATGATTAAAAAAAAAAAAAAAAAATAGGGGAGGTGGTATACTACAACAGCAACTTTTTTTTTTTTAAAGTGAAGCCATTAAAAAAAACCTGAAATGTGGAAGCCATGAAAAAAAAAAAAAAAAACCCACAAGCCGAGGGCAAGGGGTATAGTCCCCAACCAGCTCCCTGCAAAAATGAGGAGGGGTGGAGGAAGCACCGATCCACAGAATGAAATAAGTGGAAACAGGGAAAATCCTTACACCGCAGCTTCTTCTTCAGCAAGGAAAACGATGAGCAGCACTGATGTAAAATGACAATCTCAATCCAGGTCTGGGCTATCAGCCAGAGGCAGTAGTACCTATGAGACTAAAGCCCCGTACACACGAGTAGAAATTCGGCCGGGAAATTTCGTCCGACGACCGATCTGTCGATTTTCGGCTTGTTATTATGGTGCTTCCGACAACCGACTCCGACTTTACGGCCGAAAAAATCCTGGTGTGCAGGCTATAAAATTATTGTCGACCATCAAAACACGTCCGATTTTCGTCTCATTAGTACAGATTTCGATGGGGAAAAAAATCTTATGAGCAAGACTGGGCATGCTCAGAGATGAAAAAACACAAAGAAAGCAATCCAACACATGACATCACTTCTGAAGTAGAATTCTGCCGTACGGGAAAATGTGTGCAGTCTAGAGCACATTCCAACCAACAGACACCACTCTGGACAAAAGATGGACAACCGGTCGGCGGAAATTCGTTGCGTGTGTACGAGGCTTAAAGCTTTCTTTTTTATACAGGCATACAAAGAATATATCACTTTCTAGGAACTAATAAATAAGGGCAAGTTAAATAGAACTTGTGAAAGACTAGAAACAGGAGGTTGGCAGTGGCCTGTAGAGCATAATCTTTGGTGTAAACCAGCATGAAAGGATATCCATATCATCTGTGTAGTATGTATGGGATATTTGAGCTAATTTTCTAGGGAAAAGGAAAAAAACAAGAAACCTTGAAAGCATGGCTTGGCAGAATCAACAGTCCCCAAAAGCTTTCACTTAACATTAACCAAACGACTATGACCAACCAGATTTTATGTATATACAAATGTTCCAACACCTGAGCGAATGTTGCTTTTTGAAAAAAAAAAAAAAAAAAATGAAAAATAAGGCATGCCTGCAAAGAAAACCTACCACTTCCAATGTGCTAATTTCCAACAGAGCAATGCTTGCTGAAGAATCTTCAGCATGCAGCACACTTCCACGCGAATGAGATGCCTAGTCCCCTGCAGCACCCAATGGTTCATTCTGCCAGACCCTACATCATAACTGTGCCCAATAAGGACACTGGGGCAAACAGAAATAGAGGTGACTGGCATCTGAGGCTGCCAGGAGTCTTAGACAGAATGCTTTTCCGCCAGTATTTATATTATTTTATTTTGTTACAGAAAAACTGTATAATAAAGTCTGTGTTGAGAAGCAAGCCCTAAAGTTGTACTCCAATATGGATAGCCTTGGATTTTTCCAGCACTACATTTCTACGATTAAAAAGGCAAGTTGGTTTTTTTTGTTTTTTTTTGGGGGGGGGGGGGTGCACATCTTTTTGCAGATGAGTGCATTTATAATTTTTTTTTCTTTTTACTCTACAGTATTTAAAGGCAATCAGCAGAGATGAAATGCCTGCAGACTCTCAGTACACTGTCTGCCCATACCTTAGATACGGGTAGGCAGTTACTGAAGGGCAGAAAGGATCAACAGACTACGAGATCGCTCCCCTGGGCCCTCACACAGTCATTGACAACTACAAGCCATTGGCCACCAATGGTACTAGTAATTTATTCATTCACAGAACTTTGAACAAAGGACATGTCCATGGGTGGAGCCCTGCTAGTCTGACAGCAGGTACAGGGAAAGGATCCCTCACCCCCCCATCACAGGGAGGAAAGGAGGCAGGAGCTGGCACATGTAACATGTTCCAAAGGTGAACAGATCTTAACCACTTCCATAACACAGTACGTCAAATGATATCTTGGGCTTTGAGTGGAGATATCTGAAAGATCCCTTCAGCTGCAGGCATCATACAGATATTTTTTTTTTCAGCCGGCAATTCCCTTCACCATAAGAACAATCATAGAGGCTGTTCAGCCGCTTGATTGTTTTAACAGGCGGCAGGAGGTGACGTCCCCAAGCTCCCGCCGCCCTCCAGCGATTCTACCGGCTCGCCCGCGCGATTGGCGAGCCAGGTAAGGAATCCGCCGGCAGCGGAAGTACACCATAGAGAATACAGAGGCAGTCTCTGACTCTTGGAGGCCTGGGTGCGATGTTATGATGTCACGTCCGGCCTGACAGTTGTAAATACTGCCGTGATTTCGTAAAAGCAAGATTTTTTTTTTTTTTATCTTTTTGACCCCAGATCTCTCCATAAAGCGGAACCTGTCATGCACTATTCCTATTACAAGGGATGTCTACATTCCTTGTAATAGGAATAGAAGTGAATATATACAAAAAAGGGAAAGTAAAAAAAAAAAAAATAAATAAATTGAAAGTGCCCACATCCCTGCACGTAGAAGTGAACGCATACGTATGTCGCGCCCACATATGTAAACAGCGTTCAATCCACACGTGAGCTATCGCTGCAAACTTTAGAGTTAGAGAGGAGGTCTTGGGCTAGAATTATTGCTCTCTCTCGAAACAGGTAACCTGTAAAAAAATTTTAATCAACGCCTATGGAGATTTTTTACGTACCAAAGTTTGGCGCCATTCCACAAGTGTCAGCAATTTTAAAACGTGACATGTTAGGTATCTATTTACTCGGTGTTACATCTTTCACATTATACAAGAAAAAAATATCGACATTTATTTTTTAAATTTTCTTTTCAATTCGTAAAAACTGCTTTTTTCCCCAAAAAAATTGTTTGAAAAATTGCTGCGCGTTACTTTTTTATTACTGTACAGAACCATTTGGTTATCAACCTTTTCAGCCTGGGGCTTGCCTCCACCTATATCTGGATAGCGCTGTCCACACCGGTTGCTTGCAGGTTTATGCTTAGTTCTTCTTCAATCAGATAAAAATTATATATATTACATATATACATACACACACACACACACACACACACACACACACACACACACACACTTTTAATACATATACACAGTAAAACCTTGGATTGCGAACCAAATTCGTTCTGGAAACATGCTTGTAATTCAAAGCACTCATATCAAAGCAAATTTCCTCATAAGAAATAAGGAAAATTTGGATGATTCGTTCCACAACCATTTATTCACAAGTCCTTAATTTTGAAGTCCATATAAAAAGATTATAGCAATATAATAGGTTGTGTAACTATAAAATGTCCATCCACAAATGGCAGCCTCCACAAGGGGATTAGAAGCAGAATCCAACAGGAACTACAGTGTATAAAAGAGAAGAGAGGCGCTTCCAAGTGTAGCAATATGGTTACATTTAATGAAGGTTCAACATTTAATCAACCATAGTAAAAAATAATAAAAAAGTAAAAAAAAAAAAAAAAAAATAACTGCGCTAAGCTAAACAAAATGAAAAGCTGCAGCTGTAGTGGGAATCACTATGAATAAATATGTAGATGGAAAAGCTGCGCTACACAATTGATACACTGAAAATCAATCAGCAATAGTTCAAGTACTCAGAGGTCATAATAAAAAGTCCAAACAAATAGCACAGATTGAACATATGCATTCAATAGGACAGTCCAGGAAATGAAGATTCCAATAGTGCAGATGAAGAGATGGTAAATCCGCCATCAAGGGTCACTTCTAACAGCCACAGTGAAGCATGCTATGCGCTTACCAGATAAGAAAGGATAACCAGCATTGTATACTCTCAAACAAGCCAGATACGGAAGGGACCACCTCTCCTGACCAAATCCTGTTGGGTACTAGGAACCACCACATCCAGCAGGAGAAAGCACCAGCCGCCTCGTTCAAATTGTTAATTGGCCATAAATATGCAGAGAAAGAAGGGGCCACAGGGAAGGCGTGCTGACGTCACTACTCTACATCCGGAAGCCGGGCGGCGGCGTTTTTTGAAATCCTTGACAAGCGCATATCATCTGAACAATTGTGAGTGTATTTCTGTGGTTTTACCTATTAAATTGCATTAGACCATCTGCACTATTGTGGCCCCTTCTTTCTCTGCTCAGGTGTGAATAGGTGTGAATAGGGAGCAGGCGTGTAAAATTTGGTGTCATCACTCTCACTCTCATACTGGTCACTGGAAGTTCAACATGGCACCTCATGGCAAACAACTCTGAGGATCTGAAAAAAATAATTGTTGCTCTACATAAAGATGGCCTAGGCTATAAGATTATTAACAAAACCCTGAAACTGAGCTGCAGCACAGTGGCCAAGACCATCCAGCGGTTTACCAGGACAGGTTCCACTCAGTACAGGCCTCGCCATGGTCGACCAAAGGAGTGGAGTGCACGTGCTCAGCGTCATATCCAGAGGTTGTCTTTGGGAAAGAAGACGTATGAGTGCTGCCATCTATAGTGGGCTATCAACAAAATGAATTGCGTAGTTCTGACTGGAAGGCATACTTTTTTTCCCGTATAAGATGATAAATGCTTTATGATGCTTGGTGTAGAACCCAGGGTTACAACTTACTTCTGGAACACTCCTTGTGAAATGTATTGTCGTGCAACCTAAACAATTGTTAATTTGTTAATAATTTTGATGGTTTTTGTTCAATAAAAACGTTTTCTGACAAATCTGTTGGGGACGTGTGCTCATTTATGGTGAACACTGTTTTTTTTTTTTTGTTTTGTTTTTTTAAACCACAAACTACTTTTGCTCTACTTTCAGTAACTAAAGAATGCTAGAAATGTACCTTAGACATGCAATATAGAATGTTGACGTTTACCACACAGGAACGCTCAGATATGCACACAATTCACTGCAAACACTGAGTCATTCATTATAGACTATACAAAGCATAGGTTTCTAATCAGCTTGGAATTCCAGAAAATGGCATTTAGGTCTTGCCAGGTGACAGCAGATGGTAAACTAATGCCAGCCATGGATGGATCGAATCTTGGCCAGTTCCTGCTGAACCAGCTATAACCGCTAGCAGTAGTCATTGTATTCTGCTGGTCAGAAGGCTCCCTGCTGGCAGAACTTAATAGTGCTGCTGGAGGGATTCCCCTATAGAAACTGACTGTTGATGGGGGAACCAAGCAATTTTCCACCATGGGTGGAAGGAAAGAAAAATCGCATAATCTATGGTCTGCTTAAAACAATTCAAGACTGACTCACTGGAAAAAAAATAAATAAATAAATAAGACACCTGGGGCTAGTCTTAAACAATACATTGCCACTGTACACTTGAATATGACGGAAATGTTCTCTTATTTACAACTGCCTGGGTCCGTCATGGTTTGTGAGAGTTATTCATGCTTCTGTTAATGAGGAAACTTACATCCTTTCAGCTTCCTTCAGCACTTCCAGATCCTCTTATGCATTGGTCACCTTCCTTTGTACGCAAGCCACAGCTGTCACCACAAAAACTGTCCCTTATACTGGGGCAGACCAACAGCTAATCACTCTTATATCATTCACTGGAATTGAAGGACAGTTTGACTTCACTGTTGCAAAATACTTAAAAAAGGCACTTTGTTATACGGGGCATTCCTCAAAATCAGGCTGTATCTTACATAGCTGCACAAGAATGTGTACAGAGGTAAGGCACAGCACAAAAAGGTGTTAAAAAATTGGTCTCAGTGCACCATTGTGCCAATATACATGCTAAGCACAGAAGAACCTTGCGAACAGAAAACGGTTAAATTCCATCTAGATTAATGCATAGAGATAGTAGACAGAGCTACACAAATAATTCCTTCATGCCATCGTGTTTAACTGCAAATCTAAAACGACTGCTTTTAGCACAGGTAAAGCGGATTATAAAGTAATTTATTCCAAACTGCAAAAAACAATTTCAGGTTACTACGCCATCCTCAGAGCAAGGAAATAACGGCTTCTAGTATTACTTGGGAACAAAGAAAGTTAAAGGGCCCGTTTACACTACAACAGTTTAGTGTGCGGACAGCTCTCCATTGTGTCTGCAGTGAGTGAGCCAGCGGTAAAGGGGAGCATGATGCACATTTCAAGGTATCGCACAGTTTGATTTGCGTTAACTTTATTTGAAGTGCACAAAGTGGCACTTCACGTCACTGCACTGCAGTACAAGGACATGCAATCCCTTCCTGAACACTCTGGGAGGGGAAAAAAAAAAAAACGGTTGTCTGCATTTTTTTCAGCTCATTGCACCGCACCTCTGGGCTGAACAGGACACATAGAAAACGATTGATTTCTGTGTGTCCTAGCAGTGACCTGTGTTCATCCAGTATGGTAAAACGAAGGTTAGCGCACTATACGTGAACAGGGCCTTACCCTAGTGATTATGAGTAAAAGAACCAAAAAGGTCCTCCACTTAACCAGTGCAAAGCACAGTGGTACATCCTTAGAACAGTCAATATCCACGCCTCATTACATCACAACCCCCCCCCCCCCCCCCCCAAAAAAGAAAAAAAAAAAAAAAACACAAAAACTTAAACGTAAAATTCCTCATTTTACTGTAGTTGATGTAATCATGCAAATCAAAAACATACACAGAAAGGAAATACATGTTTTATTTCCTACTAAAATTACTACCTAAAATATATCAATAACATACTACAAATATCACATTTCATAAACTGTGCAAAATTGAACAAATTAAAACCATCAAAATAAGATCATTTATTAATTGCAAAGCAAATCTCCTGACTCTTAGCCGCCACTTCAGTGTTCCTCTACCAAGAATAAATAGCCTAGTCACTTGCCTTTAGAAGTACTATTTTTACCTTAATGCAGAGAATACTTTAACTTAAGACTGGCGGTAAATACAGTTCCTGTACATTTTTGTGAACTCTTTCACTGGATAGGGTTTCACAATTCTTGGAGAGATAATATCTTTTCAGGATCGACCCAATCATAGTTTGCCCATTCTATTTGTTCATGAATGGGAAATGTCTTTTTAGACTAAGCTGGCCTATTAGTGTTAAAAGGGACATGGTGAGCCAGAGAATAATCAAGGGTGACAATGCCGAGGTTTTGGCACACAGTAAAAGGAAATATATCTACACTGGCAAGCATATTGCATGAAGCTGTAACATCGAGTGTAAAAAAGCCTTGGACTGAAAAATCTTCTGCAATCTCCTCTAACCCTGTCTCCAGGTCCTCTTCATTCCCTTTAATGTATGCAGTCTCTAGGAGGTATTTTGCTTTTCTTCTCCATGAAATACTTGCAGAAAAGAATGCCTTAGTGATGTAGGCTACTTGTTGCGTGCCTGAGATAGAGCTAGAACCAGTTAAAGCTGAATTCCAGGAATTCCGCTTCTTTTCAAAAACTGAATGCACACTAGGAGTTAAGTCCAATGAGATACATGACATCTCCTGGAAGTCTCTATTTGCATCTGACTGGTTTATAGTACTCCCGGAAGATGGCAATAGATGGACACTGATCCTTCTAATCTCTGCAAAGTCAACAGTAGAGTCTTTGCAGCTGCTATCCCCCCCCCCCTTACACCTAATCACAGAAGCCTTGTTATGTGAACACATTCACAAAATACAGAGGCTTCAGTGAATGGGCAGCAGAGGGGAGGGGCAAGCATAGCTGCTGTGTGTGTGTTCTCTCCTCTCAGATTAGAATCAGCAGGGCAATAAAGCGGTTAGGGGTAACTAATGGAAGTCCAGATGTCATGCACCTCCTTGGAGGCAAATCAAAGGGGGAGGGAGGGATTTACTAAAGTTGGTGCACAGAGTCTGGAGCAGCTGTGCATAGTAACCAGTTTCTAACTTCAGCTTGTTCAATTAAAGCGGAGTTCCACCCAAACGTGGGGGGGGGGGGGGTACCCACTCCCATGTCTGCACAGGACTTCTTAAGACGGCTCGAGCGGAAATACTTCTCTCCCTCGCTGCAATCTTCTGGGACACGTCACAGGTCCCGGAAGATTCCCTGGCCACTAAGGAAGAGCAGCGCGACTCGCGCATATGCAGTGCACACCTGGCTGTGTCGCCGCAAGCTGTAACAGCTGGGTGCCCACACTTGTGATGCCGGCACCGCGGGGAGAAGAGGGAGAAAACAGAGGCCCCTGTCGGCCGCATCGCTGGATCGTGGAACAGGTGAGTGTGTATATTCAAAGTCAGCAGCTACACTTTTTGTAGCTGCTGACTTAACCCAAAAATGTCTGGAACTCCGCTTTAAGCTTTGCCAATACCTAAAAGCTGATTGAGTAAACCACCCCTATAGTGTGCCTTTACTTTTTACAAAGTGGCTGAATTCCTGTAATCCAGCTTTAAAATAGGGTCATGCGCCAATGCAAGGGAAACATTTTCATTTTTGAAGCAGATCCCCTGCTCCTGTTTAAAGTAACTTGCGATGTCCGAATGGAACGACATCGGACCGATGTTGGAGAGGCTGTAGCCATGTTGGCACCTTGCTCCACATGGTTTGGTCTTGTCTCCACCTTCATAGCTTCTGGGCGGCAGTTTTCCGCCTGATCTCCACTGTTACAGGTCATCTATTGACACCTGATCCCAGCGTTAGCCATTCTAAGCATAGGAGCCACGACCCTACATTCCTCCCTTAGGCCGACTTGTATGTATATCTTACATGCCTCCAGACTTACCATGATGAGAAATTGGAAAACCACTGAACCCCCCCCCCCCCCCCCCCGAGATTAGAGACGTAAATCAGACTTGTACACAAGATACATGCCTTTGAAAAATTGTTGGCGGTCAAGGACGGCCGTGTTTCCCAGTTTTCCCGAGACTGCACACCTTGGAGCTCATATTTTCAACTAGACAAAAAGTTATTGTAAACCCTATCACTCTATTGGTAATTCTGGCACACTATGTAGGAACTTTCACTGCTGCCCATGTCTACCCTGTTATATACACTACTTTTGTGTTTTGTTCACCCATATGTTCTGCTTTAGTTTTAATCTTTGTCAGCCTACAACATCCTCTTGCACACTGTAAGGGGGTTGTGTGGGGCTGTTGCCTCCCCGGGCACGGGTTGTTCCCAGTGGGGGTGCTGTGCAGCTCCACCACCTATGTATTTCCGCACTTGAGGCCTTCTTTCAGTTCTATATTACTGCAATGATACTCTGTATATCTGTGACTGATGTTTTGTTACCATTGACAATATACATTTTTGGTGGTCACTTGTTCTTTATCTGTATGTTCCTTGACAAAAAGTGTAAATAAAAAAAAAATAAATAAAAAAAGTAACTTGCGATGGTAAACTACTAAGATAAGGTGGCACCAAGATGGCCCTCCTGAACTGGTCTAAACAATTCCTAAAGACACCAGTGAAGAAAAAAATAACTATATTAGTCTTTTAATCAATTGCTTTGGGGATCTATATTTTCTTGGAGAAGGTAGTACATGGGATCTCTACTAAAATGAAAGCCTATTTCAGGATTACTGGTTGAAGTCACAGCATACTCTGGGCACTTGGATGCTAAAAGGTCAGTTCATCCAAAACAAATATTTCACTTTTAGCTTATGCTGAAGAGGTAGTGTATCTAGACAAAATAAATATATTCAGTAAATTTCTGAAATATAAAAAAATATATTTTTTGCTTCTAAACGCAGTTCTATGTTAACGTATGTGGCCATGCACATCAGGATATTAGACCAGTATGTTGAGAGCAGCATTCTTATAGGAGGAAAAATAAAGGGAGCACCAAAGCTGCATTTGAAAATAATTTTAGGAGTACAATTTACAGACAACAAACATGTGCATATGACCGTAAAGGTATTCCAATGGGCAAAATAAATTATTATTCTGGCCTGTAGAATGCATTTAGACTCAACATTATACACACATAAAAGTGCGCACTTATGCAACATTAAAGACTCTTCTTCCCCCCCCCCCCCCCAAATTCCGGCAGAAAAAATCCAGCATATTTGCAGCATAAAGTCATACGACTGTGCATGTAGCCCAAATATAAAATTCAAAGTAACCTACATTTGGGCAAAGTAACCTACATTTGGTGCTTGCTTTAAAAGGGTCTGTAAATCCAGGTTTTAACAAATGGATTTTATGTCAAACAAGGACAATGCCCTGCTAATCTGTAGCAGCGAATAGGTTAAGCAAACCACTGAACAAATTGGAACACTGCCAATGAGGTAAGCAGGGTTTTTTTTTTCTAAAGAATGAAAAAGAGGTAGGAAAAAAGTACTTCACAAAAGGAAACAATCTATCTAATCCACCAAATAAAGCTAAAGGGACTTTTGATTCAAGTGCACTAATGTGGATAATTTGTGGACTTAATTATTTACATTAAGTGCCGGTTCACACTAGTACGACTTGTCAGCCTGACAAGTAGCGGTCCATTGTGTAATACAGGAACGGTTCTAATAGAAGCGACACAAGTCGCTCTGACTTAGAAAAAGGTTCCTGTACTACTTCGGGGCGACCTCAGAGCGACTTGCATAGACATTCATTTTATGAAGTCTGTGCAAGTCACGCCGAAGTTGCGCTGCACGTGACTTCACAGGTCGCCCCCTAAGTCGGAACGCCATAGTGTGAACCGGCTCTTAGACTTGTTTTGATTGTAAACTTTGGACAGATGCATTACCAACATATTACAGCTTTGTATCACGCCAGCATTAATCAATTTACCAAAATTCTGAAAAATGCACTTATTACTACAGTAGAGTATGATTTAGGAGTGCATATCATTTCAGCATGGTATGAGCCACAAGCATATTCTGCAATTAACATAACTCCCCTCTACTATAACTGTGGCAGCAAAAACCATAGGCAGTAGTACGGAAGTAAAAAAATGCAGAAACTTGCGGGCAGGCATATAGCACATTAAGAACAGTAAAGAAATTAGTCACAGGAAATAGCAAGGACAGGGTTTCAGTAGAATAAACAGTGTGTGGAAATGCTCAGTGCTTTATTTCTGTACCTTATCAAAATGACACATTTAAAAAGTATATATTGCAAGTTTAAGCATACCTCCTACTCTTACTCGAGTCTCTGCTTATAAGCCAATTGACTTTGGCTTCAGAACAGATCCTAGTTACGCAGCAGTGTAAATTTTGTCAATGAAAATATTTGCGTCAATTTTTGTCAGCTGCATGTTTTCAGTAACAAACGAAAATAAAATTTTAATTGGGTTAATTGGCAAAAACTATGGCGGTAATCAATTTTAACTACTTGCCGCCCGCCCGCCGTCAATTGACGGCGGAGCGGTGCGACCATTATCCTGGGAAGACGTCATATGACGTGATCCCAGGAATGCAGGGCAGGCGCGTGATCGCGTGCGCGCCGCCCTGCAATGCCGGTATCGGGGTGTCCCCGGGACACCCCCGTCACCGGCAGGGGGGAAACAGCCAATTGGCGTGGCTGTTTCCCACGTGATCGGCTGTGTTCCAATGACACAGCCGATCACAATGGAGGCGCCCGGGAGATGACCGCGCATGCACGATCATGTCGGTGGCACTGTGTTCCGTAGGAACACAGCTGTCACCGGCGGTAGTAAACAGTCACTGACAATGACTGTTTACTATGTGATCGGCTGTGAATCCATTCACAGCCGATCACAAAAATGTAAACAAAGAGCAGTAACTCACTGTTACTAGCTCCTCTCTCCTCATACAGCTTCCAGTATGAGGGGAGAAGAGCTAAAAACAGTGAGTTACTGCTCTGTACACCTGCAAAAAGTAAAATCACACTAATAAAGGTCCCCACACAGTCCTCAGCCCCCCCCAATGTCACCTGTCACCCAACAGTCACCTCATCAGTGCCCAGATATTTACACCCATAACGTTCACATGCGAGCGCAGCGATCGCGGGCAGAATCACCGCGATTCTGCCCGCGATCCGGAAATCATTGCAAATTGCGGGACGCCTGTGCGTTGCCCGTTTTTTGCAATAGCACCCCAAACGCTGTGCGATGTTGCCGCCATTTCCGCCTGCCGAATCGAGGTAACATCACGCAAACATCGCATGACGCCCCAAAAAGGTACAAGAGCTTCTTTGGGGCGTCATGCGTTGTTTGCGTGATGTTACCGCGATTCGGCAGGCGGAAATCGCGGCAACATCGCACAGCGTTTGGGGTGCTATTGCAAATCACGGGCAACGCACAGGCGCCCCGCGATTTGCAATGATTTCTGGATCACGGGCAGAATCACAGTGATTCTGCCCATGATCGCTACGCTCACATGTGAACGTAGCCTAAAGTTCACCTGTCACCAGAGACTGCCATCAGTACCGCCGTGCACCATCGCCCGTCACCTGTCACCCCATCAGTCATCGTCACCTGTCACCCCATCAGTCATCGTCACCTGTCACCCCATCAGTCATCGTCACCTGTCACCCCATCAGTCATCGTCACCTGTCACCCCATCAGTCATCGTCACCTGTTTGCCATATACATGCAATCACTTACTGACCGCCTAACGACTATATGCGTCGGCCATTAAAAGCTAAATACTGGGGTTATGGCAGCAGATAGCTCCCATAACCCCGGAATTTTTTGAAACGGCGGGCGGTCGGCTTTCAGATAAGGGTGGTCCCAGTGGCGGATTCGCTGCGGAATTACCCTTACGGTGCAGGGGAAGAGGTGCCCCCCCCCCCTCCTGCCGCGTCCCAGACGTTTTCCCAGCTTACCGGACCCGCCGGCAGAGGGGAAAACTATCCGGTCCCGGATCCTCCGAGACAGGAAGTCGAGTGAGGGCAAGATGGCCCTCACTCGACTCTATGGTCTTGGAGGACCAGAGCTACGTCAAAAGACGTTGCCTAGCAACCGGTTTAAAGGGCCGCTTTTTTTTTTTTTCTTTTTTTTTTTTTCCTCTTTCAACAATTTTTTTTTTTTTTCTTTTTTAGTGATAATAATAATAGTGATAAAAATAATAAATAAAATAAATAGGAAAAAAAAAAAAAAATTAAAGTGCCCTGTCCCCGTTAGCTCACGCGCAGAAGCAAACGCATACGCAAGTCCCTCTCACATATGTAAACGGTGTTCAAACCATACATGTGAGGTATCGCCGCGATCGTTAGAGCGAGAGCAATAATTTGAGCCCTAGACCTCCTCTGTAACTCTAAACTAGTAACCTGCAGAAATTTTTTAAATGTTGCCTATGGGGATATTTAAGTACCAATGTTTGGCGCCATTCTGTGAGCATGCGCAATTTTGAAGCATGACATGTTGGGTATCTAATTACTCGGCGTAACATTATCTTTCACATTATGGAAAAAAATTGGGCTAAATTTACTGTTTTCTTATTTTTTAGTTCAAAAAAGTGAATTTTTTTCAAAAAAAAAAAAAAATCGCATTTGGAAGACTGCTGCGCAAATATGGTGTGATAAAAAAATATTGCAACGATCTCCATTTTATTCTCTAGGGTCTCTGCTAAAAAAAAAAAAAAAATGATATATATATATATATATATATATATATATATATATATATATATATGTTTGGGGGTTCCAAGTAGTTTTCTAGCAAAAAAAATGATTTTAGCTTGTAAACATCAAGTGTCAAAAATAGGCCCAGTCTTAAAGTGGATAAATGGACAACTTTGTGTAAAGCGCTACTTGGATGTTAGGCCTATGCATGTGGCCAGGCTGTGTAAAAGTGATACACATGTGGTATCGCCATACTCAGGAGGAATAGCAGAATGTATTTTGGGGTGCAATTTTTGCTATGTACATGCTATGTGTTAGAAATATTGCATAAATGAACAGCTTTGTGTAAAAAAAATGTGTTTTCATTTTCTTTCCACATTTTCCAAAAACTTGTGGAAAAAAAAATGACATATTCAAAAGACTCATTATGCCTCAAAAATTATACGTTGGGCTGTTTGCTTTCCAAAATGGGGTCATTTTATGGGGGTTTCCATTGTCCTGGTGCTCCAGGGCCTTCAAAAGTGCGATAGGTTGTCAGGAAATTATATGTGTAATTTGTGCTCCTAGAATGCCGGACGGTACTACTTGGATGTTAGGCCTCTGTATGTGGCCAGGCTGTGAAAAAGTCTCACACATGTGGTATCGCCATACTCAGGAGGAGTAGTAGAATGTGTTTTGGGGTGTAGTTGCAAGTATACATGTGCTGTGTGAGAGAAATAACCTGTTAATACGGCAATTTGTAAAAAAAAAAAAAAATCTTCATTTTGCAAAGCATTGTGGGAAAAAATTACAACTTCAAAAAACTCACCATGCCCCTTATTAAATACATTGGAATGTCTACTTTCCAAAAAGGGGTCATTTGGGGGGTATTTGTACTTTCCTGACTTTTTAGTGTCTCAAGAAATGAGATAGGCCTTCAGTACATCAGGTGTGATCAATTTTCAATGATTCGCACCATAGCTTGTGGACTCTATAACTTTCACAAAGACCAAATAATATACACTTACTTGGGTTATTTTTACCAAAGATAAGTAGCAGTATAAATTTTGGCCAAAATTTGTGAAGAAAAATGACTAATTTGCAAAATTTTATGACAGAAACAAAGAAAAATGCGTTTTTTCACGATATTTTCAGTCTTTTTTTTTATTTATAGCACAAAAAATAAAAAACCCAGTATTGATCAAATACCATCAAAAGAAAGCTCTATTTGTGTGAAAAAAGGACACAATTTTTGTATGGGTACAGTGTTGCATGACTGAGTAATTCTTAGTCAAAGTGCGAGAGCGCTGAAAGCTGAAAATCGGTCTGGGCAGGAAGGGGGTGAAAGTGCACTGTAGGCAAGTGGTTAATGTTCGTCATCAAACAAAAATGGAACGAAAATATGAGGGGGCGGGCGTTTACCCACCTGAACTTCAGCTTTCTTTGGAGCGCCACCTGTCTGTTTAAGCCCCAGCCCCCTGACAGGCTGTATTGGCTGACAGACATAGGCTCCCTCTGTCTGCCTGCTGCCTAGGAGTTCTGGAACAATGCCCTGCAAACCACATGGCGAGGGTTTCCCCAGCAAGGTAGCAGTGCTTAGCACTGTATAAAATAACAGCCTCCCTAAACCAGTTCTCTGCTCCTGTGCACTCCCTCTCTCCCCACTACATGTTATTAGATTCTAGAGAAATGCTCAAATATTGCATTACAATTTAACTGAACTTATTAGGCTTTTGTCAACTAAAATTTAACTGAGATTTTAGTAAACTAAAATATGACTAAAAAGGTAAGAACTACTCAGATTACTAAAATATGACTAAATCTAAAATCGCATTTAAGTCAAAAGACTGACTCAAACTAAACTGAAATTCGATGTCAAAATTAACACTGCTACACAGGAAGACATGCCCCCCTCCAGGTGGCTCTGTGTTCAATTTTCTATACTGCGTCAAGTGCAAATTCAGCATGTTTCAATGTTTCAATGTGGTCAAACTAGTTCATAAAGGGACTACTGCGAGTCCAAACGAAAAGAAACGTTTTTTCTTTTATCACCACTCAAAAGATGCTCATAAGTGCTTTACTCTACAAATTAGGGTTGCACCAACATCGTTATTGGTGCCAATACTAAGCATTTGCTTAGTACTTGTACAAATGCTGATACCTAAAAATGGATACCTTTGCGATGCGATTTGAGCCCATATAAAATAAACTGCAAAATAACGCATGTGATTTGAAAAGGAATGTGGTGCGATTCCTGTCTGAATCACATAAGGTTTCCCTCACTGCTCCTGCATGAACCCAGGCTTGTCATATGGCACTTTTCCACTGCAAGTACTGGCTCAGCTCTACTCGGCCCGGTTTGCTTTTCCACTGCTGGTACCGCATGGTACGGTGTTGGAACGGTTCGGTACGGTTTGGTTTGCTTTTCAACTAATGTAGTACTAAAGTTAAGTGGGTGGGATAACAACGATTCTCTGGCCAATCAGTGGCTAGTAGTGACTGCATGCAAAGGATTGTGGGATATGGTACCGGTATGGTACCTCTTGGAACCACAATCGAGGTGGTACTGTTTTAGAGAGCCGTACTGTTCGGTTCCATGCAGTGGAAAAGCTCCGCCGTACCGTACCGAACCGTTCCTACACCGTACCATGCGGTACCAGCAGTGGAAAAGCACGAAAGCGAGCCGAACCGTTCGGTTCCATGCAGTGGAAAAGCACCAATAGTTCAGCCTACAGGAGCAGTGCAGAAAACTGCATGCAATTCTGACAGGAATTGTACCACATGCCTGTTCAAATTGCATGCTAATCTTTGTAGTGCGATTTGAGCCCATAAAAAAGCCTAGAGCACAAAAAGGTATCGGTAATCGATATCGGGGAATACTTGAGCACAAGTATCTGTACTTGCCTATAAAAAACAGTATCGGTGCAACCCTACAACAAATATACTGGTGTACAACACTGTGCATAGTGATATCACCAGCAGTAGAATCACAGAGGACAGCCTTTAAGTTACCTCTGCAGTATCCCTTCCTAGCTGGCCTGGAACATTGCTAAACCCCCCTTGGGAGCATAGGAGCACCAACAGAGAAAAACCTTACTTATCCAGTGGGCAAAGTAGTACTCTCTTAGCTATCCGGTCACTGACTTGCTTGCGTGACATGGACCTAATATTGGGAGTAATTAAATTTCCAAGAAACGCTATAAGGCATAACATGCTGCCAAACATAAGGCCTAATTTGCTAGAGGCAAATAAGCTGTTTACTTTGGAAGAGAATTTGCAATTTACAAGGGTTTTTCCCCAGAGCTGTGTGAATTTGGTGAAATTTCACTTTGCACATGATTGAATGATGGAAGTCCGTAGCGCTTCACCTCATTCACTAAGCTCTGGGGAAATTCCCTTGCAAAGTGAACAGACCATTTGCCAATAGTAAATCAATCCTATAGATATCACAAGTTTAAACTGATAAGCGTAAACATAGCAGTGAGCATGTATAAAAGCCCTTAAGGCACTTTCCTATCACTCTAAAGTATGCATTCTTTTAAGGGAAGACATCTGCAAGTATTTAACTTTTCCCAGGACTTGCTTTGTTTTTGTTTTTTTTATCCCCTCAAAATGGTACTTAATCCCCTTGAGTGCTCTTCATATGCATTCTATAAAATGTTAATTCAATGGTGTATATACTTCACAAATACTTTGAAAGCACCATCAGTAGCTCAAAGAACGATTGCCACCCCCTAAGAACAAAAAGAAGGCACACAGTAACTTGGTGGTTTATTACAAAATACAAATGCAATCAACCAAACACTGCATTGTATTCTGTTGTAAACTGGTTAAAAAGTTACAGTATCTTACAAGAGTACACCCCTCACATTTTGGTAAATATTTTATTATATCTTTTCATGTGACAACACTGAAGAAATGACACTTTGCTACAATATAAAGTAGTGAGTGTACAGCTTGTATAACAGTGTAAATTTGCTGTCCCCTCAAAATAACTCAACACAGCCATTAATGTCTATACCGCTGGCAACAAAAGTGAGTACACCTTTAAGTGAAAATGTCCAAATTGGGACCAAAGTGTCAATATTTTGTGTGGCCACCATTATTTTCCAGCACTGCCTTAACCCTCTTGGGCATGGAGTTCACCAGAGCTTCACAGGTTGCCACTGGAGTCCTTTCCCACTCCTCCGTGACGACATCACAGAGCTGGTGGATGTTAGATACCTTGCGCTTCTCCACCTTCTGTTTGAGGATGCCGCACAGATGCTCAATAGGGTTTAGGTCTGGAGACATGCTTGGCCAGTCCATCACCTTTACCCTCAGCTTCTTTAGCAAGGCAGTGATCGTCTTGGAGGGGTATTTGGGGTGATTATGTTGGAATACTGCCCTGTGGCCCAGTCTCAGAAGGGAGGGGATCATGCTCTACTTCAGTATGTCACAGTAGCTTCCCAGTGCCGGCAGCACTCATGCAGCCCCAGTCCATGACACTCCCACCGCCATACTTGACTGTAGGCAAGACAGCATTATCTTTGTATTCATCTGGTTACCGCCACATGCGCTTGACACCATTTGAACCAAATAAGTTGATCTTAGTCTCATCAGACCACAGGATATGGTTCCAGTAATCCATGTCCTTAGTCTGCTTGTCTTCAACAAACTTTATGCAGGCTCTCTTGTGCATCATCTTGAAAAGAGGCTTCCTTCTGAGACGCCAGCCATGCATGCAGACCAATTGGATGCAGTGTGCGGCGTATGGTCTGAGCACTGACAGGCTGACCCCCCACCCCTTCAACCTCTGCAGCAATGCTGGTAGCAATCATACGTCTTTTCCCCAAAAACAACCTCTGGATATGATGCTGAGCACGTGCACTCAACTACTTTGTTCGACCATGGCAAGGCCTGTTCTGAGTGGAACCTGTCCTGTTAAACTACTGTATGTTACATAGTAGGCGAGGTTGAATAAAGACAATAGTCCATTCAGTTCAACCTGTGTAGGTGTGTGTGGCTGTAATCATCTCACATAGCCCTGAATGTTCTGATAATTGAGATGTACGTCTAAGTGTCTTTTGAAAGTCACCATACTTCCCGCAGAAACCACCTCTTGTGGTAGAGAATTCCACAATCTTGTAGCCCTAACAGTAAAGAACCCCCCACGTTGCCTGAGGTTAAAACGCTTCTCCTCTAATCGCATTGTATGTCCTCGAGTCCTCGTGCAATCCCTTCGATTGAACAGCTTTTTTTCTAAGCTGAGATCCCCATTGAGATATTTATAAATTGTCATCATGTCCCCCCTCAGGCGTCTCTTCTCCAGGGAGAATAAATCAAGCGATTGCAGACGCTCTTCATAATTAAGGTCCTCCAATCCCCTAATCATTTTAGTTGCCCTTCTCTGGATTCTCTCCAGCTCCAACACATCCCTCCTGAGGACTGGCGACCAGAACTGGACAGAATACTCCAGATGCGGTCGGACCAGAGTTTTATAAAGTGGAAGGATTATAGACTTATCTCTGGAATACATCCCTTTCTTTATGCATGCTAATATTCTGCTGGCTTTGGCAGCTGCCGCTTGACATTGCATGCTGTTGCCTAATCTATCAACCAAGACTCCCAGATCTTTCTCCATTTTTGATTCCCCCAAGGGTTCCCCTCCTAATGTGTATTGTGCTTTTATGTTTTTAGTCCCCAAGTGCAAAACCTTACACTTCTCCACGTTAAACCTCATTTGCCATGTCGTTACCCACTCCGTTATTTTGTCCAGGTCATTCTGTAGGATATCTGCTTCATGCTGTGCAGTTATTGTCCTGCCCAATTTTGTGTCATCTGCAAAAACTGATAACGAACTCCTGATCCCGACCTCAATGCTGTTTATGAATAAATTGAACAAGGTTGGTCCCAGGACTGAGCCTTGGGGGACCCCGCTTACTACCTCAGACCAGTCTGAGTATGCGCTGTTTATTACCACATTTGGACACGCCCTTTTAGCCAGTTCCGTATCCAAGAGCAAACCTTGTTGTCGATACCTGCAGACCTTATTTTATAAATTAAGCGCTTGTGGGAAACTGTATCAAATGCCTTTGCGAAATCCAGGTACACCACATCCACTGGTCTCCCCCTATCTAGCTCACAGCTCACCTCCTCGTAGAATGTTAAGAGGTGGTCCTGGCCACCGTGCTGCAGCTCAGTTTCAGGGTCTTGGCAATCTTCTTATAGCCTAGGCCATCTTTATGTAGAGCATCAATTCTTTTTTTCAGATCCTCAAAGATTTTTGCCATGGGGTGCCATGTTGAACTTCCAGTGACCAGTATGAGAGGATGAGAGCAATATCAAATTTTACACACCTGCTCCCTATACACACCCGAGACCTTGTAACACTAACGAGTCAGATGACACCGGGGAGGGAAAATGGCTAATTGGGCCCAATTTAGACATTGTCATTTAGGGGTGTACTCATTTTTGTTGCCAGTGATTTAAACATTTATGGCTGTGTGTTGAGTTATTTTGAGGGGACATCAAATTTACACTGTTATTCAAGCTGCACACTCACTACTTTACATTGTAGCAAAGTGTCATTTCTTTAGTGTTGTCACGTGAAAAGATAAGAAAACATTTACAAAAATGTGAGGGGTGTACTCACTTTTGTAAGATACTGTACTTAGAAAGAAAACTAGGCGGGTAGCTACCCCATATGTCAGGTCACAATATAAGCATTAACTACTTAAGCGAACCGATGTAGCTCTACGTCGGTCGCGCGTCTGCAGCTAGGGGGTGAGCGTGTGCTGAAGGCGGCGCACTGAAGGCGGCGCACTCCCACTCGGCAGTGGGGACTCCCATGCACCGGACAGGCGGCTTCCGATTGCCGTCTGCCACCAGCGATCGCTCCCTGCTGAGAGAGGACAGTCAGCTATTGTAAACACAGCTGACCGTTCTTCTCTCTGGAATGATGACAGAGCGCCTGTGATCCTTCTATATAGGATCACGTCTCTGATCATTTCAAAAGCCCAACCCCCATACAGTTAGAAACACACCCCTAGATCACCCACTGAGTTAACTCCTTCCCCGTCAGTGTCATTACAGTAACAGTGCATATTTTTAGCACTGATTACTGTAGTAATGTCACTTGTCCCGCCAAAAATGTCAGTTAGAGGTCCGATCTGTCCGCCGCAATGTCGCAGTCCCGCTAAAAGTCGCAGATCACCGCCATTACTAGTAAAGAAAAAAAAAAAAAAAAATTAGATAAATCTTTCCCGTAGTTAGTAGACGCGATAACTTTTGAGCAAATCAATCAAAATAGACTTATTGCAATTTTTTTACCAAAAAATATGTAGCACACAACAAATTGGCCTAAAATGTTAAAAAAAGTTTACATTTTTTTTTTTTTTTTTTGGGAATGTTATATAGCAGAAAGTGAAAAATGTTTTTTTTTTCCAGAATTGTCGCTCTTTTTTTGTTTATAGCACAAAAAATAAAAACCACAGAGGTGATCAAATACCACCAAATGAAAGCTCTAATTGTGGGAAAAAAAGGACATCAATTTTATTTAGGTACAGCATCGCATGACCGCGTAATTGTCCATTAAAATAACGCAGTGCCGAATTGCAAAAAATGGCCTGGTCGTTAAGGGGGCAAATCCTTCCGGTACAGAAGTGGTTAAAGTAAACCGCTTAAAAAAAATAGCTGAATAATCAGTTAAAGTCCAATTCTACAATACAATTAACCCCCCTTTGGCTGATCACTGAAAAAAAAAAAAAAAAAAAAAGACTACACACTTTTCTACTAATCACTTACAGCCAGTCACATGATCACCCAGTGCCATGCTTTTCTCTTGTTTACTTGTTGTCCTCTTTCTGGGTGTCCACGTCATTGCATGACACATACAATTTCTAGTGGGCAGCCAGCAGAAGGGTGCCCTCAGGATCCAGAAAAAGGACAACCTACAGATCACGGGGAGTGGAGGGGACCAGCCAAGGGTTAACACTGGCTTAAAGTGGAGTTCCACCCATTTTCGGAACTTTAGATCTATGTAATCCCCTTTAAAATGGCTTTTACCAATGGAAACTTTTTTTTTTTTTTTTTTGCTAGTAAATACCTTAATTTCGGCTTTATTCCTCCTCTCCTCACTTCCTGGTGCGATCGGCGATGACGTCATTCGGCGATCCGCAGTGTCTGCTGGGATGTATTCTATTCCAGAAATCTCGCAGTAGCTGTATCTGTACTGAGCCGTGCCTGCCCCGCCTCCGCCCCGCCTCCGCCCCGCCTCCTCTAATTGAGTTTCATTGTATGAATGTATTAAGGCTGTTCTCTGCCCCGCCTCCTCATTGAATTGCATTGTATGAATGTATTAAGGCTGTTCTCTGCCCCGCCTCCTCATTGATTTGTAAGAGGAGGCGGGGCGGAGGCGGGGCAGAGAACGGCCTTAATACATTCATACAATGCAACTCAATGAGAGGAGGCGGGGCGGAGGCGGGGAAGGCACGGCTCAGTACAGATACAGCTACTCCGAGATTTCTGGAATTGAATACATCCCAGCAGACACTGCGGATCGCCGAATGACGTCATCGCCGATCGGACCAGGAAGTGAGGAGAGGAGCAATAATGCCGAAATTAAGGTACTTACTAGCAAAAAAAAAAAAAAAAAGTTTCCATTGGTAAAAGCCGTTTTAAAGGGGATTACATACAGCTATGTATTCCAACCTATTTAAAATGGGTGGAACTCCGCTTTAAGGTTAGAGGCAGAAACTGGCAAAAATTTGATTCTTTTCCCCCCCAAGTTAGGCTTTAGAAACTAAATATGTTTTACCAACTACACGAGAAAACCATGCAGTAATTTAAGATTCTTCTACTCCAGGTTCAACAATTTAGTTTACGCTGGATACATTATACAATTTTCTTGTTCCAATTTCCTTTAGATTTACATTCAACTATGTAGTGCAAGGCACTGCCTGACTGGATACAAATTGAAAAGTGTTTAAATTGAGCTCATATTACTTAATTTTGGTAAATCTAAAAGGAAAATGGTATAACTATTTAGCTAGCCTTCTGCTGCAAACTTCTCAGTGCACAGTGAATCCACATCCTCTCCTCTGTCCAGGGAGCATGAACTGACCTGAGTAGCAACCAAGAAACATAAAAGTGAACATCCTGACTAGCAGAGCCGAGACAAAAGCAAATTATGTATTATAGGGCTAGGGCTAGTTCACATCAACTGCAGTGCGGGAACGTGTGCAAAAAAATTGCAAATTTCCCTAAACAAAAAAAGGCGCTACATTTTCCTGACAGGCAAGACGCATGATACCAGAATACCACGCGGTTTGGTGCAACACAATTTTAAAAATAGTGCCTGCACTAAGCGCTATGAAATTAGGGGCAGCCTGTGAATGTGCATAAAAGACAAGATATTACAGGTAGAAGAAACCCAAGGGGACAGACAAACAACTGGCTGAACCCAAAAGAGTACAAAGTTTTGACAAACCACTATCACCATGGAGATAAAATATTTAAATCTAAAAAACAAAGCACCACTCCAGAGCATTAGAGTTCAAAAGGGTGTTTTTTTTCCAAATGTGTAATAAGTGCAACAATCAGCATATTTCAGGGAGCATACAACACCAATACAACTAGAACTGTTGTACACAATTTATGCACAGGGATGAGTTTCCAAACCTGTAACTACCCACATGACATACTACAAACCAGTCTTGAGCAAAAACTGCCCCAACCTACTCTACACAAAACATCCCACACACAGAGGAATTTCTCAAAACTGGAACAAACAGAATCTTCAGCTGTGCATGGCAACTCCACATCCCATACAAAATACAATAATATACAGGATGTACAAATTTCCTTTACACAACCAGCTTCTAGCTTTGATCTTCAAAGCTCAACTGAACAAGATGAAGATAGAAGCTGACTGCTTGTCATGCACAGCTGCTTCAGATTCTGTATGCTCTAGTTTTGAAAGAATTTCCCCACCACGGTATTTCTGTAGAGGTTCTCTGCAGACACAGAACATGACTACTCACTTTACAGTGCATCCTAACCCCATTCCCACATTGACTGTATCACACCTTGCATGCACACGCAAGGTTCCACTCCTCTCCTTGCTTGTGTCACAGACCCTGCTTCAATCTACATTAGATTGCCCCTACTTTTCATGTCCACATTACCACATCACTGTCACTGATTGCTTGCACAATTATCACTTCTCTCATGGGACTACTCATTAGGAATTACTCACATCCGTACTTTATCAACAGTCTGCACATTTGATACTGCCTACAATGATCACACTATGGACACAACCCAAACTCCATAATAACCCACAGCTCTACATGACAAATCAAACCAACTGCAGACCTAGCCCCTGTAATTGTCAACAGGCCACAGACCACACACTCATGTTGGAGACAAAGTTCACCTTTTTAATCAGGCCTCTACACGCAATAGACCTACACTGCGGCCCACTCCCAGGCCTCTGCGCCACAGACCTACACTGGGGTCGACTCATAGGTCTCAACATTACAGACCTCCACTGCTGTCAACTCTCAGGCCTCTACACTACAGACTTACACTATTGTCAAACCTCAGGCCTCTACACTACAGACTTACACTATTGTCAAACCTCAGGCCTCTACACTACAGATGTTACTGGTTTCACCTCTCTATTCAACACAGAACCATAGACCTCTAGATACTACTGACACCACTCCTGTCATTGCTCATAACACTGTAAATATCCCCCTACACCAGAAAACCATCATTCTTCTTGCCTTAGGAAGCCACAGGCCCCCACTGCTGTCATCCCTCAAGCTTCTTTGTACAACATCCACTGCTATCACCCAACAAGCATTTTAATATTACACACCTCACTACTGTCTTACCCCTTACCTCAATATAATCTCCTGCAATCCTTCACCCTCCATGTTGTCACCGGTCAGGACTCCATACCCCCCCCCCCCGTCATCCTTCACCAGTCCGGACTCCAAATCCTCCTGTTACCCTCACCTCCCCATGTTGTCACTAGTCTGGCCTTCATACCCTCCTATCATCCTTCACCCCCCATGTTACCAGTCAGGCCCCCATACCCTCTTGTCATCCTTCACGTCGGGCTTCCATACCCTCCACCTCCCCATGCTGTCAGCAGTATGGCCACCATACCCTCCTATCATCCTTCACCTTCCCATGTTGTCACCAGTCAGTCCTCCATACCCTCCTGTCATCCTTCACCTCCCATGTTGTCACCAGTCAGGCCTCCATACCCTCCTGTCATCCTTCACCTCCCATGTTGTCACCAGTCAGGCCTCCATACCCTCCTGTCATCCTTCACCTCCCATGTTGTCACCAGTCAGGCCTCCATACCCTCCTGTCATCCTTCACCTCCCATGGTGTCACCAGTCAGGCCTCCATACCCTCCTGTCATCCTTCACCTCCCATGGTGTCACCAGTCAGGTCTCCATACCCTCCTGTCATCCTTCACCTCCCATGTTATCACCAGTCAGTCCTCCACACCCTCCTGTCATCCTTCACCCCCCATGTTGTCACCAGTCAGGTCTCCATACCCTCCTGTCATCCTTCACCTCCCATGTTGTCACCAGTCAGTCCTCCATACCCTCCTGTCATCCTTCACCTCCCATGTTATCACCAGTCAGTCCTCTATACCCTCCTGTCATCCTTCACCCCCCATGTTGTCACCAGTCAGGTCTCCACATCCTCCTGTCATCCTTCACCTCCCATGTTGTCACCAGTCAGTCCTCCACACCCTCCTGTCATCCTTCACCCCCCATGTTGTCACCAGTCAGGTCTCCATACCCTCCTGTCATCCTTCACCTCCCATGTTGTCACCAGTCAGGTCTCCATACCCTCCTGTCATCTTTCACCTCCCATGTTGTCACCAGTCAGGTCTCCATACCATCCTGTCATCTTTCACCTCCCATGTTGTCACCAGTCAGGTCTCCATACCCTCCTGTCATCTTTCACCTCCCATGTTGTCACCAGTCAGGTCTCCATACCCTCCTGTCATCTTTCACCTCCCACGTTGTCACCAGTCAGGTCTCCATACCCTCCTGTCATCTTTCACCTCCCACGTTGTCACCAGTCAGGTCTCCATACCCTCCTGTCATCCTTCACCTCCCATGTTATCACCAGTCAGTCCTCCACACCCTCCTGTCATCCTTCACCCCCCATGTTGTCACCAGTCAGGTCTCCATACCCTCCTGTCATCCTTCACCTCCCATGTTGTCACCAGTCAGGTCTCCATACCCTCCTGTCATCCTTCACCTCCCATGTTGTCACCAGTCAGGTCTCCATACCCTCCTGTCATCTTTCACCTCCCATGTTGTCACCAGTCAGGCCTCCATACCCTCCTGTCATCCTTCACCTCCCATGTTGTCACCAGTCAGGTCTCCATACCCTCCTGTCATCTTTCACCTCCCATGTTGTCACCAGTCAGGTCTCCATACCCTCCTGTGATCCTTCACCTCCCATGTTGTCACCAGTCAGTCCTCCATACCCTCCTGTCATCCTTCACCTCCCATGTTGTCACCAGTCAGGTCTCCATACCCTCCTGTCATCCTTCACCTCCCATGTTGTCACCAGTCAGGTCTCCATACCCTCCTGTCATCCTTCACCTCCCATGTTGTCACCAGTCAGGTCTCCATACCCTCCTGTCATCTTTCACCTCCCATGTTGTCACCAGTCAGTCCTCTATACCCTCCTGTCATCCTTCACCTCCCATATTGTCACCAGTCAGTCCTCCGTCACTTCCCATGTTATCACTTGTCAGTCCTCTTTACCCTCCTGTGACCTCTGACCCCTCTGCCATGGAATGATGGCGCACACAATACACGTCACTGTTGTCTCCCCCCACGTGTGGCAGCTCCCATCACCCCTCCTCACCTGCAGCTCACACCAGGCCACTTCCACGGTGGTCTCCGTGTCCAGCCCCTTATAGACAGTCTTGAAGGACCCCCGACCAATCTCGATATCAAACTTGAGGAAGCGGCCGTCCGGGGAGAAGCCCACCGCCTTAGTCTCCAGCTCCTCGTTGTCGTCCAAGGGTCTCTCCTCTGGCACGGGTGGCCGGGGGACCTGAATGATTGGAACCGAAGCGGCGGGCTCGGGGCTCTCCTCCTCTTGGGGCGCGGTGGGAGGGGAGGCCGGGCCGGAGTCGGGCGGGGAGCCGGCGATGCAGTGCTGGTTGGAGGAAGGAAGTTCCAGAGCGGTGGCGTTGGAGTCACAGATGACGCTGCGGCGAAAGAAGCGGTGCTCGGCCTTGTCCTTATCCATGGTGTGGCGGCGGCGCCGGAACTCGTCAGGCCGGCTCTGGGCCTCCTCCCTAGGAGCCAGGGAGCTGTCTGAGCTCGAGCCATTAGAAGGCCGTGGCGGGGCGAGGGACATTGTATCCGTGAAGAAGGAAGAGAGTTCTCTCAGCGGGGGTCGGGACCCTGGGCGGGCAGCGGGCTGTCAGTCGGCTCCCACGGCTGGAGCTCACTGGCCATGCTGGGAGCGGAACATGAGACCCGGTGGTAGCGGCGGCTTCTTCTCCTGACAGGAATCGGCGCGCACCCTCACTCTCCTCACTGGGAGAATGGCGCGCATAGCGCGCGACGGGGCTCTGACACACACTGCGCGCGCCGAGACACGCCCACCAACAACCTTATTCGCCTATCGTTGTTCTCCTCCCGAGCTAGTCCAGCCCACTAAAACCCAATCCCCTCTTCTCAAATCTGCGATAGGAGCTTTTGCAGACCGGGCCGCGCCCACAAAGTTGATATACCCGCCCCTTTGCTTCTGACAGTATAACCGCGCCTACTTTGACTGACCCCGCCCCTATCGCCTGTCACAAGACTCCTATACCCAACAGCGCCCACTAAATGTATTTACCCACCCCCTCCGTTTTGGGCATAACACTACCGAGCCGATTTGGCCCAACACCCCGCCCCTTTCTAAAGCTGCAAACCCTGCCTCCTCCGCGTGTCTCTATACATCCATAAAGTCCAATCCAACCCACCAACTTCAATCCCCGCCTCCCCGATTACTGGAATTCTTCTTCAAACCTAGCCACACCTACTAACAAATCCCCGCCCCCCACGCTTGTGATAGAGTCTTCTCAATTATCAGTCATGCCCACTTCGGAATCTGAACACCCGCCCTGCTTTTTTGAAGTCTTAAGCCGCGCCTACTCGAGAAACCACACCCCCAACCAGCTTGTGACACGATCCCTGCCCCAGCACTATGTGCGGTAGTAAAGTTCCAAAGACGCCCGCCAGCTACCGCTTAACACACCGTCCTGCAAAGCGCTTGACCAGCTCCGACGGGCGCAGCGCAGCCGGGACACGCCTACTAACACAGACGAGTCTCCACCCCCCACGCCGCATGTGACAAAGACTTGTCTACGCCCATTGTTTGGTTTGGGCTTGGTTAGACACGCCCTGTAGGAGGGGATTAACAGTACCGCCTACAAGGCAATGATGTTCACAGGCTTCGTACCGCTCCCTACCCTGAGGAGGGGGGAGGAGGTGATGTCAGTGGCTGCAGCAGAGGATGAGGGCCTGTGTGTGTGTGCGAGACATCAGACAGATCCGGCCACAGTATGATTTCTATAGATTATTGTGGGCATACAGGTTGCAATCTGGTTGTATAATCCCTTTTAGATTTACAGAATGCTAAATGTGTAGGGCTTTTTAAGAATTTCACTGTTAAAGTGATTATAAACGATCACCATGTAAAACAATCCATTCATTTTTAAATTTAAATAAAAGGAAAACGTTTTTGTATAGATCTTAAAAACATTAAAAATAACTCTTTTTTCTCTGTTTTTATAAGTGATCACATTCCCTCTGCTCTAAGCTGCAGAAGAGATGGGGGAGGAGAAGCAGCACAAGCTTGCCAGTGAATGACTGTGCAGCGGGGGAGTGCCAAACAAGTCTGATCATTGAAGGAGAGTACACTGATTTCCCACTTCTGCTTTATTGGTTACAGTAAAGCCTTCGATTATGTGGATCACAAGATGTGGAAACTACTGTAAGAAACGGGAATATCTGACCACCTCACCAGTCTTCTGAAAAACTTGTAAGAACAGTTAGAACAGGACATGGAACAACTGACTAGTTCAAAATGGAGAAAGGAGTGCAGCAAGGATGTATATTTTCACCCTACTTATTTAACTTATACGCAGTATACATCATACAAAATGCCAGGATCAATGAACTACAAGCCAGAATTAAAAAGGTTGTAAACCTCCGATTTTTTTTTTTTTTTAAAACGAACACCTGAAAGAAAAACACATAATGAGCTAGTATGCATCGCATACTAGCTCATTATGAAATACTTACCTAAGAACGAAGTGCCGACCGCTCACCTCTCTCATGGGTGTCACGTTGTGTCGCCCTTCCTCTGGGTTTGCGGCATCTGGCCATCTGATTGACTGGAGCCGCGATGACCTCACTCCCGCGCATGTGCACGGAAGCCGACGGTAACGGCATGGGGCTCTGAAAGAACGGCACGAGCGGCCGTTCCTTCAGAGCGCATGCGCCTGTGATGTCACTGGCTGCATGCAAAGAAAATATCTCCTAAACAGTACATGTTTAGGAGATATTTACGGTACCTAAAGGTAAGCCTTAAAGAGGTTGTAAACCCATGAAACTTTTTTTTTTTTGCTGCAACCTGAACGAGAAAGGCATAATGAGCTAGTATGCATCGCATACTAGCTCATTATGAAATACTTACCTAAGAACGAGCCCCCGCCGTGCCGCCCGCTCACCTGTATGACGGGCGACATTTCCAGTCACCCGCCTTCCGGGATCGCGGCATCCGGCCACCTGATTGGCCGGAGCCGCGGTGACGTTACTCCCGCGCACGCGCGCAGGAGCAGATGGTCACGGCACGGGGCTCTGAAGAAACAGCACCAGCGGCCGTTCCTTCAGAGTGCATGCGCCAGTGACGTCACTGGCTGCATGTAAGGTAAATATCTCCTAAACAGTACATGTTTAGGAGATATTTGCAGTACCTATAGGTAAGCCTTAATATAGGCTTACCTATAGGTACAAGTGTCAGAGGAGGGTTTACTTCCTCTTTAATATAGGCTTACCTATAGGTACCAGAGGAGGGTTTACTTCCTCTTTAACCGGTTGCCGACCGCCGCACGACTATATACTGCGGCGGTCAGCCCCGGCCAGGCAGAGTGACGTATCGGTACGTCACTCGCCTGTCACTGACTTGCGAGCCTATCGCGGGCGGGCGCGCGCCCGCCGCGGCTCGTTCACAGGCAAGTCAGTGCGTGTGACCGGCGGACTCGATGTCCGCCAGTCACACTGCGATCGCTCCTGTGAAGGGAGAAAGACAGAGCAGCTTGTGTAAACAAGCTGCCTGTCAGTTCTCCCTGTGTAAAAGTGAAGATCTGTCCGTTCTACTATGTAGAACGGTTGATCTTTGCTTTTACACCAATAGGAATGTCCCTACACAGTTAGAATCACGCCCCTAGGACACACTTAACCCCTCCCTCTCCAATAAAATTAACCCCTTCCCTGCCAGTGTCATTTTTGCAGTAACAGTGCATATGTATAGCACTGATTACTGCAGTAATGTCACTGGTAACCCCAAAAGTGTCAAAAATGTCAGTCAAGGGTCCGATCTGTCCGCCGCAATGTCGCAGTACCGAAAAAAAAATCGCAGATCGCCGCCATTACGCGTTAAAAAAAAAAACACCAAAAATGACAAAAATCTTTCCCTTTGTTAGTAAACGCGATAACTTTTGCGCAAACCAATCAAAATACGCTTTTTGCGATTTTTTTTACCAAACATAGGTAGCATAAAACAAATTGGCCGAAAAATGTTAAAAAATTTTGATTTTTACTTTTTTTTTTGGGGAATTTCATATAAAAAAATGTGAAAAATATTGTTATTTTTGCAAAATTTACGCTCTTTTTTTGTTTATAGCGCGTGATCAAAAAATCGCACAGGTGATCAAATACCACCAAAAGAAAGCTCTGTTTGTTTTAGGTACAGCGTCGCACGACCGCGCAATTGTCTGTTAAAGTCACGCAGTAAAAAATCGCAAAAATACCCCTGGTCCTTTAGCAGCCAAATCCTCCGGGGCTTAAGTGGTTAAGATCGCAGGGAGAATTATCCTTAACCTGAGATATGCAGACGATACTATACTAATGGCAGAAAGTGAAGAACTAGAGTCTCTTAATGAAGGTGAAAGAGGAGAGCACAAAAGCTAGCCTTAAATTAAACATTAAGAAAACTAAGATCATGGCAACCGGTCCAATTACTCCTTGGCAAATAGAGAAGAAATGGAATCAGTAACAGATTTTATCTTCCTAGGCTCCAAGATCATGGCAGACGGTGACTGTAGCTATGAAATTAGGAGACGCTTCTTAAGAGGGAAGTAATGGCAAACCTAGGCAACATTATAAAAAGCAGGGACATCACCCTACCGACAAAGTGCCGTATAGTCAAAGCTATGGTATTCCCAGTAAAAACCTATGGCTGTGAAAGTTGGACCCATGAGGAAGGCTGAGCCCGGAGAATTTATACTTTTGAACTATGATGTCAGAGAAGACTTTTGAAAGTCCTTTGGACGGCAAGAAGATCAAACCAGTCAATCTTGAAGGAAATCAACCCTGAATATTTACTGGAAGGTCAGATCCTGAAGCTGAAACTCAAATACTTTGCCCACCTAATGCGAAGTGAGGTCTCATTGGAAAAAACCCTGATGCTGGGAAACATGGAATGAAAAAGGAGATGAGGACGACAGACAACAAGACGGATATATAGCATCATCGAAACAATGAACATGAAGTTAAGCATTCTCCGGGAGGACAGAATAGCCTGGCACGCTATGGTCCATGAGGTCACGAAGAGTCAGAAACGACTGAACAACAACTGAGTTCCCAGCATTGCTAGAGGACTGACCATAGTGTGCTCTTCTGCTTAGTGTGGTCAGTTTTTAATTGGAAAGCAAAGGAACTAGCAGGAACACCAGGGATTTCACATAAAGGAAGCAATACAAAGAGAACAGGATACTTTCTTATACAAGTATATGGTACAGCAGCCACATATCAGGAATATGAAATGTTGGAGTTACAAACACTTTAGATAATGGATATCCTAGAAAGATGGCAACAAAATAATTGGTGCAGGTTAGAAACCTGTAGATGTCTACTTCTAAAGCTGCCATCACCCAGGGTCTCTCTGTGCGGTAACATGCTCTGGCTTACCCAAGGAGGGAGAGAGTCTGAAAGACAGTTGTGAATTACAATCACAGCCATAGACACTTTCTCTGGCATTGTAGGTATGCACTGCATCCTTATCTGGCAATGCGGTCTCATCACACCTCCTCTTACGATGGTAATGTCTAAGCACTTTAGGTACAGCCAGCTTTAAAGTGATTGCAAAGGAAAGAATTTTATGAAAAAAATAACAAACATGTTACACTTACCTGCTCTGTACAGTGGTCTAGAATGGAGCAGCCCTGATCCTCCTCTTCTTAGGTCCCCCGCTTTGGCCCCCCCCCCCTGCCAAGTGAAACCCCCCCCCCCCGCCAAGTGCCCCATAGCAAGCCAATTGCTGTGGGGAAACTCGTGCTTGCTTGATCCCAAGCCTGCTCTCTGCATCCATAAGACACAGAGAGCGTAGCTCAGCCCACTCCTGCCTCACTTGCTGTGATTGACAGAAGCGGGAGCCGATGGCTTCTGCTGCTGCATCTCAGCCAATCAGGAGGGAGAGACCCAGGAGAGCCTTAGGTCTCGTGCACATCACTGGATCGAGATCTGGCTTAGGTAAGTGTTATGGGGGACTGAGGGGGAGCCGCACACTGAAGGTTTTTTACCACTTTAAAAGAAAAGTATCACTAAAGATTTTTTCGCCATACTTCTTTTCTGGGTCACAGGAGTACACCTATTTCTGCACTCCTGTGACCTAAATCAGACACAAGGCAGGTCCAGGCTCTGAATGGATCTTGATTTTAGCAGCAGCTGGCTCAACCTCTCCACACCACTGAGAGCCTGAGCCAGCCACACCTGCCCCCTCTACAGCTTGGCACTCTGGTGAGTGCTAGAGCAGAGGCTGACAATCGCTGCTCTATGCTCAAAGAGAACTGAGGAATAAGCAGTCATGTGATCTCTCAGGTTTAGAGCCAGCAGGGGACAGCTACGGCATCAGAATGATGCTGCAGCCATATAGGTGAGTGTACAATTGTTTTTTGATTTCCCACACGTCTTCTTTGAGGAGAATCTCTTGAAAGAAAAGAAAGGTCTTATAATGTTAGCACTCCACTCAACCCAGGACCATTTAGCCTTTGACTGAGGACATTGTTGAAGATTCTATTTGAAGGCCTAGTCCACCTTTTGCAAAAATGTTAAAAATGCACCTAAATTTAAAAAAAAAAAGGAAAATGTGCATTTATTGAAGTGGTTGTAAAGGCAGAACGTTTTTTTTTTCTCAATCCATTCTATGCACTTGCGGACCTCCCACTGTACTTTTAATGTGCCTAGTACGTAATCTGACACTTCTGGATCTGGGGAACACGGCGACCCGCTCCCGCTGTGATCACACACAGCGGGAGCCCAGAGGTGAGTATTGCAGTCTCAAAGTCCGTGGGCACCCACTAATTACACAGGACACAGGCAGAACAACAATCTGCCTAGGTAAAGAAGGCAGATTGTCGTTTTGTCAGAAGGGAAGGTATTGATCCCGTGTTTCTGCAAAGCAGGAACACAGGTCTTTGCCTTCCCCTAGTCAAATCACCTCCCCCACAGTGAGTAAGCAAAACCTAGGCACCCAGTTAACCCTTTGATTGCCCCTGAGAATAACCCCTTCCCAGCCAGTGTCATTATTACAGTTACAGTACATATATATATATATATTTTAGCACTGATCATTGTCTTGGTGTCACTGGTCCCCAAAAAGTGTCAGTTAGGTGCCTAATTTGTCACCTGCAATATCGTAGTCCCACTTTAAGTTACTAGTAAAATATAAAAAAATTTAAAAATTCTCTTACGTTCATTGATGGACACATCTCCTGATCTTCTTAACCATTTGGTTATACTGTCCCCTACAGGAGTAGGACACTAGGCAAAAAAAAAGTCTGGTTAAGCCTATGTGCTGCCTCAGGGGGTATACTCCCTCTCTCTGCTATAGGTACTCCGTTTTTTTTCTGCCTAGTCAGGAGTAAGGACCTAGTTCCTTGCTGGGATCTCTTGTCCTAGCAATTTTTTCTTATTAGATAGAATTTTTTTTTCCTGTGAGATCTACAATTAACTGTCGGACTGGGGCGATGGGCTAGACAACCTAGATCCAGTGGTCACCCTAGTCTGGCCGGTGAGCATGCACAGACCTCAGCTCTGCGCTAGGTTGGCTGCTACAGACATAGCCCCACAGGACAGGTGCTTACCTGCGAGTTAAATACCTTGCAAGGTCGCATAAGACCGGGTCTCAGCCCGAGTTGCAGCATTCCTTCTGGCCGACAGCCCCCCTATTCCGATGGAGAGGAAGTTCTTTCTGGAGCGGTGCCCACCTGGTTCCTCATTGGTCTATTGGTCCCTGTGGGCCATCTCTTGGTGTCGCAGACTAACCGAATGGGCTAGGCTTTTACGCCGTGACCTAGAGGGGGAACAGCTCCCCCCTGCCTTTGCTGAGCTGGCGGAGCAGCTGTCTCAGGGGCTGCAGTTTATCTTTGACGTCTCTTTGGTTGCGGCTCCCTTAATGGCTCGGCTCTCTGTTTCAGCAGTGATCCTTTGACATGTCTTTTGGCTCAAATGCTGGTCTGTGAACCAGACTTCTAAAAAGGCCTTGACTGATCTTCCCTTTCAAGGAGATCGCCTGTTTGGTGCTACCCTGGATGACATAATTAAAGCTCTCACAGGGGGGAAGAGTACCTTTTTTTTCCGCAGGCTACTAAGGGCAAGGACCCTTGTCAGAGACTTGGGCCCTCCTTCTTGGCTCATAATACGTTTTTTCGTCCCTCAGGGTCGACTGACAAGGGATCGGAGCCCTTCGGGGGGCTTCCTCTGGAGGGTCCAAGCAAATTTGGTCTGGCATGTCAAGAGCGGGCTTCTCCAGACCCACAGACAAGGCCCCTTCAGCATGAAGGTGCGCCCTCACCCGTATCTGGGGTACTGGTCACTGGTTCCTGGACCCATGGACTCCCCTGGTACAAGTCAGCTGGGTCCATGAGGTAATTTGGTCCGGCTACAAGATCGAGTTTTGTCCTTACCCTCTGTTAAGGTTCTTCCTTCCAGTGCGATTGTCCCCGGTCCGCTTACAGGCTCTTTTTGGGGCGGTGCAAGACCTTTTACTTAAAGGGGTGATGGTCCGGTTCCGACTTCGGAACATTTTCAGGGGTTTTACTCAAACCTGTTTACAGTCCCCAGGAAGGAAGGCAAGGTGCGTCCAATTCTGGACCTCAAGGCACTGAACTGCTTTGTGCGGGTGCAGAAGTTCAGAATAGAGTCCGTTCGCACGGTGGTGGCATCCCTGCATCAGGGAGATGTTCTTGCCTCTATTAACATCGAGTTTGCTTACCTTCACATTCCAATATGTGCCAGTCACCAGCTTTTAACAAAACTGAGTACCTATCACAGGGAGAGGGAGTATACCCCCTAGAACTGCCCATAGGTGTAGCCAGACTTTTTTTCTGCCTAGTGTTGTACTCCTGTAGGGGGCAGTAAAACCCACTGGTTAAGAAGATCAGGAGCTGGGTCTGTCAATGAACATCAGAGAAACTGATTTTACGGTAAGTCAAAAATCCCATTATCTCATAGTTTGTAGATGCTATAACCTTTGCGCAAACCAACCAATATACACATATTGGGGGGTTTTTTTACCAAAAATATGTAGCAAAATACACATTGGCCTAAATTGATGAAGAAATTCGATTTTTTATCGGATATGTTTTAGAGCAGAAATAAATATTGTGTTTAGTTTATAGCGCAAAAAATAAAAGCCACAGAGGTGATCAAATACCACTAATAGAAAACTCTGTGGAAAAAAAACGCAGTTGTCAGTTAAAGTAACGCAGTGCCATATCCCAAAAAATGGCCTGGACGTGAAGGGGTAAATCTTCCAGGGGTCACGTGGTTAAAATAAAAAACTTTATGTGTGCAGCTGCCGCCCTCGACCCCCCTAATAGTTACCTGAGCCCATCTTGATTCAGTGATGTTGCACAAGAGGCTTTGCTGTCCGGGACTCTCCCTCCTCATTGGCTGAGATGGAAGCGGGCGCAATTTGCTCCTGCTGCTGTCAATCAAAGTCAATGAGCCAATGAGGAGAGAGAGGGGGCAGGACAAGGCGGGGCCACAACTCAGTGTCTGAATGGACACACAGAACAGCGGCACGGCTTGGGGTGCCCCCATAGGGGCAGGAGGGAGGGGCCAGGAGCACTGGCAAGGGACCCAAGAAAAGGAGGATCTTGGCTGCCCTGTGCAAAACCACATGACTAAGGAGGTAAGTATCACTTTCAATTTTTGCAAGGAAGTTTGCAGAGCCTTGCAACTGGGATCAGAATATTGAGGGTGTATTGCACAAGGTTTATTTCCCAGCCCCAGGTCTGTCTGAAGGTACGAACCTTCTGTTACAGGGCTGAAGAAAGTCAACTGTGGACTACAGGTGTGGTGACTTCACCATCCTGCTGACACCTCTGCATTTTTTGGGTTTCTCAGTTGTGTTGGCAGATGGGACTTGTGGTCTTTCCATTCACAGATGCCTGTGAATAGATGACACTGCTCTGTGGCAGAGCCACACACAGCTGTACAAAATGTAAAAATTTAGGGGATGCTCCAGGGAGCTGCACCTTGTAATTTAGGTGTTTGGAAATGCAACCACATTTCCACCACTCGGCGGGCACTGAGATGCATAGTTTTGATAGGCAACAATGATGCCACTGCCAAAATATCAATTTACCTTACCAACCGCATGGCATTTTGGGGCTTTGAGGCACTTGTTTGTTTTTGTTTTTTTTATAATAAATACATTTCTTTGTTTATACTTAAAGTGATTGTAAGCGCCGGTTCACATATGAGCGACGCTACTTGCAGGGGCGACCTCCGAGATCGCGGTGCGAGCAGCGCGCCGCGACCTCGGAGCGGCCGCCACGGACTTCATAACATTGAAGTCTATGGCGGTCGCCTCCTGGTCGCCCCAAAGAAGCTCCGGACCCTTTTTCTAGGTCGGAGCGACTTGTGTCGCTCCTATTAGAACGGGTCCGCAGCTTTCCTATGGGAGGCGACCTGCGGCGACCTGTGAGGCGACCAGGTCGCCTCACAGGTCGCCCTAGTGTGAACCGGGGCTTAAGGTACAATGTTTTTTTTTAACCACTTCAGCTCTGGAAGATTTTACCCCCTTTATTACCAGGCCATTTTTTACTGTTTGCACTGCACTAATTTAACAGACGGATGCGCGGTCATGCAACGCTGTACCCAAACTAAATTTGTATCATTTTTTTTTTTTCACACAAATAGAGCCTTTTTTTGGTGGTATTTGATCACTACTGGGCTTTTTATCTTTTGCAATATGAACGAAAAAAGACAGAACATTTTGAAAAAGACTAATATTTTTTACTTTCTGCTAAAAAAACATATCTAAAAAAAAATCAGATTTCTTCAAAATAATAGTGGCCAAAATGCAATTTGCTACAA
Source organism: Pelophylax lessonae (assembly GCF_965119305.1). NCBI lineage: Eukaryota > Metazoa > Chordata > Amphibia > Anura > Ranidae > Pelophylax > Pelophylax lessonae. The sequence continues at coordinate 498,497,273 of NC_138771.1, forward strand.
TCCCAATAAGTGTATATTGATTGGTTTACGTGAAAATTATAGTGCCTACAAACTATGGTATATATACTGGAAATTTTATTTTTAGTATACTACTAATGACGGCGATTAACAACTTATAATGGGACTGCAATAGTGCGGCGGACAATCTGAGATTAACTGACGCTGGGGGAACTGACTAATTGTAACTGACATCACCAGTAATGGTAATACAGTGATCAGTGATAATACTATACATTGTGACTGTGCTAATGACACTGGCTGGGAATTGGTTAACATATAGGGCGCTCAAGGGGTTAAAGTAGGTACCTAACAATGTGTAATATGTGTAAAGTGTGCTATTTTTACTAAGAGTTCTCTCAGCAGGGATGAGAAACGGACAGATCGCTCCCGCTGTACAGAGCTCTGTGTTGTTTACCAACACAAGACCTCTGGGCTTGGATTGCACACAGCTAGGGTTGTACTTATATGGTTATCGGTGCCGATACTAATCATTTGTCTGTAATTTGGGCTCAAATTGCACTGCAAAGAATCACATGCCATTTGAACACAAATGCGGTGCAATTCCTGACTGAATCGCATGTGGTTTTCTGCACCACTCCTGTGTGAACCCAGGCTTGTCATAGTGACTTCAGCCTGGGTTCACACAGGAGCGGTGCAGGAAACCGCATGCAATTTGGACAGGAATCGCACCTCATTCCTGTTGAAATCGCATTAATTTTTTTGCAGTGCCATTTGAACCTATTCATTTTTTATGGGCTCAAATCGCACCGCAAAGGTATTGGCGAGTACTTGACTGAAAGTACTCATACTCACTGGTAAAAGAACAATATCGGTGCAACCCTACCCACAGCCAATCAGCAAGTCTCGGCCATGAATCATTGTGCAATCACAGCAGGGGCTGGGCAGGTGGCACACATGCACATGCCCTAAACCTGGAAGAAGGCAGTGACGTACGGGTACGATTGTTTGCCTACAGCAGCCGCTCGACCACAGTATGTTGCATGCGATTGGGTGCTTAATGGTTAAATAATAAATATGTATACTTATCTTCTCTGTGTAAAGGTTTTGCACAGGGCAGCACCTAAACTTATCTTCTGGGGTTCCCCGCCAGCACTCCTGGCTCCTCCCTTCTGAGTGCCCCCATAGCAAGTCGCTTGCTATGGAGGCACTCGTGTGAGATCGATCCCGAGCTGAGGTGTGTGCATTTGGTGACACACGCAGCGCAGCTCAGCCCAGCTCTCTACTCCCTCCTCATTGGATTTGATTGACAGCAGCAGGAACCAATGGCTCCCCTCTGCTGCCTCCATGTCCAGTGAAGAGAGAGAAAGAGAGAGCAGTGCTGCTGCTCTCTGGCACAACACTAGATCAAGGTCAGGTAAGTATTTTGCCAAGCCTTTTGGCTATGTCACCTTCAGCCATCTTGACTGGCAAGCCCGCGCATGCGCACTGGAATCAGTTTATCATGGTACCAAGGCATGCAGAGAATGTACATGCACAGCTCAGAGTACATTCTAATTGTTTAAATTTGAGGCGCTGCGTGGTAAGATTGTAATGTATACAAAAAAGATATACTGTATAGTGACTATCTTGTGTTTAGCAAATCATATAAAAACATAAACAAAAAATATCCATGTGTATATTGTGAAAAACAATACAGATCAATATATAAAAAAACATTTATAATTAAAACATTATAAACAGCTGGTATACTGTATATAATTAGGTATCTTCTACACCCCGTGTTTGGTTGTGCTCTATATTCCCATCACGCATGTGCTCATTTGTGGTGCTTCCCCACCTTAGTGTATGGGGGGCCACTCACCAGTTGGATTCAGGCCACCAGAGCCCCCACAGCTTTGCATGTAATTAGGGTCACCTTTAAAGCCTCCCGTCTTCCAAACCAATCTCCTCACTCCAAAATGGTCACGGCTTAGTGAAATATGTATATCTTATCTTTAAATGTTGAATCAATCTCCAAATCATAAGTTCTCCCAGAAAAAAGTATAAGGCAGGTGATCGTGCAATACGTTTATTGAAAATCCCATAATCCCATTTAAAACAATTATAAATTCACTCACATTTTGTTGTGCCTAAAGTGGCACCCGCTGGTAGGCGTTTTGAGTATGCAGTGACTAGCGCCGTCCGCTCCAGGAAATGGCGTGTGTCAGCTGCGTTCCACCAAGAACTGGAAGTGACGAAAGCAGAAGTATCACCGCTGCGGACCTCAATGCATTTCATCGGATGGCGTCATCAGGAAGTTTTTGTAATGCATTACAATCTTACCATGCAGCGCGTCAAATTTATTTTATAACGTTTATTTTAAGTTTTAAAGTTTATTCCCAAAATTGATGGCGGCTGCAGGGAGATTAATTAATTTAGTAGAAGTTTTGTCTGTCACTATTGTTCCCTCTAGTTCCTCCTGTTTTGAATTGTATTGTAACTGTATTGTCTTCTCTCACATTGTAAAGTGCTGCGCAAACTGTTGGCGCTATATAAATCCTGTATAATAATAATAATTGTTGCAACAAATACACAAAAAAATACCACCTTATTATGATAAGGACAGTGGAGGTAAATAAAAAAAAGGCAATTGTTTATAATACATGGTTTATATCAGGGCTCGACAAACCCCGGGCGCCGGGTCGCATTGGAGACTAGAATTAGGGATCTGGCGCCTGGGGGACCCTGCAAGAGGTGTCCTGTCCCTATTGCGCCCCCACCTCCTCCCCGAGTGCACGGACTTCCGTGCCGTCCGAAAATTGAGGCCCCGGCTTTTCGGCCTTCTGTGAGTGAGAGAGGCTTCCAATGGGGAACTGACGCCCTCTTGTGGTGGCCGGGAGTAATGACTTTCCACTGCCTGTTCTCAATGCATTCCCATCTCCTTCCCAAGAGATGAGAGGGAAGTTTTTGCAGACTTCATCTCCCTATCCAGTTACCTTTGCTTAAAGGTAAGTGGACAGGGAGTGTGGTTATTATTATTAATTTATTTTTTAAATTAAAAAAAAAAAAAATAATAATAATTTTTTTCTTTTTTTTTTAATTATTAAAAAAAATTTAAAAAACAATGTTTTCTTTTTTTTTCAATTAATATTATTATTATTAAAAAATTATATATATATATATATATACTTTTTTTTTTTTTCCTCATCGCCATGCCACAGCCAAAGGCCCCTTTCACACGGGCTGTCTGATCAGGTCCGCCTGTCAGTTTTTCAGGCAGACCTGATCGGACCCTTCATTCTCCTCTATGGAGCAGTAATCTGCCGCCATCTGATCCTGTCCGCCAAAAACAGACGGATGGTTGTTCTATTTTCTATCCATCCCGACCGTGGATCGGATCAGATGGCAGTGGATGGAAAGAGACAGACAGTCTGTTTCCATCCAATTGCGCTATAGAGGAGAGTGAGGTTCTAGTCGTATTGGCTCCTAACTTTTTTAGCTTGCTCCTAGATTTCAGGCAAATTTGTGAAGCCCTGGTTTATATTACATTCAGTTAGGGTGTAAATCTACTAGTTCGGCATTCTTTTTTTTTTTCATTATTTTTCACAGATGTAAAAACCTTAATTTTTGGGCATAAAATTATTCAAAGCGGAGCTCCCTCCAAAATGGTGAGCTCCACTTGTTTGCCTCCTCCTCCCCTCCATTGCCACATTTTGCCCCTTTTTGGAGCAGGGGGGAGCAGGCACCTGGTTTTGACAGGTACCCGCTCCCACTTCTCGCTGACTTCGCTGTGGCAAACTTAGCCTCCTCCTCCTTTCGCTGCCCCCGGGCCATTCATAAAGCTAAGCACGCTTCATGCATGCGCAGAAGTGAACCGGTTTCCCTTAGCTGAGATGGCGGCCGCAGCACCCGAGAGCCGATTGAAAAATCGCCTTGGATTTGTGGACAGGTAAGTGTCCCAATATTAAAAGTCAGCAGCTACAATATTTGTAGCTGCTGGCTTTTAATTTTTTTCTGAAGGAGCCTGGAGCTCTGCTTTAAACCCCCAGAACCTTACATATTTTTTGAAAACAGAGACCCTGTAGAATAAAAAGATCACAGTTGCAATTTTTTACGTCAAATAAAATTTCAACGCAACTGTTTATCAAACACAAATTTTCAGGAAAGAATATAATAAAATACATTTTAGTGCAAACACACAATATAATGGTCTATGAGAACGCCCACTGGGAGGGGTGAAATGCGTCAACGAGATTCCGGGCTTTATAGCAACGTAAACGTCACTTCCGGGGCGGTGGAACGCAAGTGGAAGTGCGCTGGAACGCACGCCGCTTTCCCTGCATGGTAAACTGACTACATCACGGCATAGTCATTCTACCTGCCTCTAGGAGTATTTCATATACTTGTTTGATGAGTCCATGAATTTCTAAAATATTTTAAGTGTTCATCTGGATGTTTATTCTTAATAAATCGTTTTTTTGGAACGTATTACTCTATCTGGGATCTTTCTGCTCGTCTTCTTATATCGAGCATTGGAAATTAAAGAATACCAAAAGGATAAAGAATACCAATACCATCTACACTCACTTACCAGTATCAAGCTTTTTAGACCCCCTATGCAATACTGCCTAGGGGTCCACATCTTCTGGTAAGTGGATTTACCACTTACCTGGGGTAAACACAGGACTCACAGTTCACATGAATCACCTGGATGTTTCAATTTTGAGCATCAGTCACGTTTTTTCACTGGACACTTGCTTATTTACCATTTGAAGTTTTTTTTTTATTTATTTTTTTTTTCATATACAGTTTTTTTTTGTCACTTGGACTTATATTTTCACTTATTCACGAGAATAAGGCACGTGTTTCTGGACTGTTTATTTGCATTTATATATTTTTTGGTCACATTAGTATAAGGATATGCACTGTCTATAGGTGTGTTTTAGTTCTATGTATATAATTTTCACTGAGTGATGAGCAGCAGCGGCAGTACACAATTTTTGTGAATATATATATTTCTTGCCTATCTCAGGGTGGACTCTGGTTTTAGTCATTTGTCACACAATATAATGTCAATTGTTGTTTTTAAATATAAAAGATGAGGTTGCATTGAGTAAATAGATGCCAAAAATGTAAAATCTTAAAATTACATGTGCCCGTGATGTTGCAAAAAACGACAGTACCCAAAAGTCATCATAGGTGACGCTATAAAAGTCAGTTTACAGTTAATCAGAGGCTCTTGAGCTAGAATTATTACTCTCACTCGTTTGCGGTGATACCTAACGTGTGCTACATACACGTGCATGCCCTGGGCGTGCATTTGCATGTGTGTACGGGGCAACTGGGGGCTGTAATTAATTATTTTAATAGATTTTATTCTAATTTCTTTTTAACTTTTTTTACTTTATTTATTTTTACTTTCTGGGCAGGTGATATGTACTCTAATAGACTCCGATGTCTCCCCTGCCCTTTATTGCATGTAACAGAGCACAGATTTGCATAGTTAGATGTGTCCCCTGGCTGTACAAGCCAGGAAATAGTGGATGTGAAATCAGTAGTGACAAAATCATCATCGCTTCCAGTTTCTTTGTTTACAGTGGAGATTGAGGCATGGAAGTGCCTCGGTCTACCCCCACTGTTAATTCCTAAAGTGGCTTGATGTGGTCCCGGGAGAGCCCAGGAACCACCAGAAGGCAGTGAGGGGGGAACTGTGCCCTATACAGCTGCCAGATCACTTTCAAGCCTTGACTGGCTAAATAAAAGGGGCACAGGCTAATGGCTGCTACTTCTGCCATCAGCTTGTGATTAGCCTTTCACGTCCAAAGAACTCAAGTGTTTAAGCACATCCGCGTGAGGAGGCATTCACACTTAAACTTGGCTTCTTAGTTATTTTGCAGGCTTTTTTGGCTTCTTAGTTATTTTGCAGGCTTTTTTAGTGTTTATACAGGTGTTTTTATTTGTTCTGTGAGCATCTGAGGCTTTTTTAAAAAGCCTGTAGCTCAAAAAAAGCTAATTTCTTGAGTTTAGCCCCTGTTCACATGTCGACATGTCGAATCGCATTCCAAATCGCAGCCCATTGCCAGCAACGACTTTCTCAATTAGGGTTGCCACCTCATGCCTTTAAAACCGAACACCTATTAATTATACAGGTTCTATGGCTGATTAAGGTGGTAATTAAACTCACTTGGTGCCTTATCTGCATTAAATTAGCCTCAGAACCTGTGTAATTCATATGTGTTTCGGGTTTAAAGGGATGAGGTGGCAAGCCTAGTCCCAATTAGTGTGACGCCGACTTTGCTGCACCGCACCGTTTTCCAAAAGTAGTTCCTGCACTACTTTTGGTGACTTCAGGGGCGATTTCAATAAAAATCATTGCATGAACCCGCACAGATGTCTTTCACATGTCTATCAGCCAAACTTGCACAATTACAAACCCGTGTTCAATGTGAATGAGGGCTCCAGGAAAGAGCAGAAGATGCATCCTGTTTACTTACTGAAAGCACCCGGGTGAGAAAAGAAATACTTATTAAGATGTGCAATTGTTTTCATAGCATACAATGTAGCAGGAACTGATTGAGATGTGAGTCACCCACCCTCTGCCGAACAGTTGTCAGTGTGAGGGATCCCCTTGCTGTTCCCCCCTTGATCTATGTTTCTTGGCTGATGTACAGAAGGATGCATGTGAAAGGGTGATCACAGCAAGTGGTGTAAGTTGATACCCAGCAATTGGCAGATGCCATAACCCGTTAACCCCCCTTTAATGCCAGCATATAATCATATATGATGGTGAGCACTCAATCATCCTTGATTGCTTTTCACAACTGGACAGTCTGTACCTATGTAATAGCTGATTTGGGACTACTTGAAGTGGACCTATATCTAATTCAGCCCATTATGTCATTTATTCCCCTACACAGTCTAGCATGACTGTTGCCTTGTAAAGAAAGCCAGCTCCAAAATGATAGGGGTTGACCAGTTTGGTGTGGAGGAACCCGAGTGGCCTACTGTCACGTACCAGGCTGGAGGCGACGAGAGGGCTCCCCTTGCAGCTGAGTGCAGAGTACCCCTGAAGATGGTGACAGAGAGTGCTATGCCCAAAGATGCACGGGTTGCCTAAAGATGAAGCTGCCTGATGATTCCAGATGTGAGGACACCCAAGAGTAGAGAAGTGATCACAGTAGGCGCTGGCAGGTCTTGACAGATGGGTGAAGCAGGAAGTCAATCAGGAATAAGGCAGGAGTGGGTCTGTGAAGCAAGCCGGGTTCAGAGCCAAAGGAGAAGCCAGAGCAAGTCAGGGGCAAGGTAATCAAGCAGAAGCAGAGCACAAATCACAGGAACACAGGATACAGGGCTGACGATAATCCAGCAATTTGTGAGAGCAACTGGTGTCCTTATATCGGCAAGTGAATACTGGCAATTAGCACGCTTGGCGTACGCCGGTTTGCCATCGCACACGCAGATTCGCCATTGCGTGCCGTTTCACGCATTCGTGAATTGGCGCAGCCCTATTGGACATTGGTGTATTTGCCAGGTCTTCTTGGGATTCTTCCCTGACACCTACACAGAGCTCTGACCTCAACACTACTGAACACAAAAAGAAATGCTAACTGCAAGCCAAGTTTTCTCACCCAACATCAGTACCTGACCTAACAAATGCTCTTTTGGCCCAATGAGCACAAGTTCCTAAGGACACATCCCAAACCACAAAGGAAATGGGGGAGTGAGGAAACTCTATTTTAGTGTCCATGGTTTTAGAATGGGTTGTCCCACAAACATACACTATAATACCAAAAGTATTGGGGCGCCTGGCTTTACACACGAACTTTAATGGCATTCCAGTCTTAATCCGTAGGGTTCAATATTTCGTTAGCCCATCCTTTTTTTTTTTTTTATTCTTTTTATTTCAATATGTGCATAAAAACGAACATTCCAAACGTCCTTTCAACAAAAGGACAAAACAATATTAAATAATAAAAATGATACAATATCCAAATAATTATCTGTTTACTTAATATTCATAATCTCTTTATGCTAATGTATATCTATTTAACTTAATTGATCGCCGTTGTCCTGGTGTGCCCCAACTCCTTGCTCCATTGCAATCATAAATTTGTTACCTCATCATACTATGTGCATCCCTCTATATCCTCTTGGTTATCTCCTTATATTCAACCATTGGTTAATGTTGATTGACACCAATTATCCCAAATTTTATAATATTTCGTTGAGCATCCCCTATGCATATACAATACTTTTTCAAATGGTAAAATCTGATTTACCACTCTTATCCAGTTCTTAACAGCAGGGGGCTTCACTTGAATCCACTTAACTATGATTGTTTTCCTTGCCATAAATAGCGTTTCTCTAAACATTCTCTTATGATATCTAGACCATGTTATTTCGTCTAGTATACCCAGCAAACAGGTTTCTGGGGTCAAAGGTACAGGCATATTCAGGACAGAGGATAATATTTGAATTATTTCCTGCCAGAATCTTGATATCGCTGGACAAAACCAAATAATATGTATAAAGTCTGCCCTCTTAGCACTGCATCTCAAGCATTTAGGAGATGCAATGCTATGCATTGCATAAAGTCTACTTGGAGAGAGATATGATTGATGTAGCATATATAATTGTATTAATCTCATTAGCCCATCCTTTGCAGCTCTAACAGCTTCACTCTTCTGGGAAGACTGTCCACAAGGTTTAGGAGTGTGTCTTTGGGAATATTTGACCATTCTTTCAGAAGCGCATTTTTGAGATCAGGCACTGATGTATGTTGAGAAGGCCTGGCTTGCAGTCTCCACTCTAATTCATCCCAAAGGTGTTCTATCGGGTTGAGGTCAGGACTCTGTGCAGGCCAGTCAAGTTCCTCTACCCCAAACTCACTCATCCATGTCTTTATAAAGAAATTTGCACCATGCCTTAGAGCAGTGATGGCAAACCTTGGCACCCCAGATGTTTTGGAACTACATTTCCCATGATGCTCATGCACTCTGCAGTGTAGGTGAGCATCATGGGAAATGTAGTTTCAAAACATCTGGGGTGTCAAGGTTCGACATCACTGCCTTAGAGTGTCTAGAAATGGTTTGATAATGGCTATCAACTCTTCTGACTTCTCATCAGTCCGTCCTACAGTATATAGTGATACCAATCGCCTTTGACAGTCAAGGGTGCCTGTTGTTGCCAACAAAGATTCCATTATGTTTGAAAACCACTCTTTTAGTAGGCTTGATCTTTCGGTCTTCTATGCAGAAGACTCTTTAACATTGTGCGACTTGCAGAAATTCAAAGTACTCTCTTGCTCTGAGGGGGATATCAATCTTCTTATGGCCATTCCTAAGATGGCCATACCTTGATCAAAATTTGCCCATTTCAGCAGGGACCTCTGTCAGAATATGATATCTGAGAAGGATTCACCTTGTTTCAAGGAATCTGCTTTTTTTGAGGGTTTTTCCGGTCAGATCACTCTATAGCCACATTTAGGCTGGCTGTATTTGAAAAGATGCCTCAGGGAGAAATCTGCCCATCTGTAGTGTTGACTTTTCTCCTATTTATTGGCTACTTATCCAAAGAACAGAAGCAACAAGTGCGCACTTCACACTTTCCTTCCTTGTTTTGTCAAACTTGTCCCATCTTTTTTATGACTGATTGTATGGCTGTTCTTAAGCGGGTTGATGACTATACGAAGATAGAGACAAAAATACAGAGGGAAACCTTTAAAACTCTATATAAATAAGAATCCTAGAACATGAAACAGCAAACAAAATCTGGAAATATTAGAATAAATACTACCCTAGAATAAATACAACCCTAGAAAGAGCACACCCTGAACATTCACGATGGGATAGCTGTTTCTCAGAAAGAGAAATATGTGGCAAGACATGATATGTCCCTCTATGACATCACTCATTGGCAGTTTATCTTGTCTTGTCTTGACAAATATGTCATCCTTTATCAGTCATGACCTCTGAGAAGGCCTGGAGTTCTCCCAATGCTTGAAAAAGTGGGGGGAGGTGTAAGAAAAATGTTGTTGATCTTTTAACAGGCTCTCTTTTCTTCCTTGAGCAGCTGGCAGCATCAGAGGAGTGCCTGGCTTCAACGCCGTCATCTTCCACACCATCAACCAAGTAGAGACTGGCAGAGCCAGACCCAGAACCCAGACAGAAGACCTCTGTATGATGTGATGACAGGCCAGCCTCTCTATACGCACAAACACACATCACAGATAGCTGCCAGTGTATTATGGGATCCCTCAGTTTCTTGAGTTTCCATCTCCTAAAAGATTAGAAAAAGGCTTTTAACATTTTTAATTACTGATTCAGTGTTATGTTGCATAGCCAAGACTAAAGTGTTAAAGTGAACCTGTCATGTAACTTTTGAAGCTTACGCCTGAAAGTGCATTTCATAAAATGCCAAATAAAATGTTTTCCTGAATGTAGACAGGAACATTTTCCAACACCCCTAAACACAACACCTCACTCTGAAATTAAAACAGTGAAATTTATTGTGTGCCTTTGAATCCTTCTTTATATATTTTTTTCAAATAGACCTGAACCAAAACGCGTATTAACTTGCTTTAGATTGGGTTAACACTGCAGAAGGATGCGGGTGACATCAGGGGGTTCGATGTGCCCCCGTTCTTCGTTTTAGGGATTCATTTTTGGCTGGATTCAGGCCATCAACAGAGCCAAAGACGCACAGGACCTCTACAATTCGCTCTGCAGCCGCTTCAGAGATGTGTGAACTGGCTCCATTTAGAGCTGGTCACAGTCTTCTGTCATGCGAATTAGAATGCATGGAAACCCTATATAATATCCCTATTCTCCAAAAATATTTAATACACATACACTACTTTTGAGCAATCTAAATGCTCTCTGAAGACAGGTGGTGAGCAAGCTTTGTATCTCTTCCTCACCGCCTGTTAACCCCCTAAATACTGGGCAACCACATAACCATTCTGCTTGGTTGCGGGGAGGTTGCTCTTAACTTAAATGGGTCGTGCTTGGCGAGCGGGACAGGGGATTTAATTCAGGCTGCAAAGCACATGTGTACACTAAGGGAAGTTAGATCCTGTGATAAACTCTGCCATCTGTGAGAACTGTCTAACCATGCCATAAAGTAAACTATTAAATATTTTAACACAAATAATGTTGCAAATAATAACTAAAATCATGAATGAAAACAGCCTGTGAGCACACAAAGTTCTTGCGATATAAGGGTATATTTCAACACTGGATAGAAAAAAACAAATCTAACTGTTCATGGAGTGCTGCCTGGTAACCTGGAGGGGGAGCTCCATCTAATGCAAAAATAGGAGAGAAACAGACTCCGCACAAGACTGGCATAGTGTAGAAAGTCAAATCCAGAAAATGTATTAAAAAGTATAGGGAATGCGCTCACAGGGGTAAGTGACAGATGGATGGTGGAATGCTGCTGGAATATCCTACACAATAAGGGAGCCAGGCAACATCCTAAGTGGACACCGTGACTCGGCCGAAAGCATTGATGATCCCATAATAGTAAAGCACCAGCACTGTGAGATGGTATGAACAGCAGACAGCCAGGGACATGCGGCCTAAAGACTAAAGTGGGGTACACGCACTATAAGAAAATTGGCTGAACGATCGTCCGATTTTCCTCGTTATTTCACAGCAAATTGGAACTGATGAACGAAAATTATTACGAAAATTCTAGTACAACAAAGGCTTTTTTTTATTGTTTATTGTTTCTGATCATGCGCAGTCTTTCTTTTCTGATTTTTTCTGGTACGAAAATCGTACAACAATGGTACACATTAATGTGAAAGAAAATAAGGTGCGCTAACCCAACAATTATGCGGCAGGACTGAAATGGGGAAAATAAATGTGAAAAAAGGTATAGTGCGCTCAACACAATCATAAATATTAAACATATGACATCTGGGATGACCCAAATATTACGGTGATCTTCATACAGTGTGAAAAACCATATGTGAAAATTCTTTATGCAAAAACATATAATTTATAACAATCATGAAAAAAAAATTTATATATGTAAAGTCCTCCAATTGATCCAGATAATCTCAAATAGCCAAAGATCAAGCTTCCATCTATAGTGGATCTTCAATCTTGCTAATCTGTGAGGGTGAAATAGAAGAAATAGCCTCTTACCAGATAACACTAAACAGTGAGCCTTATTGGTGAATAGGCACTTTCCACATGTGAACAAATGAAATCAAGTGAGTTGACACCTCGGTGGTAGTGCAAACTTCTTACCAGAAGTATGTAGAGGGTAGGCATAAACCACTGTTGTTTATACAGATGCACCAAATAGAAGGTATCCAATGGCGGCTTCAATGTGTGGGCTGAATGTTTCTCCACTCCCCCATATCCAACTCACCGATGTGGCTGGCGATACTGTACTCTAATGTGGCTCCCCTATAAAAGATATAACGTGCCAATAGTGCATTATCCTTTTTAAAAAACTTTATTAAAAAAGAAACACACTTACATGGCAAATGGAAGGAACTGGGCATAAACAATGGTTCCAAGTGTACCGAACGTGACTGCCTGCAGTGCGGAACACGAGGTGTGGCGTGACGGCGTGGCTACTCCCCCCAACGCGTTTCTCCTTATCAGGCTTCAGCTGGGACCGAAGCACGTGCTCCGGTGGACTCTTAGTGGAATAGCAATGTGTATGTGTGAACATGTGTATATTAAAAAATATTATTAAATAACAATAAGAAGTAAAATGTAATCAATAATAAAATAAAAATCTTTGTTAAGAAGGTATGCTTATTAGAATGGATCTCAATGCAAGGCCAATATAATCTAGTATCATTTCATTATAATAGTAAAATGCAAAGATCATAAATAATGGTGGTCTCAGAAAACATATCAATTCATAAAACATATATAGTGTATATCAATTCACAAAAATTCAATTCATAAAGAACATATCAATTAATAGGTACATGGTACATAAGAGAAAATTGTATATTTTGAGATATAGACACATCAATGATATAAAAATAAATTATGTAAGAAGTGAATGCTTAAATGATGACAATGCAAAACATTATTTTTTAAATTTTTTTTGATAGACAATGATAAATAGCGAATAGCAACTGAAAACGCATTGTTATATTTGGTGATCTTTTATCCATTAGGAACAGTGTGGTTCACCTCAGCAGGTCATCAATATTAGAGAAAAGTAAAATAAAATTTGAGTCATAACTAAAGGCAGACCATACATGTGTAACGGGGTTTTGAGGGCGCTCCCTAGTGTCTTTGGGGTCCCTAAACCTAGTTAACTCACTATGCCTGACAGGCGGATCCTGAGCCTCCGCTATCTGGGAGCTGGGGTACATGTCTGCGGCAGTGCCTCCACCCAGTGGGGCATCCAGGGTAGGGATGTGGGGTCCCACTGGGAACATACTTGGTGCAACGAGACTGACACAGCCTAACTGGAACTAACTTTATATAGTAAGTAGCAAATGAATCAACATACATGGGAAAATACAATAGAGTAACACGGATAACAATGCAATGTGGGTTTTCCTCACCCACCCACTAGCACACCTGCGTCCCAACCCCTTATCTTCACCCTAATGGCCGTTGGTGCACAAGGAGAGTTGGGGCCCCTATAAGTCCTGCTCCGCAGGGTCACTGAAGCAGCCTGAGCTGTGCAATGTCCACTCTGGACCTCAGAGTCTTTACTGAGAGTGAGGAGAAAGGGGCCCTGGGGTGATACAGGGAGAGGCTTGGCTTACCCTCAGAAACGCAATTAACCAGGTCAGTCCAATGCAGTCTCCTCTCACTGGATTCACCAGACGTCTGGACTCAGTGTGTGTCTTTGAAAGCAGGTCCCTCTCTCAGCTGGTGTGGTCTTGGGTGAAGTAAGTTCTCTCAGCAGGGTTCTATCTCTGTGCAGCAGTCTTTCACAGCTAGTCACATGTCCTTTCTCTGGCTGAGCATGTGGTAACTTCTAGAAGTCTTCCATGACCTCCTTCCTCAGAGCTGTGCAGGAAGTCCTCCCAGGACATTAATAGGTGAAAATCCTGAGCAGAAGGATAAGAAGAAAATCCAGAGCTGGTGTCTATCTCCCTCAGTCTTTCCTCACACACCACTTCCTGGTCACACTGTGATGATGCCACAATCATGTGACTGAAAAAGCCAAGTCCTGTGATCAATGCTCAATGTTTAGTTAACAGCATACTGAGTCCATCTGCCATCTACTGGGCATTTCAGATAATACAGCCTGTGTAACTCTACAGGGCTACACATGGTTCATTTTTTTTTTTCCAGCAGGTTGAACAAAAAAACTGAACCAGTTCCCCCATCCACTCTTTTGATGTGTATGGAGGAATCACTCACTCTGAACTATTGTATTCTGCCAGCGGGGTGCCTTCCTCACTAGCAGAATACAGTAATTTGTGTTGCCCGCTATAGCCAGCTTCACTAATCGGGTAAAACCCAACAGACTTGTTGGATAGATCGACTTGTGTACAACCACCTAGCCCATACAAGAAATCAAAATTTGAATTTAGTTCTAAGTATGGCCGGCTTTGGAAAGATAAAAGGCCAGATGATTGAAATGGTTTGTGGTCCCCAAGGATGCTATATATTCATAAAAGATGTATGATTTCTATTTAATGGTCAGAATAAATTAGGTGCTTTAGGCCTATTTTTTTTAACTGCATTTATTTTCATCCCCTGGAGGGGGGCTGCAGGTGAGGGAAATGCGGGAAAAAAATCCTGTGAGCATGAGGCCTTTAAGTTAAAGCCCAACTGAACTCTCTGTTTAAATACATTCCATGTGCATCATATTGTATCATATCATATCTTATCATATCATGCATCATATATACAGAATTTCTGCAAAGTGTTATATTTTGGTTTCTTTACAAAGTAGCCACAGCCTGAATAGAAAAGCCTGTCCTTTTTCCAGTATGCTGCAGAAAATAATCCTTGCTCTTGGGAAGCAGTGGTCTCTCTGCAGAAGTCCACCACACACCCCCTGCTGAGTCAGACCAATATGTTGATTGGAAAGCTCCAACTCTGATTCAGAAGGAGTTATGTTGGGCACAAGAATCCTTCTCTGTAGCATAATGGCACTGAACAGGCTTTTTCACTAAGGAAGTGGCTGAATTCTAAAGAAAACAAGCTGTACTACCTTGCACAGCTTATCTGAAATGTATTTAGCAGTTTTAAACTTAAAGTTCAATTGGGCTTCAGGGCACTTATTTATTTTAAATCAGTTGCCAGTGCACCACAATGGATACATCATTTTGTACCACAGCATACCACAATATTTGTAGCCAGATGATCTGGCAATTTCAGATGGAGAGGTCAGCAGTGTGTTTATTTTTCTCAATACAGGTCTCTCTTAGATGTGTAGCGCTCACTCCCACAGGAGCCCACTGTTTAGGACCCTAAGGACCTTTCCAGTAGTTGCACCCACAGCCAGTCACTTCTTTGGCTAAATGAACAGTCTAAGGGTATGCTTTTCTGATGTTTAATTGCAGAACTTGGATAGGAATAGGGTAACTGTGGGATGCTCCAGCAACTTTAATCAGCAATTTGAGGACACGGACACTATTCTTCCTCCTAAGAATCTGAGCACAGTCCTTGTTTGCAGCAAATTTAGGGCTGAGCTACGCCAGGACACCATAGATAATGTTCCCTTTGAGCAATGCTAACTCTAGCACAAGAGTAATGACAGCAGCACACAGTCTCAGGGATTTCTCACACCAGTCTGTACTCACAAATATGCTTGGACAATTGGTTGCCTCCTAATATATTCCAGACATCTTGCCTGTTATCCCAGACCGAATCCGCAAAGACAGCCCCTCAGTCAGCACCTACAGATTTCAGCAGAATAGGTCTCCCTAGTTAGCCCAGCTGGGACCCTGATGAACAGGAAACCCATGGCAGGCCTGCCCAGAAGGGCATCAGCCCTCCAGGATGGGATCTCCTCTAGAAAAAGAACCCCTCTTTTCTCAGTCTCAGAGTATTTATTCTCCCTCCCACCCACCATCTAGGCCCCTCTTCCTAGGGACTGGCCAGGGTTGCATAAATATACAGCTGCTGATTTGACTCTCCCAGCCCACTATCTTCCAGACCCTTTTCCAGGGCCGATGATAGGGGGGACCACCAGCCCTCTTGTAGGGGGCCCGAGCACACAGGGAGGCCCACACAGAGAGGCGGATTAGTGATGGACAACAAATACAGAAATATTCCTCCAGCACCTGAATCTGATCTCTGTCCCTCTCCCTGCTATCAGCTTTTATCTGTTGAGAAAGAGACCGTTGTCCCTCACTAATCCCCATTGCCTGTGTGCCCCCCCCCCTCCCAGCACTGGCTTTAATATTAGCTCTGCTCCTGAATTTATCTGTAACTTTGTTTCTCTCCCTCTGTCTCTCTGATCCCGGAGCTCCAAATGCCCAGCCTGTATATTTTTTTCATCTCATCTTCATTTTTATTTATTAACATAGTTTTTTCTTTTAGATTTAGCGGGAATTATGTAAGTTATGTTGTATTTGTGTCTGCTAATAGTGATTTTGTTGTAACTTTAGCTAAATATATCTTTATTATTTTCTTGGGGGCCCTGCCAGGTAGTCTGTATGGGGCCCCGCGATTTCTAACAGCAGCCCTGCCCTTTACAGACAGACAGGGGCAGAAAGTCAACCCTGAAGCAAGTGAAACACAGAACAGACCAAAATAATCACAATGCAGCTCCAACTGATTACAGTGAGCCATTAACTACATTTACCTAACCTAGCATCTGGGAGGGTGCTACAGATGTTATTTATTTATTTATTTATTTATTCATTTATTTCAGGTACTTATATAGCGCTGTCAATTTACGCAGCGCTTTACATATACATTGTACATTCACATTAGTCCCTGCCCTCAAGGAGCTTACAATCTAAGGTCCCTAACTCACATACATACCCAGTAGGGCCAATTTTTTTTTTTTTATACAGGATCCAATTAACCTACCAGCATGTCTTTGGAGAGTGGGAGGAAACCGGAGTACCCGGAGGAAACCCACACAGGCACAGGGAGAACATGCAAACTCCAGGGCAGGTAGTGTCGTGGTTGGAATTTGAACCAGCGACCCTCTTGCTGCTAGGTGAAAGTTATCAAATCTGAAAGTTACCCAAACTTGGCGTCTTTGACAAAACGCAACTTTTAAAATTTTTCACTTCCTTTGGACAGTTATTTAACCACTTTACCACCGCCCACAGTAATATTACTGCGGCAGAGTGGCTCGTTATCGTCTGACGACGTAGTACTACGTCGTCAGACACTCCCCCTTCTGGGCGGCGCTTGCGCGCTGCCGGAGGCTCGCTCCCGCTGTTTTCATTCACAGCGGGAGTCGGGCCAGGGGAGGAGCAGCGGCGATCGCCGCTGCTCTGCCCCGATCGCCGGGGATCTAGGTAGGAGATCCGCCCGCCTGTGTAAACACAAGCGGGCGGATCTCCATAGTGACAGGGAGTGACAGATCGCAGTGTTCAGCATAGCTGGACATCCGATCTGTCCATGACTCACTCAGTCACCTCCCCCCCTACACGTCAGTAAGCACCAGGCATACATTAACCCCTCCCTCTCCAATAAAATTAACCCCTTCCCTGCCAGTGTCATTTTTACAGTAACAGTGCATATATATAGCACTGATTACTGCAGTAATGTCACTGGTACCCCCAAAAGTGTCAAAAATGTCAGTCAAGGGTCCGATTACGCGTTAAAAAAAAAAACACCAAAAATGACAGAAATCTTTCCCTTTGTTAGTAAACGCAATAACTTTTGCGCAAACCAATCAAAATACGCTTATTGCGATTTTTTTTACCAAACATAGGTAGCAGAAAACAAATTGGCCAAAAATGTTTTAAAAAATTGGTTTTTACATCTTTTTTGGGGGGAATTTCATATAAAAAAATGTTAAAAATATTGTTATTTTTTCAAAATAAACGCTATTTTTTGTTTATAGCGCAAAAAGTAAAAATCGCACAGGTGATCAAATACCACCAAAAGAAAGCTCTGTTTGTGGGAAAAAAAGGACGTAAATTTCGTTTGGGTACGGCGTCGCACGACCGCGCAATTGTCAGTTGAATTCGCACAGCGTCGAATCGCAAAAAGTGGCCTGGACGGAAGACAGCAAAATCCTCCGGTGGTAAAGTGGTTAAATTATTGTTAGTGGTTAGAATGTGAAAGTGTTGGTTAAGCATCCTTTCTGATGACATAATTGGAATACTTCTCTATCTATGTTGACTAACCCTCTCAGTTTTTTGGTTTTCACTTCCTATCCTCTGGAAGATCACAACAGGAAACCAAAAACATAATTTCATAATAATGTGAATGAAACTAGCAGGAAATCATGAACATGCTTGTTCAGACAATTTAAAGCTGTACTATAAAACTGCATTCACATCTGAGCGGCACGTGAACGTGCATTTTTTGTGTGTTTCTTTGCACATTTTTGAACTACACGCATAGCGCAGGGCTGCCCTATGTGTGACAAATGCACCAAAAAAGCTTATGTGCCTTTTTGGGCAATGAGCTTCATGCATTTTTTTTTACTGCGCATTTTGGCATGTTTGTCATGCATTTTGACGTGTGTAAAAATGGATGTCTGCTGAATGTGTTTGGGGTGCCATTATAATGAATGGCACCGCAAGCACAATGTGCGTTTCTCACGTGTTCCGTGAACGCTTAGATGTGAATGGAGCCTATGAGTCATGTCATACAAGTGATTTGTAGCAACTACAGAATTGCTCTCCTTTGTGGTTTTTTGATCCCAGGAAGAAATTAAAGTCAAAGGTCTGTGTCGCAGTATTTCCAGCTATTTGACGCTTAGTTGCATAGTAATTAGATTTCTGCAGCAAATTGCCGTTTCTTGTAGCTGCATGTAGTATGTAATGCAGCTACTGATGACCATGGACAGCACATATATGTAGTTATATAAAAAGGTATTGTACGCAGCCCAAAAACTATCTTCAACTACAATTCAGCAGATAAAGGCCCATAGTGAAAAATATTGTATTCTGGTAACTGTAAAGGATTGATAGCATTTAGTATAGGAGTTCCTTCTTTCTCTCATTTCTTTGTATATATTTTTCTCCATATATACTATATTATCAAAAGTATTGGGAAGCCTGCCATTTAAATGCACATTTACTTTAATTGCATCCCAGTCTTGGTCTGTAGGGTTCAATATTGAGTTAGACCACCCTTTGCAGCTATAACAGCTTCAACTCTTCTGGGAAGGCTGTCCACAAGGTTTAGGAGTGTGTCTATGGGAATGTTTGATCATTCTTCCAGAAGTGCATTTGTGAGGTCAAGCACTGATGTAGGACGAGAAGGCCTGGCTCGCAGTCTCTGCTCTTATTCATCCCAAAGGTGTTCTATCAGGTTGAGGTCTGGACTCTGTGCAGGCCAGTCAAGTCCCCACCCCCCCACCCCCAAACTTGCTCATCCATGTCTTTATGGACCTTACTTACTGCACTTGTCCAAATCATTTGGTTGAGGGGGGATTACGGTGTGGGGTTGTTTTCCAGGGGTTGGCCTTGGCCCCTTAGTTCCAGTGAAGGGAAGTCTTAAGGCTTCAGCATACCAAGATATTTTGGACAATTTCATACTCCCAACTTTGTAGGAACAGTTTGGGGATGGACCCTTCCTGTTCCAACACGACTGCCCACCAGTGCACAAAGAAGGTCCATGAAGACATGGATGAGCGAGTTTGGGGTGGAGGAATTTGACTGGCCATTACATTTCTCTTCTGCAATGAAGAGCTTTCTTGGTTGTAGTCTTTAAAATTTTGACTTAAGTGGCATTTTAAGGTATAACTAAAAGCAAAACCTTTTTTTTTTCTTTTTAGTTTTGGATAGAGTGGAGAAGAATTAGAACCCCTGTCAGGTTTTTTGCTGTTTCTCTCCCCTTTAGACTTTACCCTTTTTACTTGTCCTGTTTACCATTATCACTGATAGTGAAAGTAAAAGAAAATCCCAAATTTTGGGTTGTCACTAGAACAGTAATAGAGGAGAAATCTAGGAGGGTACACTGGTTCTGGTGAACCTGCGGATTCTCTCATTGTGGGGAGATTTTTAACTCCTGTTTTGGGACAGGAAGTAAAGAGAAAATCCCCAATGTTTTGCCTTTAGTTGTTTAAGAATTGTTTTCTGGAGTTGGATTCCGTGTAAAGCTTCAAGTCCATCTAAAACATCCTGTCTACAGGATGCCAATACTTTCACTGCAGAACAAAAAGAATTATGACCCTGTTACAATGGAAAAATAACAGATCTGCTGGCAGGTTTAAGCGATAATAAAACTGAGGACTCAAACACAAACTGCTGTGTTGAAGCTAGTAGCTGACTGCATCACACACCTTATTTTTAATTTTCATATACAGATCCACTTTAGAGTATTCCTAAAGCAAAAAAAATTTTTGGTCGTTTTTGATATAGTAGGGCAAAATTGAAAACGTCTTCAGATAAGAATTTGAGGTAAATCTCCTCTTTCACATCTATTCCTGTTACGATGAGAATAAAATAAAATAATGGAATATTTATCACTTTCCATTTCAGTGATAAAAGTCATCAGGACAAATTGGAAGAGTGAATCTCCCCAGTTTGATTTTTAACCACTTTAAGACCGGAAGATTTGACCTCCTTCCTGACCAAGCCCTATTTTGCGATTCAGCACTGCGTTACTTTAACGGACAATTGCATGGTCATGCGACGCTGTTCCCAAATAAAACGTCCTTTTTTTCCACACAGATAGAGCTTTCTTTTGGTGGTATTTGATCACCTCTGCAATTTTAAATTTTTGCGCTATAAACAAAAAAACAGCAGCAATTGTGAAAACAAAAACAATATTTTTCAGATTCTGCTATATAACATTCCCAAAAATAAAAAGTTAAAAATCAAAATTTTTTAACATTTTAGGTCAATTTTTGTTTCTAATTTTTAACAGCAGGGCCTGTTCCTGTGCTCAGCAAGAGTAACTGTGAGGGGTCACAGTGTTTAGGCACCACCAACACCCAAGGCCCAATTTTTCTGCACCTGTATAACAAGTACATGTAATTTCAATTTTTGTTTCTAATTTTTAACAGCAGGGCCGGTTCCTGCGCCTAGCAAGAGTAGCTGTGAGGGGTTACAGTGTTCAGGCAACACCAACACCCAAGGCCCAATTTTTCTGCACCTGTATAACAAGTACATGTAATTTCAATTTTTGTTTCTAATTTTTAACAGCAGGGCCTGTTCCTGTGCTCAGCAAGAATAACTGTGAGGGGTTACAGTGTTCAGGCACCACCAACACCCAAGGCCCAATTTTTCTGAACCTGTATGACAAGTACATGTAATTTCAATTTTTTAACAGCAGGGCCCGTTCCTGCTCCCAGCAAGAGTAACTGTGAGGGGTTACAGTGTTCAGGCACCACCAACACCCAAGGCCCAATTTTTCTGAACCTGTATGACGAGTACATGTAATTTCAATATTTGTTTCTAATTTTTAGCAGCAGGGCCGGTTCCTGCGCCTAGCAAGAGTAACTGTGAGGGTTTACAGTTTTTAGGCACCACTAGGGATGAGTTTGGGCTGAGCATAAGTTTGGCCTAAACATCACCCATTCGCCTAACAACTGAACTTTCTTGGCACTTAGCGGGATGTTCGCCCACTGAGCACACAGTCAATATGTCACGAACAGGGGTCAGGCTCGAAGACCAGTTGCTATAGCAGTGGAAGCTCACTTTTCAAATTTTTTTTTATGAAATTCCCCCCCAAAAAAATTTAAAAATCAAAATTTTTTAACATTTTAGGCCAATTTGTTTTGTGCTACATATGTTTGGTAAAAAGAATTGCAAAAAGCGTATTTTGATTGGTTTGCGCAAAAGTTATTGCGTTTACTAACTAAGGGAAAGATTTTTGTCATTTTTATTGTTTTTTTTTTAACGAGTAATGGCGGCGATCTGAGATTTTTTTTGCGGGACTGCGACATTGCGGTGGACAGATCGGACCCTTGACTGACATTTTTGACCCTTTTGGGAGTACCAGTGACATTACTACAGTAATCAGTGCTATACATATGCACTGTTACTGTAAAAATGACACTGGCAGGGAAGGGGCTAACTTTATTTGAGAAGGAGGGGTTAAGTGTGTCCCTAGGGGCGTGCTTCTAACTGTGATTGGATGTGGCTAGTGATGTAACAGCAAAGATCAACGGTCCTACATAGCAGGACCGTATGATCTGTGCTGTTACACAGGGGAGAATGACAGGCGGCTTTGTTTACGTTAGCCGCCTGCCTTTTTCCCGGTGTAACCGACGATCGCGAGAGACCGGCGGACATCGGGTCCGCCGGTCACTCGTGCGGGGGGTCAGTGAGCGGGTGGGAGTGGCGCCTCCAGTGGCGCGCACTCGCTCCCTAGAGCCTCACAGGCTAGCGACGTAGTCACTTTGCCTGTGGGGGGCTGACTGCCGACGTAAATCGTCGTTAGGCAGTCGGCAAGTGGTTAAATGACATTTGTTTTTCCCTTTAGAAATGTCAGTATTGCTGCAGCAGACTCCATAGATCGTACAGATGTGCCACTTTACAGGCACATTAGGGGACCCCCCAGGCACAACATTAAGGCTTCTTTCACACGGTCCGCCTCCGTAGGCGGATCCGTGTTGCTCAGCGGGGATCGATCCGTGATCCCCACTGAGCCGGGCGGATGACAGCTCCGTCTCCGCTTGCAGAGCGGAGAGGGAGGTTTCTCAGCACCCGCTGCCCTCTATGGGGGATCGGAGGAGAGCGGACCGCTTGTCCGCTCTCATCAGATCCGCTCCGCTCCGATTACTGAACGGATGGAAAAATAGGGTTTCCATCCGTCCAGATTTCAGCACAGGATCGGATGCGGATGGCAGCGGGTGTCAGCGGAGGTGACCTCCGCTGACACCCGCTGCCCCATAGAGCTGCATGGAGGATCCGATCAGATCCGCCTAAAAAACTGACAGGCGGATCTGAGAGCCCTTAAAGGAATTTTTAATGTTTATTGTTTCACTTTAAGCATCATTAAAATCACTACTCCCTTAAAAACAATCATTTTAAAAACATTTATTTGCATTGATGCATGTCCCCCAGGGCAGTACCCAGGTCCCTATACATTTTCTATGGCAATAACTTGCTTATAAGCCTTTAAAATTAGGACTTTTTCATTTTTCATGTTCGTGTCCCATAGACTTTAATAGGGTTTGAATGTTCGCTAGAACTTTTCCTCTGTTTGAGATGTTGTAGTGCGAACCGAACTGGGGGTTGTTCGGCCCATCACTACTGGAGGGTAAAGCACTGCCGTTTACCTCTGGCAGCTGTCTATTCAGTGTGAATTAAGACAGAGAAATTTGCTGCTATTTCAGATCTCTACTACAAAACTTACTGGTGTGAAATTGCCCTTATTATTTCTGGATTTAGAAAAATTCCTGCAGTGATCAAAACTGAGCTGACCTCTTTCACGCCTCAGGCACTTCTTGGTTTTCTAGGTCTGTTACAAGTCACCAATCCTGCTCTTTTCAGGAATAAAAGCCAAAGTGGAGCCTCTGGGAAGGCAGTGAGGTGTACCAAAGAGTTCAGAGGCAACGATGAGTCAATTATGATTCACACCTTTGTAATGTTTAAAGTTGTGCAATTCTCTTTCTTTCTCTTTTTTCTTAAAGGCAACAGCGGTGAAGAAGGTGAACTCAGAAGTTTAAAATGATCATATTTTAAGTGACAGACAGATAATTGCAGGCTTTCTGGACACCTCTGAAATGAGCAGACAGCTGTCCCAGTCACCAGAGAAATTCCACTGCTCTGGATTGTCACACTAGTCCTGCAGAGTATTGTTTTACCCACCATGTCTTAATCCTCTCCCAAGAGTGTTAAAGGAAACTCTATGGAGAGCAATACAGAAACTTCCTTCTTGACCATCCTTCAGAAAATGCAGTATGCCTGGCTGCCCTGCCTCTAATACTTTCTACAGCCAAATATAGACGGAGTGATTTTCTTTCCTGCAACCACGGGTTCGAACTGTCTATGGCCGGCTTAAAGTAATTGTAAAGGGTTTTTTTTTTTTTTAAATAACAAATATGTTATACTTACCTGCTCTGTGCAAGGGTTAGGCACAGAGCAGCCCCGATCCTCCTCTTCTGGGTGCCCTGGCGTCAATTCTGGGTCCTCCTCTTCATCGGGTGCCCCACAGAGAGCCACTTTCCATAGGGGCACCCGTGCAGGCGCACTTCAGAGTCTTGCTGCTGCGTCCATTGACACAGACAGCAGGACTCAACCAATGGTTGATCAATGCTATCAATCTATCCAATGAGGACCCAAGACAGCCGCTGGAGCTGCCGGGCTTGTGCCCGTCACTGGAACGTTCTGGTTCAGGGAAGTATAACGGGGGTCTTGGGGGCAGCTGCAACCATAGAATGCATTAAGGTGAAAAACCTTGAGACTTTACAACCCCTTTAACCACTTCCATACCGCGTCATGTAAAATGACGTCGGCAAAGTGGTTGTGAGGATCCGGGCCGCCGTCATATGACGTCGCCCGGATCTCCCCTCTACTGGGGGTGAGGCTCGTCCCTCGGACATAGCCCATCCCTGATCAAGGTAAACAGCCAATAGAAATTGGCTGTTTACCACGTGATCGGCTGTGTCAATCACAGCCGATCACATGAGCGGCTCCAGCACGAGCCGCTCGTTCTCTCTGCAATGCGCGCCCCCGGGGACGAGGCTTGCGATCGGGGGACGAGGCTCGTCCCTCGGACAGAGTCGATCCCCGATCTAGGTAAAGAGCCAATGAAATTGGCTCTTTACCACGTGACCGGCTGTGTCCAATCACAGCCGGTCACAAATGTCAACAGAGAACACGGTAACAAGCTGTCACCGTGTTCTCCTCCTCACACACTGATCCTGTGTGAGGAAGAGTGTGGTAACAGCTAGTTACCAATCATAGTGCACCCCAAACACACTGATTGCCCCCCCCCCAATAAAGAGCACCTGTCACTAGCCCATCAAAGTACCCGAGTACCTGTCACCAGCCCATCAGGTACTCAGATGACAGGTACTCGGGTACTCTGATGGGCTAGTGACAGGTATTCGGGTACTCTGATCTCAGGTACTCTGATGACAGGTACTCGGGTACTCTGATGACAGGTACTCGGGTACTCTGATGACGGGTACTCGGGTACTCTGATGACGGGTACTCGGGTACTCTGATGACGGGTACGCAGGTACTCTGATGACGGGTACTCGGGTACTCTGATGACAGGTACTCGGGTACTCTGATGACGGGTACTCGGGTACTCTGATGACAGGTACTCAGGTACTCTGATGACGGGTACTCGGGTACTCTGATGACGGGTACTCTGATGACAGGTACTCGGGTACTCTGATGACGGGTACTCGGGTACTCTGATGACAGGTACTCGGGTACTCTGATGACGGGTACTCGGGTACTCTGATGACAGGTACTCGGGTACTTTGAGTACCTGTCAACGGAGTACCTGTCATCAGAGTACCTGAGTACCTGTCACCTACCCATCAGAGTACCCGAGTACCTTCCACCTGCTCATCAGAGTACCTGACGCCTGAAGTACCCGAGTACTTGCCGCCTGCTCATCAGTACCCATCACTACTCATCAGTACTCATCAGTACCTATCACGTATCAGTACTGATCATCAGTACCCATCAGTACAGTATCACCTATCAGTATCAGTACTACTCATCAGTACTTATCACCTGCCTGTCACCTGCCCATCAGAGTATCCGAGTACCTGTCACCTGCCTATCGGAGTACCCGAGTACCTGCCACCTGCTCATCAGTACCAGAGTACCTGTCACCTGCCCAACAAAGTACCCGAGTACCTATCACCCTTCATACAGCCACCATGTCCAAGTCCAAAAAGGTTTATATACGTCCTCCGTTTAAACCTAAATACCGGTGTTATGGCAGCAGATAGCTGCCATAACCCTGGTATTTTTTTAAACGGTGGACGGTTGGCTTTCCGATAAGCGTGGTCCCAGCGGCGGATTCGCCGTGGGATCACCCTTCCGGGATGGCGGAAGAGGCGCCCCCCCGCCACGTTCCGGTCCTTTTCCCCGCTTACCGGACCCGCCGGCAGCGGGGAAAACGATCCGGTCCCAGATCCTCACAGACAGGATGTCGAGTGAGGGCAAGCTTGCCCTCACTTGACTCTATGGTCTTGGAGGACCGGAGCTACGGAAAATGTTGTTGCCTAGCAACCGGTTTAAAGGTCCTTTTTTTTTTTTTTCATTTTATATAATAATTTTTTTTTTTTTTTTTTTCTATCTTTTAGTGTACTTGTGAGATCTGAGGACTTTTTGACCCCAGATCTCACAAAAAAGAGGTCCTGTCGTGCCTATTTCTATTACGAGGAATGTTTACATTCCTTTTAATAGAAATAAAAATGATCAATTTTTTTTTTTTTAAACGGTGTAAAAATAAAAAATAATAAATAAAATAAATAGTAAAAAAAAAAAAAAAAATTAAAGCGCCCTGTCCCCGTGAGCTCGCGCGCAGAAGCGAACGCATACAGAAACCCCGCCCACATATGTAAACGGTGTTCAAACCACACATGTGAGGTATCGCCGCGATCGTTAGAGCAAGGGGAATAATTTGAGCCCTAGACCTCCTCTGTAACTCAAAGATGGCAACCTGTAGAAATTTTTAAATTGTCGCCTATGGGGATTTTTAAGTACCAAAGTTTGTCACCATTCCGTGAGCGTGCGCAATTTTGAAACATGACATGTTGGGTATCTATTTACTTGGCATAACATTATCTTTCACATTATGGAAAAAAATTGGGCTAACTTTACTGGTTTTTTTATTTTTTAATTAAAAAAAGTGAATTTTTTCCAAAAAAATTACGTTTGGAAGACCGCTGCGCAAATACGGTGTGATAAAAAATATTGCAATAATCTCCATTTTATTCTCTAGGGTCTCTGCTAAAAAAAAAATATATAATGTTTGGGGGTTCTAAGCAGTTTTCTAGCAAAACAACTGATTTTAGCTTGTAAACACCAAATGTCAAAAATAGGCCTAGGCAAGTGGCTAGGATGCATGATGGTGCGCCTTGGATGATGGGCCCCTCTATATGGCTAGGCTGTGAAAAAGTCTCACACATGTGGTATTGCCATACTCAGGAGGAGTGGCAGAATGTATTTTGGGGTGTAATTTTTGCTGTGTACATGCTATGTGTTAGGAATATCCTATAAATTGACAACTTTGTGTGAAAAAAAAAAAGTTTTCATTTTTTTCCCACATTTTCCAAAAACCTGTGGAAAAAATGATATGTTCAAATGACCCATAATGCCTCATAGAATATACGTTGGAGTGTTTGCTTTCCAAAATGGGGTCATTTTGTGGACTTTTCCATTGTATTGGTGCTCTAGGGCCTTGAAAAGTGTGATAGGTAGTAAGAAAGTTTTATGTGTATTTATGCTCCTAGAACGCCTGAAGGTGCTTCTTGGACGTGGAGTCTCTTTTTGTGGCCAGGCTGTGTAAAAGTCTCACACATGTGGTATCGCCATACTCGGAAGGAGTAGCAGAATGTATTTTTGGGTGTAATTTTTGCTGTGTACATGCTATGTGTTAGAAATAGCTTATAAATTGACAACTTTGTGGGGAAAAAAAGAAAAAAAAATTTTTTTCTTCATTTTCCCAAGAATTGTGGGAAAAAATTACAACTTCAAAAAACCCACCATGCCTCTTACTAAATACCTTGGACTGTCTACTTTACAAAAAGGGGTCATTTGGGCGGTATTTGTACTGTCCTGACATTTCAGGGCCTCAAGAAAGGAGATAGGCCGTCAGTACATCTGGTGTGATCAATTTTCAGTAATTGGTACCATAGCTTCTAGACTCAATAACTTTCACACAGACTAAATAATATACGCTAATTTGGGTTAATTTTACCAGAGACATGTAGCAGTATACATTTTTGCCCAAATGTATGAAGAAAAATTAATTTTTTGCAAAATCTTATAATTGAAACTAAAAAAAAAGTGTTTTTTTTTCAAAATTTTTGCTCTTGCTTTTTTTGCATATATCACGAAAAAAAAAAAAAAACCCAGTTGTGATCAAATACCACCAAAAGAAAGCTCTATTTGTGTGAAAAAAATGATAAAAATTTTGTTTGGTTACAGTGTAGCATGACTGAGCAATTGTCATTCAAAGTGTGAGAGTGCTGAAAGCTGAAAATTGGTCTGGGCAGGAAGGGTGTCTAACTGCTCTGTATGGAAGTGGTTAAGACACAGACCCAGAATCCAGATCAAAAGAAGTAAAAACTTGCAATGACTGAAACCACTGGGCCAGCATAAAAGCCTGGATCTGGTATTTTTAGAAGGAGAGTTTAACAATGGCTGCATACATTCTTCCTCAATTCAAGTTTCATCTAAATTTGTAATTTTAAAAGTCTGCCGAACTAAGTTCCTGACATGTTACCAAATACAGCAACAATTATATTTTCAGAAAAACTCCATCATTTATAAACAAAAAGCCACCCTAAGGCCTCACGCACACATGAGCTTAAAAACGCTGCTTTTTTTTCTGCCTCTAATCGCCCCTTCATGTTAGCCTATGTGTCCATGCACACTTTAGGCCAGGGGTGTCAAAATCAATTTCATTGCAGGCCGCATCAGCATTATGGTTGCCCTCAAAGGGCCGGTTGCCCTCAAAGGGTCTGTAGGATTATGTATGCAGAGTTCAGGAGTGTGCTACGTACAGAGTGCAGAGATCAGGTGTATATGGCGTACTGAGTGCAGTGTTTAAAGTTCAGGAGTATGCTACGTATAGATTGCAGAGTTCAGGAACTCGCTATGTACAGGGTGCAGAGTTCAGGAGTATGTGGCTTACAGAGTGCAGAGTTCAGGAGTACTCTATGTACAGACTGCAATGTTCAGGTGTATGTGGCGTACAGGGTGCAGAGTTCAGCAGTATTCGGTGTACAGAGTGCAGAGTACGGGAGTGAACGACGTAGAGAGTGCAGAGTTCAGGAATGCGCTGTATTCAGAGTGCAGGGTTAAGGAGTGAGCTACATACAGGGTGCAGGGTTTAGCTCTCCTTCACAGGCTGTCACCTCTTACTTCTACCCCTCCTTCTTGGTTCTGACCTCTGCACCACTTTCCCCCATCCCCCACCTCTGCACACATTTCCCTCCACAGCCATTATCTCTCCCTACCCCAAAAGCTTATTTGCATTTCACCTACCTGGCCCGGCTCTAGTAACCCTGGGGAGTGTAGGTGGCTCCACCTCTCTCACTTGCAGGCATCTGTTCCCGCCGTGCCCCGCCATGAGTGTGTGCAGAGCAAGCAGGGATCTGTGAGAGCCATGAGCCAACAAGAGGAACGCTGTCCCTGTAAACACAGATGGCTTTTGTGCTTACAAGTGACAGTGGTGAGCAGGGAGCAGAGGGAGAGAAACTGAGGTGAAGGAACAAAGTTCCTCAACGTTCTGGCTGAAAAAAATTCCTGGGCGCGAGGGCCCTATGAAATTGCCTGGCGGGCCAGATTTGGCCTATAGGCCTTGTGTTTGACACATGTGCTATAGGCAATTACATGAGTTTAAAGGCAGGGGCGTTTAGAGTAAGAAAAAGCTGGTTGGTCACCCTTATATGTTCAAACGTGTTTGCTCTCACTTGGATTTACTGCAGTCAGTAGAGTTCTGCACAATGGGGACTTTATACGCTAAGCTCTATAATCATCTTCATCGACTGCACTGGCCGGTGGGTGGGCCCAAAGTCTTGCTGTCAATGCTGCCGATCTCCCTAATATAACCTCTTCTGTCAGTGGTAGGGTGGAGACCCAGGCTGCAGTGTTGAGAATGCCTGGGCTGTATGGCTCCCACTGCGTAAAAGGGTTGCCAGCCAGGGCTACAATGGCCTAGCTGCTTCACTTGCACCATGAACGGATGCTCTTGGTAGGGTCTAAGTGCCCAATTTCCCCCTGTAATGCACACTCCTGATACATAGTGCACAGAGCAGGTTAAATGACATGCAATTAGTGTTTACATCAGCTTCAATTCAAATCTAGAAAACAAGTCTACTTCCCTTAAGTGTGACATTTATATTCTGTGATCTTTTCTTGGGAAAATCAACTGTTATACTGTATATCTGTCAACTCCTAAAATATCTCTGCTTTATAAGAACTGGCTTATTTGTGTTTTGACCGTAATTCTTTAAAAGAACTTCCACTATCTTCTGGTAAATGAATACTTGAAAACACACTGTGACATTATGAAATAGCTGTCCAGTGACACCAGGCCTGCACAATTAGAGAGAGCGTGTTACTCACTAAGTGGTATCTCCAAACATTCCATCAGTGTGTCAAATACCCCACTTTTGTCATGTGACCTGGTGAAAAACACATAATCTAAAACACCACCAAGTCCTGTACAATTTAACACTTTATACCAGTGGTCTCCAAACTGCAGCTTGGGGGCTGGACGTGGACTTTTGCTTGCCTTTATCAGGCCCTTTTGGCACTATTCCTCCCACTGATGCAAGGCACTATTCAACCAACTGGTATCAACAATTGGGGCGCAATATCTCCCAGTGACACCAATAATGGGGCACTATTCCTCCCAATGAAACCAAAGATGGGGCACTATTCCTCTCCCTAATACCAACTGTGGCAATGTTTACTCCCAGTGACGCCAGGAAAATTTCCATTCCTGCTGGTCACAGTCCGGCCCCCCTAAAGTCTAAAGAACTTGCCCTTTGTTTAGAAAGTTTGAAGACTCATGCTCTATACCAAATAAGGAAAATCAGCATGCAAAAAAACATTTTTAGTTTTATATTGCCAATGGGACAATGACAGCTGCACCCAGGGCTGCCATTGGAAGTCATGGGGCCCCATACAGAAAAAATAAATTAGATTTGGCCTTGAAATTACAGGTAAGTACACAAAGTGCAGTAGTCAGGAGTAAGCTGCATACAGACTATCATGCACAATGCAGAGGCCATTACTGCAGTTGTAGTAGATTGCACTTCAATCCTTTCCGACACTTCTTTCGGGTTTTACATTACTCCACTTTGGCTATTGGATGGTGCATGCACCACAGGCAGTGTATATTGATTATAAACTTGCTAAAGGAAAGAGGAAAAGATTTTAATTTTAGCAGAACAAACACCATCTCCTAGCAATGTTTGAAAAATAAACTATGGTTCTGATTATAGTATAATTTTTATATTTATAATAATTATTATAGTAATATAGTATTAATTTTCAGGGCCTGTTCACACCATTTGCATTGGGCTGGGTAGCCTTGCCCGGTGCAGTCCCAATGCAAAGACAATTAATTATATTACACAGCAAATGTCTCCCTCCTCCTGCACCCCCCCCCCCCACCCAAAAAAAAAAAAAAAGGAAACCCCTGCCATTAAGAATCTTCCCTTACAACAAGCAACTCCCTGCCAAATGCAAACCCCCATCCTCCCTTTCCTCCAGCGATCCTCAAAAGCCCAAATCTCCCCCTCTTAGCAAAAGTACCGTACCAAAGCAAAGCACACCTTTCCTCAAGCAATTCAAAGCAAAGCAAAAATCTGCTCCAGCAAAATTTTCCCCCATCCTCTATAAGCACTTCCCCCAGCAAAACCCCCTCCTTTCACAAGCAAACCACACCCTCAGTAGAATCCCCCTCAAAAGCCAAAAATGAACCCCTTCCTCAAGATCTCCCTCTTCCCAGCACAATTTTCTCCCTATCACTTCTAAGCAAAATCCTGCCCCAGAAAAAATCTCTCTCTCAAGCAATCCTCCAGCAACTATCTCCCACTGCAAAACACCTCCCTCCACCTACTTGAAACAAATATCCCCCAAGATCAAACCCCTTGCTTATAAAGCAACCCTCCACACTAAGCAAAGATTTCTACCCCTGAAACAAACCTCCATCCGCTCAAGCAAACTTCCCTTTCCTTTTTTTTTTCTTAGTTTTGGATAGATTGAGAGGGATTAGAAAGAACACCTATCTGTTTTTATTGCTGTCTGTGCCCCATTAGGGAGATTCTATTGCTCCTGTTAACTATTATCATTAAAAGTAAAAGATCATTAAAAGTAAAAGAAAAGAAAAAGTAAAAGAAAATCCAACATTTTGGGGTATCCACAGAAATGTAATTAGAGGGGAAATCTTCCAATGGGACACTAGTTCTGGTGACCTGGGGGTCCTTAAAAATTATTTTAAATTGCAGGGATTTCCTCTCACTTCCTGTTTGGCTATGGGGCAGGAAGTGAAGAGAAATCTCCGTAATGGGATACAGATGGCGAAAACAAATCTCTCTGTAACTCTATCCAAAGTGGGGAGAAAAAAGTTTTGCCTATGGCCCCTTTCACACTTGCAGCTCTGTCGGCGGATTCCGTTTTTCTCAGCGGGGGATGGATCCGCCGATCCCCCACTGAGCAGGCGGATGGCAGCTCTGTCTCCGCGCTGTGTGCGGAGACAGAGCTGTCGGGTCCCCGCTCTTCTCTATGGGGGTATCGGATGAGAACGGACCGCCTGTCCATTCTCATCCAATCCCATCCGATCCGCCAGACGGATGGAAAATAGGGTTTCTATCCTTCTGGATTTGACGGACAGGATCGGATCGGATGTCAGTGGACAGGTCTCCGCTGACATCCAATGCCCCATAGAGATGCATGGGGCATCCATTCAGATCGCCTGAAAAACTGACAGGCGGATCTGAATGATCCGCAAGTGTGAAAGGGGCCTATAGGTCTACTTTTACCAATCCTCCTTATTGGTTTTTTCCACAAGAAAACTCCCTCCCTTTAAAAGCACTCTCTGCCCAGAAAAGAGCTCCATTCCAAAAGAAACTTCATCCAGGCAGAAGTCCTTACACCCCCATCCCCATCCCTTTGGACGAGGTTTTAATAATTGGGTTAGAACTGCTTTAAATGTCCAGGAAAGAAGTGGAATGTTATGCAATGGCCAAGTCAATCACCTGACCTGAATCCGATTGAGCATGCATTTCACAAGACAAAACTGAAGGGGAAATGCCCCAAGAACAAGCAGGAACTGAAGACAGTTGCAGTAGAGGCCTGGAAGAGCATCACCAGGGATGAAACCCAGCAGGCTGTAATTGACTGCATAGGATTTGCAACCAAGTATTAAAAAGTTTGATTTATGATTGTTAATCTGTCCCATTACTTTTGGTCCCTTAAAAAGTGGGAGGCACATATACAAACTGTTGTAATTTCTACACCTTTCACCTGATTTGGATGCAAATACCCTCAAATAAAGCTGAAAGTCTGCAGCTAAAGCACATCTTGTTTGTTTCATTTCAAATCCATTGTGGTGGCGTATAGAGCCAAAAAGATTAGAATTGTGTCAATGTCCCAATATTTATGGACCTGACTGTATGTAGGAGTGCTGCAGTGCAATTATTCTTGTTGACGTTGTTGCAGCACACTAACATGCATTACTATGTACTGCCAAAAATACCACATGCACTTTTTGGTGTGTTAGGCAATCCATTTAAGGGCTGCCTAAAAGTGATACTAAAGTCTCATTTTTTTTTTAGTTAAAAATAACAAACATGTTGTACTTACCTGCCCTGTGCAGTGGTTTTGCACAGCAGTGTTAATTTCGTCGACTAAAACCGACTAAAACGTTTTCGTCTACTAAATTAACACAATTTTAGTCGACTAAAATACGACTAAAACTAAAACAATTCAGATGACTAAAATACGACTAAAACTAAAATGGCATTTTAGTCTTAAGACTAAAATACGACTAAAACTAAAATGGCATTTTAGTCAAAAGACCATAACTAAAACTAAATCGAAATTTGCTGCCAAAATTAACACTGGTGCATGCTCAAAGCTTAATACCATAAATAATAACATATTCGATTTTTCACTCCAGGACCAGCAGTAGTATATAATGAGTTTGGAAATTGTAGAGAAATGCTTAAATAATGCATTACAAATTACAATTGAACTACACCCATATAGATGACTAAAATGAGTTATGGTCGACTAAAATGTAGGACGTTTTAGTCGAATGAAATGTACTGGAGTTTTAGTCGACTAAATACGACTAAAACTAAAACACTTGCAGAAGACTAAAATGGGACTAAAACTAAAATGCCATTTTAGTCCTAAGACTAAGACTAAAACTAAATTGAAATTTGCTGCCAAAATTAACACTGTTGCACAGAGCAGCTCAGATCCTCCTCTTCTCGGGTCCCTCTTCTGTGCTCCTGGCCTTCCCTCCTAGTGAGTGCCCCCACAGAAAGCAGCTTGCTATGGGTGCACACGAGCCGAGCCACGGCTCCCTGTGTCCATTCAGAGACGGAGCCACGACCCTGCCCTTTTCCTATTGGCTGACTGATTTTGATTTACAGCAGCGGGAGCCAATGGCACCGTGCTGCTGTCTCAGCCAAGAAGGAGCATATATTAGACCAGCGTGCTTTCCGGAAGTAACGTCCTTTGATGACGTCCTGAAAGGTGAGGCGAAACGCGTTGACTATTTCCGGTACGCTGAACCACTGACGTCGCTTACTGTACTCCGTGGAACGCACACAGCGTTCCCGGAAGAACTGTACCCCTTATGGCCGGCTTGTGTTCTTTGATCTTGTAAGTTTCCTTACCTTTTGCACAATATTGAAGAATTTACTTATTTCACAAAGGTAGCCTTTCATTTGTGTCTTTGAACCTCCAAAAAACGATACCACCGGTGGGGAACGGAGTGCCAAACCTGCTAGGAGGATTAGTAGTACACATCTACTACTCCTTAAGTTGTTCTAACCCCAGAATGAAACAGCTGTGAGGTCCAATACTTCTGGTGAGTAGGGATACAAAAGGGGAGTTGAGCACCCTACATCAGTTGAGTCTCTAAGCACTGTGGCACCTTCTTTGGCACTGTTATACACCTTTTGAAGCACTGAAGCACTCTTATCGTGGAATATTGAATTTTTTGGCACCTTAAGATATTTATTCATTTTAACACACATTTATGGACTTTTGTAACACAGATGCACTTTTTGTGGAATATTGAATGAATTTGTTGTACAATTCTATTTATGTATTTAGTCTTTTATAGCACTGGTTCACATATTTATACTTTTAGGCAAGCGTTATATTTATATATATTTTTTTAAGAAGGAGGGAGAGTTCCAGGCAGCCGAGACACTCCTGCAACATTGCTGGGTCTAGATGGGCTCCGGTAAGTATTAGGAGGGCTAAGGGGGGCTGCCGCACACAGAACGCTTTTAATCTTATGCCCCATACACACATGCAGATTATCTGCAGACTTTTGTCTGCAGACTTACCTTTTCTATGTAGTGCAAGGGCCTGCCGGATTGCATACAAATTGAAAGTGTTTAGGTTTGACCTCATATTATATGGTTTTGGTAAGTCTGCAGACAAAAGTCTGCAGATAATCTGCACGTGTGTATGGGGCATAAATGCATAGAATGCGTTAAGATAAAAAAAAAACCTTTTGCCTTTACAATCACTTTAACACAACACGTTAACTCACAATGGTGTGAGTGGGTCCTAAGTGGAGTTTTGCTGTAGATAAGACCCACATGCTCAGTAAAGTTAACCTTGTACATAGGATCAATAACATTATGGTGTTACACATAAGTCTTCAAGGTGTGGCGCATCCTTAACTTGATGTATCGGCATTCTCCGGGTTGCACAATGCTTCAGCCAGTCTCATGCAGGCGTTAAATTCTTGCTGAGATTTGGCATTCTATAAATAACATTTGCAGAGCACGTCTCATATTTAACACAGGCCAGTGATAGGAGCATCAAAGTGCTGCAAAACAGTTGCCCAAATCCTCACATAGTCTTTCTGCATTTACTGTAATGCCGCCTGATGGCTTTAAAGGATTGCTTACAGTTAAAGGCCCAGTCTACGCACATCGATACTTTATGCTAGGGTATAGCAGAAACTGGAAAGTTAAAGTGAACTTGTCACAAAAATGGGCAATGCAAACAGAGAACATGATGAAAAGATGTAGGAGCAGACAATAAAGAATAACTGAACCCAAGAATAAAAAAATTTGCTAAATATTGCAGCCTTCAGTCCTTTGGCGTTCACACCATGCAGGTGCGATGTAGGGTGCACACGTTTTTGAGCATTCCAGTGCGTTCATTAATTTCAAAGGGCTGCTCTGTGCACAAGAAACATGCAAAAGAAGTGACTTACCCATTTGAAAACAAAGCCGTACCAAAATGCATGGTGCTTTGTTACCCTGCGTTTTGGTATGTGTGAATGCATGCGTCAGCAAGAGCTGTGCGAGTACCAATAAGAATAAGAGTCGGTTCACACTAAGGCGACACGACTCCTTACTACTTCGGGGTCAACTTGTGCATTACCATGCACCATGACTTCGGATCGACTTGCAGGGACTTCACATAATGGAAGTCTATGCAAGTCGCTCCGAGGTCGCCCCGAAGTAGTACAGGACCCTTTTCCTAATGCCCCGTACACACGTACCGATTGTCGGCCGTAAATATTCGGCCGACGACCGATCGGCCGATTGTAGGCTTGTTAGTATGATGCATCCGACAGCCGACAGCGCACTTTCGGCCAAAAAGAATCTGTCGTGTAGGCATTAAAATTTTTGTTGGCCAACACCAGAACGGCCGATTGTTCGCCAGTCAGTACAGAATTCGGCCGACAATCAGCAGATTTGCAAGACTGGGCATGCTCAGAAAAGAAAAAACACACTGAAAGTTAACCATCACATGACATCACTTCTGCAGTCGGCTGTTGTTGGCAAACAAAATTCGTGTGCAGTCTTTTGCAGTTTTCAACAGACACGACAGCCCTGGACAAAAGACGGCCGATCGTTCGGCCGACGATCGGTACGTGTGTACGGGCTTTAGTCGGAGCGACTTGTGTCGCTCCTATTAGAACGGGTCCTGTAGCAGTCAATGGACTGCGAGGGAGCGCGACTTGTCAGGCTGACAAGTCGCCTGACAAGTCACGCTAGTGTGGACCGGCTCTTAAAGTGATTGTAAAGTCTTGTTTTAAAAAAAAAATAAAAATAACAAACAGCCCGGATCCTCCTCTTCTCGTGTCCCTCTTCTCTGCTCCTGGCCCTTCCCTCCCGCCGAGTGCCCCCACAGCAAGCAGCTTGCTATGGGGACACCCGAGCCGAGCTGCAGGTCCGTGTCCATTCAGACAAGGAGCTGCGGTCCGGCCCCAGCCCCCCCTCTTTTCTGATGTTGAAACTGACTTTGTCCTAGCCAATTTAGAAGAGAGAGTCCCGGATAACAGAGGGACTCGTGGACATTGCTGGATAGAGACGGGGCTCAGGTAAGTATTAGGGGGTGCTGTAGAGGCTGCTTCACACAGAATGAAAAACCTTGCTGACTTTACAACTCCTTTAATGGCACCACCATGGGTCTACAGAAGGGCTGCACGATTTTCGTGAGTTGGGAAATGCACTTGATTTTGCGTGCGTTTCCGTAACACACATGTGTAAACGTAGTCTTGGATGTGGTGGCTGCATTCGTTATCTTTTTTTTCAAGCTAAGAACGTTTGCGACAAATACAGAAAATAGCTGTTAATCTTTCTAGAAATACACTGCATTTGTCACTTTCTGTTAGCTGCAACAAAGAATATCTTTCTTCCTAGTTATCTTTTGTAAACTACCAACTGCCCTGCCCCCCCTTGTAATGAAGATGAAGAGATACAGACATGTTTGTAGTCCATATCAGGAGAGCGGCCTAGGGTGACAACCATGGCTTCCTCCATATATACAGTGGAGGAGTGATGTATCCACCCATGAACAGAAAATGTGTTATTTGCAGGATTATCAGGTGAAAATAAAGCAAAAGGAGTTTGATAAAACTAAATGAATGCAGCTGCCACACCAAGGCCTAGTAGGCTAAGGCTACAATATATTAAATTTTTGGGTTTAAATACACTTAAAGCGGAATTCCGGGCACAAAAACATTTTTTCAATGAACATACCCCCGGGACAGTCAGGGCTAGTACATTCCACAATGGCTAGCCTCTGATCTGTCCCGGTTCGCACTTACCTGCAAGAAGAAATACTCACTTTTAAAATTTCTTCTCCAGCGTTGCCATCTCTGTTGTGGGCAGCTGAAGCCAGCGCGATCCTCTTCTGCGTCCTCTTCCGTGTCTTCTTCTCCCAAAATGCACCTGCACCGGCCCCTCTCGTCACTTCCGGTGCGGCGCCGCATTCCTCCACATCTTCTGGGCATGCCCAGAAGCTGTTTAGCAGGGAATGCGGCGTCGCACTGGAAGTGACGAACGGGCCGGTGCCGTCGCATTGATTCCTGGGAGCGATGACGTTCAGCTCCCAGGAATCATTGCAAACCGGAAGTGACGCGCGGGCCGCGGCCACAGAGGGAGGAAGTGGAAGAAAGGTGAGTATTTCTTTCTACAATTACAAGGTAAGTAAAGAAAAAAATAATCCTAACTATCCAATTCCCTTTCAGGTGAAGAAGAGCAAGCGGATGGCCACAAAATCGATTAGGTCAATTTTGTGCCCGGAACTCTGCTTTAAGGCCCCTTTCACACTAGTGCGACTTGTCCTGCGATTTTGGACCACAAAATCGCATGACAAGTCGTTTTCCATTATTTTCAATGAGCCCCATTCATATCAGTGCGTTTTGAAGTCGCACCGACTTCAAAGTAGTTCCTGCACTACTTTGGCATGATTTTAATGCGTTTTGAGGTATATAGCCCTGAGCCATTGCTCAAAATTGCGTCAAAATCGCGGCAAAGTCGCGTCAGAATCGTGTCGCAAAATTGCGGTAAAATCACGTCACATAAGTGTGAAAGGGGCCTTAAACTCAATGAACACAACAATTCAAAATGATCAGTAGATGCAAATATATAAGGGGATTAAACAATTTGCAAATTTTGACTTTTCCTAATAAAAGATCTCACAAAGATGTAATTTGATTTGAATTGCACTACATCCCATGAGTGTCCCCGCTACGCGACTATGTGGAGCGATTTGCTACTGATTTTGCGTAACATAGGGCCAGCCCTTGATTGGGCTGCTCTTTGCACCTTTGTCACCCAAAAAAAGGCTCATATTCCTTTTCGGGCGACAAGCTTCACGAGAATTTGGAAGACATGATTTGCAGCAATTGCAGCGTGATCCGGTCACAGGACAATTGCATCAGAATTGCATTGCGTTTGCAGTGCAAATAAGGGATAGGGGCACCCAAAGGCACATTGTGCAGTAATCAACCATGTAATTTGGAATTGCGGGCAGAATTGTGGCAATTCTAAATTCCCTAGTGTGAATGGAGCCTTATCGGTGCTACAAACTCAGAAATAGAATC
Organism: Pelophylax lessonae; assembly: GCF_965119305.1. Classification (NCBI taxonomy): domain Eukaryota; kingdom Metazoa; phylum Chordata; class Amphibia; order Anura; family Ranidae; genus Pelophylax; species Pelophylax lessonae. Next base: position 498,536,500 of record NC_138771.1, read on the forward strand.
ATAACTACAGACTTTTAAATACAAACTTCTATTTTATTGTATATATAATAATAAAAAATCTTTAACCACTTGCCCACTGCTCACATGGAGCGTACTGCGGCAAAGTGGCACGATCCCGTCCAGCGACCTACGTCGCTGGACTCCTCCCCCTGTAGGCGGCGCTCGCGCGCCGCCGGAGGCGCGCTCCCACTGTTTTCATTCACAGCGGGAGTCGGGCCAGGGGAAGAGCAGCGACGATCGCCGCTGCTCTGCCCCCCGATCGTCGGGGAATCGAGTGTGTAAACAGAGCGGGCGGATCTCCATAGTGACAGGGAGTGACAGATCGGACTGTTCAGCATAGCTGGACATCCGATCTGTCCCTGTCTCACAAAGTCACCTCCCCCCCCCACACGTCAGTAAGCACCAGGCATACATTAACCCCTCCCTCTCCAATAAAATTAACCCCTTCACTGCCAGTGTCATTTTTACAGTAACAGTGCATATGTATAGCACTGATTACTGTAGTAATGTCACTGGTACCCCCAAAAGTGTCAAAAATGTCAGTCAAGGGTCCGATCTGTCCGCCGCAATGTCGCAGTCCCGCAAAAAAAATCGCAGATCACCGCCATTTTGCGTTAAAAAAAACACCAAAAATGACAGAAATCTTTCCCTTAGTTAGTAAACGCAATAACTTTTGCGCAAGCCAATCAAAATACGCTTATTGTGATTTTTTTTTACCAAACATAGGTAGCAGAAAACAAATTGGCCAAAAATTAAAAAAAAATTAGATTTTTACATTTTTTTGGGGGGGAATTTCATATAGAAAATTGTTAAAAATATTGTTATTTTTTCAAAATAAACGCTCTTTTTTTGTTTATAGCGCAAAAAGTAAAAATCGCACAGGTGATCAAATACCACCAAAAGAAAGCTCTGTTTGTGGGAAAAAAAGAACGTAAATTTCGTTTGGGTACGGCGTCGCACGACCGCGCAATTGTCAGTTAAAGTCGCAGAGCGCCGAATCGCAAAAAGTGGCCTGGACGGAAGACAGCAAAATCCTCCGGTGGTAAAGTGGTTAAAAAACCTTAATCTAAGATGTATCCAAAATAACGCTTAATAGGGCAAGGATCTACTTTTTTAGACAAGAACCAAAAATCTAAAGATCATTCTAGTAATACAATTTTGAAAAAAATACAAAAAATATATATCTATATAGGACGTATATCAGTCTTCAGTAGTTAAGGATTTTGCATCTGTAAGGTGTAGGAAAAGGTGCTACTGAAGACTGATATACTCCCTATATACTGTATTTTTTTTTGTTTCTGTTTTTTTTAATTGTGTTAGTATGATCTAAAGGTATTTGGTTCTGGTCTGATAAAGGGTAAATACACATGGTGAGGTCCGTGCTCTATTTAGGATCATTTTGGATACATTTTTCTTTGAGGTTTTTAACCACTTTACCACTAGAGCATTTTGCTGTCTTACGTCTTGGCCACTTTTTGCGATTCGGCGCTGTGGGATTTTAACTGACAATTGCGCGGTCATGCGACGCCGTACCCAAACGAAATTTACGTCCTTTTTTTCCCACAAACAGAGCTTTCTTTTGGTGGTATTTGATCACCTGTGCGATTTTTACTTTTTGCGCTATAAACAAAAAAAGAGCGTTTATTTTGAAAAAATAACAATATTTTTAACATTTTTTTTATATGAAATTCCCCCCAAAAAAGATGTAAAAACCAATTTTTTTTTAAATTTTTGGCCAATTTGTTTTCTGCTACCCATGTTTGGTGAAAAAAATTGCAATAAGCGTATTTTGATTGGTTTGCGCAAAAGTTATTGCGTTTACTAACAAAGGGAAAGATTTATGTCATTTTTGGTGTTTTTTTTTTTAACGAGTAATGGCGGCGATCTGCGAGTTTTTTGCGGGACTGCGACATTGCGGTGGACAGATCGGACCCTTGACTGACATTTTTGACACTTTTGGGGGTACCAGTGACATTACTGCAGTAATCAGTGCTATAAATATGCACTGTTACTGTAAAAATGACACTGGCAGGGAAGGGGTTAATTTTATTGGAGAGGGGGGGGGGTTAATGTATGCCTGGTGCTTACTGACGTGTGGGGGGGGAGGTGACTGTGTGAGACAGGGACAGATCGGATGTCCAGCTATGCTGAACACTCCGATCTGTCACTCCCTGTCACTGAGGAGATCCGCCCGCTCTGTTTACACAACTCCAAAACTGGATTCCCCGACGATCGGGGCGATCGCCGCCGCTCCTCCCCTGGCCCGACTCCCGCTGTGAATGAAAACAGCGGGAGCGCGCCTCCGGCGGCGCGCGAGCGCCGCCTACAGGGGGAGGAGTTTTTTTATTTAAAAGTCTGATTTTTTTCCTGAGTTTGTAGCACCATTGTGCAAATGTCCTACTCTTTTTTTTCTTTTTTTGTGTTTATATTTTCCTGATAAAATCTAGCCTAATTGCATCCCTTCCACCCCTCTTTAGTCTTTAAATGTACAGGTGGCCTCCGGGTTACAAACAAGATAGGGACTGCAGGTTTGTTCTAAAGTCAAACTTGTTTGTAAGTCGGAACAGTTAAATTTTTTAAGTTTAGATCCAGCCAAAAGAATATTTTTTATGTATTTTTGATAGCATAGGGAAGGGTTAACAGCCCTGTACAATTTGTTTTGCTGTCTGTGCCCCTGTTCAGAAGATTTCACCTCACTTTCTGTCTCTATGACAACTGGATTTTGAAAAATTTGGGTTGTTGTGGAAACAAGGATTAGTTATAAAGCTTCAGTGGAGACACCTATTTCCCATTGGAACTCTTACAGGAGTGAATTTCCCTTCCTAGGGGGAAATTTCCCCTCACTTCCTGTTGTCTCTCTCCGTTTGTAAGTAGGAGTCCTTTGTAAGTTGGATCTGTTTGTAACTCGGGGACCACCTGTAATAGGAAACTTGACTGACCAACAGCAAAGATCAGGAGGGGAGAGGACAAGGTAGCCCTCTATTGGAAAAAATAAGAATTACATATACTGTAACTTTCAACATGTAAGTTTGACTAAGTGCCGGTTCACACTTATGCGCTTGTACTGCGAATGCGATGCGTTCTAAATAGTCTCCAATCGCATGCATTTACAAAATACATTGAATTTGTGACGGTCGTTCACATCTATGCGTTGCGATCCAGATGCGAATGTGATGCGATGATAAAAAGGTTCTTGTGCGAGTTTACAGCGTTGCGAATTTAGTCTCCATAGACATCAATATAAATCGGTCTGGACTCGCATTATCAGTTCAGATATGTGCGAATTCTTATTTTTTGTTTGATTTTCCCCTCAGCTCCACCCCTCCTGAGCTTAATTAACATAATCAACGCAATCAAATTTTCATTACAATCGCGCTGGTACTATTGAAAAACACAAGGTAAACTCGCACTGCAAATTTGCATTGCAAGCGCAAGCGCATAAGTGTGAACCGGCACTCAGAGTCTACACATGTTTGAGGACTCTCTCCCCATTCCCATTTGACAATGACACATGCCTGAGAGGCCAATCAGCAAGGTCCACCATTGTCCCATGGGAGGAAGTGAACGATAAGATGCCCCCAACCCGAAAATACAAAGCATGTGACTTCGCAAAGCAGCAAGAGAGTGTGGTTTGATATCATAGTCTAACTCCAGGCTAATTTTGTAATGAACAAAAATGCTCCCATGCAGCCAAAAAAAAAAAATCTTAGGTTGCAATACATACTTTCAATCTGGAGCTGACCCAAGATGTACTTTATTTTCAATTTGTGCTCAGCCCATACGCCTGGGGACCTACTATGAATGTAGGGTGTCAGGGGCCCATCCATAACAGTGCAATGTCATCACATTGAGGACAGAGATCAGAGAGGCTGGGCAAGCATTTGGGCTTTAAGGTGAACATGTTTGTGTACTATTGAATGTATGCTGCATTTACCCATTAGCTGAGTTGGATCTTTAGTGCATTTGTTCATGTTAAAGGGGCTTTTCACCCTATACAAGTTACATAGTTGCCAACATTTAAAAAAAATTTCCAGGGACACTTTGCAGCGCAGCTATCAATTACCACACCCACTTCCCTGAAGCTCCGCCCACTGCATAATTAATCTCGCCTACTTATCACATTATAGAGTCTACTCAATATAGAGAGAATTACAGGAGATTAAAAAGGGAATTTCAAATTTAAGGCCACAGTAGCCGATTTGGAATAAGTCTCCCATTCAGCTGTGTTACTTCTGCGTAACATTTATGGGCAGCCCGATTAACAGGCGCTTCCAGGGACAATATAAATTACCTGGGACAGGCTCCTATTTGCAGGGACTGTCCCTGGAAGAAAGGGACAGTTGGCAAGTATGAAGTTAATGGGAATATAAAAGTAGCTTGAAGCAGCCTAATGCAATTTAGGAGGTCAATTACAGATCAGAAGGAAGTCAGCTACAGGTCAGATGCACCGTCCAATGAACTAGGGATTATCTCAAATAATGTCATAAGCCAAAAGCACACTGCCTTTGGCCATCTACACAAGTTCTTAAAGTGATACTAAACACACACTTCTCTGTAAGTATATGGATGATGGCCCTGTACTTGTACAGTGCCTTGCGAAAATATTCGGCCCCCTTGAACTTTTCAACCTTTTGCCACATTTTAGGCTTTAAACATAAAGATATAAAACTGTAATTTTTGTGAAGAATCAACAACAAGTGGGACACAATCATGAAGTGGAACGAAATTTATTGGATATTTCAAACTTTTTTAACAAATAAAAAAATTGGGCGTGCAAAATTATTCGGCCCCCTTAAGTTGAAACAATTGTGTGATCCCCTAGGGGTGGGACTTTATAGGCAACTCAAAATTAAGAAAAAATCTTAGTTCATGAATTTTATTATTATATGCAAAAGGAGAACATACAAAAAATACAATAGATACACGGTAAAATTGGCAAAACTAATGGATAAAATATGCAAATGCACTCAACCATCTACTACAGATTTTATCCAACGTTTCGAGGTAATAAACCTCTTACTCAGGGATTGTGCTGGAGGTTGTTAGTTATGATTGGTTAGCATATGAACATATACGGAAGTTTTGCCGCTTTAAAAACAAGGAGTTTGTAGAACACCCACAGAGAGCAGTGGACTTTGCAAATAAGGTCTATATGGATATAGATCAATATAATGCAGGAGAGGATGGAGCAGGTGGGTTGTACATCCCAAACATAGATGTCGCGACTGGAGTCCAAGTGTGCTTAGCCGGTCGAGTAGAGGCCAATCACATATGACTTAAGAATGGTAACTGTTAGGCAACCTTCTCCCAGCAGTGGATGTCTCCTATTCAGCCCCTCCTTATTCAGCCCCCTTAAGTTAATACTTTGTAGCGCCACCTTTTGCTTCGATTACAGCTGTAAGTCGCTTGGGGTATGTCTCTATCAGTTTTGCACATCGAGAGACTGAAATATTTGCAGTTTTCAGTTCTTTCTACAGATTCTCGATTGGATTCAGGTCTGGACTTTGACTTGGCCATTCTAACACCTGGATATGTTTATTTGTGAACCATTCCATTGTAGATTTTGCTTTATGTTTTGGATCATTGTCTTGTTGGAAGAAAAATCTCCGTCCCAGCCTCAGGTCTTTTGCAGACTCCATCAGGTTTTCTTCCAGAATGGTCCTGTATTTGGCTCCATCCATCTTCCCATCAATTTTAACCATCTTCCATGTCCCTGCTGAAGAAAAGCAGGCCCAAACCATGATGCTGCCACCACCATGTTTGACAGTGGGGCTGGTGTGTTCAGGGTGATGAGCTGTGTTGCTTTTACGCCAAACATAACGTTTTGCATTGTTGCCAAAAAGTTTGATTTTGGTTTCATCTGACCAGAGCACCTTCTTCCACATGTTTGGTGTGTCTCCCAGGTGGCTTGTGGCAAACTTTAAACAACACTTTTTATGGATATCTTTAAGAAATGGCTTTCTTCTTGCCACTCTTCCATAAAGGCCAGATTTGTGCAGTACGACTGATTGTTGTCCTATGGACAGAGTCTCCCACCTCAGCTGTAGATCTCTGCAGTTCATCCAGAGTGATCATGGGCCTCTTGGCTGCATCTCTGATCAGTCTTCTCCTTCTATGAGCTGAAAGTTTAGAGAGACGGCCGTGAATAGCCGAACATGTACGGGCTTTACCGAGCGGCGGCGGCACATGCGCAGTGTGCATGTCAGGTCGGCCGCGGACGTGTTGACATGTTGGCGCCGGGCGGCGCCATTTTTAAATCCTAAGGCGCCTTTAGAAAGAGGTAAGTGAGCCTCCTCCACAGCCACACTACCTGCCATTATGCAGGGCTGCAGGCATACTACAGAAGATGCAGTGCTGCGGGCATGGTACATGCCCACAGCACTGCATCTCCTGTAGTATGCCCGCAGCCCCGCATTCTCTTGTACCATGCCCGCAGACCCACATTCTCCTCTACCATGCCTGCAGCACTGCATTCTCTTGCACCATGCCCGTAGACCCGCATTCTCCTCTTCCATGCCCGCAGCCCTGCATTCTCTTGCACCATGCCCGCAGACCGCATTCTCCTCTACCATGCCCGCAGCACTACATTCTCTTGCACCATGCCCGCAGCCCCGCATTCTCCTGCACCATTCCCACAGCCCTGCATTCTCATGCACCATACAAGCAGCCCTGCATTCTCCTGTACCATGCCCGCAGCCCTGCATTCTCCTGCACCATGCCCGCAGCCCTGCATTCTCATGCACCATGCCCACAGCCCCGCATTCTCCTGTACCATGCCCACAGCCCCGCATTCTGTACCATGCCCGCAGCCCCGCATTCTCCTGTACCATGCCCGCAGCCCCGCATTCTCCTGTACCATGCCCGCTGTGACGGGAGTCACTTTGGGCATGGGGGTTGTGGACCCCAAATTCCTTTAGAGAGGTTGGGGGGCACCATGCCCAGCCTTATGGGGCTTTCTTATGTTTAAGTCACCCTGCATCTGTTATGGATGCAGGGTGACCAGGAGGGTGGTGAACACTGAGAATATGGTTTGGACTACTACAAATGGAACAGTCATATTCAGGAATAATGTCTCCCTTGTAATATGAAGATTTTATTCCCTGTACAGTATGAGGTCTCTGACCAGGAAGTACAACTCCTAATATGGTCATTCCAGGAAGTTCAATGAGGAGACTGACTGTCTAACAATGTTGCTTTTGTCTGAGGTGGCTTTCCATTCACCTATTGTCGGGTGTGCTAATGAACTCACCTGTTGTCTGCTAAGGGATGTATTGACACTCAGAGTAATGTGTATTGGGGGCTCGTTATGGAACCATTGTTCTGTGTCTGGCTATTGTGTACATTGATCGTCCCCTGGGGGCTTCTGTCTCATTACACATAACAGTCCTTCTAATCAAGCTATCGGACCAATCCCTGCTGACTCATTTTCAAGTCCTCATTTGCATGGCTAAGGAGGACCTGAAGGAGAACGGCATGTACTTTGCAATTGACCAATGGGAAAGCGGTTGTTGGGGGCAGGATGTTCCAAATTCAGTATAAAAGTGTGTTGTGTACTTCCAATAAAGGTTTTCCTGTTTGAACTTACATACAGCCTGCCTGGTGTTTGTTCTAATGGATTCCGAATGGCACATAGCTGTAGTTTGGATCCCGGGGCCTTGGTTGACCGAACCATCAGACGTTGCGATCTGCAAGCTGACTCACTAGAAGCAGAGGAGTGTCGGGAGAGCGGACGTGAGCTAGCAAGGGTCTCGTTACACCCGCAGCCTTGCATTCTCCTGTACCATGCCTGCAGGCCCGCATTCTCCTGCACCATGCCCGCAGCCCTGCATTCTCCTGTGCCATGCCTACAACCCTGCATTCTTCTGTACCATGCCCGCAGCCCTGCATTTTCCTGTACCATGCCTGCAGCACTGCATTCTCCTGTACCATGCCCGCAGCCCTGCAGGGCACTGTGGCACTATAGACAGTAGAAAGCCTGGTGCGCTCATCTGCCCAGTGTCTACTGCCCTGTCCTGCTCCTGCTGTCACTCCGTACACACTCACACCCCTTTGACTGCTTTCATAGTCCTATAGAATGTGGAGGCCTCTTGGAGGGCGTGAATTTTTTATTTTTTGGGGGGGGCAGCATTTCATTCTCAAACCCAGGCAGCACAATGTCTTGGGCCAGCCCTGCATGGAGAAAATACAAATCTCCCTACATAAGTTTTACATGTATATTTGATGTCTTTAGCTTTCTACATTCTTTAGAAAGTGCATATCATTATACAAAGTTTCTTACTAGTTCAGCAGTGGGAGGGGAGTCTAGGCATATTGAGCTGATTGGAGGAAAGACCACCCCCCCCCCCCAACACACACACACACACACACATACACACATAGACAGAGGGGAGAATAGGTTATCTACAGGTGAGAAAGGTTGTCAACTATAGGTGGGAAGGAGGTGAGGTGCAGGTGAGCAAGAGGTCAGCTGCAGGTGATAAGGAAGTGAAATGCAGGCAAGCAGGAGGTCAACTGCAGGTAAGAAGAAAGTCAACTTCAACTGAAAAGCAAGTCTGCAGGTGAGAAGGAGAAACAGAAAACTGCAGGTGGGAAGGAGATAAACTGTAGAAGTGAAGAAGGTCAACTGTGGCTAAAAATGAGGTCAGAAGGAGGTTAACTGCAGCATAGGAGATCAACTGCAGGTGAGAAGGTGGCAAGCTGCAGAACAGAAAGATGTAAACTGCAAGTGGGAAGGAGTTCAACTGCAAATGAGAAGGAGATTAAGTGCAGGTGAGCAGGAGGTCAACTGCAGGTGAGAGAAATGTCATCCTTAGCTGAGAAAGTGTCACCTGCAGAAAAAAGGAGGTCAACTTCAGGTGAAAAGGAGGTTAACTGCAGAAGAGCAGGTCATCTGCAGGTGAGAAGGGGTCAACTGCAGAAGAGAAAGATGTAAACTGCAGGTGAGAAGAAGGTGAACTGTAGGTGAGAAAGGGGGGGTGTGTAGGGCAGCAAGGAGTCAACTGCATCTACGCAACTCCTTCGTTACCTTGTGAGCAATTTAATCAATAACTTTTTAACAGTGCTGTCATGAGATAACTTTCACTTATTTTATTTTCGCACATATAGTGTTAAACATCTAAGCTTTTCCACAGGCACACAATGAGGAATCTGTGTCAGGCCTTCACTCCTTGCACCATGCATGGACTGAGTCCCACTTCATCTGGATGAATGGAACATGTGTGTACAGACATGGCCCCCACCTTCTGCTCTGTGCGCAGCCACAACAACAGCACCAGCAGCGCTCACACTCATCAGCATAGAGAGATGGGTACTCCGAGAGAAAGGATCAGTGTGGTGGAGGTCAGTACGCTTCATGGAGAAGGGATTGGGGGTGGGGGTTGTCTTTTATATCACTCACCCCAGGGCATTTAGGAAGTTTGTGCAGAATGCTTAGTTTCAGAACTATTTCAGATTCCACGTCAGCTTGTGTCATTAACCGCTGCATGACAAACAGGCAGATCAGGCTTTCTGCATCATCCTCAAATGTGTCAAGTTTCCTCTCTTGATAGTAAAAATGATAAAGTATTATTATCTTGCAGAACACAGCTTTTTGTAATATTATTACTAACTCCTTAAAGTGAATCCCTGGTTTGGGTTGTGTTTTGCCTGCATTTTGGTGGATGGGCAGCTCAGGTAGAGCAGAAGCACCTTGCTAACTCTAATGTTATCTCTCACATGCTAGCAGTAGATCAATATAACTGCTGCAAGTGTGACTTTTATGACTTTAGGAGGGGCTCATGCTGAGGGATGCAGGTAGAGGGCCTTTGGTCTCTAAGGCTCCATTCACACCTAGGCGTTTTCAGCTCCAAAAACGCTCAAAAGAAACGCTTCCAAAACGCCCAACAAGTAAAACCCATTCATTTAAATGGCCCCTGTTCACATCTGAGCGTTTTGCAAAACGCCTGTAGCTGAAAAAAGTACATGAGCTTCTTTTTGGGCTGATTACCAGCGTTTTTGATAGATGTCAATGAAAAACGCCTGAAAAAATCGAGGTAAAATCGCGGTAAAAATCGCGGTAAAATCGCGGTAAAAAACGCTACGCTCAAGTGTGAATGCAGCCTAAGGGAGGCCATAGATGATGCAATTTTCTTTTTTCAGGAAAGAAAATTGATTGACTCCCCCATCAACAATCAACACGATCAGTGTTGATGAGGGAATCCCTTCTGTGGAGCTATTGTATTCTCCCGAGGGTGGGGTGGGGGGGGGGGGGGTGGAGCTGTCCCTGCCATGAGAACACAATGATTATTGCTAATGGCTATAGCCATTGGCATTGATTGCATGCTAGAAATCTCACATGCTGGCTGTACCCAAGTCGATCAATGGATCAACTTGGGTAAAATCAGCCTGCCCATAGATTTGAATATCGCTCGTTTCAGCAGATTCTAAACATCTATGGCCGGCTTAACTCTCTCTCTCTCCATCTATCATTCCTATCTCTGTGTCTCTCTCCCTCTCTTTCGCTGTCTCCCTCTCTCTATATACAGTATATTTATCTATCTTTTTATCTATATAACGCTTGTAAATAATTTTTTTCTCATGTTCTCCCCTCCCTTTCCTCTGTATTCCATTCACTGGAATTTCCGTCTTGCATGTCAAAACAGGGAAAACTCCTAACTTGCCCCAGATGTTGGTGGGCACACACACTCATTCATATTCATCTATACAAGAATATACTTCCATAAAATATGCGCTGCCTTGGCTGACTTTTGTGAGTGCAGAGGGTAAATTCCTGGTAAAATGTGACCTCTTCTTCCTGACGTCAAGCACAAATTGCAGCAGGAGAGCCTAATTGTTTGCCCAGTACACAATGTGACTGTTCATGCTTTACTATGAAGTTCCGTTTCTGATTTATTAGACATTTTTATGTAATAATAATCTAAATTAGGGGGAATCGTTTACACTTGTGGGTTGTATATAATAATCTAAATTAGGGGAAATCGTTTACACTGGTGGGTTGTATATAATAATCTAAATTAGGGGGAATCGTTTACACTGGTGGGTTGTATATAATAATCTAAATTAGGGGAAATCGTTTACACTGGTGGGTTGTATATAATAATCTAAATTAGGCGGAATCGTTTACACTGGTGGGTTGTATATAATAATCTAAATTAGGGGGAATTGTTTACACTGGTGGGTTGTATATAATAATCTAAATTAGGGGGAATCGTTTACACTGGTGGGTTGTATATAATAATCTAAATTAGGGGGAATCGTTTACACTGGTGGGTTGTATATAATAATCTAAATTAGGCGGAATCGTTTACACTGGTGGGTTGTATATAATAATCTAAATTAGGGGGAATTTTTTACACTGGTGGGTTGTATATAACAATCAAAATTAGGGGGAATCGTTTACACTGGTGGGTTGTATATAATAATCTAAATTAGGGGGAATTTTTTACACTGGTGGGTTGTATATAAATTGGTTGCTGCAATGAGATTGGAGGCAGAGAGCTGGAATGCATATAAATAATTTTGCGCAACAGCCCAAAATGATAAGCTGCAAGCACAATGTGACAAACTCACCCTCATTTGTGTATGAATCAGTGTTGCGCTCACAACACTCAATGAACTTTAAGTGCAATATAATAACACAAAATATATTATTAAATCAATTTGCATAGAGGAATATGTGAAAATTTTAGCAAACACTTCCATGAACCAAATGTGAAATAAATGGTACACTGTTATATATAAATAGTGGGTAATCAAAACAGTCCTGTACAAAAAAGAGTCCAAGGTATTCAAATAATAGTGCCTTCCCAAGTGAATGACCACCACCATCACTTTGAAGGTCCAGCAAGGTGCTTAGTAATGTACACAGAAAAGTAAAGCCATCCAGAAAGAAACTCCCAATAATGAACAGCGCTGTCTGGGAGAAGTACAGGACCAAACTACTATACAATGCTGCTTGTATTTGCCCATCTCCTGCTAGGGTGAACTAAGGATACATGCATATGGCTCTAAGAATTTTACTGATCATATAAGCAAGATTATTCTGGCACAAAAGTTTCTGCATAAATGATCAGTAAAATGCTTGCCTTTATATACTTTCTTTAAATGTGCAAAGCTGCTCATACATGGGTCGAAATGTATCCAGTTCTGCTGGGGCCAGCCAAAATTCAATCTGTACATGGGCAGGCTGGTTGTACAGAATCGATCTACCAATCAACTTTTGTACAACCGCCTTGTCAGATTTTTCCCACTTGGCTATAGGGGGGGAATCAAGTTAGTTTTTTCCATTCAACGCGCTGGCTGAAGGAAAGAAAAAACTGATTAATGTATGGGCGGCATAAAAGTGTAGCTCATATCATCCTGCTTTTTTTTTTTTCTTTCAATACCAAAATGCACTCTTTTCATCTATGTATACACATATTATTATTATCATTATTATTATTATTATTATAATTATACAGGATTTATATAGCGCCGACAGTTTGCGCAGTGCTTTACAATATTAGGGAAGACAATACAGTTACAACACAATTCAATACAGGAGGATTTAGAGGGCCCTGCTCGTTAGAGCTTACAATCTAGAAGATATTAATGGTTTTATACACATTTACACTTGTGAGTAAAATGCATGCCCTCAGATTTTTAGTTACAGATCTGAACACAGTACATACACCCATTGAACACAATACACCTGCATTCAGATCTGTAAACAAAAAAGCTTTGACATATGTTTTGTATTGTCCATGTGCATGAGACCTAGTTATTACACATAGTGCCTTGTTCAAACCTTTGGGACTGTGTGACAGTTGAATAAAGTATATTGATTAAAGTATATTTGAACCCAGGCACTAAAATCTCAATCTTTAACAAGATAAGGCAATTTAAATTTTAATTGTTTTTAACCACTTTACCACCGGAGGATTTTGCTGTCTTCCGTCCAGGCCACTTTTTGCGATTTGGCGCTGTGCGACTTCAACTGACAATTGTGCGGTCGTGCGACGCCGTACCCAAACGAAATTTATGTCCTTTTTTTCCCACAAACAGAGCTTTCTTTTGGTGGTATTTGATCACCTGTGCGATTTTTACTTTTTGCGCTATAAACAAAAAAAGAGCGTTTATTTTGAAAAAATAACAATATTTTTAACATTTTTTTATATGAAATTCCCCCCAAAAAAGATGTAAAAACCAATTTTTTTAAAAATTTTTGGCCAATTTGTTTTCTGCTACCTATGTTTGGTAAAAAAAATCGCAATAACCGTATTTTGATTGGTTTGCGCAAAAGTTATTGCGTTTACTAACAAAGGGAAAGATTTCTGTCATTTTTGGTGTTTTTTTTTTAACGCGTAATGGCGGCGATCTGCGATTTTTTTTGCGGGACTGCGACATTGCGGCAGACAGATCGGACCCTTGACTGACATTTTTGACACTTTTGGGGGTACCAGTGACATTACTGCAGTAATCAGTGCTATATATATGCACCGTTACTGTAAAAATGACACTGGCAGGGAAGGGGTTAATTTTATTGGAGAGGGAGGGGTTAATGTATGCCTGGTGCTTACTGACGTGTGGGGGGGAGGTGACTGAGTGAGTCATGGACAGATCGGATGTCCAGCTATGCTGAACAGTCCGATCTGTCACTCCCTGTCACTATGGAGATCCGCCCGCTGTGTGTAAACAGACTTCTCCAGACTCGATCCCCGACGATCGGGTAAGAGCAGCGGTGAATGAAAACAGCGGGAGCGAGCCTCCGGCGGCGCGCAAGCGCCGCCCAGAAGGGGGAGTGTCTGACGACGTAGTACTACGTCGTCAGACGATAACGAGCCACTCTGCCTCAGTAATATTACTGTGAGCAGTCGTAAAGTGGTTAAACTGCATCTTTCATAAAAATAATAACACACAGTAATACCTTGGATTGCAAGCATAATTCGTTCTGGAAACGAAAGCACTCTTATATCAAAGCAAATTTCCCCATAAGAAATAATGGAAACTCAGATGATTCGTTCCACAACCATTTATTCATAAGTCCTTCACTTTATAGTCCATATAAAAAGATTATAGCAATGTGTAATCATAAAATGCCCATCCACAAATAGCAGCCTCCACAAGGGGATTAGAAGCAAAATCCAGCAGGGGCTACAGTGTATAAAAGAGAAGAGAGGCGCCTCTAAGTGTAGCAATATGGTTACTTTTAATGAAGTTCAACATTTAGCAACTCACATGGTTGATGATTACAAGAGACACATCTACGTATGCAGGTATCTGGGGTAAAGCTGTCGACATAGACCATCCTCCTCACCGCCGGCTCTCACCGCCGTCAGTCTGCAGTCATGACCAGGTAGACTATCCTGCAGTAGAGCGATCTGAAAGCGAGGCTTGAAGCGCTTGTGGAGCGCAGTCTGGAAGGGATGACGTCAATGACGGTGCAGAGAATAGTCTATGTGGACAGCTTTACCCCAGATGCCTGCATACTTAGATGTGCCTGTTTTAATCATCAACCATATAAGTTACTAAATGTTGTACCTTCATTAAATGTGACCATATTGCTACACTTAGAGGCGCCTCTCTTCTCTTTTATACTCAGTTGTGACGTGACGCTACTTGTACAGTATATCAAGACATTGCTTGTTTATCAAGTCAAAATTTATAAAAATAAATTGTGCTTGTCTTGCAAAATGCTCTCAAACCAAGTTAGTCTTAATCCAAGGTTTTACTGTAGTGATAGTAAAATTCATGCCTTCTGTAGGCATGTCCTATTGTATTGTGACAACACTGTTCCTTTCTCTGAAATGCTCAACAGCGTGGTCACCTGCAGTGATGCCAATGCTCATTGTACAGGCAACAAGTCCTCTGTTGTTACCATCTGGAGACCCAACCTAAGCAACGAGATCAAGCTGCTTCTGGAGTCCTATGAACTGACTGTAAAGGGTCTGCAGGAGATAGCAGCACTGAGATGTAAAAAATAATGCAAAATAGTGAAAACATGACAATTGTTATTGATACACAATGGTTTAGCAAACTCAATATGATCAAGTTAGGGTTTACATTTATTCTAAAGCCTAACCTTGGATAGAGTGGAGAAGGGTTATGAGCCAACTGCCAAGAGCCAATCTACTGTGATGCAGTGCAAGGAGCACACTGATTGGAAGAGAGAGCAGAGTGACAGAGAGATGAGCTCATAGATCTGCTGCTTCTTCTGTGCTGTCTGGTCAAAGACTGAGGGAAGGACAAGACCTGTAAGACAGAATGCAGCAGAGAAAGGTCAGGTCCCTTACCCTGCCAGATGGGTCTGTGACATGTGAAAGATTTATGTAAATCTCAGCTATGGACAGACAGAAATACAAATCAGTTGGCAAGTAAAACAGCCCCCCTCTATGTATTTTACCTGTGTATTTAGTTGTTTGTCTGGAGTTCAGATTTCAAGGGCTGGAATTTGCCTTCGTCCCACTAATCTACAACAGTGTTTGTTCAGAGCGTACATTCTCAGCCCAGGTTTGGACTCCAAGGACACAAAAGATGTTATTTCACATGTACTAATACAGCATATGGCCTCCATACAGAGCGCATAAAAGACTACTTCAGTTACGTCACTGACACAACTAAAGACTTCCAATAGTTTATTACAGTTTTCAGGAGAGGGATATGAGACAACTGCTAACCTATGATGTCTTTCAGATACACACTTAAGAAACTATTTATATGAAGTTATTATAGATTTGTACTACAAAACTGCATGTACATTTACTTTGCAAAATGCTAGCAAAATAGAAGATACTGCTGGACTTATGATCATTAGATGGAGCTGGCGATCACAGTAAATAGGTATTTATCTCACGTGATCATCAACTCCATCTAGTGGCCATAATACATTATTTTCCTGATTTGCTATGTTTATGAATGAAGAACATCTGACCTGAAGAGAAAATAGTCTGGTAACACTTGATTTTCCCGGAAATTCGCACAGAAGAATATACATGCAGTTTCGCAGGACAATTAGCACTGCAAATATTTTATAAATACACCCCTAAGCTTTTTCAGCCACTCAATGAGTAATAGTGAAACTGACGCCAAGGCTAGGTTCCTAAATGAAAACACTTATCTTTCATTTATACACATTCAACTAAGTAAAATAAAGAGATCTAAAATGGCAACCTACAATTGTATTGGCAACCCCCCCCCCTTTGTATTATGAAAATGTATAATAAAGTGCACTTTTTGTTTCTTTGGTTCAATAGACTCTTTTTACAGTTTGTTTGTTTTATAGGTGGCCACCTTACAAATGCAAATCTTGCATTCTAAGTTCCATCCGGCCTGCCAGGAACATTGTGCCTGCGTCAGGTTAATGCACATGTGAATAAGCATGTGCATGTTTGTGGGCATAGAAGCCTGACTGGATGCAGGACCTTGCACACAGGTACGCTTCATTATGTATACACCAGGCTCATTGCTGAATGGTTTGTACTCCTGAAGTCCCTGATCCTGAACTTGTGCTTGACCTTGTTACTGACCGGCTTTTTGTCTATTATTTGATGCCTTCCTGCTTGGCTGATATCGAATTCTTGTTGTACAACCAACTGTACTCTTGCTTGCCTAGCTTTCCTAAATTCCAGTCTTTTGTTTCTCCAACCTGCAGACCACTCGTATCGTTTTGGGCTTCTCATACAGGTACATGAAATGACTCAAGTAGTAGTGGACTATGATGTCTCCTATGCTAACCTCCTATCCCATAATCCACTGTTACTGAAAAAAATGGTGCTGCTTCTGTGTAGTCACATGACTCCCTTGCAGGAAAATAAAACTGCCATTCATAATGGTTGCTTCCTTTGCATTCTTTCCTATCATGTTTCACATGCATTGTTGTTTGGTCTCTTTCTCACTTCGTGCTCTGTACAGTTAGTCCCCCCGTTTTCAGTGTGCCTCTAGTTTCAATTTTGATCACATGTATTGCTGGAGCTAGACATATTATGAGTTTGTTCTGATCTGCATACGTCTGGAATAAAGCTTTCTACGATCAGCAAGATGTCATTTGGATCAAGTCTCTGGGGTGGATTTACTAAAAGAAAACAATACACTCTGCAAATGCAGTAACACTAATTTTCCTTAGAACCTAAAGAATGTCATAAAGCTCTGCTGATTTCAATTCTCCAATTATGTGTAAGCACCTAATTGGGTATTTGAGGTTCTGAGGAAAATAAGTGCAAATGCACTTGCAGAGTGTGACTGCACTTCCAAAGTGTACAGTCTATTTGCCTTTAGTAAATTTACCCCACTGTTTGCCAACTCTGCTAAGACTGTAAGTTAAAGCTATCTCCCCATAACTGGATCAGTTATAGAGATCATACTTGCAATGCTTAGATTTGGGCAGGCAGTCAAAAATAAGTTACAGCTGCAGTCAAAAAATCTTCTATAGCTCTGGAATATGGACCCTGCATACAAAAAAGTTTAGGACAGTACAGATGTTATTATACAATCCTGTACATGCCTGCCAGCTTATAGCCGCACACCATCCTACAGTTTACAAGACAACAATACAACACTTTCCATTGAAACAATAGCTGCGGTAGCCTACCTACATAAAGAGATCAAATCATGTCTTTTTTTTCCTGAGTGACATTTTGGAAAACCCTAACAACACTGATGGCAATATTTAAATTATAAGAGATGAGCACCCTATGGAAATTAACTGTCTAGCTTTAACTTTGGTAGGCTACAACTTTGGGAGTACGATCTTACAGAAAACCTAGCTCAAGAAACTCTCTGTTACATGCAACCAGTTGCCATCCAGCACATGTCTTAAAAGCAATCCCAAAGGGTCAGTTCCTAAGGGTCAGACAGAACTGCTCCACTCTTGCAGATTTTGATAAAAAGATGCTGATTTGAGAGAACTAAGGTTTTGTGATCGTGGTTATAGGACAGCTCAACAGTTAACAGGGCACAGAATAAAGCTAGAAATAGCTTGATTGGAAGTGAGATCACTAACTAACACATATCAAACAATCCCTTCAGATTGGAAAGTTTTAATTAACCAGTGTTTTTTTTCCACTCGTTATAGTTCACAGTTTAATTATATTAAACGCTTAATTACTAGATAGCTTCTTATTTTATATGGTGATCCAGTCTACAACATTATATTAGCCCAGGGGACCAGATTTGTTGTCAAAAATGCACTCACTATTAGGGATGTACCGAACGGTTCGCCGGCGAACGGTTCCCGGCGAACTTTGCATGTTCGCGTTCGCCGCTGCGGGCGAACATATGTGATGTTCGGTCCGCCTCCTATACATCATCATTGAGGCAAACTTTGACCCTGAATCTCACAGTCAGCAGACACATTCCAGGCCAATCAGCATACCTCCCTCCCACACCCTCCCACCTCCTATAAATAAGCAAGGGCAGCATCCATCTTAGATCATTTCTGTGTTACTGAGAGCAGGGAAAGTGCTGGTGCTGCTGCTGTTATAGCTAGGGACAGTTAGTCAGTGTTCCCGGTCTTGTTAGCCAGTGTTCTTGGTACACTCCTGCTGTAAGGACAGCACCCCAAAAAGCCCTTCCTAGGGCTGGTATTTGAGGTTTTTTTTGGATATATATATATATATATATATATATATATATATTGTCCCCAAAAGCCCTTTTGAGGGCTGGTATTTGTGTAATTTTTTTTGTTCTGTGATATATATCTATTGTCCCCAAAAGCCCTTTTGAGGGCTGGTATTTGAGTATTTTTTATATATATATATATATCTATTGTGCACTGCAGTTACCTGCCCGCTGTGTGTGAGAGGCCACAGACTGTACTGTGTGCACACCACACTCATTTCGGGTGGCGCAGGCACAGTACCTTGCATTTAAAAAAATATTTTTTCTTTTCCTCTGTCATAATTGCAGTGAGTGCTGTGTCAGGTCCACAGAGTGTACTGTGCCCACTGCAGTGCCACTGCGTGCCCACCCACCACTGATATATATACGGTGGCACAGCAGCTTGCAAATTAAAAAAATATATATTTTTTTATAATTGCAGTTGCCTGGGTGCCAGTGACTGTCAGGTCCACAGAGTGTACTGTGCCCACTGCAGTGCCACTGCCCACCCACCACTGATATATACGGTGGCAGGCATGACTTTTTTTGGATTAGTGTCTGGGGGGGGGCTAAAAAGCGTACCTGTGAAGTTTCAGCTCTGTAGCATGTCCAGAACCAGAAAATAATGATCATATAGGTGTAAAAGGGGTTCCCACCATCCCTGCTCTACTGAAAAATTATCTTTTTTTCTGGTTCTGGACATGCTACAGAGCTGAAACTTCACAGGTACACTTTTTAGACCCCCTAGACACTAAATCACACAAAAAAAGTTCTTAAAAATTGTCATTTTTGATAGAGAGACAATTATTGGAACAATTAAAAAAAAAAAAAACTTAAAAAAAAAAAATTCTTTGGATTTATTGTCTGGGGGTCTAAAAAGTGTACCTGTGAAGTTTCAGCTCTGTAGCATGTCCAGAACCAGAAAAAAGATCATATAGGTGTAAAAGGGGTTTCCACCATCCCTGCTCTAATGAAAAATTATCTTTTTTTCTGGTTCTGGACATGCTACAGAGCTGAAACTTCACAGGAAAAAAAAATTCTTTGGATTTATTGTCTGGGGGGGGGGGTCTAAAAAGTGTATTTTTTTAAAATTTTTCCAATAATTGGCTCTCTATCAAAAAATTAAAATTTTAAGAACTTTTTTTGTGTGATTCAGTGTCTGGGGGTCTAACAAGTGTACCTGTGAAGTTTCAGCTCTGTAGCATGTCCAGAACCAGAAAAAAAATTTGAATTAGGGTTAGGGCTAGGGTTAGGGTTAGGGCTAGGGTTAGGGTTACTAACTCTAACCCTAAGTATCTCACCGTAACCCTAACCCTAGCCCCTAACACTAAACCTAACCCTAACCCTTAAAGCCCAGTTCCTGTCCCATTTTGGTCGGTTCTGGTCTGTTTGCGGTTGTTTGCGGTGCGTTAAACGGGGAGATTGGTCTGTCACTGTGAAGCGGGCGTAACCCTTACACTACCTGATCGATACAACATCATACCTGATCGTATACACACACTGGATGTTTTAAAGCACGTTATTCCAAACAATTTAGGAATGTTAGGTGATTTATGCCCTTTATGGAATAAAACCCGACTCTGCGTCAACTACGTAATTTTCCATGGGAGTTTTGCCATGGATCCCCCTCCTGCATGCCACAGTCCAGGTGTTTGTCCCCTTGAAACAACTTTTCCATTACTATTGTGGCCAGAAAGAGTCCCTGTGGGTTTTAAAATTCGCCCGGCCTATTAAAGTCTATGGCGGTTCGCAATGTTCGCCGGTTCGCGAACATTCGCTGAACGGTGAATTTTATGTTCGCGACATCACTACTCACTATAGGCAACATACTCTCACTGAGCTTCTTCACCTTAAACAAATGCAATCCAACATGGCTAAGTACCACAGGTGCATACAGATGTGCAGCCACTAGATGCTCTAGCTGTGCATATATAGGAAATCCTCATATTATCATTTCCAGCACACATGGCAGTTCTTTTTTCTGTCAGACAACTGATTAATTGCCAGACCAGGTTTGTCATTTAGGTCATTGCCTGCACATCTTGTAACCTACAGCATGTGGGCAGGATTATGAGGTGCTTATGTGTTCAAGTATGGGATCATTTGTCAAACATTAACACCCACGTAAAAACACCAATATGGATAAACATTTCATACGTTCTCACAGAAAGAGCCAATCGTCCCAAGAAAAGAAGAGATTGCCTCTCACTTCTCAGCAAAAGGGAAGTATTTTGGATTTTTAAGTTGGACACATATATCCCCTGGAGTCTAGTGCAGGGCTCAAAATTTCAAGTCCTACTAGCCAGGCCGTAAGGGTTACTCGCCACCAGTTGCCCCACGGAACCCTTATCCTGCTCCGCCTCTAATTCTCCCCCTAAATACACCCTCATATATGATCTCATGAAATGACGCTGTTAAATGTTTTATGCATAATTAAGTTGCAAAAATAAATATTAACAACAACTTTATCAGTGCCCATCAATGCAGCCTATCAGTGCCCATCAGTGCAGCCTATCAGTGCCCATCAGTGCAACATCATAAGTGCAGCCTATTAGTGCTGTTCCATCACTGCCACCTCATCAGTGCCTATTAGCGCAGCCTCCTCAGTGCCCATCAATGCAGCCTCATCAGTGCCCATCAATGCAACCTCATTAGTGCTCATCAATGCAGCCTCACTAGTCCCAACCAGCGCAGCCTCATCAGTGCCCATCAATGCAGCCTGATCAGTGCACATCAATGCAGCCTGATAAGTGCCCATCAATGCAGCCTCACCAGTGACCATAAATGCAGCCTGATCAGTGCCCATCAATGCAACCTGATCAGTGCCAATCAATGAAGCCTGATCAGTGCCCATCAATGCAGCCTCACCAGTGCCCATCAATGCAGCCTGATCAGTGCCCATCAATGCAGCCTCACCAGTGCCCATCAATGCAGTCTTCCTTAGTGCCCATCAGCGCATTCTCATCAGTACCCATGAATGCCAATCAATGCAGCCTATGTAGTTATTAGAGAAACATGGATTTTTTAGGCACAGATTATAAAATCAATAAAGTTTATTCATAATAAAATTTACAACATAATATATGAGATGTCAGACACCACCAACGATCATCTTGTAATGGGCTGGAATGCAAAGTTTCTCTGTGACATTGATCCTTACAATCTGGGAAAGCCTCATGGGACTGTTGTGTCATACATGTGTTTTACCAACTACTTGTATCTGCTCTAGCTGAATATTGGTCTATCTTGCTTGTTTACAGTCATATAATCTTATTAAATTTCTAATTTTGGCTACCCCTGATATGATTGCATAATTTGAGATGGCTTAATATGCCTGTTAGGTAAGATTACCTGTTTGAGCTATACCTCATACGTTGTGGCCACCATGAGGAAGGGTTGTCCATGCACATCATCATTACTACCAATATAGTTGTTAAGGAATTTTTAAAGAGTTTGTTACCCAAAAAAAAATAAAATAAAAAGATCCTATTTCCTTAAAGCATGTTATACAGCACAGGGCTTGTGCTGTGTAATTTGGCCCACCGTATAACCTAAAAAATTTTTCTGATCCTGCCAATTTCAACCCTCTGTAAACTGACCACAGTTTATCATGGCTGCTGATCCCTGACACCGTGGTCAGTTTATGTGCCTCCGTCATCCGCAGCTCTGTCCTCCTCTCTGCACCTTTCCCAATCCCCTCCCTGCCTGTCTGCTGCTGTGTCAGAGCCCCCCCCCCCTCCCCTCCTGCTGCTTTTAAAACTTTTATTATCCTCTATAATCCTCTGTGTACCCTAATTACAGGTGCTCCTGTCTCTGTGTTTTATTAAAAAAAAATGCTGTCTTTACTGTATTTCAGAGCAGCTCCCAGTGATCATGTGACCAGCCGTCTCTCTCTCTCCTCTCGACCTCTCGCCCCGCCTGACATCAGCAAGGGAATCTCAGCCCCGCCCCCTGCATCTGTCAGACGGGGAGTAGAGAGAGCAAGCCCATCAAGTATTCGCCAGGTGCCGCTCTGAAATACCGTAAAGGGGCTTTTTTTTTTTAAAAACACAGAGACAGGAGCACTTGTAATCAGGGTACACAGATGATTCTATAAAGTGGTATAAGTGGGTTAACAACCACTTTAAATAAGCTCCTGAAGAAGCAAAGTATCACAAAACATGTCGAGCTTCAATCATTGATGCTGACCAATTCCAATTGTGCTAGTAATCACCATAGGGTTCTGGCTCACAAGCTGGCCCTAATCTAGCGACATTACTTGGTTTGGTCAGACATTCAATTACAATAGTCTGATTTTTATATGGTTTTATATTATGATGTAAATTTTGTTGTGAAAAACCCTTATTGATTTTATAATTGGTGCCTAAAAAGTCCATGTTTCTCCAATACCGTCAATTATGCCCCCTACAGTACCACCCTGTGTTGGTGTAATTTCCATTTGATACATCAATGCAGCCTCACCAGTACTTATCAGCCCTGCCTCATCAGTGCCCATAAATGCCCATCAATGCAGCCTCACCAGTGCCCATCAATGCAGCCTAATCAGTGCCCATCAATGCAGCCTAACCAGTGTCCTTCACTGCAGCCGGATCAGTGCCCATCACCATAACCTGATCAGTGCCCATCAATGCAGGCTCACCAGTGCCCATCAGTGCAGCCTAATCAGTGCTCATGAATGCAGCCTGATCAGTGTTCATCATTGCAGCCTCATCAGTGCCCATCTCAATACAGCCTGATCAGTGCCCATTAATGCAGCCTTACCAGTGCCCATCAATGCAGCCTCACCAGTGCCCATCAATGCAGCCCAATCAGTGCCCATCAATGCAGCCTCGCCATTCTTCTTTAATGCAGCCTGATCTGTGCCCATCTCCCCCTCTGGATACATCTGTCCCATCTTTATAGCTTTTGAAGGTTTTCATTTCTTACAACATTTTTTAGTAATTATTTCCTAACCACATTTCTAATTACATATATCTTGGAGTACTATATATACCTCAACTTTTTTGTCTCACCCTCTTTATATACACATGTTTATCTATACTGTACATATTTGTTTTTTCCTTGATAGTTAGTTATTTTGTTTTTAAATATGTTTATTCAGAGTTTAAAATAAAGACAGCACAATAAAGTTGAATGGGATTTGTTCAACATTATCAATGAACAATGCCATATGAATAGCATATAATAATATAGTAAAATAGGTAGAGGAATACCATTAAATGCAAAATAAGTAAAACAAGCATTACAATGAATAGTATAAGTAAAATATTCCTGTATAATCATAGTGATACGTTTTAAGCATAAAACATGGAGAGAAAACTAATATGTAGGTTGCATGATTCTCAACAGAAGGAGACTACAAAACAAAGTAACCCTATTTGCAGAATAAAAATGCGACTGAAAGCTTAGCCATAGTGATAGGCCTAGCATCAACATATAAGGAAAGAAATAGTATGGGGGAAGGAAGGGAGGAGAGAAAAGAGCAATCTGCCCTCCATAAGAACTCTGTTTTGTGGGGATAAAGAAATCCAGCAAATCAATGGCAAAACAGATTATGGATGTCAAGGGGACTTGAACTTTAATTTGCCCAGGGAGTTGGTCAAATTGGCTTTATGGTACCGCTTTTCTTATTGGAAAGATTGCATCAAGAGAATTTTTAGTGTCTCCTTTCTTATTATTTATTTTCCATTTTTTCTTTCATTTTTTTCTTTTATTTTCTTTATTTTAATTTTATAGAAATGTGATTATTTTTAGAGAACTTTAAATAAATAGTTTTTTTTTTTTCAGGCTTTTAAGGTTGATCATTACATAGATCTTTATTACTTGTACTATATAGTTTGTTTTATATGGGTCCCTGGATTAGATGGGCTCTGAGATATGTAGCTGAGTCCCATGAATACATGTATGACATTTACATACATTTTGCACTTCTCAATGAACTGCTGTGTACATTTAATCAGCAGCAGGCTATATAGCATCTTTACAAACATATATGCAATGTTTTAAAGGATAAGTTCACCTTTGGTAACATGTTACACCCACATTTAAGGTGTAACATGTAACATGTTAACGAAGAGCACCTGTCCGCACCCCCCAATCTGTCATTGTGACAGCGAGTGGGGGAATCTTCTCCCCGCACCCGCTGTCACAATTCAAAAACAGCACAGCCGTGCAGGGCTCTGCCAACATGACCACGTCATTCATTTACAGTATCCAGTGAATCAATTAACTACAAGTACAGTCTTCAATTGTGGCAGACGGCTTGTAGTTCTCAATGAACTTTGAGGGCGCTGATGAGTGCCCTCATGGTTCATTGATTCTTCCTGAACTTCCGTATGGGAGGTACGGGCAGACAGCTGACTGAGAATCTGCAGTATCCTGGCATTGCACCCGCGATGGTGCAATGCTTTACATGCTACACGGTAAAAAAAATAAATAAATGCCGATTTTTTTTACCTGCAAAAAGTTGTCCATTTATTATTTTTTTACAAAAGGTGAACTTTGCATTTAAATACTGCATGAGATTGTCAATATGGATTACACCATGAGACTCTATTTATTTGATTTGTCTCATTTCATATTCTATTCGCTATACCTGCAGGCTGTTTTGTCTCATGTGTTTGTTTATTTCATCTGTTTCCCAACATTACATATGTATCTATGAGTGACGCTGGGAGGTGACAGCAACCCAGCTGTAGTTTGGGGCTGTAACTAATGATTTTTTTCATAATCGATTAGTTGGCCCGATTATTGTTTAGAATTATCGACTGATCAGATAAAAACATAAAAAAAATTTGATGTATAATTTAGTTAATATGTAAAGTTTTAAAAAAAAGACAATTTATTCTTGAATATCTATATGCAGTGGTAAATATAAATACCCACCTAAATGGCTAGGGAACAAAATATCTATTCCACTCTGAGAATAACAGACAGAATAGATACTGTATATACTGAATAGATATACACTGCACAACAGCTATAAAAAGAGCAAGGCAACAGCTACACATGTCACAGTGGATTGGACTGGACTGGACTCTGAGTCAGTGGAGGACTACCTCTAGTGTGCAGTATGGCACTCACTGCAACTACTGCAGTGCAGTCAGTGCAATACTGCTAGAAGAAAAGCAAGGCAAGTAGGCAACAGCTACAGATGTCACAGTGGATTGGACTGGAGTCAGTGGAGGACTGTCTGCACTGCAGTATGGCACTCACTGCAACTACTGCAGTCAGTGCAATACTGCTAGAAGAAAAGCAAGGCAACAGCTACACAGTGAGGGCACTCACTCATTGGAATAATTTTAAATCACTACTGCACTACCGCAGTAGTGATTTAAATTATTGCAGCAGTGAGTGGCGTTCTACTGCAGCAGTAGTCCATCATCCAGGCTCATTATTGCTAATTTTGATGAATCCTCTGCATGAGGCCCCAATAAAATGCTGAACAGTGCATGATGCCACGTGTGGTGTGTTGGGTCCTTCATTCTGTTGAAGAAGCATCTTCAGGACTCTCACACATGGGATCACAGAGGAAACAGATGAGTCGTAATGACTCACCTCCAGTGTCACTTCCTCAATGGGTACGAGCGTCTCTATAATGTTGGCTACTATGTCCCACTGATCTGCAGTAGGGCAAGAATGTCCTCGAAGTCCATATTCACCAGATATATAGTGAGAGCTCGCCTCTGCTCCAGCATCCTCTGTAACATGTGTAGCTTTGAGTTCCATTGTGTTGGAACAGCCTGTATCAGGCTGTTTTTGGGTAGGCCAAGGTCTTCCTGAATGCACCCCAGTCGCTGCTTTGCAAGAAAAGAATGGTGGAAATAGCCTGCGCACTTCTTCAGCATGGTAAAAATGTCCAGCAAAGCTCTCTGGTGGGACAGACCATCATTTACCAGACCATCATTTTTGGAGGGTGTGTGCCATGCAACCGAGGTCTGACACTTCAGCAAGTCTCATACCTTTAACCATGTTCGCTCCACTGTCTCGCAGCACAAGCATCACTCGGTCTTTGCTGATTCCCCATTCTTCTAGCATGCCTAGAAACATTTCTTTAATGTACACCCAGTGTTGGATCCTTGGATCACTTTTGTATTCAACATCAAATGCCTTCTTGTCCATCCGCTGTCAATGTAGTGTCAAGTAAGACTCATTAGTGATTCTGTTTGTCCTGACCAGCAGTCCGTCGTGAATGAGAGTGAGTTGCCAGCATTCCCTGGTTGTAGTATAGTCTTAACTTTGTCAACGACCTTTTGGTGAATCTTTTTCAGCATTTCAGTTCGATAAAACTTGTCACTCTTCAGTGTGTATCTTGGCTCAACTATGGACATCAACCACATAAATCCAGAGTCAGACACTATTGTAAATGGCTGGTTATCAGTGACCATCATTTCAGTGATTACTCTGTCCGGCAGTTGTGATCTTCCATCAGATTTTTGCCACCTGTTTTTTTTCTGAAACATATCTGTTATTGTTGCCTGGGATATGGATGATTCACCCTGTGATTCATTTTGTTTTTTTTTGTCCTGCATGATACAATTCCAGATGATGAACTCTTAGATGGGCCAAAAGATTAGACATATTTTTGTTTTTTGCAGTCATTGATCCCATGCTCACATTGTTTTTGCATGTTTTGCACAGTGCTACTGATTTTCCTGGCGATGGAGAACAGAAATACTCCCAGACTACACTTTAATTTTTATATCTCCATCTATCTCCATTGAAACAAGAAAGAGTCAATCAGAGTCAGACACTAATTTAGGCTTACACAAAATGGCTGGCTGGCACCCTGTGGTGGCTGGCACCCTGTTGTGGGTGGGTGGCTGTCTGGCTGGCAGGCACCGTGTGGTGGGTGGCTGGCTGGCACCCTGTTGTGGGTGGCTGTCTGGCTGGCAGGCACCGTGTGGTGGGTGGGTGGCCGGCTGGCACCCTGTGGTGGCTGGCACCCTGTTGTGGGTGGCTGTCTGGCTGGCAGGCACTGTGTGGTGGGTGGGTGGCTGGCTGGTACCCTGTGGTGGCTGGCACCCTGTTGTGGGTGGCTGTCTGGCTGGCAGGCACCGTGTGGTGGGTGGTTGGCACC
Organism: Pelophylax lessonae; assembly: GCF_965119305.1. NCBI lineage: Eukaryota > Metazoa > Chordata > Amphibia > Anura > Ranidae > Pelophylax > Pelophylax lessonae. The sequence goes on from NC_138771.1 coordinate 498,564,149, forward strand.
CTGTTGTAGGTGGCTGTCTGGCTTGCAGGCACCGTGTGGTGTGTGGGTGGCTGGCTGCCACCCTGTGTGGTGTGTGGGTGGCTGGCTTGCACCCTGTGGTGGGTGGCTGTCTGGCTTGCACCCTGTAGTGGCTGTCTGGCTGGCACCCTGTGTGTTGGCTGGCCTAGCACGTACAGGCCCAGGGTCTGTGGCTGAAGAGCTGGTACAGTCAGGACGGAGGAGGACTCAGGCAGGGCCTGTGGCTGGCTGGTTGAACTGTGTGGGACTGGGTTACTGGCTGGCACCGGGCAGCTGTGGGTGGTGGGTGGGTGGGTGGCCGCGGCAGCTGTGTTACAGAACAGAGAGATACAGAAAATGTTTAAGAGTGTTTGTTGGTCACTGTTATCATTTATCACATAACAGATAGAATACAGAACGTGTGTCACACTGTTGGTCACCGCACTCACTAGATGTAGCAGAATTCTTCTTGTCCCGACTCTCAAGACCGACCGTCTGTGCCGCATGCAGACTCCAGTGTGGCAGCGGCAGGTAAGACACTGTAGGAGGCAGAGGGAGGCGGCCTAAGAGCTGTCCAGTGCGCGGAGGCGCATGGCGCAACATACGCGATGACGTCACAAAAATATCGGCAATATCTGTAAATCAAAAGGCCGATTCTGATATATCGGGGAAAGTGCATATCGGCCCCCCATATATTGGTGTTGCCGATAATCGGTCAATTTCTAATATACTGTATATACTATTAGAGGTTGAATCTGGTACATATAATCAGACTCAGAGATCAACATTTTTATTTAAAGAAAACAAAAAGAAAAAAGACCTAAAACGCTTTTTTTCATATTTTCAGACAGGATTGTAATATAATGTTATGCATGAGAGACTCCCTTGTCATTGTTTTTTTTTTTTTTGTTCAACTTCAATTTTCGAATGACAACGGAAAATTTATATCCATACTTACCGTAATTTTCCTTTCCTGATGCACTCCATGGCAGCACACGTATGGGTAGGCTCCGCCTCCTCTCCTACCCTATAGGATCCCACTCCCATAAATTTCTGATCCAAGCCAGGAGCCGTGTTCCATAAATAGACTACTCCAGCAGATGGGAGGGAACTCCTGCTGCCATGGAGTCCATCAGGAAAGGACAATTACGGTAAGTATGGATATAAATTTTCCGTTTTCCTGACAGACTCCATGGCAGCACACGTATGGGAAATAACTAGCCATACACACTCGGGCGGGCAACTGCTGGTCAAACAGAAATAGGTCAGCAGACAATATTTTTAAACCAAAATCAACCGAGGATAAAGAAGCAGGTTCAACACAATAGTGTGACATGAAAGTATTAATCAAGGACCATGAGGCCGCTCTGCAAATGACATCCGGTGCAACATGAAGGGAAGCCGCCCATGACGTAGAAATCCCTCTGGTGGAATGAGCCGTCACCACTTCTGGAGGAGCCACTCCCTTGGCTCTATATGCCCACTGGATGGTCTGAACTATCCAACTAGATATAGTTCTAGAGGAAGCCCTCTTGCCTCTGTTCTTTCCATAAGAGAGAACAAATAGATAGTCTGACTGGCGAAAAGAAGCTTTGATCTTCAAGTACAACTGTAGGACTTCACCCACATCCAACGGATGGATACTCTGAGATTTGAATGTAGGTAAAACAATTTCTTGGTTGACATGAAAGACTGAGTTTACCTTCGGATTGGACCCCAACATAGGGACCAGGACGACCCGATCAGGGAAGAATGTCAAGAATGGTTCTTTACAACCAGTGGCGTAGCGTGGGTTGTCAGCGCCCGGGGCAAGGTAAGTAATTTGCGCCCTCTACACAGACCTCTACACTGACACCTACACTGACCTCTACAGAGACCTACCTTATTCCTACACTGACACCTACCTGACCACTACAGAGACCTACCTTATTCCTGCACTAACCAACCTGATCACTACACTGACCTACCAAAATTCAATACTGACACCTACACTGACCTACCTGACAATTACACTGACCACTACAGAGACCTACATGATTCCTACACTAACCTACCTGATTACTATACTGACAATTACACAAAATGAAATGAATGGGCTGCCTACATGCAGAACACAGGTAGCAATGTTATAAAGCTAGCCTCATATCCTTCACATCACAATCCTGTCATTACATCAGTGTTCTCAGCCCCCTGCACATCACAACCCCCCCCCCTTCACATTAGTGTCCTCAGCCCACCTTCATATCCCCCCTCACATCCTTGTCATCACCCCCCCCCTTTACATTCCTATCCTTATGCCCCTTTATATCATGCCCTCCTCCTTCACATTTCTGTCCTCACCCCCCTCTGCATTCCCGTCCTTAGCCCCCTTTATATCACCTCCCTTCCGCCTTTACATTCCTGTCCTCACCTCCCCCACCCCACCCCTTTACATTCCTGTCCTCACCCCCCCCCACCCTTTTACATTCCTGTCCTCATCTCCAGTACCCCTTTACATTCCTGTCCCCCACTACCCCTTTACATTCCTGACCCCCCACTACCACTTTACATTCCTGTCCCCCACTACTCCTTTACATTCCTGTCCCTCACTACCCCTTTACATTCCTGTTCCCCCACAACCCCTTTACATTCCTGACCCCCACTACCCCTTTACATTCCTGTCCCCCACAACCCCTTTACATTCCTGTCCCCCACAACCCCTTTACATTACTGTCCCCCACAACCCCTTTACATTCCTGTCCCCCACAACCCCTCTACATTCCTGACCCCCACTACCCCTTTACATTCCTGACCCCCACAACCCCCTTACATTCCTGTCCTCAGCTTTACCTCATCTTCAGATTCCTGTCCTCAGCCCCCCCCCCCATCCCCCATCTTAAGATTCCTGTCCTCAGTTCCACCTTCACAGCACCCGCAGCTTCCTCCACAATGCACATTACTCACAGAGGAGACAGCAGTGGAGTGGACAGCTCCGCATGGATGGCAGCAAGCATGAAGCTGACATCAGAAGCAGGACAGCTCTGGAAGGAGGACGGGATCTGCAAAACTTTTCCAGGTAATCAGCTTGTGATTGGTTGCTAGCAACCAATCACCTGCGAGTTAACTTGAAGTCCCGTCCTCCATCCGGAGCTGTACTGGCTTCAATATCAGCCTCCTGCCTCCCGAGTCCTGCAGTCCATGCAGGGGCTTGTTCAGGATGGCTGAGCAGGCTCCTAAATGGCAGCATGACACTGCGCCCCCCCAGATTTTGCGTCCGGTGCGGTTGGCCCCCCCAGCACCCCCCACGCTACGCCACTGTTTACAACCCAAAGCACTAATTTCGGAGACACGTTTAGCCGATGTGATGGATATCAAAAAAGCCATCTTCATAGAAAGATTCTTAAGGAAGAGCGAATCTCCATGTTCCAAAACTTTTGATGAGAGAAACTCAAGTACTAGTGGAAGGTCCCATTTGGGGAACCTGGGTTTCCTGGGAGGTCTCATCCTAGACGCACGTCTGAAAAACTGTTGAACCAGAGGATGTTTTGCCCATGCAGTCCCTCTGCATGGCAAGGCAGAGATGGCTGAGATCTGGCCTCGGAGAGAGCCGACAGCTAGGGATAGGTCTAAGCCTGACTGGAGAAACCCCAGAACATGATGAATTTTAGGATTAGTGATGGAACCAGACTCATTAGCCATGTAGTCCTCGAATCTAGACCAAATCCTCTCGTAGACTTTATTGGTGCCCAGTCTTCTGGCATTCAACATTGTGGACATTGCAGCACTTGGGAAACCAAGAGCCTTTAGTCTTTCCCTCTCAAGGACCATGCCATGAAATGTAGTTGCACTGGGCAGGGATGCAGCACTGGACCCTGAGACAGAAGGTCTGGCCTGAATGGCAAGGGAACAGGATCCCGGAAACTCAGTTGAAACAACAGGGGAAACCAAGGTCTCCTCGGCCAAAACGGAAGGATTGCTATGACCTCTACTCTCTCTCTCCTGAGTCTCTGCAGGAATTTTTATATTACCAGGACCGGGGGAAAAGCATATGCTTTGTGGAACTTCAAGTGGTCCGTCAGAGCATCTACCCCGTAGGCTTGGGGATAACGCCATCTCGAGTAGAACTTCGTCAGTTTGGCATTGCTTGGAGAGGCAAACAGGTCTACCTCAGGAAGGATCCCCAGAGAGGTGACCCACTTGAAGGTTTCCGGATGAAGGGACCATTCGTTGTTGTCTAGAACGGTTCTTGACAGAAAATCTGCCTGGTTGTTGTGGACTCCCGGAAGGTAGGCAACTGACAAGTTGGAAAGATTCCGTTGGGCCCATGACATGATCGGTTTCACTTCTTCCAGAAGGGAGGAACTGCGGGTGCCCCCCTGTCTCTTGATATATGCGACTGCCGTCATATTGTCTAGCCGCAGGAGAACCGAGGACCCTGTCACCAAGTGACGGAAAGCCTGGATGGCACAAAAAGCCGCCCAAAGCTCCAGGACATTTGAGACCAGCTGAGAGTGGGAAAGTCCCACCTGCCCTGGGCCACCTCCGACAGGCAGTGCGCGCCCAGCCCGTCCTGCTGGCATCTGATGTTACAACGATCCAAGGAACGGGAACGATTGAGTGGCAATTTAGGAGATTTTCCCGTTGAAGCCACCAAGACAGACTCGCCCTCATGGAGGATGTTATCCGGATAGGAGTGTCTGGGTTCCCGGAGCTCCATTGACGGAGGAATCTGGTTTGAAAGGGCCTCATCCTCCACTGTGCCCACTTGACCATGGGAGCCGTGGAGACCATAGTCCCTATTATTCTTAGGCACTGAGAGGCCCGAAGATGAGAGGTTGACATTGCCGGTTGTATCCTGCTGCGGATCACTGGAATCTTCTCCACTGGTAGAGAGATGGTGCCTCTGGAGGTGTTGAAGAGTGCCCCCAGGAAGATCAAGGATTTTGTAGGATCTAGATGGCTTTTTTCCAGGTTCAAGAGCCACCCGAATTCTTGAAGGGTGGAGATCACCTGAGACCTGTGTTGCAGAATCTGATCTTGGTCTTGTGAAAGAAGAAGCGTCTAAATAGTGAAACAATCGGATCCCTTTTGATCTGATCAGGGCTACAATAGCCAGTAAGATCTTTGAAAAGACCCGAGGTGAGGTGGTAAGCCCGAAAGGGAGACAGGTAAACTTGAGATGCACTTGACCCACGGTGAAGTGAAGAAATTTTTGCAGCTCTGCTGCTACTGGGACATGAAAGTAGGCATCTTTCAGATCTATAGAGATCATCCAATCCTCTGGCTGCACCACTTGACGGATAGTGAAGAGCGTTTCCATCCTGAACCTCTCTTTCCTTATGAAGGAGTTTGGATGAGTCAGATCTATGACCGGCCTCCAGGTGCCGCTTTTCTTTAGCACCATGAACAGAGGTGAATAAAGGTCTTGAAACCTTTCTTCGGCCGGACCTGGAATGACAGCGCCTTGGGAGATCAGGGAATCTAAGTATGACAGAAGAATTGACTTCTTTTCTTCCACACGAGGTAGAGCCATAGGAATAAACCAAAGAACTGGAGTTTCTTCGAAGGACCAAACGTGACCTTGAGACACGGTTTTGACGGTCCACTGATCTGTGATCGAGGCTGCCCAAACGTGTGCAAACTGACGCAGGTGAGCGCCTACTCGCAACGCCTGGGCAGGCCTGGTATCAAAAGGACTTCGTGGCCTCCCAACCACCAGTGTGGTCTCCACATTGTCTACCCAGGCCTCCATAGCTTTAGACGTGGCTGCTAGAGCCAGGGCTGGTTTGCAGGTCATACCAGCTGACAGATAGATCTTTTTAAGATCTGTATCAATTCGTCTATCCAGACCATCTTTAAATGAGACAGAATCTTCTAATGGCAGGGTATCATGTTTAACCAACCTCATTAAGGCTGCGTCTATCGTAGGTGCCGAATCAAGATGTTTTACCTTTTCAGTCTTGAAAGGATACAACCTAGAGATCTTGGACGATAAGGAGTTCTTTCTTTCAACTCCTTCCCATTCGTCTATGATGATTTCTCCCAGTTCGCTCAGGAAAGGGAAATGATCTCGCTCTTTTTTGAGGTGTTTAAAATATTTCCTCTGTTTTGCTGGGGAATCCGCTGGCTCTTCCCACTTTAACGCCTCTTTTACCGCTTTCACTAGTGGTGGGACCATGGCAAATTCAAAACCTGTATTTTGGTCCTCTAGGTCATCCTCACTTCCAGAGGAATCCTCCGAGAAGTGACTCGGCTGGGAAGTGCCTGGCTCTAAATCTTCCCTCTGAAGGGGAAGGCTAGGATCCCAATCCCTGAGGGATTCTTGAACGATCCGCCTGACCAGAGTTTCCACTGGTTGATCTGGGATCTGTTTTTCCTTGATCGCCTGAGAATAGCAGGCGTCACACAGGGATCTGTCTTCAGGGACTACAGCCCTACAGCCCCAGCAGGATTTGCGTGTGGGGCGGTCAGCATGGCGGGAAGACCGAAGGCTGACTGAGCCTGGATTATCCTCATGGCGCCTAGATCTAAACCTGGATCTACGGTGCCTGGATTTGGATGATGCATGATGATGGCCTGAAGGTGACCTATCCTTTGATCCAAATGCAGGACGTTGGTCAGACCTAAATGGGCTGAAAAACATAGAAAAGAAAAAGCTCAGGCTACAGTAAGCCAGCTGGCAGATAAGCGAGAGTTTAAAACAAAACTCACATGTTGCGCAGGGACTGGCCACCGAGAGGTGGTGAGGCATCCATTGCAGATCACAGCAAAATAACCTGCAATAGGAAAAGTGTAAGAATCCAATCTTACCTTCCCACAGCCGCCCCTCCCCTCCCCCATTCGTGCAGGACTGACTCAGCACAGGACTTACCCAACACAGGCAGAGACACAGCGTGGGGAGGCCGCCGCAAAGCCCACAGACATCCCAAGAATGACAGCTCAAACAGCTGTTTAAATTTCCCGGGAGCCCTAAAGCCACGCCCCCCATGGCGCCGCTGCGTCATCGAGAACCGGAAATAGAGTGTGCTCATGCGTAGACCACTGCGGGGAACCAAGCCTCATCCTGAACACCCAATCGGGAACCAGGGAAGCGGGGGAGGAGCCGAGAGCGGCGGTCTGGAACGCAGAAGCGCTCCAGCCGCCATACCAACCAGGAAAAGCAAAAAACACAAGATACAAAAAATGAGCAATACATTACCACCGATACCATCAGAAGACCCTGGAACGCTCCTCAACCGGAGACTGCCATGTGCATCAGGGCATAAAGATCTCCCGCTAGTAGCAAGGACGTTTGGCCAAGCGATGCAGCCCACCTCTCATTCAGGATTTACGGCATCTTCCGGCATCATTTCAAATTGCCCGGGTCCACCCAGATAATACTGAGATTGCTGGACTGAGATAGAAGAGGCATCATCCAGGAAAGCCACACGCCACCAGGTATGTAAGAAAACGCATCCTATAAGGTAAGACTTCTCTTGCAGGAGGAGGACAAAAAAGGAACACGGCTCCTGGCTTGGAGCAAAAATTTATGGGAGTGGGGTCCTATAGGGTAGGAGAGGAGGCGGAGCCTACCCATACGTGTGCTGCCATGGAGTCTGTCAGGAAATTTGTTTATTCATCAAACGTACAAAGATTTTTCATAGAAATATTCCTACGAATATTCTTGTCCAAAAATCGATACATGTATGGCATAAGACATTTAGTAGTAGCAGCTTTTTTTTTTTTTATCACCTGTCATAATGAGTTTAATGCTTAGTGCACAAAATGAGAATACGAGACGAATGATCGTACGTTTGTTTTTGCATGCTGCTAGTCTCATATCGATAACAAATGTCGATAACAAATAGGTTACTAAAGTTACTAAAATTCTCGTAAGACAGAATACAACTTCAGAAGTGATGTAATGTGTTGTATTAATGATGATAAAATGTATACCCGAGCACAGGAATACTTATTAAACAAAAAAAGATGACGATAAGCAGAGGCTGCTTGGCAACTTTTGGCCCAAGGGGCAAGTACAAACCAGAGGCCCATGGTGCAGCGACTCAGCCCCCCCCCACTCTCCCTCTTCTCCTCTCCTTCTGACTCCCATTCCAGGCTACAGCTCTGTTCCAGGTACTCTCTACCCACTGGCTGAATCCGGGTTCCCGACCTGGCCAGCAGAGGGTGGTTTGGGGGAGCTGAGACAGCTTAGACTGGACTGGCCAGGGGAGGAGAGTCTCCAGTGGGGCATGGAACTGGCCTCTGCTCAGACACAGTTTACACCATCCATGCTAGGGGGGGGGGGGGGGGGGCGGGGCGAAGCCTGCACTCTCTCTTTGTCTTCATTCCACACTGGGGACTTTTACTTCTCTTCACCAGGAATCCTTTAGGCATGTCTGTGGCAGAAGCAGTGCAGCCTTTTTATGGACATCAGAGCAGCCCAGGGGGCAATTGCCCCCCTGTCGCCTGGCCTAGTCTTCCCCTGATGATGGAAATTACTAGATTAGCTGCTGCTGATCAAAAAAGAGGTATGAACCTCATAAGTGTTGAATAAAATATAAATGTCAGCGCTGCTAATATGAAACTTATGAAAAATGTCAGTGCTAAATCAATACTGATTAGAACCTTCTACAAAGTGCCAGTGCTAAAATCAATGTATATTGAATACAGATATACAATTTATAAACAATAAAGTGCAATGTGTTATAAATAAAAGGTTTTTTGTGTTTATAAAGTGACAGTGCTGGATAAACAATTCTTCCGTGCTTTCAAATTGCTGGTGCTTGAAACATTTATCGGTGATTCACTCTGTGCTCCCCTCCTGGGTCCCTACTCATCACCATTTTTATGATTATATTCAGCTTATATTGCTCTAAAAGCTTTATGAAGATTGGCAATATTCCTCCTTTTCTTTTCCGTTTTCCAAATACATTGGTAGTGCAAGGAAAAAAGTTCCCATAGTGTAAAATCGTATGGTTTATTTAAAATATAAAAATAAAATCCACTTACGTATAAAAGGGGTGTAGTAGGCGTATTTGAGAGGAGAAGAAGGAGTTCACATTATAAAGGACCAACGCACATAGGTTGCCCCAGCCTCAGAAGACGCCCAGTGGGAGGGGTGAAACACGTCAGGCAGGGAATCGAGCAGTGACGTCATATCTGGTGACGCACGCTGTGGCGACGTCCACCACGAATGCCCTTAGTTGATTACAGCAATTTTATATGTAAGTGGATTTGATTTTTATATGTAGCAAAATTTCCAGGCATTGGTAACACTTCCAACACATTTAAGTTGAAAACCCAAGTGTGAGAGCTGAGACAATGACCATTCTGGCATCTTTGATTTGTTTTGTTTATTTTGTAATGTAGATGAGAGAAGGGAATGAGTGGGATACTCCTCTGGCTCAACTAAGTTTAACTGGGACACTGTACAGAAAAATGCCTGTTAGTGCTGTCTTGACGCCAGCTGAATGCTGGCCAACGCTCCCTGGCGCTTGAAAATACCGTTCTACTGAACTGTGCTGGAACTTTGACTTTAATACTCAGGTTAGCTTCGAAGATCCAGGACTGTAGGACATTTGACTCCTGACACTCTGTTTAGCTCAAAAGTCCGGTGAACAGCTCCCTCCAGCCCTTCACTGACTGAGGTAGCTCCTTGTAACTGCTGCAACCCTTAACACTGCACACTTAACTCTTAAGGGCCCAACCGCTGGCGCGCTCTCTGACACTCCAGGGTCCTCTCCCTAGGCACCCCCTTTGACACTTCAGGGTCCTCTCGCTAGGCACCCCCTCTAACACTTCAGGGTCCTCTCACTAGGCACCCCCCTTTGACACTAGCTGGCTCCTGGATCCCTGGGTCCCCTCTACACTTCAGGCAGACCCTCAGGGGCAATTTACAGTACTCACAAACTTGGCATACTTTCCTGGAACTGAACCCCTCTATCTCCACTGGTGCTTGGCACACCGGATCCTCTCTGCAGCTCAGCTCTCTTTCTGGACTCTCAGGCAGTCACCCGAGACACCCCATCCTTCTGACAGGAGTAGAGACAGCCGTACCCTCCCTCCTGGGACTCTGCTTCCCGCCAAAGATGCTGCGTCATGCGTTCCCCTCAAACTTATACCCACTCCCAGAATCCTCTGTGGCAGAATCTGCCTTCTGGGGTATATACAGGCCTGAATGAGCCACTGATTGCGTTTCCTCCACTGCCCATTGAGAATCCTCTCACGGAGCCAGTGGGGAGACTCCCCTCTCAGCAGCCACACCTGGGAGACATGACAGCCCAGCTGAAAATCATGGACCTGCTGTTAGGCAGCCAAGGCCCACTATACTTTTACCTAGCACCTACCTTGTAGGGTGCTACATATATTTTTAATAAACCATGCGATTTTACACTAAGGGAACTTTTTTCTCATTCCAACCATGTATGCCACTATGAGCCTAATTTTGGAGGAAAGAGGATTTACATTCTAATTACATACTGTGTGGAACAAAACTTTTCCTTGCACTACCATTGTATTTGGAAACAGAAAAGAAAAGGAGGAATATTGCCAATCTTCATAAAGCTTTTAGAGCAATATAAGCTGAATATCATCATAATATTGGTGAGTAGGGACCCAGGAGGGGAGCACGGAGTGAATCACGGATAGATGTTTCAAGCACCAGCACTTTGAGAGCACGGAAGAATTGTTTATCCAGCACTGTCACTTTATAAGCACAAAAGACTTTTTATTTTTTAACACGTTGCACTTTATTGTTTATAAACTGTATACAGGCATACCCCGGTTTACGTACACTGACTTTACGTACACCCATGAGTTTGGACACAGCTTGGTCAGCTTGGCATGGCACTACTCCTGGGTTTTAACGTTGGAATCTATGGGATTGCTGCCGGTTTTTAACATTGGTGTCTGAAGGAAATCTTGGGCAGCTTGGTAAGGCACTGCTCCCAAACCATAAATGACAGGGACGCCAAACTTAAGGAGCACTGAGAGGGGACCCAGGACTACAACATATCCTTTTTTTTTTTTTTTGGTCGGCCAGCTTGCCTAGGTAATCTACCATGTCATAGTCCTGGGTCCCCTTAATGTGATTCCCAAGTTTGGTGTCACTTATAGTTTGGGAGCAGTGCCATGTGAAGCTGACCAAGATTTCCCAAAGAGCTAGTGTATTTACATGCATTGAGAAGTGAAAAATGTATTGCTTCATTTTAAGCACATTTTCGTTTTACATACATGCTCTGGTCCCATTGTGTACTTAAAAGTGGGGTATGCCTGTAGCTGTATTTAATATACAGTAAACCCCCCTCCATTGCGGGGGTTACGTTCCGGACCCAGCCGCGAAAAGTGAAAATCCGCGAAATAGAAAAACCCTATTAAAATGCATTGTAGGCATGTTTTTTTTACTGTCACTGTATGTGTAAAAGCATTTTAAGGTCTTTAAACACACTTTTAAAACAATAGAAACTCATTTAAACACATAAAAGATACAGAGAGACATAGCTAGAGCTATGGAAAACACAAAAATATTTCATTTTTAATGCTGTATATAGTAAAATAACATTAAAAAAAAAAACGCAATATACCGGGACCGCAAAAAATGAACCGCGATGGAGCGGGGGTTTACTGTACATTGATTTTAGCACTGGCGCTTTTTAGAAGGTTCTAATCAGCATTGATTTAGCACTGACACTTTGCATAAGTTTCATATTAGCAGCACTGACATTTATATTTCATTCAACAATGTGTCGTATTGTATTCCTTCGTTTCTGAGCATGCATGGTCTTGGTTTCATGATTTTTTTCCCATAAAAATACTAAACAAATTACCCGAAAAATCATTTTTTCTTTTATTGTACAAGAAAAATTTTCGTGCTTGATATTTTCGCATGAGCTGTCATGATCAGCTCTCGAAAAGCTGTGCACTAACGAACAGCTTATCGGGCGATCGCTCCAAATGAGTTTTGTTTTGTTAGATATTCTCATTGTGTGTCCGGGCCTAAAAAAACAAAACTTAGCCCTTTATAGCACAAAAACAGCAGATAAACACTTCTATAAGGGGGATTCATTTATACTTTAAAACAGTGAAAGTGATGTATATACAGTATATACTGTATATATATATCAGGGGTGTCAAACTCAATTTCATTGCGGGCCACATCAGCATTATGGTTGCCTTCAAATCTGTAAGACTAGATGTCCAGAGTACATCACCGCCCCCCCCCCCCCCTACATCAGATGTCAAGGGACCCCACCATCCCTCATATCACATTTGCGGCTTCCGAGAAGAAGCTGAAGGCAGAGCTGGGAAGCAGAAAGTGCAGGGTCTAGAGAAGGATCAGAGGAGGGCTTAGTTTAGCTGCCGCAATCTGCTCAGAAGGCAGAAACGAGGGGGTGCTGTGGCTGCACAGAGAGCCACAGGATCTGTATAAGGAGTTCTGTCCTACTCTCTGCTGCTGACTGCTGAGAGAAGGCGATGGGAGAGGCAAGGCTCTCCACAGCTGAGAAGTGTAGGATCTGGCAGACGAGTTCTGTCCTTCTCTCTGCTGCTGACTGCTGAGATAAGGTGCGGGCGGAGATGAAGAGGTGCAGCAGCTGCAGGAGAGGTGCGAGGGCCACATGAGATAGTCTGGTGGGCCGGATTCGGCCAGCAGGCCTTGTGTTTGACACATGTGATATATATATATATATATATATATATATAGATAGATATATAGATATATACTATATATATTTCTATAAAAATTTTATCATAAATATAATAATAAAATACCTAAAGTAGGATATACAGGGTATTTTCACTTGGAGTCAGACATAAAGCTATATGAAGGGTGGATGGGGGATATAAATCTTCTATATTAAAGTAGTTCTAAAGGCTGAGATTTTTTTTGCAACGATTAAGTAATTTTAAATATAATGCACAATACTGTTTTTGAAATTGAATTGTATTGCCTTATATTACCTCCTTTACCAGCGCCCAGCTTCTCTGGGTTAAGATGCTGATCTTCCCTGCACAGAGCCCTTAGAGTCGGTTCACACTAAGGCGACACGACTCCTTACTACTTTGGGGGCGACTTGTGCATTACCATGCACCACGACTTCGGAGCGACTTGCAGGGACTTCACATAATGGAAGTCTATGCAAGTCGCTCCGAGTTCGCCCCAAAGTAGTACAGGACCCTGTGTCGCTCCTATTAGAACGGATCCTGTAGCGGTCAATGGACTGCGAGGGAGCGCGACTTGTCAGGCTGACAAGTCGCCTGACAAGTCGCGCTAGTGTGGACCGGCTCTTAAAGTGATTGTAAAATGTTTTATTTTTTTTTAAACAACAAACTCGTCATACTTACCTGCTCTGTGCAATGGTTTTGCACAGAGCAGCCTTGATTCTCCTCTTCTGGGGTCCCCCACCAGTGCTTCCGGCTCTTCCTGCCCTCAGAGCAAGCCAAAAAGTATAGTATAGAGTGCCCCTATAGCAAGGTAAAAAATGTATGCCTTTAAAATCAATCACTTCCTTCTCCGGCCCAGGACTAGATGTCCCATGAGGCATTGCTCCTCACACATTCTCAGGCACTTGCTGAGTATAGATGGCGTACTGACCTGGATGTGCGCTGCACTGTGTATACTAACATGTATTAACAGTGCACTGAGATTTATGTGTGCTGCACTGTATTTCCTGATATGTAAACAAATAATGCATTCTGTATGCAGGCCTACTAATCAGCTGACCAACTAATTGATTATGAAAATATTTGACAACTATTTTCATAATCGATTATAATCAATTAGGGTTGTTTCAGCCCTATTGTAATGGTCTCAGTTCATGGCTAATGATGCATAGTAACCCGACAGAGGTAGTTACTCCCACCACTTCGAAAAAGCCCTATAGGGGTGAAACGTGTCAGAAGGGCCATGGAGGAAGGGAGAAGATTGAGTTGAAGCCGATTCTTACGCTAGCTTTACCTGTTAAACTTGGACAGTTTGAAGACTTGCTACTCCATTTGATGTGAGTCTATCTCAAAGGTATAGAGCTAAGAGACAAAGTAAGTGTGAGTTTTGTCCTTGGTAAGGCCAAGCTGATCTCGAAAACCAACACTTACCATTCCAAAGCTTCAACTCTGTGCAGACGTGTTAGTCATTGAAATTGCTGAAATAGACTTTAAAAAAGACTCTTTCACTTTTACACAGACAGCAAGATAGTGTAGGGTTGCATACACAACCAAACAAAAGAGTTCTATGTGTATGTTAGTAACAGAGTTAAAAGCATCCGAAAGTTTTCCAATCCCAATCAATGGCACTATGTGCTTACAGACCTTAACCCCACTGATCGTGGCACTCGTGCAGCACCAGTCATTTAATTTCTTGATGTTTCATGGTCATCCCCACCCAACTTCTTGAATAATCACCCCATCACAATTCACATTGATTCTGCATGTGAACTAGTTGATCCTGACAATAATCACTGCACAGAGCAGATAAGAATGACATGTTTATTTTTTTATTTGAAAAATGAAGGTTTACAACCACTTGAGTATAAGGTCACCAAGGTGAGTAAACCTTAACTGTCATTGATGCAAAAAGGATGTTCATATGTTATTATACTCACAAGTTTGGATTAGAGTATTCTATGATCTGTAAGATATCATTTCTCATTTGTATTCAGTTACTGTCAGTCAGCTGTAAGCTACAAATATCTCACCACAACTGGATCAGCTATAAGGATCACACTTGCAATGCTTAGTTTTAGGGAGTCAGAACTTTTCCCACAATCCCTTGCCATTCAGTAGTGTTCTCACCTGTGCATGGGATGATGTGCTTCTGTATTGACATTAGCATTATTAGTAATTATCGAGTGAATAATTAATTGTATTATTCAGCACACCCCTCTCTGCCCTCTTGGCTTGTACCCAGCTGGTGAGGTCACACTAAGGCAGATCAGGTTTCTGCCATGGGAGAGTCACCACTTTTGACTGTACGGGAACAAAGCCCAGTCACTTCTTTATCCCTTCTGTCACCTGCCCTATGATCAATCACTTAGGCTTTTCTCCGACTCTCAGTACTGAGAAACAGAACAAAAGCCTTGGATATGGAACAAGGTGTTAAAGTTCACCTGTCGTGGCAGTTGAGCACACAAAGACTTGGCAGACGGAAAATGTACTGTGTGCCATGCTGGGATAAATTATATGATTTGTCATAGTCATCATGTTGAGATCTACATCTACTTTTTTTATTTTTTACTTTTTTATTTTAGTATAACTAAAAGCAAAATATTGTTTTATAAGTGCAGTATTTCTAAGTGCAGTATTAAGAGTATTTATTCATAAAAAGTGGTTAAAAACATTTACAATGTAGAAGATCAAATGAGCATATCAGTCAGCATAATAGGCATCCTGTAGAGTCCTTTGCCTCTAGGGGGAGGGAGAGCTGACCCGCAGCTGTGACAGGAGAGGGAGAAGCGAGGAAGCAAGATGGCTGATGGACTTCCGGAACTACGCTGGAAAGTATAGACCAGAGCTGATGTCAAGGGGGGTAACGCGTTTCGGAAGCATGCACTATTTGCTCCTTCATCAGACCCAAGCCCCTGTGTCTGGAATTAGCTTTTATGCAGCCTGAGGGAGGGGAGGGGAGGGGAGGAGAGGAGGGGGATGAAGGGGGATGAACTAAATGGGAGGTCTAATTAGTAAGCTCTGTATCACAAAGCCAGCAATGGATCTGATTGCATATATTACAAAGCCAGTGGTCTAAATACTTTGTTAGATCTAGTTGTATATGAATAAACCAAAAAAGGAAAGGAATTATTGATAAAAGCGGGTATTGGTAAAGAATAATAATAACAGAAATAACTGTATGTAAAACCTGAGTAGCAAATGTATCCACTCATATAGTTACATACCGTATGCATACATCTAAAGACATGCTAAAATATTATACACAATTAAACAATAAAATACACCGGGATAGATAAAGTGATGGTAATATGTTTCAGATACCATCACTTCATCTATCCAGGTGTATTTTATTGTTTAATTGTGTATAATGTTTTAACATGTCCTTAGATGTATGCATATGAAACTATATCAATGGACACATTTGCTACTCAGGTTTTACATACAGCTATTTCTATTATTTCTATTAATGTTATTCCAAACCAATACCCATTATTGATAGCTCATTCCTTTTTTTTTTTTTGGTATATTGATATACAATTAGATCTAACAAAGTATTCAGACTGCTGGCTTTGCAATATATGCATTCAGACCCCTTGCTGGCTCTGTGACACATAGACCAGCGGAGCTTACTAATTAGACCCCCCATTTAGTTCATCCCCCTCCATCCTCCTCCTTTCCTCCCCTCCCTCAGGCTGCATAAAAGCCGATTCATACACAGGGGTGTAGGTCTGATGAAGGAGCGAATTGTGTATGATCTGAAACGCGTTACCACCTCCTTGACATCAGCTCCGGTCTATATGTTCCAGCGTGGTTCCGGAAGTCCATTGGCCATCTTGCTTCCTTGCTGCTCCAATTTAACAGTTTCAAAAAACAGTTCAATTTCTGGCACATGCCGGGATTGAAACTGTCACATTGGTTGTGCTCTCAACCAAACTGACAAACCATCCAATGGCTGGTGTCATAACTGATCACATGTGCAGCATCATGGCAGTTAAAGGCTAAACAGAGGCCAAGATGGCAGCTTCCTTAGCTCTACTACATTGTAAATGTTTTTACCCGCTTTTTATAAATAAGTACTCTTAATGCTGCACTTAGAAGTACCTTCTGTTATTTTCCTTTAGTTGCCTCCAGAGTTGCTTCCTTTACCTGAAGTGCTGCTGCAAGTGCTTCCCCAGTCTCTCCTCCTTCCCTTAACCTTGATGTCTAAGCTGATGTTGATGTGATAATAATCTAGTACAGTTCACTGGAGGACATTTCCTGACAGACACACCCTATTCCTCTTCCATTTGCACCCAAAATATATTTTTTAGTTTTGGATAGAGGGGAGATGGATTTGAATACCTGTCGTGTTTTTATTGCTGTCTGTGTCCCCCGTTGATTTGCCCTCTCTATTTGTCCCGTTTACTATTATCGTTGAAAGTGAATGTAAAAGAAAATCCCATTTGGGTTGTCCCCAGAAAAGTAGTAGAGGAGAAATATTCCAATGGGGACACTAGTTCTGGTGACCTGGGGGTCTCCAAGAGGTTCTCTTAATTTTCAGAGATTTCCTCTTACTTCTTGTTTGGCTATGGGACAGGAAATGAAGGTAAATCTCCCCAATAGGACAAAAATAGCAAATATAAACCTTAAAGGGGTTATACTCTATCCAAAATAAAAAATAAAAAAGTTTTGCCTATAGTTCTACTTTAATAATATAAGGTGCAGTTTTTATGAAAAATTATATTAACCAAAAAGTCAACTATATTACTGTTATGTAACGGTATCAGCCAAATGATCAGACCAGTGGTGATGTGCAATTTCTACTTTACTTAACAATGTGGAACATAGATTACACAGGAGATCATGTGAACAGGGGTTTGCAGTACGAAACAGCAATATGAGGAAGGGAGAAACATTCATAAAACATGTGAAAACAATTCTATTGCAGTTCTAGTAATGGCCACTAGATGACAGCAGAGTGTTCTGAGTTCAGTTTACTGATAGGATAGAGAGCTGAAGATTTCCCACATTTTCCAAGAGATTGATCGTTCATTCAGCAGACTGTGAGCTGAGGGGATTTCCTGCTGGCGCAGACTTCACACAGGCGCTGCTGATGCTGACTTTGGTCAGGAGGCTCTGGGGGCCGTAGATAGGACCAACCCACTGCTTGGACAACTTCTCCACATGGACTGTAACAGAGTCCTCTCCAGTAACTGGGGCTTGGATAGATGCTGCGTGCTCTTGTGCTCACTGCTGGTGGCCCGCACACCAGACTTGGCAGCACCTGGGGACAGCTCACTTGCCCAGTCACTGCTGTCCCATCAGGCAGGATCTCTCTGAGCACAGGAAGCTGGGCGGAGCTGGCATTTATACTCAGTGACAGTGTCAGTGACCGACTCATTTTCTTCTTTGGGAAGTATCGCTGGAACAAAGGTTCTGGTAGAATAGTGACTTGGGAGCCAGTGTCGAAGAGACACTCGATCTCTTGGCCATCGAAGTACCCATGTACCACAGGGCAATCGACCCCCACGTCCTCCGTGTGTGACTGTGGAGTCGTTTTGCTGGACCGCCCCACTGCTTGATTCCTAGCGGCGGGGCGCTCTGGGTTTAATGGCCCCCTTGGTATTTGATCAGGACTGTCCCTCAAGCAATGTCCCTTTTGTTGACAGCCCCAACATGGGGAGGGTGACCTCTCCCTTCTTGGTCGCCGGCGGGGCGGTGATCGGTTTCTCCATGAAGGGATGTTCTCCCTTGGCCTCCTTGGATTATCTCGCTCACGCCTCAGCGTGGCAAGTTCTGTCTGGAGCTGGGCCATTCCTTCTGTCAACTTGTGGATGGCCACCTCCCATGGAGCTATTTGTTCTGTTTGTGGCGGTTTACATGGTTTATCCCCTGTGCTGACCATGAGAACGTCCGCACTGGCATGTCTGTGCTCTTAATACAGGATAGCTGCTTCTAAAATTTCGTGGAATTTTAAGCTTGGGTCACTTCTGTCCTTTTCTTGTAGCTTTTCCCTGACTTTGTCAGACAGAAGCCCATCCAAAAACTGATCCTTCAGCCACCCGTCTGTATCACTCCAGCCAGCACGTCCTGCTCGCCTCCTCTCATTGCGTCGGATCTTGGCTGCTATATCCTGCAGTTCCAGAGCGTACTGCGGAATGGATTCTCCCACTCTCTGCCTTCTACTGATAAATCGAGCCCTAAGATCCCCTAATGCAACCGGTTGGGTGTACACTGCTTCCAAGCGGCTGATTATCTTGTCTAGGGAATCCTGGTCCTCTGCTGGAAGGTGCAAAATTAACTTCCTTGCTTCCCCTTCAAGGGCAGTAATGGCCAGATCTGCCTGCTGTGTGGGTGGGACCCCATATGACCGGATCAAGCCCCGCAATCTCCTAATCCAGTCATCCAAGTCCTGATCTAGTCCTGTGTACTTAGGCAGTTGCTGTGGTAGCAATCCTGCCAGCAAAAGGGACG
Source organism: Pelophylax lessonae (assembly GCF_965119305.1). Taxonomy (NCBI): domain Eukaryota; kingdom Metazoa; phylum Chordata; class Amphibia; order Anura; family Ranidae; genus Pelophylax; species Pelophylax lessonae. The sequence continues at coordinate 498,583,220 of NC_138771.1, forward strand.
CTATGGCAGACTGTTTGACACCCTCAGTGCTGCTTCCCTCACCACTGACTGACTTGGCTGATCCTGTTCGTGACGCCAAGTGTTATGCAACGGTATCAGCCAAATGATCAGACCAGTGGTGATGTGCAATTTCTACTTTACTTAACAATGTGAAATGTAGATTACACAGGAGATCATGTGATCAGGGTTTTGCAGTACAAAACAGCAATATGAGGAAGGGAGAAACATTCATAAAACATGTGAAAACAATTCTATTGCAGTTCTAGTAATGGCCACTAGATGGCAGCAGAGTGTTCTGAGTTCAGTTTACTGATAGGATAAAGAGCTGAAGCTTTCTCATGTGTTCCAAGAGATTGATCGTTCATTCAGCAGACTGTGAGCTGAGGGGATTTCCTGCTGGCACAGACTTCACACAGGCGCTGCTGATGCTGACTTTGGTCAGGAGGCTCTGGGGGCCGTAGATAGGACCAACCCACTGCTTGGACAGCTTCTCCACATGGACTGTAACAGAGTCCTCTCCAGTGACTAAGGGCTTGGATAGATGCTGCGTGCTCTTGTGCTCACTGCTGGTGGCCCGCACACCAGACTTGGCAGATATCGACCCAGCACCTGGGGACAGCTCACTTGCCCAGTCACTGCTGTCCCATCAGGCAGGATCTCTCTGAGCACAGGAAGCTGGGCGGAGCTGGCATTTATACTCCCTGGGCGTGTCCTGGAACTCAGGGGATGCTGGGAACCCAGAGGATTGTGGGGAATCGAGTTAAAGGGACTTGCACCTGCATCTGCATAAAGGGGCACACCACTACATTACCTTTTTCAATTTGGAAGCAGCTGGCTGCAAGGACTTGTTACAGCTCACAGCTATTCCACACAAAAGCCATTACCCATCATTGATTAGGCACTTTCACCGGCATACTGATCTCAGTATAATTGTAAATTGTCTCGCTTTCGGAAACTGAAAAATAGTGATTAGTGTGCAAGTTACACAACAACCACTCACCCAGCGCTCCCACTAAGGAATATTGAATATTCCTCCCCCAAAATCAATTATTTGAACAGAAAGGTTCTGACAAAAGCTGCTGCTATAAATAATTGATTATCAAATACTACATATGTTACCTTGACCAGTATATACTAATATAAAATCATTATATAAACCTGGAAAAAAATAACATTAGCAGTGCTTATTAGGAATGAATGAATTAGTATATACTGGTCAAGGTAACATACAGTATGTAGTATTTGATCCCGCTTGGCTTACTGGTTTTCTGATTCTGCATGTTAGGTGAGTGGTTAAAAAGGAATGAATTGCCTGGCTCAAGCCATTATCCCAAAATGAATATTAAGCCCTTTAGTTTTTGTATTTGTGAAGAAAGTAAGATATGTAAAAAAATGTTTTTTTAACCACTTTAAGACCTGAAGGATTTGCCCCCTTCCTGACCAGGCCCTATTTTGCGATTCGGCACTGCGTTATTTTAACGGACAATTGCGCGATCATGCAACGCTGTGCCCAAACAAAATTTACGTCCTTTTTTTCCCACAAATAGAGCTTTCTTTTGGTGGTATTTGATCACCTGTGCGATTTCTATTTTTTGCGCTATATACAAAAAAAGAGCGACAATTTTGAAAAAAAAAAAAAACAATATTTTTTACATTCTGCTACGCGTCTGAGGAAGGGGCTGAGTGCGCATGCTCCGAAAAGCGTTACGTCATCACTAGTGGACGAGCAGCTTACCGTCGTCCTTTGCTCGATCCGGCTCCCCCATCGGACTTCCCCAACGTTGTTGTCATCTCCCGGCTGCTGGCCCGGCCGGAGGGAGGAAGTACCATGCCATGGAAGGGACCCAGGAGCCATATGGAGGAGCTAGTACCTTCGCTTTAATGTGTTTATGGATTGTTATGCAATAAACCTTTATTATTTCACTGAGTGGCGCCTGTCTTCTCTTCTTGTATGTGCCAGCAGGATTTTTTTCGGCTTCTGCCTGCCTACAGCGCTGCCCTCCATGACAACATTGGAATATTGCACCACCTGGAAGTTTCCTCTTCTCCATTTTAATCCCAGTGCGGGCCCCACCTTGTTGGCACAAGTGCCCAACACATCCTCTTTTGCTTCTAGGGGAGTGATTCTAACTGTGGGGGGCTGACCATAGAGACATGTGATCCTATATAGAAGGATCACATGGGCTTTATGATCATCCCAGGAAGAAGGACAGTCGGCTGTGTTTACAACAGCTGACCATTCTTCTCTCTCAGCGGGGAACGATCACGGGTGTCAGGCAGCAATCGAAGCAGCCTGACACACGTATCGGCTTCCCCGCTGATGAGCGGGGGCAGGAGCGCGCCAGCGCGCGCTTGCCCTCTAAACTTTCGAGAGCAAGCGCCGTACATGTACGGCGATTCGTCCAGGAGCGTCTGCCTGCCGCAGTACATCTGCGGCGGGCGGTCGTAAACTGGTTAAAGATGAACTTCCAGAGGTTTTATATTTCTTTCCATTCTGTCACCCATATTTCAATCAAGATCTACACAGCTCTGCCACACCACATAGCCCTTTCTGGAAGGACAAGAGACCAGATTTATCTTGGCTGGGGTAGGGACAAGACATTGTCCCTCCCCTAGTCTGTGATTGGACAGTGAATGGAGGCACAGCTGACTGATGAGCTTATCTCTCTGTCACTCTTCTCTTTTCTCCTTTTAGCATGCTCCTTACACTGCAGTACAACTGATTGGCTCCTCCTGTTGAGCTCCACTGTGCAGGGACTGATACCAAGTTAAATTTAGGCACTTGCTCCTCTTGTATTTAAAAAAAATGTATTAATGAATACAGAGTCTCTGCCCATAGGCTGGAGCTTTAGGCTGAGGAGGAGACTTCTACTTCCCCTATTTCTGGAAGTGTAATCGTGCATTGCATTCAACATGTCGTCACCATCCATGCCTATCTGCATCACAGGACTGGCATTATGTTATATTTACAGTACTTAATAAAAATATATATATTCTAAAAAGAATATATTCTTCGTGCCTAGGAGTACCTAATTGAGCAGAAAAATACACTAATAAATAAATATTAATACATTAGCAGCTGCAATAGGAAAAAAAGGGGAACTGAGTAAAGAAACCCCAAGATATATGGGATTATATAGCGCTTGCTGGTAGGTACATAAAGGAATATAATATGTCTGGGGCTGATGAGGCCAGATGGATGTCTTCGCATTCTGCAGAGCTTTGGAGGACCTCACCTCTTCAGGAAGGGGATTTCGGTCTAAGGGGGACACAGCCCAGCAGCCACCATTCCTTTGACCTTGAAGGTCACAAAGCGCTATAGGTCTCTCTGCCGTAAGGCAATTGAGACCCACCATATCTGGTGAGTTTACACACTATTCTTTCCTGAAGTCACTCCTCAAGATTGGATTTTCTGGTCCATTGGAGGATCCGACACCTAGCACTAGCACTTTTCCTTGCACTGAAGTGGATTATTTGTCACTAAGTCACTTATGAACTTTTCACTTTGGACTTCACCTGGCATTATTACACTTTTATGACACTAATGTTATATATGTATCACTGTGTGTTTATTTTAAGGGTACAGATTTTATGTAAATTTTATTAATAGCTCTTTTATTACAATTTATATTCCTTTATGTACCTACCAGCAAGCGCTATATAATCCCATATATCTTGGGGTTTCTTTACTCATATTTACAGTACTACTACTGTGCTGCTGTAGGGAACCATTTCATATCTATTAGGTGGTAGCTTGCACATCTGGATTAGTTGAGATTCCCGCACTTCAGAAAGGATAAATAAGGCCAAATTCTCTGCATGGCATTGAGGCATGTTCTGTATGTGCTTACAATAAATTTGCAGGGAGGGTTTCTACACAAGAGCTATGTGCATAAATCACTTCATATGTATCTGACAGAACAAAATTAAAGCAGATTACCGAAATATTAGACTTGCCATTATTCTAATCCTCCCCCTCCCAGTTACAGTGCCTTAAAAAAGTATTCATACCCCTTACAATTTTCCACATTTTGTCATGTTACAACCAAAAACATTGTGATAGGCCAACACAAGGTGGCACATAAAGATGTGAAGTGGAAGGAAAATGATAAATGGTTTTCAAATTTATTTTACAAATAAATATATGAAAAGTGTGACGTGAATTTGTATGCAGTCCCCTGAGGCAAAAATTTAACTTTTTGGCCTAAAGGCAAAACGCTATGTGTGGCGGAAAACTAACACTGCACATCACCCTGAACATACCATCCCCACCATAAAACCTGGTGGTGGCAGCATCATGTTGTGGAGATGCTTTTCTTCAGCAGAGGAAAGGAAGCTGGTCAGGGTTGATGGGAAGATAGATGGAGCCAAATACAGGGCAACCTGTTAGAGTCTGCAAAAGACTTGAGACTTGGGAAGAGGCTCACATTCCAGCAGGACAACAACCCTAAACATACAGCCAGAGCTACAATGAAATGGCTTAGATCAAAGCATAGTCATCTGTTAGAATGGCCCAGTCAAAGTCCAGACCTAAATCCAATTGAGAATCTGTGGCAAGACTTGAAAATTGCTGTCCACAGACGCTCTCCATCCAATCTGACAGAGCTTGAGGTATTTTGCAAAGAAGAATGGGCCTAAATGTCACTTGCTAGATGAGCAAAGCTGGTAGAGACATAACCAAAAAGACTTGCAGCTGAATTGGTTGGTGGTTCTATATGTATTGCCTCAGGGGGTCTGAATACAAATGCACGCTACACTTTTCACATATTTATTTGTAAAATATTTTGAAAAACATTTATAATTTTCCTTCTACTTCACAGTTATGTGGCACTATGTGTTGGTCTATTACATAAAATAAAATATATTTAAGTTTTTGGTTGTAACATGACAAAATGTGGAAAATTTAAAGGGATATGAATACTTTTTCAAGGCACTGTACATATTTGTGGGTATTTCCTTTTTTTTTTGTTTTGCTAGTGATCCCATTGGCTTTCCTTTTCTTTGCTTAGACAAACATAATGCACCTTCAGCCTGCCCACTATGCCCACAGCCTTCTGGGATATGTGCCTCTTTCACCTGCGCCAATGCCAACTCCAACTATCACTCTCTGCTGACTCTGCTGTTTGCGCATGCACAGTGGCATATCAACATCCATGGTAATTTGGGAGCCAGTTGTCACTTCCAGATCCCTTAGCTAGCTTCCAAATCCAGGATGGCGTCATGGGAGAAAACTTCATGTTGTATGAAGACAGCGTTGGACTTCGTGGGCTGGTAAATTTGTTTTCTTTTCAAAGTTAGCAACTACAGAACTTGTAGCTACTGGATTAAAGTTTTACCAGAACCGGGTGAAGTTCCTCTTTAAAGTTTATGTAGACCCCAATTTTCTTATTTGATCCCTTTTGGTATATTAAATATGCCTTTAAAAAAGTTTTGTTACATCTGTTCAATAGGTGCAAAAAATATATTGATTATGCCAGAAATCTTGTAACCTGATCGTTTTCTGTGCTTTTTACGTGTGCTGCATTCTTATAAGGTTACATTTTTTACATTTTATATCTCTGAGGACTACAGAACCCCCATCTATTTGTGTTATGGAAAGAGAAAAGAGGGGAGGTGTTCTGTAGACCTGTCTTAGGGTGACAATGCTTCTCCTCCATAGATATTGTAAGATAAGTGAGTGTTGTCATCCTAGGGCAGGAAGTGTGTTACTGACAGGAGCACTAGGTTAAAATAAAAGGAAAAAAGTATGAAAAAAGAAAACTAATGCACATCTAAGAACTGGCAAGGTGCAATATATGACATTGGCAGTCTCCCTTCTCTGGCAGCACCTGCAACCCTTGTCCTTATTTCAATTCCCCTGCTTCCACGAGCCAGCGCCCCCCTCCCTCATATGTGCCCTCTGCAATGCCCTCTCATTCTCTAACAAACATACTTCTGTCAATGATCTTTTCCTCTTCAATCTCTCTCAACCTTCTTGCCATTACTGAAACCTGGCTCCTGGAATCCAACTCCAGGTGCTTTCTACACCTCCCTCTGTCCCTTTGCTCTTTTGAAGTGCACTGTATTCTTCTTTTTACTCCATTTGTATGAAGATTGCGGTCATCTACTGGCATCTTGGCTCAGTCTCTCACTTTCCCAGCAACTTCTCTGCATGGCTACCTTATTTTCTTTCCTCTGAAGTACCCTCCATTATCCTTGGTAACTCTACTATTTCCGGAGGTGCGCAGAGTGGCGGTCGGTGGTGCAGTGTGTCGCTCCAATGCATCGCATCTCCAATCTGGGTAAATAACCTATGACGCAGGCTCTTTACCACGTGATCAGTTGTGAGCAAATACAGTTGATCACAGTGGTAACCAGGAATCAGTTTGCGATAACAAGGCACGGGTAGAGGAGAGCCGATCAGTGGCTCTCCTGACAGGGAGGTCTGTGCTGATAATCAGAGCATTATCAGCCCAGCCCCCATCAGAGGTGCCCACCCCAGATTCCAATCAGCCATCAGATGCCAATCAGTGCCCATCACAAATACCAATCAGTGCCCATCACAAATACCAGTCAGTGCCCATAACAGATGCCAATTAGTGGCCATCAGTAATGCCTGTCAGTGCCTCCTCATCAGTGCCATCTATCAGTGCCCATTATTGCCTATTAGTGCCCATCATTGCTGCCATGAGTGCCACCTATCACTGCCCATCAGTGCCACCTCATTAGTGCCCATCAGTGAAGAAGAAAAACTTACTTATTTACAAAATGTTATAACAGAAACGAAGAAAAACTTTTTCTTTTCTCAAAGATTTTTTAAATTTGTTTAGCAAAAAATAAAAAACCCAGTGGTGATCAAATACCACCAAAAGAAAGCTCTATTTGTAGGAAAAAAATGATGAAAATGTAATATGGGTAAAGTGTTGCATGACCGCGCAATTGTCATTCAAAGTGTGACAGCGCTGAAAGCTGAAAATTGGTTTGGGCAGAAAGAGGGTGAAAGGGCCAAGTAGTTAACACCTCAGCCATTTCTTAACCTAACCTCCTCTTTTGACTTAACACAATGGACACAAATCGCCACTCACTCCAATGGCAACACCCTCAACTTTGCATTCTCCCACCTTTGCACTCCCGGCAACTTCTCTAAAACTCCTTTTCCTCTCTGTAATCACAACCTTATTACACCATTTCACACTCTCCCTGTCTCCTACCTCCCATGCATCCATCCAGCAAACAGTTACCCATTGAAACCTTCGCCAGCTTAACATTTCCTTTCTTCATTCTGCTGCCGACTGCCTTGATGACAAAATCGCACCACTATCCTGCTTAGACCTGGCCTCTTCTGTTTACAACTTTACTGTCATCCTCCCTGGACACATTTGCTTCTCTCTCTACATGCAGAAACAGGCATTGACTGCTACAGCCCTGGCAAACAGATGACACCAGAAATCTCAAGAGATGAAGCTGTGCTCTTGAGCTAGCGTGATTTAAAACGATATCCCTGCAAGACTTAACCCTCTACAAATCTTTCCATCTCAAATACAACTGCTGCCTCCACACTGCTAAACAAACTTACTACACCACTCTCATCAAAGCCCTCTTATCCAATCTTCATCAACTCTTTTCTACCCTTAATTTCTTACTTTATTCCCTGCTGCCTCCACACACCAACTTACTTACTGCCCAGGAGATTGCCAGTTCTTTCAAAAAGAAGATTCACACAATTTGTGATAAGAACTCCAGTGTCCAGCTTTCCCCTCCAACTAACATACCAGGTCCAACACCACACTCAATACTTTCCTCCTTCAACCCTGCTACCACTGAGGAAGTTGCCAAACCCTTTTTTCCGAGTCTCACCTCACCACCTGTTGCCTTGACCCTGTTCCCTCACAATTACTCCAGCCCCCTTTCTGATCAATCCTAAAATTCTGTAACCAACATTATTAACCTCTCCCTCTCCCTCTCCACCAGCACCTTTCATTTCCCACTCAAACATGCACTGGTTATCCCATATTTAAAAAAACCCTCACTAGAACCCACTTGTTTGAATAATTTAAGACCCATCTCCCTGCTTCAGTTTGCCTCCATGCTTCTTGAGCATCTTGTCTACAACCGTACGAGTTGCAACTTCACTGATAACACTAATAACTAAAACGACCTACTAACTGCTAAAACCAATGCCCATTACTCCGTGTTCATTCTCTTAGACCTTTCCACTGCCTTTGACACAGTTGACCACCCGGTCTCCCTCAATAAACTCCACTCTCTTAGCCTCTGCGACTCTGCTCTTTCCTGGTTCTCCTCTTACCTATCTGAGCGCACTTTCAGCGTCATATACAACACCATCTCCTCCGCTCCTCTTCCTATTCCTGTTGGGGTACCTAAAAACTCAGTCCTATTCTCTCTCTACACCTCTTCCCTGGGCCAATTGATAACCTTCCATGGCTTCCAAAACCACCTCTATGCTGACAACACCCAGATCTATCTCTCTACTCCCCAGCTCACCCCCACGATCTCCTCATCGATAACAATATTTCTGAGCAACGTATATCAGCTTGGACGTCCCAACACTTCCTCAAACTTAATCTTTCCAAAACTGAGCTTGTAATATTTCCTCCTACCTGATCCCCCCATGACTTTACCATTGAAATCAACGGCCCATTCGTTGATCCCTCCCTACATGCCAGATTTCTTTTTTTCTAGTCCCACATTCAGTCACTGGCTAAATCTTCCTGCCTTAACCTGTGCAACATTTCCAGAGTTCGCCCCTTCCTGACCAACGACACAATGAAACAAATCATTTAATCCTTGGTTTTACCCTACCTTGACTACTGCAACTCCCTCCTTACTGGGCTTCCTATACACAGGCTATCCGGCTTCAGTCTATTATGAATGCTGCTGTTAGATTTATACACCTTTCTAACCGATTCGTGACTGCTACCCTACCCTGTCCGCCTTTAGGGGATCCTTGAAAACGTATTTATTTAGGGAAGCCTACCCCACCTCCACCTAAAAATATGTACTTGAGCCACCTCCATCAGATCATCCCCCTGCACCTGTTACCGTTTGTACTACCTCCCCATCCTTTTAGATTGTGAGTTCAATGAGCAGGGCCCTCCTATTCCTTCTGTATTGAGCTGTGATGTAATTGTACTGTCCCCCTTTATATTGTAAAGTGCTTCGCAAATGGTTGGAGTTATATAAATCCTGTAAAATAATAATAAAAAAAAATGTTGGCATTGGTTTGAGACATGCTATAAGTCCCGGTTCACACTTGTGCGATGCGTGAAGGCTGCGAATTTGCAGCCTGTTCCCGCATCGCAAACGCACATCTGGCAGTTCACACTGCCATATGCGATACCCAGGGGGTGTCAATTAAATGTTAACAACACCCCAGTTTGATCGCATATCGCAGTGCGATCTGACAGTTCGCACAGGATCGGATCGCACAAGTGTGAACCACTGTGTGATCCGATCCTGATGCGGCTGGAAAAAAGGGTCCTGTGCGTCTTTTGTGCGGGTGCAGTGCGAATTTCAGCCATACAAAATTTCAGGAACACGAAATGTTGGGGTATCATACACTTTCATTTTGGATAGAGCAGGGAACAGTTAGAGCATCTGTCAGGTTTTCTTGACATTTCTGGAAGTGATTAAAGATCTCTCCAATGGGGACACATGCAAATACACATGTATAGTACAGTAGGGAATAATTACATCCAGAATGATTGAAGGCTGAGACCATTATTTGCCACTGCCGCTGCCTACATATTGTTTATATTTTCAACTCCCCTCTGACCCTGTATTCACTATTCACAACAGTGGTGGCGGCGCATATGGCCATGTTGTCCATTTATGCTGTACACCTGTAAACATTTGCACAAGTGTTTACATGTGTAAAGCATAAAATGCAGTCAAACATGTTTTGGTTTGTACAGCTACACTCTAGGGATCAAAATGGGACTTATTATTATTATTACTATACAGGATTTATATAGCGCCATCAGTTTTCAAAGCTGTTTAGAATCTACAGTAAAGGGACACAGCACAGTTACAATACAATAAAATACAAGAGAGTTAAGACAGCCCTACTCAAGAGAGCTTACAATCTATTCTAGACCTATAGCATAAAAAATACTGCTGTGTTCATATATAATATGGATCGGAACACAGCAAATTATAAACTCGTGCGCATGAGCCTTTTCTGTTGTGTCTTCGACCTAAATCTGTTTTGCTACCCTTAAGCCTTATTAACCACTTGCCGACCGCCGCAAATACATATAGGTCACTAGCCTGTCACCGGCTTGTGAGCCAATAGCGGGCGAGCGTGCGCCCGCCCCGGCTCGTTCCCTAAGAAGTCAGTGCGTGTGACCGGCTGACCCGATTCCCGTGATCCACCACTACGGTTATGAGTAAGCGGCTGTGTGCGCCGTGAAACGCGTTAACCTTGGATTACCTGTTCCCTGCACTGTCTGTTCATATATGATTTGAAGAATAAAAAAGTATTTCTTTTACTTTCATCTACCTGAGTGCGGTTCCACTATTTCCTTGCATTTCATCCGGATGACGGGTCTCACCAGCACCAGGTCGGACTGATACACCTGAGCGGCTCTGTTTCTCTTATTTCCCACCGGCTGACCCGATGTCCGCCGGTCACTCGCGATCGTTCGCCGGGAAGGGGGAAAGGCAGGCGGCTAATGTAAACAAGCCGCCTTTCATTCTCCCCTGTGTAAAAATGGAGATCAGACGGTTCTACTATGTAGGACCGTTGATCTCTGTTTTTACACTAGTAGCCATGTCCCATCACAGTTAGAAACACACTTAACCCCTCCCTCTCCAATACAGTTAACCCCTTCCCTGCCAGTGTCATTTTTACAGTAACAGTGCATATGTATAGCACTGATTACTGTAGTAATGTCACTGGTAACCCCAAAAGTGTCAAAAATGTCAGTCAAGGGTCCGATCTGTCCGCCGCAATGTCGCAATCCCGCAAAAGAAATCGCAGATTGCCGCCATTACTCGTTAAAAAAAACCCACCAAAAATGACAGAAATCTTTCCCTTAGTTAGTAAACGCAATAACTTTTGCGCAAACCAATCAAAATACGCTTATTGCGATTTTCTTTACCAAAAATATGTAGCAAAAAACAAATTGGCCTAAAATGATAAAAAATTCAGATTTTTACATTTTTTTGGGGGGGGGGAATTTCATATAAAAAAATTTGAAAAATATTGTTATTTTTTCAAAATAAATGCTCTTTTTTTGTTTATAGCGTAAAAAGTAAAAATCGCACAGGTGATCAAATACCACCAAAAGAAAGCTCTGTTTGTGGGGAAAAAAGGACGTAAATTTCGTTTGGGTATGGCATTGCATGACCGCGCAATTGTCAGTTAAATTCGCACAGTGCCGAATCGCAAAAAGTGGCCCAGACGTAAGACAGCAAAATGCTCCGGTGGTAAAGTGGTTAATAAGGATTGCATTTTGTTTATTAGTGCCAGTTCACATTTATGCAATGCGGGAACGCTGCAAATATACAGCGTGTTCCGGCCTCGCATCCGCACAACAGGCAGTTCACACTGCCATATGCGATATGCTGGGGGGTGTCAATTCAAAGTTAACAACACCCCAAGATCAGATTGCATACCGCAGTGCGATCTGAAAGTTCGCACAGAATCGGATCGCACCACCATGCGATCCGATTTTGCTGCAGACCAAAAAAAGGGTCCTGTGCGTGTTTCAGTGCGATTGTGGTGCGAATTCAGCCGTACAAACTGTATGGCTGAATTTGCACCGCATAGACATCGCATGTAATTTTAGGAGCAGAGCGCTCCGAATTACATGCGATCTCTGTGATCGCACAAAGGTGAACCGGCACTAAAGCAACTTCTCAGTTACCCTGTTACATACATATGATTAGATAATTAGACATAGGATGATCTTCGGCGTGATGAGAATAAAAAAAAAAAAAAAAAAAAACCCCAGCTGTGCGTTCAAATGCCACAGGACAGAATATTCTTTTAGTGCAGCATTCAACATTATCTGAATTATTTGTAGGGTGCATTTGGCGGTTTGTAGATTTCCCTAATGTGAAGGTGTGTCCCTAAACGCTGCTTACACACACGGGGGGTGGGGTAGGCTGGCGCTGTACCTCATATGCTGGAAGGTAGACACCATGAGTCACAAGTGCAAACAATTATTATTTGGCTGCAATAAAATTCCAGGGCTGGCATGCTGGGTAATGCATTAAACACAGATATATAATTAATATAATGGTTAAGGAAAGATTATAATTCGTTCCTGGATTTCTCGTGACACCTCTTCCATCCTGCCTGTGTCTGGATATGGTCCTTTAGCACCCAGGACAAAAAAGCCAAAGTACGCCCCCACTTTATGAATTGTGAACTACTTCAACAGCATAGGTTGGAGACCTTGCCCTTTTTGCACCCCCTTCTGCTGAAGAGCCCAAAATGGCCATCTCTTCTGTCTACACAAAACAAGATACTTCAAGGATATTTGCAGCATACAGCATAGGCTTCTCCAGCAGTGCGTGTTGCAGGTCCTGTCCTTTTTGCGCCCTCTTCCGCTGAATCACCTGACTCTTCTGCTTACCCAGAAAACCCAAGCTATATTCTGCAGGGTGACAACATAATGGGATATCCCAGGGCAACCTCTCCAAGCACTAGTCTGTGTGACCCTCCATATAGACAATGGAGAGTGCCATATCATTTTTGTGTTTCTCTTCTGTCTACCACTTGGACCAGTCCTGCAACTTGCTAGGACAAAAAAATCCATCAGACGTCATTGGCTACTTTTTTTTTTTTTTTTAAAGCTTCAAGGTTCAGCGCTGTCATCTTTATCTTGGCTGTTGGTGGCTTTTTCATGGATTGTAAACTTTTAGAGCTTGTAGCCAAAAAAGCCAAAAGTTCTTTTTTAGTTTTAGATTTTGCCATCTTGATCCTGATGGTTGGAAACTGGATGGTACTCAAGAAGGATGTCAGGGCCCAGCTGTGGGCCTATAAAACGTGTTCAAGATCTTTCTCCCAAAACACCAATATCATTATTGCCCTCAGACCTCTAGCCAAAGCTTATTGCTGGTTGTAGGTGCCAGTGATGCTGGGCAGGGTACACATGTTCATTGTGGGGCAGACAGTTCTATAGTGCAAAAGTGGAAGTCAAAGTGGAAGTCAATTGGCTGCCATTTTTTAAGCCCCGGAAGATTTTACCCCCTTCCTGACCAGGCCCCATTTTGCGATTCGGCACTACGTGACTTTAACGGACAAATGCGCGGTCGTGCGACGCTGTACCTAAATGAATTTGACATCCTTTTTTCCCCACAAACCAAGATTTCTTTTGGTGGTATTTGATCACCTGTGTGATTTTTACTTTTTGCGCTATAAACAAAAAAAGAGCGTCAATTTTGCAAAAATAACAATATTTTTCAAATTTTTTTATATGAAATCCCCCCCCCCCCCAAAAAAAAAAAAATTTTAGGCCAATTTGTTTTCTGCTACATATGTTTGGTAAAAAAAATCGCAATAAGCGTATTTTGATTGGTTTGCACAAAAGTTATTGCGATTACTAACTTAGGGAAAGATTTTTGTAATTTTTATTGTTTTTTTTTTTAACGAGTAATGGCGGCGATCTGCGATTTTTTTTTGCGGGACTGCGACATTGCGGCGGATAGATCAGACCCTTGACTGACATTTTTGACACTTTTGGGGGGACCAGTGACATTACTACAGTAATCAGTGCTATACATATGCACTGTTACTGTAAAAATGACACTGGCAGGGAAATGGTTAACTTTATTAGTGATCAAGGGGTTAAGTGTGTCCCTAGGGGCGTGCTTCTTACTGTAACGGGGTGTGGCTAGTGATGTAACCACAGAGACATACGATCCTACATAGCAGGATCGTATGATCTCTGCAGTTAGATCAGGGAGAATGACAGGTGGCTTTGTTTACATCAGCCGCCTGCCTTTCTCCATCTCCACGGAGAGATCGCGAGTGACCGGCGGACATCGGGTCCGCCGGTCACATGCGCGGACATGTTAGGGAACGAGTGGGGGTGGGAGTTCGCCTCCACCGGCGCGCGCTCGCCCCCTAGAGGCTCACAGGCTAGCGACGTAGTCCTACGTCATTTTGCCTGTACGGGGCTGACCGCCGCAGTAAATTCCTGTTCTACCTAAGTCTTTGTGAACTCAATATATACAGCAGTAAGCTGTTTGAAATAAAGTCAACCTAGCACCAATATATTTTTTCATATTTTGTGCACCACACTAAATAATGCGTATGTATAACACTTCCAGGTATTTATGACCTCTCACAGAGATCACAGGACCCCCCTAACAATGCTTTTATTTGCTTTTCTCTCAAAAAGGATGACACCATCAAACCTAAGTTTGGGCCAAACTCAAGCTCATTCTTACTTGTAGTTTGCTGCAAAGTTACAATGTTACAGTCTGATAACTAGGGGAGGGAGAAGACTGAGGAAATGCTTCTTCCTGCCTGCAGCAGACTGACGACATAAGTTCAGCAAAGCCATTGGATTGGAGATTTACAAAGGATTTTAATGATAAAAGGTGAATTTTTTTTTTCTGAAAAGTTATACTGTTGCTGTACATTGTGACACATCTGGAAATTAATTATGCAGGTTTGTAAAGTTACTGACAGGTTCACTTTAACTACAGTTTTACTTAAAGAGAAGTCCCCCCCCCCCCCCACTGTACTATACTGTAGCTGCTGACTTTTAATATTAGGACACTTACCTGTCCAGGGATCCTGTAATGTCGGCACCCCAACCCATTTTCCAATCGGCTCTCGGGTGCTGCCGCCGTCATTCAATGTATTGGAGACCGGCAGTGAAGCCTTGCAGCTTCACAGCCGATTCCCTACTGCACATGCGCGAAGAGTGCAGTGCTTTGTGAATGGCCCAGGGGAGGGGGAAGAAGTAGGGGGACCAAAACTCAGAGGGACTTCGCTGTGGCAAGGTCTCCCGAAAGTGGGGAAGGGTACCTATCAGAAACAGGTACCTGCTCCCCCCTTCCCCCCGAAAGGTGCCAAATGTGGCAGCAGAGGGGGAGGAAACAAGCAAGCAGAGTTTCTAATTTTGGGTGGAGCTCCGCTTTAAATGGTGTTGTTCTGCGCTTCATATCATGTGCAAAGTTAGGGTCAACTCTTTGCAAGGAAGGCAGAAGCCAGCAGGGATGATTGGAACCTCTCATACTGGCAATGGCAGGAGTGCAGACCAAGAAGCTCAGTGCAGGGATAGTGGGAACTCCTCATAATGAGCACAGCATGTGTTCAGACTGGGGAACTCAGCAATAGATTGGCGGTAGCCCCTCATAACAGACCCAGCAGCTGGATGCAGAAAAAAGTGAAAAAGCAAAGAAAATGTGGGAATCCTATCCAATTGGTACAGCAGGTGTGCAGACCCAAGAACTCAGTAGAGGGATGATGGGAACCCCTCATAATTAACCCAGCTGGACCTTGAAACTTGTTACCAGAGATGATGGAATCCCTCATGATGGGCAGGAATAGTGGTAACCCAACATAATGGGCATAGCTGATGTGCAGACTTGGGGACTTAGTGATTTGATGGTGGGAACTCCTCAAAATGGGCACAGTAGGTGTGCAAAGTGAGAAAGTCAGAACAGGGATGGTGTGAGCCCCTCATAATGGGCACAGCAGATGTGCAGAGCCCCTCATAATGGGCACAGTAGGTGTGCAAAGTGAGAAAGTCTGCTAGGATGGTGTGAGGCCTCATAATGGGCACAGCAGATGTGCAGACTTGGGGACTCAGTGAAGGGATGGTGGGAGCCCCTCATAATGTGCACAGCAGATGTGCAAATCTTGGGAAATCAGGGCAGGAATGATTTGAAGCCCTCATAATGGCACAGCAGGTGTGCAGAACCAGGAAATCAGTGCAAGGATAATGGGAACACCTCATATTGGGCACAGCAGGTGCGCAGAGTCGGGAACTCCCAGCAGAGATCTCACAAATAGAATTCCCAAGAGGCAGAAAAAAAGGTCAGGTGGTTTAACTCTCCAACATCTATCAGATACTGGAATGTCACTTATGGGTGAGTTGACAATTAAACCCGGTACAGTGTCTGAGACATACTTGAGAATCAATATTGTGCAAGTGAATTTTGCAGATTGCAGTTCAGTCATTGCATTTATGACAGGCAGGTTGGAAACTGCATGATTTTAGCCTGCCATCAGTTTGTGTGACTCAGCCATGACACAATGTCTGGGTAGTAGGGTGTGGGAGGGAGGTTGCCTGTGGCTCTCAGTTAATTTGGCATTTATTGCCAATATTTTAGGCAGTCAGAAGGGACAGTCCGGTTTGAAGCAACCTTCTGACCCTGAAAATGACTTGCTGTCATCCGGTATGGCAGCATGTGGTCACATGGAGAGAGGAAGGAACACCAACTTATATCATTCAGCAAAAATGAGTTTATGAAAGAATCAAATTCTTTCTCTCCCTGTGTCATTATAGTTGGTTTCTAAAGGTATCATAAATATATCTTGTATAGATCATGAAATGTGACCTTTAAAATAGATACATAGTTGCCTTACCTAACAAAAGATTGAATCAGCTTAGACAGCACATCCAGGTGCCTGGCCTTGCTTTTCTTTATTGCAGCTAAGCAAAACAATTTGGTCACCAACCAACTGAAGAAGAAAGTAATTGCTCATCTTCATCGGCCTATTTTTTTCTTGTCAGTAGTCTATGAGTTACGCTGGCCATACATTATACAATTCTCTTGTACAATTTTCCTTTAGATTTACCAAAACCATAATAAATGAGCTCAAACCTAAACAACCTTTACTTATTTTTTGGGAATGCATAAATGGAGCAAATAGTGGTAATTAAATTTGCTTAAAGCGGAGTTCCACCCAAAAGTGGAACTTCCGCTTTAAATAGTCCTAACCCCCTGACATGCCACATTTGGCAAGTCATTTTGGGGGGGGGGGGGGGAAGCGGGTACCTAGTTTTGACATGTACCGCTCCCACTTCCGCTCGGAGAGCTGCGGCGCCCTGAGCGGAAGTTCTCCTCTCTCCCTCCCTCCTTGCAATCTTCTGGGACATGTCAGAGGTCCCAGAAGATTGCCGGCCAATCACGACGCATAGCGCAACTCGCGCATGCGCAGTGCGTACCCGGCTGTGAAGCCGCAAACTGTCACAGCCGGGTGCCCACATCTGTGATGCCGGCGCCGCGGAGCAGAGAGGGAGAAGACGGCGCTTCGCTGGACCGTGGGACAGGTGAGTGTGCGGTTAGGCTGGAACTCCGCTTTAAAGCTTTAGGCTCCATGTACACGGGACGTTGGAAATGGCCGTTTAGGAGCAGTTGGGCGTTTTTTTCAGAAGCCCCTGAACCCATCTACATTTTATCTTATCTGTCCATGTACACATGGTCGTTTACAGTCATTTGCAGGCAGTTGCGTTCAGGGACTTTTTTTAGAATGCAATTATTTGCGTTCGAACTTGTGTTTCCCAGTGTTTCAAACGCACAAACGCGTCCGAACGCGTCTGAACACGATGACCCGCGTTTAGCGTTCGCGTTTTTCCATTTTAATGGGGAATAATTTTTTTGACCTCTAGGAACGCTTCTAAACGCAAATGCCCGTAAACGCCGCTAAACGCGGGTACAAACGCGACCGAACGGACGTTTCAAACGTCCTTAAATTCCAGCATTCAAAGGGACTTTTAACAACGTCCCGTGTACATGGAGCAAAAGAAGAAAAAGAGAAATATTTCCATTAGGCTGAATAGGGGGAATGCAGGTTTCCACTTTCATTTAAAAAATGTATTTCTAAAAGAAATTGACCAGAAATTAAATTTTTGAAGGAAAGCAAGCTTACATGATGGAACTAAAATAAATGTTTAAATGCAACTAGTGGAAGTATGTCAATTTGTCTTTTTCATGTACATCTGGTAGCTCATGATCCATTCAGCAAAGTGGAGTTGTCCTCTTGACCAGGATGTGATGCAGCTAAAGCATCACCTATATATAAATACTTGTATTTAACCACTCAAAGACCAGCCGCCGCAGATATACTGCGGCAGGCTGACTATTCTGCGCAAACCGCCGTATGGGTACGGCGGCTCTCGGGTCTCAGAAGCGCGCGCCCCACCAGCACAAGTGCGCGCCTGTTTTCTAGCCTTGCAGCTAAGCAACGGGTTCAGCGGCCACGATGGCCACCGGGAACCCGGCGATTGCTGCAGGGATCCACAGAAGGCGGTGTGCTGTTGTAAACACGGCACACTGCTCATCTGTCACTGATTGAAACAGGGCTCCTGTGTTCCTGTTATTTTGGAGCCCTGTTTCCATTCAACAAGTCTGGCCCCCACACAGTTAGAATCACCCCCTAGGTACACATTTAACCCTTTGATCGCCCCTGGTGTTAACCCCTTCCCTGCCAGTGTCATTATTACAGTAACAGGGCATATTTTTAGGTCAGTTAGGGGTCCGATCTGTCCGCCGCAATGTCGCAGTCCTGCTAAAAATCGCAGATTGCCGCCATTACTAGTAAAATAAATAAATAAATAAATAAAAATGACATAAATCTTTCCCCTAGTTTGTAGACGCGATAACTTTTGCGCAAACCAATCGAAATACCCTTATTGGGATTTTTTTTTACCAGAAAAATGTGGCAAAATACAAATTGGGCAAAAATGATGAAAAAATTATATTTTTAATTTTTTTTTATTGGGAATTTTATATAGCAGAAAGTGAAAAATACAGTTTTTTTTTTTTCAAAACTGTCGCTATTTTTTTGTTTATAGTGCATAATCAAAAAACCGCAGAGGTGATCAAATAGCATCAAAAGAAAGCCCCGTTTGTGGGATAAAAATGGACATCAATTTTATTTGGGTACAGCGTCGCACGTCCGCGCAGTTGTCAGTTAAAGTAACGCAGTGCAGAATTGCAAAAAATGGCCTGGTGATTAAGGGGGCAAATCCTTCTGGTCCAGAAGTGGTTAAAGTACTGTATCTGATGAGTACAATTTAAAAGTTATTTTTCCCAGTAAATATATTTTCCAATTATCTATAAATAATTATTGTGATTGGTTTTGCAAAATACTAATAGGTGGATTGTTTGCCATTACTGACCCCTAGTGGTAAGATGCATAACTGCAGCCTAATGGAATCACTTTACTACCCTAATGCATTACCATCAGGCCTGAAACTTTGCATTTATTTTTGTTTGTTTTTCTTTTTGTTTAGTCTTGGATGGAGTGTTAAAACCCTATTTTTTTTTTTTTACTGTCTGTCTGCGTCCCCACTGAGAAATGCACTCTTTGTATTTGTCCTGGTTTCTCCCTGACAGGAAGTGATTCACACCTTTGTGTTGCAGAAGCACCCAATGAAACAAACATTACTGCAATACATAGTTGTAGCACACCCCATGTAGGAGCCGCTGGTGAAATTGGATCCCCCACCCTGCACGGCCAGGCACACCGAATTTCCAAAGGGACACCTGAGTCAGGAAACAGTCCAGTAGTTTTTTTTTTCTTTGTATTTTTATTTAACCACTTTAGCCCCAGAGAATTTGGCTGCTCAATGACCAGGCCTATTTTGCGATTCGGCTCTGCAGTACTTTACCGGACAATTGCGCGGCCATGCGACACTGTACCCAAACAAAATTGACGTCCTTTTTTTCCCACAAACAGAGCTTTCTTTTGGTGGTATTTGATTACCTGTGCGATTTTTATTTTTTGCGCTATAAACAAAAAAAGATTGACGATTTTGAAAAAATTACAATATTTTTCACATTCTTTTATACGAAATTCTCAAAAAGAAATGTAAAAATCAAAATTTTTTAACATTTTAGGCCAATTTGTTTTCTGCTACATATTTTTGGTAAAAAAAATCCCAATAAGCGTATTTTGATTGGTTTGCACAAACGTTATTGCGTTTACTAACTACGGGAAAGATTTATGTCATTCTTATTATTTTTTTTTTTTTACTAGTAATGGCGGCGATCTGCGATTTTTTTTTTTTTTTTTTTGCGGGACTGCGACATTGCAGTGGACAGATCGGACCCCTAACTGACATTTTCGACACTTTTGGGGGTACCAGTGACATTACTACAGTAATTATTGCTAAAAATATGCACTGTTACTGAAAAAATTACACTGGCAGGGAAGGGGTTAACAGTATGTGTGATCAAGGGGTAAAATGTGTCCCTAGGGGAGTGTTTCTAACTGTCAGGGGGCGTGGCTTGTGAAGTAATCACAGAGACATGCGATCCTATATAGCAGGATCACATAGCCTCTGTGATCACTTCAGGGAGAATGACAGACAGCTGTGTTTACATCAGCCGTCTGTCCTTCTCTCTCAGCTGCGGGAGATCGCGAGTGGCCGGCGGCCATCGGAGCCGCTGGTCACACGCACTGGCTCCCTAGCTATCGAGCGGGGTGGGAGCGTGCCGTCGGCGGCGCGCGCTCGCCCCCTAGAGTCTCCTGAGCGAGCGACGTAGTATAACGTCGCTTTGCCCAGGTGCAGCCTGCCTGCCTACTGCGGTGGGCGGTCGTTATGTGGTTAAAGGAAAAAACATAGATGGGGAGTAGGGATGTTATGGGATGCCCACTTGACTTCAGACAACTTCAGGGGTAACTCTCCTATATGCAGTCTGTATACACTTCTTTCTCTTCCTGCAGCACTTCATTTGCTTGCAGAAAAAAAAAAAAAACACAGGCTTAGTTGGGACACTTTTAGTATATCTGGCAAAACACTCAGATTAAAGCAAGAGCCCTTTACAGGTAGAGACCCTGGTCCCCTTTGATTGTGTAGTAAATCCCAGTGTCCAGCGTAAATTCCTGTGGCTACTGATCCCAGCACTACCTCTTCAGGCACTGCCAGCCTGCCTGGCTGCAGGTGCCCCTTTCCCTAGCCCTCCTCCTGGCTACTTCCCACAGTCCTCCCAGGCTTACACTTTCCCCACAGTGTTCCCAGACTGCACACTTACCAGGCTTACACGTTGACTGTCTCCCGCTGTCCTCACACCTGCTCCCGTGCCTCCTGGAAGGATTTCCTCCATGTGTTATAGGAGGTCCCTCCAGCACCCGAGCCCCAGGCCTAAGGTCACCCCCCCCCTGACTAGGGGGCACCCACAAGGGCCACCGTCAACCTCCTCAGCACTCCATCTTCCACCGACTGCCCCTGCTGGCATGACTCGTGAGTATTTATGAGGTGGCCTGCCCCCTGCAAGCCCATTTTGCTGGGGATTGGCTGGGTCTCATCAATACTCCAAGTAGCTCCTCCTAGATTCCACCTTCTGCTTCTGGAAGCTTCTCCAAGATTCCAGAAAAGCAGGGGGAGTCACCAAAGATGTTGCTTGATGAGTCATCCAGCCTCCCTGAGTCACTCAGCCGTGACCTAGAATTTGCTAGCCAAGCCAAATTTACCTACACTAACTACTATGTACACTAGCACCTAGATAGAGGGTACTACATAGTAATACCTGAACTGCAATGCAATGGGGTTGATTTACTAAAACTAGAGTGCAAAATCTGGTGCAGCTGTGCATGGTAGCCAATCAGCTTCTAACTTCAGCTTGTTGAAGCTTTGACAAAAAAAAAAAAAAACTTTTAGCTGATTGGTTTCTGTGCACAGCTGCACCAGATTTTGTACTCTCCAGTTTTAATAAATCCACCCAGTGTGTTGTGTTACTAGTTTAACTCTTTGTCGCCGGCGTCTATTTAAGGGGTTTAAGATGGCGGGAGGCAGTGCAGGGTTTATGGTGATGTGACCAACATGTCTGACTGTCACGGCAGTCACATGATTAGAAAGCTCCCAGATAGCTGAGCTTTCCTTTAGCCATCTGTAACTGTGCCGGGAGCGCACAGGGTGTGTGCTCTCGGCACGGCTGTTTTTGCAATATTGCACGTAAATATGCGGCAAATCTGCACCAAGGCCCATCCGCTGAGAGGCCGCATATTTGCGTGCTGTCGGCACCAAGAGGTTAAAGCGAAACAAACTTTTCTCAATCAGCATGAATTATTTTTAATCCTTCTGCTGCTCAGTATACAGATAGGTAGTTGTATTAACTTTACTTGTTTTAAACTTTTTTCTTTTACATTTCTTCAGTTTCTTCCTGGTTTTTGACCTAGGCCAAAGTGATATCATATATCCCAGGAGTCTTCATGAGCTTTTTTTTTTTTTAAATTTCATCTGAGGAGGGGCTTTCTCAGCTAAGCGTGCTCTCCTTCCGGCTTGCCTAAAGGCAGATGGATAGTCAATGCTACATGAATCATCTACCCTTACTCAATGGCTAGAAATGTTAGGGGGTTATTTATCAACAAAACAAAGCATTGAGACATGGATGGATGCGTGAGTTTATTAAATATTAATGAGATACCATTTTCAATCCGCATTTCTTGTCGTAACTTTTGTATTCTCTTTTGTGGAAATGCTTCAATAAAAATATTGAAACAGAAATTGCATTTTTAATTTGTTGTGCTCAGATACAGTTTAATTCCCCTTTAAACAGCACCCCAATGCACATGCCAAATGCACTACAATGGACTTGCAATTCTATGCAACACAATACAAAGATGTAGAAAAAATAAAAAAGGGCACGTGAGTTGAAATGTGTGTTAACCTGTGACATTACACACGGCAAAGGTCTGAAACCGGCCTTAAAGGTGTTGTAAAGGCAGAAGGTTTTTATCCTAATGCATTCTATGCATTAAGATAAAAAGCCTTCTGTGTGCAGCAGTGCCCCTTAGCCCCCCTAATACTTACCTGAGCTCATCTCTTTCCAGCGATTTCCACGAATGCCTCAGCCAACTTCCTCCTGATTGGCTTAGACACAGCAGTGGAGCCATTGGCTCCCGCTGCTGTCAATTAAGCTTGATTAGCCAATAGGAGAGAAAGGGGGCAGGGCTGAATGGCAGCTCTGTGTCTGAATGGATACATGAACCAGCGTCTCAGCTCCGGTGCCCCCATACCAAGCTTCTATCTCTGGGGGCACTCAACAGGAGGGAGGGGCCAGGAGCTCCAGCCAGGGACCTGAGAAGAGGAGGACATGGGCTACCCTGTGAAAAAACCACAACAACAGAGCAGGTAAGTATAACATGTTTGTTATTTTAATAAAAAAAAAAAAAAAAAAACGTGACTTTACAATCACTTTAAGCAGAGCTGCAGTATTTACTGAATAGATTCAGTAGGTATTGACACGGTGACTTGTTTTGCAGGCAGGTGGTAATTCAGGAGAGCGGCAGAGTGGATCACCTATGAATCTTAATCATTATGCCACCAAGAAGAGTCTTGCTGAAAGCATGCTGGATGTGGCGCTCTTTATGGCGAATGCAACTCAGCTGAAGGCTGTTCTCGAGCAGGGGCCAAGCTTCACTTACTATGTCACTCTCATCACCCTCATCAGTCTGTCTCTGACTTTACAGCTTGTCATCGGAATCCTTCTCATCATTATCGGTAAGAGATTAAAAGGGTTACTTGGGGAAGCATGGCAGTTAAAGACCAGTGTTTATTTTAAAGACAAATTTCTATTTAGTTTGAGTCATTGTTTTTTGACTGAAATGCCATTTTAGTTTAGTCATATTTAAGTCATCTGAATTGTTTTAGTTCTAGTTGTATTTTAGTCAACTAAAATCTGTTACATTTTAGTCAACTAAAATCTATTGTAGTGCATTATTTAAGCATCTATCTAGAAACCTCTAGACACCTCAGGGTGCCTGGGCACGCTGGTTGAAAAAGACTGGCACAGATGCCAAAATTACAGAAAAAGGTTTGATCTGGAACCAGGCTGTAAGTTGAGAGCCCACTTGACGTGCAGCATTGGGGTCCTGGGTTTGCTACCTACCAGAGACACTCAGCGTATGGAGTTATTATGTTCTCTTTGTGTGTGGGTTTCCTCCAGGTGCCGGGTTCTGTGTCATCCTGCCAAAATTAGCATTTTTATTGTGGGGACAATAAATTGTTAGCTCCTGTGGGGACAAGGATCGATATGAGTGATTCTCTGTAAAGCAATACATTTGAAGAATAAACATTGCGTTAAAGCAAAATTCCAGTCAAGTGGATATATTCATAGTAGAATTACACATATGGGGACTGTCAATGGATGTGTAATTATGGTCCTTGTTCCTGTTATAGGGTGACAATGCTTCATTCCTGTGCTCCTCCATTGTTGCCTTGTCACACGGGCTTTAGATACCAACTTTAAGTGGCTATTTCAACACACAATATGTAGGCATGGTTCACCTTTATCATCATCAGGAAACTCACGCTAAGAAATGCAATGTAGCTATCACTGGAGAACAGGTGGGCATAAAGTGGCTGCAAAGGGGCTGCAGGAGCTTAAAGCGGAGTTCCACCCACGGGATACTTTTTTTAATAAAAATACCCCCGGGACAGTCAGGGCTAGTACATTCCACAATGGCTAGCCTCTGATCTGTCCCGGGTTGCACTTACCTTTTAGGAGAAATACTTACCTTGAAAAAGTATTCTCCAGCGCTGCTATCTCAGGTGTGGGCAGCTTGAAGCCAGCGCGATCCTCTTCGGCGTCCTCTTCCTTCTTCTTCGGTCCCACAATGCACTGCACCGGCCCCGCGCGCGTCATCCCTCCACAGCTTCTGGGCATGCCCAGAAGCTGTTTAGAAGGGAATGACGCACGCGCACCGGAACTGACGTCGGGGCCGGTGCAGGCGCATTGATTCCTGGGAGCGATGACGTTCAGCTCCCAGGAATCATTGCAAAGCCAGGAAGTGACGGCGGCCCGCGGCCGAGGAAGGAGGAAGAAGGAAGTAAGGTAAGTATATTTTCTCTACAAGGTAAGTAAAAAAAAAAAAACAATTGCGATTATCCATTTGTTTTTCAGGTGACCCGGAGCGAGAAGATGGAGGTAAGTATAAATTTAGGGTGGAACTCCACTTTAACAACACTGAGATGTAATGCAGGATAAAAAAGTGAAAGAAAATAGAAATTTTGTTGAGAAAAAAATAGTAATTGTTTATGATAAACTAAATGTCTTTCAATTAAGAGTTAGATGTACTCAGATGTAGTCTTACAAGCTTTCTTTGTCTATTTCCATTGTGTCTCTTTCTCTCTCCAGCTCGGAAAAACCTGAATGATGTTTCCAAGCATCAGGGTCTGGATTTACTGAACAATGTCGCAACTGCACTTGTGTTTATCACCGTTCTCTTCAACATCTTTATTACAGCATTCGGGGTGCAGAAGTCGGGCTTGTACCCGTACAGGGGGCCACGTGAGGTGCAATGAGGGACCACACAGGTATGCAGCAGGGAGAAGAGTAATGTCACAGAGGGAGCTGTTCAGGTCACCAGCTAAGATAGGCCCCCCAGAATGCACCTTACATAACACAGGTTAGGTTGTATGGTGTCAGTTGTAGGAGTTTTGGGCTGGGGTCTGTAATCCCCTCAGTTTTAGCAACCCCCTGCAGCTTTAAAGCATAACTCTATTGTATACTCTATTTTATTAATAACAAACAGGTTTATTTTACCTGCTCTGTGCAATGGAATAGCACAGAGCACCCCCGATCCTCCTCTTCTCTGGTCCCCTGCTAGCACTTTCGGCTCCTCCTCTTCCTCCTCCTAGCCTGACTGTCCCCAACTTGTCCCCTTTATTGATTGGCTTTCAGTTCTTTCAGGGAGGCTCAGCAACACATGTGGGCATTACCTAGGGCGGTCTTCATGCAAATACAGCCTGCCTTGGAACTCCCACTCCTCTAGACTGACATCCATCCATCAAGGGATTTTATTATTTGCATAGGGTTAGGTTCACGTATGTGTAGATCCGGAATGCACGCATGATCGTGCACGATCCTGACCCGCAGGCAATATGCGCCGCTCTTTTGCATATTCACAGGGGTACCATTAAGAAATTATTTCCTAATGGCACCCCAAACATCAGAGAAGAACCGTGTGTAAAACTGCATGATGCCAAATCTTGATCTTCGGTGCGCTCATGTTTTTAAAAAAAGGTTGGGGACTTTTTTTCTCCACATTTCCCACAGGTACAGAAGCTAATTCAAGTGAATGGTTTGCTGCACCTGTGCAAACGTGCCCACACGGACCCGCACAGATGTGAACCTAGACCAACTCCTCCCAAGTGCCAGCCCACAGTTTGTATCAGGGCTGAGGGCTATGAGAGGAGCACTGAGACAGGGTGTTGTGATGTTTTCAAGAGACGATGAACAGAACTCTGGCAACTCCTCCCACTAGCCATGATCTGCCTGCATTGCCTAGAGAAACACAGAGATGTCATCACTGGGTCTAAAAAGATGTATGTAATAAAAACAGGTTTTATTTAAAAATATCATTAGTAAGTTGGAGGTGGGGTGTAGGGTGGAAGCAGGGAAGGCAAAAAATAAGCATATTAAACTTCAGGCTTTAGAAATTATAAACTTCCTGAATAGTTAGTGTATCTAAAGCCGTAACCCTTTTTGCTTACTTTTGAATAGAGTGGGGCAGTGTTGGAAATCCCTCTCAGGTATATTTGTGTTCTGATCACAAATGCGTAAGGCTTCATTTGGCTGTTATACCACCCCCTCTAAAAAGCGATATGTTGGGGTACAAGTGGGTTAGGGGCGATATCTCCCCCTTGTATATCTATTTCAACCATTGAGAGCCCTGAGCACCACACCACAACCACCTGCATCACTGCTTGAATGAGTCACATTGGATAGCAGTTCCATCTGCCAAATGTAGCAGCCAATGTTTGCCATATCACCAGTGTAGCAATGTGTACTATCAAGGCTGCTGCCTGGCCATGTTACCTTGAGGTTCTGCAGCCAAGGGGTTTGTTAACAGTTTTTAACCTTAGAGAGACCTTCTCTCTTTTCCTGTTGTGTAATCCTGGACAGAAAGTGAAGGGGAATTTTGCCAACGAAACACAGCAATAGGAAAAAAAAATACATCAGGATTTTACTATTCGCTACTTCCTACAAAACTAAAAAAACAAAAAAAAAAAAACAAAAAAATTCTAGCTTTAGATACAATTTATAAATTTCACTAAACCCACAACAGTAAAATCAGTCTGTATATGCAGTAAAGCATGCTTGTTATACTCAATGTGGAACCTAAGTGGTTAATTCTCACCATGGTGTAAAAAGGCTGATTGATCCTGTCTTCTCTAATCCTCCCCTTCTTCCACTGTCCCCAATCCATCTCCTGATAGAACAGAGCCTTGGGAGCACTCCGTACATGCTCAGTTTTGTGTGTTATGCTTAAGAGTTGTTTTTTTTTTTTTTGGGGGGGGGGGGATGCATGTGATCAGCACAGGACCAATCAGTACTTTCCAGACAGAGGGTCAGGGGTCCTGCAACCTTATAGGACAGTTAGAGGAGAATGAAAACTCCATCTACAAGCATTAATACCAGTGCGCAGCTCGACACTGACAGAAGTCATAAGACTGCTAAATACTGCTGATGAGAAAATATATTTAGCAGTTCATATTTAGAAAAATAATTGCATTCCCATGTTCTGTGTACTGTGGGATACTAGATATAGTGAATGCAGGCTCCTGGGTTTAGTAACTTAAGTACAAAATGCCAAAGTACATATACATGTAATTGTATCTTCTCTCTGTTTCAGATTTACTATCCAATGTTCTTCTCCTTTCTCCTGGCGCTGATCTTCTCACAATTTGTCAACCACAAATGTTCACAATTCTTGTTATTTGTATGATTCATAATAAATAGACTTAACATTAGCTTATTCTTACTTAACTGTGCTTTTTAGCATTTGTTGCAATCCAGGCAGCTAGCTATAAAAAAAAAATGTATCTTCATACTAAATTGTGGCCCAGCAGATGAAAGTTAAAATCATGCTTGCAGATGGAGTGAATACTTTGTAAGCTTATATACAGGAGGGGGAGGGATCAGGGGTAGACTGGCAATTTGCAGCCCAGGGGGCAAGTACAAACCAGAGGCCCATGGTGCAGCCACTCATCCCCCCTCCCACTCTCCCTCTTCTCATCCTCCTCCTGACCCCTATTCCAGGCTGAGGCCCTGCTTCAGGTACTCTCTACTCACCGGCTGAAACAGGGTCCCAACCTGGCCAGCAGGGGGCGGTTTGGGGGGAGCTGGTACAGCTCGGTTGGGGCTGACCAGGGAGGAGAGTCTCAAGTGGGGTATGGAACCGGCCTCTGCTCAGACACAGTTTACACCATCCACGCCGAGAAGGGAGGTCTGCGCTCTGTCCTTGTCTTTATCCTGTACTCAGTGGTCAGTGGCAGATACTTTTTACTTCTCTTCACCAGGAATCCTTTAGGCATGTCTGTGGCAGAGGTGATGCAGCCTTTTTACAGGACATCAAAGCAGCCCAGGGGGCAATTGCCCTCCTGGCCCAGTCCTCCCCTGGGAGGGACATAGGTGGGCTGATGGGACGAAGAGAGCTCAGGGAGGATGACACTAGCAGTCCAATGAGCAGGCAGGACACACACACACACTTATTATATATTGAATATATTTAGTACTGAAACACATCTAAAAAAAAAGATGTATTCCATTTTATTTAACCACTTTAGCCCCAGCCCTATTTCGGACACTTTTTGTTCACAAGTTAAAACCAGTATTTTTTCCTAGAAAACTACTTAGAACCCCCAAACATTATATATATTTTTTTAGCAAAGACTCTGGAGAATAAAATGTCGGTCATTGCAAAATTTTTTGTCACGCGGTATTTGCGCAGCGGTCTTTAAAACGCCATTTTTTTGGAAAAAATTTGAAAAATCACATTTCACTGCATTTAAAAAATACTAAACAGTAAAGTTAGCCCATTTTTTTTGTATATTGTGAAAGATGATGTCACGCCGAGTAAATAGATACCAAACATGTTACGGTTTAAAATTGCGCCCCCCCGTGGGATGGCGACAAACTACGGTCAATAGAGATCTCAATCTGCGACGCTTTAAATTTATTTAACGGTTACCAGTTTAGAGTTAGAGTGTAGCTCTTTTTTTTTAATTATTGCCCACGCTCTGGCGATCGCGGCGATACCTCACATGTGTGGTTTGAACAGCGATTTCATTTGCGGCTCGACTTGCGTATACGTTTTTTTTTGTGCGCGAGCTAACGGTGACGGGGACGGCTAAATTTTTTTTTTTTTCCTATTTATTTTTTCTTTTTTTTTAAACTTTATTACAGGTTTTTAAAAAAAAAAAAATCTGATCACTTTTATTGCTGTCACAAGCAATGTAAACATCCCTGGTGACAGCAATATGTCGTGACAGGTACACTTTATGGAGGGATCGAGGGTCTAAAAGACCCTAGACCCCTCCACTACACTTCCCTGTATGCAAAACGCCGAAAACGGCATTTTTGCATACAGCCGTTTTTCAAATCTGCCGCCTTTTGCAGCACAGTAACCCGGACGTGACGTCATGGACGCCGCCTCCGGGTTACGTCATCGGAGACCCGATCGATGCCGTTTCCGGCATTCATCGGGACTCCATCCAGCCGGCGGACGTGCCGGCTGGGTGCTCGGGGCTCCCGGTGGGACGGTAGCCCCGAGCAAAGCCGCGGAAGGCGGCGGGAGGGGGGGGACGTCCCCTCCCGCCCCCCCGGGTAACGATCGAGCGGCTCCCGAGCCGCATCGATCGTTACCGACGGAAAGCCGACCGTCGGCTTCAAACAACGGTACCGGGATGATGCCTCTAGCTAGAGGCATCATCCCGGTATAACCACTCAAAGTCTGATCACGTAGAGGTTACGTGACTGGTAGTAAAGTGGTTAAATAAACTATGAACTTTCACATATAAATCATCTACGGTATGTCTGTAGGTTCACACAACCTGTAAATATACTTTAATAGCTTGGAAATCAGATTACACACACTGCAAATTTACGATCACAAGAAGGACATTCCTCTCTTTCTCCTTTCTGTCAGTTTGTCAATTTACTCTTCTACTCTATATTATACGCAGTCTTTCCGGGAATCCAGACAATGCTGGGCTTTCTTTCCGGAAAGCCAAGTAGGCTTTCTGAGTATTAGAGATACCTTCTGCTCTAAATGTGTATTTGCAAATAAAGTTTGTGTATAAATAATGATGTTAAACATCAAATTGTAAACTTTGAATAAAAATTTCATTTAAAATTTGCCTGAAATATGTATTATGTTCCCCAGTGGATGGGACTGAAGAAAAACACTCCCACCTACTCTCCTCCTCTGTCCTTTTTAGCACCAAGAAGAAGCACTTCATTTTCAATCTGCTATGAAAACCAGCCTCTGTGCAGGGCACAATGGAAATTTAGTAAATAACTGACAGTTAAAACTACTGTTCAAAAAAATGTATCCATGATTAAAGTGTTACTAAACCCACAACAGTAAAATCAGTCTGCATATGCAGTAAAGCATGCTTGCTATACTCACTGTGGAACCTAAGGGGGTAATCCTCTGCATTGTGTAAAAAGGCTGTTTGATCCTGTCTTCTTTGATCCTCCCCTTCTTCCACTGACCTCAGGACATGCCTGGATAAGACAGAGCCTTTGGAGTCAGGTTTAGTAACACTATAAGGCACAGATTTTGACTAGGGATGATTCTTTTTTACTTCTCCAAAATTTTGGGGCATTGCAGCATATAGTATCGGGTCAAGGGGAAGGCACAATGAAACTAGGTTTTTTTAAAGGTTACAATGGTTCTTGAGATCTTTTTCATTTTTTTTTCAGCATTTTTTTCTTTTATTTTGCTGTTCTTGTGTACTTTTACTTATTTTTTTTATTTAACCTAACACAAATACAAAAACACACACATTGTGCAAAGCAAAGTGGGAAGCAAAGTGTATGCCAAGCCAATTTTATTTAAATTTTTGGATTGAGTGGGGAAGAATTAGAACTCCTATAGGGTTTTTACTGCTATCTGGAGCTTCATTATAAAGATTTCTTCTTTCTGCTCTCCCATTGACAACGGTTTCACCATACTGGAAATTTGGGGAGATCTCCAACAGCATCACAGAAAGAAATCACAGACATGTACGGCGCTCGCCGGGGAGGAGCTAGGGGGTGATCGCGCGCCGCCGGAGGCGCGCTCCCGCCCCCACTCGTCAGCGGGGAAGCCAGTGCGTGTGACAGGCGGCTCCGATGGCCGCCGGCCACTCGCGATCTCCCACCGCTGACAGAGAAGGACGGACGGCTGATGTAAACACAGCCATCCGTACTTCTCCCTAAAGTGATCACAGATGTCATGTGATCCTGCTATATAGGATCACATGTCTCTGTGATGACTTCACAAGCCACGCCCCCACATTTAGAATCACGCCCCTAGGGTCACATTTAACCCCTTGATCACCAGTACTGTTAACCCCTTCCCTGCCAGTGTCATTTTTACAGTAACTGTGCATATTTTTACCCCCAAAAGTGTCAAAAATGTCAGTCAGGGGTCCGATCTGTCCGCCGCAATGTCGCAGTCCCGCAAAAAATCGCAGATCGCTGCCATTACTAGTAAAAAAAAAAAAAAAACAATAAAAATGACATAAATCTTTCCCGTACTTAGTAAACGCAATAACTTTTGCGCAAACCAATCAAAATCCGCTTATTGTGATTTTTTTTTTTACCAAAAATATGTAGCAGAAAACAAATTGGCCTAAAATGTTAAAAAATTTTGATCTTTAAATTTTTTTTTTAGAGAATTTCATATGAAGAATGTGAAAAATATTGTTTTTTTTTTTTTAAATTGTCGCTAATTTTTGGTTTATAGCTCAAAATATAAAAAAATCGCACAGGTGATCAAATACCATCAAAAGAAAGCTCTGTTTGTGGGGAAAAAGGACATCAAAAAGGACATCAAGGGTACAGCGTCACACGACTGCGCAATTGTCTGTTAAAGTCAAGCAGTACCGAATCGCAAAATAGGGCCTGCTCATTGAGCAGCCAAATCCTCCGGTCTGAAAGTGGTTAAGTAAAGTAAGGAAAGGCTAGAACCCACATTCAAATTTGTATTGTTGTCTATGTTCCTTGTTTCAAATGTTTCCTCACTTCCTGGCTAGTGAAAACGTCACACTAAGGCTGACCATAGATGAGTCAGGTTTTTTATTCAACCAGCAGGTGAAGGGAAAAAACTGAACTGATTCCCCCATTGTGGATCCCAGATAGCAAGGATAACTTGCCACACATTTGTGGCAGTGTTGAATTATGTCTTGTTAACTTACTGTACATTTTCACTGAAAAGTTGTACACTTGCAGAGCACTTGAAGCACTGGTTCAAGTTGACACTCTTCCAATTTGGGGAAAATTTGCGTGACAAGTCTCTAACAAGAGCAAAATTGCAGTGATAAGTCTACAGCATAAAATTTAGCCACAGTGACCCCTGTGGTGGGATGACTATTGCACAACATAACTGAACCAGAACTTGCAGTAGACGTGCAGAATTTTTGCAAAGTTGATCTTGAATCATGCAATGTGGACTTGCTGCAATTGTGCAACTCGTGAAGCCTGGCAAGTCTAGCAATAGCTTAGCAAATCATTTTCAAACTTGCAGCTCAATTGCTTGCTATCTGGGATAGGGGAATCCTTCCTGCTGTGTCTTTGAGTTCTGCCAGCGAGGAGACTTCTCCACATCAGAATACACAGATCAGCACTGCAGTCTAAAGCCTGCAACGCTGATCAATTGAATTTTTTCCAACAGACTCTATTGCTAGATCAACTTCTGTTCAACCACAGTGGTCATGCATGGAACGAAATTCGGTCAGTTCAGCAGGGACTTTCGATCTAGGTATGGCCAGCTTAAGTATGGTAAAATCTCTATACCGGAGCCTTGGATCACAGTTAAAATCTGACAAGGGTTCTGGTTCTTTCTCACTCTGTCCAAACTTTGAAAAAGAAAAGTTTTTCCTGGACATACACTTTAGCCCTGGTTCACATCAATGCGATTTGTCATGCAATTTGACAGTTCAAAATTGCATGACAAGTCGCACCCTATCTTTGGCAATAGAACCGTTCAAATTGTTGAGACTCAAGTCGAGTCGCAAGCCACAAGGAAATCACCAATTCATCAATTCAAATTTCTCTGATCTGGGGCTTTGAAATCACACTGGTGTAAACCAGGACTGAAAGGTATAGTTTCCTATCCTGATAATATGGTCAGACCAGAGGTTATTTTGATGAAATTTCAGTTAAGACAAAATCAGTCATTTTAAATCAGTTTTCCTGAAATCATTCCATTTGTCTGTAATTATGACCCTGCCTTCACACCTGGATGCTGTACACATTCTGAACACTATACATATTTAATATATATATACAGTTACCTTCTACTGTTCTGAGTTGTTGGGTTAAAATTAGTGCATAGCATTCATATTGTACAAATGCGACAAGAGGCAATCTATACAATGTATATTGCTGTACATTACAGAACAATAGAGAACTATCCATATCTTGGCTCAAATATAGTCTCTGACACCACTTGCCCTACCAACCATGCCAGGGCAATCTACACACATCCAGCTGCCCAGGTACTACAAATCCCTGGCATACCATCCTACTGAGATTTTGTAGATCCTGAGCAGTCCAAAGGCTACCAACTCTCCAACACTACTATCAAATACATATATAGCTTCTTTTAATTTACATACATATATATACATATATATACATATATATATATATATATATATATATATATATATATATGTATAGCATATATTTGCCAAAGATGCCTGTACTTTAAAAAAAAAAAAAACAATTTAATAAATAAATACAAGTCCTATTCCCTATTAAGGCACTTTGTCCAGTCAATAAATACTCATTATTTTATCTGCCAACATTCCCAGAGAACATTCTGAGGCTAAATAGACTGTAACCCCATGACTCCACCCATAGGTGTCCAAATTTCCAAGTTTGACCTCCTTCGCTGTAAAATGTTTCATCCATCTCTGATTATGGGAAGCTTTATCTTCCGGTCTGCAGGTCTAAGCCTTTTAGGGTTCTTCTCTCTTGCTGCCTTTGTCAGGCATAAAAACAACACCTGTTGATAGACAGAAATATGGATGCAACTTCCTTCAAAAATTGCTAGTTGCTTGCCTGTTATGCTGATCTGCTTATAAAATTATGTCCAGCTGGCTTTAATACCATCTGCCTTCTGGGACTATTGATCTCCTGGTCCATTGCTGCGCTCAGTGGTTCCTCTAGTTAACCCAATGCAACTACTGTGTCAGGTAGAGGGTTGGCGGAAGGAATCACTAGCAGAATGCAGGAATAAGGTGACAGACACTCTTGGAAGTGTTGGTTTGCTGAACAAACTTTGAAGGTTAATTCTAACTCAACAGAGAAGCGTTAGGCAGTGTGGGCAGCAGTAGAAGCATGTAGGAAGGGGGCGCTCAACCACAGTGGCATTGCAGAGGGAGAGAAAGTCAAGAGGGACATGGTTCCACTATGGTTTCCTGAGTCACTGGGTTAGCTATCCAATTGGATGCTGCCATCCCATGTGACTCTGCTTGCCATCTTGGGTCAGGCAGAGTCTATTTAGGACCCTGGATCCCATGCTTGGCACACATTTCGTAAGTGGGTGGTGTCAGGACAATATTAGCGGCATATAGAGGTTCCAGACAAGTAGGGAAAGAGCAGGGACACACTGGATGGACTGATGTCTTTTTTCAGCCTCACAAACTATGTAACTATGTAACACTATCCTTCTGGGTCCAGACAGACCAGGCCACATTCCAACCTTCGAGACAGACACTGTTGATGCACCTGAGACCTACTGATAAATTCTTTGCTGCAGCATTCAGCTGAGATTGTCTTCCTGCCAGGTAGTTGTGCTTTGTTGGACATTAATTTCAATACATTTTAATACAGATCTGTTTCTGTAACCGGACTCTGTGTTTACTGCCGCTGCACCACACTGCACCTTCCCACAGGCAAGTATATACCTTTTTCTTTATAGGGATAAGTTTCGATGAGAAGTGTAAGAGTCAGAATACAGAGGGTCGGCATGATAGCAAAGCAACTAGCAATTTCAACTCAGTGATGGCAGCCTCCAGTTTACAACAGAATTCTTAAATCATACTGAAGAGCGCTGACTAAGAAACCCATGTCGATGTCGAAATCCACATTTTCGTGGCCTTCCCTAAGGCAGGATGGGGGAACTGCTAGTGCAAATAAATCGACTTTTTGATAAATCAGTCAGGACATTGTTCCATGCTAATCAGACAATTCCAATTGCCACACTCCACCACGGACATGGAGCGGCTTCCTGATGCTGTAAGAGAGTTCTCCGATGTTGGAGATTCTTCTGAGAATTAACTCTGGAGCCAATCGCTCTCAGTGCAATATTTTTAGAAACGCTGTGCATGTCTGGACTGTCGACTGTTCCACATGCCACGCTTGGAATGGAAATGGTGGTAAAATTTTCGAACTGCCAAACGCTCCACTTCCAACCCAGCTTGAAGTATCCTGAGAGAGAAAAAGAGACCATGGGGTCAGATTAAGAGAAATCATAACTCGGTTTATGTAAAAGAGCGATTATTTGGATTTGCAGAAATATTTATAAAGAACAATCTATTAAGGTTCTCATTTATCCATGTCATGGTAGTCACATAGAACTAGACACATTCTGTAATGTTGAAGACATTTCCCTCTGTATCCAAGCAGGTCTTCTAATAGCCAAAAATGTCACTTTGATTAGTAGTGAAATGGTGAAATACCTAAAGCATTACAAATTACATCCAGATGAATGTGACTTACTACTGCTAGCTATCTCATGCATTGGTGAAAATATTTTGCATTCATTTGTCAGGGTCACTTTTCTGCTGGCTCAGTTCATTCAACAACATGTAAGACCACACTTCTCTCCATTATATCCTGTTTCCTGTTCTGACATATAAAATGTGCTATTGCTTTTAGTAACTCTATAAGCCTTGAAAATGTAAAATACTCAAAATATTTATTTGATGTGTGCCCAAAAGAAGGAATGTTTTACTTATCTAGTCAAAAATTAAACTCACAGAGCTTTCTCGGTAGTCAGCACTACTGGTACTCAAAAACTCTTGAATGAAAAGGAACATTGTAAAGATCTATCTGCCTTTGTCTCTTGACATTAAAGGTATGAGTGTGTAAGATTTTTATTTCAAAAGTGCATTTAGGCAACACAGCTTCGTTAGGTGATCACAGTTATTAAATAGCAGCGATTGCCAGCCTTTCATTGATGCATTCAACTCATGGCAGCAGCTGAATATAACATTTTTAGCCCCCGCTGCTCACATCGGGCCGATTTAATATGTGATTTGACATGTCAAATCGCATGCCAAATTGGAGCCTATTGCCCGCAATGGCACAGTCTGAATCGGTGCGATGCCGACTTTCCGGCGCCGCATCGATTCCCAAAAGTAGTTTCTGCACTACTTTTGGCGACTTCGGCGGCGATTTCAATAGACATCTGTGCTGGAACTGACACTGACATGCGGGTTTAAAATTGTGCGAGTTCATCTGAACTCATTTCAAACCCGCCCTCAGTGTGAACAAGGGCTTAGGGCCCTTTCACACGGGCGTTCCGCATGTCCGTAAATCATCCTATTTTTTGGGGATGATTTACGGACATAACGTATGTCAATGGCATTGCGGATGTAAGCGGATGACCATCTGCTGACATCCGATTTTCTTCCTTTCAATTCTGTTCCGTTTTTTGGAACGGAACAGAACCCTATTTTTGTTCCGTTTAAAAAACGGAACGGATGCAAAATCGGATGTCAGCGGTGTCATCCGCTGAAATCCGCAATGCCCATAGACATACATTATGTCCGTATATCATCCGCAAACGGATGGGATGATATGCAGACATACGGAGTGGATGACACAAGTGTCATCCACTCCGTGAAAAAAAGAAAGTGCCGGAGCGGATCGCAATCCGTAGGCGGATCCGTGCTGCTCAGCGGGGATCGATACGTGATCCCCGCTGAGCCGGCGGATGACAGCTCCGTCTCCGCTTGCAGTGCGGAGAGGGAGGTGTCACAGCCCCCGCTGCTCTCTATGGGGAATCAGATGAGAGCGGACCGCCTGTCCGCTCTCATCCGATCCGATCCGATACCTGAACGGATGGAAAAATAGGGTTTCCATCCGTCCAGATTTCACGGACTTGATCGCATACGGGTGTCAGCGGGTGTCAGCGGAGGTGTCTCCGCTGACATCCGCTGCCCCATAGAGCTGCATGGAGGATCCGATCAGATCCGCCTAAAAAACTGACAGGCGGATCTGATCGGACCGCCCGTTTGAAAGAGCCCTTACTCTCAGAATGTTGCAGCGCACTGTGCATTGGCACAGCTGCTTGTAGTCCAATTTAGGAGTGCACACGAAAAGGAAGACAATGCTGCAGCTGAACTGAATAGGTGTTGTTATCCTAGGAAAGGAAATGCTCATGGATACAATTCTTTTGTATGATTTACTGTAGCTGAAAGCAGGACATAAGAGAATTACAGAAACACGTCCAGCAACAAATCGCCAGGATGTAGACCTGCCATTAGTGGAAGTCAACATTCTAGTGTTGCAAATATTTCAGGGCCTCTCTTGTACTATCCACCCATCTCCCTAGATCAGAATTTAAGCCCCGTTACCGGTCCAGGAGCTCCCAGTCTTCTCCTCCCCATCGCTCCCGAAATTCTTCTGTGTTCATCCCTCCAATACGCTCCAGGTCCGACTTGTATATCCCCAGCAGTCCAAAACCATTTACCTCCCAAAAACCTACAAAGAAAACAGAAAGATATAACTTCCTGAGAACATGGAACTGTCTATAAACTGTATGTAAATATTCAAAAACCTCAACGTGTTTTTAATATGAACTGCCCATAGTGCCTCACAGGAACCAGTTAGATTGTAAACTTTCATTTGAGTAATTATTTTTCAGGGCAGACTTGAATTTTTATTGCTGTGGAGAACTAATGAAACCATACAAAGGGTAAAGTGTAAGAAAATTATCACTCAATCTCCAATCTGTGTTCTCTGTACAGCACTGTGGAATAGATCAGTGCTATATTAAATGTATAATAATAGTGTGTGACTGCAGTGGGAACAATAGAGTGTGATCTCCTCTGGTGCAGACACTGATGTCAATGGTTGTCAGAGCTATATAAGTGTAAAATAATAATATTGAGTGCAGGGCTGTTATTAGAAACCATGGAGCCCTGTACAGCCTACCTAACACCCCCCCCCTCCCCCCAACCCCACCCTTAACCCTGCCCACCCGTCTCAAAAAAACCAAAGTCTGGCACACACAATGAAATTATAAGACACCAGTTTAATTTAAACAAAGAACAGGTTACTACAGTACGGAAATTCTCGTATGATAGAATATAAATTTGGAAGTGATGTAATGTATTTGTTTTTCATTTGTATTGTATTTTTGGATGAACACTTTACTGAATACCGTAAATGAAAATCGTATGAGAAG
The DNA here is from genome assembly GCF_965119305.1 of Pelophylax lessonae. Taxonomy (NCBI): domain Eukaryota; kingdom Metazoa; phylum Chordata; class Amphibia; order Anura; family Ranidae; genus Pelophylax; species Pelophylax lessonae. Next base: position 498,621,555 of record NC_138771.1, read on the forward strand.
CATTTTCATGTTTGTCCTTTCAGATACTTTTGGACGACATCGAAATATTAACGATCAGAGTATTTAACAATTGCTTTGAAAGTGGTATTTTAGTCTGATTTCCTGATCATGTGTACAGGACTTTAGCTTTGTCTTTAAGTGAAATGTATCTTTCTCCAGTCTGTTATAAACTCCGTTCAGCAAGGGATTTGTGAGCAGATTCCCTGCTGAAATGGAGGTGATCGGGAAAGATGTCGCCTAAACAGGTGCTTAAAGTGGTTGTAAACCCACTCTTCCAACTTGTACCTATAGGTAAGCCTATGATAAGGCTTACCTATAGGTACTGTAAATATCTCCTAAACTTGAACTGTTTAGGAGATATTTACTTTTCAGGCAGCCGATGACATCATCGGCGCATTCGCTCTGAAGGAACGGCCACCCATGCCGTTCCTGCAGAGCCCTGTGCCGTGAACGGCAGTTTCCATGCGCATTTGTGCGGTAGTGATGTCATCATGCCTCGGCCAATCAGATAGCCGGAGGACGCAAACCAGGAAGCAGGAGGGCCAAAAATGTCTGCCAAGTCATTGGTGAGCGGGCAGCACTGTGGGGGCTTCATTCTAAGGTACAGTAAGTATTTCATAATGAGCTAGTATGTGATGCATACTAGCTCATTATGCCTTTGTCTTACAGGTTTTTTTTTTTTTTTTTGGGTTTACAACCTCTTTAAAGTGTAAACCTAAAACCTTATAGTGTTTTTCTAAAGGAGTAATGTCTGTTGAGGACCATAGCGTCAGGAAGTCCTTAACCCCTTGCAAGTCAGAACCCGGGACCCATAGGACCTTGAAGTGCCTAGCCCAAACTGATCCACAATGGGGTCGGCTCCAAAATCGGGCCAACCAACAGCACTATCTATGAATGACTTGTAATGTCTCTATGGGTGGCCAGATGTAAATGCACTCATACCCATTTACATCATGCTACCTTTGATCTATCACATTTGGGTCTGGGAAAAATATATTTTTTTTTTCTAGACCTGCGTAGACCCAAGCAAAGGAGGGTGTAAATGGACGCAAATCCATTTACATCCAAACCCCAGTAGACCTACTTGGAACATTCAATCAGGTCCTCATGAAAAGCTGATAGGCGGACCTAATTGAAAAGCTTGGTTGAAATGTTATTTAAGGGGAACGGTGGTAGTGGTAGCTGCATGTTCTTACTGCCCCCCCCCCCCCTTCCAAACACAAGTGTGAACTAGCAACTCATGCTTATAATCATAATCATTATGATGATCACAGCACAGCATGTACTTTATAGCTCTGGCTCTGTGTCACATGGCTGTTGGGTGTTGACTTTGTTAAGGCTGTACTGTGTTATGGTCAGTACGGCCATAAGTTACCAAAGTCAGCACCCAACAGCCATGTGACACAGAGCCAGAGCCATAAAGTACATGCTGTGCTGTGATCATCATAATGATTATGATTATAAGCACACAGTCTGGGAGCTGTACCTTCCTTCCGTAGAAGTCTGTCAGTGTGTGCAGTGAGTGCCGCTTGTCTGTGCACCGCTAAGCCCTCTCAGCCATCTCTCATCAGTTTCTTCCTCAGTCCACACCATTTACTGAGGGAGAGTGATGTACAAATCAATCACTCCACCAGGAAAGACATAGTAGGCAGTGGGCGGCCGGAACTACTTATCTCGTACAGTACAGCATGCGGCAAGGATGGTGTGCCTATGCTCCGAAAATGGAAATAAAGACCCTCCTCTGCTATCGCCTCCTGGGCCCTTCTGTTGACCTGATGGGGCCAAGGAAAATATATTTATATGCCTGGTAAGTTAATTGGAGCGGGGTTGGAATTTAAAGTCCCTCTATTTATTTAGGCAGAAGTTAACTTTAAAGCTGCCCAGCCCACAGTTTAGTTAATGGAGCTAATGGAGCCCGGGCCCGGTACAGTAGGGCTGGTTGTACTGCCCTATCAGTGGCCCTGATTGTGTGACTGTGGTAGAGACATTAGAATGTAAGCTCCACAGCTGCAGAAATTGATGTAATTTGCTCAGTGATTTCTGTACAGCACTGTGGGATTTATTAGAACCATAGTATATAACTAGATAATAATAATAGTGTGAGACTGTGGTGGAGACATTACAGTGTAAGTGCTTCTGGTGAAGAGACTGATGTGAATGGCACAGTGAAACATGTTAGAGCTATATAAACGTATAATAATAATAATATGTAACTGCGTTTGGGACATTTGAATGGCAAGCCCTGCCAGCGTACTCTAAAGTAAAAAAAAAATCACTGCCAGCCCCTTTTCATAGATACTTCCTACATTGTGTCTCTAAATACCTTATTAGCTCCGTTCTTTCATGGCCGGTCATGTGACTGCTCTCCTCTGATGTTTAATGGCCGGTCATGTGATCGCCCAATTCCCGCCCCCCCCCAAAAAAAGTTATCAGCGTATAACATGCACCCATTGTTTGCACTATATTTTCTGGAGGGAAAAAAGCGTGCTATACGCCGATAAATACGGTATATAAAAATGTTAAACTATTACCTGGAATACTTTAGAATTTACAACTTGCTTAACTGGACACTTATAAAATTACCCCCCTTATCTTTGCTATCTTAGGGTTATCCTTTGACATTTACCAGTGAGAGATATTCAGCAGACACAACACATTCCCTGATATCTCACATTTCACCCTCACCTTCGGGCCAGGTTGGAGTTGCACCGCAATTCAGTCTCATGATCATGGGAGCGTACACCATTTTGCCTTCGATGGTGTGTGTGCGTATTAGGTGGATGATGGACAGAGGGAAATGCATGTGAAGGTCACACAGGAAGAGGATGCTATGTGGATTCTGAAAGAGGGAAGGACAGGCTTCCATAAAATCCTGTTTCATAAAATTACATTGTCTGCAATTACTACATTTAGAAGCCAGTCTATGACCTCCAAATAACTGTGAGACAGGGAAAAAAGAGAAATAAACAAAGAAGAAAAATAGGAAATAATGTTACAGAAGAGATCTAAAAAAGTGTAGTAATTGAAACAAAAGATTGAAGGTTCTGAAAATAAATAATATAAGGCTGAATGCATAAGCCTAAATCTGTAGGAAGTCCAGGAGGGGAGCGACCTGATATGGCATTTGTGGAGAACATCTCCATGAAGGCATGGTGACTGGTTGCTTCTGATGTCCAGCAGGGTATTCCGGATGATAGTATATTTGGCAGTACTGGGATGCCAGTGTGCAACGTGGTAAGAGATTTTGGCAAAAAAATTGTGGCGAGGTTGGCAAAGGCATTCTTAGTAAAAAAGACTTCAAGATTTTTCATCAAAAGGTAACAGTTTATTTGTTATATTACAGTTAACAACACCACCAATGCCTTTTTTGGCTCTAAAATGGTCACTTCATCAGAATTAGTGTGGGCTCCTTAACCACATGTGTACCAGCCTATAATACCATTTAATACCCAGCTATTTTTCAGCTTTCTGTGCTGTGATAGTTTTACTCCCGCAATTCATGCAATGAACTCAAATAAATTTTTATTTTCAGAGCTATCTTTTGGAGGGATTTACCAATCACTGTTTTTTTTTCTTTTTTTTTGTTATAAAACATAGCAAAAAAAATACCAGGTCAGTACAAAAAAAACCTACATTACCGCTTTTTGGAACATAGACACTTCAAATTGATCTTTTTTTTTCAAATTAAGATACTCCACAGCACTGTACTGAGGTTAATAAAACATGGAGCCTGGCAATGGTGCACTAGATACTTTAATATACATGTCATAATTGATGGGAGGAGACGGTGAAACGTTTATTGTACAGCAGGTCACATACAGTGGCAGGATGAAGATAAAGGGGTTAATGTGTAGATGTGCAGGATAATGTAGAAGGGTTAATATACAGTTCACATACAGCATTTAGATGTGCTGGAGAGGCAGGACGGTGAAAGGAGAACAAAACAATCTCACAGTCAGTGAAATTGAACAAATTGATTTGCAGCTGCTGCTGTTTATCCATTCATTCATTCCAAGTTCCGAAATTACTATGATCCCTCTCCTTTCTTTGTTGTATGAGGAATGGGAATGGTCAACCACTTAAGGAATAGCATGTGATCACTGTGATGACCAATTACAGCTGTCACAATATATTGAGCCTCTTGGATGGGCTCTCTACAGTGTCTAATTTAGATGGAATGGCTTAATGGCAGTTTTGATCCAGTGGTATTTACAAATGGCACTAGGTAAAAGGTGAGCTACCATGTAAATGTAACCTGGTAGAAAAGGAACTTAAGTGTTTCAAACAGGGATTCTGATGAAGTGTCCTTATCTTATAGTCAAGAAACACATTGAGGGGGTTGTTAAATTTGTATATGCCAAATAAATACTTACCTTTTGATGAAAAGACCTTGATGCCTTATCTTATCTACTATGGGCACCTCTGTTTATTCTAGCTGATATTTTTAGAGTCAAAATCTTAAAAACCTAAATGAACCTTAGTAGTTATGATACAGCTTATTTTTCTGTTGAAAGAATCTCTACAGGATTACTTAATTTTGTCACTCACCTTTACCAAATCAGCTCCAGCTTGAAGCCCCAAGGAACGCTCAAAATTCCCTTCCAATTTCACATACTGGTAACTGCAGAGAGGAGAGCACAGAGTTTAGAGATAATAGGATATCTTGCTGGAAGTTTGACATCAGTATCATGCAAAACTGCATGTAACCCTTCTCTCCTTATATACTCTGCATTGAGTCTCCCATATTGTTGTTAAACCCAGAGGCCCCTTTTGTTACACTTTCAGTGATCTTGCCTGTCACCTTACCTGGGAAGATGGGACTGTTTTAGAGTTGCCTCTACATCCAAGTCAGTGCTGCTGAAGTCCACAAGAATAACGCTGAAGTAAGTGTCCATTGTGTTACGATGTATGGCTTCCATGTCCTCTATAAACTTCTGGACCCATCGAGCCTGGTTCTTTACTAGAAGAAACAGAAAAAATGTACAGCCACCTCTTTCATCGAGTACCTACAGCTGCATTTAAAGTGGAACTATACACTTACAAAACTAGTTAGTTTGCATAAAAAATAGAGATACTGAAAGTGTACATATAACCAAAAACATTTTTTAGTTTAGGATAGAGCACAGGAAAGGTTAAATCCCCCTGTCATTGTTTTGTTTGCAATCTGTGTACCATTGGGTAAATATCCTTTCACTTCCTGTCCCTAAGATGTAATTGGAAGTTCAAGGAAATCTCCCAATATGAGGGAATTCACGATTTAGACAGTTGTCCCTGGAACTAGTGTTCCCATTGAAAGATTTTGCCTAACCTCGTGTACTAAAGACAACTCTAAAATTGTGGGTTTTCTCTTACTTTCATTTTTGGTCACATTGGTTACCAGTACTCATACAAGGGTGACATAAGCAGCAAAACAAATTGAAAGAGGGTCTAACCTTTCCCCATTTTATCCAAAGCTAAAGAAAATTTTTGCCTTTAGCTATAACCTTAAGCAGAACTACAGTAAATCAATTTAGCAGTTTCCTCATTTCTGGACAATTCTACCCAGCCAACCCATTTTTTCTTTTCCTTTTTTTTGGTAGGATTGCGTGTTGCCACATAGATATTTTGTTGTAACAGAAGTGCACATTTTTTGCATCTTACCTAATGAAATATTACAAAAAAATATTCCATAAGCACAGAGCAGTCAGTGCTCAAAAAATGTACACTTCAAGAGTAGATTTGGTAGGATTGCGTGTTCTTTTCCTTTTTTTTAATGGAGATTGTGGAACCCAGATTACTTTAGAGAGGTCAGGAAACTCCTTGTCCAGCTTCCTCGACCCCTCTTATGTGTAAGTCACCCTGTGTCTATTAGGGGCACAGGGTGACCAAGAATCCCAGTCGGGTCTGCACTAATCAGACTCGCTGTACAACCACACCCCATTTCGTGTTTAACCCCGGTTTTCCTGGGTTCTATATGTGTGGTTTGTGTTGAAAGAGTGAAGGGCCCCTTTCACTTGGGACAATAATATTTCTGGGCAATGTCCCTCAAGCGATATATAGAGAAAGACAATTTGATTTCTCGGATTGCTAGAATATTGTTTGAGTGTCTCACAGACCCTTGCTAGGTAGTGAGGTGGGGTGGGGTTTGTTATTGTTAAGTACCTGTATTCCATTGTTCTATTGTTTCTGTCTGCCGTAAGATGAATCTATTATGGGATGTATATGTGTATGTGGATTGGCTGCTAAGGGGAAGGGGAGATTGTCCCAGAGTGTATATCTTTTTGTGCCTGTGTGTGAATAAACAGTTTCATTCTGGTTGACTCCAAAACTTGTACTGTTGAATTCTTGGGGTACATATAGCCAGATTCGTGGATCTCATGTTCCAGAGTTTAGGAAGCAGCTTCTTGGGGGAGATACCCGGTCAGGTGTCCGGATTCCATCACAGAGATGATGTTAAGATGAACAGTCAAAGAGTCCCACAATGGCCTTAAGCAATAAACAAACTGTAACAGACTAGCACCTCCCTCAATGCAGCTCATAGACAAGGAACATAATGTGACCTTTGCAAAGGCATATAGGTCATCTGATCAGAGTATACCTCAAATATTTATTTATTTTTAGCCATTATTAATGCTAAGCAATTAAATCTGATGGAGGTTTTAACCTTATTGTCCCCTGTCAAAAAAAAAAATGTGGCTCTTAAAACCTTCGATACTCTGAAAGAGCAATACCACCTCCCTAACTCATATCTGTTCCGATACCTCCAACTGAGCCTGGCATTTCACACTTAATTTGGTAATCAACCAGTTGCCCTGGTTTCTTCAGGAATTGAGTCTTTACTGCGAGATGATTCCCTCACTAATCCACTATCAGCTATACTGTATATAAGAGCCTACTACCAACTATTCATGCGGGGCTTGATAAATTGTTGTCCTGCTGGTGCAATGAGGCTCTGGAGTTGAATACTGAAGACTGGGAGGACATTTGGGAATATCTTATGCAACAACTGGTCTCTACTCAGGACCGGCTAATACAAATTTCAAATTCTTCATAGATTATACTTTACTCCCCAAAAATTGCATAGGATATTTCCATCACATCCTGCTAAATGTTGGCATTGTCCAGAAGGCATGGCAACATTTATACATGTCTTCTGAGAATGCTCTGTCATCCAGTCCTTTTGGGCTGCTGTTTCCAACTGTATGAGTTCTGTATCTGTACCCTTAACTGTTGATGTTTGTATCCTGGGGCTGGTACACCTTTTGGCCATGTCTAGAGCCATGAAAACATTGATAGGCTTGCTCCTGTTTTACGCATGCTTTTAAAGTGGAAGTCCCCACAGGCACCTACAACTGATCTCTGGAAGCGCTTAGTTCATTCAGGAATCCCATTATATAAGTTTACTTATAGTGAGGGGTTGCCCAAAAAATTCTCAAGTTTGGGATATTTGAATAGCCTCTACTGACACGGTCGCATCTAATGATACAACTGATTAATTTAGGGAGGCTGTTATTTTCCTGTTGGAAGTATCATTTCATCTATTTTCCCTTTTTTCTTTTTTTACTACTTAATTTTTTATTACTAAAATTTGCACTGTATGTCAGAGATTAATGGTTTTCTTGTATTAAGTTGGTAATACTTTTTTATGTTGTTACCTAAACCTGGGTGTACCCAAAGAGCTTTGTTTTGTGTTATACACTTAAATGTAACAAATATGGTGTAGCGCTCGTATGATTAAAATTGAACTACACAGTCCAAATGAATACTCTTAAAATCAATCTATTGGAAATCCAGTCCATCCAAGAAAGATGTGCTCCCCGTAGTATATGTCACACTTTCACCATCCTGAAGTCCAGTGCATATAGACCACCACCAATAGAGAGAAATGGCCCCTTACCGCAATACAATGATCCCCGCCACAGAGATCATTTACAGCCTGTGTTAGAAATCAGATGAACCATGCAGATGATAGCCCAGCTCACAGCGATATCCACATCAGCTCCACTCGGTATGAATGCATGTATAAAGAAAGGGGATAACTCCCATAGTGAAGCACAGTAACTGATTTATTGATGCAAGGACTAAAAAAGTGGCAACTCACATTTAGAAGGAGATAGTAAGACGTTTATCTCTGGGGAGCAATCCCGGGACCTGGTTCCCAACCAAGAAAATGGCCGCCGTGTCCCCTCGTGTGTCCCAGCGTGGCGTGCCGCAGGCTCCTCCTACGCGTTTCGTCAGCAGATGACGTCGTCAGGGGGTGTGGCCTGTGGTAAACCATCCATACTTATATGCTGAGCGAGGCGGAAGGGGCGGAACATCAGATCATCGACCCGAACCCCGGAAGCTGAACAAATGCGTTCCAGCGACCGGAACTAGCGGGTCAGGATCACTAAAGTCCGGGACCAGATGCCAGTAACTTACGTACCAGCACCCCGGACATCAAACAAATGGTACTAGTGTGTCAATTAAGACTGGTCAATCACAAATATGGGGACCCCAAGATCGCTGTATAACAACATATCTCGGTAATCCCATAAATGCGAGACTCTAATCCATATTTCAGGACCGATGGCCATGTGAATCTTTTGCTTTCCCACCGGAAAGACACATAAGGCCCTATAGTGTAACCATACACTAAGGTAGCACCACCACACGGGGCACACCATAGGACGCAGCGCCATCCTCCGGTCAGAAACAGGTCCCAATGGAGAACTCCTCCCACACAATGTAAGAAATGCAACTGACATAACAAAATATATAATACATATAAATCAAAAGAAGAAATAAAAGGTTAATATGCATCTCCTATAATTGCAATAAATACAATAGACCCCAAACTGATTAAAAGGTCATAAAAGGTCATGGGGAGCAATCCCGGGACCTGGTTCCCAACCAAGAAAATGGCCGCCGTGTCCCCTCGTGTGTCCCAGCGTGGCGTGCCGCAGGCTCCTCCTACGTGTTTCGTCAGCAGATGACGTCGTCAGGGGGTGTGGCCTGCGGTAAACCATCCATACTTATATGCTGAGCGAGGCGGAAGGGGTGGAACATCAGATCATCGACCCGAACCCCGGAAGCTGAACAAATGCGTTCCAGCGACCGGAACTAGCGGGTCAGGATCACTAAAGTCCGGGACTTTGCGCTCCTTAAAAGAGCGGAATGACATCATCGTGAGGCCAGCGGACAAGGGGGGAGGGATAGTTATTTTGGACACCTCCGCCTATAATAGGGAGATGGACAGGTTGTTGTCCGATCGTGACACTTATGTCCCCCTTAGAGGTAATCCTACGGTGGCCTATAAAAAGGAGCTCATTGCACTGGTGGAGAAGGGGTTTGATCGGAAACTTCTAACGAAGAAGGAGAAATCTTTCTTAGTACCGTCTGCCCCGAGGGTACCAATTATGTACTACCTGCCCAAGGTGCATAAAGATGCGGTGAACCCACCCGGGAGGCCAATCATTAGTGGCATTGATTCGGTCACCTCCCGGGTGGGTAAGTACATCGACTTCTTTTCACAGCCCTTGGTGACAAAAACACCCTCATTTTTGAGAGACTCTATGCAGGTGATTAATATCCTTAAGGACATAGAGTGGAAAGACAGCTATATTCTAGCCACTGCTGATGTTTCGTCACTATACACGGTGATCTCACATCAGCATGGAAGGGAGGCTGTCGAGTACTTTTTGAGACAAGGCACCCTGTTGAACTTTCAAAGCCAGTTCATCTTAACCTTGTTGGACTATGCCATGGCCCATAACTTTTTTTGGTTTGGGGGCACATTCTATAGACAAAACAAGGGCGTGGCCATGGGCGCCAAATTTGCGCCAAGTATGGCCAATTTATTCATGGCCAAGTGGGAGGAGGATGTCATCGGTGACGTTCCGAGACCAGAGGTTGTCCTCTGGCGGAGGTACATCGATGACATCCTCCTCCTATGGGATGGTGACATGGAGTCCCTTGACTCATTCATTTCTGTGCTCAATAATAATGACAGGGGCATTAGGCTCACCCATGAAAGCAGCAGATCTGAGATCCATTTTTTGGATCTTAAGATCAAAGTGGTGGGTAATGTCCTGGAAACTTCCACATTTTTCAAAGAGACTGACAGGAACGGATTTATTGACACATCCAGCTGCCACCACGTGGCGTGGCTTAAGTCTGTTCCTGTCAGTCAGTTTCTCAGACTGAAAAGGAATTGTTCCAATAGGTCTGATTTTCTGCAGGAGGCCAGTACCCTAAAATCCAAATTTTTGGAAAAAGGTTACGAGGAGGAGCTTGAGAGGGCCCTTGTACAAGCCGATAGTCGTAATAGGGAGGATCTATTGCAACCGAGGGTACGAGGGGGAAACAAGGACTTTGAGTATGCCTTCTTTTCCTCATACTCTATCCAGCACTTCTCGGTCAAGAAAATCATCCGCAAGCATTGGCATATCTTGAAAAATGACAGTCTTTTGGGGCCGGTATTGCCAGCAGCCCCTAAGATCATTTTTAGGGGTGTGCCCCCATTGAGGCTACAAATAGCCCCTAACATCATAGATCCTCCTAGAACCATTTCATTTTTCCAACAGAGAGGGGGTTTTTACCCATATAGACGCTGTGCCATCTGTAAAATCAATGCTTGTAAAGTGAGGAGAGTCGAGTCATTTTTTTCGAATGCCACTCAACAAAATTTCAAGATCAAGCCGTTCATTACTTGTACCACGCGACATGTCATTTATTTGTTACGTTGCCCTTGTGGCCGTGAATATGTGGGCCGTACAATTCGCATGCTACATGTGCACCTGCAAGAGCATGTGGCAAATATATTCAAATTGTTCCCGAAACATAGTGTCTCGCGACATTATGACCTTTGCCATGGGGGAGACCCCAAAGGTACTGTCTTCCTCGGTATAGACAAATTTTCTGGGAGCTGGAGGGGTAGCAATCGTACCAGAGGAGTCTCCCAGTTGGAGACCAGCTGGATTTACCGGCTGAAAACGTATGCCCCTCATGGGTTAAATATTGATTGGGACATCAATTCCTTCATCAACAATGCGTAAATGTTATTTGATATCCCAATATTGAGAGGTTTGCCACTATGGTTTGCATTTTTGCTCTATTTTTTTGGATTTTTATGACCTTTTAATCAGTTTGGGGTCTATTGTATTTATTGCAATTATAGGAGATGCATATTAACCTTTTATTTCTTCTTTTGATTTATATGTATTATATATTTTGTTATGTCAGTTGCATTTCTTACATTGTGTGGGAGGAGTTCTCCATTGGGACCTGTTTCTGACCGGAGGATGGCGCTGCATCCTATGGTGTGCCCCGTGTGGTGGTTCTACCTTAGTGTATGGTTACACTATAGGGCCTTATATGTCTTTCCGGTGGGAAAGCAAAAGATTCACATGGCCATCGGTCCTGAAATATGGATTAGAGTCTCGCATTTATGGGATTACCGAGATATGTTGTTATACGGCGATCTTGGGGTCCCCATATTTGTGATTGACCAGTCTTAATTGACACACTAGTACCATTTGTTTGATGTCCGGGGTGCTGGTACGTAAGTTACTGGCATCTGGTCCCGGACTTTAGTGATCCTGACCCGCTAGTTCCGGTCGCTGGAACGCATTTGTTCAGCTTCCAGGATTCGGGTCGATGATCTGATGTTCCGCCCCTTCCGCCTCGCTCAGCATATAAGTATGGATGGTTTACCACAGGCCACACCCCTTGACGACGTCATCTGCTGACGAAACGCGTAGGAGGAGCCTGCGGCACGCCACGCTGGGACACACGAGGGGACACGGCGGCCATTTTCTTGGTTGGGAACCAGGTCCCGGGATTGCTCCCCAGAGATAAACGTCTTACTATCTCCTTCTAAATGTGAGTTGCCACTTTTTTGGTCCTTGCATCAATAAATCAGTTACTGTGCTTCACTATGGGAGTTGTCCCCTTTCTTTATACATGCATTCATACCGAGCGGAGCTGATGTGGATATCGCTGTGAGCTGGGCTATCATCTGCATGGTTCATCTGATTTCTAACACAGGCTGTAAATGATCTCTGTGGCGGGGATCATTGTATTGCGGTAAGGGGCCATTTCTCTCTATTGGTGGTGGTCTATATGCACTGGACTTCAGGATGGTGAAAGTGTGACATATACTACGGGGAGCACATCTTTCTTGGATGGACTGGATTTCCAATAGATTGATTTTAAGAGTATTCATTTGGACTGTGTAGTTCAATTTTAATCATACGAGCGCTACACCATATTTGTTACATGTTATCCCATGACCTTATATCCTAATTTAAGATCAGGTGTTGGCAGCTGTATGTAATCTATGTGATTGTAGTCCTTGCGACTTTTTATAGTATTTTACATGCATTTTGTATTATTGTAATTGCATCTGTTATTGATGTTTTTAGCGCAGCAATACCCCTATATTTTTTATACACTTAAATGTTTAATAAAGAGAATTTACAAAAAAAATTATTTGGCTGGCATTTAAGTCACAAAATGCATTTAAGTTAACCACCTCACCTGGTACTATAACGTACACCATAGCTCGGGGGTTCCAGGCCAGCCCTGTCGGCCAGCACAGTTCTGGCAGCTTCTCGCTTGCCATCAGTCTCCGACTTGGCCCCCACATCATATTCCTCATGTTTCTTTCTTGTTCCCGCTCTTCCTGAGTCAGCCCAGTCCAATTTGGGGCAAACACATACTGAGAAAATCTTAGGATGCGATTAGACCTATCAGAGAGTTCAAGTTCTAGGAAATAGCGGCTCCCTCTAACATAGTCCAAGCGTTTTTCAATGTTGATAATGCGCTGTAGTTTGTACATTCTGCCAAGAAAAAAGAAAATGTTATTTAGGTGACACCTAACATGGCAACAAACCTCAAGCCTTTCTATTTTCTTACTGTGGATATTCAAGTGATCCAGATGGCCAGCACTCTTTTTAAAATTAAGTAGGGCTTTTAGGAGTTGGCCTTTGACTGTGCCCTTACATACCATCAGGAATTGAAAAGCATTAAAACCACGAAAACCCAGCCATGTCTTTTTTTTTTCTATTTCCTGTCTTCGTCCCATTGGGGAGATTTGTGCCCCCATTTCCTCTTTTGTAGACACAAAATAAATTTAAAGAAAGTCTTTCAAAAATGAAAGGAAATCTCTGCTTAGTCAGTTCGCACTGGAACAGATGCCTCCATCAGAATTTTTCCCTTTAACTTCTGTTCTGGTAACAGCTGTAAAAGTTTTACAATGGTTATCAAGACAGACAGAAGTAAAGATCTAATTTTGTGAAACAGTGTTGTCACTTTTTTATAGCTGGCTTAGCTCTACAATTGTATATTTGCTTTATTTACATTAATCAATTTTCTATATAGTCCCATCTTAATGCTTTGCAATCCTCTCCTCCCTCTTGTACACTTTTTTCATAAAGCTGATCTGGTACATGCCCCAAGTGCTCACCCTCGATGCCACTGGTTCAGCCGTTTCATGAAAGCCCCAACTATGCTTAAAGCTTCATTCTCTTTCAGCTGTAGGTTTCCTGAAGTGTTGCACTGAAGGTCAATGTATTCTGACCTCACCACCTGAAAGTCTGTTTGACCCACATGGAAAGTCTGGTTCCAGAAAACAGGCTTTTCAAATACAAAGGGGTACTCAAGCTCTTGGTCATTGTCTTCATCTTCGTCATTATTTTCCTGGTATTGGGCTTCTCCATCTTCCTCCTGTGGGTTTTGATTGCTGCGGTCCTGATTTCCTTCAGTTGGTCTCCCCACATTTGGAACAGGAAGTAGCAGTCTATTATTTGTTTTCCATGAGGGATCTTGCTTTTCACCGTCATTTTGTTTTTGGTCACCATTATCCAATTCCGGACTTTGTTTTCTGTCACCAAGATCCAGAGCTACTCCGTGTTCTTTTGGCTTTTTGTACTTTTTTTGATTAAAGCCACCAAGAACTGGCTCACCGAGCTCTCCTTCATCTTTCCCTCCCCCCTCATTCATTTTCTTATCCACAACTGCTCCATTGTTTTGGCTTTTTACATTTTTATTTTCAGGGCCCGGCTCTCTTGCGTTAGCAACCAAAGGAGATCCTTGTCCATTTCTGTAACTTTCAATTTCCTGCTTGCTAATTGTGGTTAAAACACGATGTCTTCTCTTGACTACTAGGAGGTCTTGCCTTCTACTTTTAATATCTTGAAACTCTTGTGTTTTATTCCTATGAAGATGTTTATTTTGAGATTCTTGTTTTAGTCGCCCATTAGAATGAGTCCTCTCGGGTCTACTAGGCCATTCCATTTTCTCCTGATCAAATTCAGGTCTTTGCTTTCTTCTTACATCCTTTCCAGAGTCATGCAGCTTCCCCTGATAGATCTCAGATTTTGTAATCTTATTATCATAAACGTTTCCAGTAGGCTGGGGTTCAGTGCTCTGGTTCCCAGCAAGTTTAGCTTTGACTTGCTTCTTCCACCTGTTAACAATATCTCTTTGTCTTGTCTCTTCAACTAAATTATCCTGCTGCCGAGAACCTTCCTTGTTTACCATCCCCATTTTAAGTCCTTGGTCATTATCATTTGTATATTGCCTACTGTTTTTTATTTGAGATTCTTCCCTGTTAGGATTCTTAGGGTTACCCTTGCTACCATTTTGTGTCACCTTTTGGTAACCCCCCTTGTAAGCCAAGCTTGTTTTATTTAATAGTGAAGCATCCATCACAGATGTCATTCTTTGTCTAACAGGGTGTGGTACGCTGTTCAGACCATTATTTAATGACTTTGTAGCTTCTTTTTGTGTTTTTTTGTTCCTTTTTTTCCAGTTTCTCTCCTGAACGTCTGAAATTTTTTCACGCTGGTTGTAGTCATGTTTTACTTTCGCAAGATTTTGGTGTTTATACTTATGGGGTTTCGCACCATGAGGAGTCAGGGTATTTTGGCTCTGCCTCTCTAGTTTGGGTAGTTGACTGTAATCACGATTTGAAAGAATCAAGCCTGAATTATTTTTATTAGCTGTGTTTAAATTGTTGGAGAGAGAAAGTGCTTTGTTCTGAACAATTTCAGGTATCAGGGGCCTTAGCTGTCCTTCTTCCTTAGCCTCAGAAACAAGGAAAAGCTTTCTCTGTTTAATTATTTCATCTTCGCTCGGCTCCTGCCTGTCTTCCTGATCGCCTTTGTCCACCATCTGATAATCTGTGTCCACATACTGGAAATCAGATGGGTTATAGTCATCTGACCAACCTATTCAAGAGGATAAAGAAAGCAGTTGTGTAATTTGCTGTACTAAGAACATACTCCTTAATCTTGCCTAATAGGAAGGAAGGAAAGAAAGAAAGAAGAAAGGACAGAGGAAGGTAACTGCTGGTTTTTTTTAAAAAAAAAAGGAATTTGTAGCCCAAATTCCCTTTTTTTATGGTAATGCCAAAACACAAAAGTCAGACAACACCTATACAAATTTTAATTGGTTGCTTAAAAAAATACATGATACATACCAGGATGATCACTGGATCTGGATTTTGGATGTTCGACCTTCATATATTTGTTATATTTCAATCTAAAGAATAATAAAGACAACGATTACCATACTGGAAATGATTTAATATCCCTAGAGTATAATTGTTACAGTATTATTAGTAAAGATTACTGACACATTGGAGTTGATTTACTAAAGGCAAATCCACTGTGCACTACAAGTGCACTGCAAGTGCACTTGGAAGTGCAGTCGCTGTAGATCTGAGGGGAAGATCTGAAATTAGGGGAAGCTCTGCTGATTTTGATCATCCAATCATGTGCAAGCAAAAATGCTGTATTTTATTTTCCTTGCATGTCCCCCTTAGATCTACAGGGACTGCACTTCCAAGTACACTTATGTTATCCTTACCTGTTTATCATTTTAGGAATACTACATCCCTTTCTTTGAGAAAGAAATTACTTTTATTGTATCCTATAGCGCTAATCACAATCAACTGTACATGTGAGGATCTAAACCTAAATCTAGGATCTAAATCCTGGTTGTAAGTATGGAAACTTCTCTTCCTCCTCAACTAGTCATGGGCTGGTGTAGATTTCATCAATAGAAAAAACCCATCTCCCATAATACAGAAGCCTTTCCAATTTACTCCTCCACTTTAGTTGCCAATCAGTATGTGTAGTGGATGGTGGGGGATAAAGGCACCAATTTGTGATAGTGTTAGATCATATTAGTGGTTTTCAAATTCCATCGGTTGCATTTAGTAAATCCTAACTTTTTTTTATTTTAAATGTGTATCCTTTTTGGACTATCATTCCATTTTATTTAAGTTTCTTCACATACAAGCTGATATCACAGAGTGTAGAAGTGGTTTGTCCTACCTGCTGGAAAATCTTGTGTTCTCCTGGTACATGCACTCATTATCCTTTTCCATGTGGCTGAGCCGGGTGTAGTCATTGGGGAAAACATAACTTAGACGGACCTGAATACATGAGGGGATGATGATAGTGTTAAAGGGGAACTATAGCCTTTTTAATGTTTTTTAGATATGCACGTTAAAGAGTTCAACTTCCACATTCAGTTCTTCTGTCTTTTAACCCTTTTACCATAGAGGAGTTTCTGAGCGTTTTTCTAATGCCTGGACTCCATACCCTCAAAACTATTACAGCCACCCTCTTGCTCTATCCTACACTCTTTAACTCACACCTTCAATCTCTCTTTCTACTGGCACCAGGAAATTCTAGAGCACTTCATGCTTCATGTAAGAATGTGAGTTTGGGACCTTAGATTGTAAGCTCCCTTAGGGCAGGGACTGATGTAATTGTACAATATTGATGTAAAGCACTGTGCTATATAAGTATCTGTAATAAATACCTGTCCCTATGGCACCCAAAACATGGTAGGATGTGTAATGCTAAACACTGAAAAAGGTAAAAAATTATGAGCACGCAGGCATTACCCCAACCCTATAAAACATGCACGAGTCTTAAAAAGCCCTTGCTGGACTCCACCAATCCTTACAATCTGAGATGGGTCAAACTCCTAGAATACATAGTCTACAACTACATGAGCTACCACCTCATAACAACCTTCTTGACCTCCTTTAATCAGGATTTTGCAAGGCACGCAATACAGAAACTGAAGAATACAGTAAGCCCAGACATGCAGGTGATCATAGGATAGGGGGAAGTGGAATAGAAAGGGAATAAACAAGCATGTCTGGACGGCAGGGGATTTAATTGTGCCACATATTCAAATATATACACAAATATATAAAAATATCAACATTTTATTAGTTATCAATCTAAAAACAGGGATAATCACAGTTATTGAACATAATTTAGCACATCTCTCCGAAGGGGAGTTGTGCATCCAGGTTCACTGATGGATCAACGTGTTTTGCTATGGCAGCTTCATCAGGATCCAGCAAGTATATTTCAAAAAAATGTGTACAGTATTGTAATATCTAGGGCAAATAGCAGTATACATATATTAGAAAACAGCAATACATCACAGTACATCCGTATTTATACTTAAACGTATACAACTCAATTTACAGAAGTTGAAGAAAAGGTCAAGAGTGGACTGTTCATAAACATATAAAATATAAGGACATAAACGGGAAGGGAAGAAGAGAGCGAGAGAAAAAAAAAAAGGGGGAAGGTGGAGGGGGAAAGAAGGTGAGGAAGTCGAGTGTGCATTGGATCAAAGGGGAGGAGGACTTCAAGCCAGGTAGAACGGGGGAAGGAAGGGAAACCAAAGTAAAAAAAACACACAGGAATTTGTGAAAAGCGACACAATACGTATCTTACCCTTCATATAAAATCAAGTCCAAGAATGTTATGACATCACATCATCCTATCGATCTAGTAGCCACGGCTGTTTAATCATAGATCCTGTATGTTAGATATTCCAGGAAAATGGAGTGTAAGTAATGTTGTGTGGGGGGTGAGAAGAAAAGAGAAAAGGGTGTAGGAAAGTGGTGTAACCACTGATCAGTGCCAATAGATTGAAATGTATCACATGGGAATTCCAAACCGTGATATATCACAAAGACAGTGCCAAGGTAAGATGAAATAGTGAATGTGTGAGGACCCCCTGAAATGGGCATTTCCTGGATTGGCTTCGGTCTCTTTTTCCTATACTGGATTGCATGTGGATCTATGACACTGCTTAAGGTAGTGTTCATTCCATTATATCCCCCATTATAGTTCATGATTTTATACAAGTATATTATTATAACTCATATTCTCATTTTTAGACATATAATTTACATTCAAGCTCCTGATGAATGGACGTAGGTCCATGAAACGCGTCGAGCCTACAAATACGCAGATGTTTCATTGAATTGTGATATATTTAAAGATTGTGAGCATACAGAGATTTGATGTCTTATTGTATTCATTATATTCTTGAGTGATTCATGTTATGTCCTAGAAATATTGTATTCATTTTATTCATTCTTAGAGAGAATTGAGATTTCCAATGAAACATATCTGGTATCAATTGATGTGGAGGCTCTTTATTCCAACATACCCCACATACGAGGCATTGAGATCATTGAAACCTTCCTCAATGAAAGAGGTTTGGATCAAAGGAACTTGAACAAGTTCGTACTTGATCTACTTGATCTACTCTTCTTTATTTTGACGCACAATGTGCTTGTTCCCACTACTTCCAGGTACAGGGAGTGGCGATGGAGACTAAATGTGCCCCATCGTACGCTAACCCGTACCTGGGGGGGTGGGAACGCTGGCTCTTCTCTGCTGAATCTCTGCCTCATTTTATGCCCCACATTGAATTTTGGAGACGCTACATAGATGACATTTTTGTAATATGGTCGGGTCCACTGGAGGTATTGAAAGAGTTCATCTTAGCCCTAAATACGAACACCTTTAATTTACATTTCACTTACACATTTGATCATTTTAAAATTCCATTCCTTGATCTCGAAATTTATAGAGATCCAAAAATATCTTGGCCACAACTCTGTTCAGAAAACCTACATCAACTAATTCTTTACTTCATGCTGACAGCAGACACCCGAAACATGTCATCAAAGGAATCCCAGTAGGGCAATATTGTAGAATTCGGAGGAATTGCTCTGAGGACGAGATGTTTGAAACTCAGGCACAGGACTTACAGTTGAGATTTATGCAGAGAGGTTATAGTAAAAAGAGCACTAAGAGAGCATATAAAAGAGCCAAGGACAGCCTGCGAGATTTACTTTTATTTCAGGGAGAAAAAGATACCCCCTTTAATAAAACCAGGTTGATTACGAAATATTGTGCACAATCCAACCAGATTAGAAACATTTTGACCAAACATTGGCACCTACTCACCGAGGACGATATCCTCAGTGAGTTTGTGGACAATAGACCGAGCGTTACATATAAAAGAAACAGATCCATAAAAGATAAGGTTACAGCTAGCCATTATCAAAGAGGAAAAAAGATAGACCCATGTGAGAGGCTCCCTCTTGGTACCTTCTCATGAGGTCATTGCGGATACTGCACATACATTGCAGACAAGTCACAACAAACTCTTCCCAATGGGAAGAAATTTGTTGCAAGACATTTTGTATCATGTCAAATGATTGGGATTGATTATTTATGGAAATGCACATGTCCGGCATTTTATGTCGATAAGACGAAACGTCATTTCAGGGAGAGGATCCGGGACCATGTATCATACACTACAGGTGGTAATTTAGAAAGCCGGATAGCAAGACAAATTCCAAAACTTTAGATTCTTTGCACTTGAAAGGATCCACCCCAGTCCCCGAGGAGGACCCTTTGATAAAATCATCTTACAACGTGAGGCACGTTGGATCTTCAATCTGAATGCGTGCACCCTCCCAGGATTGAATGAGCAACTGAGCTTTGCTCCCTTCCTGGGTGGCTAGCACCTATTGAAGTGCTTTCCAGCCACCCCTGCTGGATATGTTATATCCAGCGGTCAGGTTGGACTTCCCCTGACAGATCCTTAATTTTCATTTATTTCTGTAACAGCCCATATATATTACTTTTTTTTATTTTTTTATTTTCTTTCCTCCTCCTTATTCTTCTCTCCCCTTTTTGCCCCCTTTTTCTTTTAAAAAGCTTTTTAATTCTTTTATTTTTTTCTGGTTGCAGATTGACTTGTAAAATGAAGTTGAGATTTTTAAGAAAGGACTGGTTATTTTTTTCGATGTGATATGTTTTTGTGGAATATATCAAAAAAGTGAAGAAATGTAAGATATTTTATACACCTTAACATTGATTATATAGACAGATGGTCATTATAAAATACAAAATAATAATTTTATTTTTATTTAAAATCTTTTATTTTTATTTTTGTCGTGAGGACTTTTTGTGCATTGGATCATTTTCCTGTGAATTTTTGCTTGCCTAGCATTATGTAACAAATTGACTGGCTCATCTGTGTGCAGTTTTGCACCAGTTTTATATCTTTTTCTTTTGATAACTTTTTTTCCCCTTCTTCCAAAGAATTAGGGGTTCTAGTATTCGACTTAGGTGAGGTACCCTGCTTTATTTTGGGATGAGAGGGCTTTAATTGTCATCTCCCTCCTTCTTTGCTTTGTTTTTTGTGGTCTGATTACTGGCATATGATTCTGGTATGTAATTTGTATGCTTCCTTTTTTCGGGTGTTGACCCTGTCCGTGCTGTTTGTGTGACTTTTGGATGGGGCGGATTGCCGAGGCTGTGTAGTCTGGATGGCGCCCCCCTTGTGGAGGCGCTCTTGTTGCTGCTCCTCGGTTTGCCTCTATGTGGCGCTGAACACCGTATTATATTTGTCTGTCTGTAGTGCACGGCTGCGTCACTTCCGGTCGCTGTACCGGAAGTGATGGTCCGCATTTACAGGAACATCCCCCGCATGCCCAGTTCCCGGGCGATTTGGCGGGCGGATGTGGGGGGCGGGAGGCGTGGAAGGGGGAGGACCAATTGACATTTACAGACTACATATATGCTGGTGCAGACACAGGTTTGTAGGCTACATTTCCTTATTGAATATTGATCTTGCGGTCCGTAGGTGTGGATATACCCCAGCCCTGGTAAGCAACATTTATGTACTTGGGACAGATGAACCTACCATATGGATCTATCTGGCCCATTCATGGGTTGTTTTTCATTCTTATGTAGCACCCTACAGGTAGGTGCTAGGTAAATGCATAGTGGGCCTTGTCTGCCTAACAGCAGGGCCATGTTTCTTTTTGCTAGGTGGGTTGTCATGGTTTCCAAGAGTGTCTCCTGAGAGGGGAGTATCCCCACTGGCTCTATTAGAGGCTTCTGATAGGGCAGTGGAGGAAACCCAATCAGGGGACACATCCAAGCCTGTAACTACCCCAGAAGGCAGAATATGCTGCAAAGGATTCTGGGAGTGGGTATAAGTTTGGGGGAAACGCGTGACACCACATCTTTGGCGGGAGAAGAGAATGGCTGTCTCTCCTCCTGTCTGAGGAAGTCGATGTCTCGGGATGTCGCCTGAGAATCCAGAGAGTGCTGAGTTGAGCTGAGGGGATCCAGTGTGCCAAGAACCAGTGGAGAGCGAGAGGGGTCCAGTCCCAGGAAAGCCTACACAGGTCATGAGTATTGAGGACTGCCCCTGGGGGTCTGCCTGAAGAGTTAGAGGAGACCACTGCGGAGCAGGTTCTGGGATCCAGTGTCAGCTAGCTGTAAAAGGGGTACCTAGGTTGAGGACCCTGAAGTAGTAAAGGGGGTACATAGTCAGTGGACCCTGAAGAGCTAAAAGTATAAAGGGGGCGCCAGCGGTTTGGGCCCTGAATTTTACAGAGTACTAGTTGAGAGTTGCAGCTATACAGTAATTCACAGCACGCCACCTCCAGCCAGTTTCAGGCTGGGGAGAGTGGTCAGAGACTTTGCATTGCAGCTGTGTCAGTAGTTCTATGCTCCACAGTCTTGAGTCTTCTGGACATAGAGTCGAGGATTCATCACTTCTGTCAAGTTACAGTGTGTTCTAAGCATCAGTGAGCACTGGCTAGCGTCGGCTGGCGTCAAGGCAGCATTAACAGACATTTTCCGGATAAAGTCCCAAATTGTATCTAGTTAAGCCTAAAGGAGTATCCCACTCATTCCTTTCTCCCATCCCATTTATCTACAATAAAACCACAAAACAAAGATGCCGGAGTTGTCAATGTCTCAGTTCCCACACCCAGGGTCGCAGCTCACATGGGCTGGAGAGGTAACCGGTAACAATGGCAGACACACATCAGGCCCAATGCCTGGAAAACCTTCTACACTTATATTTAACCTGTGACTATATATGTTTCACACGTGACCGACAGCATATGTGGTAGGGGACTCCTGACCACACAGTTGATACAGGTCCTCATTGGATAGCTTCTGTTTGACTGCACTACCATCTGGTTCTGATTGGTGTACCCTCACCATATTCATAAGCTGATGTAGTGTTAAATTTTGGATATATCAAGTGATAGGCTGCATTGGCAACCTGTCCATGCCTTCCAAACTATATGGGTTTGGGTGAGTCGACTTCGTTAGCACCCTATTTAATACTTACATCTGTAACCCCTTTTTCGAAGATACTTGGGGCATATTCTAGCATATTCTATACTGTCCCTGCTATTTGCAGGATTTCTTCCTGCCTTATTTCCCCCATTTCAGGGGGTCCTCACACATTCACTATTTCATCTTACCTTGGCACTGTCTTTGTGATATATCACGGTTTGGAATTCCCATGTGATACATTTCCCATCTATTGGCACTGATCAGAGGTTACACCAGTTTCCTACACCCTTTTCTCCTTTCTTCTCAACCCCCACACAACATTACTTACACTCCATTTTCCTGGAATATCTAACATACAGGATCTATGATTAAACAGCCATGGCTACTAGATCGATAGGATGATGTGATGTCTCAACATTCTTGGACTTGATTTTATATGAAGGGTAAGATACGTATTGTGTCGCTTTTCACAAATTCCTGTGTGGTTTTTTACTTTGGTTTCCCTTCCTTCCCCCGTTCTTCAACCTGGCTTGAAGTCCTCCTCCCCATTTGATCCAATGCACACTCAACTTCTTTACCTTCTTTCCCTCTCCCCCTTCCCCCTTTTTTTTTTTCCTCTCTCTCTTCTTCCCTTCCAGTTTATGTCCTTATATATCAAATGTTTATGAAAAGTCCATTCTTGACCTTTTCTTCAACTTCGTTAAATTGAGTTGTATATGTTGAAGTATAAATACGGATGTACTGTGATGTATTGTTGTTTTCTAATATATGTATACTGCTATTTGCCCTAGACATTACAATATTGTACACATTATTTTGAAATATACTTGCTGGATCCTGATGAAGCTGCCATAGCGAAACGCATTGATCCATCAGTGAACCTGGATGCACACCTACCCTTCAGAGAGATGTGCTAAATTATGTTCAATAACTGTGATTATCCCTGTTTTTAAATTGATGTTATAACTAATAAAATTTTGATATTTTTATATATTTTGTGTTTTTGTAGTGAATATGTGGCACAATTAAATCCCCTGTCGTCCAGACATGCTTGTTTATTCCCTTTCTATTCTACTTCCCCCTATCCTATGCTTCACCTGCATGTCTGGACTCACTGTATTCTTCAATGTTGATTGGGGACGGTGCCTTTACATATAATCAACCCATCATTCTCCATACAATCTCCACAATACAGAAACTGCTCTGCTAACTGCTAAAACCAATGGGAAATACTCTGAACAGTACTCTTTCTCTTAGACTGCTGCCTTTGGCACAATTGACCACCTACTCCTCCTCCCCTTGTCCTCCATAACTCTGCTCTTTGCTGGTTCTCTTCTTACCTATCTCACCATACCTTCAGTGTCAATTACAACTCTATCTTCCCCTCTTTCTGTAGGGGTCCCCCAAGGTTCCATCCTCGGACCTCTTCTATTCTCTGACTATACCTCTTCCCTGGGTCAGCTGCCACAGCTTTCAATACCACTCATCACAACCTTTTAGATTGTAAGCTGTCATGAGCAGGACCCTTTGATCCCTTTTGTATTGAATTGTATTTAAACTGTACTGTTTCCCTCCCTTTTGTAAAGCGCTGCATAAAGTGTTGCACTATATAAATCCTAAATTCAAGAGAATGTCCAGCACTTCAGGAATAATTAGTAAAGGTACAATGGTTCCTGAAGTGCTGGACATTCTCTTTAATTTTTTAAATGAGTACGCCTGGGGCTGTTGGTGGTCTGTTCAGCCGTTTGGGAGACTCTAGGAGGGAGACTCTAGGAGGCAGTTGTGCACTGGTGGGCTCATTAAATTTGTATTACATTATTCCTGTATAGTAGTAATAAACGGAAAGAGTAGGACATTTTTAGTGTGAACATATGTTGACTTCTTATTGCACTACTATAATTTCTGATACAACTTTCTCATTTTTACTAAGCTGGGTATAGTTGCGCTAAAAAACTTAAAAAGTAAGCGATTGAACGCACAATAAAATAATTAACAAAGCAGCTACACTCAAATCATACACTGAGCATATGTATATAACAAAAAAGAAATACAAAGATATATAGCACTCACATTTGAGAAGGGTATAGTGGGCCACGCCCCTGAAGACGTCAGTCATATGTGACGAAACGCCGCGTTGGGCCGCCCTTGCTGGACGCCTACATGCAATAGAGGACATTGGCTGCTACCTTGCTAACCGATTTGGAACCACGCAGGTCGGCGTGTGATTTGCACACTATACCCTTCTTAAATGTGAGTGCTATGTATCTTTGCTTTACATCCAATAAAGTTTATGGAAATTACTGCACTATGAGGGGTTTTATTTCCTTCTTTTGAGTGGCTCCCTTAAGGTATACTGTCAAGGTATCAATTCTGGGATTCATCTTTGTGAAGAGGTCCGGTCCAATTCGTCACCGAGTCTGTTGCAGTTCTATGATAGTTCAAGGCCCAATATACATAACTATCTGGTAAGCGTGTTTTGAACACTCCTTTTGGTGGTGGATTCCTTTCACTTTACTGCAAATTGGTGCCGTGCAATATCACTGGTGGAAATGGACTTCATTTATGGACTTTGTTCATAATGTTTTAGCGCTACATATTTTATTTATTTTTTATTAAATATATAGGTCTGTGGATTAGCCACTGAAGGGAGCTCTCAGTGGCTCAGTGCAAATATTCTGTCCTTTCTGCTTTGGAAATACTAAGGCACAATAAGAGAGCGTTAACTCACTCATAGGTGGGACAATCAAGTCTAGTTGGCAGCCATGACAGCAATGACAATTTACCCTTCCCTTTCTCCTCTTTTTTACAGCTACTTACAAATTGCAGACCTTGGTATCGTTGCAGGGGGTAACCTTCTACCAGGTAGCTGGGTCTGTAAACACAGCTGGGCAGAACACTGTGCAGCTGTTGCAGAGGCAGAAGTGGGGCTGGAATATACAAAGAGACAACATAGTATAGAAGCAATATTGCTGACAGTTATACCATTTAGGAAAAAAAAACACCATCATCAGCTTGATTTTCCTTGCTAAAGGTTAGCACACAAATGTTTGTATAATGTATATTTTATAAAAAGTAAAGAAGAACCAAAGGAAAAACTTTTATTTCATTTTGGATAGAGTATGGGAAAGATATCCCTCTCTGTCCCCAATGGGTAGATTTCCCTTTACTTCCTATACCATAGCCAAAACAACTTAGTTAAAAAAAAACACTACAAAGTGAGGGAATCCCTGTTTGTCACTAGGGTCACCAGAACTAGTATTCCCACTGGAAGATGTCCCCTCCATTCCTGTCCTGGTGACAACCCAGAATTTGGTTTTCTCTTTCTTTTTTACTCTTTGTGAAAATGTTAAACAGGACGAATAGAAAGGGTGAATCTCACTAATGGGGACACAGACATCAAAAAAAACCTGACAAATATTCAAATCCCTCTCCACGCAATCAAAACTAAAAAGAAAGGTTTTGCCTTAAAGTGGTTCTAAAGCCTCAAGGTATTTTACCTTAATGTATTCTATGCATTAAGGTAAAAAACCTTCTGTGCTGCAGGAGCTCCCTAGCTCCCCCCTTATTCTCACCTGAGCCTGATCCGACCAGCAATGTACATGAGAGCAGCGGCTCTTGCCGCTGTCTCCCTCCTCATTGGGTAGGTTGATAGCAGAGGCAGCCATTGGCTTCTGCTGCTGTCAATCAAAGGATGTGATGAGGGAGCGGGAGGTGGGGCTGAGTCGCCTGGTCTGTGTCAATGGACACAGACTAGGCAGCTCAGGAGCGAGCACGCAAGGGTACTCAACAAAATAGAGGGTGCCTGGAATGCTGCTGGGTGATCCCAGAAAAGGAGGATCGGTGCTGCTCTGTGCAAAACCATTGCGCAGAGCAGGTAAGTATGACATGTTTTTTATTTTAGTTAAAAAAAAACCGAAGGTTTAATATCACTTTAAGTTATACTTTACCTTCTGTATTTAAAATTATTTGTTGTTCCTAGTCTTTCATGTGTTGTTTTTCCTGTTAGATGTTCATTGCTTCCTCTTCACTATTAGCAGATACTTTTTTAATATACAGTTAGTGGACAGAGCTTTTTGTTCTCCCGCTGAGGAAGAGATGAGAAAACTGAACTTTCTTTGTGTTTTGTCACCTAAAGCCGAAGTCTGGGCAGGTAATAAAAAACATGTGACACCCAGAATGATCTAGTTCCTAACAACTTTATTTAATACATTCTGAGTTTACAATTATTGCAGAACAACTGAAGCTATGCCAACAAAGAACTGTAGATGGCGCCTGCGCTCTGCAAATAACTAACTTGTGTGAATCAAGAAAACCCAACATGTTATTTTAAGCAACATAAACACAAGAAATCAGAATAGAAGTCTGGTGGACAGAACAACCTCCACTGCAGAAAAGTTTAATCAAAAACTTTCCTGCTTGCTGATTGGGCAAAGAAAGAGTAGCAGCACACTGATGAGTCATCACTTTGCCCCTGTCATCACTACTTCAGTGGGTGATTAGATCCTAGTGCTACCCCTTCTACTACCAGTCTGAGTGCTGCTGTGCAGAAAGAATCACATGTTTTTTATTACCTGCCCAAACTTCGGCTTTAGGTGACAAAACACAAAGAAAGTTCAGTTTTCTCATCTCTTCCTCAGCGGGAGAACAAAAAGCTCTGTCCACTAACTGTATATTAAAAAAGTATCTGCTAATAGTGAAGAGGAAGCAATGAACATCTAACAGGAAAAACAACACATGAAAGACTAGGAACAACAAATAATTTTAAATACAGAAGGTAAAGTATAACTTAAAGTGATATTAAACCTTCGTTTTTTTTTTAACTAAAATAAAAAACATGTCATACTTACCTGCTCTGCGCAATGGTTTTGCACAGAGCAGCACCGATCCTCCTTTTCTGGGATCACCCAGCAGCATTCCAGGCACCCTCTATTTTGTTGAGTACCCTTGCGTGCTCGCTCCTGAGCCGCCTAGTCTGCGTCCATTGACACAGACCAGGCGACTCAGCCCCACCTCCCGCTCCCTCATCACATCCTTTGATTGACAGCAGCAGAAGCCAATGGCTGCCTCTGCTATCAACCTACCCAGTGAGGAGGGAGACAGCGGCAAGAGCTGCTGCTCTCATGTACATTGCTGGTCGGATCAGGCTCAGGTGAGAATAAGGGGGGAGCTAGGGAGCTCCTGCAGCACAGAAGGTTTTTTACCTTAATGTATTCTATGCATTAAGGTAAAAAACCTTCTGTGCTGCAGGAGCTCCCTAGCTCCCCCCTTATTCTCACCTGAGCCTGATCCGACCAGCAATGTACATGAGAGCAGCGGCTCTTGCCGCTGTCTCCCTCCTCACTGGGTAGGTTGATAGCAGAGGCAGCCATTGGCTTCTGCTGCTGTCAATCAAAGGATGTGATGAGGGAGCGGGAGGTGGGGCTGAGTCGCCTGGTCTGTGTCAATGGACGCAGACTAGGCGGCTCAGGAGCGAGCACGCAAGGGTACTCAACAAAATAGAGGGTGCCTGGAATGCTGCTGGGTGATCCCAGAAAAGGAGGATCGGTGCTGCTCTGTGCAAAACCATTGCGCAGAGCAGGTAAGTATGACATGTTTTTTATTTTAGTTAAAAAAAAAACGAAGGTTTAATATCACTTTAAGTTATACTTTACCTTCTGTATTTAAAATTATTTGTTGTTCCTAGTCTTTCATGTGTTGTTTTTCCTGTTAGATGTTCATTGCTTCCTCTTCACTATTAGCAGATACTTTATTTAATATACAGTTAGTGGACAGAGCTTTTTGTTCTCCCGCTGAGGAAGAGATGAGAAAACTGAACTTTCTTTGTGTTTTGTCACCTAAAGCCGAAGTCTGGGCAGGTAATAAAAAACATGTGATTCTTTCTGCACAGAAGCACTCAGACTGGTAGTAGAAGGGGTAGCACTAGGATCTAATCACCCACTGAAGTAGTGATGACAGGGGCAAAGTGATGACTCATCAGTGTGCTGCTACTCTTTCTTTGCCCAATCAGCAAGCAGGAAAGTTTTTGATTAAACTTTTCTGCAGTGGAGGTTGTTCTGTCCACCAGACTTCTATTCTGATTTCTTGTGTTTATGTTGCTTAAAATAACATGTTGGGATTTCTTGATTCACACAAGTTAGTTATTTGCAGAGCGCATGCGCCATCTACAGTTCTTTGTTGGCATAGCTTCAGTTGTTCTGCAATAATTGTAAACTCAGAATGTATTAAATAAAGTTGTTAGGAACTAGATCATTCTGGGTGGGATTTCTACAGGAAGTGAATCAGCCACCATTTTGAGAAGATACAGCAGGGCAGCAAGACATGTTTTTTCTCAGTCTCTTACCATCACCCCTGAGAGAGCTTAAAAAGTGAGTTCTTGTTATCCCATCCTGTATTATAGATCATGGTTTCTTTGTTATATGCAATATTGTACTGATTGATGTTTATTTGTATCAATTTGTAGTTTCACCTGGCTTGTTCTAATAAATTTGAGATCAAAGAAATATGGTATCTGAAGTTTATGGAGCAGGAAGGTTTAGCTCTCTGTCCTAAAGACAGAACAGTGGTAAGCCCATGTGCATGCTGTCTGGCAGTGATGTTTGGATTACAAAACTGTTTACACAGAATTCAAAATTATGTAGTAGGTAACGCATTTCACATTTGAATATGTATCTTAACACTGTATTCAGCTGCCTGCCTAGAACTTAGTCTACTTTCAGCCAACACAGTATAAGCAGAAATACTGGAATACTTAATACTGGTCATCTTAATTCTCTCCGGTAGCTCTGGAGTCTTTGGAGAAGGTCCTGACATATTCACCTTGGTAGAATGTGTCTCTTGGGTCAGGTTTCAGTATATCTGCTGGGTGGTGGTCAGAGCTCTGGCTGTGGTGACTGGCTTTGCTCAGTGGGGTCTGGGATGTGTCCCCCAAGGGAAGGTTAGATTCATCTGTGGACAAAAGGTCAGAGGGGTGAAGTAACTCTGCATTTAAGATGATGATGATTGCAACATTGGATTTCATGCCCCCCCCCCCCCAACACTACTAGAGATGTGGCTAACTAATATAAGAGTAACATTACAATACGAGCGCCTGATTTATCAGCACAGGGGTAGCCCTGTTTAATAAGATTGGGAATGCTGGCTAGCTTCCTGAGGCTTTGCTCAATTGGATTTAGTCTTGGACAGGCTCTTGCTTTAAAGTGGGAATACACATACTTAACAATTCACTACCCTCAAATAGTGCATTGATGGGTATCATAGCAAAGGTATATGTTGGGAGCATCACTATCAGATGTATATGTGAGTTCATATGCTGTGAGAAGTAACACATGATGTTATACTATGTTTGGTTCGGTGCATATACCTGCTTTGGTTGTGTATACAAGCATTACTATACGTCAATTTCTGTAAATGTATTGAGTGACAAAACTCTCTGGAATGTGAAGTGTTTTTGTAATGTTTATTGGTTTTCAATACACTTTTCTCCGATTTAAAAAAAATAAAAGAAAAGATGATGATGAGAAACAAGACTGAGAAAGATTTCATAAAAAAAGATAGATGGGCTAGTATTACAGAGTTGGCTATGAATAAAAGAATTTGGTCAAGACAGGGTTGAAAGGGACAATAGAGAGGAATTGTTATTTCAGTTTTCTGGACAGGCTGTATAAATATAGATAATATCTGGGATTGCAAAAGCATTTGGTGTATACAAAGTGGAATTATGTCCTTTGTAGCTATTGAGGAATGTATTTAAACTGAAGTTTGGCCACAAAAATGTTCATTTAACACTGTTGGATCCGGGCATTGGGCACATACCTCCTACCTGCTGTTTGTTGGGGAAACATCTAGCTTTCTGGGGCCAACCTAACTCTAATCTGCTAAAAATATTCAACTTTCATACAGTGCATCTGGAAAGTATTTACAGCGCTTCACTTTTTCCACATTTTGTTATGTTACAGCCCTATTCCAAAAGGGATTACATTCATTATTTTCCTCAATATTCAACAAACAATACCCCATAATGACAACGTGAAAGAAGTTTGTCTGAAATCTTTGCAAATTTTATTTAAAATAAAAAACGGGAAAAAAAATCCTATGTACATAAGTATTCACAGCCTTTGCTCAATACTTTGTTGAAGCACCTTTGGCACAAATTGCAGCCTCAAGTCTTTTTGAGTATGATGCTACAAGCGTGGCGCACCTATTTTTGGGCAGTTTCTCCCATTCTTCTTTGCAGGACCTCTCAAGGTCCATCAGGTTATATGGGGCGCGTCGGTGCACAGATATTTTCAGATCTCTCCAGAGATGTTCAAGTCCGGGCTCTGGCTGGGCCACTCAAGATTATTTACAGAGTTGTCCAGTATGTTGGTGAAATGCCAGGGCCTGGTCGCGACCTTAGCAACCCTGGTAGTTCTGCTACTGGTGTCAGTAGTTTTATATATTTTTTTATTTTGTTTTTTCAATTTTTTTTTACAATTTTATTTATTTACAATTTTATTTTTTATTATTTTTTACAATTTTTAGGAGCCCCGTTGGGGGGCTTTGGTGAAATATCAGGAGTCTAAATAGACCTCTGATGTTCCACGTTTGAGACAGAGAAAGGAGATTGAGGACACAGCCCTCAAGCTCTATCTCTGCAGCCTCAGATGCACAGAATGAATGGACAGGAATAGATATGCACAGAGCTTCTTGTTCATTTACAAACTGAAGCATAGTAAAAATACTTTGCTATGCTTCAGTTATGAATGGACAGAGTCAGTGATCACTACAGATCACTGACTCGCCCATTCACGAAAAGGAAGGGGCCAGTATATTACATACTGTATTTATCGGTCTCTTGCCTGCTTTCCGTGCTGGCACATCCTCCGCAGCAGCCAACGGGAGAGGAATCACCTTATCTTCTGAACTGACCATACTGAATTCCTCTATCTAACTCTCCCCTCCTGAAATGCATACTATACACAAAGCACTTACTTGAGAAAAGGGACAGGAATTTTGATTCTATCAGTGTAAAATGGGATCCAGGAACTGCTTGACGCCACTGTGAGAGATGAAGAAGAGGAATAAGAGAAAAATATACTACTTCTGAAGGATATAGGGGTCAATTCACTAAGAGTTAAATAACCCTAAAATAATGCGGTAACAATTGTGCAAGTGTTCAATTCACTAAAAATTTGGAGTTAAATACTGAAGGTGGTATTTGTTCATTTTAGCAGTAATTACTGCATTAGTAATTTACCACATTGAGCTGGTTGCTAAGGAGTGGGCCGGGAAGCCAGCCACCGCGTCATTAACAACCGATGACTTATCAGCTGTCAGCGGGCTTACCTGCTCACAGCTGATTGTAAAAAAAAAAAAAAAATACATAAAAAAGCAGACAATTAAAAAGTATGAAAAAAAACAGCGTGGGGTCCCTCCCAAAATCCATAGCAGATCCTTATCGGAACATGCAGCATGCAGGTCAGGAAAGGGGGGATGCCCCCCTGAACTATACCAGGCCACATGCCCTCAACATGGTGGGGTGGATGCTTTAAGGGCGGGGGGGCTCTGTCCCCTCACCCTGAAGTACCTTGTCCCCATGTTGATGGGGACAAGGGCCTCACTCTCACAACTGTGGCCGGTGATTGTGGGGGTCTGCGAGCAGGGGGCTAATTGGAATTTGGAAGCCCCCTTTAAGAAGGGGGCCCCCAGATCCCAGCCTTCACCCTTTGTGAATGAGTATCAGGTACATAGTACCCTTACCTATTCACCAAAAAAGTGTCACAAAGTAATAAAAACACACACACAGTTTTTGCCAATTCTTTTATTAACAAATAAAAAAATAGTGCCGCACAATGTAAATCCACTGTCTATCATGCCGCCCACCGGACCGGAAAAAGAAAAAATAACAAAGACGCTACTAATGTCAGTGAAGGCTGGCTGTCTACTGCCGGCTCCGCCATCTGACATGGTGGGGAGGGGGCATGCCATTTTTTTTTTTCAAACTTAATAATTGTCTGCTTTTTTTATACAATCAGCTGTTAGTGGGGAAGTCTGCTGACAGCTGATGAGTCATCGGTTGTTAAGGACTCAGCGGCTGCCTTCCCAGCCCTCTGCTTAGCAACCAGATTTTGTCAAAAGGCAGCCTGGGGGTCGCCTAATCTCCAAGCTGTTTTTTGACAAATATCGGCAGCAAAACCCTGGTGGTAGTTATCACATACTTTTTTATTCTCTAGTCCGTTTGTGAATTGGACTTAAGAGCTTTTTATGCGATATTTACCGGCATATTTATTTTTATTGTTGGTAAATACCGCATAATCTTTTTTTTTTTTGTGAATTGGACCTAGTTTACCTCATATGATAATTTATGCAAATGAGTAACATGATACCCGTATTGAATGCAGTAAACGTTAGTGAATTGACCTCATAATGTAAAATAATTCTTACAGTTGATTTCTAAGTCCTATTTCATATGCTAGTAGGGTCAGTGAGCCCTAAAAACTGGCAAGAATCCCTTAAAAAGGGCAAAGCAGATGTGCAGACCCCCAAACCCAGGGCAGTGATGGTGAGAACCCCTCATAATGGGCACAACCAGTGTGCAGACCCAGGAACTCAGTGCAAGGATGTTGGGAACCTTGATATAATAGACATAGCATGAATGCAGACCATGGGTGGTAAGAAACCCCTCATAATGGGCACAGCATGAGGGGCAGAGCTAGTAACTAAACGCACAGATATAATGTATTAAATGCAGGACAACTGGGATATTAGCTACAAATCTGGTAAGTGCTGTTTTTGGTCCTGTTTAAACCTAATGCCTTTTGTAATGTACTGAACTTCACCAAGCATATCACAAAGGCTCCACATAGACCTCTTACCGCCAGCTCCACGTGGTCTGTGCCAGAGTCATCTTGCTTGTGTAAAAGTTCAAAGTAATACCGCCTAGAAGATGACAGCCTGTAAAGGAGGCACAATATTTAAATTAATGTAGGCTCTTTAAAGAGTAACACCATTTCCTAAATTTAAGATAGCTAATGCCTCGTTTCCACTGAGTGGTACAGTACGGTTCGGTTCAGTACGGTACGGTTCGGAGCTGTACACATTGCGTTTCCACTGCCAATAGTACCCTTTCATGATAGGCGTGGTGTAGCAGGAAAGCTGTGATAGACGATTCTCTGTCAACCAATCAAAGTTCTGCAGAGTGTAGCTCCACCCTGTTGGTACGGTACTAATGTGCTTGGTACCCCAACGAAAGGGTACTAAAAAGTGGTACGGTACGGTTCGGAATTAGGGTACCATTCATAATGGAAACGGCATAAATAGCGTACCGTACCGAACCAAACCGTACCAGAAAGCTCAGTGGAAACGAGCCATTAATGTACTTATATAAATTAGCATTTATCCTCCACCCTGAAATATTCCTCCTTAAAGTACAGTTTCCAGGCACATATGATCCCCTTGGCATCTAAAGAACACAACGCAGAAAGTACATATGCACTAGCATCCAGAATTTACAGATCTTTGGACAAAGAGCAAGAGGTAACTGCAATTCACATTAGGATATTTGCCAATTTCCTGATCCAAAGAACAGGATTTACTGCCTTTGTTGCCAATTGAATATAACCTATATAAAAAAAATGCAATATTATTTCAAAGTGGACTCCAGAAAAAACAATTGCTGCTTTCACAATGGTGACATTTCCCTGCAGTAGATTGTGTCTCTGTCTCCCCATAATGGTGAGACTTCCCTGCAGTAGTTTGTGTCTCTGCCCCTCCTGCAATGATGAGATTTCCCCTGCTGTAGTTTGTGCCTTCGTCCCTACCACAACAGTGAGATTTCTACCTAGTGTTTTGGGTCAAATGGTGAGATTTCCTAGAAATATTTTGTTTCTCTGCCCCTCCTACAATGGTAAGATTTCCTTTCACTAGTTTGCGTCTCTGCTTTCCCACAATAGTGAGAGTTCCTCGCAGTAGTTTGTGTCTCTGCCCTTCCCACAATGGTGCGATTTCCCTACAATAGTTTGTGCCTCCAAGCTTCTTTCCGCAATGGTAATATTTTCCCCAGTAGTTTGAGGTCTTTGGGGAACCAGGACAGGGAATGATGCTTTGGAATTGTTCATGTAGCTTTCCAGTAGACTACTACTAGTGTTTACATTTTTGTTTTGCCTCTCTGTAGCCAAGGAGAGTATACATTGTTTGTTTAATTCTATTCTGGGATCTGTTAGTGCAGGCTCAATTGCTTTCCCCTGTTTCCCCAGAGAGTTTTTGGACATAGTGGGTGGAAGAATACAGACCCTGGCCTGCATTTAATGCCTCTTCAGCCAATCCCTGGTCAAAGAAGTAAGTGACCATTAGGGGGCTGAAAGGGGTATAAGTAGGCTAAAATCCAGAGAAGAGTTCTCTTGGTCCTGGGTAGGGTTGACACCTGTCTGGGATTCACCCAGCTAGTCCAGGTTTTAAATCATGTGTCCGGTTTTCAGTCCGCCTAAAAACCAGACACATTATTCAAACTGGACCATGGCTCATAGAGAGAGAATTAGGCATTCTCCTCCCTCCAACCCAGGCGATAGAGAGCAGACTCAGACTGAGAACTCACCTTACTCTCAGCGGCACTGCCGAGGAAAGAAGATTGTCTGTTTGGAGACTAGAGAGAGAAATGAGGAGCTTCTTTGCAGTTTGTGATCTGTAGGTACAGGGGGAAGGGGGGACAACTCTGATGTTTGGAGGGGCACCTGATGTAAGAGGAAACTGTGATGTGTAGAGGGGCTCTGATAGGGGCACATGATGTAAGGGGGGGACTCTGATGGGCACACCTGATGTAAGGGGAAACTCTATTGGGGACATGTGATGTAAGGGGGAACTCTGATGGGGACACCTGATGTAAGGGGGAACTCTGATGGGGACACCTGATGAAGGGTGGTTTTATTTTATTTTTGTTAGAGAAATTAAGAATGTCTTTATAATCATTTATGTATAAGGCTGACTGACTCCATTTTGTTCTGCTTGAATACAATCTAACTGGTTTTAAATGCCCTATACTATATATGGTAATGGCTAGATCTCAGAGTTGTAAGATAAAGCTTCTTCCCCTTTAAGGAAATGACAATAAAAACAGACATTCCTCATTGTCCTGGTGGAAGGGTGAAGTCAGACTGTTTAACTGACTTATGTTATATATATGTGCCAGCTAGTTTAAAAAGTCAGACAAGTCTCAAATAAGAAGCCAACAAGGCTAGCTACTGTGTATGGTACCACGAGTCACAGGCAGCTAGAACTAGTGGGTGAATATCTGAAAATCTCCTGTACTTGTCTCCTCATATATGAGAATTAAATCTTCCTTGTAATCAGCTGGTGGTCTAAAGGTGCTTTCCCTAACACTTTTACTTTAAATATGGATGTGATTGGGCTATTTTTTATGTTATATAATGGCGCTTTTCCACTGCATGGAACCGTACCGGTTCGGCACGCTTTTGTGCTTTTCCACTGCTGGTACCGCATGGTATAGGGTCGGAACGGTTCGGTACGGTACGGTATAGGTTTGCTTTTCCACTGCATGGAACCGAACGGTACGGTACGGTAGGCTCTGAAAAAACAGTACCTACTCGATTGTGGTTCCAACAGGTACCAAACTGGTACCATATCCCACAATCCTTTGCATGCAGTCACTACTAGCCACTGATTGGTCAGAGAATCCCACCCACCCCATTGTTATCCCACCCACTTAACTTTAGTACTACTTTCGTGGAAAAGCAAACCTATACCGTACCGTACCGAACCGTTCCGACACTATACCATGCGGTACCAGCAGTGGAAAAGCAAACCGGGCCAAGCAGGGCCGAGTAGAGCCGAGCCGGTACCAGCCGGTACTTGCAGTGGAAAAGTGCCATTAGAGAACTATTTTGACCCCGGCTGGAAGAAAATTGTAGCAACTGCATCTCATTGAATTTCAAAATATTACCGCTGCCCTAGGTGGTCATCTTTGTGTTGCAGGAATGTGAACAAAATTGTATGCATTCTTGCAATGCACTAACACACACAGCCCTTTTGCAGTTGTGCAGTGGTGCCATTAAGTCTTCATGACACAACCACACACCTTGCTTTTGCATTTTTTCACCTGCAGCAAAATGTATGGTAACAAAATACCATGCATTTTGGTGCAGCACAATTTTGAAAAAAAGGTTATACAGGGTTTACATCTGTTTGCACTATGTTTTGTTTTTCATTTGTTTTGTATGTTAAAAAAAATGCCACGCGCCACTAAAGTGTCCAGGTTTGGCTTGAAGAAAAGGTAGTAACCCTATTCCTGAGGGGAGTAAGGCCCAGTCTGAGGGCTTTGGCATTCCTGGGAGCTCAGCTGCAGCTCAAAGAATCCTTTTTGGGGTCCCAGCTTCTGCCTAGGCGGGGGGGCCTCTGGCGTAGTCTCCTGAAGATGTCAGAGAGCTCTTCTAAGGATCCAGGACACAGGCAATCCAAGTACATAAATTGACTGATACTGCAGGCAGCCACACAGTATTCAGGACACAGTAAGTACCAGCCTTCTGGACCTATAGACTTTCTTTAACCTCTTTTGGAGAGCTTTTCCTTAGTACACTCAGGACTTTACTTCTGCTAAGGAGTCCCTGTTTAATATCAGTTTACCTTCACTTTAAAAGGGTGCCTTCACCCCAAAGGAATAGTTCATATTAAGTGTCCTCTACTGCAAACTGTTAAGGTTTATTGGAGTATCCCTAGGCTTACTCTCACCCTATCTCAGTTCCCGCAAAAAATAAAAAAACACAAAAAAAGACATGCACAGCTGGTTCTCTGACCCGAGTGATTGGGCAATATTGTGTGCCAGCAGGGAAATTAACCAGGGATCAAACAGCCAGACCAGTCCCAGCTCTGCATGCTCTACATTCACATTTTCCATTTACTACTGACATAGTGTAATGTCCCTTCTACTATACAAATGCCAATAGAGCATGAAAAGGACCTGTCTAATTCTCACCTGACAGGCTTGGACACCTGATCGTGGAATTTTCCAAACTCTCCCGGAGCTGTCCACTGTTTTCCTGCCTGGAGAAAGAGCACTTTCAGGCAGAGTCACTCATAAAACAAGGGAATTCAGATTTTACAACTGCTGATCATACAAAAACTTTGAAATGTTGGGTACTGATCCTACAGTAAAAACCAAGGTGACTTACACTCAACGGCCACTTTATTATTAGGTACACCTTGCTAGTACCGGGTTGGACCCACTTTTGCCTTTAGAACTGCCTTTATACTTTCATAGCATAGATTTAACAAGGTGTTAGAAACATTCCTCAGAGATTTTGGTCCATAATGACATGATAGCATCATGCCATTGCTGCAGATTTGCCGACTACACATCCATGATGCAAATCACCCATTCCACATCCCAAAGGTGCTCTATTGGATGAGATCTGGTGACTGTGGAGGCCATTGGAGTACAGGGACCTCATTTTCATGTTCAAGAAAACAGTTTGAGATGATTTGAGCTTTGTGACATGGTGCATTATCCTACTGGAAGGAGCCATCAGAAGATGGGCACACTGTAGTCATAAAGGGATGGACATGGGCAGCAACAATACTCAGGTAGGCCGTGGCATTTAAACAATGCTCAATTGGTAATAAGGGGCCCAAAGTGTGTCAAGAAAATATCCCCTACACCATTACACCACCACCAGCCTGAACTGATGATACAAGGCAGGATGGATCCATGCTTTCATGTTGTTTATGTCAAATTCTGACCCTACCACTTGAACATTGCAGCTGAAATTGAGACTCATCAGACCAGACAATGTTTTTCCAATCTTCTATTGTCCAATTTTGGGAGAGCCTGTGTGAATTGTAGCCTTAGTTTCCTGTTCTTAGCTGACAGGAGTGGCACCTGGTGTGGTATTCTGCTGCTGTAGTCCATCTGCTTCAAGGTTAAATGTATTGTGCAATCAGAGATGGTAATCTGCATACCTTGGTTGTGGCTAGTGGTTTTTTGAGTTACTGTTGCCTTTCTATCATCTCAAACTAGTCTGCTTATTCTCCTCTGACATCAACAAGACATTTTACTCCATAGAACCGCCGCTCACTGGAAATTTTTCAATTTTTGGACTATTCCCTGTCGACCCGAGAGAGTGTTGTGCGTGAAAATCCCAGCAGATCAGCAGTTTTTGAAATACTCCACCAACAACCACGCCACCTTCAAAGTCACTTAAATCTCCTTTCTTCCCCTTTCTGATGCTCAGTTTGAACTTCAGCAAGTTGTCTTTACCATGTCTAGATGCCTAAATGCATTGAGTTGCTGCCATATGATTGGCTGATAAGCAATTTGTGTTACCAAGCAATTGAACAAGTGTACCTAATAAAGTATCCGGTGAGTGTACGTATGTAGCTTTTATATATTTCTTGCTGCTGTACAAAGAATACAATGTGAGCAGAGTCGGACAATGTAGCCAGGCACAGTTCTAAGCCTGCAGAAGACAATACAAATAGGCCCCTGATCTGTACAGAAAAGTCATCATTGTTTCTTTAATTTAAAAACTGTATATAATATAAACATGGCAGATCTGACATTTTTGTAGTGTTTGAATGCAACATTGTATAACCTGGAGTTCTCCCCTGACACAATAAATGCTAGCTATCACCGAATTTGCTGTTTTTGGTGGAGCTACCCTTTAAGGCTATCATTCCATACCGGGCCCACTCTACACATCAGCTGCAGGTTTCCCACCGAATGGTCTTCACTCAGCCAGAACTCTGAGTTGTCATCTGATGACACGGCGAATTGGAAATTTCCTGCAACAAGGAACAAGAAACAAGCATCATTCTGGGCAATATAAATAAATGATGGGACAAAAAGCATCTCCGAGTTTGCTGAGTTACATAAAATTACAAATCTTATAGAATTTTTTTTTCCGGTTTTAGAATGTTTTTGTTAAAGGAATCATTTTTTTCACATCACTCAATTTTTGTTAAACCACAGATTATTAATGGTAAAACAGAATAATGTATACAAACATACAGACAAGATCCTTTATATCACAAAAAAAAACGACATGAATTCTTTAGTCCTATGTGATCAGGCTAGACCAGTGATGGCGAACCTTGGCACCCCAAATGTTTTGGAACTACATTTTCTATGATGCTCACCTACACTGCAAAGTGTATGAGCATCTTGGGAAATGTAGTTCCAAAACATCTGGGGTGCCAACTGCCAAGGTTCGCCATCACTGGGCTAGACCTTTTTTAAACGTAACTTTTGTGAGAACAAAGCAGCAAATAATAAAAAAAATGTATAAATATTTGCTACACAAACTTTATTGTAACTTAACGGTAATAAAAATGACATTTCCTTTTCAGACTGCAGCCTCTCTAATTTTCTGTAAATTTTAATGCAATATGTCAAACTGGTGGGGTTGTGTACACAGACAATGTACAGAACTTCTTCAGAATTGTCCTTTCCTGCTTATGTGATTGGCTCACCAACTTTCCCAAGTCAGATTTTGGGCCTTTCAGAGTATGTCATTTTTGGTGACATACGCCAAAAGGGTTAATTACCTCTAAAGAGATACAGGCACTGCAATTTTCCTCATTAGAATGCTGAAAGTACATCAGCTGATTAGAATCTACATAGACACAACCATTCAGGAATCAGCCTTCCAAGGACATGGTGGTGGTTTTTCTTCAGAGCAAATAGGTAGGGATTTGCTACAACATTTGTTAAAATCCTTGCAATGTACGTAGATCATCCAGAGGAGAATATTTTTTTTTCTCAACAAAACTGGAGTTACTCTTTAGGGTTTTCTAAATAGTGCTTAAAGTGGTTGTAAACCCTTACATATACCAATTGTGACTGGCCACAGGTGATATACAGAGATTAAACAAATTCTCTAACTTAAATTGTACATGTTTATCTGCAGTACAGTAAACCCCCGCTCCATCGCGGTTCAGTTTTTGCGGTCCCGGTATATTGCGGTTTGTTCTGTAATGTTATTTTACTATATAAATCATTAAAAATTAAATATTTTTGTGTTTTCCATTGCTCTTGCTCTTGTGTTTTCCATAGCTCTTGCTATGTCTCTCAGTATCTTAAATGATTTTCTACTGTTTTAAAAGTGTGTTTGAAGATGCTTTTAAAAGTACAGT
Source organism: Pelophylax lessonae (assembly GCF_965119305.1). Taxonomy (NCBI): domain Eukaryota; kingdom Metazoa; phylum Chordata; class Amphibia; order Anura; family Ranidae; genus Pelophylax; species Pelophylax lessonae. The sequence continues at coordinate 498,662,081 of NC_138771.1, forward strand.
GACAATAAAAAAAAAAAAAAAAAAACATGCCTACAGTGTATTTTAATAGGGTTTTTCTATTTCGCGGATTTTCACTTTTAGCGGCTGAGTCCGGAACGTAACCCCCGCAATGGAGGGGGGTTTACTGTATTCTCTTTTCTACATACGATCAAAGTCCAGAATTAATAAAGCTTGTCTGAGCTGTCAGAAAAAAGCTGAAAATACACAGTGCAAAGCTCAATGAGGAGAGCTTTGAGAGCTAATTGGAAGGATGGGACACACCCCCTTCACACATGAACAGAGCTGAGGCTGTCAACCACAGGATGTGTGTTAGCGCTTCCCAGAGATGTATAGTAACGAAGTAGAACTACTTAAGTACTGTACTTAAGTACCGAAATGTGGTATCTGTACTTTCCTAGAGTAGAATTTTTTTCTCCTACTTCTACTTTTACTTCACTACATTTTTTCGATGATTTCGATACTTCTACTCAAGTATTTTTTTTGTGCTGCATAGTTACTCGTTACTTTTAAAAAAATTACCACTACCAGAACAGTAGATGGCAGGTTGCATAAAGCTCAAAAAAATGTGTATAATGTCATTTGTAAATCAGCGCATACGAAAATAAAGGCTGTGTATAATAAAAGCTGCTATACCAAATCTTTCCAATAAAAAGAAAATATGAAACAAACAAATAAATGGTGCTACAGCGCTTAAAGTGCATCAAGAAACTACTAACAAACACAACTTGGCTGTGCGAATAAAGTGCCTGTGCAATCGATATAATATCATCGTTGCCCCCAGTGCCCTGCCCACACTCCACACAGTATCAAAAATAAAGTGACATGAATGTGCTAAAGCCTAAATGCAGTGAAAAGAATTATTCCCACAATGTAACAGTAAATTCAATTCATATAAAATATGACAATAAATCACAATAAAATAAGTTATGAAATAAGTTAGGTCAGGTGCGTGCAACAAGTTGAAGTGTGTAAACCTATCTATAACGAAAAGTCCATAAATGAATTCCAGTGTGCAAATCTAAAGTGTCACTTCACTTGTCAGATGCTTCCACCTCCTTCAGTGCTCGAGTGACCGACCAACACAGTTAATGGTGGTGGCACTGGTGGATACCGTCTGGGTGGCACTGGCACTGACTGCACTGGTTCAAAAAGCCATATATATTTAATTATTTCAATTCTCAATCTTATAGGTCCTCTCCTCATAAGATATTAATAACTTAAGATTAGGTGATGAACTTCTTGGCGGCCCTGGCAGGATGACGGAGACACCCGCCACTTCTGGAGCTGAGCCGATGTGATTCCCCAACATGTGACAAAGTGACAGCCAGGAGATCTAGTGGCTAGTAGTGCTCAACAATAGCGCTTTTATATATAAAAATGAAATAAAATATACTGACTCACAATTTAGTAGTAGTAGTAGGTAGCGTGTAGCAGTAGGCAGCACAACTCAATTCAATCAATCCCACAGCCTCGCTCGCGCCGCGGCCCGTGGAATCACTGTCATGATCATCAAGTTAAGACCGCACTGGAGGAGCCGTGCTGCCGTCTTCCCAATCGAGGTCTCCGCCTCTAAACGTGTTGTTTGTCACTCAGACTCCACCCCTTAGGGCACTTACTGAGAGGAGTTGTGACGCGGGCGGCGGGACGCGGGAGCAGGACTCGGAGCATTTTCTTCGTTATCTCATCTTCTTCTCTATGAGGTGAGTGAGGTGGACCGTGGAGAGGGCCTAATCCTTGCCATGGCAAATGTGCCATTTGAGAATCAAATAATCAATATAAAATATTAATATATTATATACACACGGGTCATGGGTGGCTTTTTTGAACCAAGAAGAGTGAGACTGACGGCTATGATGATTATCCGACCATCCATGGTCCATGGACCATAAGTGTTGTGTTGTGGTGTGGCCTGTGCTTCCTGCGGCCTGCCTCTGCCTGTGCGGCTGTGCCTGCACTGCAGTGGCCACAGGCAGGGCACTTGACTTGAGCAAAGCAAATGAGCACTACTAGTGTGAAGGACAGGTGGTGGAAGCATGTTCTGACAAGTTCTTATAATGAAAATAATATAGACAGCTTTTTGAACCAGTGCAGTGCCAGTGCTACTAAGGTGAGAGGCAGAGAGAGAGGCTATCCAGTCCACCACTTTACTTGAGCAGATCACAGAAGAAAGGTGGAAGCATCTGACAGCAAGTGACAAGCACTTCTTAGATTGCACACTGGAATTCAGTTATGGACTTTTCGTTATAAAGTTTAGTTTACACACTTAAACTTGCACCTAACTTATTCACAATCACAACTTATTTTATTGTGGTATTGTCATATATATTTTATATGAATTAAATTTACATTGTGGGAATAATTTGCACTGCATTTAGCACAGACATGTCACTTTATTTTTGATACTGTGGGCGATGATTTTGAATACAAGAAGAATATATATATATATATATATATATATATATATATATATATATATATATATATATATATATATATATATATATATATATATAATTGCAGGCACTTTATTAGCATTTTTAGCACAGCCACTTTGTTAGTAGTTTTTGATGCATTTTTCACTTTAAGCGTTGTAGGTTTGATGAAGCTGGCCTGGCACATAATCATCAATTGAGCAAATCAAATCAAACCGCGATTAAGAAGATTGCGCATGCTCCTGTTCTGCCTTTTGATCAGCTGAAAAGATGGACGAACCAAAAACACCACCTTCCACCCCTGGCCCTTCAACTTCAAGTGATCTGCCTGGCTGTGAGACTGAGGAGGCTCAGGAAGGAGACCACCCCTGGCTTTAAAAGGTGGATGCTTTAAAAGGGGAAAGGAGGGACATATTTTATCTGTTTCTGTTTACAAAAAGTTACAGCCTAAGGAATTGTGATTGTCCTTTAGGTAAATCATTTGAATAAATCATTTGAAATAATAAAAAACAATATAATGTTCAAACTTTTGACTTCTTTCTTTAATAACTACATAATATAGTACTTCTACTTCTACTTTCAGTACTTGAGTAGAATTTTTTTTTCAAAACTACTGGTACTTTTTACTTTTAGTACTTAAGTAGCAATTTTTTTGAAAAAACTACTTGCAATACTTAAGTAAAAAAAATGTTGAATACTTTAGTACTTCCACTTAAGTAACTTTTTCTGCGAGCACTTCCACTTCTACTTAAGTCACTTTTTGATCGAGCACTTGTACTTTTACTCAAGTAGAAATTTTGAGTACTTTATACAAGTCTGGCGCTTCCTCCCTTGTTACCATTTTACTCTTGGTGTCAGGAAAACTTATCAGAAGTGACTCATGCTGATAGCAGAGGAACAAGGCAGCAGCACTTATTGCTCTGGATTGAGAAAAGTATACACATCATAGAGGGATATGCTTTGTTCATATTTCATGTCTGAGGTTTACAACCACTTTAAATCTGACGTTTAGCTAAATATTATTTTTAGGTACAAGGCCTTATTGACCTCATGTATCTGTAATAAAGGATGTCCCAAGTTGAGCAGGCAGCCGGATCCTGTAGAAATCTTCACTCCAGTTCCCAATGGGGTCCTGCGCCCTCCTCTCTTCTAACCCACTATGAAAAGCTATTTTGTTGCTTTCATTACCTGTAACACGATCTGTGAATGGGGTAGAATCTGATGAGTCACAGAATTCTTTCTCCTAGCCAGGAGACCTGAGGCTATATAAACCCCTTGCATGCCAGAATTTCAGAGGCAGGAAGAGGACAGAGCATCTCTGCAGTGAAGATTTCTACAGGATTAAGCGGCCTGCATGACTTAAAAGCATACTTCATTACAAGTAAGTAGCCCAATAAAAATGTGGGGCTAAATTTGAGCTATAAGGCATGACAAAAGGGCATATCCCACGAAAGAGACAATTTCGTTTTATTCACTTTTTATGACATCCTAAAGTCAGGGCTGTCTTTAACACAGGGCAAAAGGGGCAACTGCCCCGGGTCTAGTCATTGTTGTGGGGCCCAAAGCAGCTGCCCCTTAAGCCCAGAAATAGTTGATAAGTGGATTCAAGAGGGCCCAAGAAAACTTTTGCCCAGGGTCCAATCAAGAATAAAGACGGCCCTGCCTAAAGTAGATGTAAACCCTAAATGAATGACATTTTCTGAATGCAGCATATCATATACAATTACTATTTTGTTTTTCACGTAATATTTGTTTTCATATTTTGCTCATCCTTGTTCTATCTCAGTGCTGCCACATCCTGTTTACATGCAATCCAGCGACTGCTCAGCTTTTCTCAGAACAGGTTTCCTAATGGTGACAACAGTGGACCATGCCTACATAATGTGTATTGAAACAGTCACTTTCATCAAAAGCCCATGTTACACGGTGGCAACACAGACGTATAGCTGATAGACAGGGACAGAGGATTGTCAACCTATAAGAGGAAGTGCCTTAACAAGGACCTTGATTGTAAAATTATAATTATTTTATTAAAAGTTGCAAATTAAAAATATTGAAAATGACATTTGAAATGGCATTAGTGATTGTAAAGTCTATTTTTTTTTTTTTTAAATAACAAACATGTTATACTTACCTCCTCTGTGTAGTTGGTTTTCCACAGAGCAGCCCAGATCCTCCCCTTCTCGGGTCCCTCATTACTCCTCCTGGCCTCTGCCTCCTATGGAGTTCCCCCGCAGCAAGCAGCTTGCTATGGGGGCACCCAAGCCGAGCTGCAGCTCCGTGTGTCCATTCAGAAATGGAGCTTCTGTTTGGCCCTGCCCCCTCTTTCCTGATTGGGTACATAACTTTGATTGACAGCCGTGGAAGCCAATGTCACAGCCAATCAGGAGGGAGAGTCCCCGGTGGCCTAGGGACTCGTTGACATCACTGGAGAGAGATGGAGTTCAGGTAAGTATTAGGGGGGCTGAGGGAGGCTTTTTTTTTTATCTTAATGCATAGAATGCATAAACCCATACATAGTAGTAATACATGTAAATACATATTTTCCTACTTTTAAAAACCTCTAACAACCACTCTTGAAGTTCTTTCAAGACAGCATACCCAGATCCTTGATCTTACTTCTCTCCTATAAGGGTATTGCTATACAGATGTGTCATGGATTACCCACCCTGTGACTGGATAATAAAGGAGCAGCTCTTCACTGATAAGGTTAATCTTCTCTCCTCCTAAGAAGCAAGCTGAAAACACTATGCAATGCCAGATTGGCTTACAATACTGTTGTACCTAGTAATATTAAAACATCAGATAAAACTACAGATCGCCATTGTTGTTGTTTATTATCCTTACCGTCGAACGCAGGGTGCAGGTATCCAAACATGCGCAGCCCATAATTGGTCCATTGCGGAGTTACAGCAAGCTTGTTAATTGTAGTACGAATCTGACATAGAAGAAACAAAAGCATAATCATTTTTTAAACTGGACCTGTCATTAGATATATTTTGCATGTGCAGCATGATTAGTATTAGAGTACTCTCCCTAACATTGGCTACATCTGCTTTTCTAGAAGGGCTGTGTAATTTTTGTTCAGGCATAATCTGGGGCTACCTTCTACTTCCTGGACTAAATCGCCAGTTCCCAGTCATGTAAAGCCTGGTGCCTGTATAGGTTTTGGCTGTGTTCTTAAATTTCGGACACAAATCAGCCCCTGCTGCAGCCTCTCACCTTGTGACTTACTACAAAATTACAATATTGTAGTCTGATCATTAGGGAAGGGGAAACTGAGGAAATGCTACCTTCTGCCTCTAGCAGGTTGGTGACATCATGTCAACTGCTAGCCTCTCCTCAGCTTGGCAAACTCTGTGCATGCGTGCAAACTTTCACTGGCATACTTTTGAATAACCTGCTAGAGGGCGATGTACATCTTCCAACAAAGGCAGAAAAGTTCCAGATCGATTTGTCAAATAGAGATAGCGATGTCATTACTTCTTATCTTGCATTTGTTTGAACAGTACTGATTCTATTGGCACCAGGGGTGTTGCTAGGTAGGAAAAAGACCAGGGACTTCAGCCACGATGCCCATTTCTGGCAACAGAAGGGGGCATAAGATCAGCGCCAGGGAGCTTTGCCCAGTGCTGGATTAAAGGTGACCAATTAGAGCAATTTGATGGGGCGACACCTCTGGACCCCTTTACATTACACAGCCCCCCGCACACCTCTGGATCCCCTTTACATTACACAGGGCCCCTCCACACCTCTGGATTCCTTTACATTACACAGCGCCCCCCCTCACCTCTGGACCCCTTTTGCATTACATAGCCTCCCCCACACCTCTAGACCCCTTTACATTACACAGCCCCCCCCACACACCTCTTGAGCCCTTTACTTTACACAGCCCTCCCACACCCACACCTCTGGACCCCTTTACATTACACAGCCCCCCTCTCACACCCCTGGACCTCTTTCTATTACACAGCCACCCCCCACACCTCTGGACCTCTTTTGCATTACACAGCTCTCCCCCACCTCTGGATGCTTTTTGCATTACACAGCCCCCTCCACCACACCTCTGGACCCCTTTTGCATTACACAGCCCCCACACACACATCTGGACCCCTTTACATTACACAGCCACCCCCACACCTTTGGACCGCTTTTGCATTACAATGCCCCCCCCCCACACCTCTGGACCCCTTTTGCATTACACAGGCCCCCTCACACCTCTAGACCCCTTTAGCAACACACAGCCCTCCACACACACCTCTGGATACCATTTTCATTACACCCCCCCACCAGAGTTGTACAGAGTGCAAGGTTCAGGAATGCATTGCATACAGAGTGCAAGGTTCAGGAGTGTGTTGTACAGAGTGCAAGGTTCAGGAATGCATTGTACAGAGTGCAAGGTTCAGGAATGCGTTGTGCAGAGTGCAAGGTGTAGGAATGCGTTGTACAGAGTGCAAGGTTCAGGAGTGCATTGTACAGGGTGCAAGGTTCAGGAGTGCGTTGTACAGAGCGCAAATTTCAGGAGTGCTTTGTACAGGGTGCAAGGTTCAGGAGTGCGTTGTACAGGGCGCAAGGTTCAGGAATACGTTGTACAGAGTGGAAGGTTCAGGAGTGCGTTGTACAGGGTGCAAGGTTCAGGAGTGCATTGTACAGGGTGCAAGGTTCAGGAGTGCATTGTACAGGGTGCAAGGTTCAGGAATGCATTCTACAGGGTGCAAGGTGCAGGAATACGTTGTATAGAGTGCAAGGTTCAGGAGTGCGTTGTACAGAGTATAAGGTTCAGGAGTGCGTTGTACAGGGTGCAATTTTCAGGAGTGCCTTGTACAGGGTGCAAGGTTCAGGAGTGCGTTGTACAGGGTGAAAGGTTCAGGAATGCGTTGTACAGGGTGCCAGGTTCAGGAATGTGTTGCACAGAGTGCAAGGTTCTGGAATTAGTTAAACTGCAAAGACATCAATTAGTTAAATATAGCACACTTATCTTAAAATTTTGAATGGCAGTATACGAGGGAACATAAATGAGTGCAGCCTATAGCAGGATATGCAGCAGTGTAACATCTATCCAGCACAGACAGGGATTTGTGGGCAAGCCGAAGCGGCCATAATGAGTGATTGGAGCTGTCAAATTGAAACACTGATGTCGGGGATGGGCGGGGCTGATATGCAGGGATTTTCCCCTTTGTCTAGTGCTTAGACAAACAGCCGGCGTCGGCGGCATGTATACATTCCTGGCCAGGGAGGAAGGTGGCAGGGGACAGGACCAATAGTAACTAAGGTATGTACACCCACAGCGGTGTATATTTCAGGTTTATTATACACCACTGTGGGTGCACATACAGTAGTTATAGTTGGTCCCGCCACCTTCCTCCCCGGCCAGCGGCTGTTTGTCTATGAATGGGACAAAGGGGTGGAGCCCCGCATATCAGCCCCGCCCATCTCCGACATCAGTGCTTTCATTTGACAGCTCCACTCACTCTCATTGCGGCCGCCCCCGACTTGCATACCAATCACTGGATGCTGGATATATGCTACACTGCTGAGGTATGTAGCCCCGAGTTCCCAGCCAACCCCAGGCCTTGGGACTCAGGGCTAATAATTTTAAATAAGCAATACGAGACCCGGGCTTTTTGGGGGCTCACTGGGGGTATAGCCTCGGTCAGTCCCCCCCCCCCCCCTCCAGACGCCTCTGATTGGCACCTAAACAAACACCAGCTCACATTTTAGGTTGGTTTAAAATTACTAAAGTATTAATCATTAATAGTGAAGATGGATTTTATAGCTGATAAACAAGTGCACATTCTCTTTACTTTGTTACACTCAGCACTGGGGGTAACAACGATGACCAAGCGCATGCTATGTTCCAACTGGTTGTGGAAAGTTACACCCTGCGCTCAACAAAGATATGCAGGTAATCCACAAAGACAGGAGATGGTTACCATAATGTAACTTGTCAGTGTCTAATGATAAAAACTGCAGCAAATGTTTAACTGGACACTGGTGAATAAAACTATGTGTAAAATCAGAAATGAGAAATAGGATGCAGTCTGTCACTGTTATTAACACAAGAGTTTTTGTATCCCTGAGTAGAGATGTATAGAACTGTTCGCCGGCGAACAGTTCCCGGCGAACTTCGCATGTTCGTGTTCGCCGCTGCGGGCGAACATATGCGATGTTCGGTCCGCCCCCCATAATACATCATTGAGGCAAACTTTGACCCTGAACCTCACAGTCAGCAGACACATTTCCAGCCAATCAGCATACCTCCCTCCCACACCCTCCCACCTCCTATAAATAAGCAAGGGCAGCATCCATCTTAGATCATTCTGAAGCAGTGTGTGTAGTGAGAGTAGGGAGAGAGCTGCTGCTGCTGCTGCTGTTAAGCTAAGGACAGTTAGTCAGTGTTCCTGGTCTTGCAGTGTTCTTGGTCCACTACTGCTGTAAGGACAGCACCCCAAAAAGCCCTTCTAAGGGCTGGTATTTGTGTAATTTTTATATATATATATATATATATCTAGCGTCCGCAAAAGCCCTTTTAAGGGCTGGTAATTGAGTTGTTTCTTCTTATATATATATATATATCTATCTATCTAGTGTCCCCAAAAGCCCTTTTAAGGGCTGGTAATTGAGGTTTTTTTTTTTTTATTTATATATATACATATATATATATTTAGCGTCCCCAAAAGCCCTTTTAAGGGCTGGTAAGGTAATAGAGTTTTTTCTATATATATATATATATATATATATATATATATATATATATATATATATATATATATTGTACACTGTGACTGCAGTTGCCTGCCTGCTGTGTGTGAGAGGCCACAGACCTACCACAGACTGTACTGTGTGCACACCACACTCATTTCGGGTGGCACAGGCACAGTACCTGGCATTTTAAAAAATATTTTTTTTTTCCTCTGTCATAATTGCAGTGAGTGCTGTGTCAGGTCCACAGAGTGCACTGTACCCACTGCAGTGCACTGCCCACCACTGATATATATACGGTGGCACAGCATCTTGTTGCAATAAATTGAAAAAAAAAATATTTTTTATTATTGCAGTTGCCTGGGCTGCCAGTGACTGTCAGGTCCACAGAGTGTACTGTGCCCACTGCAGTGCCACTGTGTGCCCACCCACCACTGATATATAAGGTGGCACAGCAGCTTGCAAAGTAAAAAAAAATATATATTTTTTTTAAATTGCAGTTGCCTGGGTGCCAGTGACTGCTGTCAGGTCCACAGAGAGTGTACTGTGCCACTGCCCACCCACCACTGATATATAAGGTGGCACAGCAGCTTGCAAAGTAAAAAAAAAATATATATATTTTTTAAATTGCAGTTGCCTGGGTGCCAGTGACTGCTGTCAGGTCCACAGAGAGTGTACTGTGCCACTGCCCACCCACCACTGATGTGATATATAAGGTGGCACAGCAGCTTGCACTCATAGTACAACAGTAACAACACATTAAAAAAAATGACAGGCAGAGGCAGGCCACCCCGCAAGGGCCGTCGTGGTCGTGGTGCTGTGATTTCCTTAGGCCCTAGAATAATGCCCAGTGTTCAGAGGCCACAGACCCTGAACTCAAAAAATTCTGAGGCCATAGTTGACTGGCTTACACAGGACACCCAATCATCTACAGCTTCGGGCACCTCTCAATTTACCACTCGCCAGCCCGCCGGCACCACCACCAACACTAGCACCACAGCCGCTTCACTTGATCCATCAGAGGAGTTATTTTCACATCAGTTGGAAGAAATAAGTGATGCGCAACTATTAGTGCCAGAGGATGTAGATAACGGGGATATGTCTCAGTCAGGCAGCATTATACACATGGACGTACATTGTGATGATGATGATGATGATGTTGTACCTGCTGCTGCTGCCTTTGCTGAGTTGTCAAGTGAAGCGGCTGATGATGACGATGTGTCTGTGGATGTCACCTGGGTGCCTGCTCGAAGAGCAGAAGAAGAGGGGGAAAGTTCAGATGGGGAGACAGAGAGGAGGAGGAGACGAGTTGGAAGCAGGGGGAGGAGGTCATCGCAAGGAGCTAGTGGCGCAGTCAGACAGCATGTAGATTCGGCACCCGGGGTCAGCCAGACAGCACGCCAATCAACGCAAGCTGTTGCCACCACCAGAATGCCGTCCTTGCAAAGCTCAGCAGTGTGGCATTTTTTTTGTGTGTCTGCCTCTGATATCAGCGATGCCATTTGTAACCTGTGCCAAAAGAAACTGAGTCGTGGGAAGTCCAACACCCACCTAGGTACAACTGCTTTGCGAAGGCACATGATCTCACATCACAAACGCCTATGGGATCAACACATGAGTAAAAGCAGCACACAAACTGAAAGCCACCATCCTCCTCCTGGTCCAGCATCTTCAGCCACGTCAACCACTGCTGTCCTCCATGCCCCCTATCAACAACCCGCCCCTCCGCCTCTCACCTTCAGCAGTTCCTGCTCACCTGCCCACAGTCAGGTGTCTGTCAAGGAAATGTTTGAGCGTAAGAAGCCAATCTCACAGAGTCACCCCCTTGCCCGGCGTCTGACAGCTGTCTTGTCGGAACTCTTAGCCCGCCAGCTTTTACCATACAAGCTGGTGGAGTCTGAGGCCTTCAAAAAATTTGTCGCTATTGGGACACCGCAGTGGAAGGTACCCGGCCGAAATTATTTTTCACAAAAGGCAATCCCCAACCTGTACTCTATTGTGGAAAAGGAAATCATGTCCCGTCTGGCACACAGTGTTGGGGCAAGGGTCCATCTGACCACTGATAGCTGGTCTGCAAAGCACGGTCAGGGCAGGTATATAACTTACACTGCGCATTGGGTAAACCTGCTGGCGGCTGCCAAGCATGGAATGCGTGGCTCTGCTGCAGAGGAGTTGGTGACACCGCCACGACTTGCAGGCAGGCCTGCTGCCACCTCCTCTACTCCTCCTACTCCATCCTCTTTGCTAACCTCCTCGGCTGAGTCCTCTTCTGCTGTTGCGTCTTGCTCCACACCAACTGCACCCCCCCAGCTCCCCAGGGGCTATTCCACATGCCGGATACGACAGTGTCACGCTGTCTTGGGGTTGACTTGCCTGAAAGCAGAGAGTCACACCGGACCAGCACTACTGTCCGCCCTGAACGCACAGGTGGATCAGTGGCTGACCCCGCACCAACTGGAGATCGGCAAAGTGGTGTGTGACAACGGCAGCAATTTGTTGGCGGCATTGAATTTGGGCAAGTTGACACATGTGCCGTGCATGGCACATGTGTTGAATCTGATTGTGCAACGTTTTGTGCAGAAGTACCCAGGCTTACAGGACGTCCTCAAGCAGGCCAGGAAGGTGTGTGGCCATTTCAGGCGTTCCTACACGGCCATGGCGCACTTTGCAGATATTCAGCGGCGAAACAACATGCCAGTGAGGCGCTTGATTTGCGACAGCCCGACACGTTGGAATTCAACACTGCTAATGTTCGACCGCCTGCTCCAACAAGAAAAAGCGGTCAACGAGTATTTGTATGACCGGGGTGCTAGGACAGCCTCTGCGGAGCTGGGTATTTTTTTGCCACGTTACTGGACGCTCATGCGCAATGCCTGTAGGCTCATGCGTCCTTTTGAGGAGGTGACAAACCTAGTGAGTCGCACCGAAGGCACCATCAGCGACATCATCCCATATGTTTTTTTCCTGGAGCGTGCCCTGCGAAGAGTGCTGGATCAGGCCATAGATGAGCGTGAAGAGGAAGAGGAAGAGTTGTGGTCACCATCACCACCACCAGAAACAGCCTTACCATCGATTGCTGGACCTGCGGCAACACTGGAAGAGGAGTGTGAGGAAGAGGAGTCAGAGGAGGAATGTGGCTTTGAGGAGGAGGAACACCAACCACAGCAGGCATCCCAGGGTGCTCGTTGTCACCTATCTGGTACCCGTGGTGTTGTACGTGGCTGGGGGGAAGAACACACCTTCAATGACATCAGTGAGGACGAGGAATTGGACATGAGTAGCTCGGCATCCAACCTTGTGCAAATGGGGTCTTTCATGCTGTCATGCCTGTTGAGGGACCCTCGTATAAAAAGACTGAAGGAGAACGACCTGTACTGGGTGGCCACGCTACTAGACCCCCGGTATAAGCAGAAAGTCTGTGATATGTTACCCAATTACCGGCAGTCGCAAAGGATGCAGCAGCTACAAAATAAGTTAAAAAGTATGCTTTACACAGCATATAAGGGTGATGTCACAGCACAACGGGAATCCAACAGGGGAAGAGGTGAAAGTAATCCTCCTCCTACCACCACAACCACGCCGGCAAGGACAGGACGCTTTACAGACGTCTTGTTGATGGAGGACATGCGGAGCTTTTTTAGTCCTATGCATCGCCACAGCCCTTCGGGGTCCACCCTCAGAGAACGACTCGACCGACAGGTAGCAGACTACCTTGCCTTAACTGCAGATATCGACACTCTGAGGAGCGATGAACCCCTTGACTACTGGGTGTGCAGGCTTGACCTGTGGCCTGAGCTATCCCAATTTGCCATTGAACTTCTGGCCTGCCCCGCTTCAAGTGTGCTGTCAGAAAGGACCTTCAGCGCAGCAGGAGGTATTGTCACTGAGAAGAGAAGTCGCCTAGGTCAAAAAAGTCTTGATTACCTCACGTTTATTAAGATGAATGAGGCATGGATCCCGAAGGGACTGACAGTGGGGGATGCATTTGACTAAAAAAGGCCTGGTGATGACTGAGATGCCTTGGCCTAAAAATGGTCCACACGCTGCTGTATATAATCATTCTCTGCATGCCGGATGACTTACGTGACGTCTCCGCCACCAACTACGGTTCAAGCCGCAATTTTTTAGTGCACTTTCTGCCTTGAAACCTCAATTTTTCAGGCCGCTGCTACAGCAGCGGCTGCAACAATACCTGCTTTTTCATGCATGTGTGAATGCCTAATTTTTCTGGCCTCTGGTGCTACACTGTGGCTGCAAAAAAACAAAAAACAAAAAAAAAAGGCACATACATGTGTCAATTCCCCTTCGTGATCGTTACCTTGTCGTGGTGAAGGGGCTTGCGTATCACAATGAAGCGATCACCTCTAGGATTGTGTTGGCACACCCCAGATGATAAGGTCGTTGCTTCATTGTGTACAGACCAAAAGCAATCCGCAGGATAATTTTTCATAGAAAAAACATTCATTTTCTTTCATTCTTTCTGCGGAGCTGGGTATTTTTTGGCTGCGTTACTGAATGCTCATGAACAATGGCTGTAGGCTCATGCGTCCTTTTGCGGAGGTGACAACCCTGGTGGTCAGTCGAACCCAAGGCAACATCATCGACCTCATCCCATATGCGTTTTTTCTGGAGCGTGCCCTGCGAAGAGTACTGGATCAGGCTGTAGATGAGCATGAAGAGGAAGAGTTGTGGTCCCCATCACCACCAGAAGCAGCCTTGTCGTTGTCAATTGCTGGACCTGTGGCAATGCAGAGAGAGGAGTCTGAAGAAGAGAAGTCAGAGGAGGATGTTGGCTTTGAGGAGGTGGAATACCAGCCACAGCAGGCGTCCCAGGGGGCTTGTTGTCACCTTTCGGGGACCCTTGGTGTTGTACGTGGCTGGGTGGAGGAAGAGACCTTCAATGATGTCAGTGAGGACAAGGAACGGGACATGGCTAGCTTGGTATCCAACCTTGTGCAAATGGGGAGTTTGCGGTTGTGCAAATGGACTGACTGACTGTTAAACGGGGAGTTTGGTCTGTCAGAGTTTGGTCTGTCACTGTGAAGCGGGCGACGGGCGTAACCCTTACACTACTTGACCGATAAAACATCATACCTGATCGTATTCACACACTGGATGTTTTAGTGCTGGTTTACACTGCCGCTACCACTAAAGTAGCGTCGCTTCCAGTGCGACTTTGGCGCGACTTAGCGCGACTTTGGCGCGACCTCATCGCGAGGCGACTTTTTATTTGGCCAATCACAATATCATGTTTTGTGACCGTCACCTAATTTCCTTTTCCTGTTTTTTGTTTTACATATTTCCCCATGTGTGCAGTGTTGTCTGTGTCATAGCTCAACTGATAGGCATGTTTGCCTTGGCATATCATATTTCAGCTTGCCAGAAAGAAAAAAAGACAGCTGGAAAGACACTGCATTAGTTTTCTACTAAAAATTATAAGAAAAATGCTGTTTTTTTGGGGTTCTGGACATACTACAGAGCTGAAACTTGACAGGTACACTTTTTAGACCCCCCAGACACTAAATACAAAAAATGACATGCCTGCCTAAAAAAATGCCCGATAAATGCCTGCAAGAAAAAAAGCCAGCCGCAGAGAAGCCATATTCCTGAAAATATAAGAAAAATGCTGTTTTTTAGGGGTTCTGGACATGCTACAGAGCTGAAACCTGACAGGTACACTTTTTAGACCCCCCAGACACTAAATACAAAAAATGACATGCCTGCCTAAAAAAATGCCCGCTAAATGCCTGCAAGAGAAAAAGCCAGCCGCAGAGAAGCCGTATTCATGAAAATATAAGAAAAATGCTGTTTTTTAGGGGTTCTGGACATGCTACAGAGCTGAAACTTGACAGGTACACTTTTTAGACCCCCCAGACACTAAATACAAAAAATGACATGCCTGCCTAAAAAAATGCCCGATAAATGCCTGCAAGAGAAAAAGCCAGCCGCAGAGAAGCCGTATTCCTGAAAATATAATAAAAATGCTGTTTTTTAGGGGTTCTGGACATGCTACAGAGCTGATACTTGACAGGTACACTTTTTAGACCCCCCAGACACTGAATACAAAAAATGACATGCCTGCCTAAAAAAATGCCCGCTAAATGCCTGCAAGAAAAAAAGCCAGCTGCAGAGAAGCCATATTCCTGAAAATATAAGAAAAAATGCTGTTTTTTAGGGGTTCTGGACATGCTACAGAGCTGAAACTTGACAGGTACACTTTTTAGACCCCCCAGACACTAAATACAAAAAATGACATGCCTGCCTAAAAAAATGCCCGCTAAATGCCTGCAAGAGAAAAAGCCAGCCGCAGAGAAGCCGTATTCCTGAAAATATAAGAAAAATGCTGTTTTTTAGGGGTTCTGGACATGCTACAGAGCTGAAACTTGACAGGTACACTTTTTAGACCCCCCAGACACTAAATACAAAAAATGACATGCCTGCCTAAAAAAATGCCCGCTAAATGCCTGCAAGAGAAAAAGCCAGCCGCAGAGAAGCCGTATTCCTGAAAATATAAGAAAAATGCTGTTTTTTAGGGGTTCTGGACATGCTACAGAGCTGAAACTTGACAGGTACACTTTTTAGACCCCCCAGACACTAAATACAAAAAATGACATGCCTGCCTAAAAAAATGCCCGCTAAATGCCTGCAAGAGAAAAAGCCAGCTGCAGAGAAGCCGTATTCCTGAAAATATAAGAAAAATGCTGTTTTTTAGGGGTTCTGGACATGCTACAGAGCTGAAACTTGACAGGTACACTTTTTAGACCCCCCAGACACTAAATACAAAAAATGACATGCCTGCCTAAAAAAATGCCCGCTAAATGCCTGCAAGAGAAAAAGCCAGCCGCAGAGAAGCCGTATTCCTGAAAATATAAGAAAAATGCTGTTTTTTAGGGGTTCTGGACATGCTACAGAGCTGAAACTTGACAGGTCCACTGTTTAGACCCCCCAGACACTGAATACAAAAAATGACATGCCTGCCTAAAAAAATGCCCGCTAAATGCCTGCAAGAAAAAAAGCCAGCCGCAGAGAAGCCGTATTCCTGAAAATATAAGAAAAATGCTGTTTTTTAGGGGTTCTGGACATGCTACAGAGCTGAAACTTGACAGGTACACTTTTTAGACCCCCCCAGATGCTAAATCCAAAGAAATTTTTTATTTTTATTTTTTTAATTTTTCCAATAATTGGCTCTCTATCAAAAAATTATAATTTTTAAGAACTTTTTTTTGCGTGATCCCTCTCCGGCATGCCACAGTCCAGGTGTTAGTCCCCTTGAAACAACTTTTCCATCACTATTGTGGCCAGAAAGAGTCCCTGTGTGTTTTAAAATTCGCCTGCCTATTGAAGTCTATGGCGGTTCACCCGGTTCGCCGGTTCGCGAACATTTGCCGATGTTCGCGTTCGCCGTTCGCGAACGGCGAATTTTAGGTTCGCGACATCACTATCCCTGAGTCCACAGTATCATAGTTTTATTATTTGATGGTCCTACCAGTAGTTTTTTTTACACTTGTAATAGGATGACAACACTGTTTGTTCTGCAGTTAAATTGTACATTAGTGTCACCCTGTAGACAGGGTAGTCTTAGGTAGACATGTAGCTTTAAATGGACCTTTAGTGGGAGAAAAATAAAGTTCAGCTCCAGCTGGGCCTTGAGATCAGCTGATCTCAATAATACACATAAGAAATTGATTTTAGGCAGCTTAGCATTTGGTTAAGGACACAACTACTTTTGGTATGCCAACCAATATTTCCATCAAGTCACTGGAGTTGCGATGGGGGCAAGGTTCGCTCCCAGTGTGGCCAATATTTTTTTGGCCCACTGGGAGGAAGAGGCGGTTTTCAACAACAAACCCAAGCAACTGATTTGTTACAGACGGTGTATTGATGATGTGTTTTTGATTTGGCAGGGAAATGAACCTACGTTAAGAGAGTTTATGTCTAAACTAGATCGAAACAACAAGAATATTACCCTCACATGGCATGTAGTTTTGGAGAAAGTGACATTTCTAGATACAGAAATTTATAGGAAAGGTGGTACTTTATGCACTAGGATTTTTTTCAAAACCCACAGATGGGAATAGTTTTATATCCCTGGACAGTTGTCATCATAGGTCTTGGCTCCTCAATATCCCTAAGGGGCAGTTTATTGTCCTCAGGAGATACTGTACAGAAGATGAGTTTATTAGGCAATCCAATATTTTGGAAAAAAGGTTTCTTTAGAAGGGTCACGACCAGTTTGCTATTAAACAGGATATAGATAAGGTCAAAAACTTGGACAGAAATATTCTTATTTAAGATAAATAAAGAGTAGAGGAAGAGAGTAACACAGGGGACTAATTTAGAATTATTTTAGACTTCAATGTGCAAAGCAAAAAAGTTGAGAATATTATTATTAGATATTGGGGTATCCTGCTAAAAGAAAGAGTACTAGGTCAAGTGTTACCCGCACAGTATTCTTATATTAATCTTTTTAGCCTTTTAACCCCATGGAAGAGACAATAATTTTGGCAATAAAATAGTTACTTTTTCAAAAACAATTTTTAAAATATTCTGTTAAGTCCGGTGAGCCCTGTCTTATGTGCGCATCTGCAGTGTACATGCAATGGTACTCACGTGGGGGTACAGTGGGAAGTGTATGTTGCGGCGTAGTTGACTGATGCTGCTTCCACACCAATCCTCGAACACATGGAGATTCACCTGACCAGAAAACTGCAAAACAATCATTTGTTAGTGATATTCTACATAGGTTAACCTGCATGTGGACTCCATATCATCCTGCAGGGGGCGGTGTTGGAGAGCACCCTGTTAATATTGTCCCTGGGTTTTTGCAGGATTTAGCTTACAAATCGTCTCCCGAGTCCACAAATAACGTACATCTGAAAAAACTTTTTTTTTTTTTTTTTTAGAATAGAGTAGGGAATGGCTACTATGGGGCCCCAATAGTCTCGAGACCCAGCAAGAAGTGAGAGATCTCACAATTCTAATAAAAAAGCTGAAATTTTTTGAAACATGTAACCATAAACATATAACAATAAGAAATATTAAAGGTATAACATAGATTCAAATCCAGCAGGAATGGTGGGAACCCCTGATAATGGGCACAGCAGGCTTACAGAACTGGGAACTCAGTGTAGGGATGGCGGGAACCTCATATAATAGGCGTAGTGCAGGGATGAAGAAAACCCCTCATAATGGGCACAGCAGGTGTTTAGAGTTGGGAACTTAAAGTAGAAGTAGAAGAAACTGTCAAGGGCGTTAAAGAAAACTTGTAAAAAATGTAATGTTTCGCACTTTGCTAGTTGCTGAATAGTTTTCTTTTTTCAGTTTTTTTCCTTTACTCTCCACTGCCTGTCTTAGGGTGACAAAGTTCACTTTCATGGATGTATCTATGGAAAGGCAGCATTGTCACGACATCACTTCCGAATGCGGCTTTGATCGATCTTCTCTTCAGCGGCCGTGCAGGTAAGGTTCCTGGGTCTCCCGGTGGGATGGGAGACCCGGGTGAGCCGCGGAAGGCAGCGGGAGGGGGGGATGTCCCCTCCGGCTCCTTGTAATGACAGCCGAGCGGCTTCTAAGCCGCATCGGTTGTCATTACAAGACAGCCGTCCGTCGGCCATGGACGCCGGTACCGGGGGAATGCCTCTAGCTGCAGGCATCACTCCGGTACATGTACTTTCCTGAAATATCGGCAATATCGGTCATCTTGGTGGCCGATTCCGATATATCGGGGAAAGTGCATATCGACCCCCAAAATATCGGCTTTGCCGATAATCAGTCGATCCCTACTAGGTACAGCCGCCAGCCTTATTCACTATAATGACAGGTCGCCTGTGGCTGTAGCTATTCGCAGCTCTCTGCACAGCTAGCGATTACCTGCAGTGATCGCTGCTGGATGCACACCCTGCGGTAATCGCTGCTGGATGCAAACAGAGTGCAGAGATACAGATAGCATTAAAAACCTGACCGAGATTAAAACCTTTCCCGACTCCGATTCTCCTTTTAAAGCTCCAAGAAGCTGTTATTAGCATTTTTTTTTGCTCCTATAAGATAATAGTGTTATCCAATGTGTACATGAATATGTTTTTTGAGCTTCAGCGTCTAGGAGCAGAAAAAAAATTGTTTTTGTAGAGTTTTTTGGAGTGTTTGCTGAATGTTTCTAAACCCTTCTAAAACCCTACTACAAGTACTAATACTAACAGCTTTTTTGAGCTTTTTTTCTCTATTGATGTGCAGTGAAAATGCTAATAAAATGACAACACTCCTATTAAACTTGCGTTTTTTTTTTTTTTGAGCTAATATAAAACGCTAGTGTGCATGGAGTCTAAAGCTGTAATTGATCAATCACAGTCAGTCTTGGGGATCTTTTAGATTGGCTTTCTAATCAGGTCTGCCTGTCAGTTTTTCAGGACCTGGTGGAAACTCGATTCGAATCTATGGGCAGGTGGATTTAAACAGATGTATGTACGTTTACATCTGCCAACCTCAGAATCCTTTTTAAATGAGTTTTCCTGGACCTCAATGTGATGGATCAGCTGTAGCCTGATGTAAATAGACATTAGGACCGCAATTGTTTGCTGTCAAAATTAGAGTTGCCACCTCATCCCTTTAAACCAGGACACATATTAATTACACAGGTTCTGGGGCTAATATAATGCACATAAGGCACTAAGGGAGTTTAATTACCACCTTAATCAGCCTCAGAACCTGTGTTATTAATGTGTGTCCTGGTTTAAAGGAATGAGGTGGCAACCCTAGTCAAAATGCTGACAAAAACTGAACTGGCATGGATGTCACGAAAGTGACATCCATCCCATTCTGCCTCAGCATGGGAATCTGTTCACGGATCCCCTGCAGAACGGAGTGGAGCATGCTTGTGAAAGGAACCTTACAATTCAATTTGCTGAGAAAAATATACATAACAAAAAGGTAACATGGGCCACTTTGTATTGTGTAGTGTAAATGCATTTCCCTTAAAAGGATAGGTGGAGATTTTGTGGCGATAAGAAAAAATGGCATGCTGGCAAAGGGTTGTAATTGGAGACAAAATTGGGGCCCCATAGTAGCCAATCCTGAGATCTGTTTCCATAAAGAGGATTAATGCGGCTTCATAGAGAAAGTATTGTGTAGAAGAGATAATGCTTCCCCTCCCATCTATACCCATCTGATGGACTGCAAATAATACCTGAACCTTCTCCTCTGCCCCCTCCTCATCCCACTCCTAGGATAGCTCAATGTGACAATACATAGCATAGATGATAAAGTACGGCTCTGGCACAAGTGATGAGAGAAGGTCTGCCTGCAACTCAGCCAAGATCTAAAGCCATTTATTGAAATCCAAGTTACGCTTTAACAATGAATCCAGGAAAAAAAGCAGTTGACACACTGTTAAACTCTGCAAATGTAACTTTATTGTTCCAGACAAAGCTCCCTATGATTAAACCCAGTTTTATGGGTGAAATGCGTCAGTGCAGAAGGTCCCAGGTTGGCACTCTGTGTTCGCTTGTCCAGAAAAGTTTGAAGTTACACCTAATGAGTGCCATCTGCATTTGTTCCCTGGATTCACTGGCAGTTCAGGGCATAGAACAAGCTGCTTCCTGAATTATGGCACTCTTACTGCCCGGAGGGTAACCTGATATTATGGACTTGCGAGCTGCAAACACATTTTATCATTGAGAAGCTTTAACGTGTTCATGTCATTTCAAAAGCTGGTTTTAGTTGTTTTAAAACTGCAGCTTTCATTTAAAAAAAAAAAAAAAAACACCAATTACATAGGCATTACATGTAGTTTATTTTTGAATATATTATACAAAATATAAACCATATGGTCAAACTTTTTGGACACCTGACCATTACACCTAAATGAGCTTGTTGGACATTGGCATTATAATAAAGTCCAACCCCTCCCTTTCCTCTGCAGCTATAACATCCTCTACTCTTCTTTTTTTTTTTATCATTTTTTTATCTATTTAAAGCAAAACTTAACTCATAATCAACATTAATTATTTTTAATCCTTATACTGCTAGCATTAATAAATAGATAGGAAAGTATATCATATTTACTCGTTTTAAACAAAGGTTTATATTTTATCAGTTACTTTCTGGTTTTCACGCCTAGGCAAATTATGTCATAAATCCCAGGAGTCTTCAGGAGAGGATGAGTTTTCTCAGCTAAGCACACCCTTCTGCCTGCATGCCTGAGCTAAGGGCAGATGGATTCCTACATGATTCATCTGCCCTTACTCAAGATAGCCACAACCAGAAATGCTGGGAGGTGGTTATTCAAAGTGAAGTCTCAGCAAAATAAAGCAAGGCCACATGGATGGATGGGCCAGTTTGGATTGAATAATAAAGATTAATTAAATTGTGTTTTTGGTTTGTGGTGGCCAGATGCTTTGTAGTTCCACTTTAGGAGTTCCACCAGAGCAAGAAAAAGCAATCCCCAATCACATAACATACAGAAAGAATCATAACAGATAAAATGAAAAAAGACAAGAAAGCAGCTAACAGAGTTATATAGTCTGATCATAATTGACTCAGTGGTATGTGAAACAACAACGTGATGTTTGGTAAAACTTCTTACTTTTTTAAATTATAGAAGGTGAGAAAACCCAATGGGCTTAAAACAGGGAAATATGACCTAAAGTAAGTAAAAGGGGAGTAGCACCACTCTAAGGGATCATGGGAGACTCTTCCACTCTTCTTGGAAGACTTTCTATAAGATTTTGGAGGGGGTCTTTGGCCCATTTATGAAGTCAGGAATGATATAAGATGAGAAGACCTGGCTCACAATTGGTGTTCCAATTCATCTCAGAGATGATCAGTAGGGTTGGGATCAGGGCTTTGTGCAGGCTACTCGTGTTCCTTCACACCACACTGGTCAAGCCATGTCTATAGGGAGCCGTCTGCACACAGAAGTGTAGTCACAGAAAAGGGCCTTCCCCAAATTGTTACCACAAAGCTCAAAGCACACAATTGTGTAAAATGTCTTTGTACGCTGAAGAATAAACAGAAACCTTCAATGCAAACTCCTGAACTCTCAACGGGTGCACAAATACAAACACTCAACAACATTTAGCAACTGTCAACATATTATGCCTTTGTTATGCAATACAGCTACAGTAATACATTACAGTTTATCCATTCGTCATCATGGTATAGAAAATATCACACCACGTATTATAATCTTTCAGTGTTTAATTGGACAGTGAAATGGTCAGATTTGCCAGTACCTCTGCTCTCCAGGGAACAGAAAGGTTCCAGGAAGCCTCTTCACGCACCTGTGGGAATAAGGAGAAAACATTACAATCTTCTGTACTAATCAGCAATTTGAAAAATTTTGTACACTTCTTCAATACTATCTTGCCAAAAATACAAAAACAAACACTGTAAGGGCTCTTTCAGACACTACAGTGGGTACGGAAAGTATTCAGACCCCCTTAAATTTGGACTCTTTGTTATATTGCAGCCATTTGCTAAAATCATTTAAGTTCATTCTTCTTCCTCATGAATGTACACATAGCACCCCATACTGACAGAAAAACACAGAATTGTTGACATTGTTGCAGATTTATTAAAAAAGAAAAACTGAAATATCACAGAGGTGTGTGTCCACCTCTGCAGAGACACCATTGCACCCACACAGACAGCAAGGGTTCTTCTATGTGGCACAGTGGCAGAGGACAGGCTTTTCCACCCAGGCTGTAGCTACTTTCTAAAGACAATGAACAGTAAAACTTTGAACATCTTTTGTTTTTAATGTAACTGTAATGTGCTTAACTAACCTAATCTGAAGGCTCAAAGGACAGTCACATCTGCCCATTACTCTTGCAGAATCTGCTACATGTCGATTGTGATGTAGTGTTTCTGTCTGCCAGCATGATTTTGTTAAACTGGACATACATGGATTGCAGCCAAAAATTACCTCCCATCCAACATCCCTCAATTGAAAGATCGAAGGAACCAGGTGGAAAATTGTTGGCTGAACAGCATCCAATTAGATTCAAGCACTATTTGGGTATTTTCATACCTGGAGGGGCCTGTTATCAATTTACAATAGCCACAGTGGGAGATTTCCTATTCAGGAAAAATCTATATGTGTATAGTCAGTATTAGTCACCTTGGATTAAAATTGAGTTCCAGTTGTTTTTGTGTTTATTAACCACTTAAGCCCCGGAGGATTTGGCTGCTAAAAGACCAGGGGGTATTTTGCGATTCGGCACTGCGTGACTTTAACGGACAATTGCGCGGTCGTGCGACACTGTACCTAAACTAATTTGACGTCCTTTTTTTTCCCACAAACAGAGCTTTCTTTTGGTGGTATTTGATCACCTGTGCGATTTTTTGATCACGGGCTATAAACAAAAAAAGAGCGTCAATTTTGCAAAAATAACAATATTTTTCACATTTTTTTATATGAAATTCCCCCCCCAAAAAAAAGTAAAAATCAAAATTTTTTAACATTTTCGGCCAATTTGTTTTATGCTACATATGTTTGGTAAAAAAAATCGCAAAAAGCGTATTTTGATTGGTTTGCGCAAAAGTTATCGCGTTTACTAAGGGAAAGATTTTTGTCATTTTTGTTGTTTTTTTTTTTAACGTGTAATGGCGGCGATCTGCGATTTTTTTTTTTTGCAGTACTGCGACATTGCAGCGGACAGATCGGACCCTTGACTGACATTTTTGACACTTTTGGGGTTACCAGTGACATTTCTGCAGTAATCAGTGCTATACATATGCACTATTACTGTAAAATTACACTGGCAGTGAAGGGGTTAACTTTATTTGAGAGGGAGGGGCTGTGTATGTCCCTAGGGGCGTGATTCTAACTGTGATTGGCTGTGGCTTGAGCTGTAGGAACACTGATCAATGGTCCTACATAGTAGAACCGTATGATCAGTGTTTCTACACAGGGGAGAATGACAGGCAGCTTGTTTACACAAGCTGCCTGCCTTTCTCCCTCTCCCCCCGACGATCGCAGAGTGACCGGCGGACATCGGGTCCGCCGGTCACACGCGCGGGGGGGTCCGTGACCTCGCGGGAGCGGGAGCGCGCCTCAGGCCGCACGCGCTCGCTCCCCAGAGCCTCACAGGCTAGTGACGTTTATTTACGTCACTTTGACTGTGAGGGGCTGACCGCCGCAGTATATCTAATTGCGGCGGTCGGCAAGCGGTTAAAAGTCAGCAGCTACAAAACGTGTAGCTGCTAATTTTTATTAAACATACACTCACCTGTCCCAAGATCCAGTAATGTTGCCGCCCGAACCCCCCAATTCTCTCCCTCTCCTTTCCTTAGCGCCGGCATTACAAATGTGGGCACCCAACTGTGACAGCTTGCGGCTTAACAGCCGGGTGTGCACTGCACATGCGTGAGACCTCCTCAATGGCAATTTTCTGGAGCCTGTGATGTGTTCCAGAAGATTGCAGGGGGAGAGGAGAACTTTCCGCTCGGATCGCCTAGGCTGTCTGAGTGGAAGTGGAAGTGGGAGTGGGTACCTGTCAAAACTAGGTACCTGCCCCCCCCCCAAAAAAAAAAAAAACATACCAAATGTGGCATAGGAGGGGGGGCAGTGCTTAAAGCGGAGCTTCCCCTTTTGAGTGGAGCTCTGCTTTAAGGCCTCTTTCATTCAGGCTGGACTCACAGGTTTTCTCAGCAGGGGATCAGTGGACAGATCCCCTGCTGTGCAGAGGGGGTGAATGACAGGTCTGTGTCCACAAATTTATAACGAGCAGATATGGACACAACCCGCTCTGCTCTATGGGCAGTCAGATGTAAATGGACCTTCTGTCCATTTACACCTGACTGCCATCTGATCCAATTCAACCAGACAGAGGGGAATAGATCCCCTTCTGCTTGTTTTTGCCGCATTGGATTGAGGTATTTGGGTGTAAATGGACACAAGTCAGTGTACATCCAACTACCCATTGAGGAGAATGGAGGGTCCGATTGGGTCCTCCTGAAAAACGGAAAGGTGGACCCGATCAGACCTATCATGTAAAAGGGACCCTACTGAAAAGACTGAATGCTGCATGCAGCTAGAAGATCTTATCCGTGCAGTCCCTCAGCAGGAATGCTATTCACCATCCATGAGATACAAATGATACAAATGATTCTCATATTTTAAGGGTCATCACAGGGTACATATAAAGATGTAAAAGTCACATAAAAAAAGAGTTACATATTATAGGGATAACTCAAAATGTGTGTACTCAGTGATAATATTGTGCAGTTTGGCGTGGAGTATGGCTGCCTTGTTCACTTATAGTATAGGGCAACGCCTTTACTACATACTAGAGTGCTTTAGTATTGTGTTCTTTATGTCTTTTTGTAACAAATCTTATTTAATCTGTTGGGAAAAGTCTTGCAGCCACCATTCCTATAAGACGTGCAAATAAAAAAAACAGGATCAACTTAATGTGTTATAAAACTGAACTTCAGGGAAAATAAAAATGTTTGTTTATGCCTAGGCTTCCGCAGACTCCATTTGCACTGTGAGACTGGCTGCTGCAGCCAGACCAGACCATTAATTTCAACAAAAAGTTTCCCATAAGATTATAAGTGCATTTAGAGTATTTTATTTATATTATTTACCTCTAAGGAATCTTTCACACTGGCTGGGGGTTGGTAAAAACAGACGGCTGAGCCAAAGTTTTGCCTCCCACCGCTTTCCCACAAGAATTGTAACATTACAGCCTGTACACATGGTGTGCCTGCAATACTTTGCTTAGCGGCTGCAGCAATTTTAACTCTGCCAGTAGCCTATCACACTCGCCCATTGAGATCAAATACTTGCCTCACAGTAATGAAAGAAAAAAGTAAAAAAAGGAGGTGGCAATAGCGCCTCTTGAATCCTGGCAGCCGCTTCTATGCCGCCCTCTGAAAAACAACCACCATGGATCAGTTTTCAGAGGGCAGTAACCCTAAAAAGTCTCCCTTGTGTAGATACCTAAAAGCCCTGAGATTGCTTCTGGGTGCCAGCCTCTTTGATGTGATGTCAGCAGCTCCAGCTGACCCTATAGCCTCTGTACTGTGACCAGTGTACTCTACGTGTGTGCCACTCAGGTTCGATTAAAAGGGGATGTACAAGTGAGTACCTCTGCATCTGCTGCTAAGAGTGCCAGCCAGGGATGGACCCCGTCCTGGCTCCTGTAGTGGCTCAGAGCAAAAAGGGTGACCCCCGTTGCCGCACATCTGTTGTGCGTCTGACCGGGCTGTGCGACTCAGCGTTGTGCGTCTGACCGGGCTGTGAGATTGTGAGTGTTGGGTGACTGACCGGTGTCAAGTGAGTGGAGTGGAATACCAGAGGGTGAGAAGGTAGCGTTAGGAAGCCAGGAAATAGCCACATAGGATAGACTTAAATCGCTGAATCCCCATTAGATTAGATAGTAGGTACAATGCCCGGCGGGTGTGGAGATGCGACTCGGTGTACATCTTGTGATATGTATGCGTTCCTCGGTCATGCGATCGAGGGCGAATACAAATGCGCAAAATGTGAGCACGTTGCTTCCCTGGAAGCTCAGGTCCTGAATCTAGGGAAGCAGCTGGCAACACTGAGACGAATGTCCATACCGGAGGAGAGCCAGGATTGTACCAATCAGGTGCAGACAGGGGCCTGCACAGAGGTGGGCGGAGTATCGGAGGTGCAGGCATCAGAGCAGAGCAGAGGGGTGACAGTTAGGAGGGGTAGAAGGGGACAAGTCAAGGAGGCTGATCCTGGGCTGGAGCACCCCAATAGATGCGCCCCGTTGTGTGATGTTGGGGAAACCAGTCAGGGACCAGCATTGCTGGAGCAGAGCGACGCCCCTAGCTGCCAGGGGACGAACTCCTCCAGTGAGGCCGGGAGAAAGGGAAAGGAAAGACAGGTGCTGGTGGTAGGGGACTCAATTATTAGAAGGACAGACAGCGTAATCTGTGACAAAGACCGTGTGCGCCGAACAGTCTGTTGTTTGCCGGGCGCTCGGGTTCGGCACATCGCGGATCGGGTGAACAGATTATTGGGTGGGGCTGGGGAAGACCCAGCTGTCATGGTACACGTGGGTACCAATGACATAGGCAGAGGAAGACGGAGAGTCCTAAACGATTTCAGGGACTTAGGCGCTAAGTTGAGGACTAGGACCTCCAAGGTAGTATTTTCCGAAATGCTACCGGTACCTCGAGCCACACCAGAGAGGCAGCGGGAGATTAGGGAAGTTAACGAGTGGCTGAGGAGCTGGTGTAGTAAGGAGGGTTTCGGGTTCCTGGAGAACTGGGCCGACTTCTCAGTCGGTCACCGGCTCTTTGGTAGGGACGGATTGCACCTAAATGGGGTGGGTGCAGCCGTACTGGGTGAGAGGATGGCCAAAAAGTTAGAGGGGCTTTTAAACTAGGGAATGGGGGGGAGGGTACAGATGTAGAATTAGCCAGTGGAAAGCAAGTTTCAGAGGGCAGAAATGGGGGCATTAGCGGTAGGGTGTTCGGAGCCCCTATACCCAGGGTGGGTACGGGGAAAAATCAAGAGAGCAGCCTAAAAACATCAAAATTACGAGGCTTATATACCAATGCCAGAAGCCTGGCCAACAAGATGGGAGAGCTGGAGCTGCTGATGTTTGAGGAGGACTTAGATTTTGTGGGGATAACTGAGACTTGGTTTGACAGCTCTCATGACTGGATGGCGACCATTCAGGGGTATTCCCTTTATCGCAGAGATAGAGAGGGTAAAAAAGGGGGAGGGGTATGTTTGTATATTAAGAACAGTATACAGGTAAATATGAGGGATGATATTAATAATGGAGCTATGGACGAGGCAGAATCCCTATGGGTAGAGCTTCAAAGGAAAGGCACAGTGGGGAAGGTAATATTGGGCGTATGCTATAGGCCCCCCAACCAGAGGGAGGAGGGTGAGGCGGACCTCATGTTACAGATAGGATTTGCAGCAAGGATGGGAAATGTCATTATAATGGGGGACTTTAATTATCCTGATATAGACTGGGCAGAAGGAACCGCGCATTCAGCCAAGGCTCGGCAGTTCCTAAATGTTTTGCAGGACAATTTCATGGGTCAGATGGTGAATGCACCGACAAGAAACAATGCGGTACTTGACCTACTGATTACCAACAATACAGACCTGCTCACGGATATAGAAATACGGGAAAACTTAGGGAACAGTGACCATAGGTCAATTGGTTTCAGTATTAATTACAGTAATAGGAAACACAAGGGTAATATAAGGACACTGAATTTCAAAAGAGCCAATTTCCCTAAACTGCGCTCGCTGCTAGAAAATATCAAATGGGATAGAACCCTGGGAACAAAGAACACGGAGGAAAAATGGGAGTGCTTCAAGAGCATACTTAACAAGGGGGTGGGCCAGTGCATTCCACAGGGAAATAAATTTAAAAGAGCAAAACTAAACCCTGGGTGGCTAAACTCCAACATAAAAATGTATATTAGAGCTAAAGAAAAGGCCTTCAAAAAATACAAGACTGAGGGGTCATTGGCAGCATTTAAGCATTACAAAGAGTGTAATAAGAAATGTAAAGATGAAATCAGGGCGGCTAAAATGGAACACGAGAGACATATAGCGGAGGAGAGTAAAAAGAACCCCAAGAAATTCTTTAAGTATATAAACAGTAAGAAAGCGAGGCCAGAACACATTGGCCCCATAAAAGATGATAAAGGAAAAATGGCCACTGAGGACAGAGAAAAGGCGGAAGTGTTAAATAATTTCTTCTCTTCAGTCTTCACAAAGGAATCGGGGGGCTACACGAACCCCGCTTGTAAGGCCGAACTAAATAATACACCTCAGGAAGTGCCGCCATGGCTAACAGAGGATAGACTTAGAGCTAAATTAGAGAAACTTAACATAAATAAATCCCCGGGACCGGATGGCTTGCACCCAAGGGTTCTAAATGAGCTCAGTCAGGTGATTGCCAGACCATTATTCTTGATCTTTAAGGATAGTTTACAGACAGGTATGGTGCCAGCTGATTGGAAAAAAGCCAACGTGGTACCAATATTTAAAAAGGGGCCGAGATATATCCCGGGTAACTATAGGCCGGTCAGCCTAACATCAGTAGTCTGCAAAATTTTGGAGGGGATGATAAGGGACCACATACAAGACTTTAGTAATGAAAACGGTATTATAAGTAGTAATCAGCATGGATTCATGAAAAATCGTTCATGCCAAACCAATCTATTAACCTTCTACGATGAAGTGAGCAGCCACTTAGATAAAGGTAAGCCTGTGGATGTGGTGTATCTGGACTTTGCAAAGGCCTTTGACACCGTTCCCCACAAACGCTTACTGTACAAACTAAGGAAGGTAGGTATGGACCATAAGGTGAGTACCTGGATAGAGAACTGGCTCCAGGGGAGAGTACAGAGGGTGGTGATTAATGGGGAGTACTCGGATTGGGCAGGTGTGGAAAGTGGGGTCCCCCAGGGTTCTGTCCTGGGACCAATCCTGTTTAATTTATTCATAAATGATCTAGAGGAGGGGATATCTAGTACAATCTCAGTATTTGCAGATGATACTAAATTAGGCATGCCAATATCTTCTATGCAGGATGTGGAAATCTTGCAAGCAGACCTGAACAAAATAACGGGGTGGGCAACTACATGGCAGATGAGATTTAATGTAGAAAAATGTAAAGTAATGAACTTGGGGGCCAGAAACCAGAAAGCAAGCTACTCACTAGGGGGGGAACCTCTGGGTGAGTCTAGGATGGAAAGGGACCTGGGGGTACTGGTAGACAACAGGCTTGGAAGTGGCATGCAATGCCAAGCCGCTGCAAGCAAAGCCAACAGAATACTGGGTTGTATAAAAAAGGGGATTCACTCCAGAAATAAAGAGATTATTCTTCCACTCTACAAGACTCTGGTCCGGCCACATCTGGAGTATGCTGTCCAGTTCTGGGCACCCGTCCTCAGGAAGGATGTGCTGGAACTGGAGAAAGTCCAGAGAAGGGCAACAAAAATAATTAGGGGAATGGAGGACATCGGCTATGAGGAAAGACTACAAGCACTGAACCTATTCTCTCTGGAGAAGAGACGCTTGAGGGGGGATATGATATCAATGTACAAATACTGTACTGGCGACCCTAGCATAAGGAACAAACTATTTAGAGTAAGGGAATACAATAAGACACGTGGCCACTCACTAAAACTAGAGGAAAGGCGGTTTAACCTTAAAGTGCGTAAGGGGTTCTTCACTGTAAGAGCGGTAAGGATGTGGAATTCTCTTCCGCAAGCAGTCGTATCAGCGGGGAGCATTGATAGTTTCAAAAAACTATTGGATGGACACCTTAAAGACCACAACATACAGGGGTATACAATGTACGGTTAAAAGCAAACACACACACATAGGTTGAACTGGATGGACTTGTGTCTTTTTTCAGCCTCACTAACTATGTAACTATGTAACTATGTAACATCTGAAATATCCTAGGGAGGTGAGTGGAGTGGCAATCTCAGCCTGGACTTTGACCAGGCCACACCCCCAACGCGTTTTGCTCTGCCCCCTGGAGCTTAGTTAATCTATAGCGTCTGTAGTCTGTATACTCCATAGTTGTCAATACCCACCTTCCCTTCTCTCCAATCCATCTGAGTCATTGTATGTGACATCATATAGGGTGGATGGGATTGGAGGGTCAATGGCGATCAGTGCCCCAGAAGATTGTGTCACCAACACTTCCTTGCTCTGTGAAATTACCGCCCTACTGTCCTCTGTCCTGTTGAACTACCTGACCTCCACCCTGCTGACCTCTGTCCTCTGCCCTGCTGACCTACTTGAACTCTGCTTTGCTGAACCCTTTATACTGCCCTGCTGTTCTCTGCCCTGTTGGCCCCTGGGCACTACCCTGCTGACCTCCACCCTGTTGACCCCTTAAAGGGTAAGTTGCATATTACATATTTCCTTGTTTAAAGTTGTCTAATTGTCTCACAATATGTAAGAATGCCTCCAAGCCTTGGCTAAGGGGCTATACAGGACACTTAGTTGACTCATGTTATAGGATTGTGATTGTAAACTGAGGAATGTTCCATTTTCCTTAGAAAGCAATTTTGCTCCTGTGGGGTTTTGTGTGACAATTTCCTTACATTCAAGTCCTCTATATCAGCCTTTTTCAACCAGGGTGTCTTGAGGTTTCTTCAGGGGGTACCTTAGCAAAATGTAAAAAAAATTTCCAAAAATTGTATACAAGCCGGTGTGTGGATGAAAGTTGCTTTTTAGTTACACTAAGTCACAGCTTTCCATTGTGCACCATTACAAAGTTCTGGCTGCTGGAGTCCTAATGATCAATGGCGTTATCAGTTAAAAAGGAAGATGTCAGTCCCCTGCATAGCATCCTTGTTTGACCCACCCTTACCCCTCTCCATCAGCGTTGCGATCACATTAGCTGACTGATGGAGAAAAGAAACATTGAATACTAGTATGTACCAGTTAGCAAAAGTGTATTTGCTTTGGAATAATAAATTACCTCTAACGTTGGGTATCCTACTTGGACTTGTGGATGTTGCTGCATTATGTAAAACTATTGGAAATTTTTTACATTTTAGAATGGGGTGCCTCGAGACTGACCATCATTTTTAAAGGGTTCCTTGAAATTATCCAAAATTTTTAAAGAGTGCCTTGACTGAAAAAAGATTGAGAAACACTTCTCTATATAACACACACACAACTTATAATACGTGTCTCAAATCAAAGCTTGCAATCACATATGTGTCTGTGGTCACCTGTGCCATGCCATCATGGGAGGTGCCCATGGCAGAAACAGCATCTTTAGTTAAGTATTATTGTTATATTTTCTTTATCTTCATCTGTATCTGTCATTACTTCTAACACATGTTATGCTTATAAGTATTTGCGTGATTTATCTTTGCAAATATCCAATACAACCCCAAAAACATAACAAAACACCCTTGGAACACTGCCCTACTGACCTCTGCCTTGCTGACACCCATACACTGCCCTACTAACCTCCACCCTGCTGAACCCTTTACACTGTTCTGCTGACCTCCGCCCTGCTGACCCATGTACACTGCCCTGCTAATGACCAGCCTGCTGACCTCTGTACACTGCCCTACATACTCATGACCCCTGTACTTAGCCCTAGAAACTACTAACTCCTGCACACTGCCCTATATCCTGCTGACCTCTGTACACTGCTCTAGATACAAAGGACCCATGTACACATTTCCACATAATAATGACCTCTGTACAATGCCCTAGGTACCACGGGACCTCTGTAAAGTGCAAAACATTCTACTGACCTCTGTACACTGCCTTACATACTACTGACGTTGGGACACTCCTTACATACTACTGAACATTGTACATTCCCCTGCATACTACTGACATCTGTACACTGCCCTACATTCTACTGATTTCTGTACAATCCACTACATACTACTGACCTCTGTACACTGCCCTACATTTTACTCACCTCTGTACAATGCCCTACATCCGGGGTCCTCAATAGGCGGACTCCGGGCCGCCTCCGGACCCACACGGATTAAAATCTGGACCGCCGAAGCGGTCTGCTTCCTTCTGTCTCAGCGGGGGACAGAATGGAGAGGATCGGGAGGATCGGACTGGCTGTGTTTAGCGCTGCATGATTACAAAAAGCCGAGTACAAGTTCTTCTGCGGCGGAGAGGATGTCCTACAAAGTCCCGCCTCCTGGGCCGGCTGTTACCTATGATAGACAGAACACTGGTGACGTCTATCATAGGAGCCAGTGTCCAGGAGGCGGGACTTTGTAGGACATCCTCTCCGTCGGGTAAGAAGAACTTGTACTCGGCTTTTTGTAATCATGCAGCGCTAAACACAGCCACTCCGATCCTCTCAATTCTAACCCCCCCCCGCTGATGACAGAAGGAAGCAGACCTCGGCGGTCCAGATTAATGGGGGCACGCACACTGGTCACTGCATTATTGGGGGCA
Organism: Pelophylax lessonae; assembly: GCF_965119305.1. Lineage (NCBI taxonomy): Eukaryota > Metazoa > Chordata > Amphibia > Anura > Ranidae > Pelophylax > Pelophylax lessonae. Next base: position 498,695,126 of record NC_138771.1, read on the forward strand.
CAAACACTTTTCACTCTGCATTATTGGGGGCACAAACACTGGTCACTGCATTATTGGGGGCACAAACACTGGTCACTGCATTATTGGGGGCACGCACACTGGTCACTCTGCATTATTGGGGGCACGCACACTGGTCACTGCATTATTGGGGGCACAAACACTGGTCACTGCATTATTGGGGGCACGCACACTGGTCACTCTGCATTATTGGGGGCACGCACACTGGTCACTCTGCATTATTGGGGGCACAAACACTGGTCACTCTGCATTATTGGGGGCACAAACACTGGTCACTCTGCATTATTGGGGGCACAAACACTGGTCACTCTGCATTATTGGGGGCACAAACACTGGTCACTCTGCATTATTGGGGGCACAAACACTGGTCACTCTGCATTATTGGGGGCACGCACACTGGTCACTCTGCATTATTGGGGGCACGCACACTGGTCACTCTGCATTATTGGGGGCACAAACACTGGTCACTGCATTATTGGGGGCACACACACTGGTCACTGCATTATTGGGGGCACACACACTGGTCACTCTGCATTATTGAGGGCACACACACTGGTCACTCTGCATTATTGGGGGTACACACACTGGTCACTCTGCATTATTGAGGGCACACACACTGGTCACTCTGCATTATTTGGGGCACACACACTGGTCACTCTGCATTAATGGGGGCACACACACGGTTGCTCTGCATTAATGGGGGCACGCACATGGTCACTCTGCATTAATGGGGGCACGCACATGGTCACTCTGCATTAATGGGGGCACGCACATGGTCGCTCTGCATTAATGGGGACACGCTCTGCATTAATAGGGGCACACACATGGTCGCTCTGCATTAATGGGGGCACACACATGGTCGCTCTGCATTAATGGGGACACCCTCTGCATTAATGGGGGCACACACATGGTCGCTCTGCATTAATGGGGGCACGCACATGGTCGCTCTGCATTAATGGGGACACGCTCTGCATTAATGGGGGCACACACATGGTCGTTCTGCATTAATGGGGGCACACACATGGTCACTCTGCATTAATGGGGGCACGCACATGGTCGCTCTGCATTAATGGGGGCACGCACATGGTCACTCTGCATTAATGGGGGCATGCACACTGGTTGCTTTTCATTAATGGGGGCACGCACAATGGTCGCTCTGCATTGGATGGGGGCAAGTTTTGGGGAATGCCTTTTTTTGTTGTTGGCGTTCTGTATTTGGAATTTGACGGTCACTTTTCCGGACCTCGGACTGAATGGAAAATTTGTAAGTGGACCTTTCAAGTTTACATTTGAGTACCCCTGCCCTACATGCTAATGACCTCTGTACACTGCCCTACATTTTATTCACCTCTGTACAATGCCCTACATGCTAATGACCTCTGTACACTGCCCTACATTTTATTCACCTCTGTACAATGCCCTACATGCTAATGACCTCTGTACACTGCCCTACATACTACTGACCCCTGTAAACTGCAATACATACTACTGACTTCTGTACACCCCCTAACAAACAATTCATCTCTATATACTGCATTACATACAACTGACCTTTGTACACATCCCTACACACTACTGACCTCTGTACACTCCCCTACATACTACTGACCTCTGTACACTACCCTACATTCTACTGATTTCTGTACACTCCGCTACATACTACTGACCTCTGTACACTGCCCTACATTTTACTCACCTCTGTACAATGCCCTACATGCTAATGACCTTTGTACACTGCCCTACATACTACTGGCCTCTGCACACTGCCCTGTTTACTACTCACTTCTGTACACTGCACTACATATTACTTACAATGGCTAGAACTCAGCTCAGCCAGTCAGGCCAAATCTCTGAGCAGACAGCCAGGCCACAACAGAGGCCAGCCAAACCTGAAGCTAACTTTAAAGGTAGGCCAAATCCAGCCATACATGGAGCATAATTCGGCAGGTTTAACAGGAACTAGACAATATTCAATCCATGTATGGTAGCTGATTGTACACGAGTCGATCGATAGATCGACAACCAGCTTGTCTGGTCTTTCCTAAAAAAATCAGTGTCATCAGCTATAGCCGGCAACACTGATCATTGATTTGCTCCACGACTCCAAGCCTAACGAATAGAATAGCTGGAAGTGATTCCCCAATCCACATTTGTTTTTTTTCTACTCAGCCCACTGTTTGAATAAAAAAAAAAAAAAGTATCATGCATGGCCTGCCTACGTTTATATTTTTACAGCGACACTTGTTTTATTCAAATTTTCTACGTTTTTTTTCCATGCCATCCTTACTTTTTATTGGGGCCATGCTAGTTAATTTCTTTTTTAAACAAAGAGTGCCACATCCCAGGGACATTTGGTCTTCCATGTTGATGAGGCAGATTGCTATCTCTCAAATGTTGCCTACCCCTGCTCTATGGCAATACTCTTCACTCTACCCTGGAAGGTACAAAAAAAAGATTATGTAGGGAGGTGACCTTGGTCCCTTTAAATGTTTTTGCTTACAATGGGCTGCTGCCACCCTTCTTATTGCATTCTCCATAGTATACACTAGAGCCCCTAATGGCACATGCAGACAGAAAGCAACAAAAGTCTGACAGGGGTTCTAATTCCCCCTCCCTCTAGTCTATTCAAATACCAATACCAATTTATTGGCTGAACTACCAGGGTCACTGGGAGATCTAAGGAAATAATAAAATGATTTACAGTTTTAGCAAGCATCCACCAGAAATTGAAATGTCATTTTTTGGAGGAATGGCCTTTATATCCAGCAAGTACTGTGGAATATGAGCGAATTAGGAAATAGTGGGTGTAGAGGTAACCTTGGAACTGAGAACATTGTGACATTACTGGATTATCTGAGAGGTAAGACATCCGGTTTTTATGACACCTACAACACAAACATTGATTTCATTAAAGGCAAAAATCATATTTTTCTCTCCCTGACGTGTTACAGAGAGAATAATATGAAACGTTTGTCAACAATGTATTCATTTTTAACATGGGGCTTCTAACACAAAGGAATAATCTGTAGATCCCTAAAGTATTTGAACAAAAAATGTTTTATCCCTTTAAAATGCTTCAGAAAATGCTTGTTGTGAGTTGACAACCCTGCCTATACTGCACTTAAAGAGGAACTTTACCGCTCGTGGCGCACCCTCGTGGTGCCATTTGAGCTCTTGAAAGCCAAACTGACCTGGATCATGTTAAATGAACGAATGGTGGCAATATTGAATGATAGGATGCGCATGTTTGATAAAACTTGGGACCCCTGGATAAGGTACCTGGCGGGCCCCTCATAGGGGTGCTCGGGTGCCTTGGTAGCATTGGTTGGGTTGTTGTGGGGGGGATTTCCCCCGGCGGGGCGGGCGGGGCCTGGATGTCGACCCTCGGCCTTCTATTTTCTCCATAGCCGCTGATGTCTCTTTCTTCTCTTTCCCTCTTCCATTCCTGCTGCCCTCCTCTGCAGTTTCCTCCTTTTCCCCCAGTCTGGTCCCTTTCCCTCTATCTATTTTTTCTCTTTTTTCTTAATTTCTGATATTTTTCTGACGGTGCACGGACGACAGGCTGTGCCCCCCACTAGTGGAGGGTTTGCTATAGGGGTTGGGGTTCGCCCCCTCTGGAAGGGCGCAGTGAGTTCCCGTAGGGGCGCCATTGAGGGGTCGGGCCCGGACCGTCGGTCCTGTAGGATGTAATAGCGGGGGCGCTGTCTGTCTGGGTGCCGCTATGCTTTCGCACTGTTGGTTGGATGCCTAACTTAAGTTTACATTTTAGGTTATAGTCTTATTGACTACCCATTTTGCTTTTGTGTTTTTCTGCATTGGCACTAATGTATGTCTTGTTTTCTGAGATATTTACTGTATACATACGAAGTATTTGAGCCATGTTGGCTCCTAGTGCACTGTTAACGCTTTCTTTCCAAGAAAAACTTTAATAAAAACATTGAAACATAAAGAGGAACTTTACCCATAAAAACTTGATAAAAAAAGATGGAAAAAGGAACACACGTTCCACATTAATAATTATGTTACTAAAATGAGTGTGTGCTGTAAATTGCCTCCAGCATTGTTCCTGTTTCTTCTTCCCGGAGGCTGCCATTTTGCTGAAGCCTAGAGCCCATGAACAGCAGTAAATCATAAAGCAGAACTAAACCATTCTATTTAACAGTTTCAAAAAACAGTTACATTCTTGGAATTCCGGGATTGCTAACTGTCACATATGCTTGTGTCCTCAAGCAAACTGTCAAACCAGCAAATGGCTGGTGTTATAACTGATCACATGTGCAGCACCATGGCAGTTGCAGATCAAACAGAAGCATCTTCCTTGGCTGTAAAGAATAAGTCTGCCAGCAGATCGGCCTCTACAAACTCAGCAGTGCCTAAAAATAGAGAGCAACTGAGCTTGTGTAGAGCAGGGTGAGCAGTGTATTACTAGAATTTAAACAGTGTAGGCACCTATCTTTAATGTTTTGCATAGCTATACCTGCAAAAGGAGCCAGCTTGAAGTCATCTGTCATGATTTAATTTTCTGACTGAAGTTCCACTTTAAATGCCAAGCAGTGATGTCAGTCCTGCCCAGTTCTCCTCTGTAGACAACAGAACACATCCCTCTTATGAAGATGAAGAGAGGAGAGGTGTTCTGTAGTTCAGCAGGGGAGAACTGGGTGGGGCTGACAACCCTGCACCTATGCCTTAAAAACTGATTTTCTCTGAGATACTGCAATAGCAATGTCTTATAGAAATGCTTTCACACTGCATCCATTACAAAACTAGGTGGAGTCTCACTCTTCCAGCTGTATTCCCCATATTGTAAATAAACCTGATGCATCCAGCAGGGACAGTAATGCCCACGTGTCCACCGCAGATAGGCTGAGCTGGGGACTCAAAGACCGAAATCTTAGCACCAGAGCATGTCAGAGATATAAAAAATTTTTTATTTCAGGTGAACTTACCCTTTCAAGGGACTATTTACAGGGTTTATTTTTGGTCTGCAAGGGAACTAAAATTCCAGAATGCCCTAACATCAAGTGCCAAGAAAATGCATACTCACTGAGCGCTGCCGCCGTTCAGGTTTATAGAACTCCAATTTTGGGTCCACAGCTGGTATATTTTTGTGCGCCAATGCTTTGCCCAATTCGCTCCAACTGTTGTATCCTGATCAGCAGAGAAGAGAAAAGGATGACAGTTATGCTTTGTGTCAAGAGAATAAGGTTTTCAAAAGTTTTTAATATAAGCAGCAGTGGCCTTGATTCATGAAGCAGTATTTTCCTCTTTAAAAAAATGTAATAAAATAGCTCATAGCATTTTTCAAAATTTTTTTTTACAATTCACAAAAAAAGCTACTAAAATACCACGTGTGGTATTTAGTCGAATTAAGCGGTATTTATCTCATGAAACCATGCGCTATCTTATCTCATGCGATATCCAGTTGAATAGATACAGTGGAGAAGAATTTGAAACACTGCCAGTTTTTATTGCTAATAAAGAGGTAAAATGGTTTAAACCGTAGAAATATGCCAACTCACTAAGGTCGAGATATGTACTGTTAATCAATCAACCAACTTGGGTACAACCAGCCTGCCGGATTCTCTTATGATTATTGCTAGCAGCTGCTATAGCTGCTAGCAATAATCACTGTCTTCTTCCCGGTGGGGATGACTTCCCTCACCTGCCCTCACCCCCCGCTGCAGGGAGAAGACAATAGCTCTGCAGGATGGATTCCCCCTGTCAGCACTATCTGTGTTGATGGGGGAATCTTGAGCATTTCTTTCCTGCAACCCGTGGTTGAAAGAAAGAAATTCATTCCATGTTTGTTCGGCCTAAGTCATGCGATCCCTGCAGCATATGTGTTATTACAAAAGGAAAAAGGTGACTAGAATACAAGTGAAAAAAGGGAAGCTGCTTTCACAGGACACACGTGGTATATCAAAAACAACTACGTTCAATTAAAGCAGAGCTCCACTCATAAGGGGAAGCTCCGCTTGTTCGCACCCTCCCCCACTCCACTGCCACATTTGGCACTTTGGGGGGGGGGGGCGGGTACCTGGTTTTGACAGGTACCCGCTCCCACTTTCAGGTTAGATCATTAATCGACAATCTACGACATTTCCATCCCCTCGTCCTTGCCCCTGCAGCCTTCTGGGACGCAAACAGGTCCAAGAAGATAGCGGGACTATTCAGAAAGCGCAGCACATCTCGTGCATGTGCAGTAGGAAACCGGCTGTGAAGCCTGAAGGCCTCACAGCCGGTTTCCCTTATTTACAATGTTGGTGGCTGCACCTGAAGCCGATTGACGAATTGGCTCAGGGTGCCTAAATCCCGGGATCCCTGGATAGGTGGGTGTCCTTATATTAAAAGTCAGCAGCTGTAGTAGTTGCAACTGCTGATTTTTATTTATTTAGTTTTTTTTTTATACGGGAACTCCTCTTTAGGTAAATACAAAGTAACTTTAATTAAATCTTATATAGAATGAAAATAGTATAAACAATTACACACATATATACTGTAAATGCCCTTCTTCCACCAATAAAAAATACAATGTTGCCTTTTTTTTTTGGTGGAAGAAGAGTATTTATATATGTGTGTAATTTTTGATACTATTTTCCCCTGGTAACCTCTGACGGAACCCTAGTTGACAAACCCTGCTTTAAAGTTTTTGCGGTGATATTTGGGAAGTCATTGGTATCTTTGGACCGGTCTGTGTTTTCTTGTTAGAGAATAACCCTTGTCATTCTTTGATGTTCTTGAAAGTGTCACTCTGGTATCCATCTGTCAAACCTTCAAATGATGACACCCCTCTCCTAACAACTCACATTCTACTTCTTTGTCAGAATACTTGTCTATTCATAATCCCATTCTGTCTTGCGAATATTTGAGTCAAAGATATCTGTAAAAATCATTGTGAAAAAGTAAAGTATTCCCACTACATATGACGTGCTAAAAAGGATTAGACCATTGTGATATTCATGTACATTGTATTATGTTTGGAGTGATAGGGAGGTTTGCAGCAAATGATGGATATGCTTGTATATATACACAAAAAAAGTTTCCAAAAAACTGGGGAAATGACCGGAGAACATAGATATATTTCACTACACGTAAGAGAGTGAATTTACTAAACAGAATGCGGTTGGTTTACTAAAGGCACATAGACTGAGAACTTTGCAAGTGCAGTTACTCCAGAGCTTAGTAAATGGGCTTCCATCATCCAATCATGTGCAAGTAAAAATGCTTTTTTTCCCTTGCATGTGATTGGGTAGTCTTTGTAAAGTGAAGCTTTACCTCATCTACTAAGTTCTGGAGCAACTTGCAAATTGCAGTCTATTTGCCTTAAAGTGATTGCAAAGTCTAGTTTTTGTTTTAAAATAACAAACATGTTATACCTACCTGCCCTGTGAAGTGGTTTTGCACAGATAAGCCCAGATCCTCCTCTTCTCAGGTCCCTCTTGGCTGCTTCTAGCCCCTCTCTCCTGTCAAGTGCCCCCACAGAAAGCAGCTTCCTATGGGGGCACCCAAGCCAAGCTGCAGCTCCATGTGTCCATCCAGGCACAAAGCTGCCATTCGGGCCCGCCCCCTTTCTCCTGATTAGCTAACTGACTTTAAATGACAGCCGCAGGAGCCAATGGCACCACTGCTGTGTCTCAGCCAATCAGGAGAGAGAGTCCCAGACGGCCAAGGAACTCGGGATATTGCTGGATAGAGATGGGGCTCAGGTTAGTATTAGGGGGGCTGAGGGGGACTTCTGCACACAGAAGGCTTTTTATCCTAAAGCATAGAATGCATTAATATAAAAAAATAAACCTTCTGCCTTTACAACTCCTTTAAAGTAAAACTATAGGCAGAACTTTTTTTTTTTCATTTTGGAGTTAGGGAGGGTTATAAACCCTGTCAGTTTTTTTTTTGGCCATGTGTGTCCCATTGAAAGATTTCCCCTCTATCACTTTTCTGGGGACAACCCAAAATTTGGGATTTTCTTTTACTTTTATTTTCAATGATAATGGTAAACAGGACAAATATAGAGAGGGTGAAACTCTCTAATGGGGGCACAGACAACAATAAAAACCTAACAGGTGTTCTAATCCACCTCTACTCTATCCAAAACTAAAAAAAAAAAAAAGGTTTTCCTTTAGTTATACTTTAAGTAAATCAGCACCAATGATAACTGATAATGTCTATGTGACGAAACGCGTAGGGAGGAGTTGGTTCTGCGCACACATCTTCACGTTCGGTGGTCAGCCATCTTTTTGGATTGATATATCATCTGTACATGTGCTTTTGGCGTTTTTTTGTCTACCTCTCGGTGAGTGCAATTTATATTGCTAAATAAAACCGTTTTTAAACTATTACACTATGAGACTCTTTCCACTGGCTTTTCTCTGATCCATATGTGCCCTTTACTGGAGGTCAATAGGTGATTTGAACAAGGGATCAATCTGCATTAGAAGCTGTGTGATCCTCTTGAATCACTCAATGCGCTATTGACCATTGTGGGAATAATGGTCCTTTTACTGAGTTAGAGTGTGTCTATTTGAAGATGGTGGTGGACCGCACTCATATTTTGTGAAAAAAGGTGGAAGATTCAGATTCAGATTAAACTTTTGGGACTTTAGAGAACTCTGTAGAATCTTTCCCTGTCTTATATCACTTCACTCTGTAAGCGCTGCATTTTTGTTTATATTCTATGCATTACTGTTGAGAGAACTGATTCAAAAAGGTAGAGACTACTCAGAATTTGCTAATATATTTTTAAATTCCTTAAATACCACATGCCTGGACCATTACTTAATTACTGCATGCATTTAATTTTTTGTTTTCTTCTGTCAATTGGCTTTAACTCCTTTTCATGCGGTATTTACTGACAGTTCTGAGCGTTCTGCGGTAAATACAGCAAAAGGGTGGACTCAATTGACAGTTGCAGAATTGAATTCGATATTTAGGTTACATACTACTACATACCACATGCGAAACGTGAATGGAGCCCACCCACAATCATTACATTTTTTTTAATATAACTGTAACTTTGCTAAGCTGCACATTCCTTGGAATTAAAGTGGACTGGTCGATTACTGGTAGAGAGGACACTGAGGAAATGCTTTCTTCAGCCTGCAGCAGACTGGTGACATCATCTGAACCTGGGCAAAGTAACTGACTGGAATACAAGGATGCTTTTTAATGATAAAAGAGAATGTCTGAAAAATTATATTATTACTGTTTATTGGAAATTTACGCCTGCACCCGATCTCTGGACAGATAAGTGTCCTTATATTAGAAGTCAGCAGTGATAGTATTTGTAGCTTCTGACTTTCATTTTTTTTTCCCCCAGGCTGGAACTCCGCTTTAAGGGCCAAAACACACTTTTTTACGCTGTGGTGCACTGCAATAATATGCGTGTAATTGCAACATGTATGAAATGCATTAGCTTGTTGCAATCCCAATAATTTGAGTGACAACCCAATGCCCTAGCGCAATCCAGCTCTAATTTGTGTTGCATTACACCACAACTTAGGGTAACACACTACTGTGCATTGTGGTGCATTGGCAGCCTATTCGATGCCTTCATGCAAATCATGTTAACGCACAACAAAATCTGCAATAATGCACGTGTGTTTTGGCAACACACCAGGATGCCAATGAATTTTGGGTTGGCATCCAATTAAATTCAGCTCCGGAAGGTTTTACCCCCTTAATGACCAGGCCATTTTTTGTGATTCGGCACTGCGTTACTTTAACTAACAATTGCGCTGTCGTGTGGCACTGTTCCCAATTACAATTAATGTCCTTTTTTCCCACAAATAGAGCTTTCTTTTGGTGGTATTTGATCACCAACAAAAAAAGAGCAACAATTTTGAAAAAAACACAATATTTTTTATTTTCTGCTACAAAACATTCCCAATAAAAATCTGTAAAAATCTATTTTTTTTTTATTAGTTTAGGCCAATTTGTATTCTGCTACATATTTTTGGCAAAAAAAAAATCCCAAAAAGCATATTTTAATTGGTTTGCGCAAAAGTTATAGGGTTTACAAACTATGGGATAGATTTTTGAACTTTTCATTTATTTATTAGTATAATAATAATTTATTAGTATAATTAAATCATTTATTTTTTATTAGTAATGGCGGCAATCAGCGATTTTTAGCGGGACTGCAATTGCGGCGGACAGATCGGACCCCTAACTGCCATTTTTGACACTTTTTGGGGACCAGTGACATTAATACAGTAATCACTGCTAAATAATATGCAGTTATTGTAAAAATGACACTGGCAGGGAAGGGGTTAATACTGGTGGTGATCAAGGGGTTAAAAGTAAGCTTAAATGTACTTGCTAACTGTGGGGGCTCTTCGAGAGGCACACAGAGATCGGTGTTTCAGCTTAGCTGAAACACACTATCTCATTGTGCCTGTCTGACAGTCTTTGTTTACATAGGCAGGCGGCTCTCCTGTCAGTTTCTCTGAAGATCGCGGGAGGCCGGCGGTGATCGAGCCCGCTCCTCTTTCGGTCTGACTCCCGCTGTGTCTAAGCACAGCAGGAGCGCGGCTCTGGCGGCCAAAACCGCGTGCACATAATCAGTTAGATCTACGTGATTATGCGCAGCCGAGCCGCCCTGCCACAGTGAATCTGCGTGGGGCGGTCGGCAAGTGGTTAAGCTACCAGCATGCTATTGGGTAAGGAGAGGAGCTTTACGTGAACACGGGGAAAACATGAAAACTTTGTGCAAATGGTGTCACTGGTGGGAACTGGACTTAGGACCTCAGTGCTGCAATGCAAGTGTGCTTAATGCTCTTCTTTGCCTGATTTACATTGAATGCATTTCCTAACAGGTATTTATGTTATGTAGGAAGCTTTACGTCACATAATATACTGTATAGCACTTGACTAGCCACGACACGTACTGCACTGACATGAACTTGTTTACCAAAGATCTTGTTAGGTTACTTCATTTAACTGTGAGATGAAAAGCAACATTTCAGATCAAATTGTATGAAGATTCTACTCTACACAACATAAACCTGATCAAAATATAATTATAGACCTTCGAAATAAATCTATTGCTCCTGTTAATAAAAAGTCCCAAATTAATATGTATAACTAATACCTATTAAGAACAACATGTAATTAAAGTGTTGCAACAACAATTTAGTGTCGCTAAGGGCATGGCTTTTCCATAGGAATTGAACCATGGTGCGCATGTGTAGTACAAAGCTGCCAAGGCTGTGTGGCTCGGATCGGGGCTGTGCAGTAAAGATCATTGGACCAACAAAAGCAGAGGGCTTACCTATAGTAAGTAATGAGAACTCTTGTTTAATTTTCACAGGGAATGAATTAATGAAATCTGATTGGGTTAAAATGGTTGTAAACCTCTGAAATTAAAAATAAACAAAGCACATCCTTCTATTAAGTGTAGTTGCTTGAACCAAAGCATGATATCTGTCTGCTATCTCCTTCCCCTGCTATCTGCATGAGTCACTACTGATGGTATAATTGGACACCAGGTAATCCCTGGAGACAGCCCCACACAACCCCCCTCCAGCACACAGCAGGTGATTGACAGCCTCAGCTCTGCATGATTCATTATATGACTGTGTAGAGGAAGGGTGTGTCCTTTTCCTACACTCAGGTCTCAGATTACACTCGGCCCTTTGTCCTGTGCTGTGCAGTGTATGACATTAGACATCAGATCCCAGCCTCGCTCCCTCTGGAAGCCTAGAAATACTCCCTGATGTGTGTAGCAGACTGTAACCACTTAAGGACTGCCAAAGGACAGCGCAAAATCAAGTACCTGTATGTGTTTTTTTAGAAAGGCTCTAGGGGGCGCGCGCGCACACCGCCAGAGCCGTGCTTCAGTTGTGATTGGACACAGCGGGAGCCAAGCAGCAGGTGCAGTGGATACGATTAACGCCGCCCACCTGCGATCATTCAGGAGATATGAAAACAAGGCAAACCGCCGTTCTGTCAGACAGGAATAGAGAGATCTTGTGTTCCTACTAATCAGTAACACAGATTTCTCTCTTCCTGCAATCAGTCCATCCCCCACACAGTTAGAAAGCACTGTCCCTGGTGTTAACACCTTCCCTGCTAGTGTCATTTATACAGTACCAGTGTATATTTTTAGCACTGATCACTGTATTGGTGTCACTGGTCCCAAAAAGTGTCATTTAATGTCAGATTTGTCTGCCGCAATGTGGCAGTCCCTCTAAAAATCACCGATCGCTGCCATTACTAATAAAAACAATAAAAAAAATAAAAAGTCCATAAATCTGTCCCATAGTTTGTAAACGCTATAACTTTTGCGCAAAGCAATCAATATTTGCTTTTTGGGATTTGTTTTACCAAAAATATGTGGCAGAATATAAATTGGCCTAAACTGATAAAGAAATTCGATTTTTTAAGTTTTTTTTATTGGATGTGTTTTATAGCAGAATGTAAAAAATTTTGTTTTTTTTTCAAAATTTTCCAAAATGTTTTATTTATAGCGCAAAAAATAAAAACTGCAGAGGTGATCAAGTACCACCAAAAGCAAGCTCTATTTGTGGGAAAAAAGGGTATCAATTTTATTTGGGTACAACGTCGCAGGACCATGCAATTCTCAGTTAAAGCAACAGTGCTGTATCGTAAAAAAAATGGCCTGGTCATTAAGGGGGTAAAACTTTCCGGAGCTGAAGTGGTTAAAGAAGAAAGAGCTGCAGATAAACATGAACAGCTTATGTATGATGACTTGCTTAAAGTTATATTAAATCTTGGTTTTTTTTTGTTTTTTTTTTTAAATAACAAACGTGTTTTACTTACCTGCTCTGTGCAGTGGTTTTGCACAGAGCAGCCCCGATCTTCTTCTTTTTGGGTCCCTAGCCGGTGCTCCTAGCTCATAGCTCCCACCCCCCCCCCCTCGAGAAGTGCCCCCAGAGAAAGCCTCTTTCACTTGGGGCACAGCTGCGTACTTACTTTAGAGCCACTGTGCGTTCGAAAGACACAGAGCTGTGGCTCGGCCCCCACTCACCCCATTCCTGCTCTCTTCTCTCACTGGCTGTGATTGACAGAAGGGGAAGCCAATGGGCACCCGCTGCTGTCTCCGCCAATGAGAGGAAGTTGTGCACATCGCTGGACCGAGAGAGGACTCAGGTGAGTATTAAGGGGGGCTGTGGGGGGGAGCAGCACACAGAAGGTTTTTTACTTTTATGCATAGAATGCATGAAGGTAAAAAACCTTCAGCCTTTACAATCACTTTATTCTCTGTGTATCACCTGAGGCCAGTCACTTCAATGGGTATATGTTAGGTTGGGTTCACATATTGTATATGCAAATTGGATGCAGGTTTTCCCACATCTGATTCGCATGACATGTGAGTGTGACCGGCTCTCAATAGAGCTGGTTTTTCACAGGTCCGGGGCGGCCGCTGAGCGGTTTGCAAAAAGGTCCGGACTCCGGACCAGACCGGATTCGTACCTGAACCGGTAAACAGACAGGCACGACCCCGGGCACGAACCCATGGCCGCCCATATATGAACACGGTCTAAGGGCTTACAACCACTTTAACCAGTTGCCGACCGCCCGCCCGCCAGATTTTTACTGGGGCAGGGCGGCTCGGCTGCGTCCAGTCACGTAGTACTACGTGACTGGAGTGCATGTGGTTTCGGCGGTGCACGCACGCCACCGGAGCCGCGCTTCCGCTGTGTTTAGACACAGCGGGAGGTGGGCCGCGGGAGGATTGCTGCCTTCCTCCCGCGATCGTCCGGGAAACAGAGAGAAGACCCGCCTGCTTATGTAAACAAAGCAGGCGGATCTTCTCTGAGACAGGCAGGGACAGATCAGCAGTTTCAGCTAAGCTGAAACTGCGATCTCTCTGTGCCTGTCACAGAACACCCCCCCTCCCCCCACACAGTCAGTAAGCATACAGGCATACATTTAACCCCTTTGATCACACCCAGTATTAACCCCTTCCCTGCCAGTGTCATTTATATAGTAACAGTGCATATTATTTAGCACTGATTACTGTATTATTGTCACTGGTCCCCAAAAAGTGTCAAAAATGTCAGTTACGGGTCCGATCTGTCCGCCGCAATGTCGCAGTCCTGCTAAAAATCGCAGATCGCCGCCATTACTAATAAAAATAAATAAATAAAAAGTCCAAAAATCTATCCCGTCGTTTGTAGACGCTATAACTTTTGCGCAAACCAATTAAAATACGCTTTTTGTTTTTTTTTTACCAAAAATATGTAGCAGAATACAAATTGGTCTAAACTGATAAAAAAATTAAATTTTTAATATTTTTTTTATTGGTGATGTTTTATAGAAGAAATTAAAAAATATGGTGGTTTTTCTTTTGTTTATAGCGCAAAATCTAAAAACCGCAGAGGTGATCAAATACCACCAAAAGAAAGCTCTATTTGTGGGTAAAAAGGACATTAATTTTATTTGGGTACAGCCTCGCACGACCGCGCAATTTTCCGTTAAAGTAAAGCAGTGCCGAATCGTAAAAAATGGCCTGGTCATTAAGGGGGCAAATCCTTTCGGGGCTGAAGTGGTTAAGCTCTCTACTTTTATTAAGATTTTTTTCTTGTTCTTCAGTTATTCAATTATAGGCTGAACTGCACCCTAAAAACTGTTAGATAAACAAACTGCAAGTTGACGTGAAAAACAATAGCTACTAGGAGTGAACTACAGTGTGAAAATAATAGGGGCTCATTAACTCTTGTGAGCTGTGTCTGTGCATACTAAAACACAAATGTTAACACATGTGGCTGCATTGCATGGCAATGCACATGCTTTATGTGTGGCGTCATTCATTATAACAACACACTGAAACACATCACAACAAATATGCCATGTGTTGTGTGCTGTGTTTTTTAATTTGTAAAAAAAAGGTCATACGTGTTTTTTGTTATCTGTTGTGCGCTGGCAGCCCATTCATAACTAATGGGCTGCCTTAAATCAATGCACGCTAAAGTATGCATTAACGTACCACAACAGAACACTTTAGTGTGAATGGATCTGTTAAAAATCGTATTCCTTCAGAGCATAAGATGGCTTTGATGGTGTTTGCCATGAGGTGCGAGCATGAAGGGTGACAGATGGCGACCCCCTCATGGAGCTCCACAGGTGAGATCTTTCATGTAAGAATACAGGACCTCTCTTTTTTCTCTCCCCTTTATCTTCTGACCTTATCCTGCCGTGACAGCTTATCCCCAACACCCCAACACAGAGGGTGAGTCCGCCAGCAATTAGAGCCCCCTTCCCCAGCAATACAGATGCTTTAGGCGTATGTCAAGGCAAAAGAAAAATACACCCACCATTCCTCAAATTGTATGCCTTAAAGTATATTTGCGTAATTGCAGCTAAATTGGCATAGCAGCTATATTAGAATTGTTACATTTTCCCAATCATATAGCAGATCTTTAAATAAATATTAAATATATGCCTAGTGCCTTTCTAAATGCTCTTTTTGAAAACTCCAAAACTGAAAATCTTACTAAAGCTAGCCATAGATGGATCGAAATTCATTTGGTTCAGCAGGGACTGGCCGAATTTCGATCCATCTATGGCCATTTCTGTTCCAGAGAAGTTGATCCAATGATCAACTTCTCAAGAACCTGCCTGTTGGAAAATTCTTCTTTGATCAGCGTGTGGAACTGTCTTCACTAATGCCTGAACTTCAGGCTGGGAGCAGTGGTCATGTGACCATCAACATTAGGTCAATTAGGGCAGTGGTCCTCAACTCCGGTCCTCAGGGCCCACTAACAGGCCAGATTTTAAGTATTACCTTGGGGAGATGCAGACTAGAGTACTGCAATCACTGAGCAGCAAATGAGATCACCTGGGATGTATTTCAGTTATCTTGCAAACCTGGCCTGTTAGTGGGCCCTGAGGGCCAGGGTTGAGGACCACTGATTTAGGGCATTAGGGCAGGTCTCCCAGACTTAGAAGAGAGCTGCAATTGCACTAACACCTTGCTCTCTGAGCTGACTCTGTTACATTGATGACACGTGTATACCTCAGACACTCTCATGCATAGGGAGAACTCCAGGGGCTTGGAGGCAGCCCCTTTTATGTTGATTGACTTGTAGGGGGAGGTAATCTGGCTGAAAATGGCAGGAAAGATAATAACCCTTACAGACTGGTTACCCCTAGCTCTCCGGTCAGGCTAAGCCTAAGGACACAGGAAAACAACAAAACATTGTAACATTTAGCACCTGGCTAGATCAGCTAACTGCCTACAAGTGCTGCAGCACTGATCAGTGTATTCTGACAGCAGAGAAGTCCCTGCTCTCAGAATACAATAGTACGGGTGGATTCCTCCACCCACCATGTGTAGATGGGGGAATCCGTTCAGTTCCATGTAGGATCAGCCTTAGTTCTACCTGGTGTTTATTGTTTATGAAGTGGGTTGGGGAGTTGGGTTTAGACATGTGCGATTTGTTACGTTACGAATTTAAATTTGCCAAATATGGATGTATACTATATTGATTTGGATATAAACTATATTGAAAACAACAAATTCACAGTAAACCATAACAACGATATTTAGTTTGCTGTATGCATGGTGTATCATAATCAATTACAAAGTTTTGTTTCAAGAAAACCTTGTTATCACCGTTTTTCATCCCTTTTCCCATCCCAGTGCGGTCTCCATCCTCTTTTAGCCACTTCCTGTCTACACACACTCATGCCAATGGCAGCTGCACATCATTGCCCTGGCATGGCTCCCTGATATTCAGAATGGTGGACCATGCAGAAGCACAACTGGGTGACAAATGTCTCTCTGCGACAGGAAATGCCTGAACAAAGACCTTCATGACAGGATAACTAGGGATTATTTATGGGGCCATTCATTCTTGTGCATTATGGAAGCTCTTGTATTAACACGTTACTTCAACACATTTGCACTATGTCTGGCGCATTGCAGTGCACGGTATGCGCTGCATTGTTAAAAAACGGTAATGCACGTTTTTTCATCCATTGAGGTGTGTTGACAGCCCATTCTTATTGACAGGTTGTCTCAAAGTGGTTGTAAACCGTGGCAGTAAAAAAAGAACATTAAAAAAAAAAAAAAAAACACCTTTCTCCTGTAAGACAATTGCATGGCATACTAGCACATTATGAAATACTTACCTTAAAATGAAGCTTTCCAGCAGTGCGCTGTCACCACTGACAGTGCTTCCATCTTCCCCTGGTTTTCCTTCCGGGTTCGCGGGCTCTGGCTGTATGAATGCCTGGAGCCGCGATTTTGTTACTCTGCTCCAGCACTCGGCTCCGGCATGGTATGCCAGACCTTCAGAGCGCATGCCCAGAAGCTGTGGAGGGATGACACGCCCGCACCGGAAGTGACGAGCGGGGCCGATGCAGGCGCATTCTGGGAGAAGAGGAAACGGAAGAGTACGCAGAAGAGGACGCCCTGGCTTCAGCTGCCCACATCCGAGATGGCAGCGCTGGAGAAGAAATTTTCAAGGTAAGTATTTATTTTAAAAGGTAAGTGCGACCTGGGACAGTACAGAGGCTATCCATTGTGAAATGTACTAGCCCTGACTGTCCTGGGGGTATTTTTATTGAAAAAAAAATTTCGTGGCCGGAACTCCACTTTAACACACTACAAAAAAACGCTTGAGTGGCCCTTAAAAAAAGCTGCAGATTTAACAAGATTGAAAATTACCTTTTAAATGCACATGTCAAAGTCCATATGCAATTGGGTTTACACGCAGGGGGTTTGGTTTCTGCTGCATTCAAAGAATTTTGTCACCTGTGAATTTCTCGCCATCATTTACACATGAATAGTTTTGTATCTAGTTACTTTCGAGCCTGAACAGCAGCAAAGTGATTTTAGAGTGGTGTGTTGCTGTGTTTGCCATCAGACACACTGAAGTCTTAATGAGAAATTCGCTTTTTTTGAAGTTCTGAGGTAAATTGAGGCCTTTGTCTCTATCTGATGTACAGAATCACAGAGAAATTCTGCATAGCTCCCTGGAGACATGGTGGCCTGACAATGGCAGTCTGTAAAGCAGATACACAAATACATTCTGCTAAGTAGATGGGGGTATTGGGTTCCCCCGATTTCAGTATAAAGATCTCCGTCAGCAGACTCATGTAACATACATGAAAACAGCACTCTGTGCTCATAGAATGACCTTGGTGCGATAAGACATAGATTCGGCGATAAAGGCCGATCTGTTTCACCGTTAGGCGTGGAGCCCTTTAAATGGTCACAAACGGCACATTTGTTCATTAGGTTAAAAAAAAAAAAAAAGAATTTTTAATGAGAAACTACTGTTTACGGTGAGAACTAAATTTTCCATTGTGTTAACTAAAGTCATTTTTGCTTTGATTTTTCATGTTTTTACAAGCTTGCAGTACCATATTTGATGAAAGTTTTTCAAATATGGATAGGTAAACATTCTGTCTGATTTTTTGATGGTATTTTAATCTCACTCAATACTTCCAATTTTATTAAAGCAGTAATAAACTGCAAAAAAGAAAATGAAAAAAAAATCTTCTCCCTGCAAGTTAAGAGCATAATGTGCTAGTATGCATTGCATACTAACACATCATGAAAGACTTACCTGAAAATAAAGCCCTCCAGTGGAGCGCTGTCATGGCTCCCCCAGGGCTTTCATCTTGACTCAGTCTTCCTTCCAGCTTCCCGGGCTGCGGCTGTGTAACTGGCTGAGCCTCGATAATGTCCCTCTTGCACCTGAGCGTGGATGTCATGGCTGCGCCTCGGCGCTCTCTATGGACAACACGCCGTCCATTGGGAGCACATGTGCCGGTGACATCACTGGCTCTGCTAAAGTAAATATTTCCTAAACGGTGCACATTTAGAAATTATTTACTGTACCTATAGGTAAGCCTTATCATAGGCTTACCTGTAGGTATACAATATGAAAAGGCCTTTACTTCCACTTTAAAGCTGATATTTAATTTTTCTATTATTTGCCTTTCCTAGTTCTTCCCTCTCTACTTCATCAACATGTTACTGAAATATTTAAATAAAATTTTCAACACTTACATTATTTTAGTGCATATATTATTTTATGTGCTTGTGTTTTCAATACAGGCAGATCATGGCTGGTGGTATGGTCAGCAGGGTGCTGTATATACTGTAGCTTCCTGAAAACATCACAGCACACTGCCTCAGTACTCCTCCAAAGAGCCCTCAGCCCTGGTGTAAGTAGCGGGTTTCCGCTTAGGGGGGGAGTTATGCAGATATCAAAATGCCTTGATGGGGGGTCTGGAGGAGAAGGCATTTCTGGGCATGTTTCATTTGTAAGCAGACAACCCTAGGTAACACCCATATGTGATGCTGAGAGTCCATGATTGAAAGAACTGTAATCCTATGAATGAAAAAGGTGGGTCAGGGACAGTCAGGCTGGAGAAGAAAAGGTCTAGATGATACTGGGTGTCCTCCAGCTGCAGCTTCTATAGCACTTCATGAGAAGCTCACAGTGTGCAGTAAAATTAGAGTAAGCAATTTCATAACAGCAGAGAAGCCTGTAGAATTGTGCAAGCTGGAAGGCTGGAGTTCAGCTTTAAACAGCTCCAGCCAAAACATTTTTTAGTTTTAAATATTTAAAACCCTCTGCCTTTAAATGTATTTATTTTGCTGTCTGTGTCCTGTTGGGGAGGTTTTGCTTCACTTCTTGTACCAGAGACACAACAACAGGTCCCCTCTTAGACAGTTGTCACCAGTACAGGTGTCCCCACCAGAAGATTTCCCTTTAACTCCTATTCCGATAACAAGCTCAAATGTTGGATTTGCCATCAATTTCAGACCAAGAACAGTAGTGTTTAGGACAGAGAGGGTGGATATGCTCAGCTAGGATTACAGAAAGCAATACAAGCCTCCACCTAACTGTAGTGTATTAACACAGACCAGGCTGTACAGGTTGCTTCTTTATTCACTGCACATCAGCATGCAACTAACTTTAGCCACACCCAGCTCCCAGACATATACATAATTGTAACATTTTGCAGACAGCAACTTAACCCGTTGCTTACCATTAACCTGTTTAATTTGCTTGCTGACTGGCTGGTGTGTTGCAAACATGTACCTTTCTTTAAACGCCAAAAGCGCTTTTGGCTTGTGTCTGCACCTTTGAGGAGGAATTAGAAACCTTCGGGCATACCTGCCTTTCATTTATCTATTGCTGTGTGTGCCAGGATGGGTGCTTTGTTAAGCTGGCCATACACTGATAGTTTCTTTTTATTTTTTTTAGCCTGCAGGCTGAATGATAAAATAATGAGTTGATTCCTTCATCCACATTATACAGCACTGATGGATGAATCTCCCACTGTGGCTTTTGTATTCTGAAAACCGGTGGTCAAAAAATATCACTGACATATATGTTCAGCCGACAATTTTCTGCCTTGATATTTTACTTGAGATTAGTCTTCCAATAGCCGCTCTCGTGTGAAAAGGCTCAAAGACAAAAGGGTGCTCCACATAGTGTAAATCCAATTATAGTTTATTAAAGGTTATTTATTATTTATTATATTACTCCACACTCCATGTGTTGGTTGCTATGGACAATGCGTTTGGGAGGCGGAGCCTCCTTCAGGTCCCACCTGGGACCTAAGGAAGGAGTCTCCGCCTCTGAAACGCGTTGTCCATAGCAACCAACACGTGGAGTCGCATCCCCTTCGATCTCTCCATCCATCAGCCCCATACCGCACATAGCCTCGGCCGAGGCTCAGGCCAGCCTATCCGGCGGTGATTGACGGCGGGCGGGTGCGCAGGCGCACTGTCGTCTGCTCGTACGGATCCGGCAGGGGGCAGGAGCAGGAAGTGTCTGTGAGCGGGCTGGAGCGGCGTGAGCCGCGAGAGGCGAGATCGGAGGTTACCCTGGAGGGACAGGAGGAGCAGGAGGCTACCACTGAAGTGTCTGTCCTGAAAGGACATAAATGTGAGTGCAACCATTTATTGTATTGTATTGTCCATTAATAAAGCGTTATCATCCGAGGTCTGTGTGCGCTCTCTTCCTTACAGTCTGGTATCTGCATCGTATCCGCCACCCAGTGGAGTACAAGAGGAGCTGCAGCGACCTGGATGGACTCCATACATACAAACTGTAACAAGTAGGGATTGTACCCAGGATCAGCGCCAATGTCTGGTGAAATGCTCTCATATATATTAATTTACTTGATATGTGTATGGGTTGCTGTTGTTTGCACTGCTTCTGCCACAGACATGCCTAAATGATTCCTGGTGAAGAGTAGTAAAAAGTCTCCACCGCTGACCTACTGAGTGCGGGATGAAGACAAGGACAGAGCGCAGACCTTCCCCCCAGGATGGATGGTGTAAACTGTGTCTGATCAGAGGCCAGTTCCATGCACCACTGGAGACTATCCCCTGGCCAGCCCCGATCGAGCTGTCCCAGCTCCCCCTAACCACCCCTGCTGGCCAGGTCGGGAACCCGGATTCGGCCAGTGAGTAAAGAGTACCTAGAGCAGGGCTTCAGCCTGGAATGGGGGTCAGGAGGAGGCCGGAGAATGGGAGCGGGGGGGGGCCAATTCACTGCACCATGGGCTTCTGGTTTGTACTTGCCCCCTGGGCCGAAGGTTGCCAGTCAGCCTCTGAGTGCAGCTTACCCG
This sequence comes from Pelophylax lessonae, assembly GCF_965119305.1. Taxonomy (NCBI): domain Eukaryota; kingdom Metazoa; phylum Chordata; class Amphibia; order Anura; family Ranidae; genus Pelophylax; species Pelophylax lessonae. The sequence continues at coordinate 498,716,711 of NC_138771.1, forward strand.
CATGTTTGGAGAGGCTTAGCTGTGCTTTCTCATGGAGTTATATTGTGTCCCGTAGTTTCGCTGCACTTTCTGAAAGTGCACCAAAACTCTTGCATGCTGAATCTTTAGTACACTTTCAGAAAGCGCACCAAACTCGCAGGACATAATAATATGGGGAAGCACAGCTAACGCGCTCCAAACACGTGGGTAGGCTGTGCTGCACCCACGGTGCAGTCAATCATACTGTATCAGTCTGAAAGCAGCCAAATCAGGGCTCTTTTACATGGGTGGACTCTGCCAGCGGAGCCCTAATCCTAGTCTATGAGGCATACTTGGACAATTTGCCTCCTTTGTCAGGGGTTGTTGTGACATTTGTTTTCTTTGTGGTTTTGGTCTCCGTGTTTGCTGAGTTAGGTGCAGCATGGTAAACTGGTATAGAAGGCACAAAGACAGATAACTGACAGCCAGCACTGGGCAGCCGATGCCCCTATAAAATCATAAATTACATAAATGATGAAGCAAGCTGCTTGTTAAACAGAAATAGGATCTCAGCTGTTCTGTAAACAAAACTAAATCAATCACTTCCCTGGCAACACACTCAATAGCTTAAAGGTAAACTCTGGGATAAGGAAAAATTGTCTAATTACAAGAATCCTTACAAAACACAAAAGGACAAGAAGGCGTACGCACCTAGTGCATTACTGAAAAAAACATTTATATATGTATATATATATATATGTATATGTAGCACCACCCCCGCAGGAGCTGCTGATTAGATTTTTGGGTCTACGTCCTGCCTAACAACCCAGAGAATTGGCTCAAACCCTCCCTAGGCACAACTGACCCAGAATAGGACTGGAATACCAAATGGCTACACAGATTGGAATATAAGTGCCGGTTCACACTAGGGCGACCTGTGAGGCGACCTGGTCGCCTCACAGGTCGCCGCAGGTCGCCTCCCATAGGGAAGCTGCGGACCCGTTCTAATAGGAGCGACACAAGTCGCTCCGACCTAGAAAAAGGGTCCGGAGCTTCTTTGGGGCGACCTGGAGGCGACCGCCATAGACTTCAATGTTATGAAGTCCGTGGCGGCCGCTCCGAGGGCGCGGCGCGCTGCTCGCACCGCGACCTCCGAGGTCGCGGTGCGAAGTAGCGTCGCTGCAGTGTGAACCGGCGCTAACACTTCAATAAATAATAATGACCTGTTACCTCTCTTCAGCTGCAGTCCTTCTGGGTAACACAAGGTGACCACACACAAGCTTGCTTTTAAACAGGAAAGTTATTTACTGTAAATCAAATAAACAGTTTCGATACAGTAAAATATGACTTTGTAAAAGGATATACTGATTAATTAATCAAAGATAAGATAAATACTGTGATATCACTCCTCAAGGGCACATTAATTGTTTCAGGAAATGTCTCAGAGCCTATAGGACCACCATCTTAATCACTATTATACTTTTGGAAATAAGGCTCGGCATTCAGTTAGACACAGTACCAGGCAGACAGACCTATCTGAGTCCCACATGCGGTTCCGCTGTTTCTTCTCTATATCTTCGCTAGCAACGTTGGTGCACTCGCGATTTGTAATCCACATTGAGGATGGATGATCAATAGAGAGAATGAGAGAATAGCAGCAAACAGTTAGTAATCACTGCGGGGTGTCTGTGCAGGATTGGCGGTAAAACTTCTGTGAGGTATGTACTGGGCCACCTGGTATATTGCCTTCTACTACTCTAAGGCTAATCCTGACTAAAGTTACTTCTTTGGTAGATAAAGTCAGTTTTTGGGCAGGTGCCCTCTCCCCAACAGGACTGTCTCCCAGGAAGCCTCCGCTGCTGTCTCAGTCTCCGGCCTCTGTCACCAGCCGCGCTAGGTATTGGTGGTGGATGAGTCTGGTCTCTGTAGAACATTGATGGGACGTCCAGGAGGGATCCTCTACTGGAGATGAAACACTGCAACTTAGTAACTTCAGGCCCAGGAGTTTCGGCCTAGCATGCAGCATCAGCCCACAGCGCTGGCTTCCTGCTTGTCTCACTGTGTCTTTCCCAAGAGAGTGAGCCTGGCTCCTCCCTTACTTTATAAAGCTTCCCCCAGAAGGCTGTGCGGTGAGGCAGTGCACCCTGGTACTCCCAGAAAATTATGAATGATGTAGTCTGTTTATACTTCCTGACAGGAAATCACATCACAAGAAATCCCAGATCAGCTGCAATGTGTCATTTTGGCCACTAGATGGAGCCGAGTTCCTTCCAAATGTCAAACAGTCATCTTTATGCATATGAAACCTCGCTATACATATATATATATTATTTATTATTTGAAACAGAAATACACATCAGAAAACACAATGCCATGCAATGCGGACAACAAATATCAAAAACATCAAAGGGGTATAGAGCTGATGCGTTTCGGGAGCAAACCCCCTTCCTCAGAGCCAGGCCAAAAGGCATCAGTTCTGCACTCCTTTAATGTTTATGACATTTGTTGTCCGCACTGCATGCCATTGTGTGGTCTGAAGGCTATTTCTGTTGCAATTTTTTGAGTATCCATTTTTATTTGCTTTTACATTGAATACATGTTTTTTTTTCGGAAATGCACTAGGTGCGTGTGTCTTCTTGTCCTTTTGTTTTTTGTAGTATCTATTGGATTACCCCCTCTGGGGAGGGCTGCATCCGCCTAGTATCCAGAGTTATTATTATTGTCCTTCCTGATTTCCACTACAGAGGACCTCATAGCGCTGGAAGTGTTTGCTAGCTTGTGTAAGTCATGTGTATTCTTATTTAAACCTTGGTGTGCATTGTGTATTTCCTCCAAATCTGTGCAGTATTACAATGTGAAACTCAGCCTCTGTGCAGGAGCTTCCTGTAAAAAAGACCGGTCAGTGCTGCTCCCTCTCCTTGTGCAGGGTGACTGGTCTTGTCTCCTCCCCCCCTCCTGTAGGTTTTTTTGCAGGCAGCCTGTATAAGGTAATTTCTATTATTTTTGGGTTTGCCAAGGTATTTGCTGCACACAAGTTGATTTATATCCTTTGTGGCTATTGAGAAGTATTTGTAAACGAAAGTTGAGAGTTGTTCATTTAGTGTCCATTCACACTACCGCGACTTGTCAGGCGACTTGTCAGCCTGACAAGTCGCGGTCCATGCAGTGCTACAGGACCCGTTCTAATAGGAGCGACACAAGTCGCTCTGACTTAGAAAAAGGGTCCTGTACTACTTCGGGGCGACCTCGCAGTGACTTATATAATTATATGAAGTCCGTGCAAGTCGCGCCGAAGTCGCAGTGCACGCGACTTCACAGGTCGCCCCCGAAGTCGGAGCGACCTAGTGTGAACCGAGATTTAATGGCATGTGTCATTTCAGTTGTCAACAATGGGCAGAGGTACACTACAATCTTAGAAAAATGAACTACAAGTCTCAGCTTGCCGTGCCAATTTCAACCACATCACTTATCCAAATCTCTCCGTCTTACATTCACCATTACCCGTAACTTTAGACCTGATGTACAGATCGATATTAGCAAATTACCTATATAAAGTGGTTGTAAATCTCAGACATGAAATATAAACAAAGCATATCCCTCTAGTCTAGAGTGTCTACTTTTCTCAACCCAGAGCACCATGGAGGAGATTTACTAAAACTGGTGCACATAGAATCTGGGGCAGCTGTGCATAGTAACCAATCAGCTTCTAACTTCAGCTTGTTTAATTAATCTTTGACAATGGCATTTTAGTTTTAGTCCCATTTTAGTCTTCTGCAAGTGTTTTAGTTTTAGTCATATTTAGTAGACTAAAACGTCCTACATTTTAGTCGACTAAAACTTTTAGTCATCTATAATCGAATGGGTGTAGTTTAATTGTAATTTGTAATGCATTATTTAAGCATTTCTCTACAATTTCCAAACTCATTATTTACTACTGCTGGTCCTGGAGTGAAAAATCAAATATGTTATTATTTATGGTATTAAGCTTTGAGCATGCACTAGCACAGCACTACACAGACACAGAGTTAAGGCCCGTACACACGTACCGATCGTCGGCCGACAGAACGTCCTACAAATGTTCGCGGCTGGTGTGTTTGTTGTTTGTCTGTTGAAAAGTGCTCTAAACTTGCCCAGGACATTTGTCTTCCGACAGAAAATGACGTCACTACGTTCCACGCACGTTCGCCGCTACAGAAGAGGAAGTGAGTGTTTGGCCGTGACCCTTCTGGGCATCTCGCGCTGATTTCGGTAGCATTTGTTTGGTTGACGACATTTCGCTATTTTCCGAGACATCGTTCGAGAATTTATTATGGCGACCGTGAATTCGTCCGTTGCTGTCGTTAGTGTTGGAGTTTTGGCTCTGAGACGACGTACGAGCAATAGGAAGAAGAAGCGGACCTCCTGGACGAAAAATTGGTTGCTTAACCGTGATCAATTTTCTCATATGTCCTTGCTGAGGGAGCTCCAGGAAAATAATCCTGATGACTTCAGGAATTATTTGAGGATGACGGATCCCATCTTTTACCGTCTTCTTGCCCTGGTGTCCCCCTATATTCTGAAGCAGGATACTTGTATGCGGCTTGCAATTACTCCTGAGCAAAGGTTAATTGCGACGTTGAGGTATCTTGCAACAGGGAGAAGCCTGCAGGATCTGAAGTTCACCACAGGCATCTCCCCCCAAGCTCTTGGTATCATCATCCCTGAGACCTGCTCTGCCATCATCAAGGTCTTGCAGAAGGACTATATCAAGGTATGTTTGATTTTTTACATTACATTACATGTATTACTAGTTTCACCCGAATTATGATGTTTTTGGATGTACAGCAATTGACACAGGCCATTATTTGTAAACTACCCTCTGTCCGCATGCACATAGTAGTAAAGATGTAGATTATCTTTAACCATTTGTAAAATTACCCACTAACCACCCCACCATTCTCTCCTATGTGTCCCTAAACGCATTGCCTGTTAACAGTATTTTGAATTTGGGTCATTTTATTGCTTTCCCTCAAACAATTATTCCTTGGCCAATGTTTTAGTACCTAGTTAATGATTTATCTAAAATACATCAGTCCATCCATTCCCACCTATGATTCTGTATGTTTATGTAATGATGTTAAAACCTTCACTGACCACAAGCCCTTATTGATGTATAAATGCCCAGTTTTACTTACCCATCCCCCACCCACATGCTAAATCTCAAAGTCAGCATATACCAAAGCTCAAGTTCAGAGGTCTTCAAACTATGGCCCACCAGTTGTTCACGAACTTCAATTTCCATCATGCCTAGTCATGTCTGTGAATGTCAGAGAATTACAAGGCCTCATGGGATGTGTAGTTCTGCAACAGCTGGATGGCCGTAGTTTGTAAATCTCAGCTCTAGCTGGTGAGTATAATGGGCCATACACACTAGAAGATTGTCAGAACAATTTATCCTTCCGATTTACCAAAACCAAATAATATGAGGTCCAACAAACACTTTCAAATCCTATGCAATCTGGTAGGCCCTTGCACTACATAGAAAAGGTAAATCTGCACGAAAAAGTCTTCAGAGAATCTTCTAGTGTGTATGGCCCTTTACAATATAAGAACAATAGGAGGTTGAAAATAAATGTATGTAGATGTTACATCCCCATATCCAAACCTTTGCCTTCCTGTTGTATATTTTTTTAGCAAGTTGCATAAGCATTTAACAGACAACTGTGTGTGTAATTAATAATGTGATGTGCTCAAGCACTAATTTTATTTTTTTTATTTTTTCCCCACAGTTTCCTTCAAACGCAGAGCAATGGCTGGAGATTTCTGATCAATTTCTGGAGAAGTGGAATTTTCCCAATTGTGGGGGTGCTATTGATGGGAAGCACGTCCGCATTGTCCCCCCTCCGAATTCCGGCACATTTTATTATAATTATAAAGGTTTTTTTAGTATAGTCATGCTAGCCATAGTTAATGCAAACTATGAGTTTATTTTTTTGGATATTGGCAAAAATGGCCGCAATTCGGATGGGGGAGTTATTGATCAGACGGAGTTCGCTCGTCGTCTAAAGAACGGCACTCTGAACCTGCCATCCAGGGAGCAAACTGTTGAGGGTATGAGCTTTGTGTTTATCGCAGATGAGGCTTTTGCGCTTGGGGAGCATCTCATGAAGCCCTACCCTCAGAGGAACCTCACCCCAGACCAAAGGATTTACAACTACCGGTTGTCCAGAGCTCGCAGAGTTGTGGAGAATGCCTTCGGGATAATGGCCAACCGGTTCCGGATATTCCTGACGTCCATAAACCTGGCACTGTACAAAGTGGATAATGTGGTCTTGTGTTGCTGCATTTTGCACAACTTCTTACGCAGGAATGCACAAAATTATGTATTGCAGCAACTGGATACTGACCCTGCTATGCCAGGTACAAGTGGAGAGGCCCAACCTTCTAACCAAGTGGAGTCCATGCCGTCAATGGAAGTTGGACGGTCAGCATTGGCATCACACAGGGCCCGTCAGATCCGCCAGGAATATCTGGACTATTTCGTGGGGAGAGGAGCTGTGTCCTGGCAGCAATCACTGTCACACACCCATTAATCTTGTTAAAGATTGGACACACAAGATAAATGTCAGAGATATATTATTTTTCAACACATTAAACAAAAATTGCAATGATTCTGTATTGTGGATTATAATCATTTGGGCACATATGCCAAACACAATTATTTGGGTTAATCATGTGTTATATATGTGTGACTTTGGAAGGGTTAATACATTCATCAGTGTGTTTCTTGACTGTAGTCTCTCACCAGCTGATCCAAAGTGATGATGGCCATGTGTTATTTTTTAGCCAGTGGTGTAAATACAAGGGCCTTCTGCACCCCACAAAATGTACACAAACCCTGTCACATTGAGAACTAGGTCACACCCAAGGTTCATCTAATGTCACCTTACATTGGTGTTCATTGTCCAGAAGTTGCCCATACTATATATTTCATATAATACATTAGGGTATTAACAAAGTACCTACACCTGTTATGTTGTGTTCATTTATGACATCCTTCTCACTGCCCACCAATGTTAGGATATGTCAGTGTTATGTGAAACTTGATCATTGTTCATCTCAAAGTGTTATATATATAGGTAATGGAAAGTGAACTAGAGCAACGAACAAGCAATACACTATAGATTACACTGATCTCCCTACACTGATTGCTACTGGCAATATCAATGCCATATTGAATCCTAGGACTGCTAGTACCTTGAGTGTTGAGTCACACTTATGCGATGCGGGAAGTCTGCGACTTTGCAGCCTTCCAGCATTGCATAAGGGTGACCCGCCACTTACTTTTTGCACAGGATTGTATTCCACAAGTGTTAAGCACTGTGCGATCCAATCCAGATACATCAGAAATAAAGGGTCATGTGCGACTTGTATGCGTGTTCAGTGCGAATGTAGCCATACAAAGTGTATGTCTCAATTCACACTGCACATCTGATGGCATGTAATATCGTAGCGCACTGCTCCTTTATTACATGCGATCAGATGTTCATGCGAAAATCAGCTATACAGTTTGTATGGCTCAATTCGCACTGCACTCGCACAAAAGTCGCACATGATGCATTTATTCAGCCGCATCAGGATAGGATCGCACAGTCGTTCAAACTTGTGTGATCCGATCCTGTGTGAAATGTCAGATCGCACTGTGATATGCGTTAAAACTGGGGGTATCTTTAACATTTCATTGACACCTCCAGCAACTCGCATATGGCAGTGTCCAAAATGCTTTCATTAACATGTAAATATGTGAATAGGACAGCCATCATACATTTAGTGCTTCTTTACACAGCTTTAGACCTCGACCCCCCAACGAAAGTCTAATAAAGAATTGAACACACATTGTTGAATGTAAAAATGTTTTAGTATCAAACATTCACAGGGTTAGGGTTAGGGTTAGGGTTAGGGTTAGGGTGTTGTAAAGTGCTTTTCCCAAACTTGGGTACACTCTTTAACATCTGAGTGTAATTAAAATGCCATAAAACATTATAAAAAATTTGTAACATCAGGAACATCCCAATACAAACATTAAAAACGTAGTAAAATTGTGGCTTAAAATTTGCCAATCATGTCCACAAAATTGCGCATTTTGATTTGTAATGCCGTTGCAGTCTCCTTTATTTGTTCCAGGTCTGCGCAGCATTGGAGAGCCTCACGGGTCAATTTGGCTAATGTGCAACTATGTAAAACATGGTCTGTAAAAAAAAAAAAAAAATGAGTCAATGTGAATCACCTACATGAGGTCATAATAATAGAGAAACATTTGGTGTCCAGGTAATCTTAAATTCCTCTCGAGTTAATACCTACCCTGTTCTTATGCTCTTTTGCCCTAGGCTCTTCTTCTTCCTCCTGTCCTCCTCCGATGCTGTTGCTGATGATTCTGCCGGTCTCCTGAGCTTACTATAGATTTATTAGGGGTGTGAACGCATGATGACGTCATTGTGAGGGCATGGTCGTAATGTATATATATTAAGATGCAGAGACCAGAGACGGGCAGAATGCACGGCAACAGCATCGGAGGAGGACAGGAGGAAGAAGAAGAGCCTAGGGCAAAAGAGCAGACAACATAAGAGCAGAAGATTGGACAGCAGAAGAGTGGAGAGGAGAAGTTCCAAAGAGCAGAGTGGAGAAGACCGGATGAAGATAGTTAAGAACATTTCATAAACGTCTCCTGTCGTTATTCACATACACTTCCATTTATGTGGTTAATGTGTAGGGGTACTATGTACCCCATACCCATTCGCATAGGGATTGGGGTCTGGGATCTGGGGGCCACCCTTTGTTAAAGGTTGCTTCCAAAGTCCTAGGAACCCCCTGGCCGCATGACCCCCCAAAACCACCAGACAGGGTTGTGGGGATGAGGCCCTTGTCCTCCTCTACATGGGAGCAAGGTGCTTTTGTGTGTGCGGTGCAGAGGCCCCCTGGCCCAAAGCAACAAAACCCCCCCATGTTGAGGGCATGTGTCCTGCTGTGGTCCAGGGGGTGTTTGGTCCGCTTGCTCGTTCTCTTTCCTGGCCTGACAAGCTGCATGCTTGGATAAGGGTCTGGTAGGGGTTTTGGGGGTAACCCACGCTGTCTTTTTGTTGTGGGCATACCCTCAAACTCAATAACACACACAAAAGGCCTGGTTGTAAACTTGGGGTGGACACCCACGGTGGGTTCTTCAATTTTTTGGTGTAGTTCCCCCTCAAAAATCTTCACAACGCAAGTGGCCCCGCAAGTCAGAGCATCCTGATCCGACTTACGGTGCGACTTCCATTCAAATAAAGAGGCTCCCATAGGGAACTAGTGTTGTAAATTGGAGGCTAAAAATAACACTGATAAAAATCATTCTGAAAAAACCTACGTGGGCACACAATTGGCTCTTGGACACTTGGTCCTGGTTCCTCCACAGTTTCGGAAGTGGCTTCCACGCTGCTTGCCAAGTTGCCAGGAGATCGGGGTTCTGACATGGCTGGGGATGCCACATCCTGGCATGATGCAACATCTGCAATGTAAATTTGTAAGGGAATACAAGAATATAAGGTTAAACAATCATTGCAAATACACATATTTCTATGATCCCACTACACAAAAATCTGTGACTACCAACCTTCTTGTTGCTCTGGTGTCTGGTCACTTGTTGGCTCCACCAGAATCACCTCAGGCATAATGTCTTCATCTACATAATACAAAACATTGGCCATATCATAAAAGTCACAAGAGGTACATTTGTTAGGACATGGTGCCCTGCTTGATAGCTCTTTTAGTAACAAATATGAAGACATGTACATGGTTATCTACGAAAAATATGGTACATTAATGTTTGACAGTGCATAGGAACCAATTACCTTTAGTGGAATCTGTGCCACCATCTGGGCCCATGTCCTCCTCTTCTTCCACAACTGCCGATGGAGCTGCCAAACCTCTCCTCCTCCTTTCCCATTGTTTGGCACGGAGTTTACGTTTTTCTCCTATTTAAAGGTTTGAATAATAATCTGTGATTAATAGGAATGTTTGCTGAGAAGATTCGTGCAGGAAAGAACGTTCGTTGCAACACAATACATATATTTTTATCTATGGCTTCCTGACTTTTAATGTCATATACTAAAACATCAACAATAGATCGATCAAATCACGACATGACAACTAAAATGAGTAATCTAACTTTTTACATAGACATTATAATCTAGACATGTTAATACAACATACACCAAATTATAAAAAACATATTGCATGATTAAAAAAATAAATAAAAAATAAAACTTACTTTTTTTCAAAATCCGATGGATTTGGGAAAGCTGATCCTGCTCACGGTGTTTGAGGTCAGACCACCGTTTCCGAATCTGATCTTTCGATCGCTCCACACCGAATTTTTTTACCAAACAGGCCACCACCTTGTCCATGATGCCATCTTTCCTGGCATTGGGCCGATCGTAATTTGCCAACTTGCCATCATAATCCATTTTTTCTAAAATGGAGACCATCTCCACCATTTCTGGCTTTGACATGGGTGTAGCCCTTGATTTTCGGGTGGCCCAATCACTTCGGCCCACACTAATTGAGCTCCCAGATTGTTGAGACATTATTCTTGATTACAAGATTTTTCCACTGCTTCAGGTGTGAGTGTCGCATGTAGGCCTGATCTTCGGCACGTACACACCCCTGCACAAGCCCGCCACTGGAGGAGGAGTTGACGCCTGCGCTGTATTTAAAGGACGCCAGATCGTTCGGCCGACGATTCGCTAGCGGACATATCGAGAGTTGGAGCACGATCGAGCGGCGAATCACGACTTTTCCCCACAAACAAAGGTACGACTCTTTTAATAGAAAGTGTGTGTTTTGGGCCCTATACAGCTTTTATTAGGAATATCTTTATTATGTGCCAAAATACATGCTATTTTAATATGTTTTGTGTTGTTTTGTGTCTTGCAGGCATATACTGTCCTGCAATATGGTGGACAATTTCACCAGCCATAATTTCCTCATCAGCTTCATTGATGAATTCAGGCAACTGCCGTGTTTGTGGCAAGTCAAGTCCGCAGATTATAAAAATAGAAAACTCAGAAAACAGGCCATGGAACATTTGGTGGCCTTCTACAAGCCCGTCTGTCCTGGGGCAAATTTTAATTATATCCGCAAAAAAATAAACAGTATTCGCACTGCCTACAGGCGGGAGTTAAAAAAAATAGAGGAGTCCACCCAGTCTGGAGCAGGTGCACGGAATGTATATGTACCACGGCTGTGGTACTATGATAACATGCGATTCCTGGCAGACACCATGGAATCCAGGCCGTCAATTTCAACACTGCCTTCTACTTCGGCAGAGGGCTCAGTGTCGGTTGATCCAAGCCAGGATGAGGATTTCCTGGAGGAGAGTTTTACTCAGGTATGGCATTTCACAATATATTGTCTGCTAAAATGTAATCATGTAACAAAATTATAAGCTAAACCATAATTGACCCTTTATGTAAACGGGCATAGCAAGGGGTTGGCATGACAGGCAACCGCCAGGGGCGCAGGCCAAGGGGGGTGGGTCACAAAAACATTGGCATTGTTTTATTGTTTATTTTAACAATCCACTCAGCCTGCACACCCCAGAACCCCCAGTTTGCAGGCGGATTCATGCAGGTGTAAAACATTGAGAGCTGCTTCATGCAGGTGTAAAACATTGAGAGCAGCTGAGCCAAAAGACCAGGAGACTGAGACTGCCTCTCACTGCATCCCCAGCACACCTCTGGTCTTACAAACACTGCTGCATCCCCAGCACACCTCTGGTCCTAACAAACACTGCTGTAGCCTCAGCATTCCTCTGGCTCAACCTTTTTTAATACAAAACTAACAGCTCCTGCAAATGATACATCCATCCTTGCTTCCATTTCTCTGGTCTCTCACTCTGGGTCAGCAAGGCAGGTGGCTTCCTTATTCCTGTTTCCCTGCACTGCTTCACCCTCAATGCCCTACATCAAAGCCCTCTGCAAGTTCAGGCCCCTCTCTCTCTGCAACCCCCTCCTCTCTCTCTCACACCCCCTCTTTCTCTCCCTCTCTCTATCTCTCAACCCTCTCTTTCTTTTTCACACCTGAGACAATGATTGCCCACTAGAGAGCTCTACACTGGGCAAACAAGGGGCAAATTAGAAACTTTTAATGCCCTTTAATTTTTTTTTTGGGGGGTGGGTTACAGTTTTACATTGATCTTGGGGGGGGGGGGGGGTTGTTGCCAAATACAGCTCCTCAACAAGGGCACTGGAGACCCTAGATACGCCACTGTATGTAAAGTCTGCTATTTGTTCACAATAATATAACAAACATGACTTTTTATATACACTATAACATTCTAATCAATTGTTCATTTCATCAACAGGGAAGTGTCACTGAGGAGGAGCCAGGTTGCAGCCAGGAGCCTGGGGAGCCTGCGGAGCCTGAGGAGCCTGTGGAACTATTTCCACCACCACCTCCTCCTGCCAAACGGAGGCAAAAGAGGAAGCACGTGGATGACATAACCGATGAATTTATCCAGGAGGCCACCATAGCCCTACGTAGGAAACCGGAGGCCAATGAGTCCTTCGGCAACATGACGGCAAAAATTTTGGATAAGGTGGACCTCAGGCAGTGTCAGTATGCCAGAAAAATTATTCTTGATGTGCTGCAAAAGGCTGAAAACGGCATACTTACTGAGCACAGCCATGCATGCCAGGAGCACCCGTGCCCTCCACCTCCACCTCCACCTCCACAACACCCACCACCTCGCCAAATGCCACATGGCCAGTGGCAATATGGCCAGCAGGATCCAAACCTGCCCTCATGGCAACCTGATTACAGTTACCAGCAACTTTAATTTTTGTAACCCCCTATTATTTATTTTACCCCTGTTTGCCAGTTTCTATTTTAATTTTGTCCAAATGGACCTTTTTTATGTTTAGTTTATTATACGGAAAGTATTGATGTTTGCTTTGGTTTTTTTTTGCTGAGATCCAAAAAATAAAGAAAATGAAAATAAAAAATGGCCTATCTGAATTTGTTAACATGTTTAATATTGTGCATAACCTGAAAAATATGTTTTAGACATTAATTCATACAAGAATAAAGGGTCATATCAATAGTTAGATCTTTGGTGTGAAAATACAAAAATAATGGTGAAGAGTTCAAATTATTTAATTATAAAATTTGATAGAACAGATAGAATAGACAAACATTATCTTCATCATAACAGAACACATGCCTTTTTATTAGAAAAGTATGGCATTATGAGCAGCATCTTCCTTCTTCTCACATTTATCAAGATGAGCATGTGCTCCGCATTTCACCTATTTCTTGGACTTCCGCGAGCCGAAAGTTCTTTCTGAATAAAATGTTGAGTTTACTAGAGAAAATTCTTCCGGGAACTCATTTGGTTTGATCATGCGTGTTGGGATTTGTAGCCGTGTGTCGGCCGAATTGTGTACTGACAGGCGAACAATCGTCCGTTCTGGTGTCGGCATACAAAAATTTTCATGTTTGCAAGAAAGACTTTTGTCCGCGGATTGTGCGCAGACATCTGTCGGAGGCACCATACTAACACGCGTACAATCGGCAGATCCTTCGTCCACCGACGTTTGTATGCCGACGATCGGTACGTGTGTACGGGCCTTAAGGGATGGCCTGTAATGCCCTGGATGCCTGTAGTGGTCAGGTCAGACAGAGGAGGCCTGTAATGCCGCTGGACAGTGCTGGAGCCTGGATGCTGGTCTCAGGTCTAAGGGATGGCCTGTAATCTAATGCACAGTGCTGGATGGTGGTCTCAGGTCTAAGGGATGGCCTGTAATGCCCTGGATGCCTGTGGTGGTCAGGTCAGACAGAGGAGACCTGTAATGCTGCTGCACAGTGCTGAATGGTGGTCTCAGGTCTAAGGGATGGCCTGAAATGCACAGTGCCCTGGATGTCTGCGGTGATCAGAGGAGGCCTGTAATGTGGCTGGACATGGACAGTGCTGGATGGATGGTGGTCTCAGGTGGTCTAGAGGATGGCCTGTATGCATTGCACAGTGCCGGATGCCGGTGTTCCGTGAGAATTACCTACCCGTGAGAATTACCTACCCCTCGTCACTTCCGGTTCACGGCACTGAATGGAATGCAGCGGTTACATTAAAACAACTGGGCTGCAATACGAATCATCTCCGCTCCTGTCCCGGTCACTTCCCTGCTCTCGGCAAGTAAATATAAAAGCGGCGGCGGGTGTATGAAAACATAAATGACGGAGACGCCAGCCGCTTTTATATTTACTTGCCGAGAGCAGGGAAGTGACCGGGACAGGAGCGGAGATGATTCGTATTGCAGCCCCGCTGTTTTATTTAACCGCTGCGTGGGTAGGTTTTTTCCACGGTACACCGTGCTATTTCCATACTAGTGCGCATGCGCACTAGTCTGCTCCTCTGTTGTCCCTTTAGGTATCCGGCCCTGTGAGCATGCGCACTGCTGCGCTGCTCAGCTGTTCCTGGCCGGAAGTGACGAGGGGTAGGTAATTCTCACGGGGTAGGTAATTCTCACGGAACACCTGCGGTGGTCACTGGTCAGGTCAGAGAGGAGGCCTGTAATGCTGCTGCCTGCAGTGCACACAGCACAGTGCTGGATGGCGGATGCCAGTGGTCTGAGGGGACTCAGGGGAGACAGTAATGGCTGTTGTAACTCACTCAGTGGGTGCACTGCTCTGGATGTGGTGGTGGGTGCCACTGTCTGGGTGGTAGTCTGCCGTGTGATGATGTGACGGAGTCGGGTCTGGAGTCCGGAGACCTGGCTCTGGCTGTAGTGCTGCAGTGCTCTGGTGAGGTGACTGGTCTCGAGGCTCGACTCTCTTGTAATCATCACGTCGGACGTCACAGGGCACGCCACACCAGACGCCACCCAGTCACTTACTGGGAGAGGAAGCAGGCAGAGCTCCGTGAAAACCGGAAGTTGGGTAAACGTCCCTGACTCACATTCTTGTTAAGTTTTCATTCGTTAACGAAAACGGATTTGATTTTTGTCATAGTTGTCGTCATTTGACGAAAATGTGCTATACTTTGCGTTTAGTTTTCGTCACTTGAAAAATGCCGTTGACGAAATCGGTGACAAAAACGTTTTCGTTGACGAAATTTACACTGTTGACAATAAAACCTAGAAGCTGATTGGATACAATGCACAGCAGTACCAGATTCTGTGTGCACCAGTTTTAGTATATCTCCCCCTTTGTGTATTTTCTTCCTGCTGCTTCTTTCCTTTGCTATCTGCATGGGTCATTTCTGACAAGTTTTCCTGACACCAAGAGGTAAAAAAGGGAGGAAGCTCCAGCATATAGCCTGTGACTGACAGCCTCAGCTCTGTTCCTGTGTGTTGGTGGGGGGGAGGGGGAGGGGGGGTATATCTCTTAACTCCAGTCAGCTCTCAGAGCTCCCCTCACTGAGCTCTGCAGAGTGAAACTTTACCTCTACGCCCCCGGCTTCCTGAAAGCTCGGTCAAGCTTTATAAATTCTGCACTTCGAACCAGTGTTGCCAGCCTACCAGTTTAAAATTTACTGACACGACACTCACAATTTACTGGCACAGCCAAGTTTTTACTGGCATTTTACAAAAGTTACAAAACTACAGTTTAAAGTGCAAATTTCAGTATTTAAGCTCCAAACAAGTACAATATGCAAATAGCAATGTGATTTAAAGTGAATATTAAGGTAGGAAAAACATATTGCTGTTATTTTCAATATAATAAGTGCGGATTATTTAGCCCATCAGTTTTTGTCATCTAAATCCAACTGGAGAGATTTCCCCTTAACCACTTGCCGACCGCTCACTCGAGCTCTACTGCGGCAAAGTGGTTAGTTCCCGTCCAGCGATGTAGGATCGCTGGACGGTTCCCCGCTTGATCGCCGCTGCTCTTCCCCGATCGTCGGGGAATCGAGTTTGGAGATCCGCCCGCTTGTGTAAACAAAGCGGGCGGATCTCCTAAGTGACAGACAGTGACAGATTGCAGGGTTCAGCATAGCTGAACATGCGATCTGTCCCTGTGTCACTCAGTCACCTCCCCCCACACACGTTAGTAAGCCCCAGGCATACATTAACCCCTCCCTCTCCACTAAAATTAACCCCTTCCCTGCCAGTGTCATTTTTACAGTAACAGTGCATATTTATAGCACTGATTACTGTAGTAATGTCACTGGTACCCCCAAAAGTGTCAAAAATGTCAGTCAAGGGTCCGATCTGTCCGCCGCAATGTCGCAGTCCCTCAAAAAAAATCGCAGATCGCCGCCATTACTCGTTAAAAAAAAAACACCAAAAATGACAGAAATCTTTCCCTTAGTTAGTAAACGCAATAACTTTTGCGCAAATCAATCAAAATACGCTTATTGAGATTTTTTTTTACCAAACATAGGTAGCAGAAAACAAATTGGCCAAAAATTTTCAAAAAATTAGATTTTTAAATTTTTTTTTTTGGGGGGGGGGGGGGGATTTCATATAAAAAAAATTTGAAAAATATTGTTATTTTTTCAAAATTTACGCTCTTTTTTTGTTTATAGCACAAAAAGTAAAAATCGCACAGGTGATCAAATACCACCAAAAGAAAGCTCTGTTTGTGGGGAAAAAAGGACGTAAATTTCGTTTGGGTACGGCGTCGCACGACTGCGCAATTGTCAGTTAAATTCGCACAGTGGCGAATCGCAAAAAGTGGCCTGAACGTAAGACAGCAAAATCCTCCGGTGGTAAAGTGGTTAATTTGTGTTCCATAGCCACCACAGAAAGTGAAGGAAAATCCCAGGTAGGCGCTAGGATCACCAGAATTTATGTTGCCAATTCTAAAGACCCCCTGTCTCCATCAAACCAGCCCTTCATCACCTCCTGTCTCCATTCCTCCACCACCTCCTGTCTCCATCACACCATCCCTCCATCACCTCCTGTCTCCATCTCTCCATCACCTCCTGCCTCCAACACCTCCTGTCTCCATCCCTTTATCACCTTCAGTCTCCATCCCTCCATCACCTCCTGTCTCCATCCCTCCATCCCCTCCTGCCTCCATCCCTCCATCACCTCCTGCCTCCACCCCTCCATCACCTCCTGTCTCCATCCCTCCAGTCTCTATGCCTCCACCCCTCCATCACCTCCTGTCTCCATCCCTGTATCACATCCAGTCTCCACCCCACCATCACCTCCTGTCTCCATCACCTGCTGTCTCCATCATCTCCAGTCTCCATCCCTTCCCATCTGGCTCTGCCCGCTGGCGCCAACCAAATACAGGATCGGATTATTTTAGAGAACCAGTCCAGAGAAACTACATGCAGACATTTTTGAAGGACATGTAGACAGGAAATGGCTGCAAAGAAGCTGAAAAAGATCAGCAGCACTGAGGTACAACACAGGATAAAAAAAAAGGCACGTATTTTAGTAAAACACAAAAATGAAAATTGTGTATAGCACACCATGCACAGCGCAAACTAAATGTCATGGTTTATGTCTACTTTAGAAATGATGCTTTGGTATTACAAATCTAACTGTAAATGTATGAAAGTCATGTGAAGAAGCACAGGGAACAGCTGCCAGCAGTTGATCTTCAACCAAATACAGGATCGGATCATTTCAGGCAGCTCCGGAATTGCGCATGCAAGGTTCCAAGCGGACCCGCTCACAGCTTTTTTTTACTGTCACTTTTCTCCTATTATGGGCATTTATTGGCAGGGAGAAAAGTGCCTTGTTTTTACGGGCTGCCCATAAAAAATACAGGCGGTTGGCAACACTGCTTCGACCAGTTATAGAGAACAGAGATCTACAGATAAACAGGTACAACTTATATTGGAGGATTTTTTTTCATCTCTGTGTATCACCTGAGGCTAGTTAATTCACTGGGTTTATTTAAGGGTTTCCAACCACTTTAAACTAGATGTACAACAAATCAGTAAAGCCTTATATAATCTTTAATGTTAACAATTAAAATGTAATTATCAAAATGTTTAAATGTTGCAACTTTCATTTAAATAAACCCTAATGAACCTGTAGTAAAAGTTCCTATTTAGCCACTTTCTGTTATAAGGTGACAATACTTTGTCTGTCTTCCCATTATGCTCCTGCTTTGTTTCTCGGAAGCACAGGCTTCTGATGGAGACTACAAGTGGGCTTTTTATAACACAGTATGCAGATGTAATCTACTGTTGTCACCCTCAGGAAACCAGTCCAGAGAAACTACATGCAGACATTTTTGAAGGACACGTAGACAGGAAATGGCTGCAAAGAAGCTGAAAAAGATCAGCAGCACTGATAAAAAAGAAAAAAAAAGGAAAGTATTTTCCCTAAACCTAGGCTATCCCGCAGCTGGACCTTTGCACTGCCCTTTGTTCAATGTCTTACCTGTCATTCACTGGCTTTTATTCAGCAAACGCTGTACAAAGTGCCCTTTTGTATCACTATGAAAAGTATTTTATGAAGAGAATATCTGATGGTTGCTCTGTAATGTCACTTTTCCAGTTTTCTTAGATATAGGTGTATTTTCAGAATTGCAACTGACTGCTGCGGGGCTCAGTGCTATAAAGCCATGAGGCAATGATTCTGAAGTGTTAAAAGACATGGGGGCCCCAGAGGGACCAATTACCAGGAGCAGCTGTACATAGGAGTCAAGGACAGGATGTGGCATTAGTGTGTACACCTTTCACAGCTGCTGCCCCGCAAATCAAACCTCGCCCATAAACAACCACTGAAGTGACCATCTACCTACCACCCAAATGTCTCACAACAAAGAGTTTTCTTTTAGGGCTCAATTACACTATGTGTAATGACAGGCATTTTCCAAACTGTGCCCTGTTTATACCACAACACTGGTGTGATGTGCAGTGCGTTGTAGTGCTGATCAATGCTGACATGCTGTATCTTTCCACAGCGGACTGGATGGCACTGCCAGGGCCGTCTTTAAAACAGGGCAAAAGGGGCAGCTGCCCTGGGCCCAGTCATTGATGAGGGGCCCAAAGCAGCGTCCCCTTGAGCCCGCACTACCTGCAAATAGTTAATAAGTGGATTTGGGAGGGCCCAAGAAAATATTTGCCCAGGGTCCAATCAATATTAAAGACAGCCCTGGGCACTGCAGTTCACTGCACTGCACTGCTGTGTGGTGATATGAATGAAGTGACATTTCAAATCAAGTTAACAAAAGGAAACAGGGTAGATTTACTAAAACTGGTGCATGGTAGCCAATCAGCTTCTAACTTCAGCTTGTTCAATTAGGCTTTGACAAGAAAACCTGAATGCTCATTGGTTTCACCAGATTTTGCAGTTTCCAGCTTTAGTAAATAACCCCCTCTGTGATGCACTGAAATGTGCATCGTACTGCTCCCTGTCAGATTTCACACTGGCAGCTGTAAAACGCTTATTGTTAGGCCTGTTGCACAAAGGAGTAGAAAGATGCTGAGTTTTTTACTGATCTAAAATGAGATGCATTGTTGTCTATAAGAAAACGCCCACAGCTAAGTAAAGACCAGTAATACAGCATTGAGTATACAGCAGTAAAACAAAAAGAACATTTTACATTTGAGTACAATAATTTACTCACATGTTTACTCGTTTAATGTTTACTCGAGTAGTGAGTATATTACAATACCATAGCTCCCAACTGTCCCCTATTTCTAGGGACTGTCCCTGATTTGGAACAAAGTCCCCTCTGTTCCTTTTTCCTCCTCATTTGTCCCTCATTTTGGTCTGATCTATGTATGTAGTTGTATAGAAAATACACTATGTATCTTTCAAAAAGTACTTCCCAGTGCTAAACCTTACATCCAATTTCTAAATTGCTGCATCTGTAAATTTCAAAAGCAAGTATAAAGGAATAGTAGTGGTAAAAAAAAAAAAAAAATAAGGGCACTTGTGGGTTTAACTAATATATTTTTTTAAAATAATTCTCCTTTAAGGGGGCGTGGTAGAGGGTGTGTCCTATGCCTACATACTTTTGCTAATAGGTGTCCCTTTTTCCCATCTCAAAAAATGGGAGGTATGTAATACTGGCAATGAAGAAGAATTTTACTTGTCTATACGCTTGCACACCTTTACTCACCTATACTCATCTATACTCAACATAACGTTTTTGGCCACTTGCACATGGGCGTCACAAGTTCCTGAGTAAGAGTAATTTTACATGGCTTTTCCACCCGGCGGACTCTGTTTTGCTCAGCAGGGGATCGATTCGCTGATCCCCGCTGAGCAGCCGGATGACAGGTCTGTCTCTGCTTACTTTGCAGAGACAGACCTGTCAGAGCCCCGCTCTCCTCTATGGGAGGTCAGATAAAAACAAACCGCCTGTCCGTTTTCTTCCGATCCGATCCTACAGACGGATGGAAAGTAGGTTTTCCATCTGTCTGGATTTCACAGACAGGATTGGATTGGATAGCAGTGGGTGTCAGCCGACATGTCACCGCTGACATCCCGTGCTCCATAGGGGTGCATGGAGCATCCGATCAGGTCTGCCTGAAAACCTGACAGACGGACCTGATTGGAAAGCCTGTGTGAAAGGACCCTAAGCATCAGTAAATTATGATGTCCGAGTGCAAGGGGCCTAAAACAAAAATTGAACATTTTTTACTGTGTGGATTAGTGTGACCCAGTGAAAAGATTCAGAAGTCATTTTGGAAGTCTATTAGGCAAATGTTCTGGAATTAGGATGGAGGAGTCAAAAAGATTGAAGCAGAGCTCTAGAAAAAACACTAGATAACGATGAATAGGCCATTAAAATATACAATTAAAAAAACAGCTTTTTTTTCAACAAAGACTTTCCCCTCCACATTACTTCTTTTCTGCCAGAGTTCCCCTCAGTCTAATGGCCAGAAATTCAACACACTTCCTCTGAGCCCAGGCCATCTTAGACCCATCCTGTGATTGGACATTGAAAGCAAATGAAGCACAGAGATAAGCTTATCTCTGTTGCTTTTCCCTCTCCTCCTTTCTGCATGCAGTTTATCTGCACATTAATTTACTGACTCCTTCTCCCTCTTGAGCAATCCTGAACCAGGACTGCAAAAGGCTGATACCAGGTCAAATCAGGTACTTACATTGCTTGTATTTAAAAAAACAATAAATATAGGAATGTATCAATGACAACAGGAATGCCTTTGTCACTCATTATTGGCCAAAGACCACTAGTGACAGCTTCCTGGTGAGATCATTCCGGTGGGTTTGGAATAGGATCCAAACATGTCTGAGCTCATCCCAAATGTGTTCATTAGGGTTGAGGTCAGGGCTCTGTGCAGTATACTCGAGTTCTTCTACCCCATACTGGTTAAACTATGTCTTTATGGAGCTAACTTTGTACACAGGGACTCATCCCATACTGGTCAAACTATGTCTTTACAGAGCTAACTTTGCACACAGGGGCCTACCTCATACTGGTTAAACTATGTCTTTATGGGGCTAACTTTGTACACAGGGGCCTACCCCATACTGGTCAAACTATGTCTTTATGGAGCTTATTTTGTACACAAGGACCTACCCCAAATTGTGCACAATTGTATAAAGACATTGGGGTTGATTTACCAAAGGCAAAAATACTTCATTTTGCAAAGTGCAGTTGCTCCAGAGCTTAGTTAACCCCCCTGGCGGTAATCCTGAGCGTGACTCGGGGTGGATTTTTTAGGTTAGGATCGGTATCCCCAAGTCACGCTCGGGGTGGATGTGCAGAGAGCGCAGCGGTGTCTCTTACCTTCTCCTGGCGATCCAGCGATGATCTCTCATTGCTGTGACCGCCAGCCGAGAGTCCCACCGCTCCTCCGTCCTCCGTCGGTGTGATGACTTCCTAGTTCCGTTCCCTGCAGCAGCAATGCTGCATGGGAGCGGAACTAGGGAGGGAAATTCAAAACGTTGCACAAAACACAAACACATAACACATTTTATATTATATATATATATATATAAAATGTGTTATGTGTTTGTGTTTTGTGCAACGTTTTGAATTTTGTGCAACATTTTGAATTTTTGAATTTGTGTTTCAAATTTATCACATCTGGGATGTCTACTAGAGTCTTGTTTTGGTCAGGTTTAAGTCAGTAATTACTAAGAATTGTAGGCCTATAATACATAACGCCAAATTTCCATGAAAAAAATTGTACCGCTTTTGGTATAGAATTCCTGACATAATCATACCGCCAGGGAGGCTAATGAGGGTAAAGCTTCACTTTTCAAAGAGTACCCAATCACCTGCAAGGAAAATTAAAAAAAAAAAACAGCATTTTATCTGGCACATGAATGGATGATGGAAGTCAGCAGAGCTTCTGCTCATTTACTAAGCTTTGGAGCAACTGCACTTTGCAAAGTGCACAGTCTGTAGCACCTTCTACTGGAAACTCTCACACTCAATGGGGGTGTACATACATACACTCAACAACATTTGGCAACTGTCAATGTGTAACATCTTTGTTATTCAATACAGGTACAGTGATACTTTGTATAAGTACAGTTCATCTGTTTGTCATGCAATAGCAAATACCAAAAGTAAGCAGCTAACAAAAACTTCTAATAAACACAAAAACGACTGGAACTCCACTTTAATCTCTCAATGTTCAGGAAACACCAGAACTCAATCACTGGAGAGTAGTCCACATTCTTTCGACTAGGTATATCTAATTTGCAACATATTCATTTCGGTGTTGGTTTACCAAAGAATGTTTTTGTCAATTTATTGTTCCCCTAATCTAAGCAAAGAAATGTTATATTATATTCTGAGGCGGGTATTAATAAAACTGGAGCAGACAAAATCTGGAGCAGCAGTTCATAGTACCCAATCAGCTTCAATGGTATTGCACAGAGCGGCCCCTTACCTCCTCTTCTGGAGTGCCAGTGCTCTCCACTCCCCCTTTCCTGTGGTTGCTCCCTGCGCTCCTGAGCTGGGCTGTGTGCATCCATAGACATACACAGCATGGCTCGGCCCTGTCTCCTGCTCCCTTCGCACAGGATTTCACTGACAGCAGCAGCTCAGAGTCTCCCGTGAGACCAGGAAGAGGAAGTGGGAGTGCTGGCGGGACAGCTTTTGATCGAGAGAAGAGCCAGGTAATGGTTTTTGGGGGGAGGGCGTGGAAGTAGGGGGAGTGCAAAGACGATTCTGCAAAACATGCAGGAAGTTGGGAAAAAAGACAGCTAGCAGAAAGGCAAAACTCACAATATGAAATTCGGTTTTTCCAAGTACGCTTATATTGGATTGTCAATATTAACTATTGTTTTTTATTTGTTATTACAATGCTGTTACAAAATGAAATTGTATGATGTGACCATAGATTTCCTTTAAACAAAGTACTCCTCTGTCATTTCCATAGCTGTTGAGGTTTGCAAAAACTCTTAATAGGCAATCCGCCCCCACCGTGCCTAAATGGCAGGACACTACAAGCATGCACCCCAACACCAAAGGATCAAACACACAATCTCTCTGTGTAGGCACAGCAGCTGAGTTCAGGGAGAGTGTGTGGTATATGTGTGCATATGTGTGGTGTTTCAATAAGCCAGCACACTGGAACAGTCAGTGTTGTGAGCTCGCTTGTAACCTCCTGAATGGAGGGGTCAATCAGTGGTGTATTTAGGTTTTGTGCTGCCCTAGGCTTGACTAAACTTGTGCACCCCCTAATTTATATATGAACCACCCCTTCCTGTAAAGGTTATGCCCCTTACTTTTTATGACCCCCCCCTGTCATCTGTGAATCACAGACCAAAAGTCTATCAGTGCCCATCAGCGTAGCCTTATCAGTTCCCATAGGTTCAGCCTCATCAGTGCCCATCTGTGCAGCCTTATCAGTGCCGCCTCATTACTGCTCATCAGTGCAGCCTCATCACTGACCACTTTATGGGGGTGCCAGACTGATTTTCCTCCTAGACTCTTCCCTCTGGCCCAATTTACCCCATAAGACTGGCACTATACTAAAAGTGTAGCGCAAGTCGGCGGGGACCCTTTTCGTGCAGGACCCAGGAGGAGGCTGTTTTTTTTTTTTTTTGTGCAGGGTGCAGCTTTTTTGCTGCCCCCCCTGCAAAGTGCCACCCTAGGCCTGGGCCTTGTTGGCCTAGGCCAAGATACAGCACTGGGGTCAATTACTTGTAGTTTTTGCAGCCAAGCTGTGTAAACATACAGGTATGGAATGACAATGAACCACTTTTTAAAAAAAAAAAAGTTGAAGAGCGGGTGGTAATGTGTTTGGGATTCTGCAGTTTGTGGGGAGATTTGTGCAAAACATCCCTAAAGGCGAACTTATCCTTTAACACTTCAGAATTTGATGTCCATGTGTCGGTGTCAGTGGCCATGTTCAGGTTGAAGCCTGAAGGCTTTGTCCGTGTATCCTGGGAGGAAATCTGGGTGGCTAATAATTGATGTCATTGGGGAAGGGAAGCTTGTAGTATCTACAAAGTTCAGTTAACATTGGTTCTGTTAGTGGGTGTCATTGATGGATAGGGTAGAGTTGGGCGATGGTCCAGGGGAGACATGGTAAAGGAAACAGTAAAATGTCCCGTTCAATGGAGACCCAGCGTTTTTGTGAGGAGTGTCTGCACCAGTCAATAACTCTAGTCTTCTGCACTGCAGTGCAATATAAGGCAGGACCTCGGAGGCCCACTCCACCTTTGATTTTAGGTTGCTGTAAGAAGGTTATCTTAAGACAAGGCGATTTTCCCTGCCAAACATATTTGATGAAAGCCACCCTTATCATCCAAAAGTATGTTTGTGGTATTTTGATGTAGAAGGTATAGTAGAGGTGGCATGATGTTCATCTTAAAAATGTTAAATCCACCAAACCAAGAGACGGATAGGGATTTCCAATTCTCCAGGTTGGCCGACAAAGAGGACAGTAGGGACTGCAAGTTTAAATTGAAGATGAGTTGGAAATTGGAAGGGATTTTAGTTCCAAATATTGAATGGCCTGTGAAGCTCAGAGAAAGGGAAAGTTACTGCTTTGGCTGGTGATGGCTCACAGCATAAGCGTGATGTTTAATGCTTTTGATTTTTGCAGATTTACTTTAAAATTGCGCAATACTCTGTAAGCACGTAATTCTGTCAGTAAAACTGGGAGTAAAGTATAAGGCCCCTTTCACACATTTGACGGATGAAAAAACGGACATCAATGTATCTCTATGTAAAAACGGATGACAACGGATGATCATCAGTTAACATCCGTTTTCATCCGCTTCCGTCAATGTCCGTTTTTTTGAACGGATGAATGCCCTATTTTTCATCCGTCAAAAAAACGGGTCGGACGAAAAACGGATGACAACGGATGAAAAACGGATGACAATGGATGAAAAACAGATAACAACTGACGAAAAACGGATGAAAAACGGATGACAATGGATGAAAAACAGATAACAACTGACGAAAAACGGATGAAAAACGTATGACAACTGATGAAAAACAGATAACAACTGACGAAAAACGGATGAAAAACGTATGACAACTGATGAAAAACGGACAAAAAACGGAAAAAAAATGGATGGAAAACTGATACATTTTGACGTGACTGAACTGATGAACTGTGTGAAAGGGGCCTTAGGGTCAGAAATGTAAAAGAGAAGGTCATCAGTGTTTGCTGCAAACTTGTAATAGTATGTGTTAGTTTCGAGGCATTTGATATTTAGATTATACTGCACATGTTGTAAGAGAGTCTCTAAGGTAGGTACGAATAGTAGAGGTGATAATAGGCACCCTTGTCTTGTGCCGTTGATGATAGAAAAGGATTTGGATCCAAAGTAGCTTACTCTGACTGTAGCAGTTAGAGAGAAGTACAGGGCAGTCTCAAGCTAACAAAACTTTTACCCCTGATCTAAGTATCTGTGTTTCCTTGGCTTGTCCTTTGGGCCCCTCACACATAGTACCTTCTACCTGTCACACCCCCTGACATTTTAGTGCCCCCTGAAGCGACAAGTGCCAAATCCAGTTCCGCTGCCTGCAGCCTGTCAAAATCTATGGCAGACTGTGGTTGGACAGGCTGGAAAGCTGCATTGAGTGTTCGCCATACTGAGGGCCCTATATGTTCAGGGATGAATGCTAGGAATACAGAAAACCCAGGTTTGCAGGTGTACAGACCTGATTACTAAGCACAGGGAGGGTGGGTCACTAATAATGGGCACAGCAGGTATGTAAACCCAGAATCCCAAGACAGAGATTATTGGCCTGCCTCATAATGGGTACCGCAGAAATCAGTGCTGGGATGGTGGGAACCCCTTATAATGGGCACAGCAGGTGTGCAGACCCAAGAACTCAGTGCAAGGATGGTGCAAACCCCTCATAATAGGCCCAGCAGGTGTGCAGACCTAGGAACTCAGCACAGGGATGGTAAGCGCCCCTCATAATGGAAACAGCAGGTGTACAGACCTGAAAAAATCAATGTACGGATGGTATGAACCCCACATAGTAGGCACAGTAGGTGTGTAGACCTAGGAAACCACTGCAGGAATGGTGGAAACCCCTCATAATGGGCACAAGAGGTGTAAAGACCTAGGAACTCAGCACAGGGATGGTGGAAACCCCTAATAATGGGCACAAGAGCTGTGAAGACTTAGGAACTCAGCACAGGGAGGGTAAGAACCCTTCATAATGGGCACAGAAGGTGTGCAGACCTGGGGAAACAATGCAGAAATGGTGGGAGCCCCTCATAATGAGCACAGCAGATGTGCAGACCTAGGAACTCCTCACAGAGATTTCACCAACAGAGTCCCTGAAAAATAGCAGAGACTGTCAGGGGACTGACTCTCCCGCATCTACCTAACATTGCAATATATTTATATTTGGGAAGTCTGACCCTGTGAATGCCAAATATTCATGTCTGACTGCAGTTTACTTTACGGATCCTATGCCATCTGTCAAATGTTTGACCACTGAGGTACTTCAGTCTGGCCATACCTATGAGGATGTGTTTTGTTCACTCAGAGAACCGTGGGCACCTGGCTTCTGGTATTTTTCAGGGAATTTGAACACAATGACCAAATTAATATTTTATTACAGAAGTGTGGTAGATGCAGGGTAGGCAGAAGAAGTGGCTGACTTGGGAACTTCAGCAGGAGGGGCAAAAAAATGGGAGAGACCTGCAACTAATGTTGCTGATGTAGTTCACAGGTTATTGAAGGAGGATGAGGTACGTGTAGCAGAATTTCTAGGCATTGTGCCAGATGTGGGTCTGCCAGGGTTACCGCTAGTAACAACAGCACATTTAAGCATATTCTCCAAGTGTGAGCACTGAGACAAGAAACAGTCCAGCATCTTTGGATCTGACTCGACTATACACTGTAATGGGAAAACTGAGAAAAATGCCTCTTGACGCTGACTTGACGCCAGCTAATGTCCCGGTCAACGCTGACTTGCTGTCCTGTTAACTCTGTACTGACTTTGACACTTCCCCGGTGACACAAAGTCTTTGCACTGCTCCCTTGAGCCCTCCTGGCTAAGGGAGCTACTTGAAATACTGGTGCAGCTCTTAACACTTCAGGGCCCACACACACACTGGCACCCTCTTTACTCTTATACTTCTCAGGGCTTAGACTCAGGCACCCCCTTTTCTAAGCTTCCTCCTGGTTAGCTGGTTCCTGGATCCCTCTGACCTTCCTGGAGTGGTCTCCTATCCTAGGCAGACCCCGGGGCAGTTTACAGTACTCACGACTCTGCTTTCCTGGAAACTCCAGCCCCAACCGCTCCGCACAGTCCTAAGCACACTGGATCCCTCTCTGCAGCTCAGCTCAACCTTCTGTCCTCTAGGCCGACAGCCCAGGACACCTTCCCTCACTGACAGGAGGAGAGACAGCCGTCACCCCCCTCCTGGGACTCTGCTTCCCGCCAAAGACGCCCTGTCATGTGCTCCCCTAAGACTTATATCCCCTCCCAGGATGCATTGCGGCATATTCTGCCCTCTCTGGGATAGATACAAGCCCTGGTGATTGGTCAGGTTTCCTCCACTGCCCAATGAGAGCCCTCATTGGATACAGGGGTGAGACTCCTCAACTCAACAGTCACACCTGAGAACACCTGAGAACACATGACAGCCTGACTGAATAATTGGACAATGCTGATAAGCAGACAAGGTCTCCCCTATAGGTTACCTAGCACCTACCTAGGAGGGTGCTACATACACTTTGGCCTTTTTGCCATGGTGGCAGTTTGGCAATTTTTGTTACTTGAGTGGAGGGGACTTTGATAAAATTTATCAGGGTAAGTGAAGACCACTTTGGACTATTGGCGCCTTAGGCTTTCCTTCCTAAAACAGATGTGTGGCTATTGGATGTTATATATATTTTTTTGTTTAAGCTAACATTTTTTGCACTGCTGGATATTTTATGGATGGATGACTCAGATACAGCATACAGGGTTAAAGCGGACCTCTCCACCCCTGCCTTCCTTTAAAAGCTACCAGCACTATAAAAAAAAAAAAAACACTGTAGCTAAACTAGTGGACACTTGCAACTTTCTGGTTATGTGTAGGCACTTTTTTCTACCTCAGATCCACCTGTTCTCTCGTGCTGTTATTTTAAAAAATAACACCATTGGTGGTTGGCTGCGCATGCTCTAGCATGATGTCATGTGTCTAAATCCACGCATCTGCTGTACAATATTACATTTATCTGCTGAAGGAAAAAAAAAAAAGCTATTCCGCAAGGTCTCATGAGTTTAATGTTGTATGGAGCACGCTTGACTTCACGCAGTTCAACTCGGCGTGTGTACTATAATAAAACTGCAAGATTTCTTAGATAAGGAACAAGTCAGCTTCGGGGTATCATTAGCTAAGTGATGGAGAAAAAATAAGGAAGAAGAGAAACAATGGAATACTAGCCAGTACCAGTTTGCAACGGTGTATTTTCTTTGGAAGAATAAATCACCTCTAACGTTGGGTGTGCTATATGTATTGATGTTGCTGCATTATGCAAAAACTATTAGAATCGTTTTTACATTTTAGAATGGGGCACTATAAGGCTGCCCAGAATTTTGGGGGTGACTCGAGATTCTCCATAATTTTAAAGGGTGACTTGACTGAAAAAAGGTTGAGAAACACTGATCTAGATAGCCATTCCCATATGGCTGGCTGGACACACTTTCTAATCTATAGAAGTAGATGTGTATAATTACACTTAACCCATCCTTCTAGTTTTCAAGTGGTTTGTATTTAAATTTATAATATAAGGAGTTAATATACACCCGGGAAGGATGTATTACTTTGAAAGTATATAAGGTGAGGAAAAACCCTATATTACTATAGGATATTGATAGTAACTTACATTAAGACTAGGTTCAGACTTATGCAGTTCCTTTGCGACCGCATTTAACCTTCCTAGCGGTATTCCCGAGTGTGACTCGGGGTAAGATTTTTGAGCCAAAAGCGGTAACCCCGAGTCACACTCGGGGTAGCGCTAGGAAGCTCGCTGGATCCTGGTGGAGGTTTCACTTACCTTTTCTCCGGGATCCAGCGATGTATGAGAGTGGTGTCCGGCGGCGGATGTTCCTCTCGATCGTCTGTCAGCCCCGGCTTCCGTCTCCGGCGACGTGACGTCCGCCGGGGGGTGGAACCGGCGGCAAATTCAAAAAGTATAAACACCAAACACACTGATACACTGTAATCCTATTGGATTACATTCCCAAAATATAATAAAGTGACCTTTATTTGCCCCCCAGTGCTTTCTCCATTGCACTTCCTGCATTATTCCCATACTTTGTATCTGGATTATTGCAGAGCGACCATGGCCTCAAGCAAGCGCGCCGCAACATCAAAAGTGATGTATGACCTGCTGGGCGATAACGACAGCGATCCCGAATCGCACGGAGAGTGGAGTGACAGCGATTCATGGGGAAGCTCATCATCCAACGCTGAAAGTGAGTTTAGTGATGATGATGTGCCGAGCGATGTGCGTACTTGGTGCGTGATCGACTGCGGTACGGAGCACGTAGCGCCCCCAAGGTTCCCGTATACCGGAATGCCTGGTCTCAAAGTTGATGTTGAGGAGGATAACCCCTTGGCGTATCTGCAGCTTTTTTTGACTGATGAGGTCATCGAAAAAATTGTTGTGGAGACCAACCGGTACCAGCAACAACAAGCCGCAGCACATCGGCGGTTTTCCAGGAGCAGGATGTGGGAACCCGTTACCAGTGCGGACATCTGGAGATTCCTGGGCCTTATTATTCTGCAGGGAGTGGTGGGGAAACCCCTGCAGAAGTTTATTGGACCACAAACAAATTATTGGCCACTCCTTTTTTTGGAACCATTATGTCGGAGTACAAATTTTCCCTTATAATGCGATATTTGCACTTTGCCAACAATGAGGATTTTGATGAAACATCTCATCCGGCTCCGAAGCTGAAAAAGATCTGGGACATTTATCAATTAATTTTGAAAAACTTCCAGCGGTCCTATGTCCCAGAAAGAGACATTTGCATTGACGAAAGTCTTATGGCATATAAAGGGAGACTTAGCTGGATCCAATATATTGCGTCCAAGCGAGCACGCTTTGGAATAAAATCCTTTATGCTGTGGGAATCCAGCTCTGGCTATATTTGGAACTCGGTCCTATATACCGGAAGAGGAACTAAGTTCAACCCAAGGTTCAGCAGCTATGGGATGGCAACTGCTTCTGTTCTGACGCTAATTGAGCCTCTGCTGGATCAGGGGTATTGTGTCACTACAGACAATTTTTATACCTCCCCAGAACTGTTTGAGTTCCTCCTACAGCATAAGACGGATGCTTATGGGACCGTCAGAGCAAACCGGCGTGACATGCCCCCCAGCTTTGCCAACAAAAAACTCAAGCCTGGAGAGTTAGTTGCCTGGCAGAAAGGCAAAATGTTGGCACTTAGATGGCGCGACAAAAAAGATGTCTGCCTGATGAGCACCATCCATAACACCGCCACTGTCATGGTCC
Organism: Pelophylax lessonae; assembly: GCF_965119305.1. NCBI lineage: Eukaryota > Metazoa > Chordata > Amphibia > Anura > Ranidae > Pelophylax > Pelophylax lessonae. Next base: position 498,747,514 of record NC_138771.1, read on the forward strand.
ATACAAAAGGGGGAAAAGATGTGCTGAAACCGCAACTGGCCCTGGATTACAATAACACCATGGGAGGTGTGGACAGAGCTGACCAGGCCATGACTTTCTATCCAGCAATGCGGAAACAGCAGAAGAAATACTATAAAAAAAATTTCAGACACCTCCTGGAGCAGTGTTTATGGAATGCCTTCATTCTGCTAAAAAAGAAAAGTGACCGGCCTATGATCCATGCGGACTTTGTGTGGAAAATTGCGGAGCTGATTTTTCTCAGGCACCAGACACCAACTGTAAGTCGATCCGGACGCCATGCTGCTGGTGTCGTGAACCCCGAACGACTGACCGGTCGTCATTTTATGGATCTCATTCCGCCGACGGAGAAGAAGACTGCACCCACAAGAATGTGTGTGGTGTGCTGTTCCAAGCACGACGACACCGGGCGGAAAATAAGAAAGGAAACGCGGCACTACTGTCCAGACTGTGATGTTGGACTTTGCGCTGTACCCCGTTTCAAAATTTTCCACACCCGGGAAGTTTATTGAAGCAGTATGAAGAGTAATATTGCATCCTTTTTGGGAAAAAAAAAAATATATTGCATCCTTGTTTGACAAAAAAAAATGTCAGTGTTTTTGATTACATGATTTACTATCATTTATTGAATAAAAAGTGTTATTTTTTGGAAAAAAAAAAGTGTTATTATTATATTATTACTTTATAGTTATTTATTATATTATAATTTAGGATTTTGTGTTTCAAACTTTATCATACTCGGGATGTTATAAAGAAGAACACACGGTAAAAAGAAATCATTAGTAAATAGTTGGTTTGGGCTGCTCATTCTCCAGAATTGCAAGCAAAATAATGGTACCGCTTTCAGCACCTAAAATCCGAAAGAATCATACCGCAAGGGAGGTTAAACTAAAAATTAAATTAACAGTTTATTGATACAAAAATAATTAAAACATCTCAATTACATAAGTAGTAAATACATGTAGCTGATTTATTGTATTTCAATATACTCTACATAAATAATCATAATAAATAGTTATTTTAGTCCCATATCTACCAAGTTATTCTCAGATGTGTTCTCACACAGTTCCAGGGAGTGGAAAAGTCCATAACATTTCTCAACATGTTTTGTGAACTTTAATTTACTATATCAGGAGCAGATGCAATTTACTTGACAAAGTATAAATCAAGAGGGATGTCACTAGGAAAGTCTGCCTCAGGAGCTGTGGGGGGACCCAGAACCTCAACAAATGGAAAAGAGGTAGCGCAAGAAGGTAATGGTTACATGGCCATAGGAACCAACAGTCTACCCATAGATAGTACTGGGATCTCCTGACAGATTATCCTCCAAAGAAAACAAAGAGCAAAAACCTGTGGTCAAGAAGCAGAGCCAGCTGTGCATCCCAATCCTGTGTGAGAAGTCACTAAAAGTGAAATAAAATACCAACCTTTGGGTTGTCACCAGAACAGAAATAAATGGGAAATCTTCCAATGTGGGCACTAGTTCTGGTGACCCTAGTGAAAGGGATTTCTTCTCCTATTCTGTTTTGGCTATAGGACAGGAAGTGAAGGGAAATCTCCCCAGTGGGACAGTTAGGGCAGGGCCTGCTTGCCCTGCATGAGGGGATACCTTTCACACAGAAGATCTCCATAACTTGGGTTCGGTTGGTGGCTATTGAAAACTGACCACTAGGGGTGGAGCCAGACAACGACTCCCTCGCTACTAGAGGACCTGCCACCTTACCAGGCACCACGCCTAATGACTGGTTGCTTGGTGTCTTGAACTTGTGCTTGATTTCTCTTAGCAACTACACTGCTTCTCCTGGTCTTGCTGAGTTAACCCTTTGGTAATGGTGTTACTTCAAACCCTTTTGTGCGTTACAGACCCTAGTTCTTTAGATACGCCAGAACCAACATGCACTTCTTTATATACAGTGGGTACGGAAAGTATTCAGACCCCCTTAAATTTTTCACTCTTTGTTATATTGCAGCCATTTGCTAAAATCATTTAGGTTCATTCTTCTTCCTCATGAATGTACACATAGCACCCCATACTGACAGAAAAACACAGAATTGTTGACATTGTTGCAGATTTATTAAAAAAGAAAAACTGAAATATCACATGGTCCTAAGTATTCAGACCCTTTGCTCAGTATTTAGTAGAAGCCCCCTTTTGATCTAATACAGCCAGGAGTCTTTTTGGGAAAGATGCAACAAGTCTTTCACACCTGGATTTGGGGATCCTCTGCCATTCCTCCTTGCAGATCCTCTCCAGTTCTGTCAGGTTGGATGGTAAACGTTGGTGGACAGCCATTTTTAGGTCTCTCCAGAGATGCTCAATTGGGTTTAAGTCAGGGCTCTGGCTGGGCCATTCAAGAACAGTCACGGAGTTGTTGTGAAGCCACTCCTTCGTTATTTTAGCTGTGTGCTTAGGGTCATTGTCTTGTTGGAAGGTAAACCTTCGGCCCAGTCTGAGGTCCAGAGCACTCTGGAGAAGGTTTTTGTCCAGGATATCCCTGTACTTGGCCGCATTCATCTTTCTCTCGATTGCAACCAGTCGTCCTGTCCCTGCAGCTGAAAAACACCCCCACAGCATGATGCTGCCACCACCATGCTTCACTGTTGGGACTGTATTGGACAGGTGATGAGCAGTGCCTGGTTTTCTCCACACATACCGCTTAGAATTAAGGCCAAAAAGTTCTATTTTGGTCTCATCAGACCAGAGAATCTTATTTCTCACCATCTTGGAGTCCTTCAGGTGTTTTTTTAGCAAACTCCATGCGGGCTTTCATGTGTCTTACACTGAGGAGAGGCTTCCGTCGGGCCACTCTGCCATAAAGCCCCGACTGGTGGAGGGCTGCAGTGATGGTTGACTTTCTACAACTTTCTCCCATCTCCTGACTGCATCTCTGGAGCTCAGACACAGTGATCTTTGGGTTCTTCTTTACCTCTCTCACCAAGGCTCTTCTCCCCCGATAGCTCAGTTTGGCCGGACAGCCAGCTCTAGGAAGGGTTCTGGTCATCCCAAACGTCTTCCATTTGAGGATTATGGAGGCCACTGTGCTCTTAGGAACCTTAAGTGCAGCAGAAATCTTTTTATTACCTTGGCCAGATCTGTGCCTTGCCACAATTCTGTCTCTGAGCTCTTCAGGCAGTTCCTTTGACCTCATGATTCTCATTTGCTCTGACATGCATTGTGATCTGGAAGGTCTTATATAGACAGGTGTGTGGCTTTCCTAATCAAGTCCAATCAGTATAATCAAACACAGCTGGACTCAAATGAAGGTGTAGAACCATCTCAAGGATGATCAGAAGAAATGGAAAGCACCTGAGTTAAATATATGAGTGTCACAGCAAAGGGTCTGAATACTTAGGACCATGTGATATTTCAGTTTTTCTTTTTTAATAAATCTGCAACAAGGTCAACAATTCTGTGTTTTTCTGTCAGTATGGGGTGCTATGTGTACATTCATGAGGAAGAAGAATGAACCTAAATGATTTTAGCAAATGGCTGCAATATAACAAAGAGTGAAAAATTTAAGGGGGTCTGAATACTTTCCGTACCCACTGTAACTTCAGACCAGGCTCAAAACAGTTAATGTAACTTTACCGGTGAAACTTCAACATTACAGAGTTCAATATGAACAAGTGATACAAAAACACAGGCTGGAATTAGCCAGTAAGTCAGTGCTCCACTGACATACGGACAGCAATAAACAATTAGTGGCAGTAAATGACAACTCATAGTTCAAAAATGTCATCCAAACAGGTCCATGCAGAAACAGTGTGGATATACAGGATGTGTATTAACCGCAGTCTCCGGCAGCTCCTTATATCTATGGAATTCCTCAAGAGCAGTTTTGTTCCCGCCTCCTGTCAGAGGCACATGTGTGTTTGCTTGAGATGCCGCTGGCTTTCATCTTCTACGGCGGGTCCCGGTCATAATACTTGCTGCTTCACCAGTCCATCCAGTCTGCTGTTTGCTCTGCTCTTCACACCCACCCTGTACACTGTGACTATGGAATAAATGTACATTTCTCTTACTCCTGCTGATCTTGCGCCCTTCCTTTCTGTTGCAATATGAACAAGTCCCTAACTCTAACCACAGTTGTGTGGCTGCCCCGGTATACCTCCATGAGGTGTTAGTCCATGCTGGTATTCTCCATTGCTTGGATGTTCTCCGAACACCCCAGATCCTTCAGCAGACTGCAAGGTGCAGCAGTCCCAGTACCCCGAGCAAAGAGCAGAAACAGAACCGGCCAAGAGCCCTGCACCTCAGCCTTCCCCCTTTTTATTCCACAGGTGGGCTGACTGGGACCAAAAAGTCTGGGAAACGAGCACACAAAATTTTAACCCTTTGCCCGAGCCTGGGCCAGCTACTAACTCACAGAACCAGCATTGCCATTTATAACCCTACCATACCTAATGTATAATGCAAAAAGCTTTGCCTTTAGTTTTACTTTAAAGGAAAAATTTGCTTTTTTTTTTTTTTTCAAGTTTCAACTCCCCTATGTACCAATATAGCATTAATGTACTTATTTTGCAGAAAAGAGAAATCTTTCTATTTATCCTACACAGCCTTTAAGGCAGTGTCAGTGCTCGTTGTATAAAAAAAAAAAAAAAAAAAAACATGTATAAATACATAAGGGGTCCATATAGTGAACTTGGTGTTGAGTTGTTCACTTTAAGGTCAACACAGAGGACAAGGGGCACTCTTTACAGCTAGAGGAAAACAGATTTAGGGCTCTTTCACACGGTCCGCCTCCGTAGGCGGATCCCCGTTGAGCCGGCGGATGACAGCTCCGTCTCCGCTTGCAGTGCGGAGAGGGAGGTGCCACAGCCCCCGCTGCTCTCTATGGGGGATCGGATGAGAGCGGACCGCCTGTCCGCTCTCATCCGATCCGATACGATAACTGAACGGATGGAAAAATAGGGTTTCCATCCGTCCAGATTTCACGGACAGGATCGGATGCGGATGGCAGCGGGTGTCAGCGGAGGTGTCTCCGCAGACATCCGCTGCCCCATAGAGCTGCATGGAGGATCCCCCTAAAAAACTGACAGGCGGATCTGATCGGACCGCCCGTGTGAAAGAGCCCTTAGTCTCCAAATACGGAAAGCTTTCTTCACCGTAAGGCCTGGATTCTTTCCAGGGTATACTTAATATACAGTAAATGGGTACTAAAATTTGTTTTTAGGTAAAGTTGATCCAGGGAATATCCGATTGCCTCTCGGGGGATCAGGAAGGAATTTTTTTCCCCTGCTGTAGCAAATTGGATCATGATTTGCTGGGTTTTTTCACCTTCCTCTGGATCAACTGCGGGTATAGGATTGTGTATATGGCCTCTTGCACACGATACTCCTGTTTGAGCATCTCGCGGCTTGAAAAAGCTTAGTACAGCTTTTTGAGCTAAAATACAGCCCATTAATTGTAATGTGCGTAAACAAGCTCTGTGCATTCTTAAGTAAGAACAAAATAGAAAAATCTGCATTTTTGGTCAGTAATTTAAGCCTCAATGTACGCAAATACTCGCAAATACTCATGAATACTCGCAAATACATACAAAAAAAAAGGTCTGGAAAAAGTAGATGCTCAAACAGGAGTATTGTGTGCAAGATGCCAAAAGGAGATGCTCAAACAGGAGAATCGTGTGCAAGAGGCCTATGGGATTGTATGGTTGGGTTTTCAATATTGTTTTTTTTTTTTTTTCTTTTTGTTGGTTGAACCAGATGGACTTGTGTCTTTTTTCAACCTGACTAACTATGTAGCTATGTAACTATGTTCTCAATTACTTCCTGGACAGACCTTGGGATGTGAAAACTGTTAAGACACAGGAAGGACTTAACCATGAGGTTTAATGTGGAGAAGTGTAAGGTTTTGCACTTGGAGACTAAAAACATAAAAGCACAATACACTTTAGGGGGAGAACCTTTGGGGAAATCAAAAATGGAGAAAGATCTGGGAGTCTTGGTAGAGGATAGACTAAGCAATAGCATGCAATGTCAAGCCGCAGCTGCCAAAGACGGCAGAATATTAGCATGCATAAAGAAAGGGAAAAAACTATAATCCTACCACTTTATAAAACTCTGGTCTGACCGCATCTGGAGTATTCTGTCCATTTCTCATCGCCAGTCCTCAGGAGGGATGTGTTGGAGCTGGAGAGAGTCCAGAGAAGGGCAACTAAACTAATTAGGGGATTGGAGGACCTTAATTACGAAGAGCATCTGCAATTGCTTGATTTATTCTCCCTGGAAAAGAGACGCCTGAGAGGGGACATGATAGCAATTTATAAATACCTCAATGGTGATCTCAGCATAGAAAAAAAGCTATTCAGTCGAAAGGATTGCATGAGGACTCAAGGGCATACAATGCGATTAGAGGAGAAGCGTTTTAATCTCAGGCAATGCAGGGGGTTCTTTACTGTTAGGGCTACAGGATTGTGGAATTATCTACCACAAGAGGTGGTTTCTATGGGAAGTATGGTTGCTTTTAAAAGACTCTTGGACGTACATCTCAATGATCAGAACATTCAGGGGTATGACAGATGATTACGGCCACACACACCTACACAGGTTGAACTGGATGGACTATTGTCTTTATTCAACCTCAACTACTATGTAACCAGCTGTCCTCATTAGCACACACCCTGCAGCTTCCCATTCCAGGAGATGGCTCCCACCCACCTCCTCAGGCACAATGTATTTCCAATGCAATCAAACAATGATCACCATTCTCACTAGATACAAAGGCATCATTTTTTTTCTACCTTACTTTCCTCTTGCATAGAACATTCTTTTGGCAGTGTGTGCAGGAGCTGAGCAATCACATAACAGACTAGGTGGATCAGAGCTGTAGAATTGAAAACAGGAGAAATGTGTTCTGGGTTCTGTGAACCTCAACATACACTATACAATCTGATTGTACAATCGCATTTAAATCTACCATCAAGTATGTAGTACTAGGGCCTGCCTGATTTGATACAGAGTGATTGGATAGATGGTGTGTCCTCCTAATATTTTGTTTCGGTAAATCTAAAAGGAGATCGTACAGAGATTGTACAATCAGTTTGTATAGTGTATGGCCACCTTTATATACCTAAAATGAACTAGTTTCGCTTTTGGCAACATTAATTGTTAACAGCACACCAAACACATAGGCAAACACATAGCTTGCATCCTAAAAAATCAAGTGACAAACGCACCAAAATGCACAGTAAAAAAATGTGCAACCCACATCACACCAAAATGTGCCATTAGCTACTTTTCCATGTGTAGCGCAGCCCATTGAAATCAATGGCCAGCCCTGTGTGTGTCACAGGAAAAAAATTGCTAAAAACTGTGTGCTCCCACTATACTAGGTGTGAATGAGGCCTGAAACTAATGGGCCATACACACTATAAGGTTTTCTGAAGACTTTTTCCTTTAGACTTACCAAAACCATATAATATGAGGTCAAACCTAAACACTTTCAATTTGTATGCAGTCTGACAGGCCCTTGCACTACATAGAAAAGGTAAATCTGAAGGAAAAGGTCTTCAGAAAATCTTACAGTGTGTATGGCCCTTTAAAGTGGTTTGTTTTCACCAGAACAATAGGGCTCCATTCACATCTGTGCTTTTCCAAGCATATGCCAAACAGCACAGAAAATGCACCGCAAAAGCACCAAAAAGCACAGTAAAAAGAGTTTCTTTGGGGCGATTGTTGCGCGTAGGTCAGCCCATTCAAGTGAATAGATTGCCATATGTGTGATGAGCAAAAACGCTCCAAAATGCCCCAAGAAAAAACAACGCACGCAGGAATATGAGTTCCTGCTATGCGGAGATGTGAACGGGGCCGGACAGCTGAATGTCCCCATCCACTGTCTCCCGTCCCATGTACTTGTATTAAGCTGGCCATACTCTATGCAATTTGGTTTTACAATCTCTGTACAATTTCCTTTAAGATTTACCTGAACTGTGGAATAGGACAACCCACCTGAACAATCTATTCAATTTGTATCAAATCAGACAGGCCCTTAAACTACATAGCTGATGTAGATCTTAAGGAGATTGTACATTTATATTACAAAGAAAATGGGTGGAAGGTGGTATAGTAATGAGAGAGATGTGGTCAAGAGTGGTGAACACACCCTATTAGGGCCTTTTCTGTGATGCATGGCAGTGAATTCAAAACTTCCTGGATGTCACATGATCTACATGAAGTGATGGAAGCAAAAAAAAATTTCAAACACATGATATTTCAAAACTTCCGTGAATGAGGTAAGTGAGAGATAAGCACATTGGGATGGCTGGGCCAGAAATAACAACATAAACACTTCTATCTGTTATGGAAAGTGAAATTCTGCCAGAAAAGGTGAACTTAGCCTTTAAGGTGACTGGTTTTTAGGAGTCAATCCAGATGGCAGAAGTGTCCTTTATACATTGTTCTAGGTCAGTGATGGCAAACCTTGGCACCCCAGATGTTTTGGAACTACATTTCCCATGATGCTCTACTACACTGCAGAGTGTATGAGAATCATGGGAAATGTAGTTCCAAAACATCTGGGGTGCCAAGGTTCGCCATCACTGTTCTAGGTAAGTGAACTTTGCAGTATATTTTGATAAACTTCTGCCATTGGTACATGGATAATAAGCAATTCGAAATGATGGTGGTCCTTATTGTTTAGGCTTCATTACTACCTGAAGTGGCTACCCCATGGATCTCTATGGTTCCGTAGTCAGACATTGGGTGACAGGTATTTTTTAATAATACCCTGAAGGATCTGGCTGATTAAGGCGAGTGGCTGGGAATCTTATGGAAGTAACATTGTGATGTATAGACTGGAGGTGTGTTGTTGTATTGTAATATAATGCTAACAAATGCCTGTAAAATTTTAGATTCACCATCCTTTATATGTCCTCTCAGCGACTTTTGGTTCTTGAAATCTGATCATCTTTCCATCCAAGACTCAGCCTTGAAATCAGCCTTGTTTTTTAGATATGTTTAAGATTTATCTCTGAATAAAATAGAAGTTTAACCACTTGGCGACTATGCACTGTACATTTACATCGGCAAAGTGGCAGTCCCAGGCAGAATCACGTTAATAAACGTCATCTTCCTGGGAGGAGCTAGGGGGCGAGCGCGCGCCGCCGCCGGCACGCTCCCGCCCCCGATCATCAGAGGGGAAGCTGGCGCAAGTGTCAGGCGGCTCCGATTGGTCATTAAGGGGGAAAATCCTCTGGTCTGAAAGTGGTTAAAAAAATATTTCTAACTTATGTGTACTTGAAAAGTAAATATTTTTCCCTTGTGTATTCCTTTTTAAAAAGTATTTGGAATGTTGGTAGTTCCTGATATGAGTTGACCAATAGAATTTCAAATACTTTGTTTGAGATTTAAGTTAATCTCATAGAAAGTTACAAGGATAAAAGAATTTTGGCAGAATCAAAAGATATTTTTCTGTATTTGCAGAAATTATACTTATTGTGAAAAAAAGGAAAACAATGCAACCCCACATCTACGGATTGGTAAACTGCAATATACAGTGGGTACGGAAAGTATTCAGACCCCCTTAAATTTTTCACTCTTTGTTATATTGCAGCCATTTGCTAAAATCATTTAAGTTCATTCTTCTTCCTCATGAATGTACACATAGCACCCCATACTGACAGAAAAACACAGAATTGTTGACATTGTTGCAGATTTATTAAAAAAGTAAAACTGAAATATCACATGGTCCTAAGTATTCAGACCCTTTGCTCAGTATTTAGTAGAAGCCCCCTTTTGATCTAATACAGCCAGGAGTCTTTTTGGGAAAGATGCAACAAGTCTTTCACACCTGGATTTGGGGATCCTCTGCCATTCCTCCTTGCAGATCCTCTCCAGTTCTGTCAGGTTGGATGGTAAACGTTGGTGGACAGCCATTTTTAGGTCTCTCCAGAGATGCTCAATTGGGTTTAAGTCAGGGCTCTGGCTGGGCCATTCAAGAACAGTCACGGAGTTGTTGTGAAGCCACTCCTTCGTTATTTTAGCTGTGTGCTTAGGGTCATTGTCTTGTTGGAAGGTAAACCTTCGGCCCAGTCTGAGGTCCAGAGCACTCTGGAGAAGGTTTTTGTCCAGGATATCCCTGTACTTGGCCGCATTCATCTTTCCCTTGATTGCAACCAGTCGTCCTGTCCCTGCAGCTGAAAAACACCCCCACAGCATGATGCTGCCACCACCATGCTTCACTGTTGGGACTGTATTGGACAGGTGATGAGCAGTGCCTGGTTTTCTCCACACATACCGCTTAGAATTAAGGCCAAAAAGTTCTATTTTGGTCTCATCAGACCAGAGAATCTTATTTCTCACCATCTTGGAGTCCTTCAGGTGTTTTTTAGCAAACTCCATGCAGGCTTTCGTGTGTCTTACACTGAGGAGAGGCTTCCGTCGGGCCACTCTGCCATAATGCCCTGACTGGTGGAGGGCTGCAGTGATGGTTGACTTTCTACAACTTTCTCCCATCTCCTGACTGCATCTCTGGAGCTCAGCCACAGTGATCTTTGGGTTCTTCTTTACCTCTCTCACCAAGGCTCTTCTCCCCCGATAGCTCAGTTTGGCCGGACGGCCAGCTCTAGGAAGGGTTCTGGTTGTCCCAAACGTCTTCCATTTGAGGATTATGGAGGCCACTGTGCTCTTAGGAACCTTAAGTGCAGCAGAAATCTTTTTGTAACCTTGGCCAGATCTGTGCCTTGCCACAATTCTGTCTCTGAGCTCTTCAGGCAGTTCCTTTGACCTCATGATTCTCATTTGCTCTGACATGCATTGTGATCTGGAAGGTCTTATATAGACAGGTGTGTGGCTTTCCTAATCAAGTCCAATCAGTATAATCAAACACAGCTGGACTCAAATGAAGGTGTAGAACCATCTCAAGGATGATCAGAAGAAATGGAAAGCACCTGAGTTAAATATATGAGTGTCACAGCAAAGGGTCTGAATACTTAGGACCATGTGATATTTCAGTTTTTCTTTTTTAATAAATCTGCAACAATGTCAACAATTCTGTGTTTTTCTGTCAGTGTGGGGTGCTATGTGTACATTCATGAGGAAGAAGAATGAACCTAAATGATTTTAGCAAATGGCTGCAATATAACAAAGAGTGAAAAATTTAAGGGGGTCTGAATACTTTCCGTACCCACTGTAGTACATTTTTGTTCTTCAGTTTAGATATCCTTTAAGGCCCCTTTAACACAGGCAGTCCGATCGAGTCCGCCTGTCCTTTTTTCCAGACGGATCAGATCTGACACTGCATTCCCCTCTATGAATCAGCGGATGTCAACAGACTTGTGTCCGTTTACACCCACCTACTTCCAATCCGATTTAATCCGGCAAAACCAAATGGAAGGGGATCCAAGGGCAGTTGGTTGTAAAGGAACAGCCCATAGAGCAGAGCGGGCTGTGTCTGCTGTGCATAAGCTGAGCAGCCACGGACCTGTCATCCACCCGCTCTGCTCAGCTCAGCACGGGATCAGTGGACAGGTCCCCTGCTGATAAAAATGGATCCTGCATGTGTGAAAGGGGCCAAAAAGCAATTCCCTGGACTTCTTTGTTAAAGCGAACTTTCTATGGCAAGAGGAAGACCCTCACTTTTTGGCTAGCCCCCTGCCCCTCCAACACAAAAATCTGATTTGTAAACATATCAGTCGCCCCAAAAAAATAATAAAAAAAAAAAAAAAAAGTTTTGGTCCTGATCTCCAATGCTTTCAGGGGCCACAGGTGATTTATCCATGCTTCTGGTAGAGCTGGGGGCTGGAGGTCCCAAAAGAATTCATTTCACAATGGCTGGAGTACATTCTTCAGGGATTTCAAGCTCCTAGCTGTGCTTGGAGACACAATGACATCACACTTCGCCTCCCAGAAACGTCAGATGCCAGGACTGAGGTATTATTTAAAGGAAGCTCTGTTGTACTTGGTACAGCGAGTGCCATTCAGTGCCTATGTGAATGAGTTATTATTCGCTTCAAGCAGGTTTTGCATTCCTGTACACTTAATGCAGGTCAAAAGGAGGTCAACTGCAGGTAAATGTACTGGTTAACGAATATTAAGCCTACGCTTACACTTCTCCACTGTGCTGCTCTAACACAAATGTTACGCCAATGCATGTTACATGCATTAATGCTCCATTCATTTTGAATGGCACCTGAAACACACTAAGAAAATGCAGTTTCAAACTTTCAACACACTACATTACAGTGCATTCAAATGCTGGGTAATAATTGAACAGTATAACAGAATGCTAAGGTTCTGATATACTGTCCTATCAGAAAGTTCTGATTGTATCCAAGTGACAGCACACCAAATGTGGTGTGACAGTGGATCAAAGAGGTGTAGGTAGATATAAACCCTGAGGCTCCATTCACACCTAGGCGATTTGAATCGCTGGTGATTCTGCCCTCAATTCCCAATCGCGGCAAAACGCAGGACGCATTTCGGATGCACCCCAATCACGGCGCGATTTTGCCATGCTTGTCACGGCAAAATTGCACTGCAATTGCGGCATATTGTAACACGTGACACTGTCGCGCAAAAGAAGCTCCTGCTCCTTGGTGAGCCACAAGCTTTGCACATTACGATTTTGCCACGATTGTAGCATGATTTTGCTCTGACAATCACAGCAAAATCGCACTGCGATTGGGGTGCCATTAAGAAATAATGGCATCGCAAACACGTCCTGTGTTTTGTCGGGATTTGGAAATGTGGGCAAAATCAGGGCGATGTCGCCTAGGTGTGAATGGAGCCTAACTGGATGCCATTTAGTTTGCTAAAGCATGGTGTGTCATAAGCAATTGCCTTTTCCTAATGAAACCTTTTTTAGTCCTTTATCGATATTGACAGGGAAATCCTCCTTGCTGAGCCATTGTATTCTAACTATGGGGAGACTTCCCCGCTTTCAAAATACACTGATCAGCATTGCAGGCTATAGCCTGCAGCGCTGATCAAGCAAAGACAATCCGATAGGGTAGTTGATCGGTATATCGACTTCTGTACAACCACGGGGGCCATACATGGGTGTAAATTAGGCCAGTCCCTGCTGAACTAGCCGAATTTCTATCAATGTATGGCCAGTTTTAGGGAAGCCGATTGCCTCCTGCCTCTTTCTGTAACTTCCTGTCTACATGCACTTACTCTAGCATCAGCAGCTTATCCTTGCTCTTTGCTCTGCTTCCTAAAAGTGACAACAGTGGGCTGTGCCAGTGCAATGTGTGTAGTCAGGGCCCATATTCATTTCCTTTGTGAGAGGGTGACAACACCAAAGAGCATTTGGTAGACAGTTGTCACACCATAAAAGGAAATGCCTGAACCAGGACCTTCATGGCAGGATCACTAAGTATTATTTTAATAAAGACAAAATATTTAAAAAGACTGAAACAAATGTTGAAATTTCATTAACACATTCAAATCCATGGGCTATGTTAATGGTTGGGTTTAGATCTAATAAATAAATAAAAAAAAGAGAAAAAGCTACAAAAATCCTCACTTTCACTATCAAATTGTAACTTGCCTGAAAAAGCCACAGGTATAGAAAATGCAAACTTACTGCGATTTACCGGGTTCCCATCTGGGTAGGTTGCCAGTTGCAGGTAAACTGTCCACAGTCCCAAGAGGAGGATGGAAAACAGCAGCAGCAGCCAAAAATGCTTCTGTAGCATCCTTACTGGGAGCGGGCGCACCCACACGGTGGGCGCCCGCTTGCCTTGCGCCCGTCTGTACAGCATGGTGTTCCTTTTTTGGCCCACCACCGCCTCAAAGCAGAGGTCATCTCCTGCGTCCTGCCATGACCAGTGCGGATCTCAAACAGCTCTCTCTGGAATGTTTGCGACAGGTAATGCTGCGGGGAAAGTGGCCGTGTCACCATAGGCAGGTGTCCTGTTACCTTGCAGAAAAGGCGGAGGGCGCTCGGTGAAAAGAGTGTCAGTTTTCAAGATGCTTTGTTGAGAGGTTATGAAATGCTGGGTAATTTTGGATGCAAGTATAGGCTGAAAGGTAAAAAGGGAAAGACAGCTTTGTGCTCTGCTGCACTGACTGTTTCTTCCTGGTGTCACCTGTACACCTCTACCTGTGAGACTCAGCCCTTGTTTACAGTGCCCATCCCCTGTCACCCTCGTCTTGCTGTCACTCTCCTGTCCTTTTCTCCTCCTTCTCCCATCGTCTTCACGCCTTTTCAGCCCCCTGGGGCTCAGGCACTTTGCTCTTAGGGAGGGGTGACTCTCCTGTAGTTGTGGCCCCTCCCTGACTCTTTCCGTCAGTCTCCTGCTTAATGACACTGCTGTAACAGGCTTTGTAAGTCATTCATACCTGGGAATGGCTGACAGCTAAGATACCTGGAGGGGAGGTCAAACACAAGCACATGGAGTCACTTGCGCCTCGGCGTTGGCTATTTGGGTCTGCCACCTGCCACAAATTGTCACAGTTAGTTTTCAACAATTAAATTAAAACTACAAACTCTGCTTTTTTTTAATCAATTAGCCACTGGAGAATAAGGCTGCATTCACACCTAAGCATAGTGTCTGAGCGTTTCCCTGGCATTTTTTTTTGTGTGCATTTTTATGCGCAATTTTGGCTTGTTTTTCTGTGCGATTTGCGTGTGTTTTTATACAGCGGGTTTTTTTTTACTTTTGCCATTTTTTTAGCCAATAGAGAAAACTATCATCTGTTGATAGTTTTTTTTTTTTTTTTTAGTTTTTTTTTGTAAGGGTAAAGGGTTAGAGTTAAGGTTAGGTTAGGGTTAAGGTTAGGATTAGGGGATGGGGTTAGGATTAGGAGTTAGGGTTATTTGGTATTCATTTAATTATTTTTGTTAGGGTTAGGGTGTTAATACTACTACTACTTCTACTACTAATAATAATATTAATAATAAATGAATAAATAAATATACAAATAAACATAAAAATAAATATATAAATAAATGAATAGTATGTAATAATAAATAATTAATTAACCCCTAATCCTTAAAAAAAAAAGCCACAATACAATATTATTAAATAACTTAACACCCTAACCCAAAATAAATATATAAATTATTATAATTCATTTATTAATATTGTTGTTATTATTATTACTATTAATTACTAATTACTATTAAAATTGCGTGTTTCCATACATTTTGTTGGGAATTAAAATGTGCCAAAATGTGCAAATCTGCTAAATTCAGGTGACTTGAAGAGGAGATGTGAACCAACTCCATAGAGAATAATTGATTTTTTTCTCCTCCAGCATTTTTGAGCTTCAAGCTACAAACAAAACGCTGAGGTGTGAATGGGGTTTAATTTATTATTTTCAACAGTAAGCTAAAATACTTACCTTGGAATATGTTTACAGCCACAACCTCCTGCTTTCTCTGCAACACTTCTTTAAACTTCCAATCGGGAAGCATGGACTCGTCTACAGTCATCTACAGTCACTTTGTCCCTTCCTCAGGAGGAGTACATGTCCCATCATTCCTAGCACCATTACACATGCATGCCCCATCATTGATAAATCCCCTCAGACTACCTATGCTAGCGCCATCAAGTATGCATGCCCTGTGTCTGAAAAATCCTCTCAGGATACCTATGCTAGCGCCATCACGCATGCAATCCTTGTCACAGACAAATCCTCTTAGGCTACCTATGATAGCGTCATCATGCATGCCCTATGACTGACAAATCCTCGCAGGCTACCTATGCTAGCGCCATCATAAATACATGTCCTGTCATTGACAAATCCTCTCAGGCTACTTATGCTAGCGCCATCAAGTATGCATCCACTGTGATTGGCAAATCCTCTCAGGCTACTTAAGCTAGCGCCATCACGCATGCATGCCCTTTGACTGACAAATCCTCTCAGGCTACCTATGCTAGCGCCATCACGCATGCATGCCCTTTGACTGACAAATCCCCTCAGGCTACCTATTCTAGTGCCATCACGCATGCATGTGCTGTCACTGACAAATCCTCTCAGGCTACCTATTCTAGCGCCATCACGCATGCATGCCCTTTGATTGACAAATCCTCTCAGGCTACCTATGCTAGCGCCATCACGCATGCATGCCCTTTGACTGACAAATACTCTCAGGCTACCTGTGATAGCGCCATCACGCATGCAATCCTTGTCACAGACAAATCCTCTTAGGCTACCTATGCTAGTGCCACCATGCATGCATGTGCTGTCACTGACAAATCCTCTTAGGCTACCTATGATATGCATGCATGCCCTATGACTGACAAATCCTCGCAGGCCACCTATGCTAGCGCCATCATAAATTCATGTCCTGTCATTGACAAATCCTCTCAGGCTACTTATGCTAGTGCCATCAAGTATGCATCCACTGTGATTGACAAATCCTCTCAGGCTACTTAAGCTAGCACCATCAAGCATGCATGCCCTGTGACTGACAAATCCTCTCAGACTACCTATGCTAGTGGCATCATGCATGCAATACTTGTCACTGACAAATCCTCTCAGGCTATCTATGCTAGCGGCATCATGCGTGCAATCCTTGTCACTGACAAATCCTCTCAGGCTACCTGTGATAGCAGCATCATGCATGCATGCCATGTGACTGACAAATCCTCTCAGGCTACCTATGCTAGCGCCATCACGCATGCATGCCCTTTGACTGACAAATACTCTCAGGCTACCTGTGATAGCGCCATCACGCATGCAATCCTTGTCACAGACAAATCCTCTTAGGCTACCTATGCTAGTGCCACCATGCATGCATGTGCTGTCACTGACAAATCCTCTTAGGCTACCTATGATATGCATGCATGCCCTATGACTGACAAATCCTCGCAGGCCACCTATGCTAGCGCCATCATAAATTCATGTCCTGTCATTGACAAATCCTCTCAGGCTACTTATGCTAGCGCCATCAAGTATGCATCCACTGTGATTGACAAATCCTCTCAGGCTACTTAAGCTAGCACCATCAAGCATGCATGCCCTGTGACTGACAAATCCTCTCAGACTACCTATGCTAGTGGCATCATGCATGCAATACTTGTCACTGACAAATCCTCTCAGGCTATCTATGCTAGCGGCATCATGCGTGCAATCCTTGTCACTGACAAATCCTCTCAGGCTACCTGTGATAGCAGCATCATGCATGCATGCCATGTGACTGACAAATCCTCTCAGGTTACCTATGCTAACGCCATCACGCATGCATGCCCTTTGACTGACAAATCCTCTCAGGCTAAGTATGCTAGCGCCATCACGCATGCATGTGCTGTCACTGACAAATCCTCTCAGGCTACCTATGCTATCGCCATCAAGTATGCATGCCCTGTGACTGACAAATCCTCTCAAGCTACCTATGATGATAGCAGCATCATGCATGCATGCCCTGTAACTGACAGAACTTCTTAGGCCACCTATGCTAGCGCCATCACGCATGCAATCCTTGTCAATGACAAATCCTCTTATTCTACCTGTGATAGCGGCATCATGCATGCATGCATGCCCTGTGACTGACAAATCCTCCCAGGCTACCTATTCTAGTGCCATCACGCATGCCTGTGCTGTCACTGACAAATCCTCTCAGGCTACCTATGCTAGCGCCAGCATGCATATATGCCCTGTCATTGACAAATCCTCTCAGACTGCCTGTACATGCCAGCACAGGCACCATTATCACTTAGAGCTGTAGTCCTCTTTCTTCCATGAGTGTGAATAAAAGGGTGACTACAGTGGGACTTGATAGATCCTGCAAGGCAATATTGCCATCCGAATCGCTGGTATTCACTTTGATGTGAACACTGCCAATTTGCTGATTACAATGCATTGCACTGTTTACATTTTTTGCTATAACTTTATTGAAATTACATTTTTTATGCACCTTTATGCACTGAAGTGTGTTGCGATGCGGTCCAGTGTGTCGCAACAGGCTGAGGTGAACTATGGTAAAAAAAGTAGTGGATGTCCTACCTTATGTAGCACACATGACCGCAACCGTGAACTGAACACATTGGATACAAGGCAAATTTTGGAAAAGAGGAGGTGTCTAGCCCCCCCCTTTTCTTATGGGATGGCGGAAGGGGTTAATTAACCTAATTAATAATACGTTTTATTGATAATAGGGAAAGGTTTTTAATATAGATATTCTGAGGCAAAAGGTTACTTGACCTTTTGACTCCTAAGACAAGTCAGCACCTTTTCCCGCTTCAAATTCCCGGTTCTTTTAGTAGCTAGGTAGTTTTAGCCAGGTATCTGGGTAGTTTAGACTTACCTCTATTTTTAAATACGAATGGGAGTCCTTCCCGCTCTTTTTTCCCACTCCAAAAGCCCGCTCGAGTCAGCTTTTGGGGCTACTTAAGCAGCTACCCAAGGCTGAAGGGCTCAATCTTTTTGAAAATCCTCTGATCCCAGTTTTCCCCTCCCTCCCTTTGTTTGTCGTGGCCAAATTATTATGTGGTAAGGTCACCTCCATATTGTTGAGGGGGACGATCTAATTTTCTGTATTTTATGGATAAAAAATTTTGATATGTTTATTTATTGTTGCTTAAACCAGCAATAAACGGCCGTGGCCTTATTTTGCCAACCCAAGTGTCTGATGTGCCTGTTTTGTTTATTTATTTATAGTAATATGATAATGGTAAGTGCCGGTTCACATTTGTGCGATGCGGGAACGCTGCGAATATGCAGCGTGATCACGCATCGCATCCGCACCTCTGGCAGTTCACACTGCCATATGCGATACGCAGGGGGTGTCAATTAAAACTTAACGACACCCCCAGTTGCGATCGCATATCGCAGTGCGATCTGCAAGTTCGCACAGAATCGGATCACACTAGTGTGAACCACTATGCGATCCGATTCTGCTGTGGATAAAAAAAAGCCTCATGTGCGAGTTTAGTGCGGATGCGGTGCGAATTCAGCCATACAAAGCGTATGGCTGAAATTTGTACCGCACATGAGATCGCATGTAATTTAGGAGCAGTGCGTTCCGAATTACATGCAATCTCCGTGATCGCACAAATGTGAACCGGGGCTAATAGTGTTTAGAGTATAGCATTCCTTCCTGCTATTCCATTACCTTGTCTATGTGGTCAGCTATGTTGGACAAAGCTGCCCAGTGCAGCACAATGCATTCTGGTGTTTATATACCATAACGGTGACATGGACATCAATAAAAAACTGATAGAATTTTTAAACCTGCTCTACTAATGCCTCATACACACGATCACATAATCGTACGAAAAAAATTGTCCGATTATCTGATCGTGCATTCGAGGCATTACTATCTTTTTGACATGAGGAGAAATTTACCCTCAGACAGCAATAAATCTGACAGAGTTTCTAACACATAGGGTCCTTTCACACGGAGCGGACCGTTTTTTGATCCGCTCCGGCACTTTTTTTTTTTATGGACACGGATGACACTTGTGTCATCCGGTTAGTATGTCCGTTTATCATCCCATCCGTTTGCGGATGATAAACTGAGATAATGCATGTCAATGGGATTGCTGACATCCGTTTTTGCTTCCGCTCCGTTTTTTTAAAGGAAAGAAAAATAGGGTTTTTTCCGTACCAAAAAACGGAACAGAACTGAAAGGACGCAAATCGGATGTCAGCGGATGGTCATCCGCAATCCCATTGACATGCATTATGTCAGTTTTTCATCCGCAAAAAAATGGAATGAAAAACGGACATACGGACCACCCGTGTGAAAGGACCCTTACCCACCTTATTCGAACAAGCATAAAAAAAAGTTTGATAAAGTTGAGTGTAATTTATTTGGTGTAGGAGTTCTGATCAATTATCTACAGGTGTCTCAGCGCAGAACATATGCCAGGGCTCACACACCCATGTGTTTCCACTGCTGATTACTCTACAACGTCTGCTATATTTTTAGAGTTTCAGTCTGTTCTTGTTCTTTCTTCATACAAAGCCAACGTGTTTCAGCTAACCTTTGGTAAAACTTTATTGCCTAATACAATACGCTGCAAAAGACAAAACGCATACATTCACCTAGCACATCAGACTTTTAGAATTAAGGCAATAAGCTTTGTCATTAGAACATATGACTAGTGATCAACCGATATCAGTTTTTCGTTGCCAATGCATATCGGTATCGGCTGATATTGGCCGATATTTTTGTACATTTAAAAAAAATTGTTTTTTAATTTTCTTTTTTCACAGGTACTTTTGTGGAGGGATCTGGGGGTCTAAAAGACCCCAAACCCCTCCTCTGCACTTAAAAGCATTCAAAACGTAAAGTTTGGCTATTTTAAATGCTGTCATTTTTTTTAAATCTGGCATCAGACAGTACCCGGAAGTGATGTCACTCATGACATCACTTCCGGGTTTTTGCATGGAGACCCGATCAGAGCCGAATGCAGATTTGATCGGGTCTTCGGCGCCATTCAGGCTGGTTGCTCGGGTCTCCCGGTGGGACGGGAGACCCGGGTAAGCCAGGGAAGGCGGCGGGAGTTGGGGGCACGTCCCCTCCCGCTCCTTTTAATGACAGCTGAGCGGCTTCTCGATGAAGAAGCTTTCAGAGCTTAGGGAGGGAGGTGCAAATAACCAACCAGAATATTTATCATGCTCTAGCCAATCCCTGGAGAGCAGTGTCCAGAAGGGGTCTGAAAAGGTGATAAAAATCGACCTTAGATTCTAAGCTCCTTGAGGGCAGGAACTGATGTGAATGTACAATGTATATGTAAAAGCGCTGCGTAAATTGACAGCGCTATATAAGTACCTGAAATAAATAAATAAATAAGTAGTCTGAGTTACTGGAGAGCTGGGTTCCTTCTCCCTTCACCAGACCCTCAGGCAGGTCATGAACTGAGTAGTTGTTCTAGTAGCCTCAGCAGTATCAGGATCTA
The DNA here is from genome assembly GCF_965119305.1 of Pelophylax lessonae. Classification (NCBI taxonomy): domain Eukaryota; kingdom Metazoa; phylum Chordata; class Amphibia; order Anura; family Ranidae; genus Pelophylax; species Pelophylax lessonae. The sequence goes on from NC_138771.1 coordinate 498,768,330, forward strand.
GATGGATTTTCCTAGAAGGTGATGAGGAAAAGGGAAGCAGCCATTTTATTTATCAAATATTTACTTATGATTATCAAACATGGATTTATGATTAAGCAGATATATTGGATTTATATATTGTGAGAAGTCATATCGTATAACAGCTGTTGTATTCAAAAGTCATTCACAGCTCGACCTTTGAAGATTTGTTCAATTAACGAACATGGAAGTAACAAGCCTTTGTGAACGACTATTCCGCATTTCAATCAAGATGTGACTTCAAAGAAACTTTAGATAGATAGGTGCCACCCTCTTCAGAATGTATAAATTGTAATACAAGTCCTTAGGAAGTTAGAGCAATGTTTATTAAGCCAACAGAATGTAATGTGATTGACTTGCTCTCCAAACATGTCTTCCTATCTACATGTTTGTCTAAATAAATATAATTTTCAATCTGGATTCAACAGTCAAAATGTTACTGAAACCCGTGTGTTTTGGGGTTACCCTTACAAAGGTGATTGCAGGACCTCTCCCCATAAGGGATCTGGTCTGGAGAAGGACTGTCTCACTCACTGGTAGAGTTGAGCGGACACCTGGATGTCCGTGTTCGGCGGGTTCGGCCGAACTTTAAAAAAAAGTCCGGGTCCGTGTCCCGCACTTTTGCCGAACTTTTCCCGGACACCGAACCCCATTGAAGTCAATGGGGACCCGAACTTTCAGGCACTAAAATGGCTCTAAAACACCAATGGAAAGGGCTAGAGTGCTGCAAATGGCAGCAAAACGTAGTTAAGAGCATGGCAAGTGCTCTGCAAACAAATGTGGATAGGGAAATAACTTAAAACAACAAAAAAAAAAAAACAGAAAAATAAAACAATGTTCTTCATCTCTGAAGGACGAGGCCCATATGGAGTAAAAGGGAGGTTGAGGTGGTGGTGGATGTGGCGGTCTCATAGGCGTGCGCACAGGGTGTGCCGGATGTGCCTGGGTACACCCTAATCACCTAGGGCACATAGCATTATTGCTCTGTTTGCCAGTGAGGAGATGGGAAAGATCTCCCTCGGACCTGCTCTGCTCTATTTCACCTTGCCAGCAGGGAGAGTAATCTATCGGGGCCATGTACATGTAGGCAAACACATGCATGTGTATTTAAACTTTCGGGTGCACACCCTAATGCAATAGGCTGCGCACACCTATGGGCGGTGTAGGTGGAAGCGGCGGTGGAGGAGGACCAGGGCCAGATTAAGAGCATCATGGGCTTGGTGCTGAGGATTTTGAAGGGCCTTAAGTGCCATGCCTTGGCATGCACCCAGAGGAGGAAGGGTGCAGCCATGCATGCCTAATTCAACATGGGATGCTGTCTCTGAAGCCCACAAACACATCCATGCATCGGCAACTGTCCCTCCTTGTCCGGCCTTCATGCTGTGTGGGGAGGTTCTGAGGGAGCTGCCTGGGGAAGCGAGCATAGAAGCCAGACTTCTGTGTTTACAAGTGACAGAAGAGCGGTAACAGTGAATATGGCCAACCCGGGGCCTATATAAAGGTAGGGGCCTGGAGCTGCAGCTCCAATAGCCCCTACGTTAATCTGGCCCTGAGGAGGACGAGGTAGCCAACACTGCTTCTTTTCAGAAATTTTAAATTAGGGTACACCCCAAAAGAGTGAGAAAGAGCAAAAAATAGAACAATGGCTGGGTAAGGTCGGTATCCATCGCTATTCTGCACAAGGTACGGAAAAGTCCCGTGGGATCCATGCCTGGTTCATTTTAATGAACGTGAGCTTGTCCACATTGTCTCTGGACAGGCGGCTGCGCTTGTCTGTGATAACGCCCCCAGCCATGCTAAATACCCGTTCAGATAATACACTGGCTGCAGGGCACGCCAGCACCTCCAAGGCGTAAAGGGCAAGCTCAGGCCATGTGCCCAACTTGGAAACCCAGAAGTTGAAGGGGGCAGACCCCTCATTCAGTACGTCTAGGCGTGTGCACACATTCTGAGGTGCTGGCGGTGCCCTGGTTGCGTTGGCGACCTCTTCCTCCTCTGCCTTGTGCTTCCACTGTGGCCCCGCTGTCAGGTGGGAATGCCAGCAGCATCGCGTCTACCAGCGTGCGCTTGTACTCTCGCATCTTGCGATCGCGCTCCAGTGAGTGAATTAAGGACGGTACGTTGTCCTTGTAACGGGGATCCAGCAGCGTGGCCACCCAGTAATCAGCACAAGTTAGAATGTGGGCAACTCGGCGGTCGTTGTGGAGACACTGCAGCATGTAATCGCTCATGTGTGCCAGGCTGCCCAGAGGCAACGAAAGGCTGTCCTCTGTGGGAGGTGTATCGTCCGTGTCCTCTGTATCCCCCCAGCCATGCACCAGTGATGGCCATTAGCTGGCCTGGGTGCCACCCTGCTGTGAACATGGTTCCATCTCCTCCTCCAGCTCCTCCTCCTCATTCTCCAGAACTGTGCCCCTGCTGGACAATTATGTCCCTGGCGTTTGTGTGTGCAGGAACCCACCCTCGGAGCCCCTTGTGAATGACTGCCCTGAAAGCCTAGGAAATGTTACCTCTTCATCCTCCTCCTCCTCCTCCTCCTCATCCTGTGCCACATCCTCTTCCATCATCGCCCAAATTGTTTTTTCAAGGAGGCATAGAAGTGGGATAGTTAAGCTGACAACGGCGTCATCGGCACTGGCCATGTTGGTGGAGTACTCAAAACAGCGCAACAAGGCACACAGGTCTCGCATGGAGGCCCAGTTATTGGTGGTGAAGTGGTGCTGTTCCGCAGAGCGACTCACGCGTGCGTGCTGCAGCTGAAACTCCACTATGGCCTGCTGCTGCTCGCACAGTCTTTCCAGCATGTGCAAGGTGGAGTTCCACCTTGTGGGCACGTCACATATAAGGCGGTGAGCGGGAAGGCCGAAGTTACGCTGCAGCGCTGACAGGCGAGCAGCAGCAGGGTGAGAACGCCGAAAGTGCGCACAGATGGCCCGCACTTTCTGCAGCAGCTCTGACATATCGGGTTAGTTTTTAAGGAACCTCTGCACCACCAAATTCAGCACATGCGCCAGGCAAGGGATGTGCGTCAAACCGGCTAGGCCCAGAGCTGCTATGAGATTTCGCCCATAATCGCACACCACCAGGCTGGGCTTGAGGCTCGCTGGCAGCAACCACTCATTTGTCTGCTGTTCCATGCTCCTCCACAACTCCTGCGCGGTGTGTGGTTTTTCCCCCAAACAGGCAAGTTTTAAAACTGCCTGCTGTCGTTTACCCCTGGCCGTGCTGAAGTTGGTGGTGAAGGTGTTACGCTGTCCGGATGAGGAGGCGGTAGAGGATGAGGAAGAGGAGTAGGAGGAGTTAGGAACAGGAGGCAAACTGAAGCGCCCTGCAATCCTCGGTGGTGGAAGGACATGCGCCAAATTGCTATCCGCCTCAGGCCCATCCGCCACTGCATTTACCCAGTGTGTCGTTAGGGAGATATAACGCCCCTGACCGTGCTTACTGGTCCACGTATCGGTAGTTAGGTGGACCTTGCCACAGATGGCATTGCGCAGTGCACACCTGATTTTTTCCCCCACTTGGTTGTGCAGGGAAGGGATGGCTTGCCTGGAAAAGTAGTGGCGGCTGGGCACGACGTACTGTGGGACAGCCACCGACATAAGGTTCTTAAAACTGTGCGTCTCCACCAGACGGAATGACAGCATTTCAAAGGCCAAGAATTTTGAAATGCTGGCATTCAGGGCCAGGGATCGCGGGTGGGTAGGGGGGTACTTCCTCTTCCTCTCAAGTCTTTGGGAGATGGAAAGCTGAACGCTTCCACGGGACATTGTGGAGATGGTTGGTGACCCAGGTGGTGGTGTTGCTGACAGATCCTCTGTTTGCGGGGTGGCAGGTGCCGGTATCACTACAGATGTGGCTGGAGCGGCCGAGACTGCAGCAGAAGAGGATGAAGTGGTGAAGTGTGAGTTGGTCGTTGGGAGAGTATTGCTCCTACTGCCATGTTTGACGCATCTACTTCCAGAATGTATTGGAGGGATGGGTCTGGATGGCGTAGTATGGGAGCAGAAGTAAACCTTGTCTTTAACAGGTGAAAAGCTTTATTTGCTTCATCTGACCATTTGAATGGTTTTTTAATGCTAGTGAGCTGTGTGAGGGGTCTCACAATGGCAGAGAAGTTTCTAATGAACTTCCTGTAGAAATTCAAAAATCCAAGGAATCGCTGTAGCGCCTTGCGTGTGGTTGGTGTAGGCCAATCCTGAATGCAGGATATCTTACTCATGTCCATCTCGATTCCTGTTTTGGATATGATGTAGCTTAGAAACAGTACCTCTTCTTTATGAAACAAGCATTTTTTCAGTTTCACATAAAGGTTGTGTGCAAGCAATCTCGATAATACTAGTCTTACATGTCTTATGTGTTCAGACAGGGATCATGAATATATAAGTATATCGTCCAGATATACCACAACACAGACATCTAGTAAGTCTCTGAAAATATCGTTTATAAATCGTTGAAAAACTGCAGGGGCGTTGCATAGCCCGAATGGCATTACAAGATATTCGAACAATCCATATCTGGTTCTGAATGCAGTCTTCCACTCGTGTCCATCACGGATTCGAATGAGATTGTATGCTCCTTTCAGATCCAATTTTGAAAAATAGGTAGCTCCACGCACCTGCTCAATGAGCTCAGGGATAAGCGGTAGAGGATAGCGATCTTTTATTGTAATAGCATTCAATTGCCTATAGTCGATGATAGGCCTGAGACTTGAGTCCTTATTGCGGACAAAAAAGAGTCCTGCTGCTGTGGAAGAAGTGGAAGGTCTAATAAAACCTTTTTCCAAATTCTCATCCAAATAGTCTTTGAGATGGGAAAGTTCATCCTGTGAAAGAGGATAAACATGACCGAACGGCAATTTGCTATTTGGGAGTAGATCAATGCTACAATCATAGTCTCGATGGGGAGGTAGTGCTTGAGCATTTTTCTCAAGAAAAACCTCAGAGAGATCCTGATAACATAGTGGTGCAATCTCATCTGTCACCACAGACAGGATCTTCCCGAAAGACGGGAGGTTACACGTACCCTCGCAATAGCAAGAGAGGAAGGTCAGGGTCCGTTCCTTCCAATCTATGGTTGGTTGATGTGTGTGCAACCAGGGAAGTCCCAAAACAATGGGAAAGTGGGGTGAAGGTATTAGATCGAAGGTAGTGGTCTCCATATGAGACCCGTTAGTAGTGACTAGGAGTGCCTGTGTCTGATCAGTGATCGGACCAGAGGATAAAGGAACACCGTTAATAAGACTCACTGAGACAGGTTTAAGTTTAGAAATAATAGGAACTTTATTTAAAGCAGCAAAACGTATGTCAATATAATTTCCACAAGATCCTGTGTCAATCATGGCCTTAGTAGTAATCCTGTTCTGGTCCCACTGTAATGTTAAGCAAACAGAAAGGTAAGGGTTAGTGATTGAAGTTGTCAATCCCCCTAGGAGGACATGTGAACACTCACCCTTCTTTTTGTAGACTAGGGGACAGATGTTTATCTTGTGATCCGGGGATGCACAGTACAAGCAAAGATTACCAGATCGTCTTCTGGCTCTTTCCATAGTTGATAGAGGTGGGCGTATGGTTCCTACCTCCATAGGAACGGGGTCAACGGCCAAAATCCGAGAAGAACTGGATAATGGCATTCCCATTTTCTCAGCCTTTCTTTCTCGTAGTCTTCTATCTATGGTGATACTGAGTTGTATCAATGCATCCAGGGTTTTTGGCAAATCCGCTCGGGCGAGCTCGTCTTTAACGGCCTCTGATAGGCCAAGCCTAAATTGGGATTTCAGAGATGCATCATTCCATTCTGAATCAAGGGTCCATCTCTTGAATTCTGCGACAAAGTCTTCTACAGGTCTCCCACCTTGTTTCAAGGATCTTAATTGAAGATCGGCAGTACTCTGCCTATTGGGATCATCATATAGGCTAGTGAGTTCTGCTAGGAACAAGGCATAGGAGTTGAGAAGCTGGTCGCTTTTCTCAAAAAGAGAGTCTGCCCAGGCCCGAGGATCGCCTGTTAGGTAAGAAATAATAGTACAAACCTTAATGTGATCAGTAAGGTAGGTACGGGGTTTTAGCAAGAAAAGTAACTCACATGCGTTTTTAAATTCGCGAAATGTTTTGCGATCGCCTGTGAATACCAAAGGAGGATTTATTTTGGGTTTAGGGGACTGAGCAGTGGTAAGTTGTGTCAGTCTAATTACCTGCTGCGACAGAGCCTGATTGTCTTCTTTTAATTCAGCAAGTGCGTGTATTAACGCAGGTACTTGCTGTTTTAATTGTGTCATCTGAGTGGTTCTTTCTGCTGAATCCATTTGTGGTTCGTTCAATCTGTAACGCTCCTGCGTTTTATGTATGATGTGGATTTTAAGCTGCAGAAATATTCCACTTCAGTAGTCATGTAGAGAAACGCTGAGACACCAATCCCAACTCTCAATGACTCATCATGTGTGGATGATCTCAATTCAGCAAGTAAATACACACACTCAATAAGATGTTTCCTAGAGTGACTTATGTATATAGTAACACAGTGATGATAGGCTGAAGAGACAGGTTGGGTAGAGATGGTAGATGACAGACACTTGAAAGGAAATGTTCTTGAAAGTAAGATAGTAGCAGATGGGATGCAGATAGGTTTAGCAATCATGTATGGTAGCAGATGACAGAGTAGCAGGTGGACATACAAGAGAGATCAACCCAGTGCAAGAACAGGTGGTAGTAGGCTCAAGAGCTAGCAATCTTAGATAATGCAGATGTTGTAATAGTCCTTAGTATGCAGAGCTAGATAGTGTAAGCTTTAGTATGAAAGTTATAGAGGTTTCCCCTGTGGGGTACTTATCACTAATAGCAATGTAGCAGAGGAGAGGTTCGGCAAGAGCGGATGATCCGGTAGCGGGATACAGGGATCAGCGCAGCGTGGTTCCGACAGCGAGGTATGCTTGCAAGCATGAGAGCTTCAAGACAGGTTAGCATCAAGGCACAAAGCAGTTTGAACGAACACATGTGAGTGAGAGCCGGCGATCTAAATAGCCATCCAGTCCGGCGCTCAGTGATGACAGCATCAGTCTTAAAGGTGTATGCGCACCTTACCAAAAGAGAATGGTGGGGCGCATACACTTATGAAAGAGTAATTAGGGTACCCAAAGGTACCAGAACATTACAGATTTCCAAGGGGGTAAGGTGAAAGACGGTTGGACATTGGCTGCAGGTGCCAACTCTGACCTTTCTGCAGTAGACTGGGTGGGAGACAATGTGAAGGAACTGGAGGCACTGTCAGCAACCCAATCTACTATCGCCTGTACTTCTTCAGGCCTCATCACGTCTAGAGGCGCATTATGCCCTACCAAATACTGCTGCAGGTTCTGTCGCTGTCAGGATGGCAGGTGGAGCCTGACTATAAGAGATAACTCTCACCTGATGAGAAGGCCGTGGTTGCAGAGCTGGATGCTGGATGGACACCAAGGTAAGCACTCTGATAAGGACACAGGTTCACCTGAGGTGCGGAGTCTAAGTGTTAGCTGGTTTTCACCAGGGCCCCTAATGGTGGGGATAGACTACGCTGCAAGCTAACACCAGGTCGCGGTCCCCAGGATCACCCAGCCAGGCAGAGCGCAGGTTCTGGTCCAGAAGCAGAGAAGCAGACAAGGGTTAACCAAGAGAGTAGTCAGACGAGCCAAAGGTCAGGGCGGGCAGCAAGTAGCAAGGTCAAGAGGAAGCCGGGTCAAATAATCAGGAACAACAGGTACGCAGGAACACAGGATCACAAGGAAGAGCTGAAGATAACACAGCAACTTCCTGTCGTCACAGCTGTGTTTAAATAGGCCAATTTGGTAGCCTCGAGCTATACTGAGGTAGCCTCGAACCACACTGAGGTAGCCTCTAGCTATACTAAGGTAGCCTCTAGCTATTCAAGGCACTTCTTCGTACACGCATGCGTATAGGAGTTCGCCGGTTTGTGGCACCAGTGTGCCTGTGTATAGCAGTGGATCCCTGACATTGCCCCCTCCTTATGGGCAACCTCTGGGTGCCCAAAAGATTCCTTTTCTGAGGATTGCTGCGGAAAAAAGCCTGAATTAATTCCTGGGCATGGACATCCTGTTCGGGCTCCCAGGAATTCTCCTCTGGGCCATAGCCCTTCCATTTTACCAGGAATTGTATTTGGTTCCTCCTCCTTCTGCAGTCCAAGATAGCTTCCACCTCGAATTCCTCATCACCGTCAATCACCACAGGGTCAGGAGGCCTAGAATCCCTACCTGGAAAGGGGTCAGGTAAGGCAGGCTTCAACAGCGAAGCGTGAAATATGGGGTGGATTTTAAGTGACTCAGGCAAGATCAGTTCGTAGGATACCTCGTTAAGTTTCCTCTTTACTGGAAATGGCCCAATAAATTTGGGCGCCAATTTTTTCGAGGGGCAGGCCAAGCGGAGGTTATTTGTTGATAGCCAAACCTTGTCCCCTGGTTGGAGGATCAATTCACCTTTCCTCTTTTTGTCAAAGATCACCTTGTTAGCTGCCTGCGCCTTGACCATCGCTTCCTGTAGCAGTTTGCTGTTGAGATTGAGGAATTCAGCGACATTCCGAGCTGCAGGGACCGTGGACTCAGAGACAACACAAGGGAAAAATGATGGATGGAACCCGTAGTTGGCAAAGAATGGTGACTGGCCTGTTGTTTGGCGTTGTTATAGGCAAATTCCGCTAAAGGTAATAATGACACCCAGTTATCCTGGACAAACGTGGTAAAGCACCGAATATACTGTTCGAGAGTTTGATTTGTCCTCTCTGTTTGTCCATTCGTCTGAGGGTGGTATGCTGATGACATGGATAGCTTGATCTTTAGGGATTCACACAGGGATTTCCAGAACCGGGAGGTGAATTGGACCCCTCTATCGGAAACGATGTCCGCTGGGATCCCGTGAAGCCTGATTATCTCCTTGATAAATATTTGAGCAGTCTCTGAGGCAGAGGGGGTGTTCTTTAGTGGCAGAAAGTGAGCCATTTTTGATAGACGGTCAACCACTACATAAATGACAGAGCAACCTTCAGACGGAGGGAGTTCAACAATGAAATCCATGGAAATCATTCTCCATGGCCTATCTGGGACTGGCAGTGGTCTGAGTAACCCCCAGGCCTTGCTTCTAATTGTTTTGCTCCGGTTACAGATGGGGCATGCTCCTACATACTGTTTACAGTCCCTTTCTAAATCAGGCCACCAGAACGTGCGTTGTATCAGGTCCAGAGTCTTGTGAACCCCAAAGTGACCCGCCAAAGGGTGGTCATGGCACAGGCCCAGGATCTTCACTCGAGTGCTTTCAGGGACAAAAATCTTGTTACCCCGCCATAATAGTCCATCTCGGGAAGATGATGTAATTCCAGGGAGGCAGGGGACATCCCTCGAGGCTTGTTGCATAAGGGACAGCAGGTCAGGTTGAAGCAGCAGAAAGTGGTTTGGGAATAGGATGGTGTCTGGCACTGAAGTCTCCTTAGGGTCGTCAAACATCCGGGAGAGCGCATCAGGCTTAACGTTCTTTGATCCAGGCAGATACGTAATGTGGAAAGAAAATCGGGAGAAAAATAATGCCCAACGAGGTTGGCGTGGCTTCAGGCGCTTGGCTGTCCTTAAATATTAAAGGTTTTTATGATCTGTATAGATCAGGATAGGGTATGCTGCTCCTTCTAATAGATACCGCCATTCCTCCAGGGCAGCCTTGATGGCCAAGAGCTCCCGATCACCCACATCATAATTTTTCTCTGCTGGTGAAAGCTTGCGGGAGAAAAAAGCCACAGGGTGGACTAAATCTTTAAGACCCTGACGTTGGGAAATTACCGCACCTACAGCCGTTTCTGAGGCATCCACTTCAAGTAGATAGGGCAAAATGGGATCAGGGTGGCTCAGGATTGGTGCGGTGGTGAATAGTCCCTTCAAAGTACTGAAGGTGGCCTGTGCCTCAGAGGTCCAACAGAAACGATTGTTCTGCTTGGTTAGCTGCGTAATAGGAGCAATGATGGCGGAGAATCCTTTAATAAACCTCCTATAGAAATTGGCAAAACCAATAAAACGCTGTACCCCCTTTTTGTCTGAGGGTGCTGGCCAGTCCAGGATGGCAGAGACCTTTTGTGGGTCCATCTTGATGCCTGTGGAAGAAATCATTAGTCCCAAAAACTGCATACTCCGTTGTTCGAACTCACATTTTATTGGTTTGGCGTATAGCCTATGTTGCCGAAGACGGTGGAGGACCTTCTTGACGTGTTCCCGGTGTTGGTCCAGGGAAGCAGAAAAGACTAGGATGTCGTCCAGATAAACAATTACAAAGACATCTAGATAATCTCTGAAAATGTCTTTGACAAAATGTTGAAAAGTCGCCGGGGCATTACAAAGGCCGAAAGGCATCACCAGATATTCGTAATGGCCAAACCTGGTACGGAAGGCTGTTTTCCACTCGTCCCCTTCACGAATGCGGACCAAATTGTTGGCTCCCCTCAGGTCCAGTTTAGTAAACAGAGAAGCGGACCTCAGTCTTTGAAAAAGTTCGGGGATCAGTGGAAGGGGGTAACGATTTTTAACTGTTATCTTGTTCAGTTCCCGGTAGTCAACACAGGGCCGAAGAGAATGGTCCTTCTTCTCTACAAAGAAGATTCCTGCTCCTGCCGGGGAGGTGGATGGGCGGATGAACCCTCTCTTCAGGTTTTCTTCCACGTACTCTTTAAGGGTTCCCAACTCACGTTCTGATAGAGGGAAGATCCGCCGAAGGGAATCTCAGCTCCTGGGAGTAACTCAATCGGGCAATCATAGGGACGGTGGGGGGGAAGAGTTTCAGCCCCTTGTTTGCTAAAAACATCCAGGTACTCGTGGTAGGGTTCAGGTACGAGAGACCGTGTCTCTTCATCAGAGTCTGTGCATAGCAAGATACTGGGGGAACTGAGGGGCATCGGCAAGCAGTGGTTCTGGCAGTAGGAAGACTGAAATTGGATGTCTCCGGAGGCCCAGTTGATCGATGGGTTATGTGCCTGAAGCCAAGGCAGCCCCAAAATGACTGGAAATAGGGGGGAAGCAATGGCGTCCAAGCTCAGGAGCTCCTTATGATTTCCAACAGCAGTTACGGGTAAAGGAGGGGTTTCTTGGGTCACCAATCCAGACTTGATGCGTGAACCATCTGCCAAAAATACGGAGAGTCCTTGTGACTTGGGTCGAAGGGGAATGTGCTGTTGTGCTGCAAATGACAAGTCAATAAAGCAGCTGCATGCTCCAGAGTCAATTATTGCGGTGACTGGTACCATACCTTCCGGAAGCTGAAAAATAACAGACAGAGTCAGGTGAGTAGTGTTGGAAGAGGGTACCAGATAGCTTGAGGGCGAGATGGAGAAGCACTTACGCAGCTTTGCAGGACAGGAGCGTACATAGTGACCGGCCTCCCCGCAGTACAGACACAGATTGTTCTGTCTCCGGCGAAGACGTTCTTCTGCTGTCAGGGAAGGTCGCATGAGTCCAAGCTGCATGGGTTCTGGGGTGTCCGGTACCAGTGTAGTAGGAGCCAGATCTGTAGGGACAAAACTGGTGGGAAAAGGAGGTCCGGAAGTGGGTACTCGGGGCAACATCCAGACTGGGCGAGACTGCTGGGTAAATCGCTCCGCTCTGCGTTCGCGGAGCCGACGATCAATCTGGATCGCCAGTGCGATCAATTCCTCCAAAGTTTCTGGTACACCCACACGAGCAGCTCATCTTTCAGCCCCTCTGAAAGACCCAAACGGAACTGATGACGTAAGGCCGCATCGTTCCAGTAGGTATCTGCGCTCCACCGCCTGAAGTCGGTAACGTAGTCCTCCACAGCTCTTCGGCCTTGTTGGAGCATGTGGAGTGCGGTTTCCGCGGTGGAGGTCCGCTGTGGGTCATCGTAGAGCTGGGCCATCGCATTAAGAAAGGACGACAAGGAGTCGAGCTGCATGCTGCGTTCTTCTAACAGATGATGAGCCAAAGCCTGGGGTTCTCCCTTGAGGAGGGAGATGATGAAACCCACTTTTGTGGCTTCCAGCGAGAAGGTCCGGGGTTGTAGGGAAAAATATAATTCGCATGCATTGCGGAATGCACGGAACTTGCTGCGGTCTCCACCGAATCTTTCTGGTGTAGGGACTCTCGGTTCCGGGGGCAACATGACCACCGTGGGTCCTGGCGTGGTCCCCGTGGGAGGTCTGGCGGATGAGGAAGCTGGATCTGCGGTAGGGTCAGCAGAAGAGACCAGGGACTGCACACGTCCTTCCAACTGGGTATACACCTCTTGAAGGGATTTCACGGCCTGAGTAAGAGCCTCCAGATGCTGACATATCTCATCCATCGGAGAGATCCCTCGTGCAGGCTCGGTCATGGCTGTGTTATACTGTCAGGATGGCAGGTGGAGCCTGACTAATAGAGAGAACTCTCGCCTGATGAGAAGGCCGTGGTTGCAGAGCTGGATGCTGGATGGACACCAAGGTAAGCACTCTGATAAGGACACATGTTCACCTGAGGTGCGAAGTCTAAGTGTTAGCTGGTTTTCACCAGGGCCCCTAATGGTGGGGATAGACTACGCTGCAAGCTAACACCAGGTCGCGGTCCACAGGATCACCCAGCCAGGCAGAGCGCAGGTTCTGGTCCAGAAGCAGAGAAGCAGACAAGGGTTAACCAAGAGAGTAGTCAGACGAGCCAAAGGTCAGGGCGGGCAGCAAGTAGCAAGGTCAAGAGGAAGCCGGGTCAAATAATCAGGAACAACAGGTACGCAGGAACACAGGATCACAAGGAAGAGCTGAAGATAACACAGCAACTTCCTGTCGTCACAGCTGTGTTTAAATAGGCCAATTTGGTAGCCTCGAGCTATACTGAGGTAGCCTCGAACCACACTGAGGTAGCCTCTAGGTATACTAAGGTAGCCTCTAGCTATTCAAGGCACCTCTTCGTACACGCATGCGTATAGGAGTTCGCCGGTTTGCAGCACCAGTGTGCCTGTGTATAGCAGTGGATCCCTGACAGTCGCCTACTCACACTTGAGGAAGGTGTTTCACTTGTGCGTGTAGCTGGCACAGATCGACCACGTCCTCTCCTTGCAACAGGAGCTCTACCAGCAGCACCACGACCCAGGCCACGGCCCCTATTTGACGGTCTCCTCATATTTCTGTAATTTATGATCTTGCCCTAGAAAGGTGTTTATTGAATAGTGGAACAAAACAACAACAGTATCGCACGGGTGTATCTGACAGTCAAATATGAAAACTATGCCGCAATTTAATGTTTTTTACCCCAAAAGGGTGTATATTGAATAGCGGAATAGGAAAAAGGATAAAAAAACGGTGTATCTCATCCTCCCTAAAGGGAGGATGAGGAAGAGGAGTAGGAGGAGTTGGGAACAGGAGGCAAACTGAAGCGCCCTGCAATCCTTGGCGGTGGAAGGAGATGCGCCAAACAAATTTAAAAGGTGTATCTCACACGTACCGATACAGACTATGCCGTAATTTAATTTTCTTACACTCCAAAAGGATGTATATTGAATAGCGGAATAGGAAAAATTTTATAATACGGTGTATCTCACACGTACAAACACAGACTAGGCCCCGATTACAATTTTTTGTACCCTAAAGGCAGGATGAGGAAGAGGAGTAGGAGGAGTTGGGAACAGGAGGCAAACTGAAGCGCCCTGCAATCCTCGGCGGTAGAAGGAGATGCGCCAAACAAATTAAAAAAGGTGTATCTCACATGTAGCGATACAGACTATCCCGCAATTTCATTTTTTACACTCAAACAGGGTGTATATTGAATAGCGGAATAGGACAAATTTTACAAAACGGTGTATTTCACACGTACAAACACAAACTAGGCCCCGATTACAATTTTTTGTACCCTAAAGGCAGGATGAGGAGTAGGAGGAGTTGGGAACAGGAGGCAAACTGAAGCGCCCTGCAATCCTCGGCGGTAGAAGGAGATGCGCCAAACAAATTTAAAATGGTGTATCTCACATGTAGCGATACAGACTATCCCGCAATTTAATTTTTTACACTCAAATAGGGTGTATATTGAATAGCGGAATAGGACAAATTTTACAAAACGGTGTATCTCACACGTACAAACACAATCTAGGCCCTGATTACAATTTTTTGTACCCTAAAGGCAGGATGAGGAGTAGCAGGAGTTCGGAACAGGCAGGAGGCAGACTGAAGCACCCTCAAATCCTCGGCAGTATGAGATGCGCCCCAAAAATTGGAAAGGTGTATCTCACACGTACCGACACAGACTATCCCGCAATTTAATTGTTTATACCCAAAGGTTTTGATTAAATAGCGGAATAGAAAATATGATCAAAAAAAGTGTATGTATCTCACACGTACAGAACCACACTAGGCCCCAATTACTATTGTTTGCACCCCTAAAGGCAGGATGAGGAGTAGGAGGAGTTTGGAACAGGCAGCACCCTCAAATCTTCAGAAGTATGAGATGAACCCCAAAAACTTGGAAAGGTGGATCTCACACGTACCAACACAGACTATCCCGCAATTTAATTGATCCCCAAAGGTTTTTATTGAATAGCGGAATAGAAAATATGATCAAAAAAAGTGTATGTATCTCACACGTACAAAACCACACTAGGCCCCAATTACTATTGTTTGTACCCCTAAAAGGCTGGATGAGGAGTAGGAGGAGTTTGGAACAGACAGCACCCTCAAATCTTCAGAAGTATGAGATGAACCCCAAAAACTTGGAAAGGTGGATCTCACACGTACCAACACAGACTATCCCGCAATTTAATTGTTTATACCCAAAGGTTTTGATTAAATAGCGGAATAGAAAATATGATCAAAAAAAGTGTATGTATCTCACACGTACAGAACCACACTAGGCCCCAATTACTATTGTTTGTACCCCTAAAGGCAGGATGAGGAGTAGGAGGAGTTTGGAACAGGCAGCACCCTCAAATCTTCAGAAGTATGAGATGAACCCCAAAAACTTGGAAAGGTGGATCTCACACGTACCAACACAGACTATCCCGCAATTTAATTGATCCCCAAAGGTTTTTATTGAATAGCGGAATAGAAAATATGATCAAAAAAAGTGTATGTATCTCACACGTACAGAACCACACTAGGCCCCAATTACTATTGTTTGTACCCCTAAAAGGCTGGATGAGGAGTAGGAGGAGTTTGGAACAGGCAGCACCCTCAAATCTTCAGAAGTATGAGATGAACCCCAAAAACTTGGAAAGGTGGATCTCACACGTACCAACACAGACTATCCCGCAATTTAATTGATCCCCAAAGGTTTTTATTGAATAGCGGAATAGAAAATATGATCAAAAAAAGTGTATGTATCTCACACGTACAAAACCACACTAGGCCCCAATTACTATTATTTGTACCCCTAAAAGGCTGGATGAGGAGTAGGAGGAGTTTGGAACAGGCAGCACCCTCAAATCTTCAGAAGTATGAGATGAACCCCAAAAACTTGGAAAGGTGGATCTCACATGTACCAACACAGACTATCCCGCAAATTAACTGTTCCCCAAAGGTTTTTATTGAATAGCGGAATAGAAAATATGATCAAAAAAAGTGTATGTATCTCACACGTACAAAACCACACTAGGCCCCAATTACTATTGTTTGTACCCCTAAAAGGCTGGATGAGGAGTAGGAGGAGTTTGGAACAGACAGCACCCTCAAATCTTCAGAAGTATGAGATGAACCCCAAAAACTTGGAAAGGTGGATCTCACACGTACCAACACAGACTATCCCGCAATTTAATTGTTTATACCCAAAGGGTTTGATTAAATAGCGGAATAGAAAATATGATCAAAAAAAGTGTATGTATCTCACACGTACAGAACCACACTAGGCCCCAATTACTATTGTTTGTACCCCTAAAGGCAGGATGAGGAGTAGGAGGAGTTTGGAACAGGCAGCACCCTCAAATCTTCAGAAGTATGAGATGAACCCCAAAAACTTGGAAAGGTGGATCTCACACGTACCAACACAGACTATCCCGCAATTTAATTGATCCCCAAAGGTTTTTATTGAATAGCGGAATAGAAAATATGATCAAAAAAAGTGTATGTATCTCACACGTACAGAACCACACTAGGCCCCAATTACTATTGTTTGTACCCCTAAAAGGCTGGATGAGGAGTAGGAGGAGTTTGGAACAGGCAGCACCCTCAAATCTTCAGAAGTATGAGATGAACCCCAAAAACTTGGAAAGGTGGATCTCACACGTACCAACACAGACTATCCCGCAATTTAATTGATCCCCAAAGGTTTTTATTGAATAGCGGAATAGAAAATATGATCAAAAAAAGTGTATGTATCTCACACGTACAAAACCACACTAGGCCCCAATTACTATTATTTGTACCCCTAAAAGGCTGGATGAGGAGTAGGAGGAGTTTGGAACAGGCAGCACCCTCAAATCTTCAGAAGTATGAGATGAACCCCAAAAACTTGGAAAGGTGGATCTCACACGTACCAACACAGACTATCCCGCAATTTAATTGATCCCCAAAGGTTTTTATTGAATAGCGGAATAGAAAATATGATCAAAAAAAGTGTATGTATCTCACACGTACAAAACCACACTAGGCCCCAATTACTATTATTTGTACCCCTAAAAGGCTGGATGAGGAGTAGGAGGAGTTTGGAACAGGCAGCACCCTCAAATCTTCAGAAGTATGAGATGAACCCCAAAAACTTGGAAAGGTGGATCTCACATGTACCAACACAGACTATCCCGCAAATTAACTGTTCCCCAAAGGTTTTTATTGAATAGCGGAATAGAAAATATGATCAAAAAAAGTGTATGTATCTCACACGTACAAAACCACACTAGGCCCCAATTACTATTGTTTGTACCCCTAAAAGGCTGGATGAGGAGTAGGAGGAGTTTGGAACAGACAGCACCCTCAAATCTTCAGAAGTATGAGATGAACCCCAAAAACTTGGAAAGGTGGATCTCACACGTACCAACACAGACTATCCCGCAATTTAATTGTTTATACCCAAAGGTTTTGATTAAATAGCGGAATAGAAAATATGATCAAAAAAAGTGTATGTATCTCACACGTACAGAACCACACTAGGCCCCAATTACTATTGTTTGTACCCCTAAAGGCAGGATGAGGAGTAGGAGGAGTTTGGAACAGGCAGCACCCTCAAATCTTCAGAAGTATGAGATGAACCCCAAAAACTTGGAAAGGTGGATCTCACATGTACCAACACAGACTATCCCGCAATTTAATTGATCCCCAAAGGTTTTTATTGAATAGCGGAATAGAAAATATGATCAAAAAAAGTGTATGTATCTCACACGTACAGAACCACACTAGGCCCCAATTACTATTGTTTGTACCCCTAAAAGGCTGGATGAGGAGTAGGAGGAGTTTGGAACAGGCAGCACCCTCAAATCTTCAGAAGTATGAGATGAACCCCAAAAACTTGGAAAGGTGGATCTCACACGTACCAACACAGACTATCCCGCAATTTAATTGATCCCCAAAGGTTTTTATTGAATAGCGGAATAGAAAATATGATCAAAAAAAGTGTATGTATCTCACACGTACAAAACCACACTAGGCCCCAATTACTATTATTTGTACCCCTAAAAGGCTGGATGAGGAGTAGGAGGAGTTTGGAACAGGCAGCACCCTCAAATCTTCAGAAGTATGAGATGAACCCCAAAAACTTGGAAAGGTGGATCTCACATGTACCAACACAGACTATCCCGCAAATTAACTGTTCCCCAAAGGTTTTTATTGAATAGCGGAATAGAAAATATGATCAAAAAAAGTGTATGTATCTCACACGTACAAAACCACACTAGGCCCCAATTACTATTATTTGTACCCCTAAAAGGCTGGATGAGGAGTAGGAGGAGTTTGGAACAGGCAGCACCCTCAAATCTTCAGAAGTATGAGATGAACCCCAAAAACTTGGAAAGGTGGATCTCACACTTACCAACACGGACTATCCCGCAATTTAATTGATCCCCAAAGGTTTTTATTGAATAGCGGAATAGAAAATATGATCAAAAAAAGTGTATGTATCTCACACGTACAAAACCACACTAGGCCCCAATTACTATTGTTTGTATCCCTAAAAGGCTGGATGAGGAGTAGGAGGAGTTTGGAACAGGCAGCACCCTCAAATCTTCAGAAGAATGAGATGAACCCCAAAAACGTGGAAAGGTGGATCTCACACGTACCAACACAGACTATCCCGCAATTTAACTGTTCCCCAAAGGTTTTTATTGAATAGCGGAATAGAAAATATGATCAAAAAAAGTGTATGTATCTCACACATACAAAACCACACTCGGCCCCAATTACTAATGTTTGTACCCCTAAAAGGCTGGATGAGGAGTAGGAGGAGTTTGGAACAGGCAGCACCCTCAAATCTTCAGAAGTATGAGATGAACCCCAAAAACTTGGAAAGGTGGATCTCACACGTACCAACACAGACTATCCCGCAATTTAATTGATCCCCAAAGGTTTTTATTGAATAGCGGAATAGAAAATATGATCAAAAAAAGTGTATGTATCTCACACGTACAAAACCACACTAGGCCCCAATTACTATTGTTTGTACCCCTAAAAGGCTGGATGAGGAGTAGGAGGAGTTTGGAACAGGCAGCACCCTCAAATCTTCAGAAGTATGAGATGAACCCCAAAAACTTGGAAAGGTGGATCTCACACGTACCAACACAGACTATCCCGCAATTTAATTGATCCCCAAAGGTTTTTATTGAATAGCGGAATAGAAAATATGATCAAAAAAAGTGTATTTATCTCACACGTACAAAACCACACTAGGCCCCAATTACTATTGTTTGTACCCCTAAAAGGCTGGATGAGGAGTAGGAGGAGTTTGGAACAGGCAGCACCCTCAAATCTTCAGAAGTATGAGATGAACCCCAAAAACTTGGAAAGGTGGACCTCACACGTACCAACACAGACTATCCCGCAATTTAATTGATCCCCAAAGGTTTTTATTGAATAGCGGAATAGAAAATATGATCAAAAAAAGTGTATGTATCTCACACGTACAAAACCACACTAGGCCCCAATTACTATTGTTTGTACCCCTAAAAGGCTGCATGAGGAGTAGGAGGAGTTTGGAACAGGCAGCACCCTCAAATCTTCAGAAGTATGAGATGAACCCCAAAAACTTGGAAAGGTGGATCTCACACGTACCAACACAGACTATCCCGCAATTTAATTGATCCCCAAAGGTTTTTATTGAATAGCGGAATAGAAAATATGATCAAAAAAAGTGTATGTATCTCACACGTACAAAACCACACTAGGCCCCAATTACTATTGTTTGTACCCCTAAAAGGCTGGATGAGGAGTAGGAGGAGTTTGGAACAGGCAGCACCCTCAAATCTTTAGAAGTATGAGATGAACCCCAAAAACTTGGAAAGGTGGATCTCACACGTACCAACACAGACTATCCCGCAATTTAATTGATCCCCAAAGGTTTTTATTGCATAGCGGAATCGAAAATATGATCAAAAAAAGTGTATGTATCTCACACGTACAAAACCACACTAGGCCCCAATTACTATTGTTTGTACCCTTAAAAGGCTGGATGAGGAGTAGGAGGAGTTTGGAACAGGCAGCACCCTCAAATATTCAGAAGTATGAGATGAACCCCAAAAACCCCAAATATCATTCAGCTCTGCTGCAGGCCACAATTTAATTTTTTTTAACCCAAGGCTGTATATTGAATAGTGGAATAGAAAAAAGTGTATGATTTTTGAAACCACTCAATAATAGCACATGTGAACTGAACACAGCAGTGTATGATCAGTCAGCACAGCACAGCTGAAGGAAAAACGCTGCACACAGTGACTGATAGAAAAATACTTTTCTCCCTCCTCTTCAGTGGGCAAAAAAATTGTGTTCACTGCACCCCACACACAGCCAAATCGATGTGGACCACTGACACCTGCCTATCTCCAGCCTCTCCCTAAATGGATTGATAAGATCGTAGATCGGTCACTGAAAACCCCTCCCACACAGCAAAATCGATCGTAGAAAACTGACCCTAAAAATAAGCAGCCTCTCTCCCTAAAAGGATTGATAAGATCGGTCACTGCAAACTCCACCCAGCAATATCGATTGTAGAACACACTGTCTGACCCTAAAAATCAGCAGCCTCTCCCTAAAATGTCCTACAACTTGCCCTGCCTAACACACTCCGACCTGTTCCTCAATTCTATCTGGACACAAATGTTTTTTTTTTGCCTGTCTGTCCCTAATCAGCAGCCAGCACGTATGATGTGTGCTCTGTCCCTGAACTAACACAGCAGAATGACGCAGCGGCGCTGCCTCGGACTTATAAAGACTTGGTCACATGCTTCAGATGGCCAATCACAGCTACTAATACATTTGTAGGCGTGGCTGGGATGGCTTAAGGCACACCAGTTAAACGCTTGTTGATTGGCTGTTGAAAGCCCGCCATGAAAAGCGCGCCAATGCATGCAAAACCCGGAAATAAAACGACCGAACACGGATTTTTACCCGAACATACAGTAAAGTTTTCGGGTCCGTGTTCGGGTAACAAAAAAACAATTATTCGGTACGAACACGAATAATACAGTCCGTGTTTGCTCAACCCTACTCACTGGACCATTTCAAGGGGAAGCTGGAAGGTGGCACATTTTCTGGGAACTTGTGAGTAAAGACCGTAAATGAATCCCTGTGACTGTTCAGTGTTCTGGAAATTGCTTTGGCTACCATTAGTTGTGCATAGGCTCAAGGTAACCAGATGCCAAAGAAACATGCCTCATGGTCTTCAGCTGTGAGGTCTTAGCCTGTTTAGAAAGTTACCTAACGTTATTCAGCTGTGCAGGTTTATACTGTCCAACACTCACGTTTACTTAAAGGGATTGTAAAAACAGAAGGTTTTTTTTATCCTAAAACATACTATGCAATAAAGTGATTGTAAAGTCTCATTTTTTTGCCTATAAAAATAACAAACATGTTATACTTACCTGCTCTGTGCAGTTGGTTTGGCACAGAGCTGCCCAGATCCTCCTCTTCTTGGGTCCCTCTTCCGTGCTCCTGGCCCCTCCCTTCTGTTCAGTGCCCCCACAGCAAGCAGGTTGCTATGGGGGGCACCCGAGCGGAGTCACAGTTTCCTGTGTCCATTCAGACACGGAGCCCCGACCCAGACCCGCCCCTCTCTCAGGAGGAAGAATCTCGGATGGCTGAGACACTCGTGGACATCGCTGGACCTTGAGGGACCTCAGGTAAGTGTTAGGGGGGCTGAGGGAGACTGCTGCACAGAGAAGGCTTTTTATCTTAATGCAAAGAATGGATTAAGATAAAAAACCTTCTGCCTATACAACTCCTTTAAGATCCTTCTGTGTGCAGCAGCCGCTCTCAGCTCCCCTAATACTTACCTGAGCCCCATTTCTATTCAGTGCTGTTGCAGGAGTGTCTAAGTTGCCTGGGACTCCCCTCCTCATTGGCTGAGACAGCAGCACGGCACGATTGGCTCCCGCTGCTGTCAATCAAAATCATTCAGCCAATATATACATTTATATAAAGCAGAGCTCCAACCAAATAATAAAATAAAAATGAATAACCCATTAAAAAATAAAATAACAAAACCAGCTTTTACTGCAATATTCAGCGTAAAATCAGAGATTTCCCCTGCATTACTATTTTCTGCTGCTAGATGTCCCCAGTCTGATGGCCAGCATCATTCAACCACTTTTTCTGAGCCAATATAATTTTGGACCCGCCCCCAATCAGTGAGTGGACAGTGAAAAGACAAGCAGCACTGTAATTAGCTAATTTCTTTTTCACCCTGCGGTCTCCTCCTATCATCATGCTTTGTGCCAGCACATAATCCTTCTATTGCTTCTTATTATTACACTCCAGTCCTGCAAGACTTTGATAACAAGTCAAATTCAGGTATTTACACCTAAAAAATATATTTTATGATGTATTAAGCTCATTGATCCCCGTGGATAAATAATACTCTCAAGGGCTGATCCGCTTGACTCCAGTGGCTCCTGAGGGTAGTCAGATTTATCTGCATTTCTGCAAACGGGCACTAATATAGACTGTATTGGTCACATTTTGTAGGAAAATCTTGCTGTGTGCAACTGCTTGGCAGAACTTGAGCTTTCATCATAGCTGGTAAAGTGCAGTGATGGTATACGCCCAGTGGTGGGATTCAGCCGGTTCGCACTGGTTCCATAGAACCGGTTACTAACATTCTGCAAGTTCGCAGAACCGGCTGATCCCTCTTTGCGTCTAAGGACGCGCAGTACAATTGAAGGTCCCGCGCTCGGACCGCGCAGCCGCGGCGGCCGAGGAGCAGAGCAGTGCACCCCGACCCGCCCATTCTGTGACAATAGCGAATGAAAAATCGCTATTGTCACATGAATCCTCCTGGCCAATCAGGGGAGCGGGTCCACAGCATTGGGGGCAATGCCGTGGCACTCTGCAATTATTGGGGGCATGCTGTGGGCACTCTGCAATGATCATTGGGGGCAATGCTGTGGCACTCTGCAATGATCATTGGGGCAATGCTGTGGCACTCTGCAATGATCATTGGGGGCAATGCTGTGGGCACTCTGCAATTATTGGGGGCAATGCTGTGGGCACTCTGCAATTATTGGGGCAATGCTGTGGCACCCTGCAATCATTGGGGGCAATGCTGTGGGCACTCTGCAATCATTGGGGGCAATGCTGTGGGCAGTCTGCAATCATTGGGGGCAATGCTGTGGGCACTCTGCAATCATTGGGGGCAATGCTGTGGGCACTCTGCAATGATCATTGGGGGCAATGCTGTGGCACTCTGCAATCATTGGGGGCAATGATGTGGGCACTCTGCAATTATTGGGGGCATGCTGTGGGCACTCTGCAATTATTGGGGGCAATGCTGTGGGCACTCTGCATTGATTGGGGGCAATGCTGTGGGCACTCTGCAATCATTGGGGGCATGCTATGAGCACTCTGCAATCATTGGGGGCAATGCTGTGGCACTGTGCAATCATTGGGGGCAATGCTGTGGCGCTCTGCAATCATTGGGGGCAATGCTGTGGCACTCTGCAATTATTGGGGGCAATGCTGTGGCGCTCTGCAATCATTGGGGGCAATTCTGTGGCACTCTGCAATCATTGGGGGCAATGCTATGGGCACTCTGCAATCATTGGGGGCAATGCTGTGGGCACTCTGCAATGATCATTGGGGGCAATGCTGTGGCACTCTGCAATTATTGGGGGCATGCTGTGGGCACTCTGCAATGATCATTGGGGGCAATGCTGTGGCACTCTGCAATTATTGGGGGCATGCTGTGGGCACTCTGCAATGATCATTGGAGGCAATGCTGTGGCACTCTGCAATGATCATTGGGGCAATGCTGTGGCACTCTGCAATGATCATTGGGGGAAATGCTGTGGGCACTCTGCAATTATTGGGGGCATGCTGTGGGCACTCTGCAATTATTGGGGGCATGCTGTGGGAACTCTTTCAATCATTGGGGGCAATGCTGTGGGCACTCTGCAATGATCATTGGGGGCAATGCTGTGGCACTCTGCAATGATCATTGGGGCAATGCTGTGGCACTCTGCAATGATCATTGGGGGCAATGCTGTGGGCACTCTGCAATTATTGGGGGCAATGCTGTGGGCACTCTGCAATTATTGGGGCAATGCTGTGGCACCCTGCAATCATTGGGGGCAATGCTGTGGGCACTCTGCAATCATTGGGGGCAATGCTGTGGGCAGTCTGCAATCATTGGGGGCAATGCTGTGGGCACTCTGCAATCATTGGGGGCAATGCTGTGGGCACTCTGCAATGATCATTGGGGGCAATGCTGTGGCACTCTGCAATCATTGGGGGCAATGATGTGGGCACTCTGCAATTATTGGGGGCATGCTGTGGGCACTCTGCAATTATTGGGGGCAATGCTGTGGGCACTCTGCATTGATTGGGGGCAATGCTGTGGGCACTCTGCAATCATTGGGGGCATGCTATGAGCACTCTGCAATCATTGGGGGCAATGCTGTGGCACTGTGCAATCATTGGGGGCAATGCTGTGGCGCTCTGCAATCATTGGGGGCAATGCTGTGGCACTCTGCAATTATTGGGGGCAATGCTGTGGCGCTCTGCAATCATTGGGGGCAATTCTGTGGCACTCTGCAATCATTGGGGGCAATGCTATGGGCACTCTGCAATCATTGGGGGCAATGCTGTGGGCACTCTGCAATGATCATTGGGGGCAATGCTGTGGCACTCTGCAATTATTGGGGGCATGCTGTGGGCACTCTGCAATGATCATTGGGGGCAATGCTGTGGCACTCTGCAATTATTGGGGGCATGCTGTGGGCACTCTGCAATGATCATTGGGGGCAATGCTGTGGCACTCTGCAATGATCATTGGGGCAATGCTGTGGCACTCTGCAATGATCATTGGGGGCAATGCTGTGGGCACTCTGCAATTATTGGGGGCATGCTGTGGGCACTCTGCAATTATTGGGGGCAATGCTGTGGGCACTCTGCAATCATTGCGGGCAATGCTGTGGGCACTCTGCAATCATTGGGGGCAATGCTGTGGGCACTCTGCAATTATTGGGGCAATGCTGTGGCACTCTGCAATCATTGGGGGCAATGCTGTGGGCACTCTGCAATCATTGGGGGCAATGCTGTGGGCAGTCTGCAATCATTGGGGGCAATGCTGTGGGCACTCTGCAATCATTGGGGGCAATGCTGTGGGCACTCTGCAATGATCATTGGGGGCAATGCTGTGGCACTCTGCAATCATTGGGGGCAATGCTGTGGGCACTCTGCAATTATTGGGGGCATGCTGTGGGCACTCTGCAATTATTGGGGGCAATGCTGTGGGCACTCTGCATTGATTGGGGGCAATGCTGTGGGCACTCTGCAATCATTGGGGGCATGCTATGGGCACTCTGCAATCATTGGGGGCAATGCTGTGGCGCTCTGCAATCATTGGGGGCAATGCTGTGGGCACTCTGCAATGATCATTGGGGGCAATGCTGTGGCACTCTGCAATCATTGGGGGCAATGCTGTGGGCACTCTGCAATTATTGGGGGCATGCTGTGGGCACTCTGCAATTATTGGGGGCAATGCTGTGGGCACTCTGCATTGATTGGGGGCAATGCTGTGGGCACTCTGCAATCATTGGGGGCATGCTATGGGCACTCTGCAATCATTGGGGGCAATGCTGTGGCGCTCTGCAATCATTGGGGGCAATGCTGTGGCGCTCTGCAATCATTGGGGGCAATGCTGTGGCACTCTGCAATCATTGGGGGCAATGCTATGGGCACTCTGCAATCATTGGGGGCAATGCTGTGGGCACTCTGCAATGATCATTGGGGGCAATGCTGTGGCACTCTGCAATTATTGGGGGCATGCTGTGGGCACTCTGCAATGATCATTGGGGGCAATGCTGTGGCACTCTGCAATTATTGGGGGCAATGCTGTGGGCACTCTGCAATTATTGGGGGCAATGCTGTGGGCACTCTGCAATCATTGGGGGCAATGCTGTAGGCACTCTGCAATCATTGGGGGCAATGCTGTAGGCACTATGCAATCATTGGGGGCAATGCTGTAGGCACTCTGCAATTATTAGGGGCAATGCTGTGGCACTCTGCAATCATTGGGGGCAATGCTGTGGGCAGTCTGCAATCATTGGGGGCAATGCTGTGGGCACTCTGCAATCATTGGGGGCAATGCTGTGGGCACTCTGCAATGATCATTGGGGCAATGCTGTGGCACTCTTCAATCATTGGGGGCAATGCTGTGGGCACTCTGCAATTATTGGGGGCATGCTGTTGGCACTCTGCAATTATTGGGGGCAATGCTGTGGGCACTCTGCATTGATCGGGGGCAATGCTGTGGGCACTCTGCAATCATTGGGGGCATGCTGTGGGCACTCTGCAATCATTGGGGGCAATGCTGTGGTGCTCTGCAATCATTGGGGGCAATGTTGTGGCACTCTGCAATTATTGGGGGCAATGCTGTGGCGCTCTGCAATCATTGGGGGCAATGCTGTGGCAATCTGCAATCATTGGGGACAATGCTATGGGCACTCTGCAATCATTGGGGGCAATGCTGTGGGCACTCTGCAATGATCATTGGGGGCAATGCTGTGGCACTCTGCAATTATTGGGGGCATGCTGTGGGCACTCTGCAATGATCATTGGGGGCAATGCTGTGGTACTCTGCAATTATTTGGGGCAATGCTGTGGGCACTCTGCAATTATTGGGGGCATGCTGTGGGCACTCTGCAATTATTGGGGGCAATGCTGTGGGCACTCTGCAATCATTGGGGGCAATGCTGTGGGCACTCTGCAATTATTGGGGGCAATGCTGTGGCACTCTGCAATCATTGGGGGCAATGCTGTGGGCACTCTGCAATCATTGGGGGCAATGCTGTGGGCACTCTGCAATTATTGGGGGCAATGCTGTGGGCACTCTGCAATGATCATTGGGGGAAATGCTGTGGCACTGCAATCATTGGGGGCAATGCTGTGGGCACTCTGCAATTATTGGGGGCATGCTGTGGGCACTCTGCAATTATTGGGGGCAATGCTGTGGGCACTCTGCATTGATTGGGGGCAATGCTGTGGGCACTCTGCAATCATTGGGGGCATGCTGTGGGCACTCTGCAATCATTGGGGGCAATGCTGTGGTGCTCTGCAATCATTGGGGGCAATGCTGTGGCACTCTGCAATTATTGGGGGCAATGCTGTGGCGCTCTGCAATCATTGGGGGCAATGCTGTGGCACTCTGCAATCATTGGGGGCAATGCTATGGGCACTCTGCAATCATTGGGGGCAATGCTGTGGGCACTCTGCAATGATCATTGGGGGCAATGCTGTGGCACTCTGCAATTATTGGGGGCATGCTGTGGGCACTCTGCAATGATCATTGGGGGCAATGCTGTGGCACTCTGCAATTATTGGGGGCAATGCTGTGGGCACTCTGCAATTATTGGGGGCATGCTGTGGGCACTCTGCAATTATTGGGGACAATGCTGTGGGCACTCTGCAATCATTGGGGGCAATGCTGTGGGCACTCTGCAATTATTGGGGGCAATGCTGTGGCACTCTGCAATCATTGGGGGCAATGCTGTGGGCACTCTGCAATCATTGGGGGCAATGCTGTGGGCACTCTGCAATCATTGGGGGCAATGCTGTGGGCACTCTGCAATGATCATTGGGGGAAATGCTGTGGCACTGCAATCATTGGGGGCAATGCTGTGGGCACTCTGCAATTATTGGGGGCATGCTGTGGGCACTCTGAAATTATTGGGGGCAATCCTGTGGGCACTCTGCAATCATTGGGGGCAATGCTGTGGGCACTCTGCAATCATTGGGGGCAATGCTGTGGGCACTCTCTAATCATTGGGGGCAATGCTGCGGGCACTCTGCAATTATTGGGGGCATTCTGTGGGCACTCTGCAATTATTGGGGGCATGCTGTGGGAACTCTTTCAATCATTGGGGGCAATGCTGTGGGCACTCTGCAATGATCATTGGGGGCAATGCTGTGGGCACTCTGCAATCATTGGGGGCAATGCTGTGGGCACTCTGCAATTATTGGGGGCAATGCTGTGGCACTCTGCAATCATTGGGGGCAATGCTGTGGCACTCTGCAATCATTGGGGACAATGCTGTGGGCACTCTGCAATTATTGGGGGCAATGCTGTGGGCACTCTGCATTGATTGGGGGCAATGCTGTGGGCACTCTGCAATCATTGGGGGCAATGCTGTGGGCACTCTGCAATCATTGGGGGCAATGCTGTGGGCACTCTGCAATGATCATTGGGGGCAATGCTGTGGGCACTCTGCAATGATCATTGGGGGCAATCCTTATTTGCACTCTGTAATCATTGGGGGCAATGCTGTGGGCACTCTGCAATCATTGGGGGCAATGCTGTGGGCACTCTCTAATCATTGGGGGAAATGCTGCGGGCACTCTGCAATTATTGGGGGCATGCTGTGGGCACTCTGCAATTATTGGGGCATGCTGTGGGAACTCTTGCAATCATTGGGGGCAATGCTGTGGGCACTCTGCAATGATCATTGGGGGCAATGCTGTGGGCACTCTGCAATCATTGGGGGCAATGCTGTGGGCACTCTGCAATTATTGGGGGCAATGCTGTGGCACTCTGCAATCATTGGGGGCAATGCTGTGGCACTCTGCAAT
Organism: Pelophylax lessonae; assembly: GCF_965119305.1. Taxonomy (NCBI): domain Eukaryota; kingdom Metazoa; phylum Chordata; class Amphibia; order Anura; family Ranidae; genus Pelophylax; species Pelophylax lessonae. The sequence continues at coordinate 498,796,533 of NC_138771.1, forward strand.
CATTGGGGGCAATGCTGTGGGCACTCTGCAATTATTGGGGGCAATGCTGTGGGCACTCTGCATTGATTGGGGGCAATGCTGTGGGCACTCTGCAATCATTGGGGGCAATGCTGTGGGCACTCTGCAATCATTGGGGGCAATGCTGTGGGCACTCTGCAATGATCATTGGGGGCAATGCTGTGGCACTCTGCAATGATTGGGGGCAATGCTGTGGCACTCTGCAATCATTGGGAGCAATGCTGTGGTCACTGTGCATTGAAAGGGGGCACGCTGGTCTCTCTGCATTGAAAGGGGGGCATGCTGGTCACTGTGCATTGAAAGGGGGGCACGCTGGTCATTCTGCATTAAATGGGGGCACGCTGGTCATTCTGCTGGGAAAGTCGGAACTGGTTACTAAAATTTTTGAATCCCACCACTGTATACGCCACATTAGGCGCTCTCTAATCATTGGGGGCAATGCTGCGGGCACTCTGCAATTATTGGGGGCATGCTGTGGGCACTCTGCAATTATTGGGGGCATGCTGTGGGAACTCTTGCAATCATTGGGGGCAATGCTGTGGGCACTCTGCAATGATCATTGGGGGCAATGCTGTGGGCACTCTGCAATCATTGGGGGCAATGCTGTGGGCACTCTGCAATTATTGGGGGCAATGCTGTGGCACTCTGCAATCATTGGAGGCAGTGCTGTGGCACTCTGCAATCATTGGGGGCAATGCTGTGGGCACTCTGCAATTATTGGGGGCAATGCTGTGGGCACTCTGCATTGATTGGGGGCAATGCTGTGGGCACTCTGCAATCATTGGGGGCAATGCTGTGGGCACTCTGCAATCATTGGGGGCAATGCTGTGGGCACTCTGCAATGATCATTGGGGGCAATGCTGTGGGCACTCTGCAATGATCATTGGGGGCAATGCTGTGGCACTCTGCAATGATTGGGGGTAATGCTGTGGTCACTGTGCATTGAAAGGGGGCACGCTGGTCTCTCTGCATTGAAAGGGGGGCACGCTGGTCACTGTGCATTGAAAGGGGGGCACGCTGGTCATTCTGCATTAAAAGGGGGCACGCTGGTCATTCTGCTGGGAAAGTCGGAACTGGTTACTAAAATATTTGAATCCCACCACTGTATACGCCACATTAGGGTGATCAAATCACAGACAATGCAGCAGAACATCTCTGCAGGGTGATGGTTCCTTAAAGACATCTAACATGAAGAACAAATATGGTAGAGTTTGTGGAGATGGCCAGATGGTGAATGGGTGAGCGCTTTATGTACACAAGGAGATAATTTCTGAAGTACAGTTTGAGCAGAGAAATAATTCAGGAAGCGACATCCTTTGCTGACATCCCTTCTGTTTAATATTTAAATACTTGTAAACCCTAAGGGGGATGACATTTGGTTTTCTCTGTGCACTGTGTATGATAAACAGATACCAGTTTTTAAAGTCTATCTGTAGTGTTACCCCCCCCCCCCCCCAATGATTCTTTCCCCAACAGTGCAGAGGCAGCCAGGCACACAGCAACAGTCCATTCACTCCGGCTCATTAATCAGTCTAGGGGTATTCTTTTGGAAGTTTATTTGCTAGTAGAAACTTGGGAGGGAATTTGGGGTGAAGCAGGATACTCCAAAACGGAACATATTGCTAGCAGAGGATAGTTCTTGCCGACAGGTAACAGGTAGCTTGTGAACACGTCCCAGTGTTGCCGACCCAGTCTTCTACTCAGAGCTTCAGAGCAGTGCAGGCGCATGCTCATCCAATTCAAGGCTGCAGAGGCAGTCCTGCCCCTTGCATACCTGCGGCGGAGCAAGTCTCCGAAATAGCTCGGGTGGGTTTTGGCTCTTCCTCTTCCATGCTGATCCTCACTGGCCCTCCTCCATGATCCAAGGGGCTTGTGGATGACACCAGGTAGGAAAGCGAAGTCCCTTACCTGCCAAATAAGTCAGAGTCTACGTCAGTGGCATCTGCACACTCGCATTTGCCCTCAGCGGCCCGATTCACATTCCAGGACTTAAGATCCTTTCACCAGAATAGAAAACTTCAAGAGCAAATGGAAGGGCGTGCAAGTAACCTTTCTGAAAGCGCATAGCCATCGGCACCCTTTCATTCCCTCAGAGTCTTGTTGACATGAGTCCCCCCTTCACAAACTGGTGTGGTGGAGGCCAGGGTGATTGATTGTGTACATGGATGGGCAAAGCCAGATCCTCCAGGCAGGGCCGTTTGAAGGAATTTGGGGGCCCCAAGCAAAATGGACATGGAGGCCCTCCGCACACACGCAAAGCCTACAGGAACCACAGCATAGCCATACAGTTTAAGTTCAACCACACTTTATATAAATAAAAAATGAGTACAGTGCAAATACTGCTTGAAAAAATATTTGAAATTTGAACAATCTCAACAAATGAACATTTGCAAAAACACCACTGTACCATAAAATCAAATATACATTAAAAAGTGCACAATAACTATTGCGAGAAGGACTGACAGATTTGGGGCAGTGAGGGAGGGAAAGCAATAATTGAGGTGGGCACTGATAAAGTAATGGAGGGCTATGAAGGAGGGCAGTTGAAGGCAAGGCAGACTGGTATCCACTAAGATCTCTGATCATCTTATACAGCTTTATATTTTTCATTAAACTTAAGTGACCCCTATACAACAAGTTGCCAGATATTATCGCCCCTCCCGTTCCCCCACCATGTGCCCTAGATGATACCAGGGGGACTTTTTTCTTATGCTATGGGACTATCCAGCTGTCTATTAACAGGTAGGTATTGTTCCCAATTGGACAATTGGTCCAATTTTTGCACGAAAAAATGGAGTGACAGACTGTCAGTGTGATCATACCTGTCGCTAGCCTGGTCCGATCCACGTGGTTGAGGAGGATGTGATGACTCGTGGTGTGTCTCTCTCTGGTGAAGTTTGCGGGCTTGGTGGGGTGGCGCCACTCCAGCGCACGCTTTAGGCCGCCTAGGCTGGGGCGGGGCTAGTGCGCACTGCGCAGATGCGCGCCGCCGCCGCGCACTCTCCCCCTAGCGAGCCGGCGCTGCGTGACGTCATGCCGCTCCTCCGCTGTGCGCCCGCCGGCCTGTCACAGGCCGCCTGTGTGTTGTGAGGCCGGCCTGTGTGTGTGTGAGGCGCGGCGCGCTGCGTTTGTGTTTTGGGTTTTTGGGATAATGTCAGTGGACTTTTGCAGAAAGAAGATTCAAGCTTTCATGTCCAATGTAATAAAGTCTAATTTTGCATTATAGCCCTCCCTGTTCAGCTGTTTAGGTATTATATGTAGCACTACTCCCTTGGGAGCTGCTGGTTATGTGTTCCCCTGGGTTACCATTAGCAACAGCATGACAGTTCAACATTTTCCCAAGTGTTTTGGCTCAGTCAGGAAACAGTCCAGTAGCTTTGGTTTTTGTGTTTTTATTAAGAAATTAGGTAGGAGAAGGGAATGAGTGGGATACTCCAACTTATATAACTATGCACCATCTGCTGGGACGACTGAATATTGCTGAATGCGGCAAGGCCGCTCGTTCACCCTGTCAGTAGCGGTGAAGAAGTAGTTAATGATCTATTAAGGTAAACTTGACTGTACTGCAGAACACTCTTCAGGGTCCTTCCTGACACGCCCTTGTCTCTATTCTTTAGGGTTATCTATCCGGCACCCCCTTTCCTGTTATACTCTCTGTGTGAGCTAGCTCCTTGATCCCCTGACTTCACTGGAGTGGTCTCCCTTCCTGGGCAGACCCCTAGGCAAATCTCCAGGTACTCACGGACACCGTTTTTCTCCGGAGACTCTGCCAGCAGCTCCATTGTCAGCACTCTGGATCCTCCGCACCTTAGCTCCACACTGCAGGAGGAGAGACCAGCCGTCTGCCTCCTCCTGGGACTCTGCTTCAAGCCAAAAGACACCCTATCACATGTCCCCTCAGTATTTATGATCAATTCCAAGATTCATTGCAGGAATGCCCTCCCACTGGGACTGTCAAAAAACCTGATGTGTCACTGGCTGGGTTTCCTCCACTGTCCAACAAGCTCCCTCATTGGATACAGTGGGGACACTCCCTCAGACCCAGTGAATCACACCTGGAAACATGTGACAGGCGAACTAATAGATCAGGCTCCCCTGATAAGCAGCATCAGCAATAGATGCTTTTTCCTAGCACCTACCTAGGAGGGAGCTACATATATGTCTGCTGCCATACTGGCATCAGGAAAACATTTTTTAAGCAAAATTCAATAATAAAAAAAAAAAAAACAAGATAAAAATGAATAGCTCATTAAAATCAATAGGGTAAATAAAAATAGCAGCTTTTACTGCAATGTTCAGCTTCCATCTAGAGATTTGCCATGCAGCACTTTTTCCTGCTGCTAGATGTCCTCAGTTTGATGGCCAACATGACTCAGACCACTTTCTCTGAGCTAATGTTGTCCTGGACCCCGCCCCCAGTCTTTGACTGGACAATGAAAGGAGAAGCAGCAGAGTGATGAGCTCATCTCTCTGTCACTCTGCTCTCTCTTCCTATTGGCATGCTCGTCAGAACATGAACTTATTGGCTCCTTGTACTCTTTCCTCTACTTACACTCAGTGCTGTATCTTGGCCTAGGCCAACAAGGCCCAGGCCTAGGGCAGCACTTTGGAGGGGGGGGGGGGGGCAGCAAAAAATTTGGACTTGTGTTTGCTGCCACTGATTATTTCACTTATTTGTATAAGGACTATGGACTTTCTATTTATTATACAAATAAGTGACATAATCCTAGGATTACAATCAGTGGCAGCAAATACAAGTCCAAATATCTTAAAAGAACTGATAGGGCTGCACTGATATGGCAGCACTGATATTCTGCACTGATGGTCGCTAATATGCTGCACTGATGGGCACTAATATGCTGCTCTGATGGCCACTAATGAGTTGCCAATGGTGGGTACTGATAAACTGCACTGATGGGCACTAATGAGGCTGCTTTGGTAAGGCAGCACTGATATGCTACACTGATGGGTACAAGGCGGTACTGATAAGCTTCACTGATGGGGCTGCACTGATATGGTGCCATGATGGGCACTGATATGTTGCACTGATGGGCACTAATAGGCTGCACTGATGGCCATTGATGAGGCAGCACTGATAAGCTGATGGGCACTGATATGATGCACTGATAGGCTGTACTGGAGGCCACTGATGGGGCTGCACTGATGGCCACTGATGAGGCTGTGCTGATATGCTGCACTGATGGGCACTGATAAGGGGGCACTGATGGGCTCTGATAGACTGTGGTTGTGGTTTGTGGTTTACAGATGACAGGGCGGGTCATAAACAGGAAGGGGTGTGGCCTTTACAGGAAGGAGTGGGTCATATTTCAATTAGGGGGTGCACAAGTTTAGTCAGGCCTAGGGCAGCACAAAACCTAAATGCACCACTGCTTACACTCCAGCCCTGCTGTACACAGGACTGCAGAAGGTTGATACCAGGTTAAATTCAGGTAATTTCACTGCTTGGCTTAAAAAGTACATTTTATGATGTATTACTGATTTCAGAGCCATAATAATGTGTTGATTATATCTCCCCAGAGTGCAGCTAATAGTTGTGGAGGAAGGTTAGAACATCTGTTAGCTGTTTCCCTGCTGCAGATTTTCCCTCATTTCCAATCTGGGTTAAAGGTTGTGACCAGGGAGTGAGAACTCTGCTGGGTAGCAGTAAAATCTGACAGTGGTTCTAATCCTACCCCATTCTATCCAAAAAAAAAAAAATTTTTGGGTATAGATACACTTTAAAGTGATTGCAAAGGTTCGTTAAAAAACAAACATGGTACACTTACCTGCTCTTTGCACCGGCTCCTCCTTTCAGAGTGCACCCATAGCAAACCACATGCTATGGGGGGGCACTCATTCGGGCCAGAATCCGAGCCGGGCTGTGTGTCTTTATAGTAGAGATCGACCAATATCATTTTTTTGTTGCTGATAACGATATTTTGGTCAATGTATATCGGTATAAGCCGATATTTTCGTACATTTAAATTTTAATTTTTTATCACTTGGTACTCTTGTGGAGGGATTAAAAGCATTAAAAACGCCAAGTTTGGCTGTTTTAAATGCTGTCATTTTTTTAATCTGGTGCCAATACCCGGAAGTGATGTCATGACATCACTTCCGGGTTTTTACATGGAGACCTGATCAGAGCCGAATGCGGCTTTGATCAGGTTTTCGGCGGCCGTGCAGGCTGGTTGCCCGATGCCTGGTTGAGATGGGAGACCCAGGCGAGCCGCGGAAGGCGGCGGGAGGAGGGGGGGGCATCCCCTCCCGCTCCTTGTAATGACAGCCAAGCGGCTTCTCAGCCGCATCAGTTGTCATTACAAGACAGCCGACCGTCGGCTATAGACACCGGTACCGGGGTGATGCCTCTAGCTGCAGGCATCACTCCGGTACAAGCACTTTCCCGAAATATCAACAATATCGGTTGCCTTGGTGGCCGATTCCGATATATATCAGGGGAGGTGCAGATCGGCCATCGATATATCGGCTTTGCCGATAATCGGTCGATCTCTAGTTTATAGACACAAATAGCCAGGCTCAGTCTTGCCCCCTGCTCCCTCCTCTCATGATTTGACTGACAACAGCAGAAGTTAATGGCTCCTGCTGCTCTCAGCCAAGCTTGTGAGAGCAAGGAGAGGGGGGAGAAGAACAGAAATCGGGTACAGGGCTGGATCGATAGAGTACTTAGAGAATGCATTAAGGTAAAAAAAAAAAAAACTTTTGCCTTTATAACCACTTTAAATCAAAATACTTTTTACCTTTTTTCATCCTTTATTGTATCTCAGTGCTGCTGATCACCTGTAGCTGCTTCCTGTCTAAAGCACTCAAGGGACACCTGCAGGGCATTTCTCGTGGCAGATTTCCTGATGGTAACAACAGTGGACCATGCCTGTGTAATGTGTGATGTAACAGCCTCCAATAGAAGTCTGTGTGACAATGCAGAAGCACAACTGGGACACAGCGTTGTCACCACCTATGAGGATGAGCCTGAACAAGGACCTTTATGGGAGGATCACCAGGTATTACTTTTATATAAAGCTGTAGATTTAAAAATATTGAAAATGACAATATATTAAAGCTTATACGAGATTGAATGGTTAGGTTTACATCTAAGCCTATCTTTCCACACCTTCCAGAACTTGGTGGTAATGTGGATTAACCCTCGCTTATAAACCTGCTGTATGACCTCCCCCTATCCTGTGTGTACTGTGGAGTTTAGTCTTTCCCAGCACTTTGTATACAGAAGGTTTGACACATTTTTTTTTCTGTACACAGAGGGGAAAAACAGGTTTTAGATGTTAAACTCTTACACACTTATTGATCTGCTTCTCTCCCAGGAGGCATTGCTCCCACACGCCCAGGACCCATGTGCAGCTATATAAACAGTTATTAATCTGTTGTGCAAAGCCAAGCGAGGATATCATAAAAAAAAAAAAAATCATACACTGGCACAGATAGACTCGCAACACTTATAACTGTTATCAGTGTCACTATCATTTATGTAATCAAATACCACTTGCTGTTTTATTTGGTCAGATGCAATGTGTAATGGTGCACCACAATACACATCCATCTGCAAGGTACAGTGCCTTGAAAAAGTATTCACACCCCTTAAAATTTTCCACATTTCTTCATGTTACAGCAAAAAAACGTAAATGTATTTTATTGGGATTTTATGTGATAGACGAACACAAAGTGGCACATAATTGTGAAGTGGAAGGAAAATGATAAATGGTTTTCAAATTTTTTTAACAAATAAATATGTGAAAAGTGTGGCATGCATTTTTTATTCAGCCCCCTTTATTCTGACACCCCTAACTAAAATCTAGTGGAACCAATCGCCTTCAGAAGTCACCTAATTAGTAAATAGAGTCCACCTGTGTGTAATTTAATCTCAGTATAAATATAGCTGTTCTGGGAAGCCCTCAGAGGTTTGTTAGAGAACCTTATGCCCCATACACACGTGCAGATTATCTGCAGACTTTTGTCTGCAGACTTACCAAAACCATATAATATGAGGTCAAACCTAAACACTTTCAATTTGTATGCAATCCGGCAGGCCCTTGCACTACATAGAAAAGGTAAGTCTGCAGACAAAAGTCTGCAGATAATCTGCACGTGTGTACGGGGAATAAGTGAACAAACAGCATCATGAAGGCAAAGGAACACACCAGACAGGTCAGGGATAAAGTTGTGGAAAAGTTTAAAGCAAAGTTAGGTTATAAAAAAATATCCCAAGCTTTGAACATCTCATGGAACACCGTTCAATCCATCATCCAAAAATGGAAAGAGTATGGCACAACTGCAAACCTACCAAGACATGGCCGTGTATGGTAGAACGCTTTTTAGAATGATTAGCACTACATCGCAGCAATGCATGTAATTTGTTACTGCAATGTAATATTGTAAATGGGCCTTAATACATTTGTACAGAACACTTATGCTAGCCATTAACTAGTTAAAAAATCGTTTGAACGTGCTTTCGAAAAACAAACTCACGTTTGTGAGCGCAAACGATAATGCCATTATGTAATAACTGAATTTCGAATGATAAATCAGTCAATGGACATAGAGGAATCAATTTCCCGTTCGTTTTTTGGCTTCTGGGTCACATATGGGCAGTACCAACACTTTCATTTTTAATTGGCGAGAAAACACATTACCCTTTCAATTTATCATCCATTTGGCAGAAGTTTTCCAAACTCTACCTTTGATTTTTTCGCTCAAAGTCGTCACAACCGATTTTCGATTTGTACCCATTAACTGGATGAAAAACAAACAAACTGTCCAAATGACAGATTTTTGAACGATTTTTCGTCTAGTATATGGACACCATTACTCTACTTTCACATGGGCGTAAAAAGTGTACTAATCTTATTACAAATCTTTTATTGTAGCACAAAAGTTTGTACATAATGATCAGTAAATACTTTAATAAAACTGCTCTGTTTATTTTTCCCAATGCCTGCATCTGGCAACATACGTATGTCCTCACACACAGGTTTTTGGATTTTGTGTTGCGGTTCGGTACACAGTGCATATGTACGCACATGTGTAAATGTTTTCTTTGAAAACAATGTAGCTGCATACAGATCCATAGACAAATGCGTTTTTTTATGGCCATGTGAATGAAGCCTTAGAAGGGAGGAGCTTAACAGACTGGGTTCCCGCATATGTGGCCATGGGTTTGTGCTTAGGGTCCGGTACATCCCTGTTGACTGGTTCAGGTGTGAATCAGGTCAGAATTTTCGCCTGAATTTGCGCCTGAATCTGACCCAAAGACGCACTGGACCCTTTTTAAATGAGGACTACGTCCGCCCCGGACCTGTGTGAACCGGCTCTATTGAGAGCCAGTCACATTAGTTTGTCATATGAATCAAATGCGGGAAAACCCTCATCCAATACACATATGTGAACCCAGCCGTAGGGATAAGCAGAGTGATTTTAATGAAATTGATTTCAACTTTCTAACAAATTTGAAGTTCAATTTTGCTCTATGAACTGCTTAGGTGAATTATTTTATTCTTCATCAGGAAAGATCTATTTTTTATGGGGAGAGGGGGTATTTAAGGTAGTTTATTCTATTTAATTTAAATACCAACAAAAAACGTTTGAGCTCCTACCTGCTGTAAATCCCCACCCTTCATATACAGCTGGCAGCACCAAAAATTATAATAAAAGTGTAATTAAATATGTGTCCATACATATTTCTATTGAAGACAATTCTACGCCAGTTTAACAAAAAAAAAACAAAAACGGTGATCAAATATTGTCTGCACAAAAACAATGCATTCATAAAGTGTCTAATAATATCCACATGTACTGATTCTAAATATTAAACCCTCTCCCCTCCACATGATCTATCCAGGTGATCAAATTTTGTTTTTTGAAAATGATTGTGTGAAGCAGAATTTCCAGCATCAGTGCATGACATGGGTCTGCCATGGCTACCATTAACACCAACAGCACATTTAAGCATATTGCCCAAATGTGAATACTGAGACAATGACTAGTCCGGCATCTTTGGTTTTTAGTTTTATTTTAGGAACTTGGATGGGAGAAGGGAATGAGTGGGATACTCCTCTGGTTAAACTAGTTACAAGAATGGGACACTTGAGAGAAAATGCCTTCTAGCGCTGACTTGACGCTGACTGAATGCCGACCAACGCTTACTGGCGCTTGTGAACACGGACTTGCTGTCACTGAACTGAAACTGACTTCTGGCACTCCTGTTAGCTCAAAAGTCCTTTTTCACTGCTTCCTCCAGTCCTTCCTGACTCAGGTAGCCACTTTCAATTACTGCTGCAACACTTAACACTTCAGGGCCCAATCGCTGGCACCCCCTTTACTCTTCAGGGTTAACTCTGGCACCCCCTTTACTGTCACCACTATCCAGCTAGCTAGCTCCTGGATCCCTCTGACCTTCTCCAGAGTGGTCCCCTCTGCTAGGCAGACCCCCAGGGGCAGTCTGCAGTACTCACGACTCAGAATGCTTTCCTGAAACTCGTCCCCCAACAGCTCCGCTGGTCCTCAGCACACTGGATCCTTCTCAGCAGCTCAGCTCAGCCCTGTATGCCCTCAGGCAAGCCGCATGGGATACCCGATTAATCTTGACAGGAGGAGAGACAGCCGTCACCTCCCTCCTGGGACTCTGCTTCACGCCAAAGACAATGTGACATGTGCCCCTCACAGACTTATACCCCCTCCCAGAATGCTGTGTGGCAGAATCTGCCCTTCCAGGATGGATACAAGCCCTGGTGTGCTATTGGTCAGGTTTCCTCCACTGCCCAATGAGAGCCCTCATTGGGGTACAGTGGGGAGACTCCCTGACACAACAGACACACCTGAGAGCACATGTCAGCTTAGCTGAACAATATGGCCCTGCTGTTAAGCATGCAAGGCCCCACTATAATTTACCTAGCACCTACCTTGGAGGGTGCTACATGTGTATTTGAATATTTGGGTACTGTTGCATTATTATTTTTTATTAATTTATTTTACTTTCTTTGCTGCCTGTTTTTTTTTTTTCTTTCAGAGAAAAAAAAAACCCCCACTAAGGGCTCTTTCACACGGGCGCTCCGTATGTCTGTATTTCATCCCATTTTTTTGCGGATGAAAAACGGACATAATGCATGTCAATGGGATTGCGGATGTCAGCGGATGACCATCCGCTGACCTCCGATTTTCGTCCTTTCAGTTCTGTTCCGTTTTTTGGAACGGAACAGAACCCTATTTTTCTTCCTTTTAAAAAACCGAACGGATGCAAAATCGGATGTCAGCGGTGTCATCCGCTGACATCCGCAATCCCCATAGACATACATTATGTCCGTATATCATCCACAAACGGATGGGATGATATGCGGACATACGGACCGGATGACACAAGTGTCATCCGTGTCCGTGAAAAAAAAAAAAAAGTGCCGCAGCGGAATAAAAAAATCGGAGCGGCCGTGTGAAAGAGCCCTTAATGAGCTCTACTAAAATATTTTTGTCACAGGAACAGGTGCAAAATAGTTAAAAAAATGGCATGGCATTTTCCTGCCGGACAGCCTTCAAACTGAAAACTGAAGGAGCTGGGTAGAAAATGGTCAGATGAACAGCGGCTCCATCCAACCAAATGCAGCCACTGTTAATGTATTCCGACAGCCATGGGAGCCAGCTGTCAGAATACAATAGCTGGCAGTAGAGATTTGTCCATTCACACTCTTTATAGTTGATGAGGGCATCAAGTGATTTGTCAAGTGAAATCTTACAGTGTATGGTCAGCTTAACCTAAGACTGTCAGGAACCACCATATATAAGGTCTGGTAAGCTTCAATATATTTATGGCCAATTGAACTTTCAGTTTAAATCAGCTAAATACATTAAAGGTTCTTTTTCTTTAAGAAAGCATGTCCTATGTCAGCATGCTGCAGAGAAGGCCGAGAGAATGGGTAGCCAAACAACATAAATGTAACATTAAAGCCCAACTCATTTCAAATTTGCTTTCTAAGTACATCAAAACAATAAGGGCTTTTTCACATTTGAGTACATTTCTAACACTTAACAAAGGCTCCTATAGCGTTCGTATGGGCGTTAGACTCGCATTCTACAAGCGTTAATTACAAGTTAAAAATGCTCCCCAAATGCCTTATGGGCAGCTTTGAAGCGTTTGATGAGCGTTAAGGCACGTAAAAACTGCTCCACAAATGCCTATTCTATTGCAGGAAAAAAAAAAAAACTAATCTTAACGCCCCGCAACCGCACTGCAACTGCCTGCCAGAGCGTTTGCAAAGTGTTACCATAGGCTTGAATGGGAGGTGTCCGAAGACTTCAAACGCCTCTGATTCAACATGAGGTTTCAATTTTGAAGCGACGCTATGCTAATGCTTTGTGTTTTGATAGTGTAAGCAGCAGTTTTTCACACCTCTCGAACGCCTGCTTTTATTGCCAGAGTGAACTTAGTCTTAAGCCTCGTACACACGCAACGATTATCGGCCGACCGATCGTCCGACTTTTGTCCAAGTTGTGTTTTGTTGGTTGGAATGTGCCTAGACTGCACACAAATTTTCTCGGCCAACACAAATCTACTTCAGAAGTGATGTCATGTGTTGGGTTGCTTTCTTTGCATTTTTTCTTCACTGAGCATGCCCAGACTTGCTCATCAGATTTTTCCCTGTCGAAATCTGTACTGACTGCACGAAAATCAGCCGTTGTGTTGACGGCCAACAAAAATTTTATAGCCTACACACCAGATTTTTTTTTGGCCGAAAAGTCGGAGTTGGCTGTCGGAAGCATCATACTAACAAGCCGAAAATCGGCAGATCGGATCGTTGGCCTAAAATTCCCTGCCAATTTTCGACGTGTGTGTACGGGGCATTAGTGTGTGAAGGCTTTCATGTGTTAGAAAGCAGCCACGTCCCTAGCAGAAAAGCCTGTCCTCTGGCAGCAGGCTGCATAGAAGAACCCTTGCTCTCGGTGTGAAAGCATTGGGCTCTCCAAAGAGGTCAGACACCCCTCCAGCTGAGTCAAAGCTAGAGCTCTCTAATCAGAATGAAAAATGAGCATTGTTAATGGCAGAGTTAAGCCCTGTACACACGTCCCGAATGTCGGCCGAACTATCGGCCGTCTTTTGTCCGGTGCTGTCCTGTCGGCTGAAAACTGCAAAAGACTGCACATGAATTTTGTCGGCCAACAACAGCCGACTGCAGAAGTGATGTCATGTGATGGTTAACTTTCCGTGTGTTTTTTCTTTTCTGAGCATGCCCAGTCTTGCTAATCGGCTGTTTGTCGGCCGAATTCTGTACTGACTGGGGAACAATCGGCCGTTCTGGTGTTGGCCAACAAAAATTTTAATGCCTGCACAACAGATTCTGTTCGGCCGAAAAGTCGCTGTCGGTTGTCGGAAGCATCATACTAACAAGCCGACAATCGGCCGATCGTTCGGCGGCCGCATATTTACGGCCGACAATCGCTATGTGTGTACGGGCTTTAGGGTCCTTTCACATGAATGATCCGATCTGATCCGCCTGTCAGTTTTTCAGGCAGACCTGATCGGATGCTCCACGCATTCCTATGGGGCAGCGGACGTCAGCGGAGACATCTCCGCTGACACCCGCTGCTATCCGCTTCTGATCCTATCCATGAAATCCGGATGAATGGAAACCCTATTTTCCATCCGTCCAGCAGATGGGATCGGATGAGAACGGACAGGTCCATTCTCATCCTATTCCCCCATAGAGGACAGCGGAGAATCTGACAGCTCCGTCTCCACACAGAGCGGGGATCGGCGGATCAGAGCAGAGAACGGACCGCACCGTGTGAAAGGACCCTTAGGCCCCTTTCACACATACGGACTGTTCATTTCATCAGTTCAGTCATGTTTGTTTATCATCAGTTTTTTCAGTCAACATCAGTTTTTAATCAGTTTTTCATCAGTGGTCATCCGTTTTTCATCCGATCCGTTTTTTTTAACGGATGAAAAATAGGGCTTTCATCCATTAAAAAAAAACAGATGTTGACGGAAGCAGATGAAAACGGATGTAAATGAATGATCATCCATTTACATTTGATTTTCCATAGGAATGCATTGATGTCCGTTTTTCATTCGTCAATGGATGGATGAAAAATGGACAAACGGACAGCACGTGCGAATGGGGCCTTAAGGTCAGGGACAAGGTTCCTTCTCTTCCATCAATTAGTAGCTGAAGACAATCAGCTGCAGCCACTGATCACTGTATTCTTACAGGGGCCGGTGCCACTACCAGAATTCAATGTCCAGGCAAGGAATTTGTTAGTTTTTTTGGCTGAACAAAAAATAAATAAATAATTAAAAAAATAAACCATGTATGGCTAGCTTTAGACATAATTTGATGAGACACATGACTGCATCTGAGATCAGATTCTGTCTTAAGAAAAGTCCCCTGCCGAAAACAATTAACAATAGCTCTTCTAAAAGGAACTTCCTTTGTCCCATGTCCCAGTGCCATTTTTCCCTGACCCCCAACTCACGGCAGACAATGGCTCACCTGGTAGACAGCACAGAAGGTATGCATGGCTGACAGGAGGAATTATGTTCATATACAGTAAGTCCCTGATCTGTTTGGGGTTAGCCTGACCTGAAAGAAGGGCTGGAAGAAGAGATTATGATGATTTCAGAACAATGCACATTGGATACCCCAGGAGTGACAGCGTGGAGTGGCCATTAAGTATAGAACACACGGGTGTAGTTGAGGGTGCTACAATGGTCCAATGATACATCCTGCTGCCACACCACTTATTTTCTATGGAGCAATCAGTGAGGTGACACAAGCAGCAGCAAATGTGTCACACTCTAATGCTGCAGCATATCAGATATGTCTGGATTGCAAAACTAGCGAAAAAGAATTACAAATATTTAGTCAGCTAAAACTGTTATATGTACAGTATATTTCAAGTGTGAGTTTAGCTGCCTAGTCTGATTTCTGCCCTAAAGTAGTTGTAAATCTCAAAAAAAAAAAGATCCATATCCTTAGTGTGTACCTGTTCCTTTTTCCATTTTTTTTCTCTTTTTACTGTTTTTTTATATGCAAGTTACAAACATGGAAACATTCAACATTCAGCACTACAGTGCAACAGCACCAGTGAACAATGCAGCTCCCATAGAACATTGTGACACAATCATTTAAAGAAATGGCAACAAATTACAGAACACTTGCATCTCCAAATAGTAAAGGCCGTACACACGAGTGGAAATTCGGCCGGGAATTTTCGTCCGACGACCGATCTGACGAATTTCGGCTTGTTAGTATGATGCTTCCGACAACCGACTCCGACTTTTCGGCCAAAAAAATCCTGGTGTGCAGGCTATAAAATTTTTGTCGACCATCAAAACACGTCCGATTTTCGTCTCATTAGTACAGATTTCGATGGGGAAAAATCTTATGAGCAAGACTGGGCATGCTCAGAGATGAAAGAACACATACAAAGCAATCCAACACATGACATCACTTCTGAAGTAGAATTCTGTCGTGCGGGAAAATTTGTGTGCAGTCTAGAGCACATTCCAACCAACAGACACGACTCTGGACAAAAGACGGACGACCGGTCGGCGGAAATTCGTTGCGTGTGTACGAGGCTTTAGTTCCCTAAGGTACAGAGATCAAACATCTTAGATACTCACAACGGCCTTCAAATGCTCAGTACCATATCCTCCACGAGAACCTCAAATACGAAGACAATCAATCTGATGCATCTATATCCAATTCTTAAAGTGACTCTTCACTGTATCTAAAAAACACATTATTTAATTCATTGTTAATGTTTAAAGCAAACTCCCCTATTCATCCATGTCTCCATGCTTTTATTTTGTTGAGAAATCACTTTTGAAAACCACCCTCTAGCTTTGACCTTGGCCATCTTGAGTAAGGGAAAATTATTCATGTAGCCACATCCTGGAATCCATCTGCCCTTAGTTCAAGCATGCATGCAGGAGAGTGTTCTTAGCTGAGAAACATATTCTGACAGGTTGGGGGGGGGGGGGGGGGAGTCCTCCCATTGTCAGAATACAATGACACAGCAGGGATTCCAACATCCATTTTGAATTTGTGGGTATGAGAATCTGTTTTTTTTGTTCAATCCGCTGTTTAAATGAAAAAAACAGACCCATCTATGGGCTGCCTTAGCTCCTGCAGAAAACGCTGTTATTATTGTGCCCTTTACCAGGTGTCCACCATCCCTGTTATACTATAATGTATGTGCGGATGAGAATATTATGTGCAGGGCAAAATGTCAAAATGAAAGCACATATATTACCCAGCTGTTCCTACCATTAATCTAGTTCTTTGTGTTTATTTTATACAATACCTCATGTCCCTGCTATTCAGCCCAGTGACATCTGTTTGGCAATTCCTGCCGATATCAGATAACACAGACCAGCTGGTGTGTAGCGCCCCCTGTCTACAAATCTGCAGCGAGAGTATGTATATGTTCAAAACATATCTTACTATAAAATTGTCTGAGGATAAAGCGTAGGCATTCCGAGGGAAAGTTGAATTCCTGGCAATCAGCTAAATACAGAGATCAAGGAACCATTTTAACTTCTAAGATTTATAGTTTTATAAAAAAAAAAAAAAAAAATGTGGCACATATGGTCATCCTCCGCAATTGTATATGTAGAAAACGAAAAAAAAAAAAAAAAAATCAAACTGTACAGGCAAAACGGAGGGATATTCATGATTTGATAAAATCCATATATTATATTGAAGATAAAAACAACAAATACATACAAAGAATACCAATGGTATAAAAACAATTCCTTAAAGGGAGAAAGCATGTATGGTAACTGGTTTGATAAGCACTGTATAGTTAGCTGTCTTCAATGCCTGAAGGCACTAAGGACCCCTAACTATACAGTGCTTATCAAAACCAGTTACCATACATGCTTTCTCCCTTTAAAGAATTGTTTTTATACAATTGGTATTCTTTGTATGCATTTGTTGTTTTTATCTTTGCTGTAATATATGGATTTTACTAGATCATGAATATCCCTCTGTTTGGCCTTTACAGTCCGATTTATTTATTTTTTTTCCATTTCCCTAAGATTTATATTTTTGTCGATCCATTAAAGAGATTTACACAGCTTTGCCACACAGCATAACCTTGTCTGTTGGGCAGGAGACCTGTTTATTCTCTGCTGCAGTTAAGTAACACTTACAGGTAATTTACCTGCCATAGCCTGTGAATGGACAGTGAAGCAGACTGATGAGCTTCTTTCATCTGCCCAGGGATGTAAAAACAGAAGCAGCCTCGTTAACCAGGACAACACTTTTTTTTTCCTGAAATGCCACACTAAGCAACGGTTCAGACTCTATAATACTCAAGGGGGGCTCTTGAAACCAATTAAACTGGTTAGCTGTTTTTCTTCAATGGAAATAATGTTTTCATATGTAGCACCCTCCTAGGTAGGTGCTAGGTAAAAGCATCTTATGCCTCGTACACACGTGTCGATAGTTGGCCGTGAATTTTCGGCCAACGTCCGATCAGCCGATTTTCGGCTTGTTAGTATGATGCTTCCGACAACCGACTCAGACTTTTCGGTCGAAAAAAATCTAGTGTGCAGGCTATAAAATTTTTGCTGGCCGTCACCACAACGGCCGATTTTCCGCCAGTCAGTACAGATTTCGGCAGACAAAAATCTGATGAGCAAGACTGGGCATGCTCAGAGATGAAGAAACACACGGAAAGTAAACCATCATATGACATCACTTCTGAAGTAGATTTTTGTTGGCCGAGAAAATTTGTGTGCAGTCTAGAGCACATTTCTACCAACACAACAACACTGGACAAAAGACGGCCAATCGGTTGGCCGATAATCGTTGCGTGTGTACGAGGCATTATGCTCCTTATGCTTATCAAGGGAGCCTAATCTATTAGGTTGCCTGTTGCATCTTTCCAGGTGTGATTCACTGGGACTGAGGGAGTGTCCCCACTGTATCCAATAAGGGAGCTTGTTGGACAGTGGAGGAAACCCAGCTAGTGACACGTTGGCTTTAGTGGAAGTCTCAGTGGGGGGGGCACTCTTGCAGTGCATCCTGGGATTGCTCATAAAAGCTGGGACAGGGCGTCTTTGGCGGAAAGCAGAGTCCCAGGAGGAGGCTGACGGCTGTCTCTCCTCCTTTTGCATGAGGAAAGTGGTCTTAAGCAGTCGGCCTAGTGAACCAGGTGTGGAGCTGAGCTGCAGAGGATCCAGGGGAGCTGACAGTGGAGCTGCTGGCAGAGTCTTCCAGGAAAAACAGTGTCCGTGAGTACCAGGGAATTTGCCAAAGGGTCTGCCCAGGAAGGGGGACCACTCCAGTGAAGTCAGAGGATAAAGGGGTCAGCTCACACAGTGTGTGAGTGTCAGATTAAAGGAGGTGCCATATAGAACCCTGAAGAGTAGGTGCAAAGGGGGTGCCGAGTAGGACACTGAAGAGCGATTCACAGTTCAGTATAGTTCATCTAATTCTTCTTCACTTAGTGGCAAGGTGAAGCAGAGGCCTTGCCGCACTCAGCTTTATTCAGAAGTCCCAGCAATTGTGCATAGTTTATTCAGTTGGAGTATCCCACTCATCTCTTCTCCCATCCTAGTTCTCCAATAAAACAACAAAAAAAACCTGGACTGTTTTCTGACTGAGCCAAGCACTTAGAATATGCTATATGGTCAAGTTGTTGCTATGGGTAACCCAGGGGGAATCCGTAACCAGCAGCTCCCATGGGAGTAGTGCTACATATAGTTTTCATTCATAATTTTTTGTTATGGGGTCAAATCAGCGTACGTTTTTGACAGCAATGACAAGAAAGTTCAAAGGAGCATGATGGAAATTTTTTTTTGAATGTACGAATTTCTAACAGTGTATGTGATTTTCATTCCATAAAGTCCAATCATTCCAAGATTGGTTGCAAAAAACAAAGTCTTGGAACTACTTTGCTTAGGCTCTTGGGAGATTACGGTATCTCTTCTGGTAGCATTGCATCTTTCTTGGAAGGACAGGCTATACCACCGCTGTTTACTTTTCAGCAAAGCTTACTGTTCCTGGAACATCAATATCCCACTGGATACAGTCCCCCCCTTGGAAGAGTTTCACTCTAATGAAGGGCCTAATGCTAGAGGCTGATCTCATCTTCACCAGGGGTTGATAACCCCAGGCACGCATGCAAACAATGTTTTTTTTTGAGAGTCCCCTTTTTATTCTTCAATTGTTAATGTATTTTAAAATGAGAAGATTGTGTTTTTATCACTTTAAATTTGACATGGATGAAGGAAGTGATTTACACCTGTAAGAGAATCCTCATTCCCTTAATAATTGCCTATATATATATATATATATATATATATATATATATATATATATATATATATATATCCATATATCCCTACTGGCTGTCTACACCACATGACCAGATGAAGGGCCCCGCCCGAAACGCATCATCATGGCGACAGCTTGGTAATGGACAGCTAGGCATTGGATCCATCACCCCTAATTTTTATTTCATCCTACACTGGTGGCGAGCGTGTCTTCAGCTGTCGGGTCGGACCTATTATCCACTTCTGGAACAGGAGATTTTCCCCCCTAATGACCAGTAATTTTTTTTGTGATTCGGCACTACGTTACTTTAACGGACAATTGCGCGTTCATGCAATGTTGTACCCAAATAAATGTCCTTTTTTTCACCACAAACAGAGCTTTCTTTTGGTGGTATTCGATCACCTGTGCAATTTTTATTTTTTGAGCTATTAACAAAAAAAAAAAAAAGAAGAGTGAAAATTCTGGAAAAAAAAAAAACAATAGGTTTCACTTTCAGCTATAAAACATTTCCAATAAAAAAAAATGTAAATATCAAATTTTTTCATCATTTTAGGCCAATTTGTATTCTGCTACATATTTTTGTTAAAAAAAAAAAAAATCCCAATAAGTGTATTTTGGTTTGCGCAAAAGTTATCGTGTCTACAAAATAGGGGAAAGATTTGTCTTTTTTATTTTACTAGTAATGGCGGCAATTAGCAATTTTTAGCAGGACTGCAAAACATTGCAGCGGACAGATCGGTCATGATACAGGAGATGGTAAAGGGCATGGCACAGATGATGGTATAGGCATGTCACAGGTCATGGTACAGGAGATGGTACAAGCATGGCACAGATAATGGTACAGGCATGGCACAGATAATGGTACAGGCATGTCACAGGTCATGGTACAGGCATGTCACAGGTCATGGTACAGGCATGTCACAGTCACAGTCATGTCACTTACCTGCTCTTGGGCTGGCTCACTTGACCGGACCGACTGCTGAGCTGTGGGCTTCTGAACACGGAGACACGTTGCGTGCCGCTGCGCCTCCTCGCTCTGACGGCGGGCGGGAAGGTGAGGACGGTGAGTGACTGACGCACACACCGCCCCCACACGACGTCAGCCGGGATGTCCTGAATGATTGGTTCAGGCTGGAGTCTGGACCAATCACAGCCAGGACAAGACTAGTAGGGAGTGTCGGGGCGCATTGCTCTGCGCCCCGGTGACACCCAGATCCGCCGCCAATCTGCGCCTCTGCCTGGCAGCACGTGGGCTGCCAAATCCCACCCCCCCATTGGCAGTAATAGGACCGGTGCCCCTAATGGGCTTTAAATTATCTTTTTTTTTTCAGATGCTAATTGGGGGCGGCGCCCCTGCGCCCCCTATAAACCGGCCGCTACTGGTCCTATCACTAAAGGAAGATTCCCCACGTTTTAAAAATTGACACGTGAAGTAAGCTCTATTTTTGCACTGAAAAGTGCCCAATCGAAATATGAACATATGTCCACTCCATATGGCCATAGGTCTTTTGTCAGTGTGCACTGACGACTAGGTGGCCCCCTTGCAAACCTTTGTCACTGATGCCGGATAACGGAAAGCCCAGGAGGTTCCAAGCGCCCTAGTTGAGTGGTTTCTTGACCGAGAAAGGAGGAACCTGACCCGTGATGGAACAGGTCTGAACCACCGTCTGTCTGCAAATGGTCACAGGGTAGGCAGACAACCCTTTTCGAGGTCCATTCGTGAGCAAAAAGAGTCCGACTTCTTGAAAGACTCCGTAGCTGCCAGGTACACCCTAATTGCCCGTACCACATCCAAGGCATGCAGGGCAATTACCGACCGACAGGGGCGAAGAACCACCTTATCTCAGTGAATCACCAGGTAAGGTGAACGACAGGATAACGCCGCCAGTTCCGACAACCTGCCCGCAGAGGTGATAGCTCCTAAAAAGGCCACCTTCTGGGACAGCATAAGCAGGGGAATCTCCTGAATATTTTCAAAGGGCGGCTTCTTTAGAGCTGAATGCATCAAACTAAGACCCCAAGGCAGCAACGGAGTCCGCTCTGGAGGAACCAAATGTCGGACACCCGAAAGGTATGAACCAGGGAGTGTGTGGCCAAAGGTTGTTGGAAGAGGCCTGCCAAAGCCGACACCTAGCCCTTGAAGGTACTCAAGGCCAATTTCTGTTCAACCCCCCGTTGAAGGAAGGTCAAGATCCGAGCCACCGAGAAGGAGTGAGGAAGAACCCAAAGAGACTCACACCACACAATGTACATTTTCCACGTACGATGGTAGAGCTTCCTAGAGGTAGATTTCCTAGCTTTCAAACAGTGTAGGAATCACAGACTCAGATAAACCCCTATCCTTCACCACCTGGCATTCAACAGCTAAGCAGTCAAAGCCAGCGACTGTAAAGCAGGATGGAAGATTGGTCCTTGGGACAGCTGATGCTCCCTGAGAGGAAGCTGCCAAGGAACGTTGGCGACCAGCCGCACCAGATTGGCGTACCAAGCCCAGCAAGGTCAGTCCGGAGCCACTAAGATGACTGGAATCCCTTCTGCCTTGATCCTGCATAAAAGTCTGGGCAGAAGCTTGAGAGGAGGGAAGGCGTAAATCAGACGATACTGATGCCACGGGGCAACCAGCGCGTTCCGTGGCGTCCGCCAGAGGATGCCTTGACCGAGCCATAAACCTCTGCACCTTTCTGTTGAGCCGAGAGGCCAACAGATCCACCTTGAGGGTGCCCCACTGGAGACACAGCTAATGAAACACCTCCGGATGAAGGGACCACTCCCCGTAGTCCAACACCTGCCAATTTTCCACCCCGGGAAAGTGTACGGCGAAGAGGCCTGGAAAGAACCATTCTGCCCACCTTAGAATGCTGGCTTTCCTCCAGAGCCGCCAGGACACTTCTTGTGCCCCCTTGGTGATTGACATAAGCCACAGCCATGGCATTGTCTGATTGAATATGCACTGAACAAACCTGAAGTCGATCCGTCCCATGATCCAGACACAGTCTGGTCATTCGAAGTTCCAAGACATTGATCGGGAGTCTGGACTCTTCTAGCGTCCAGATCCCCTGAGCAGAATGCTTGCCGAGAATGCCTCCCCAGCTGGAATCCATGAAGGGGAGGAAGGATTTTCCCAGCCGAAGCACCGGAGAACGAAGCCACCATTTCAGGGACTCCTTCGTGACCCGACTCAGCCAGATCTGATTGTCCAGAGACTGCGGAGTCTTGTCCCATTTGGTCAGAATTTCCCTTTGCAGGAATTTCGTATGGAAATGTGCAAAAGGAACCGTCTTGAAGTTAGACACCATCAGGCCCAGCACCTCCAGGTTCCCCACCAGAGCAAAGTGAGACTCTACTCGCAGAAGGAGATTGTCTAAGTAGCCCAGTACCGAGATCCCCCGTTGGAATAGCAAAGCTAGCACCGGGGATAACACTTTTGTAAAGAGCCGAGGAGCAGATGCAAGACCAAAGGGTAACGCCACAAACTGACAATGCTCCTCTCCCACAGCAAAGCAGAGAAAATGCTGGTGACTGGCACATATTGGAATGTGAAGGTAGGCATCCTTGATATGGATAGAAGTGAGGAAATCTCCCTGACGCAGGAATGCCACCACCGTTTAAATGGACTCCATTCCAAACTTCTGTACCCGCACAAAGCAGTTTAGCGCCTTGAGGTCCAAGATTGGATGCACTTTGCCTTCCTTCCTGGGAACCGTGAACAGGTTTTGAGTAAAAACCCTGAAAATGTTTCAAGGTCACCCCTTTAAGGAACAGGTCTTGTACCGCCCCAAACAGGCCCTGTAAGCGGTCTGGGGACAGGCGCAAGTTGGAAGGAAGCTGGACCGAATAACTTTGTTGATCCACTTGTCTTGCACCCGGGAAGTCGTCGGGTCCGGAAACCAGTGAAAAACGCGCCCCCCCCCCCACTGCCAATACGGGTGAGGGCGCACCTTCATGCAGAAGGAACCTTGTCCATGGGTCTGGAGAAGCCTGATCTTGGCTTGCCAGACCAGGTTCGTTTGGATCCTCCAGAAGAGGCCCTGAAAGGCTTCTAACCCTTGTCAGTCAACCCTAAGGGACAAAAAAAAAAAACTTATTTCGAGCTGACAAGGAAGGTCCACGTCTATGGGGTTCCTTGCCCTTAGCCTGCGGAAGAAAAGTACTCTTCCCCAATGTGAGACCTTTAATGATGTCATCCAGGGTAGCTCCACTCTGGGGATCTCCTTGAAAAGGAAGATCAGTCAAGGTCTTTTTTGAAGTCTGAACTGCAGACTAACACTTGAGCCAAAAAACTCGCCAAAGGACCACTGCCAAAACAGAGAGGTGAGCCATCAGGGGTGCCGCATACACAGAGGCATCACAGATAAACTGCATGGCCACCGTTTATAGAAACACACATGCTACAACAAAATGGTGGCACTACAAGGCTTACAGGGACCCAGGAGGGAGACCATGCCTCAAGGACCGATCCAGGCAAGATGGGGGGCCCTGGCTCCCACCAGGTACAAACCCCCCCCCCACACAGTTGATCGCTCGGTCGCCAGGGGCGCATCCCCTAGCCCCCATCGCCTGTTATCGCTCTGCCCCCATCCCAGAAAATTGTGGCCAGAACACCCATTTCTTTTTTTTAACAGCCTCAGCATGGGGGAGGGGGGGGGCAGGATGAGAGACTTAGCAAGGGGGGTGCCTGCAGGAAGAAGGGAAACCCGGGGTCCAATCGTCCCATGGAGGGGCCCATGCCCACCCAAAAACCCTCCAGGGGGAGGGGGGGGGGGGACAGCTACTCACCATACCAGGAACCAGGTGGGCACCATTCCAGGCCGAACCCCTCTCCATCAAAATGGGGGGCTATCAGCCAGGAGGAATGCTGCGACTCAGGCCGAGACCCGGTCGTATGCGACCTCGCGAGACGTTTAACTCGCAAGCCATCCCCCGTCCAGTGGGGCTATGTCGCGGCCGACTTAGTTTGGAGCTGAGGTCTGCGCGCGCTCACTGACCAGACTAGGGTTACCACTGGATCTAGATTACCCAGCCCGTCACCCAGTCTGGCAGTTGATTATAGATCTCACAGGAAAAAATCCAGGAGGAAATGAACAAGAGAAATTTTCTATTCCAGCTTCTCTTTTAAAGCTGTATTAAACCCAAAACGTAATAGAATGCACCTGGCCAGTAACACACCTCCTGTATTAGAGTGTCTCCACTCTGGATGAAGGAGCTACATAGATGCTTTTGGACAGCAGCATTGTCAATCTGGGGGAAGGGAGGTATTAGATGCACTAGCAGATTTAAGTGTAGCAGTATTTCCAGGCATTGGGCCTGATGTGGGTCTGCCATGGTTACCGTTACCACCAACAGCACATTTAAGCTTGTTGCCCTAGTGTGAGATCTGAGACAATGAACAGTCCGGCATCTTTGGTTTTTAGATTTATTGTAGGAACTTGGATGGGAGAAGGGAATGAGTGGGATACTCCTCTGGCTCAACTAGGTACAAATTTGGGACACTTGACAACGCTAGGCGGCATTTTTCTCTTGGTGCTGGCTAAAGGCTGACCAACGCTTACTGGCGCCTGTAAAACTGACTTGCAGTCTGTGAACTAAAACTTGACTTTTGCTACTTCCTCACAGCTCAAAAGTCATTTACGGTACATTGCTCCCTGTAGTATTCACTGACTGAGGTAGCTACTTGCAATGCTGCAACACTTAACAATCCACACTTCAGGGCCCAACTGCTGGCACCCCCTCCACTCTTTAGGGTCATCACTGACACCCCCTCCACCGGCTAGCTAGCTCCTGGATCCCTCTGACCTTCTCCGGAGTAGTCCCCTCTGCTAGGCAGACCCCTCTGCTAGGCAGCTCTGAGGAAGGGAGCTTGACTCCCGAAACGCGTTAGCGGTCGCAATTTCCAGGACATGGTCCAACACATGGGTGACGGGAATTTGCAATACGATTTTTATTCTTCATGTTTGTGAGTATGCATTCAGCATTTTTATTAAACCAATTTTAACAGTACCACGGGTAATGCACTAGGTGTTTGCGCCTCCTTTTCTTTTCTTTTATGCATCCGTTTGGAGTTCCCTGCCTGAGGAGAGCAGCACGCCAGTCTTCCCCTTCGGAGTGAGCGCTTGGCTGATTATTTGTTTAGACCCCCAGGGGCAGTCTGCAGCACTCACGACTCAGAATGCTTTCCTGAAATTCGATCCCCAATGCTCCACTGGTCCCCAGCACACCTGGATCCCCAATGCAGCCCAGCCCAGCATCCACCCAGGCCAGCCGCCCGGAACACCGATTCCTCCCAACAGGAGGAGAGACAGCCGCCACCTCCCTCTTGGGATTCCGCCCCGTGCCAAAGACAATCTGACATGCGTGCCCCATGGACCCACACCCCCTCCCAGAATGCTGTGCAGCAGAATCCACCCCCCCTAGGATGGACACAAGCCCTAGTGTGCCATTGGCCAGGCCTTTGCCACTGCCCAATGTGAGCCCCCATTGAGACACAGTGGGGAGACTCCCCAGCACAACAGTCACACCTAGGAGCACATGCCAGCCCAGCTGAAAACACGGCCCTGCCGACAAGCAGGCAACGCCCACTATACTCTACCCAGCATCTACTTTGGAGGGTGCTACATCCACCCCCCACCAAATTGAGGGACCAAATATCCCTATGGACTCTGATCCCTAAAAACTTCAGCCAAAAACTCAGGAGTATCCCACAAACCAGGAAAGGGGGGAAAGTGAAAGAACAAATTTACAAATAAATTAGGTGGAAAAATATAGATATACACTTCTCTACTGTATAAATTTACAAACAATTTTAGGTGCATGAAGCTGATCCACCCCCCACAAAAACACTCGCTTAATGGGGATTTCAAACAATGTACAATTTACATTCCCTCACTGACTATCTCTACTGTGAGCCCACCTGTAGAGAAATCTAAGAAAAGGTTAGTCAACTGCAAACATGGAGAAAATACAAGACTAACTTTCTAGACAGTTGAGTGAGAAGACCCTTCTAGCCAGGGCGACCTTCTCACTCCCTTCCCTGACTACCTCTGCTGATCAGTGTCTTGACTGGCTGGGTCCACTTCTCCCCTCCTCTGGGGAATCAGTGCCCTAACACTGACTACCTATGCAGAGTCCTTTTTTTTTTTTTTAAGTGAGGCACAGCGCCCCTGGCTGTTTCTCAGAGCACTTCTTGTCAGAAAGCAGGGCAAACCACTGGAGCCTGAATGGCCTGCAGTCCTGCTGAGTCAGGGAAGTAGAAAGGGGTCTCTCAGGGCACCCCCCCACCAAATCTTCTGAACACACCATCAACCTTGTGACAGTCACTTGTTTCATTTTCTCGCTTGAACTGTGTAGAGTCTCTCACACAGTATTTGTAATCCACACATAGATCCTGGCCCGATAGCCCAAGGGATCTGACATAGCAAAGTATTCTCCTTAGGACCCTGGCCCAAGGGGTCTGCAGATGAACAGAACATCTTTCAACAGAAAAGAACTGTAGAATTCAGCATTATATATTTTTTTCTCTTGCAGTCTTTTTGGTCAGTTGTAATGGCTAGCCAGCCATGAATGCACAATTTTAAACTTTCTTTGTTTAAATATAGTAGTCTGGATGAGGAATCCGAACATAAGCACCTTGTTCGTCCTTCACTCTCACAGACCAGGCCTGACCTGATCCATCCGGGTGGCGGACTTCCACCCTGTTGATGTAAATTGAACGCCCATAGTTCCATTGGGCCTTAACAGCAGTAAATCTCTCTTTCAGCTCAGCTTCTGGCGAATCTCTATAGGGCTTTGTAATAAAGAGAAAGTCCCATATAGCCTCATTGCACCAATAGTCTCTTTACTTTTCTATCAGTATCATGACTTCTCTTGGGGCATAAGGGTAATCATACCCATGCTCTAGACCCACCTTGCACTGCATCCACCTCTGCATTCTGGACAGTCTGGGAAGGGTTTTCCTGTTGCCCATCCCAGGCAGAGAAAATAGAGTTTCCTCTCGCTGAATCAAGTTTTCATAAGCTGCATTTTGATCCCGAGCCCGGGCAATGTTAGCAGGAGGAGTTAAATCGGGAATCCTTTTCACATAGGTTTCACAAAACCCCAACTTTTGTGCCAACTCCCCTCTTTCCATTGCTTCCTTAGCCTCCTTGTCAAATGGGACAACCAGTTCAGGACCTGGGGAGCTGCTCCCAGCTTCTGACCCCCAGTCCCACTCTGTCTCATCAGCTGATCCCCAATCGTCCATTCCTTCCTCTATGGATCCGTACTTGCATTGGAAGGATGGGGATCCTAGGTTCACAGCACCAGCCTCTTCTTCCTCACCACCAGTACTCATGGGTGAGGCTTTAATGGCCACTTGGTTTTTAGTTTTATTGTAGGAACTTGGATGGGAGAAGGGAATGAGTGGGATACTCCTCTGGCTCAACTAGGTACAAATTTGAGACAATTGAGAAAAATGCCGCCTAGCGCTGTCTTGGCGTCGGCTGAAGGCAGACCAACGCTTACTGGCCCTTGTAAAACTGACTTGCGGTCTGTGAACTAAAACTTGACTTTTGCTACTTCCTCACAACTCAAAAGTCCTTTACACTGCTCCCTGTAGTCTTCACTGACTGAGGTAGCTACTTGCAATGCTGCTGCAACACTGAACATTTCACACTTCAGGGCCAACCGCTGGCACCCCTTCCACTCTTCAGGGTCATTACTGGCACCCCCTCCACTATAATCCTACAATGGCTAGCTAGCTCCTGGTTCCTCTGGCCTTCTCTGGAGTGGTCCCCTCTGCTAGGCAGACCTCCAGGGGCAGTCTGCAGCACTCACGACTCAGAATGCTTTCCTGAAACTGGACCCCAACGCTCTGCCGGTCCCCAGCACAGGTGGGCCAGCCGCCTGGGACACCCGATTCCTCCCGACAGGAGAGACAGCCGCCCCCTCCCTCCTGGGACTGCGCCCCCCGGCAAAGACCATCTGACATGCATGTCCCACACCCCCTCCCAGAATGCTGTGCAGTAGAATCTGCCCCCCTAGGATGGACACAAGCCCTGGTGTGCCATTGGCCAGGCCTCCTCCACTGCCCAATGAGAGCCCCCATTGGGACCCAATGGGGAGTCTCCCCAGCACAACAGTCACACCTGGGAGCACATGCCAGCCCAGCTGAAAACACGGCCCTTCCGACAAGCAGACAAGGCCCACTATACTCTACCCAGCACCTACATTGGAGGGTGCTACAAAAGCATAACTCCACTTTTGATGAGAAAAAAACATTCCCCTCTGGGTGATCTATGTACATTACAAGGTTTAGAACAACCTTTGTTGCATATTCCTACCTTTTGTTATTCTGAAGAAATAACTGCTTGTTCCTCTCTGCCCCGCTGCTAAGTGGGTCTAAGGGGAGTGGTTTTCATAATGATCAATCAGCTGTGCACCTGCAGAGCACTAATAAGGAAATTTGTTGATCCTGCATCCCTTTAGACTCCTTTTGCGAGTACCTCACCAAAAATGACATTTTAATAACATTGAATTGCAATATGACATTTGTACATGCTATATTACTTTTTCTTTGTTTGTTTTTTTCCCCACGAAAGTGGAGATACTCTTTAAATACCCTGTTCATATCATCACTGTGCGAGAACAAGCAATCCCACTACACGATTTTGACATCACGATCCTCATGTGATTCTGCAATAGTTGTCTGAAAAGATGCCCCTGATCCTTTTTGGTCAACAAGCTTCTCTAGATTTTTGAAGACCGGGTTTACTGCATGATCCTATTGTGTGACAATTAAGGAAGAATCGCATTGCGTTTGGGGTGCCATTGAAGATTAATATTACTTTCCACTGACTATGGAAACTTCACACTGTACCTCATGCAACTTGGAATCTGTGCTTCTCCACTCTTCCTCCAAAATCAGCGCAGACCTCTACTAGGAAACTCTAGAGCATTTCATGCTTCCCTCTGCTGACCAGCTTTATGGAGATGCCGATTTCATTTTCCAGCAGGACTTGGCACCTACCCACACTGCCAAAAATACCAATACCTGGTTTATTGATCATGGTATCACTGTGCATGATTGGCCAGCAAACTCGCCTGACCTAAACCCTTTTGTTTTTTTGACATTTCTTCAGTTGCTTACTTCTTGTTTCTGGCCTAGGCTAAGATGTTATACATCCTAGGAGTCTGCATGGGATTTTTGTTTTTCATCTGGAGGAGGGGTTTTCTCAGCTAAGCACACCCTCCTGCCTGCATGGTTGGCTTAAGGACAGATGGAATCCAGGAAGTAAATTCTAGATGAATCATCTGCCCCTACTTAAAGTGATTGTAAAAGTTTTTTTTTTTTCCTAAAAAAAATTACAAACATGTTATACTTACCTCCTCTGTGCAGTGGTATTGCACAAGGCAGCACGGATCCTCCTTTCTCTTACGTCCTCCGACAGTCGCCGCCTCCTCTAAGTCATCACTATTGGGTATTGACTTCCGCTCCGCAGGAGTAGCTAGGCATAAGACTTAGTCAAAAAGAACAAAGGCATTTGCATATACACACCCATGGGGGCTGTCCCACTAGGTCAATACCCCCCTGCAGTGACCACTCCCAACTCAGTTTCTTTCTGCCTAGCGTCAGGAGTAGTAAGGCTTCCCTGTGCTGGGGCTACAGTCTCAGCCTATCTAATCTTTTTTATTTGATTTTCTTTAAAAATGTCAGTTTTTTCTTACTTTACTAGCTGTTTATTTTGTCAGCTTTAGTTTTAGTCGACTCTTCGGAAGAAGATGGATTCATGCGGTGCTGGGATTCGGACTGACCGCCCTGGTTCTCCAGGGCAGAGGGTCAGATGGATCCCCCAGCCCACTATCGAGCGTTCAGCCGTGGTTCGTCCTGGCATTATGAACGACCCATCCCTGCTCGCAGCAGGGATGCAGCCGTGAGGTGGTTACCTCACTGGACACATCTGCGGTGCTGCAGTGTAATCTCCCTGGCTAACGGCATTCCCAGTCAGATGAGGACAGCGGCTTTCCATTCTGAGAGGCTCCCCACGCCATCTGGTACAGGTAAGTACTTCTGTGTGGGGCCTCTGTCTGGGGTGGCAGTCCTGTGTTGCTGTGTGTCCCCATGTCTGTGCCTGTGTGACTCCCTGATGCGGTCCCTGCGGGGATCGCTTGTACATGCGCTTTTTTGGGGGTCCCCTTCCCTGTGTCACTTCGGTGTTTGTGGGGGTGCAGACTGTGTGGGTGGCGGCCGCAGCGGGGTAAAACTGTGCGGTCCGCCATTTTAGGTATGGGCAAGCATGTTTGGCTTCACTATGGGCAATACTACATGCTGTTTTGGCACCATCCGAGGCCATTTTGCGGTGACAGAACGATCGTTCCGACCGCATGCTCGGCGGCCATTTTGACGGAGCCTTCCATTCAGTCCTATGGGGCAGCCATTTTCCCTGAGTCATGCAGCTTATAGTTCAGCCTACTCTGACAGCACTTCCTTTTCCTCTGAAGCAGCGACATCGGTGGTAACACTCTGTGGTGCTCTGCAGGCTCCCTCATTACCTTCTGTATTGTCATTTCAGGCTCCGTTTTTTCTTCTCCTGTTTGGGGGTCTTTGTCACTGTATCTGTAGCGGTGGGCTGCGCACTCCGCAGCGGTTTTAAAGGGGCAGTACAAAATTTATTGCACTGTTGTTTCATCTTGGGCTACGGATTCTCAGGACAGCAAATTCCCCCCAGCTCTGTTGGGGGACCCCAGTTCTCCTGTGGCCCCTCTGAGACCTGATTTGGCCGCTGTAGTGGCGACCTTGGTGTCCAATATGGAAATGCTGATGGCTGAACGTGCTGCTAGGAAGAGGCCCAGATTGCCTCTCTTCTGATTCAGATGGTGATATGGCTGCTGCGGTGAGCGTGCCCTTTTCAGGGTCTTGCTTGTCCTTAGACCCGCTGGGGTCTGAGGGGGAGGCGGAGGGGGTTGATACTTCCTCCCCGGGGTCGCCCGAAGAGCATGCGACCATGGATGAATTGATAGTTTATGTTAAGGAAACACTACATTTGGAGGATGGGCCCAATCCTCCGGGCATTGTGTCCTCATTTGGGACACACAGGACCCGCAAGTTGGCGCAGGTTTTTCCCTGTCCCGCTGAGTTTCATCACACTGTTAATGAAATGTGGCGCACTTTAAGACGTCCATTCCTGGTACCTAGTCGGTTCAAATTGCTTTATCCCTTTGCACCGGCTACAGAATCACGATGGTGTGTGCCTCCACAGGTGGATCACACTGTGGCCGTGCTGAACAAGGCTACCTTGGTTCCTTCTGAGGATACCCCGGTTTTTCAGGATCCCACGGACCGGCGGTTGGAGTCTCTAGCCCGCCATTTCTATATGGTGGCGGGCTCGTTGCTCAGACCCATTTTTGCGTCCATTTTGGTGGCTCAGGCGGAAAACAGTTGCTGATTTTCCCTATGCTGGTTCTCGCCTTTTTGGCGAGGCGTTGGATACCCTGGTGAAAGGCGTCACAGGGGGCAAGAGCACTTTGCTGCCCCAGAACCCGAAGAACAAGTCCTTTCGTGGCAAGCGGGGTTCTGCGCCTCGATCCACTCAGGGGTCCTTTCATGCCTTTCGGAACCAATCCAAGGGCAAACCCTTCAAGGGCCAGGGTAGCCAGAAGAAGCCCTGGGCGGGCAAACAGAAGTCAGGCAATGCCGGCTCGGCGGGTCAATCCGCCTCTGCCTGAAGGGGCGCCCTCACCCGTTTCAGGGGTGGGGGGATGTTTGCGCGGTTTCCTCCAACCTTGGCTGCTCCGGATTTCGGACAGGTGGGTTCAGGAAATCATTTAATCAGGGTACAAGATCGAATTCCTTTCCCGGCCGGCGGACAGATTTTTTCCCTCAAATCTTCATTTGCCTCCTGGGCGTCTGCAGGACTTGCATCAAGCGGTGCAGGACCTTCTCGCTCAGGGGGTGATTGTCCCGGTGCCTCATCGGGACAGGTTTCGGGGATTTTATTCAAATCTGTTCACTGTGCCCAGGAAGGAGGGCAAAGTACGTCCTATTCTGGACCTGAAAGCGCTGAACCGCTTTGTGCACGTTCGGAAGTTCCGTATGGAGTCTCTCCGCTCGGTGGTGGCCTCCCTGAGTCCAGGGGAATTCCTGGCCTCGATAGATCTGAAAGATGCGTACCTGCACATTCCCATTTTCGAGGGTCATCAGCGGTACCTTCGGTTTGCTATCGCAGAGGACCACTATCAGTTTGTGGCGTTACCTTTCGTTCTCACCTCGGCTCCAAGGGTGTTTACCAAAGTGCTGGCGCTGGTTCTGGGCCTGTTAAGGGCGCAGGGCATTGCGTTCTTGGGGTACCTGGACGATCTCCTTCTGAGATCGAGTGTCAGCCAGGACCTACTGCGCGACCTGTCCACCATGGTGCAGACGCTGCAGGAGTTCGGATGGACCATCGACGTTCAGAAATTGACGTCATCTCCATCGGTTCGTCTTCCCTATCTGGGAATGATTCTGGACTCTGCTCAGGCAAAGGTGTTCTTGCCGGAGGACAAGCTCCGGACTTTACGGGACGAGATCAGGTCCCTCAGGGACAATCCGTCCTCGTCACTCAGGACCTGTATGCGGGGCCTGGGGTTGATGGTTTCGGCCTTCGAGGCAATTCCCTTTGCTCAGTTTCACACGCGGGCTCTCCAGGCGGAGATCCTGGCCAGGTGGGACCGACTGCCTCAGTCCCTGGAGCTGAGCATCTCATTGAGTCATCAGACCAGATTGGCTCTTCTGTGGTGGCTCCAGTCCCCGACGGTGTCGGAAGGCAAGTCCTTCCGTCCGTTGTTGTGGACGGTGATTACCACGGATGCCAGGGTGGAGTCCTTGGCATCCTGTCTGCCCAGGGCACTTGGTCGGAGGAGGAATCCTCCCTCCCGATAAATGTGCTGGAATTGCGAGCGATAAAACTCAGTCTCTTCCAGTGGTCGGACCGACTTCGGGGCCGTCCTGTTCGGGTACAGACGGACAATGCTACCACAGTGGCTTACATCAACCCCCAAGGGGGCACCAGGAGTGCCCGGGCGGTGACCGACATTCTGTCTTGGGCCGAGACTCATGTCCCGGCAATCTCAGCAGTTCACATTCCGGGTGTGGAGAACTGGCAGGCCGACTATCTGAGCCGCCAGACCCTGGACCAGGGGGAATGGTCCCTACACCCGGAGGTCTTCCAAATGCTGTGTGCGAAGTGGGGATCCCCGGACGTGGATCTGTTCGCATCTCGGCTAAACCAAAAGGTGGAAAGGTTTGTGGCAAGAACGCGCGATCCTCTGGCGGACGCCTCGGATGCGTTGGTGGCCCCTTGGCATCAGTATCGTCTGATGTATGCCTTTCCTCTGATTCTGTTGCTATCCAAGTTCCTCCGCAGGTTAGCCTCGGAACCGCACCTGGTGATTCTGGTGGCGCCGGATTGACCACGCCGGTCCTGTACGCCGACGTTGTTCACCTGGCAGTGGCACCTCCATGGCAACTGCCTCTGCGGAAAGATCTCCTGTCACAGGGTCCGATCTTCCATCCTGCTTTACAGTCGCTGGCTTTAATGGCCTGGCTGTTGAGACCCAGGTCCTGAGGGACAGGGGTCTCTCCCCTGAGGTCATCCCTACCCTTGTCAAGGCTAGGAAAACCTCCTCTGGTAAAATCTATTACCGTACCTGGAAGGCTTATTTCGCCTGTTGTGAGTCCAGGGGGTTCTCCCCTCGCTCGTACTCGGTGTCGAGAGTGTTGGCCTTCCTCCAGTCTGGGGTGGACCAGCGCCTGGCGCTGGCCACGATCAAGGGCCAGGTGTCCGCTCTGGCTATTCTTTTCCAACGCCCTGTGGTGTCTCATTCTCTGGTTCGCACCTTCATTCAAGGTGTGCGACATTTCTCAGGAAGAAGCCCTTACCTCCATGGGACTTGAACTTGGTTCTGTCCGTGTTACAGCGTGCTCCCTTTGAACACATCCGGGAGATTTCGTTGCCTCTGCTGTCGAAGAAGGTTGCCTTTTTGGTGGCGATCACTTCGGCTCGCAGGGTGTCAGAACTGGCAGCGTTATCTTGCCATTCTCCGTACTTGGTGATTCACAAGGATAAGGTGGTCTTGCATCCGCATCCCTCCTTTCTTCCTAAGGTGGTCTCTTAGTTCCACATTAATGAGGACATTGTCTTGCCTTCGCTTTGTACGAAGCCTAAGCATCCTAAGGAGGTTGCTCTGCATTCCTTGGATGTTGTCAGGGCGATCCGGGCTTACCTGTCATCTACGGAATCCTTTCGGAAGACGGATTTCCTCTTTGTCCTTCCTGAGGCACCTCGGAAGGGCATGGCTGCGTCTGCATCGACTATTGCCAAATGGATCAGACAGACCATTGCACAGGCTTATGCTTTGAAGGAACGGGTTCCACCCTTCGTTGTTAAGGTGCACTCTACCAGATCGGTGAGTGCGTCCTGGGCCTATTGGCATCGGGCCTCGATGGCCCAGGTGTGCAAGGCTGCGACTTGAAACATAGAATGTGTCGGCAGATAAGAACCATTTGGCCCTTCTAGTCTGCCCAATATATCTGAATCCTATGAATAGTCCCTGGCCCTATCTTATATGAAGGATAGCCTTATGCCTATCCCATGCATGCTTAAACTCCTTCACTGTATTTGCAGCCACCACTTCTGCAGGAAGGTTATTCCATGCATCCACTACTCTCTCAGTAAAGTAATACTTCCTCATATTACTTTTAAACCTTTGCCCCTCTAATTTAAAACTGTGTCCTCTTGTGGTAGTTTTTCTTCTTTTAAATATGCTCTTCTCCTTTACCGAGTTGATTCCCTTTATGTATTTAAAAGTTTCTATCATATCCCCTCTGTCTCTTCTTTCTTCCAAGCTATACATGTTAAGGTCCTTTAACCTTTCCTGGTAAGTTTTTTCCTGCAATCCATGTACTAGTTTAGTAGCTCTTCTCTGAACTCTCTCTAGAGTATCTATATCCTTCTGGAGATATGGCCTCCAGTACTGCGTACAATACTCCAAGTGAGGTCTCACCAGTGTTCTGTACAGCGGCATAAGCACTTCTCTCTTTCTACTGCTTATACCTCTCCCTATACATCCAAGCATTCTGCTGGCATTTCGTGCTGCTCTATTACATTGTCTTCCCACCTTTAAGTCTTCTGAAATAATTACTCCTAAATCCCTTTCCTCAGATACTGAGGTCAGGACTGTGTCAAATATTCTATATTCTGCCCTTGGGTTTTTACGCCCCAGGTGCATTATCTTGCACTTATCCACATTAAATTTCAGTTGCCAGAGTTCTGACCATTCTTCTAGTTTTCCTAAATCCCTTTCCATTTGGCGTTTCCCTCCAGGAACATCAACCCTGTTACATATCTTTGTGTCATCAGCAAAAAGACAAACCTTACTATCGAAGGCCTTTTGCAATATCACTTATGAAGATATTAAAATTGGTCCCAGTACAGATCCCTGAGGTACCCCACTGGTAACATGACCTTGTTCTGAATGTTCTCCATTGACTACAACACTCTGTTGTCTGTCACTCAGCCACTGCCTAATCCACTCAACAATATGGGAGTCCATGCTCAATGACTGCAGTTTATTGATAAGTCTTCTATGTGGGACAGTGTCAAAAGCCTTACTAAAATCTAGATATGCAATGTCTACTGCACCTCCACCGTCTATTATTTTAGTCACCCAGTCCAAAAAATCTATAAGATTTGTTTGACATGATCTCCCTGAAGTAAACCCATGTTTTTCATCTTGCAATCCGTGGGATTTAGGATGTTCCACAATCCTATCCTTTAATAGGGTTTCCATTAATTTGCCTACTATTGATGTCAGACTCACTGGTCTATAGTTGCTCGATTCCTCCCTACTACTACCTTTCTTGTGAATGGGCACGACATTTGCCAATTTCCAATCTTCCGGGACGACTCCTGTTACTAATGATTGGTTAAATAAATCTGTTAATGGTTTTGCCAGCTCACCACTAAGCTCTTTTAATAATTTTGGGTGTATCTCATCAGGACCCTGTGACTTATTTGTCTTCACTTTAGACAGCAATCTTAGAACGTCTTCCTCTGTAAAGACACATGCAAACGATTCATTAGTCATCCTTTCAAGTGGAGGTCCTTCTCCTTTTTCTTCTGTAAAAACTGAACAGAAGTATTCATTAAGGCAGTCGGCTAGCCCTTTATTCTCTTCTACATACCTTCCGTCCTTTGTTTTTAATTTAGTTATTCCTTGTTTTAATTTCCTTTTTTCATTTATATATCTGAAGAATGTCTTATCCCCCTTTTTCATAGACTGAGCTAGTTTTTCTTCTGCCTGTGCTTTAGAAGTTCTTATAACTTGCTTGGCCTCTTTCTGCCTAATCTTGTAGATTTCCTTATCTTCATTGCTCTGGGTTTTTTTTATAATTTCAAAATGCTAGCTTTTTATTTTTAATGATTTGGGCCACTTCTGCTGAGTACCACAGTGGTCTCTTCCTTTTTTTGCTTTTACTGACAAGTCTAATGCAATTTTCTGTTGCCTTCAATAATGCACCTTTTAAGTAGTCCCATTTCTCCTGGACTCCATGTAATCCGTTCCAGTCTGATAAGGACTCATTTATGACTAATTTCATTTTTGAAAAGTCTGTTTTTCTAAAATCTAAAACTTTTGTTTTTGTGTGGTGTTCACAGTTCTTATATTAAACCACACTGACTGGTGATCACTAGATCCCAAGGTTTCGCCTACAATGACATCATATACCGAATCCCCATTTGTGAATACCAAATCCAAAATGGCCTCCCTCCGGGTTGGCTCCTCAACCACTTGTTGCAGAGACAACCCCAGTAGGGAATTTAGAATATCTGTACTCCTGGTAGAACTTGCTATTTTGGTTTTCCAGTTTATATCTGGAAGATTGAAATCTCCCATAATGATAACTTCTCCTTTCATTGTCATTTTAGCTATTTCTTCAACTAGTAGATCATCTAGTTCTTTAACTTGACCAGGTGGTCTATATATCACACCTACACGAGTTACTGCATGATTAGCAAACTGCAACGTAACCCAAACTGACTCTATGTTGGCCTCACCAACTTGTATTAGGTTAGATTTAATGCTATCTTTCACATACAGGGCGACTGCTCCTCCTTTCTTGCCTTCTCTGTCTCTTCTGTATAAAGAGTACCCTGGTATGGTTATGTCCCAGTCATTTCTTTCATTAAACCATGTCTCCGTAACAGCCACTAAATCTACATTCTCAGATGCCATTATTGACCCAAGTTCATTGATTTTTTTACCTAAACTGCGAGCATTTGTAGACAGGACTCTGAGCTTATTTCTTAACCTCTGTGCTTCTGACCTGTTCTGGCATTGTTTCGGGGGGCAATTGGTCTCTTGTATTTTCACTCTTTTGCCCCCCCCCCCTTCCTAGTTTAAATACTCTTTCACAAATTCTTGGAGTTGTTCACTAAGTACATTTGTTCCTTTGAGAGAAAGATGCAAACCATCTTTTTTGTACAGTTCCTTTCTATTCCAAGTAGAGCTATCATGAGAAACAAAGCCAAATCCTTGCTCTTGACACCATTTACTAAGCCATATGTTGAACTCCTTTATGCGCCTCTGCCTATCATTCTGAACATTATGCACAGGCAGAACTTCAGAAAATGAAATGGTGGATGCAAAATCCTGTACGTCATTACCAAGTGTGATAAAAGATTTTTTCACCTCTGACACTTCATTGCAAGCCAGGTCATTTGTCCCTAGATGGACAAGAACATCCACGTCCCCTTCCTGCATTGCTTGCTTAACAATATTAATAATACGTCTTCTATCTCGTCTAGCAGTAGCACCAGGGAGACCTCTCACAAAACCATTTTCTTTAAGCTCCACACTTCTTATGATTGAATCACCCAGCAACAGCTGCTTCCTTTGAGACTTCACTTTATCTTTTTTGTCCTTGGCTGCAGTCTTGCATACATTAGACATAGGAGTCGATGGTTTCTCACCCTCTGTGCTTGAGTCCATATCCATGTTGTCCTTCCATTCTGAGAGTGCTGCAAATGAATTATGGAGAACCACCGACTGTGGGACAGGTCTTCTATCCACCACTCTAAGTCTTCCAGAACCTACAGTAACCCATCTGCCATTTCTGGGGGTCCTCTGTGGCAGTGGCTTTGCAGCAGTCCCAGCTGGAGTTTGTTTAACAGATAATTTAAATATCTCGGATTTCAAAAATGTAATTTCCTGCTGCAGTAAGGAGAATTGCCTACAGATCTGACAGCATCTGAATCTCCAAAGAGTGGAACATGAAATAAATGCACAACAATTCCTGCACTGAACCAAGTCTGCCATTTTAAAGAGGGAAAAAAAAAATTGTAAATTTAAGTCAAACAAATCTTACCTTTTTTTTTTTTCTTTTTTCCACCTTCCAGCCTACCTCCTGACTATCTCCTGCAATATCTCTTCACTGTACTTAAAATGTTGTACTTGAATGGAGTACTTGCAGCTAATGGATTAGGCCAGCTAATGAGTATGTCTCCAAATATACACACACTCCTTCACAGCTCCTCCCCCAGCAACAAATGTAACACCTTAATGAGCTGATCTCATTAGCAAATGCACAATAGCAAACACCTGACCAAATTCCTTACCTCTTCTCAAGCAATTGTCAGCAAAAAACAGATGAGTCAGTTGCAAACTCCAAGCCAATCTCTTTCAGTATCTCTTCAGTCTCCTGCAATATCTCTTCACTGTACTTAAAATGTTGTACTTGAATGGAGTACTTGCAGCTAATGAATTAGGCCAGCTAATGAGTATGTCTCTAAATATACACACACTCCTTCACAGCTCCTCCCCCAGCAACAAATGTAACACCTTAATGAGCTGATCTCATTAGCAAATGCACAATAGCAAACACCTGACCAAATTCCTTACCTCTTCTCAAGCAATTGTCAGCAAAAAACAGATGAGTCAGTTGCAAACTCCAAGCCAATCTCTTTCAGTATCTCTTCAGTCTCCTGCAATATCTCTTCACTGTACTTAAAATGTTGTACTTGAATGGAGTACTTGCAGCTAATGAATACTTGGTCGTCGGTGCACACTTTTTCCAAATTCTACAAGGTAGATGTTCTGGCATCAGCTGATGCCTCCTTTGGCCGCAAGGTTCTCAGTGCGGCAGTGCCATGAAGAACCCTTGTTTTTTTATGGGTCCCTGGCTGTTGGTATTTGCTTTCCTGGGCTGTTGCTCCTGTTGAGCTTTGTTTTTCTGTTGCCCAGAAGGTTCTCTTACTATGCGTGTAAGGTTCATTTCTCTGATGTGGGTACTGCGTTACCTTTTCTATGGTTGCGTCTCCCACCCCTCATATATACACTGCTTTGGGACATCCCAATAGTGATGACTTAGAGGAGGCGGCGACTGTCGGAGGACGTAAGAGAAAACTGAATTTTTGTAAAATCTTACCTGTAAAATTCCTTTCTCTGAGTCCTCCGACAGTCGCTGCCCCCGCCCCTCTTTTGGGGTTGTTGTCTTATTACCTACTGCTATGCTACCAAACTGAGTTGGGAGTGGTCACTGCAGGGGGGTATTGACCTAGTGGGACAGCCCCCATGGGTGTGTATATGCAAATGCCTTTGTTCTTTTTGACAAAGTCTTATGCCTAGCTACTCCTGCGGAGGGGAAGTCAATACCCAATAGTGATGACTTAGAGGAGGCGGCCACTGTCGGAGGACTCAGAGAAAGGAATTTTACAGGTAAGATTTTACAAAAATTCAGTTTTTCTCTGGCCCCTGGGTGTAGCTCCTGGCCCCTCCTTCCTGTTGACTGCCCCCACAACAAGTAGCTTACTATGGGGGCACCCAAGTCGAGCTGCAGCTCCCTGTATCCATTCAGACACGGAGCTGTGGTTCAGCCCTGCCCCCTCCTGCTCGGCTGAGTTTGATTGACAGCAGCTTGAGCCAGTGGCGCCGCTGCTATGTCTCAGCCAATCAGGAGGGAGAATCCCAGACTCACAAGACATTCGTGGACATCGCTGGATAGAACTGGGGCTCAGGTAAGTATTAGGGGGGCTGCTGCACACAGAAGGCTTTTTATCTTATAATGCTTTAAGATAGCTATGGCTGGAATGTTATAGGGGGATTTTCAATGCGATTTCTCAAAATAAAGTATGGAGACATGTATGGATGATTAGGTTTGCTTTAAAGATTAAAAATGAATTATATGGTGTTTTCAGTTTGTGGTGTTCCAATACAGTTTAGTTCTGTTTTAAGGAATATAGTTTTCCCTCTAGTGGTCAGCTCTGGAAAACCTTTAGTGTTATAAATTCACTAAGAATATAAATTAATAATTGCAATGGGCGTTTCAGCTGCTGAGCTTGTAATTTGGTGAAAAGGTAGCCAACAAGAACATATGGCTTTCATGCCGATCGGGAATCACCACTGATGCCTAAAGCTGTCCATACACAGCTATATTTCCCTCTGATATGTTTCTCTGTGTTGTGTGACCACCTTCCTCCCCATCTTTTCTTCTATAGTACTGCACAGCTTGAATATGACAGTTTTTTACGGCTGGGTTCACACTGAATTCAGATGGGGCTCACAGCAGTGGTCCAGTGCGTCCCTGTTCTCCGTTACAGTGATGAATCGGGGGCCGAATTTTTTACTGAATTCAGACCTAAAACAGGGGCAAAGAAGCACAGGACCCTTGTGCTATTTGCTCTGCAGCCGCCTTTAGGATGTGTGAACCGGCTCCATTGAGAGCCTGTCACAGTCTCATTGTAATGCGAACTGGATGAAGGGAAAACCACATCCAATTTGCATAAATGTGAATCCAGCCTAAAGCCCTGTACACACGATCCAAAAATCGGACGAAAAATACTGCTTTCGAAGCGATTGTACGACAATCGGATCGTTAGTACACAGCTTTCGAGAGATGATCACAAGTTTATTGGATTGGACAAGTACGAAAATTTTTCTCATACAATACCAGCTTGTACGATTTTCATTTATTCAGTACAATTTTTGTCCAAAAATACAATACAAATACACTACAACACATCACTTTTGATTCTTTATTCTGTCGTACGAGAATTTTAGTAACCTCTCCCATTATCTCCATGCAACTAGCAGGCAAAAAAAAAAAACAGACAATCTGTCGTCTGATTTTTGGATCGTGTGTACGGGCCATAAGCAAACATGCACCCTGCAGGTACAACAAAGTATTTTGAGACTTAAAGTGACACTAAACTATATCCTTATTCACCAAAAATCATCAATGCACATTCAATAAATACCCCTATAATCTATTTTTTATCAGATTGTTTCTTTGTTTTGCTGCCTACCTGTATAGTCCTCTGTGAGCTCCCGAACCTCTGCTTTTTCCACTCACTTCTGTTAGTTTGAAATGAGCAGTGCAAATTGCAAGCATGTGCATTGCTCTGTGCACTAAAAATCTCAGTTCATAGCTGCTAATCCATCTACAGCAGGAACAAGAGGGGGCGTGGTAATGTTCCTGCAACCAGCGGGACCATAACGTACGTAGCTACCCTCCTAATGCATGTTAGATCATAGCAGGGAACAAAAAAAATAATTTCAAGAAGGCCAAGGGCAAAATAATATATTTCGGAGTTAGAGAGGAGCTCCAGTCATTTTTGTGTTTAAGAGTCAACAGCTTCAAAAACTGTATGACTTTTAATGAACAGACACTCACCTGTCCCGGGATCCAGTGATGTGCTCACCCTGTCCCTTCCCTCTGTCTTCTGTCCCTGGCGTCCCAACTGTGGGCACCCTGCTGTGACAGCCTGTGGCTCCACAGCCAGGTGACTGCTGTGTTGCGCATTGTGAATGGTCCCCGTTGTCTTCTAGGACCTGACATGTCCCAGATGAGTGCAGGGTGGGAGGGGGAGCAGGTACCCAACCCCTCTGGACAAAAAAAAAAAAAAGTGCCAGTTGGGAAAGAAGAGGCCTTAAAGCAGAACTTCCCCTTTAGGGTAGAGCTCTGCTTTAAGAATTTATTCTCTTTCAAACCAGAGTTTAGTGTCACTTTAAAGAGAACCTGTCAGCTAGACTGTTTTCTGTCATACCTCATACTCATATCCAGCTGCCATTGCCAAGCCCTGAGAACCAACATTTGCTTTGGAGTAGATTGCACCACAGTTTTCTCATGCTCCCGAGACGAAGTTTAGATAGGAGGAGAGAAACGGGTAATTTTAAAATGTTCAGCCTTGGAAATATGAAGAGAAAATGGCAGGGGTCAACAAGTGAATAACTCGTAATCTTCTGCCTATTAAACTGAATAGTCTAAGCTCTGCAGATGGCATTAAAAAGGCAAAGAAGCAGTGCCAATATACATTAAATCCTATCTTAACTAATCCATGATGTTGGGCCTCCTAAGGGTCCATGATGGGCATACACCCCCCCCCCTCCCAAGGGGTTTTAGGGTACCATATAAATGGACCAAGGCTCTGTATAGCATCCTGGGGCTAGATACATACGTTGCATTAATTGCCAAGGTAAGCGCCAAACAAGATCCCATGCCCAAAGCAAACATTACAGGCTGGAACCACATAGTGGCAGCCTGCACATTGGGCAGCCTGCCCAATGCTGGCTCTGTGGAGAGTGACTCAGAATGACAGACTGTACATACACTGAGAGCAGCATCTGCAGCCACAATATCCCCTCGTGGACACACTCTACATCAGACAGGAGGAGCAGTACTGCGTTTTGAGGCTGTTCCCCCCCCTTTGGCAAACCTGCCCTTACGGTTACTGAATACTTTAAAGGGATGAGGCGGCAACCGTAAATGTAGGTGTGCACTTACTTATTCATTACAAGACAAATATGCATTTTCATTATTTAGATTATGAGAGTAAATACACTCTGGGGAATGAACACTCTGCGCCACATTAGTAAAGCAGATAGACCTGTTTCAGGTCTATCTGCGCCATTTTCTACTTCAAAGTGAACTAGAAACGAGTGCAAGTGTGCACCTGATTACCAGAGGAAATGCAGCAGTTTTCCATATAGAAAAGTGAAACAGATTCCCATCAGATGTGACCCTGTCATATGGGTTGCGAGCTGTCAGTAGACAGTTACATGCCGCTCTGTGCTCATGCAGTGATTACACACGGTTAACACCCTCCTCTTCCCTCCACTGTGAGCTGTGCACGGGGCAGGGACAGCTCGGTGCATGCAGATGCATTGCTTTCTTCTGTGTGCTGTGTCTGTTACAACCACAGAACAGACAAGTGATTGCTCCCAACAAAGGGCTTGTGTTAATAATGAGCAACTTCTGCTCCATTTTCTAATTTTAGAAGAGCTGTGCAAGTATGAGCTTGCACAACTCTGTTAACCCCAACCCCCCCCCCCCCCCCCACGATGTAAAATGTGTGTGTCATTTGTTCAAGTATAACATCTTTATCTGTAGAAACTAATTTATATTTAAGAGCTAATAGCCTGTTCAAATACATAAAAAA
Organism: Pelophylax lessonae; assembly: GCF_965119305.1. Lineage (NCBI taxonomy): Eukaryota > Metazoa > Chordata > Amphibia > Anura > Ranidae > Pelophylax > Pelophylax lessonae. The sequence continues at coordinate 498,840,295 of NC_138771.1, forward strand.
AAAAAAGAAAGTACATTTTCATAGGGTGTATGTACTTTCACACGATTGTACTTACCTTCTCAATGAGGTTTTGTGCCAAAGACAGCCCCCATACCTTTTTCCAAAGAACTTGTGACCAAGCATATGGCATAACTAGTCCTCCTTGAGTGGTGGTGGGTGGTCCCTACTCCTGAATGGCACACAGATAAGGACATGTCAGAGCAGTGCAATTCAGAGCCCAAGATAACTCAGAGAATGGGACCTTAAATGATGCTGGCTGTCATTTAACCTAGAAGACTGACAATATCTAGTGGCAGAAATGAATGTCTGAAGGGTGGGGGTTGTAATTGTTCCTTTCTTTAACCACTGCTAAGGGATCCTCACAGGAATTGGAGCTAATGGCAATGTGGTGTTGAAGTTGATTGGGAACTTCGAATTCCACTGAAGAAACAAAGTAAAACATGACTCCAACCACACTACTAATTTGCTTTTGTTGCAATACGTTATATTTGTAATTTGATCATTTTTCAATAAACCTTAATAAATATGTCAAGATAAACAACATCTGATAAAAACAAACATTTAAGAAGGCAAAACACAAACATTTTTGTCCATTGGTAAATTTAAAAAGTAAAAAAAAGAGGCATCTAAACCCTCAAAAGAATGAATAATCTGTATTAATGGGACAGCAATGAATAGGAGAGCTGCAGGCATTTTTAAAACCGGTACAGAACTAGAGAATTTAGCTTTACTGTGTTGCACAGAGTTGGTAACATTATGTAGAGCTGCAGGTTTGGTCTAAAGCTCTAAACCAGGGATCCTCAAACTACGGCCCTCCAGCTATTGTGGAACTACACATCCCATGAGGCATTGTAAAACTCTGACATTCACAGACATGACTAGGCATGATGGGAATTGTAGTTCCTGAACAACTGGAGGGCCATAGTTTGAAGACCCCTGTTCTAAACTAAAGTGAAGGATACTGAAGTGTCACATGACCATGTAGAACCTACATGACAGCAGTAGCTACACTCCTGCCAGTGCAGAAGTTGTAATTGTAATAGATCCTTTGTAAATCTTCAGCTTTGATTAAAATACTACCTGGTAATCCTGCCATGGAGGTCACTGTTCAAGCACTTCCTGTTATTGGGTGCCAACTGTCTACCAATAGTATTCCTGCGTTGACACTGTCTCATGCTTTCCTGGCAGAGACTACAAGCAGCAATGTGGACACACACATTGCAAAGGCACGATCCACTGTTGTCACCAGTTCTTTTGGCAGAAAGAAATGCTCATATAGAGCATTTTTGTACAGGTGTTTAGGAGATTTTTTTTCCTGCCTGAAAACTCCTCTCAAAAATGCAAACCAGAAAGGTTTTTGTTCTGCCTCTAAACACAGAGCTTAAAATATGTCTCTAAACGTCCTAATGTGCATGAAACACATAGGATAACATGGAACTGCTTCTACAGGCAAAATGCAAAACTCCGGTCAATACTGGAATGCATGTAGGCAGGAAGTGTCCAAAAGGATTGCTTAAAAAAAAAAAAAAAAAAAAAAAAAAAAAAAAAAAGGAAAAGTGAAAACCACATAATACACAGGGTTGATTTACTAAAACTGAAAAGTGCAAAATCTGGTACAGCTGTGCATGGTAACCAATCAGCTTCTAAATTCAGCTTGTTCAATTAAGCTTTGAGGCCATGTTCACATTGGTGCGACATGAAAGTCGCACGCCTTCAATGAACAGGATCCAAGTTTGATCTGACTTTGAGAGGAGTGTGACTTGTCCTTTGACCAAACAAAACAATTCCTTTGGCTATGGAATGGATGAAACCTCAAGCCAAACTTAACAACCAGGCCCTTTTGCTCTGGTGAGGATCTTGAGGGGGGGAACCCCACGCCAAAATTAAAAAAATAAATAAAACACAGACACAAGTTGGACCAGTTAGGGCAGCTCCCATAGGGTCATGCAATTTGTGCTCTCAATGTCGGAGCGCTTGTCGCACTTGGAAGCAAATTGGTTTCTATGCACTAGCTGCACTAGATTTTGCACTTTACAGTTTTATTAACTTAACTCCCATAGCACTTTAGCAGTGTTCAGATCTGCTTGAAGGACTTCACAGGCATCATTTTCCATAATTCCCAGCATCCTTTGCTGCTGTTTGAGGTTCTGGGCCTGAACTGCAGAGCTACAAGATTTTACAAATCCTTTTACAATACAATATATTGAATTTCCTGTTCATTGAGTGGTTGTAAACTCAGATGCTCTGTACAGGTCATTAGTAGGTCACAATATCAATATAACACAGCAGATGCCAAAACATACATTGATGAAATACCTTTCCCCCTCATTTCATCTGTGCAGGTAACATGACTACTCTGCTTCTCCTCTGCTCTGAATGGCACAGGTCATCTTCCCTGGGCCTTGCAAAACAGAGTAGAGAAAAAGCTGTCAATCATGTAGCTGGAACAGTCCTGTTGCCGGTGTTGCTGCCTGGGATGCGAGCAACTAGAACCTGAAAGAGACTGAACACAACCAAGAACAGGAGCATACACAGAGGCAGCAACATCGAAGAGGCTAGATCAGCCTGCAGATGGCCGTCAGAGTAAATCCAGAATTGAAAGTAACTTGCAGGAATAAGTGATATCTAGAATGAAACATTAGGAAAGTAGAGGGTACACATTGTTAAACAATTTTGTAAACACAGATTAGTTTTATAGAGCGTTTAGGTCTTCTTTAAATCTGTTCAGTGGGCTAGCCTGGAACCTAAAGACATACTGTATATCAGTACAAAGATAGGCTTAAATGTCATCTTGCCCATTAGGTGGCCCTCTGCATTTTCAGAATGATAGACAACCAAACAACTCATAAGTGGAAACTCTTCATCAAATAAGCCTCATTTGCACAAAGCACAGTCAACGCTATAAAACAGTGGCTTATTTGAACAGTCTTTCAGAAAATCCTCTTAAAACGTAGATTTTGGCAGATGACTATTTAGCCAATTCGAAGCTCATTCTCCAGGCCATAGATCTTCGCCTTCAAGTTGCGCAGTTCTCCCTGGAGTTTGTGCGTACGCTTGTTTCCCTGGCGTACCGCACCAAGGATGGCCAGATCCTGGTCAGGTCCAATGTTCAGCGTGACCTGCAGATATTTGGAAATTGCAGGATGAAGAAGCAAATGTTACCAAATGTTACAGTTCTAAAAACCCAATAAAGTTTACAACGCCCAAAAGATTTTTCTATCAATCACAAACTGGCTGAAGAAAAAAACCAAGAGAAAAATTAAAGTTGCCATAGTTAATCTATCTGGCTGGGTGTCATGCTGTTTCTCTGGCTCAGCAGAAAATAAACTTTTAACATTTAAGATGAGAATGTTGGTCTAGTTAGGTTGAAGCTGCCATTAGTGACTAGTTTGTAAATGAGACCACATTGTTATAGAAACTTTAACTGCTACCCCTGGGTTGACATCATATGATGGCAGGGACTTGAAAAGGCAATATCGGAAGGATGCCTACAGCTACAGGCATCATTCAGATCTAATTTTTTCAGCAGAAAATTCCCTGCAATGTAAAAGCCATCATAGCCGCTTGATTGCATTTACAGGCGGCAGGAACCCCCCTTTGATGACCCCCTCCGATGCTTCCCCAGTCTCTCCTGTGCGTCTATAGAGCTGGAGAATGAATCCGGTGGCAGTTTACTATAGAGCTGGCTGTGGAAATGGTACCCGGCCATCTCTAAGACCCTCGGAGGCCAGAAGCAACTTCATGACGTCTCCATTTGCCGACAGATGTAAAACACTAAATGGGTAAGTATCAGTGCTGCTCAATAAATCTATAAAGTGTGCTAGTGCTAATTATATGTGTACAAGTATTATTAAAATAGATATCTTCTTAAATCAATATCATACCATATGCGATATATAAAAAATGCTTAGTGATAAAAAAAAACTCATCATAAATATATAAATCCAAGCAAATATACAAAATTCATATAAATTATAAAGTGCTATATATTCATTAGTGTAAACATATAATTGAAATCGATATAAAAGTGTCCAGTGCTCAGTGACAATATTTAGCACTTTATAATAATTTATATGAATTTTGTATATTTGCTTGGATTTATATATTTATGATATGAGTTTTTTTTATCACTAAGCATTTTTTATCACTAAGCATTTTTTATATATCACATATGGTAGGATATTGATTTAAGAAGATATATATTTTAATAATACTTGTACGCAGCGCTGATACTTACCCATTTAGTTTATGTAAAAGGTTTTTCCTTTTTTCAGCAGCAGCTCACTTTAAATTGTTTACACCTATTTCCTAAGTGCAGGCACTTTTACATATAAGATGTAAAACACTGCCTTTTTTTTTGCTGGGAAGCCTGAGATAGGGCGGTGTTTTACATCTCTCCAGGACAGAGGAGAGATCTGGGGACCTATAGATCCCAGATGTCTCGGTCATGCCCTTTTCCTATTACAAGAATCGAACGCATACGTAGGTTGTGTTCGCTTATGTAATTGACATTAAAACCACACATGTATCACAGCGAGGTATCGCTGCAATTGTTAGAGCGAGAGAAATATTTCCAGCACTAGACCTCCTTTAACACTAAACTGGTAACCTGTAAAAAGTTTGACTGTGTAGCCTATGGAGATTTTTAAGTCCTGAAATTTGACACCATTCCACGTGTGTGCGCAATTTGACATGTTAGGTATCTATGTACTCAGTGTAACAATCTTTCACAACATACAAAAAAAAAAGTGGTAAATAGGGGTTTTTTTTTTTTTATTTCTAAAAGGGTTTTTTTTCCCCAAAAATATTGCATTTGAAAAATTGTTGCGCAAATACCGTGTGAAATATAAAATTGCAAGGACCGTCATTTTCTTTTCTAGGGTCTCTGCTAAAAAATATATATATAATATCTTTGGGGGTTCAGAGTAATTTTCTAGCAAAAACATGATAATTTTTACATGTAGGAGAGAAGAGTCAGAATGGACGTGGGTGGCAAGTAGTTAAACTATGTCACACATGTAAAAGAACAGTCCACAATGAAACCAACACCAAGTGTCAATTTTCCAGTGGTCAGTACCTGTGGCATTCCTGTGAAAGCAGACCCATAGAAACATAGAATGTGTCGGCAGATAAGAACCATTTGGCCCATCTAGTCTGCCCAATATATCTGAATCCTATGAATAATCCCTGGCCCTATCTTATATGAAGGATAGCCTTATGCCTATCCCATGCATGCTTAAACTCCTTCACTGTATTTGCAGCTACCACTTCTGCAGGAAGGTTATTCCATGCATCCACTACTCTCTCAGTAAAGTAATACTTCCTCATATTACTTTTAAACCTTTGCCCCTCTAATTTAAAACTGTGTCCTCTTGTGGTAGTTTTTCTTATTTTAAATATGCTCTCCTCCTTTACCGAGTTGATTCCCTTTATGTATTTAAAAGTTTCTATCATATCCCCTCTGTCTCTTCTTTCTTCCAAGCTATACATGTTAAGGTCCGTTAACCTTTCCTGGTAAGTTTTTTCCTGCAATCCATGTACTAGTTTAGTAGCTCTTCTCTGAACTCTCTCTAGAGTATCTATATCCTTCTGGAGATATGGCCTCCAGTACTGCGCACAATACTCCAAGTGAGGTCTCACCAGTGTTCTGTACAGCGGCATAAGCACTTCTCTCTTTCTACTGCTTATACCTCTCCCTATACATCCAAGCATTCTGCTGGCATTTCGTGCTGCTCTATTACATTGTCTTCCCACCTTTAAGTCTTCTGAAATAATTACTCCTAAATCCCTTTCCTCAGATACTGAGGTCAGGACTGTGTCAAATATTCTATATTCTGCCCTTGGGTTTTTACGCCCCAGGTGCATTATCTTGCACTTATCCACATTAAATTTCAGTTGCCAGAGTTCTGACCATTCTTCTAGTTTTCCTAAATCCTTTTCCATTTGGCGTTTCCCTCCAGGAACATCAACCCTGTTACATATCTTTGTGTCATCAGCAAAAAGACAAACCTTACCATCGAGGCCTTTTGCAATATCACTTATGAAGATATTAAACAAAATTGGTCCCAGTACAGATCCCTGAGGTACCCCACTGGTAACATGACCTTGTTCTGAATGTTCTCCATTGACTACAACCCTCTGTTGTCTGTCACTCAGCCACTGCCTAATCCACTCAACAATATGGGAGTCCATGCTCAATGACTGCAGTTTATTGATAAGTCTTCTATGTGGGACAGTGTCAAAAGCCTTACTAAAATCTAGATATGCTATGTCTACTGCACCTCCACCGTCTATTATTTTAGTCACCCAGTCAAAAAAATCTATAAGATTTGTTTGACATGATCTCCCTGAAGTCAACCCATGTTGTTTTTCATCTTGCAATCCGTGGGATTTAAGATGTTCCACAATCCTATCCTTTAATAGGGTTTCCATTAATTTGCCTACTATTGATGTCAGACTCACTGGTGTATAGTTGCTCGATTCCTCCCTACTACCTTTCTTGTGAATGGGCACGACATTTGCCAATTTCCAATCTTCCGAACCACTACAGAGTTACTTATTAGTCCAACCTGAAGACATTCTTTAACTATTACATCAGGTGCGCTCTGCAGGGTCATTAGGGACTTGACTTATTATTCAGGAGATTACAGCCCAGTACCTGTACAGCTTCACGTCAGCAAGGTCACCTGGTTATCTGTATCCTGGTGATTGGTGCTCACAGGATTCAGTGTTGATAACTTGCACATGGGGCTTGGGCACTGTTACTCTTGATTGGACTACAGGCCATAGCGACCAATCTGGATGAAGCCCTCCATTGTCCCAACAGGAGCCTTGGGAACAGGCCTGAAGAATAGGGCAAAAGCTCATGAATGGGAGGTATTCAGAGAGATGTGTAGGCACATCCAACACCTAGACGTTGGGGCTTAACCGAATTAGGAGGGGTTATGCCTGGACAGGGAATCCTGCCTTTCTATGAACAGTATCCATTCACCTGAAGATGGCCGCATAACCCATGTAGTCATGAATATATGATGTGTAATTAACGAAAAATCCATACCTGGAATTTAGATCTAATGTCTTAAAGTGATACTAAAGTCTGTTGTTTTTTTTTTTTTTTTGCTTAAAAATAAACATGTTTTGCACAGAGCAGCCCAGATCCTCCTTTTTTGGGGTCCCTCTTCAGCTCTCCTGGCCCCTCCCTCCTGACAAGTGCCCCCACAGCAAGCAGCTTGCTATGGGGGCATCCGAGCCAAGCTGCAGCTCCGTCTGTCCATTCAGAACTGTGCTAGGCCCCCGACCCCTCTCTTCCCTGTTTGGCTCACTGACAGTGACAGCAGCGGGAGCCAATGGTGCTCCGCTGCTGTCTCAGCCAATGAGGAGGATAATCCCAGGCAGCCGAGACTCTCAACTCTCATGCAACATTGCTGGATAGAGATGGGCTCAGGTAAGTATTGGGGGGGGCTGCAGCACACAGACAGTCTTTTACCTTAATGCATAAAATGCATGAAGATAAAAACACTTGACTTAACAATCACTTTAAGCTGTCCAAAAAAAAAAAAATTCCCTACAGTTTAAGTCACATACCTTTAATTAGGGATGGGCAAAGGGGTCGGCCCGAGCACAAGTTCGACAAACACCATGCAATACACTAAGCGCTCCATTCTGCGCTCCAATTGAGCGCCCCCCCTCCCCATCATACATGAGGGCGCCGGTAGCAACTACACCCCACTCCAGGTGGAAATGCCTTAAAAAATCCTCACAGTAACAGCACAGGTGCAGGCTCAATGTGCAAGCCATATAGAACAAAAAGTGTGTCTGGAAAGCCACATTCCAGTGCTTAATCATCAATGGCTATGATCAAGCATTGTTAGCAGTGTGAAACTCATCAGCTGGCTTTGATCCGTACCTCTGTATGCTGTGTTATTTTAAACTCTTTTCAGTAAATATTTGCATTGCAATGCGGCTGTCCAGACACTTTTTGTTCTATGAGGGGGTGGGTGATTTGGTGATTTTGGGGCAACCCAAAAGCACCTTGTCCCCATCCCCAGTGTGGGGGTCTGCAGGCTTATCGGAATATATGTTGAGGGCATGTAGCCTGGTATGGTTCGGGGGGGGGATCCTCCCCCTTTTCTTGACCTGCCAGGCTGCATGCCTGGATAAGGGTTTAGTATAGATTTGATTGGGGGGCGTTTTTTTGTGGCATGGGGTTTCCCTCCAAATTTATACCAGTCCCGATGGGTCTGGTTTGGACAGGGGGCGAACCCCCGCGCTGATTTATTTTCCTATTTTCAATAGCTGGGTGACTGCAATTGTAACCACATGTCATTTTAAATTGGATCTGACACTTTTACAAATGTCATTTTTGTGGCAGCATGTTTTATGCATGCTACAGATGCACTACTTTACAGGCACATTAAAGGGGACCCCTCAGGCACTATATTTAAAGGAATTTTTCATTGTTTTTGTTGCACTTTAAGCATAATTAAAATCAATAAAACAACTTTTATGGTCAATTACTTCTTGCATATAAGCCTTCAAAATGGGCACTCACTTTTGATTTTTCCCGTTCGGCTCCCATAGACTTTAATGGGGTTCACTGTTCAGGTTAGAAAATTTTCCCTGTTTGGAAGTTCTGCTGCAAACCAAACAGGGGGGTGTTCGGCCCATGTCTACTTGTAATGAAGTATGTACCAAACTGTGCAGGCAGCTTGATCCTGGATTTACTCTTCTGGAAGTTTAGAGACAGGAATAGGACAAGGTATCCCTGTGCAGAAGATTTCACTAGGATCCAACAGTCTGCACAAGGTGGGACATACTTCATCACAGGTGAGTGATGCAATTAAAGTTGTAGGGGTTTTTTTTTAAGCTAATTTTTTTCATAATTCTTGTTCTACAGATCAGATGACCACCTTTTTTCTCCTCGCTCTACATAGATCTGTGAGTGGGACCAAGACTCCTTTCCCAGGCTTAGCAAAGTGGAGATGTTAATCCAGGGATGTGACCCACCCTGCAGGGGTTGCTGCCTGTGACCTAGTCATCTGAGAGATCAAGCCCTAAAATAAGCCATAGGTAGAAACAGCTTACTTATTAGGAGGACCGGTGCCAATGCAGCAGACGCTAAATGAGCCCTCACTTCATTGCCACCTGCATGACTTGAAGAAACAGGCCTTTCCTATACCCTCATGCTCACCTTGAAAAGCTGCTTTTCCACGTCCCTCAGCCGTTGGCGGAGAAGTTTAATGTCCGTTTTGAATCCCTCCACCTCCATGTTGCGCCGTTTCTCCAGAGCTTCATAGCGCTGGGTCATAAGCTGAAGACGTTTGGCGACCTTGTCAGAACGTTCCTGAAATATAAAAGGAGATTAGCAATGAGCTTTTAAACGGTATTAAACTTCTGGGAGTTCCACTTTAAATAATACAAAGCCAATAATATAAGTTCTGCCAACTTATTTTACAACAGAAATAAAGGGGGCTGTGACAGGGAACGACAACTGGAATGTGAGGTATGAAAATTATATTTGCCTTTTACTTCTGGAATGTACAGAAGTCTTTTCTAAGAGCTCTGTTATGAGCTGGACCGATCACTTCAATGTCTTTCACTGGCTACATGTTTATGAAATGTTACCTGGTACATTCAATGCAATATTTATTAGTCCAGAACTTCCTATACAATGCACGTCATCCAGGAATAATTAATTAATAACCAAAGGTCAATTCATTGGAAGATCATCTGAGCTCTATGTGCTGAGTGGAGAAGACAATATCTATTGTTTACTGTACTGTGTGGTTTGGTCACACTAATATTTTCTATTGCAGATTGCCTATATAAATCATACCTTGAATATCTCTCGTCCAACGTCTCCTTCCTCCCGGATCTTTGCCAGCTCATCCTCCAGGGCCACACACTGCTCTCGGTACATGTCTGCCAGCCGGTGAGCCTGTGAGAGCTGTTCTGTGAGGCTCTACAAGTCACAAAAGAACAGGAAAGCTCTGGTGTTACAAGGCAAGGTGAATACAGTGTGGAAGGCATTATTAAAATGTCTAATTCCTACCAAATGTTCTTTTTAGCTTTGAAAAAAAAGTGGAGAAGATTTAAAACATCTTTCAGGTTTTTATGTATGTCTAACACCACTGGAGAGATTTTCCTTCACTTCCAGTGTCTTTACTGCCTATGCAAAACATTCCAGGGTAGCAGCCGTCACTAAAACAGTAAAGCGCAGACAGCAATAAAAACATTGCATAAATTCATCTTTCCACTCTAGTAAACTTTTTTTACCAGGCATTTTTTGCAGGGCTTCAAAGCAAACTACCCCATTGAAATTGAGAATAGAACTAAAAAATAAATAAAAAGGAGGGGGTAACCATTTGATGATGTGCCATGTGATCAGTACTGCTGTTGGTGTGAACAAGCCCTAAGGGACACCATGTGAAATTCAGGTACACTGGGTTATGCTGATTGGACACTGGGAAACAAAGCTGTAAGACAGTGTGGTATAAATGCTCCCCACTCCCATCATGCTCCAGTTTTACAGCAATAGTGTGAGAGGATCATAAGAACAGAGTGGAAGGATGTGTGACCCTTAAGTAATAGGTTTTAGGGCAAGTCAAAGTTCATAGTTTCATAATCGTGCATTAGGGGATACAGGGTGATGTCATTTAGGTACATAGGAATGTCCAAAAGCAGTCCAAGTGAGAGGTAGGCAGTAAAATCAAAATGCTAACAGGCCCACAAGTAACCACAGATTATCAGAGGGGGCTCAAAAGATCATAGAGGGTTGCCTGAATAAACTTCTAACCAAAGCTGGCAGCAGTGGAGGCCAGAACATTCACCTGATAAAACTTACGAATGTTGTAAACAGAAGGCCAGGTGGAAGCCTTGCAAATTTGAGAAACTGATGCAAATGCTGACAAGCTCAAGAGCACTAACTGATCTAGTAGAGCCCACCTTGATAACGAAGGGTGGAACTTTATATACTTAAAAGGGAAACTCCAGTCAAAAATAAAACTCATTCTCTTAATAGTATGTTAAATATCTTTATATTTGATATTCATTTTCTGGCTAGTTGCTTTCGTAGCTTAGAAAGTCTTATCTAAACTAGACAAACACCTTCTTCCTATTCTTCAGCGACAACGCAATCTCCCTATATCTGTATTTGCTAAGCTGTCTTTCACTTCCTGAAAAGGTTGTCAGCCTTAGACAGGAATGCCTAGACCTGCCCAGCCCCACCCCTCCACTTTCACAGAACATGATCTTCTCCTGTCTTTATAGCCTCATTTATGCGAGGGAGAGGAGAGCGGCGTAATATATGAAAGAAATAAAGGTACAAAAGTAACATTTCTGAAAGTTTAGAAGGATACAGATCGATTTTGATTGCTAATTACATGTAAGTTATGAGATTTAGGCTTCGTTTCCACTAGTGTGACTTTGGACACAGAAGGGCGCATAACAAGTCACAGCCCATTGATTTCAATGGCACCCGTTCCCATCTATGAGACTTTGAAAATCAGCGACTTTGAAAAGGTGCCTACACTACTATGATGCAACCTTGATTTAGAGTGTGTAAAGGTGGATCAAAGTCGCATCAAAAGTTGCATCAAAGTCTCACTCACAGTGTATCTTAATGCACGATTAAGGAAAAAGTTTAGAAATTCAATCTTCGTAGCACTATAGGATCACCTTGACTTCTTCACTCCGTGATGTCCGAGCTGCTTTCTCAGCCTGTGACAATCTAAAGATTGCCACCTCCTGCTCTCTCTCCCGATCTGGGTCACAGCTCAACGTCAGCTGCTCCCGGCAACGATCGAGTTCCTGCAGAAGTCTGTCCTTCTCTGCCATCCAGGACTTCTCGTTGGCGCGACCCTCAAACTTGAGCTGCAGGAAATCCCTGGTGCTCTCATAGAGGAGCTTCTGAGTCTTGTTCAGCCTACAGATAGCAGATTTTTTAAACCGTTTATAGCAGATTTTTTAAACCGTTTATTGCAAATATAACGCATACACAGGATTGTAAACCATGCAAATGTATACAGTCCTAATCAATTTTATTTACAGCATGGCAATAAACAGTCACAGGAATAATGACACCTTAAAAAACAACAAGCCTCCATCTCTTATCCCTCCCGATGAATTGGAAAACACTACAAAATATCTTATCACGACAACGGGACTGGCCCCTCAGGTACTTCGGGGGTCCATTACTATTACTGAATACTGCCTATATTAAAGAGCGAGTGTTAATTTACTCCAGGTATCTTAAATTTGACGTTTAAAAAGGTTACTAAACCCACAACAGTAAAACCAGTCTGCATATGCAGTAAGGAATGCCTGTTATACTCACTGTGGAACCTAAGGAGTTATTCCTGTGCATTGTGTAATAAGGCTGTTTGATCCAGTCTCTGATCATCTACTTCCACTAACTCAAATATATTTCCTGACATTTACAGAGCCAGGGGACAGGCTGCACATGCTCAGTTTGGTGTGTATTGCTAGAACCTTTTATTTTCCTTGGGAGGGGGCATGTGATCAGCACAGGGCCAACCAGCACTGTCCAGAGGGTCAGGGGTCTTGTATTCTCATAGGACAATTGTGGGAGAATGAAAAAGCTTTAACCAGACACTGATAAAAGTCACAAGACTGCTCTAACTGCTGATAAGAAAGGATATTTAGCAGATAATATGTAATAAAATAATTGCATTTCCATGTTCTGTGTACTGTGGGAGAGCAGATATCGTGAATGCAGGGTGCTGGGTTTAGTAACACTTTAAGTAAGCAGTTTCTATCATATACAGCGCAATCTTCTCATATAGGATTATTTGCTATCCATTGGGTAAACGTAGTGGTAAACTACAAATATTTAAGGGCCATTTATAAACAAAGCTTCCTTTAGAAAGATTTTAGTGTACCATGCCCATATTTCTTCATCCAGAATGCCAAGAAGGTATATCTCAGTGGTTCAGGGTATAGGGATAGATAAGGAGACTGTCACGGGAGACTGTCAAGGAGCTGTCAGGAAGCTATCAACCATCCAGGGTGCTGTGACTAATCAGAATGCGTTTCAGAGGCCAAACCACCTCCATCAGCCACCAGCAATGTTGTGAGTGCACATGCTTTGTATTTTTTTACCATTAAAAAAATACAAAGCTTATTCACTCACAGACATCGCTGGTGGCTGATGGAGGTGATCGCTTCCTGACAGCTCCTTGACAGATAGTCTCCCGTGACAGTTTGCTTGCTTGGAATCCAGCCCCGGTTTCACTGTGCTCCTGTCAGTGGCTCCGGAGTGGACTTGATTCAGAACTAATGACTTTTAATTTGAGCTTGTTTTAATGCTCAACACCAGCGATGTCTGAGTGCATAAGCTTTGTATTTTAACTTTTCTTAATAAAACTTGCTACACTGTTGGCGGCTTGGCGCCTCTCTACCCATCCCTTTTCTTTCTTGCAGTGCTTGGGTCCCCAGCTCACTCAGGAGGCAGCCTCTCCCCAGCCAGCTGTGTTAGCAATAGACTCATTAACTAGTATCGATACCTCTGGGATTGTATGACAGACAGACAGACATACAGAGACAGACATTTGCATTTTATACATAACTCTAAATAATTTAGGATGGTTTCTTCATTTGTATGTACATATATTATTTGGTTCAGATGCTGATGAATTAAAGTCAATATTAATCCCCCCATACACCGTTAAATTAAAATTGTATGAGATCTTTCCCCTGGATCTAGCAAGCATAGCACAGAGTGCTTCTCTATGAAGTCAGTAATAACCAACGCAGAGTTCAGCGGTCAGTAGTAACACAGGATGCCAAAGTCCAGTAAGTAACTAAATTCAGAGGTCATTTATACACTCTAGGGAGTTTTTTTTTTTTTTTTTTTATAGAAAACTTTCCTCTGAACTAGAGCTGCACGATTAAGCTTTAAAAAAAAAAATCGTGGTCTAGATTAAACCCCCCTCACGATCTTAATCCGGTATTTCCACGATTCATACAGTACAGAGCCATTCTCTGCTCACTCCCAGCTGTCAAAAAAAAAAGAGCCTCAAAGAGACATATGTATAAACATTGTATCGTTTAGGTTTTTTAGATGAAAGGGATGAACTTCAGTCTGTAAATGAGGTCAGTTTAACTACTTAAAGACTAAGTCTTTTTCGGACACTTGTTGCTTACAAGTTAAAATCTGTATTTTATGCTAAAAATCTACTTCGAACCCCCAAACATTATAATATATATATATAAAAAATAATATTATATATATTTAGCACAGACCCTGGAGAATAAAATGGCAGTAGTTACAATATTTTATGTCACACTGTATTTGTGCAGCGGTCTTTCAAACGCATTTTTTTTTTTTTTTGGAAAAAATTGGATTTTTGACTTGCATTAAAATCTATTTCTTTGACAGACACAGCTCTGCAGTATTCTGAACCATTGGGGTTATATTGCCCTACAGGAGTAGGACACTAGGCAGGAAAAAAAACTTGGCTACGCCTATGGGCAGTCCTAGGTGGTATACTTCCCCTCTCTGCTATATGTCTTAAGTGTTGTAACAAGCAGATTCAGAAGTAATACAAATCCATAGAGGGGTGGGTGCTGTGTCCGTCAATGAATTCAGAGAAATGGATTTTGCAGTAAGTCAAAAATCCCATTTTCTCTTTCATCCATTGATGGACACAGCTTTCCAGTATTCTGAATCATTGGGACGTCCCCAAGCAGTGCCAAACATGAGGGGTGGGACAACAAAAAAATCCCAAGTCTAAACACAATAGCCAACCAGGTAAACAGGAACTCAACAAAAAACCTAACCTGAATGATACACCCCCAAAGAGGGAACAGACCCTCTAAACTTTATAGCTAAAATAAGCATCCGCAGATGCCACCACATCCACTTTATAGAATTTTGTAAAAGTGTGCACTGGCGACCAGGTGGCTGCCTTGCAAACCTGCGTTACTGACGCCTGATGACGGAAGGCCAAGGAAGCACTAAGCGCGCGAGTAGAATGATCCGTTACAGGGAAAGAAGGAAGCTGACCCCTGACCGAATAGGCCTGAGTCACCGTCCATCTAATCCATCTGGAATGGTCACAGAAAAAGGGGACAGCCCTTTCCTTGGCCCGTTAGTGATCACAAACAGTGAGTCTGACCTTCCAAAAGGTTGCCAAATACACCCAAATTGCCCAAACCACATTCAAAGCAAACGCCTTAGGTGGCTTGGGCCTGGGACACCGGGAAGTCAACAAAATGTCTTCATTCAAATGGAAATTAGAGACTACTTTAGGAAGGAACGACTGATATGGGCGAAGAACCACCTTATCTTTGTGAACCACCATGTAGGGGGGTACGACAGGATAACGCAGCCAGTTCAGACACCCTCCGAGCAGAGGTCATAGCCACCTAACAGGCTACCTTTTGAGACAGCATAAGCAGGGGAATCTCCCGAATATTCTCAAAAAGGAGGCTGCTAGAGAACTGAAACACCAAGTTCAGGTCCCACGGCAGTAAATGAGACCGCACCGGTGGAGTCAGATGTCGAACTTTTTGACAAAAGTATGCACCAAAGAATGCTTGGCCAAGTGTCGCTGAAAGAAGACCGCCAAGGCCAACACCTGGCCCTTGATAGTACTCTAGACCAATTTCTGCTCGATAACCTGTAAGTAAGATCAAAATTTGAGCCTCCGAAAAAAGAATGAGGGTGAACACCAATCGACTCACAGGACTTCTGGTAATTTAGAAGCCAACTAACTCCTTCAGGTTCTGTATAGTGATCTCCACATCGTCCATCAGGGCAGCAGTGGTCATCCAGATAACCCAGTACTGCAATCCCCCGCTGATGCAGCAATGCCAGAACTGGGGACTTTTTTGAAAACCCAAAGAGCAGAGGCGAGAACAAAGGGTAATGCCACAAACTGATAGTGCTCTTCTCTTACAGCAAACTGCAGGAAGCGCTGGTGTGGGGCACATATTGGAATGTGCAGGTAAGCATCCTTCAGGTCGATAGAGGCAAGAAAAAAATAAAATAAAAAATCGCCCTGATGTAGGATGCCACCACCATGCGAATGGACTATTCTGAACTTTCTGTACCCGCACATAGCAGTTCAGGGCCTTGAGGTCCAGAATTAGATGTGCCTTGTCCTCTTTCTTTGGGACCGTGAACAGGTTTGAATGAAAGCCCTGAAACCGTTCCAAGGCCGGGAAACCGGGACAACCACACCCTGAAGCAGCAGGTCTTGAGCCGCCCCAAATTTGAAGAGAAGAACGTTTCAGGAGGGCAAGAACGAAACCGTATCGCTTCATGCACCCATTGGTCATTTACCAAAGAGGTCCACGAGCCCAGAAACCAGCGAGGATGCCCCCCACCCCAGGCACGGGTGAGGGGGCACCTTCATGCTGAAGGAGCTTTGTCGGCAGGTCTAGAGAATTCAGCTCTCAGCTTGCCAGAACAGGGCAGCTTGGAACCTCCCGAGGAGGACTTAAAAGGTTTTGAGTCCTTGTCAGTGAACCCTGAGGGACAAAAAAAAAAACTGAGATGAGCCACACCTGCAATGAGATTCTTTACCCTTTCCAGCCTGTGGAAACAAAAAAGGTACTCTTCCCCACCTGTGAGACTCTTAATGAGGTCATTCAAGGTAGCCCCAAACAGGCGATTGCACTGAAAACGTAAATCAGTCAGAGCTTTTTTTTTTTTGGTCTGGTCCGCAGACCAACACTTAAGCCACAGTACGTGCCTAAGCACCACTGCCGAACAGACAGCCTAGAAATCAGGTGCGTCGCATCCAAAGACGCATCACAAATAAAACTGCAGCCCCTGGACCAACTGGTCCGCCAGTTCAGCAAAGGAAGGGGGAAGCTGCTCACCCTCTAGCTCATGGCGCAAAAGTATAGCCCACTCGGTCAGAGTTTGCGACACCAGGGAAATAGTGAAGACCGGCCTAAGCGCCAAACCAACAACAGTGAACATATTGCGGGCCACAACCTCCGCTTTTCTGTCAGTCGGATCTTTAAAAGTAAGCGATTCTTAGACTGGAAACATGGTTGCCTTATTCAGCCTGAAAACCAGAGAAGGGGTCCACCACTGGTGGAACAGTCCACTTCTGGAGGAGGGACTCTTCAAAGAGGTACCTAACTGCAAAGCACTTAGGTACCACAAAAGGATGTTTTGAACGCTCCCATTCTTTTGCGACTAATCTGTCAAAATAGGAGGGATAAGGAAACACTTGCCGCGCAGGACGGCTTGTAAGTGTCAAAGGGAACAGCCCCCTCCGTCGAAACTTCAGCTGCATCCTTCATTTTTAAAGTTTCACGCAGAGATACAATTAGTGTGTCCACCAGCACCTTCTCGTGCGCAGCCACAGGTGTAGAGGAATCATCCTCCCAATCCGATAATTCAGGGAGCATGGCCAAAGAGTGTGGCCAGACCCTGCAGGGTGGCCCATGTTCGTGGCGGTCGAGTCAGATTCAGGATCGGAGACAGATGAGGCAGGGGCGCCTTTTAAAAGTCCGCCGCCCAAAAGCCACCTCCATCTGGGACACAAATGACTTCAGGACCACCGTCTGTGCATCAATAAATGACTGGGACCTTGAGGGACTTGCAGCCTCAGAGAGGGTTAGGTGGGGAAACATGCTCTAGAGACTTCCATCAATAAAGAGGGGTACCCCCTCAAAAAATGTCTTGCACTGCAAAGGGACCCCGACTGCGCTGGTAGCACCACCAGGTCGTCAGCAAATAGAGCACCTAACAACCTGAAGCAGATAGAGTGAGGGACCCCACCAGACTAGCACCGACTGCACCAGGATGCACTTGCTCCACGTGTGGCGTCCAAAAGGGAAAGAGAAAAAACCCAGGAGTCAGCAACAAGGGAAAAGGAGGACCTCCCCAAGCCGAGATCACCGCCAAGAGGCTCCTCTGTCATGGCCGCGACTCCACTAGCATGCCAGACCAACGAAAAACGGCCGCTGGCTATTGTAGCCGAAACACACAGGCTACAACAACTAACAAAAACCACCATTACAGTACAATACACCAGGCCCAGACACATCCCAAACCACCACGCTACCCCAGATGTTAGGGGGTGGGGCACCAGATGACCGATCGGGACAACCAACATACAGGGGGGACTGATAGGAAGGAGGGCAATCCACAGGTCATATGTGACCTCGTGAGGCGTTTAACTCGCAGGCCAGCCCCCGCTCAGTGGGGCTATGACGCAGCGGAGCCCTGGTCTGCGCGTGCGGGCTCGCTGGCCAGACTGGGGTGACCACTGGGATCTGAATTATCCAGCCCTTTGCCCAGTCCAGCAGTTGATTGTAGATTTTGGAAAAAAAAAAAAAAAAACCAGGAGAAAAAAAAAAAAAAGGCATTTAAAAAAGGAAAAAAAAAAATCGCCAGGACCATAGATCCCAGCAGGGAACTAGGTCCTTACTCCTGACTAGGCACAGGCAGAAAAAAAAAAACTGAAGACCTATAGCAGAGAGGGGGAGTGTACCACCTAGGACTGCCCATAAGCATAGCCAAGTTCTTTTTTTTTGCCTAGTGTCCTACTCCTGTATGGGGCAATATAACCCCAATGGTTCACAATACTGGAAAGCTGCCGTAAATGAAGGAAAGAGAAAAGACACTTTAATGAAAAAAAAAAAAAAAACTAAACTGTACAGTTAGCTCAATTTTTTTGTATAATGTGAAAGATGAGGTTACGCAGAGAATTGTGATCTTTATTCTAAGGAAAAAAAAATAAAATTATGAAATTATGATTTTCATTTTATCCAGCATCATGCAGCTCTTCTCTGAACCTGAGGTTTAGGACTAAATTATGTCTAGCATAATGAATGTGACAAGCATTACTACTTAGCATGGCAACCCCATCAGAGATGGAGGTTTTTTTTTTTGTCTGTGTTTTTACATATTGCACCTTTTCATACATCATTTAGAATGGAATGCCTCTCTCTTTATCTACTTTCATAATTAGAAGGCTTACCTCATTTTTTTTTTTAAATGGTAGATAGAGATGAGAGATATATATATATATATATACACACACACACACACATGCACACACATGCACACACATGCACACACATGCACACACATGCACACACATGCACACACACACACACACCTCAGAAAAAATTAAAGGAACACTTTAAAAACACATCAGATCTCAATGGAGAAAATATCATGCTGGATATCTATACTGATATGGACTGGGTAATGTGTTAGGAATGAAAGGATGCCAGATCATTTGATAGAAATGAAAATTATGTAAATCTAAAGAGGGCTGAATTCAAAGATAATGTTATATGAATAAAGCCGGCACACGAAAAGGCTTCTTCCAAGTAAAATTCTTTATTCCAACATGGATAGCGGTGACAACATGACAAATGCTGACGCATTTCGGCTTTACACCTTCCTCATAGCATTGAATTCAAAGATACCCAGAAAATTAAAGTGAAAAAATTATCCAACAGGCTAGTCCATTTTGCTGAAATTTCATTGCAGCAATTCAGAATGGTACTCTGTAGTTTGTATGGCCCCCCACATGCTTGTATGTATGTCTTACAATGTTGGGACATGCTCCTAATAAGACGACGGATGGTGTCCTGGGGTATTTCCTCCCAGAACTGGACCAGGGCTTCACTGAGCTCCTAAACAGACTGAGGTGTAACGTCCCAGAGGCGTTCTATTGGATTTAGGCCAGGCGAGTGTGGGGGCCATGCAATGGTATTAATTCCTTCATCCTCCAGGACCTGGCTGCATACTTTCACCAGATAAGGCCAGGCATGGTCGCTCACCAGTAGAAACCCAGGACCCACTGCACCAGTGTTGGGTCTGACTATGGGTCCAAGGTATTTCATCCCGATACCTAATAGCAGTCAGGGTACCATTGTCTAGCCTGTAGATGTCTGTGCGTCCCTCCATGGATATGCCTCCCAAGACCATCACTGACCCACCACCAAACCGGTCATGCTGAACAACGTTACAGGCAGCATAACATTCTTCACGACATCTCCAGACCCTTTGGACGTCTGTCACGTGTGCTAAGGATGAACCTGCTCTCATGTGATCTCAATCACCAATTCTGGTGTTCAATGGCAGATGCCAATCGAGATCCACAGTGCCAGGCAGTGAGCACAGGGCCCACTAGGGGACATTGGGCCCTCAGGCCACCCTCAAAGTCTGTTTCTGTTTGTTTGGTCAAAGACATTTACACCAGTTGCCTGCTGGAGGTCATTTTGACTCCGACAGTGCTCATCCTGTTCCTGCTTGCACAAAGGAGCAGATACCCGTCCCACTGATGGGTTAAGGACCTTCTACGGCCCTGTCTAGCTCTCCTAGAGTAACTGCCTGTCTCCTGGAATTTCCTTCATGCTCTTGAGACTGTGTTGGGGGACACAGCAAACCTTCTGGCAATGGCACGTATTGATGTGCCATCCCGGAGGAGTTGGACTGCCTGCGCAACCTCTATTGGGTCCAGGTATCCCCTCATGCTACCAGTAGTGTCACTAACCCTAGCCAAATGCAAAACTAGTGAAAAACAGACCAAAAAGAAGAGTAGTGAAATAAAATGTCAGTGCTTCCACCGCAATTTTGGAGGTTGTCTCATTGTTGTCCATCTAGAGCACATGTTAATTTCATTAACATCAAAGCAGTTGAAACTGATTAACAACCCCATCTGCTACTTAACTGACCAGATCAATATCCCAGGAGTTTAATTGACTTACTTACTATACTCTGATTAAAAAGTGATCCTTCATTTTTTTTTTATAATATATATATATATATATATATATATATATATATATATATATATATATATATATATATATATATATATATATATATATATACACATACATATACAGTGGTGATCGAAAGTTTGGGCACCCCAGGTAAAAATTTGTATTATGTGCATAAAGAAGCCAAGGAAAGATGAAAAAAATATCCAAAAGGCATCAAATTACAGATTAGACATCCTTCTAATATGTCAAAAAAAGTTAGATTTTACTTCCATCATTGACACTTTCAAAATTACAGAAAACAAAAAAAATGGCGTCTGCAAAAGTTTGGGCATCCTGCAGAATTTATAACATGCACTGCCCCCTTTGCAAGGCTGAGACCTGCCAGTGTCATGGATTGTTCTCAATCATCGTCTCGGAAGACCAGGTGATGTCAATCTCAAAGGTTTTAAATGCCCAGACTCATCTGACCTTGCTCCAACAATCAGCACCATGGGATCATCTAAGCAGTTGCCTAAAAAACTGAAACTGAAAATAGTTGACGCTCACAAAGTTGGAGAAGGCTATAAGAAGATAGCAAAGCGTTTTCAAAATGTCAATATCCTCCGTTCGGAATGTAATTAAGAAATGGCAGTCATCAGGAACAGTGGAAGTTAAAGCAAGATCTGGAAGACCAAGAAAAATATCAGACAGAACAGCTCGCAGGATTGTGAGAAAAACAATTAAAAACCGTTTGACTGCACGATCCCTCTAGAAAGATCTGGCAGACACTGGAGTTGTGGTACACTATTCCACTATAAAGAGATACTTGTACAAATTTGGTCTTCATGGAAGAGTCATCAGAAGAAAACCTCTTCTACGTCCTCACCACAAAAATCAGCGTTTGAACTTTGCAAATGAACATATAGACAAGCCTGATGCATTTTGGAAACAAGTTCTGTGGACCGATGAGGTTAAAATTGAACTTTTTGGCCAGAATGAGCAAAGGTACGTTTGGAGAAGGGGCACAGAATTTAATGAAAAGAACCTCTGTCCAACTGTTAAGCATGTGGGTGGGTCAATCATGCTTTGGGGTTGTATTGCAGCCAGTGACACAGGGAACATCTCACGAGTAGAAGGAAAAATTGATTTAATAAAATTTCAGCAAATTTTGGATGGTAACTTGATGCCATCTGTTAAAAAGCTGAAGTTAAAGAGAAGATGGCTTCTACAAATGGATAATGATCCTAAACACACCTCGAAATCCACGGGGGATTACATCAAGAGGCGTAAACTGAAGGTTTTGCCATGGCCTTCACAATCTCCTGACCACAAAATAATTGAAAATCTATGGATAGACCTTGGAAGACTTTTGTAAGGAAGAATGGGCAAAGATACCTCAAACAAGAACAGAAAGACTCTTGGCTGGCTACAAAAAGCGTTTACAAGCTGTGATACTTGCCAAAAGGGGGCAGTACAAGATATTAACTCTGCAGGGTGCCCAAACTTTTGCCATTTTTTTTGTTTTCTGTTATTTTGAAAAGTGTAAATGATGGAAATAAAATCTAACTTTTGTTGACATATTATAATGTCAAATCTGTAATTTGATGCCTTTTGGAGATTTTTTCATCTTTCCTTGGCTTCTTTATGCACATTTTTACCTGGGGTGCCCAAACGTTCGATCGTGTGTGTGTGTGTGTGTGTGTATATATATATATATATATATATATAGTGACAGTGCAGTCAGCTGTGAGGGTGTATGTCGCCCAGGATTGTCAACCAGACAGGTTGAAAGGCTCCAGGAGGATTCTTTTATTTGCAGGAAACTGGCTTTTAGGTTTCCTTGCTGTTTTGTAAAGTCCAGTTGGGGACCTGGAGCTTGGAGATTTTGCAGCGATCTGGGTGGGAGGAAATCTCCAATCCTGGGACCAGGGTTTAAGACTAGCCAGGACACTGATGGTTCAGGTGTGGCTGGGTCTTTTAGTAGAGACAGGACCAGGGTTCTGGGCTCCACCCTCCCAAGGAGTCCTGGCAAGCAAGGGAGAAGTGTGCATGTCTGCACGGTGCAGCCTGACAGAGCAGACGGAGGGCCAAAACCTGTGGGCCTGGGCAGCAAGGAAGCTGTAAAAGGAGAGTGTCAGGAAGGGTACAGAGTGTGTACTATACAGGGACACTGTTACAGGGTCAAGAGGACCGAGGTCAAAGCCTGAGGAGCAGTGCTGACCAGAAAGCCAGGTGGCTTGGTATTATTTGCTTATTATTTCTTTACTGCTGTGTAAAGTTGAAACCCCTGCGTGGGAAATTCTGGATGGACTATTTTCCTTTTTCTTTAATAAAAGTGGGCCAACAAGCCCTTGAAAGGCACAACTGGAGTGGACTCAGCTCACTGGTAAGCTCTACATTTAAGCTAAAATAACCCCCAAATGTTACAATATATATATATATATATATATATATATATATACACATACATACATACATACATACACACACACACACACACACTCACATAAGTGAGTACACTCCCACATTTTTGTAAATATTTTATTATATCTTTTCATGTGACAACACTGAAGAAATAGTGTTGTCACAGCGGTTTAGACTTTAATGGCTGTGTGTTGAGTTATTTTAAGAGGACAGCAAATTTGCACTGTTATACGATCTGTACACTCACTACTTTACATTGTAGCAAATTGTCATTTCTTCAGTGTTGTCACATGAAAAGATATAATAAAATATTTACAAAAAAGGATTATACGGTGTGTGTGTGTTATATATATATATATATATATATATATATGTGCTGCCACGCAGCTTTAACTGTCTAGCAGTTGTTATTACATGTTATGTTATGCTATGTTATTGGTATCTTCCTATCACCCCTGCTGTTTCTGGCTAGATGGTTTCTCCCATCTCCATTTTCCTGCTGTAACTGCCATTTTGTTTAGTTGTTATGAGGAGACTGCAGAGTGTGGAAGCTGTGTAACTTCATTGTAAATTTACCTATGGAAAAGCCTCTATGTTTATGCCTTTGCTAACTTGAAGCATAAAGAAGCATTGGAGAACACCTCTGGAGTCTTTATTCATTGAGTAAACTATCTGTTAAAGCCATCATTCAACCTGCTGCACACACTTACAGACTGGGTATCTACAAGAAGGTCACAGGTACAATCGATGCTGAGACAGAACAGTAAATTTACAGGAGTACACAGCTTCAAAAAGTAAATTTCCAGGAATACACAGCTTCAGAGAGTACAGTTCCAAAAAGTACTTGAAGTAAATGTCCATGGTAATATACAGCTTCAGAACTGTAAGTACCAAACTTGTCTGTGAGTCACCAGAAGCATTACTCTGCATATGAAACCAGCCACCTATTACTGCTTCATTACTGTTACAGCCTTCTGAGGTGATCCAGTTTGAACTAGTTCCAGCACTAGCCACTATTGTAACAAAAAATACCTCAGCCCAGCCTGCTTAATAACAGAAGTCACTACTTACAGAGCTGAGCTCTGGCAGATTTCTAACAAGACACCAGAAATACAGTACTTATTATGTCTGACAGAGATCTCACAGAGTTACCTGCATTTAGTCAAGATAAAGCAGACTCCTTACTTCATTCTGCTCGTCCTGTCAGAGCCCCTCATCCATCCTTGAAGGCAAGGGAGGTTTATGAAGCAAGTAAGGAAGAAACCTCTAGTAACCTGACTGCATTATGGGAAAAGACTTTAAGTTGTATAACAGCCACTAATGTAACTAGCAACAATTCTGAGCAATTGAACACTGCTCTCTCAAGGGTTAAGAAGGCATTTGAGAATTATAAAAGACTTTCTGAGAAGTACTATTCCCTATTGTCACATTCCAACATAGAGGAAGCTGCATTGGAATTAAAGGACTTTACTTCTAATGACCAGCAGAGGCATAGTACATATCTTGAAGCAAAGGCATAGATAGAAGGGAGATTGGCACAGCTATATGAGACTATATCCTGTAACTCTGCTTCTTCAAGACACTCAGGAAAATCTTCTAGGTCTGCCCGCTCATATCATAAATCTTCTTCTAAGTCATTGTGGTCCTGCTCTATAAGGTCAATACTGAGCGACCAAATACTCAAAGCTCGCCAAAAGGTTGCAGTAGCCCAGGTTCAAGCCGCCTGCTCTGAAAAAGAAGCAGCCATCAAGGCAGAAGCTAAATGCAAGGAAGAAGAAGCTAAATGCAAGGAAGCAGAAGCTAAATGCAAGGAAGCAGAAGCTAAACGCATTCAGGCAAGAATACAAGCAGAAACAGAGGCTCAGCTAGAAATTCTTCAGAAGAATAGAGAAAAGGAAGTAGCTTTAGCAGAGTTATCTGTCTTGGAACAAGCCCTATTGGAAGAAGAAGGAGCAGCTTGTACCAGCTTGGCTGCTTTTCAAGACCCTGTGGAAAGGACCCTACAGTTTGTCTTAACTCAGAACCACGACAATACAGTCCCACCTACAGTTGGAGATTCTTCTCATAATCATCAAGCAAGTGGATCAGAAGGCAATGTGTCGCCAAAGCAAGCTGGTCAACTAGACACACCTACTAACAGAGACCCTCCACAACTACCGCACGTCACAAAATCAAGTGAATCAACCTACGCAGCTCATGTGCCACCACAACCCTATGTGCATAGAGATTACAAGGGCACAGCAGAAGACTACAGAATGAACTCTATACCCCCTTTGATACAGCTCTCTTTGACTTCAAATGCTCAGAGACCTTCAGACGACAGACCCTTACCTAAATTAAACCCATCTGCAACACCTTTCTCTCTACCTACCAGCCAACATCAGATACCAACCATGGTCCAAGACGGCGCACCATCAGTAGACCCTGTGGCTATAAAAACTGAAAGCACTGACATTGCAGAGTTCAGCAAGTATATGATTCGACGAGAGTTGATTACAACTGGACTGTCTGGATTTGATGACCGCCCAGAGAACTACAGGAGTTGGAGATCTACATTTAAGGCGGTAACCAAGAACTTGGACATTGATCCTCAAGCAGAACTTGACTTACTAATAAAGTGGTTGGGGCGTCAATCTTCAGAACAAGTAAAGAGACTTAAATCTGTCTACATTTATAACTTTAAAGCAGGCCTTGATGCTGCCTGGGAACGTCTAGAACAAGACTATGGGAGCCCCGAAGTCATTGAATCTGCCTTATTCCAGAGACTTAACGACTTTCCTAAAATCTCTGTTAAGGACAATCATAAGCTTAGAGAGTTAGGTGACCTCCTTCAAGAACTTGAAATTGCTAAGTTAGATCCTAGTTTACCAGGTCTTAGCTATTTAGACACTGCTCAGGGCGTAAATCCTATTGTAGCAAAGTTGCCTAGTTATCTTCAGGGAAAGTGGACTAGTGTAGGATCAAAGTATAAGTATGAGCATCGTGTTTCCTTCCCTCCCTTTTCTTATTTTTCAGAGTTCGTGCGGAAGGTTGCAAGATCCAAGAATGACCCAAGCTTCTTCTATCCAGATACAACCACCATTCCTTTAAGTACTTCAAGGGGTATTGCCACCAACGGTAAATTCAAGGATTTAAGGCATCCTATTGCAGTGGGGAAGACCGCGATAGCATCCAACGTCTTAGCTACAGACATCAAAGCTAGCAATCTTAATCAACAGTGTCCTATTCATAATGCGCCACACTCTCTCTCCAAATGTCGTGCATTTAAGGACAAGCCTATTGAAGAACGCAAGTCATTTCTCAAAGAGCATAATATCTGTTTTAAGTGTTGTGCATCCTCCGATCATTTAGCTAGAGACTGTAAGATCGCCATCAGATGTTCTCTCTGCAACAGTGACAAACATGTGGACGCTCTTCATTCAGATCTGTTCAAAAGGAAACCTTCACTCGGCAGCAACCCCAAGACTACATCAGATGATGGCGGGGAGAGAACTGAGCAATATGCCGACCCCGTAACCACAAGGTGTACAGAGGTATGTGGAGAAGGGCTTCATAGCAAGTCTTGTAGCAAGATATGTCTTGTAAGAGTTTTTCCTGAAGGATGTCCACAAAAATCCATAAAAATGTATGCCATACTCGATGATCAGAGCAATCGCTCATTGGCCAGTACAGAATTCTTTGACCTATTCAACATTCAAGGAGAGACCTGGTCCTATACCTTGCAGACATGTGCAGGAAAGGTCAATACTTCTGGAAGAAGAGCCCATGGCTTCGTAGTTGCATCAGAATATGAGGACACAGAGTTTCCTCTTCCAACTCTAATCGAATGATCAGCTACCGAACAACAGAGAAGAAATCCCCACACCAGAGGTTGCACTTCATCACCCTCATTTGAGTCACATTGCTAACTACATTCCACCACTTAACAAGGATGTTAAGATTTTGATTCTACTAGGGAGAGACATTCCTAGAGTTCATAAAATAAGAGAGAGTTATGCAACGGTCCAGATGATACTCCTCAGGCCCAGAAACTCGATCTTGGATGGGTGATAATAGGAGAAGTCTGCTTAGACCAATCTCACAAGCTCTTGGATGTAGCTTCCTACAAAACTAATGTTACCTGTCAATTGATGAAATGTCCATCGCACTATTATGTGAAGGAAAGACTTGATTTTAAGAACAAAGTTCCATATCAAGCACTCCAAAGCATTAACTGCAAGCTCACTTCTCAAAAGGACTTTGGTGATTCAGTGTACCAGACTACTTGTGATGACAACAAGATTGCTCCTTCAGTCGAAGACAAGGAGCTCATTAAGATTACGGATGAAGAGTTCTTCAAGGACAATTCCAACAATTGGGTAGCTCCAGTACCCTTCCGAGTACCAAGGCTTACTCTCCCTAACAATCGAGAACAAGCTTTAACCAGATTTGCTGCACTGAAGAAAACTCTCCGTAACAAACCTGAGAAGCGAGAGCACTTTCTAGCATTCATGCAGAAGATTTTAGTGCCAGCAGTTGTCCTCACACAAACCATTTGGTTTTCAGAACCCAAGTTTTTAATGGACCAGTCTTCTACAAACTCAGAAGAAGATATCGATTTCCACCTGGAGGATCCAGATACTGATCCGGAAATCCGGCCTGAAGTTGTAGCATTGAGTTCCAACATCTGCTCAAGAAGAAATTTGGAGGATGAAGATGACTCCACAGTTATGGGGGATGGAGCTGATGAATGGATGCAGGCCAAGACTCTGGTTAAGCCTCCGGACCAGCTGGAACTCAGCGAGGCTGAACTTAAGGAGGAATTCACTCATATCCTGACTGCAAACAACCCTCATGCCCCCCAGAACATTGTGAGGTACAGTTTTAAGGAACTGGCCTACAAACCCATTAGCATCGTGGACCAGCTGGCCGTACACTTCTCCCTGGATGGAAACATGTTAAACGAAGACTCTGATAAAGCGCGGCGACAGATGGCGAAGTTGGGAGTCATTGAAGAGACTCAGACCAACGACTCCACAGAGCCGGGAGACAAAGATACAGATGGGAAGTCTGACGCTCAGGCTAGTGAAGAATGGACAGAAGGTGAGGAAATACCATCCAGGAACAAGAAGGAGAGAAAACTGACCAACCAGTTCAATTATAGCGAGAGAGCGTCCCAGAGCATTAACAAACCCCTGCGGGAGCGAGCTTCTCAGACAGAGCCACCTCCAAGGGCCACCTTCTCCGCCACTGCAAACCAGTGGAAATTCAACCCACCACACGCTTCACACATGGGCGGAGCATGGGAACGTATGATTGGGATGGCAAGGCGCATACTGGATTCTATGTTGCTTGATGTGAGTTCTTCACGTCTTACCCATGAAGTACTTACTACATTCCTTGCTGAGGTTGCAGCAATAATCAACTCAAGACCGCTGACAGCTGTATCCACAGACCCAGAATGTCCAACTGTTTTAACTCCAGCTGCATTATTGAGCCGGAAAATTGGACAGACCCCAGTACCAAAGAGCATCTTTGATGAAAAGGACATATATAAACGTCAATGGAGATACGCTCAATACCTTGCAGATTGTTTCTGGGACAGATGGAGGAGGGAATACCTCACACTTCTTCAAGGACGTAAAAAGTGGCCTACCCAGAAGCCTAACTTAAAGGAAGGGACCTGGTTCTTCTAAAAGAAAAGCAAACCAATCGGATCCAGTGGCCAGTTGGAGTTATTTCAAAGGCTATTGCTAGTGATGATGGAAAGGTCCGAAGTGTGGAAGTCAGGATTGTAAAGGACGGGAGCCCAAAAACCTTCCTGAGACCAGTCACTGAGACAGTCCTAATTATGCCTGCTTCCAAAAATTCTGATTCAGTGTTATGTGAAGGAGTCACTTAGATCTCTAGCATAGTTAGCTTAGAGGAGAGGGCTACATAGCATTCTACTGTATGCAATGTTAATTGTATGTTTATGGAAAATAATTGTGTAGTGGTATCTCACGATACCAGGCGGGGAGTGTGCTGCCACGCAGCTTTAACTGTCTAGCAGTTGTTATTACATGTTATGTTATGCTATGTTATTGGTATCTTCCTATCACCCCTGCTGTTTCTGGCTAGATGGTTTCTCCCATCTCCATTTTCCTGCTGTAACTGCCATTTTGTTTAGTTGTTATGAGGAGACTGCAGAGTGTGGAAGCTGTGTAACTTCATTGTAAATTTACCTATGGAAAAGCCTCTATGTTTATGCCTTTGCTAACTTGAAGCATAAAGAAGCATTGGAGAACACCTCTGGAGTCTTTATTCATTGAGTAAACTATCTGTTAAAGCCATCATTCAACCTGCTGCACACACTTACAGACTGGGTATCTACAAGAAGGTCACAGGTACAATCGATGCTGAGACAGAACAATATATATATATATATATATATATATTTACACACACACACACACACACACACACACACACACAGATATAAAACTGTAATTTTTTGTGAAGAATCAACAACAAGTGGAACGAAATTTATTGGATATTTCAAACTTTAACAAATAAAAAACTGAAAAATTAGACGTGCAAAATTATTCAGCCCCCTTAAGTTAATACTTTGTAGCGCTACCTTTTGCTGCGATTACAGCTGTAGGTCGCTTGGGGTATGTCTCGATGTGCAAAACTGATAGAGAGACTGAAATTTTTGCCCATTCCTCCTTGCAAAACAGCTCGAGCTCAGTGAGGTTGGATGGAGAGCGTTTGTGAACAGCAGTTTTCAGTTCTTTCCACAGATTCTCAATTGGATTCAGGTCTGGACTTTGACTTGGCCATTCTAACACCTGGATATGTTTATTTGTGAACCATTCCATTGTAGATTTTGCTTTATGTTTTGGATCATTGTCTTGTTGGAAGACAAATCTCCGCCCCAGTCTCAGGTCTTTTGCAGACTCCATCAGGTTTTCTTCCAGAATGGTCCTGTATTTGGCTCCATCCATCTTCCCATCAATTTTAACCATCTTCCCTGTCCCTGCTGAAAAAAAGCAGGCCCAAACCATGATGCTGCCACCACCATGTTTGACAGTGGGGATGGTGTGTTCAGGGTGATGAGCTGTGTTGCTTTTATGCTAAACATAATGTTTTGCATTGTTGCCAAAAAGTTCGATTTTGGTTTCATCTGACCAGAGCACCTTCTTCCACATGTTTGGCGTGTCTCCCAGGTGGCTTGTGGCAAACTTTAAACGACACTTTTTATGGATATCTTTAAGAAATGGCTTTCTTCTTGCCACTCATTCATAAAGGCCAGATCTGTGCAGTATACGACAGTCTCCCACCTCAGCTGTAAATCTCTGCAGTTCATCCAGAGTGATCATGGGCCTCTTCCTCTTGGCTGCATCTCTGATCAGTCTTCTCCTTATATGAGCTGAAAGTTTAGAGGGACGGCCAGGTCTTTGTAGATTTGCAGTGGTCTGATACTCCTTCCATTTCAATATTATCGCTTGCACAGTGCTCCTTGGGATGTTTAATAAACAATGTGGGCTATGTGGGACTTTAGGTGAGACACCAGCAGGTATGCCCAGCGTCTCCATCCCTGTATCAGAAAAAACGACTGGGGGCTGGCTGGCTTCCATGCACCTCTCTTAATCCTTTTCAATTATTTTTTTCTGATACAGGGATGGAGACGCTGGACATACCTGCTGGTTACAAAAACCATCGTTTATGTAACCAGGGATGGAGGCACCTTGCCTACAGGCTGGTGCTTCATTTAAAGTCCCACCGTGCCATTTTCAAGCATTTTTTGGTGGATGCAGTCTGATTTGACCCCAGTTTTTTCATATACAGGGATGGAGACCATAGCATGACCTGCTTGTCTCATGTAAAGTCCCAAATATTTTATGAAATTAGGGATGGAGGCACTGTGCTATACAGGCCAATTGCCTCATATAAAGTCCCAATCTGTGTTTTACACTGTATCCGCCAAGGGGTTGGAGGTACAGTGGGTACGGAAAGTATTCAGACCCCCTTAAATTTTTCACTCTTTGTTATATTGCAGCCATTTGCTAAAATCATTTAGGTTCATTCTTCTTCCTCATGAATGTACACATAGCACCCCATACTGACAGAAAAACACAGAATTGTTGACATTGTTGCAGATTTATTAAAAAAGAAAAACTGAAATATCACATGGTCCTAAGTATTCAGACCCTTTGCTGTGACACTCATATATTTAACTCAGGTGCTTTCCATTTCTTCTGATCATCCTTGAGATGGTTCTACACCTTCATTTGAGTCCAGCTGTGTTTGATTATACTGATTGGACTTGATTAGGAAAGCCACACACCTGTCTATATAAGACCTTCCAGATCACAATGCATGTCAGAGCAAATGAGAATCATGAGGTCAAAGGAACTGCCTGAAGAGCTCAGAGACAGAATTGTGGCAAGGCACAGATCTGGCCAAGGTTACAAAAAGATTTTTTCTGCTCTTAAGGTTCCTAAGAGCACAGTGGCCTCCATAATCCTCAAATGGAAGACGTTTGAGACGACCAGAACCCTTCCTAGAGCTGGCCGTCCGGCCAAACTGAGCTATCGGGGGAGAAGAGCCTTGGTGAGAGAGGTAAAGAAGAACCCAAAGATCACTGTGGCTGAGCTCCAGAGATGCAGTCAGGAGATGGGAGAAAGTTGTAGAAAGTCAACCATCACTGCAGCCCTCCACCAGTCGGGGCTTTATGGCAGAGTGGCCAGACGGAAGCCTCTCCTCAGTGTAAGACACATGAAAGCCCGCATGGAGTTTGCTAAAAAAAACACCTGAAGGACTCCAAGATGGTGAGAAATAAGATTCTCTGGTCTGATGAGACCAAAATAGAACTTTTTGGCCTTAATTCTAAGCGGTATGTGTGGAGAAAACCAGGCACTGCTCATCACCTGTCCAATACAGTCCCAACAGTGAAGCATGGTGGTGGCAGCATCATGCTGTGGGGGTGTTTTTCAGCTGCAGGGACAGGACGACTGGTTGCAATCGAGGGAAAGATGAATGCGGCCAAGTACAGGGATATCCTGGACAAAAACCTTCTCCAGAGTGCTCTGGACCTCAGACTGGGCCGAAGGTTTACCTTCCAACAAGACAATGACCTTAAGCACACAGCTAAAATAACGAAGGAGTGGCTTCACAACAACTCCGTGACTGTTCTTGAATGGCCCAGCCAGAGCCCTGACTTAAACCCAATTGAGCATCTCTGGAGAGACCTAAAAATGGCTGTCCACCAACGTTTACCATCCAACCTGACAGAACTGGAGAGGATCTGCAAGGAGGAATGGCAGAGGATCCCCAAATCCAGGTGTGAAAGACTTGTTGCATCTTTCCCAAAAAGACTCCTGGTTGAATTAGATCAAAAGGGGGCTTCTACTAAATACTGAGCAAAGGGTCTGAATACTTAGGACCATGTGATATTTCAGTTTTTCTTTTTTAATAAATCTGCAACAATGTCAACAATTCTGTGTTTTTCTGTCAGTATGGGGTGCTATGTGTACATTCATGAGGAAGAAGAATGAACTTAAATGATTTTAGCAAATGGCTGCAATATAACAAAGAGTGAAAAATTTAAGGGGGTCTGAATACTTTCCGTACCCACTGTATATGCTTTTCAGCTGGTCGTTTTCAGTTTGTACCATCACAAGAACATCGTTATTAGAGTTTTGAGATACTAGACCAGTCATGGATGGGGGTGGGTTGGGGAGGTTTGGGCTGCTCCCTCCCACCTGCCTCCTATCCATCCATTAGCAGCCATGTGCTCCCAGTGTGGAGACACTCAAAGAAAAGTGTTAGGACTGCAGGTAAAACAGGGTGCCATGTAGTGGCCCTGCAGCTTACACATGCGTTTGCAAATGCGTGTCAACGAAACCCCTGTTCTTTATTTATATCATGAGACAGGTCTACTTGGTTGGTGACAGACTGGAGGGTGAGTACATCAGACTGATGGCTGGCTTCCATGCACCTCTCTTAATCCTTTTCGTTTTTTCCTTGGGATGTTTAAAGCTTGGGAAATCTTTTTGTATCCAAATCCGGCTTTAAACTTCTCCACAACAGTATCCCAGACCTGCCTGGTGTGTTCCTTGTTCTTCATGATGCTCTCTGCGCTTTAAGCGGACCTCTGAGACTATCACAGTGCATTTATACGGAGACTTGGTATCCACACAGGTGGATTCTATTTATCATCATTAGTCATTTGGGTTAACATTGGATCATTCAGAGATCCTCACTGAACTTCTGGAGAGAGTTTGCTGCACTGAAAGTAAAGGGGCTGAATAATTTTGCACGCCCAATTTTTCAGTTTTTTATTTGTTAACAAAGTTTGAAATATCCAATAAATTCCGTTCCACTTCATGATTCTGTCCCA
The DNA here is from genome assembly GCF_965119305.1 of Pelophylax lessonae. Lineage (NCBI taxonomy): Eukaryota > Metazoa > Chordata > Amphibia > Anura > Ranidae > Pelophylax > Pelophylax lessonae. Next base: position 498,873,788 of record NC_138771.1, read on the forward strand.
CTTGTTGATTCTTCACAAAAAAATACAGTTTTATATCTTTATGTTTGAAGCCTGAAATGTGGCAAAAGGTCGCAAAGTTCAAGCGGGCCAAATACTTTCGCAAGGCACTAATATATATATATATATATATATATATATATATATATATATATATATATATATATATATATATATACATACACATACACACACACACACACTGTACATACATACATATATATATATTATATACACACACACATACACTTTTTTATATATATTTTTTTTCTCTCTCTCCTTTTTTCTTTAGGTGGTATTATAGTTTTTTTCCCTCTAATCTCTGTATATAACCATTTCCCACTTTCCGAATCTATTAAAGATTTATCTGTTCCACTTATAGGATATTCCCAGATAATTTAAAACTCCCCTATTCTTCTGTCCTATATCACAGAACAGAGGTAAGAGGATCACCAGAGTGTGTTTTTATTTGTGAATCTTGGGGCAGATAAAATGTCTATGAATGTATTTATTGACTAACAGACACACACATACGCCACAAGAAGCACACAAAAGTTGTATGACAGAGGAAGGCAACTCTTGAGAATTGAGAGGAGAAGATGAATATCATGAATGAGATCAAAGATCACCAGTGAGTTGTGCTTTGTTTTGTTCTTTAACAGAAATAACCATTACAAAAGTAAAGAGCGTTCAAAAAAGTTCAGAGGTCAGTAGTAAGAAACACAGAGTGCAGAGGTCAAAGAGAAACCTAGAGTTCACTAGTAACTAATGCAGAGTTCAAGCAGGAAACAGTAATAGGTAATCCAGAGGTCAGTAGTAGACAACACAGCATTCAGTAGTAAGTAATGCAGAGTTCAGGGGTCAGTAGTAATGCAAAGTACATAGATTTGTAAAATCACAGATTTCAGAGGTCAGTAGTATGCAATTTGGCATTCAGAGGTCGTAACACAGTTTTTAATTATGTAATACAAATTCCAGACGTCAGGAAAAAAGTAATACACACAGTGCCAAGGTCAGGAGTAACTAACACACATCTCTCCCGCACAAGCAAAAAACACCCCCTCCCTCTGTAAAGTTCACTGACCAGACCACAGTTTCAAAGGCGCCTGGCAGAGTGAGGAAAGTCCTCCCAGGTCTTCCCTGAGCTGTGTCATGACATGTCATGTCAGAGCTGTCACAATCTAGGACTTCCCTTCACTCTACATTCACATTCCTGCTCTAACCTGAAATATTTAAAGGGAAAAAAAATGCAGGGTCGGTCACAATCACCTGTCCGCGGTGGGCTGCTTTAAGATCTGTAGAAACTGGAATGATCGATTTAAAAGAAAAATCCATCTTTGGAAACTCACTTATCTGTCAATTCTTTGACTTTATCCTGGTCCCTCTGATGCTGCACTTGAGCCTCCTCCATACGGATCCTACGGTCATCCAGCAATGACTCTACCTGCTCTTTGGAGAGACGGGTCTGCTCCTCCAACTGGGCCTGCAGTGCCTCCACCTGTACAAATTAAGACACAGACTTCTGTATTAGTAAGGAATATTCATGCCTAAAACTATTACAGTTGCAGGTAATTCTTACCTCACCATATGCAATTTTCTCTCCAAGACAGTGTAATCTTTAATCAGACTTCATGACGGGATCCATCTACCTCTAGAAATGAAATGCCAGCTCAGAGATCACACACTTCTGTAAATCCTGGTGCCTGGGCAGACTTGACTTTGTTCTCAAAATGTCTGACACAGATCAGCCCCTGCTGCAATCTCTCACCATGTGACTTACTGGAGGAAACTTCTTTCTGCGACAATCTCTCCCACTGAGCTATTGCATTTTAACAGGGGGACCCCCGACAACCCTCTAGCATACACTGGTCAGCCCTCGCAGCTATTGGCTGCAAGTGCTGATCAGATACTGGTTTCTCAGCATGTCCCTTCAAAAAAAGCCGGTCATCAGACTGGCTTCTGTCGCACAGTTTGCTGTACAGACTGGCTGAAAGTTGGCTGGTTTCTGCTGCACAAGCAGATTTTCGGACACCGTGTATCCAGCTTTACTGATTGAAGCTCAAGGCCGGTTTTTTTTAAATCATTAAAAGGTTGAGCTTCTAAAAAGAATACTGTTGCTGTATATTGTGACATGTCAGAAATTTATTCATGCAGACATGTAAAAGTAAAAAATTTAAAGCCGAACCCTAACCAAATTATCACAACCTCAGGATTTCAATTATATGCCTCACACAAACGTGTAATTATACCCTTGCAACTACAAGCATCCTTAGTACACAATTCATCATTCAATATCATTCTCCTCTTGAAATCATGGCAGTCAGTCAATACCGGACTATAGCACATAAAAAAAAAAAAAAAAAAAAACCCAGCCAAAGCTCTGTTCCTTAGTCCCTTTCCTTCCCTAGCCTGCGCTTGTACAAAAAAAGAACAGCAATACAATGACAAGCCTGTTACTTTGCTCCTCCCTGTAAGTATGCTCAGTATTTGGCCAAAGCAACAAATCAATAAAATCATTCACACTTGACTGCTCTGAACAAGTTGGGCAGAATCGGGTGTTATTACCCACGTTTTCAGAAACATGGCAAAAAGTGAAACCTGGTTGCGATGCCATTATTTCTTGGCAGCACCTCAAGCGTGAATTTGTCACTTCAGGATTCCCATGTGACTTTTTACCCAGTCTCAATACCAATAACGAGGTGTGGAGCGCACGCCTGCGCTAAACTGACAGGCCACATCCGCACATGTTGTAGATCACCAGTGCCAGGCTTAGGCACTGTTACACGTGAGTGCAATATATATTTTTTATGCCTTCTTTTAAACATCAACATACTACACTATAAAGTCTTTGTGTCCCTTGTGGAGTACATTCTTACCCCCAAGCTCCAACTCGAGGGACCATTGGAGTGGAATGGTGTGAGCTTAGAAACCAATCTGGTTGTCTAAAAAGCGCATTTTGACCTTCTGTAAAAAGGGGTCAAACACCTCTGGTGAGTTACCATCTACCCTCTGAGCACCCGTGGTGAAGCAATTAGAAGACTTATGCATCAAGTAGCACTTTATACTATTGGTGTTGGGCACAGTCACATTGGATTTATTTTTGCATTTATTATATTAGATTTAATTCCTTTTTACTTGTATTGTATATGCAGTCTCAGTTGGTCCTCTAGAGACATGCATGTTCATTTAGGAGTACACATGGTGAAGCGCCAAAACCTTCACCCATTTTTTTCAGCACCTCAAATGCAGTGCAATTTTGCCACATTTGTCATGTGAAAATCTCAACCTGGACCTTCTTTGGTGCATTTGTCACACATAGGGCAGCTAATTTAAAGCAGAGTTCAAGGAGGGGGAAAAAAAATAAATAAAAGTCAGCAGCTACAAATAATGTCTTTTAATATATGGATACCTGTCCAGGAACCCGCGATGTCGGCACCCCAGCCAATTTTTTAGATTTGGCTGCCGCCACTGCCATTTGTTGTAAGGGAAACCGGCAGTAAAGCCTTTTCGGCTTCACAGCCGGTTCCCTACTGCTCATGCGCAAAGCGCGCTGCACTTTCTAATTGGCCCGGCAGTGGGGAAAGGAGGAGGGGGGACGAACTTCCGAGCGAGGGCGCCATCTCCTGAAAGTGAGGAAGGGTACCTGGCAAAAACAGCTACCCGTCCCTCCCCCCTGAAAGGTCCCAAATGTGGCACCAGAAGGGGGGAGGAAGCAGATCTGCAGAAGTTCCACTTTTGGGTGGAACTGTGCTTCAAGTGAACCTGTGAAAACGCATGAAAAGCGAGCGCAAAAAAAAAAAATGGGGCACGCTGGAACTTACCATCGCGCTATGAGAAGTGTAAATGGGGCCTGATTGACTGAGAATTATTACCCTCTCTTGTGAAGATTACAAGAGGTGGATATTAAGACTATAAATGTTCTACCTACATGTAATGATTACATCACCTGGAATGTATGGGAGGTTCTTCATTAAGTTTTAACTGGAGGTCCAATTTAACAGATTTTTTTTTTTTAATTTTTTTTTTTTTTTTAAACATTTTATATTTTTATGGAGGAAGAAAGCAAACAGTACTGATAATACCCCGTGAGGACTGTATACAAGATATCCTTACAATAAAGGCATTACAATTTCAAACAGAAGTACACCTTGTGTGTTCTTTTATGATAGGCAGCAAACATTATATTGACATTAGGACTAGTTGGATGACAAATTACCAGAAGTAAGGTCTTTCCGGTGTTTCCTTAAACAACCAGTAAACAGTGCCATGGTCCAGGTGTAACTTGGGAAACTGCTTCAATCATATTTAATAGGGCTGAGAGTAGAAGGGGTTGAGTGAGGGGTTGAGGAATAAAGTGGCAAGGACAGGGTCCTAAAAATGTAAAGTGCTAGTTGCTCAAAGGGTGCATTGGGAAGTGAACACAACCATGATATGGGGAGATAAGAGGTGTGGCGGTCTGGATGCCCAATCCTTAGACATGAGGGACATATTTGCCCTGGCAGAACCTAGGAGACCAGGGATTAGCATGTTTTTAAATAGATTTTTTATGAATTGAGAAACGGTCCAATGCCAAAAGATACATACTAGTACAGATTAAGAATTATAACTTTAAAATACAAATTGGTCATTTTGATTTCTGTGTTCATAAAAGAGGCAACACCAACTCACATGCAGCAGAAGAGTCTGGTCATCTGGCTTTTTGGGCGATTGATTTCTGTCAGTCTTTATGTTCAGTCTAAATGGGCCTTTTTTTGTAGCTGCAAAAGAAAGAAATATATTCATAACTACTCAGACTGATGGAATTACATTTTTCAATACAAAGTGAAATTCACAAAAGAAATACGTTTTTATCTAGGTTTCTCTGAAGGGAAAGCGACGGGTTCTCTTAAAAGCACACACTTTTACTCACTAATGCCCCATACACACGTGCAGATTATCTGCAGACTTTTGTCTGCAGACTTACCAAAACCATATAATATGAGGTCAAACCTAAACACTTTCAATTTGTATGCAATCCGGCAGGCCCTTGCACTACATAGAAAAGGTAAGTCTGCAGACAAAAGTCTGCAGATAATCTGCACGTGTGTACGGGGCATTACACTCATTTTTACTGTGCTTCACTGCTTCTCCATTTGTCAAAGCCGAGAGTCTAATCTGTGTACCACAGCTTAGAGGGCTAATGAACCCTATTTCTACTCCATGTGACAGTGTTAGGGCCTGGCCGTAGACCACTTAGGCCCACGTACTGGATCTTGTGAAAGGCCACATGCTTCCCCATACCAGGAAACATCTGTTAATTCTGACGGTTTCAACAGTTTAAGACTCATGTCACACTAGCGATTCCATAACTGTGGAGAACTCACAACCAACAGGATTGCTAACGCCTCATGCACACGGAGCATAAAAATGCCGCTTATACAGGCGTTCAGCTTTTTTTTCAGCCTATAAAAGCATCTATAAGTCAGCCTACATGGCTATGCACACATATGCATTCTACAGGAGTTTTTGAAAAAAAGATAGAGAAACTGTTTTTTTGACTTACTGTAAAATCCTTTTCTCTTAAGTTCATTGACAGACGTAGTTCTCTGATCCATATCAGTAGGCTTATACTGCCCCCTACAGGAGTAGGACACTAGGCAGAAAAAAAGTTCTGGCTACGCCTATGGGCAGTCCCAGAGGGTACACCCACACTCTTGCTGCATAGGATGTCAGTTTAGTATCAAAACAATGACATAAAAGTAACACCAACCCCACTCAAAATAGAGGGGCGGGAACTGCGTTCGTCAATGAACTTAAGAGAAAAGGAATTTACGGTAAGTCAAAAATACAGTTCTCGCTATCGTTAATTGACGGATGCAGTTCTCTGATCCATATCAGTAGGGATGACCCAAAGCAGTGCCATAAAAGAAGTGGTGGGAACAGCAGAAAAGAACAAGTCCCCAAGGGTAAACATAGCCAACCAGGCAACATAGGACTCAGCAGAACAAAGATGAGGCCCACCTGAAACAAACAGTAAACACCCTCAAGGAAGGCCAAAGGCCCTCAAGACAGCAACCAGCAAAACATTGCGGCCAAAAGAGGCATCAGCAGATGCCAGCACATCCACCTTATAAAATTTGGTAAAGGTGTGAACAGACGACCAGGTAGCCGTCTTGCAACCTGAAGCACAGATGCCTGTATGGTGAAAAGCCCAGGAAGCACTAGGCGCCCAAATAGAATGCGCCGAAACAGGGAAAGGTAGGACCTGACCCCTAATTGAATAAGCCTGCACCACCATCTGTCCGATCCATCTAGAAACAGACACAGCAGATGCAGGCAGCCCTGTTCTTGGGCCATCCGTGAGTACAGAGAGCGAACATGACTCACAAAAAGACTCAGTAGTTGCCAAGTACACCTTGAGTGCACAAACTATATCCAGAGTATGCAATGCACATTCCTTAGGATGTTTGGGCCTAGGACACAGATGGTAATACAATGTCCTCGTTCAAGTGAACACTAGAAACAACTTTCGGAGGGAAGGACGGATCCGGATTAAGTACCACTTGTCTCCATGACCAACATATAGGGAGAACAACAGGATAATGTCGCCAGTGCTGACACCCTGCGCGCAGAGTGATACAGCAACCAAGAAGGCCACCTTCTGTAATAAGGTAGGCAGAGGACCTGAATATTTGCCAAAGGAGGTTATGAAGAACCGACTGCACCAAATCAAGGTCCACAGTTGGTGATGGAGGTCGCATCGAAGTACCAAGTGTCGCACCCCCTGGAAGAAGTTAATCACCAGAGAACGGGCGGCCAACGGCCTTTGGACAAAAATTGCCAAAGCCGAAACCTGACCCCTGAGAATACTCAAGGCTAACATTAGATCAACTCCCCGATGAAGGATAGCCAAGATCCGGGTCACTGAGCAAGAGCGAGGGGGAGTCCAAAGAGACTCACACCACGCAATATACAACTCTCTCGCATTATGAAAAATCATCCTAGAAGTCGCTTCCCGCGCTTTAAGCAGGGTGGGAAGCACTGAATCAGACAATCCCTTGCCCTTCAGCACCTGGCTTTCAACAGCCAAGCCAACAAGCCAGCGACCGTAAAGCAGGATGGAAGATGGGCCCTGGAGACAAATGCCCCCAGAAAGGAAGCCTCCAAAGAGCGCCTGTGGCTAGCCTGACCAGGTCGGCGTACCAAGCCCAGCGAGCCCAGTCCTGAGCCACGAGAATGACCGGAATCCCTTCCACCTCGATCCTGTGAATAAGTCTTGGCAGCAAATTGAGAGGAGGGAAGGCAGACAGCAGCTAAAAATGACCTTGGCCCATCCGAACGCACACACACGACTATGCCGGCATCCTCCTCGCGCAGGTGACCACGCTAAACTTCTCAGTAGGTCTTGCCTACGACAGAAACCATGGTGCCACCAGTGCATCTGCCAGAGGGTCGCGGGAGTGGGCAACAAACCTCTGCACTATCCTGTAGATGCGACGCCAACATATCCACATCTGGAGTGCCCCAACGAAGGCACAACCGCTGGAACACCTCCGGATGAAGGGACCATTCCCCTGCATCCACGGCCTGGCAACTGAGGCAATCCGTCTGCCAATTTTCCTCACCTGGAAAGGGAACAGCGGAGAGAGCTGGAACAAGGCGCTCCACCCAACGAAGAACGTCCGTCACTTCGAAGACCGCAAGGACACCCTTGGTGCCCTCTTGGTGAATGACACAAGCCACGATTGTGGCATAGTCCGATAGAATGCACACTGGACAGTTGCAGTTGCCCGGTCCAGTGAACTAGGCAAAGCCGGATTGCTCTCAGCTCCAGGACATTGATCGGGAACCTGGATCCTCCTCCAGGGACCATACTCCCTAAGCAGAGAACCTGCCAAGGACTCCTCCCCACCCGGACAGGCTTGCATCCACGGCGACAATTGTCCAGTAAAATGGGGAGGAAGGATTCCAGATCAAAAATCCCTGGTCACCTGGCTCAGCCAGATCCAAATGACCAGAGAGGTAGGATTCAAGTCCCATTTGAGAAGGATCGCCTTTTGGGGAATCCTCAAGAGGGATTGAGCGAAGGGGACAGTCTCGAAAGACGACACCATCAGTCTCAGAACTTGCGTGCAGGACCGAAGGGATGACCATGTGCTGGACAGTAACAGTTGAACCGCAGTCTGCAGTTCCAAGAGTTGTTTCCCGGAGGGAGAAACACCCTGACTGAGGAAGAGTCCAGAGTCAGGCCCAGATAATCCTGTCTCATGGAAGGGACCGTGGATGACTTCTGAAGGTTCAGAACCCACCCGAACTCCTCCAGAGTTCTCACGGTGACTTCATTCTTCGTCAGCACCGCAGGGGACTCCCCACAGAGAAGCAGATCAGCCAGGAACCCGGGACAGATGCACCCCACTGCAGCAACAGCGCCAGGACCGGAGCCAACACCTTTGTGAAGACCCGAGGAACAGAAGCGAGAACAAGAGGTAACGCCACAAACCGATAGAAATCCTTCCCCATGGTAAAATATAAAATTAATGATAGTATAATTATAAATATAGTGCATGCAAATATATATATATAGATGTGTAAACAGTAGAGAAAAAAAGTGCATCAGTGCTCTGTGCAAATAAAGAAACTGTCCATATACATTAGTCCAGTGATACGGCTTTCACCAATCAATAGCATCCATGTAATATATCCTGGACATGCAGGAGAATAGTGGTGGTGGGAACCTCCAAACACCAACAAAGTGTGGAAGAAGTGGGGGCTTACCAGAAGATGTGGATCCCTATTGCCTTATGGCAACAAGGGATCATGCTCATAAATACATATATCCAACAGCTCCCCCAGGGCAAGAGGCTCTCACTCCTCATCAAGTTACGGCATTCCAACTCTGCCCGTCAGGTAGAGTCTTCATGGCAAGGGCAATCATAAACACTGTTCCCAGTGCAAACCCCGCCAGGGAGTACAGATCCCGGGCCTCAGCCCACGTCACCCTATCCCCCAGGTCCTTAAAGGAGGGGGGATACCTCCACCGAAACAACGGTAGTCCTATTCAGCCTAGAGACCATAGGTCCACCTTAGGCGGTACAGTCCTTCTTACCAGAGACTCCGCAAAAGGGTAACGTCTAGCAGCCACTCAACACCCCAGGGGAAAAATCTCAGATGGTCACATTCTTTATGAGCATGCTAGCAAATCAAGCTGCTCCGGATGGCATGCGTGTCAGATGCAACCCACGCCCCAGGCGCAGCCATCACTGCGGCATTCAAATTGCAGGGTGTCACGCATCGAAAATCAGTGCATCCAACCAGTGCCTGTATCGCGCGCGGCAGGGGAGGTAGAAAGGTCAGCCTCATTATCCGAGGCGACTGGACGCGAGGTAACAGATCCGGCAGGGAGGCCCCCATCTGCTGAGTCAGACTCAGAAGCCGAGACATCAGATGAGGCAGGGGTAGGTGGAGAAAAGTTTCAGCATACCTCGCCCTCTCAAGGCCACCTCCAACCAAGCCCAAATGCGCCGAAAATGAATTGATGGACAGTGGAGCTCTGGAAAAGGCCCTGCGGCCTCTGTGAGGGGGTCAGGTGGGGGTTGCATGGTCTGCAGGGTCCATACAGAACCAGAAGAACCCACCAGCAAAATTTGCAAAAAAAAAAACAGAATTTTTGTAAAATCTTACCTGTAAAATTCCTTTCTCTGAGTCCTCCAAAAGTCGCCGCCACCTCCAAGTCATCACTATTGGGTATTGACTTCCGCTCCGCAGGTGTAGCTAGGCATAAGACTTAGTCAAAAGAACAAAAGCATTTGCATAGACACACCCATGGGGGCTGTCCCACTGGTCAATACCCCCCTGCAGTGATCACTCCCAACTCAGTTTGGTAGAATAGCAGTAAGTGTACAAGAAAAAACCCCAAAAGAGGGGGGGGGGGGCGGCGACTGTCGGAGGACTCAGAGAAAGGAATTTTACAGGTAAGATTTTACAAACATTTTGTTTTCTCTTACGTCATCCGACAGCCGCCGCCACCTCTAAGTCATCACTATTGGGATGTCCCAAAGCAGTGTAGACATGAGGGGTGGGAGACGCAAACGTAGAAAAAGGCAACGCAGTACCCACATCAGAGAAAGGAACCTTACACGCACAGTAAGAGAACCTTCTGGGCAACAGAAAAAGCTCAACAGGAGCAACAGCCCAGGAAAGCAAATAACCCAGGGGATAAACAACCCCAACAGTCAGGGACCCACAAAAAAACAAGGGTCCCTTATGGCACTGCCGCACTGAGAACTTTGCAGCCAAAGGAGGCATCAGCTGATGCCAGAACATCCACCTTATAGAATTTGGAAAAGGTGTGCACCGACGACCAAGTCGCAGCCTTGCACACCTGGGCCACCGAGGCTCGATGCCAGTAGGCCCAGGACGCACTCACAGATCTAGTAGAGTGCGCCTTAACAGGGAAATGTGGAACCTGTTCCTTCAAAGCATAAGCCTGTTCATTGGTCTGTCTGATCCATTTGGCAATGGTCGCTGCAGACGCAGCCATGCCCTTCCGAGGTCCCTCAGAAAGGACAAAGAGGGAATCTGTTTTCCGAAAGAATTCAGTGGACGACAGGTAAACCCTGATCGCCCTGACAACATCCAAGGAATGCAATGCAACCTCCTTAGGATGCTTAGGCTTCGCACAGAGCGAAGGCAGGACAATGTCCTCATTAAGGTGAAACTCAGAGACCACCTTCGGAAGAAAAGACGAATGAGGTCGCAAGACCACCTTATCCTTGTGAATCACCAAGTAAGGAGAGCAGAAAGACAACGCCGCCAACTCCGACACTCTGCGAGCCGAAGTGATCGCCACTAAAAAAGCAACCTTCTTAGACAGTAGAGACAACAATATCTCCTGGATGTTTTCAAAGGGAGAACGCTGCAACGCGGACAGAACTAAGTTCAAGTCCCATGGAGGCAAAGGCTCCCTCCGGGGAGGAGCCAAATGTCCCACACCTTGAATAAAGGTGCGAATCGAGGAATGAGATGCCACAGGGCCTTGGAAAAGAATAGCCAGTGCAGAAACCTGGCCAGCGCCAGGCGCTGGTCCACACCAGTCTGGAGAAAAGCCAACACTCGACACCGAGTACGAGCGAGGGGAGAACCCCCTGGACTCACACCAGGTGAAATAGGCTTTCCAGGTACAGTAATAGATTTTTCCAGATGAGGACTTCCTAGCCTTGATTAGAGTAGGAATGACCTCTGAGGCGAGACCCCTGTCTCTCAGGACCTGGGTCTCAACAGCCAGGCCGTTAAAGCCAGCAACTGTAAAGCAGGATGGAAGATCGGTCCCTGAGACAGTAGATCTTCCCGCATTGGCAGCCACCAAGGAGGCGCCACTGCCAGGTGAAGAACGTCTGCGTACCAGGACCGGCGCGGCCAGTCCGGCGCCACCAGAATCACCAAGTGCGGTTCCGAGGCTAACCTGCGAAGGAACCTGGACAACAACTAAATCGGAGGAAAGGCATACATCAGGCGATACCGATGCCAAGGGGCCACCAACGCATTTGAGGCGTCCGCCCGCAGATCGCGCGTTCTTGCCACGAATCTTTCCACCTTGTGGTTTAGCCGAGACGCGAACAGATCCACGTCCGGGTATCCCCACGCACCGCACACAGCATTTGGAGGACCTCCGGGTGCAGGGACCATTCCCCCTGGTCCAGGGTCTGGCGGCTCAGATAGTCGGCCTGCCAATTCTCCACACCCGGAATGTGAACTGCTGAGATTGCCGGGACATGAGTCTCGGCCCAAGACAGAATGTCGGTCACCTCCCGGGCCGCCCGGGCACTCCTGGTGCCCCCTTGGTGGTTAAAGTAAGCCACCGCGGTAGCATTGTCCGTCTGTACCTGAACCGGACAGCCCCGAAGTCGATCCGACCACTGGAAGAGACAGAGTTTGATCGCTCTCAATTCCAATATGTTGATCGGAAGGGAGGATTCCTCCCCCGACCAAGTGCCCTGGGCAGACAGGTTGCCCAGGACTCCACCCCAGCCCGACAGGCTGGCATCCGTGGTAATCACCGTCCACAGCAACGGACGGAAGGATTTTCCTTCTGACACAGCCGGGGACTGAAGCCACCACAGAAGATCCATTCTGGTCCGGCGACTCAATGAGACACTCAGATTCAAGGACTGAGGTAGTCTGTTCCACCTGGCCAGGATCTCCGCTTGAAAAGACCGTGTGTGAAACTGAGCAAAGGGTATCACCTCGAAGGCTGATACCATCAACCCTAGGGACCGAATGCAGGTCCTGAGTGACGAGGATAGCTTGTCCCTGAGGGACCTGATCTCGTTCTGTAAGGTCCGGAGCTTGTCCTCCGGCAAGAACACCTTTGCTTGAGCAGAGTCCAGAACCATTCCCATATAGGGAAGACAAACCGAAGGAGACTTCTGTACGTTGATGGTCCATCCGAACTCCTGGAGCGTCTGTACCGTGGTGGCAGTAGGTCCTGGCTGACACTCGATCTTAAGAGGAGATCGTCCAGATATCCCAAGACTGCAATGCCCTGAGCCCTTAGCAGGCCTAGAACAGGCGCTAACACTTTGGTAAAGACCCTTGGAGCCGAAGCGAGACCAAAAGGTAACGCCACAAACTGATAGTGGTCCTCCGCTATTGCGAACCGAAGGTACCTCTGGTGACCCTCGAAAATGGGGATGTGTAGGTACGCATCCTTCAGGTCTATAGAGGCCAGGAATTCCCCTGGACTCAGGGGGGCCACCACCGAGCAGAGAGATTCCATACGGAACTTTCGAACGCGCACGAAGCGGTTCAGTGCTTTCAGGTCCAGAATAGGACGCACCTTGCCCTCCTTTCAGGGAACAGTGAACAGATTGGATAAAACCCCCGAAACCTGTCCCAAAGAGGCACCGGGACAATCACCCCCTGGGCAAGGAGGTCCTGCACCGCTTGATGCAGGTCCTGCAGGCGCCCTGGGGTCAAATGAAGATTTAAGGGAAAAAATCTGTCCGCCGGCCGGGAAAGGAATTCGATCTTGTACCCTGATCGAATGATTTCCTGAACCCACCTGTCCGGAATTCGGAGCAGCCAAGGTTGGAGGAAACCGCACAAACGTCCCCCCACCCCAGAAATGGGTGAGGGCGCCCCTTCAGGCAGAGGCGGATTGACCCGCCGCACCGGCATTGCCGGACTTCTGCTTGCCCGTCCAGGGCTTCTTCTGGCTACCTTGGCCCTTGAAGGGCTTGCCCTTGGTTTGATTCCGAAAGGCACGAAAGGACCCTTGATTGGGTCGAGAGGCGGAACCCCGCTTGCCACGAAAGGACTTGTTCTTCGGGTTCTGAGGCAGCATGGTGCTCTTGCCCCCTGTGACGCCTTTTACCAAGGTATCCAACGCCTCGCCAAAAAGGCGAGAACCAGCATAGGGAAAATCAGCAACTGTTTTCCGTGATGTCTGGTCAGCCCACCAGCTCTTCAGCCAGATCAGTCGACGGTTAAGCACCGCAACACTAGTTAGGCGTGTTACCAAAGGGGCCTCATTTAAGGCCGCATCGCACAAATACATGACTCCTTGGTGAATTTGATCCACCATAGCCAGCGTGTCAGGAGGGGCAGAATCAGACGTGAGGTTGCATCTAAGCACCTTAGTCCAATCAGCCACCGCCTGAGCCACCAGAATGGACGTGAAAACAGGTTTGAGCAAGGAACCCGCCACCGTGTAGGAATGGCGGGCTAGAGACCTTCTGTCCGTGGGATCCCGAAAAACCGGGGTCTCAGTAGGAATCAAAGTAGCCTTGTTTAACACACAGTGTGATTCACCTGTGGAGGCACACACCATCGCGATTCCGTAGCCGGCGCAAAGGGATAAAGTAGTTTAAACAGATTAGGAACCATGAATGGACGTTTCAAAGTTCATTAACAGTGTAATGAAACTCAGCAGGGCAGGGAAAAACCTGTGCTGACTTGCGGGTCCTATGTGTACCAAAAGAGGACACAATGCCCGGAGGACTGGGCTCATCCTCCAAGTGTAGTGTTTCTTTCACAGAAGAAATCAACTCATTCATGGTCGTGCGTTCCTCAGGCGACCCCGGGGGAGAAACATCAACCCCCTCCACCTTCCCCCCTCAGACCCCAGAGGGTCCAAGGATGAGCGAGACCCTGAAAAGGGCACGCCCGCCGCAGCAGCCACATCACCATCTGAATCAGAGGAGATCGATAATCTGGGTCTTTTCCTAGCAGCACGTTCAGCCATCAGTACCTCCATTTTGGACACTAAAGACTCCACTACGGCGGCCAAATCAGGTATAACAGGGGCCCCAGCAGGACTGGGGTGCCCCACCACAGCTGGAGGAAATTTGCTGTCCTGAGATTCCATTGCCCAAGTTAGAAAAACAACAGTGCAATAAAAGGTACTGGCCCTTTAATACCGCTGCGGAGTGCGCAGCCCACCGCTATATGTACAGTGACTAAAGACTCCCAAAAGGAGAAGAAACTGAGCCAGGAATAACAAAACAGAAAGTTATGGAAGAGACAGTCTGCAGAGCCCCACAGAGTGTTACCACATTGATCGCTGCTTCAGAGGAAAAGGAAGTGAGGTCATAAGAGGCTGAACTATAAGCTGCAATAACCCAGGGAAAATGGCTGCCTATAGAACTGAATGGGAGGCTTCAGGAAAATGGCCGCCGAACATGTGCTCGGAACGAACGGTCTGCCACATGCAAAATGGCGCCAAAACAGCATGTAATGTAGCCCACAGTGAAGCCAGACATGCTTGCCCATATTAAAAATGGCGGACCGCGCGGTTTTTCCCCGCTGCGGCCGCCACACATATCGTCTGCACCCCCAGAAAAACACCGAAGTGACACAGGGGAAGGGGCCCCAAACAATACACAGCACCGCATGTACAAAAGACCCCCGCAGGGATCGCCACAGGGACAGACATGGGGAATACACAGCAACACAGGACTGCCACCCCAGACAGAGGCCCCACACAGAAGTACTTACCTGTACCAGATGGCGTGGGGTGCCTCTATGAACGGAAAGCCGCTGTCCTCATCTGACAGGGAATGCCGTTAGCCAAGGACAGGACACTGCAGATGTGTCCAGTGAGGTAGCCACCTCACAGGCTGCATCCCTGCTGCGAGCAGGGATGGGTCGTTCATAATGCCAGGGCGAACACATGGCTGAACGCTCGATGGCGGGCTGGGGGTCCCTCTGCCCTGGAGAACCAGGGCGGTCAGTCCGATTCCCAGCTCCGCAAGAATCCATCTTCATCCGAAGAATCGACTAACAACTAAAGCTGACAAAAGAAACAGCTAGTATAACAAGAAAAAACTGACATTTTTAAAAGAAAATCAAATAAAAAAAAAAAAAGATTAGAAAGGCTGAGACTGTAGCCCCAGCACAGGGGAAGCCTAACTACTCCTGACGCTAGGCAGAAACAAACTGAGTTGGGAGTGATCACTGCAGGGGGGTATTGACCAGTGGGACAGCCCCCATGGGTGTGTCTATGCAAATGCTTTTGTTCTTTTGACTAAGTCTTATGCCTAGCTACTCCTGCGGAGTGGAAGTAAATACCCAATAGTGATGACTTAGAGGTGGCGGCGACGACTGTCGGAGGACGTAAGAGAAATGACATTTTGTTTTTTGCAAAAAAACTATCCCACCATGCTACAGCGCCCCCCCCCCCCTGAAGGTCAGGCATGCCCGCAGACCCCCAAAAGAGAGAGAGAGAGGCCCCCAGAACCCACTGTCCCAAAAAGCAGTCTCAGGACAGCACGGTGAAGGTAAGGGGCTCCATCCCCGGAAAACGCATCCAGGCACTCCCACCTAGATTCGCAGCAAAGAATCCACTGCAAAATGGCCGAAAACGGGTGTACAAAGATGGACGCCACCATAATAGCAGACGAGGCTACAACAAAATGGCGGCCCGAGCAGCCAGCGTGGCAACAGGATCCACAGGGAGACCCCCCGCCCCCCAACCGACCGAGGCCTCACCCGCACGATCGACCGAGTGCCAAGGACGGCGCACCCCCCATGCTACCTGCACACTAGGTCCCAGCCTCAGGTAGGCCCAAACAGTCCCCCCCACGTGGGAAAGGGGGGGCACAACAGGACAGAGGGAAACCCAGGAGTGTGAGGGTCCGACCATCCCAGGGAAAAGGCCCGCGTCCACCCCAAAAACTGCCAGGGAAAGGGGGGGCGAACGTTTACTCACTGTACCTAGGAACACAGGCAGGCGCCATTTCCTGACAGGCCCCCTCTCCACCGAATTGTGGGGGCTGTCTGCAAAATAGGAACACTGCGACATAGGCCTAGACCCTGTCGTGTGCATCCTGGCGAGACGTTTAACTCGGGTGCCAGTCCCCGTGCAGTGGGACTATGTCGGGGGCCGACCCAGTGCGGAGCTAAGGCCTGCACGCGCTCGATGGCCAGGCTGGGGCGACCACTGGATCTAGATATCCAGCCCGTCGCTCAGCCCGGCATAATTGCTTGAAGATCTCACAAGAAAAAATTCCGGAGAAAAAAATGTACATAAAAAAAAAAAAATAATACTTTTATGCCAGGACCAAAGATCCAAGCAAGGAACTAGGTCCTTACTCCTGACTAGGCAGATTAAAACTGACACCCTATGCAGGAAGAGAGAGGGTGTATTGTACCCTCCGGGACTGCTCATAGGTGTAGCCAGAACTTTTTGCCTAGTGTCCTACTCCTGTAGGGGGCAGTATAACCCTACCAATATGGATCAGAGAACTGCGTCCGTCAATTAATATAAAAAAAAAAAAAAAAAAAAAAAGGGATTACTGGCAGATTTATAAAAAAAAAAAAAGAAGAAGAACACCCCTAAATGTGCGTTTTGGAAAGGAGCTTTTTAATGTAAAAACTGAGTCTAAACGACCATATGCATTAAAATATATTCCAATGGCCAGAATATTCTAGCCAGTAAAATGCATTTACACAGTACGTGCATAAACACGCGTGCACACTAACATTGGGGATAGAATTTTTGCCAAATTCTCGCAGAAAAATGCTACTTATTTTCATAAGCAAGTGTGCATGGTGCCCAAAATGTGCAGGAAAACACTCAACTCAATGTATGTTGTTCCAGCCTGCAAGGGAGTGACAAATACTGCTCTGCGCAGTGATCCTACCACTGGAAAGTTACGGAGAGAACTGCTAGGGACACAAGGGCCTAACAGAGTGTTGAGGAAGTAAGACAAAAAGGTTGTGACAATAGATAAGGGGTGGGCATCAAGATAATCCATAGATTGCCTTGATCTAAATCCAGAAACTTTATGATCTGGAAATATTTCTGTAGGAGTCTGAGCTGCTCACACCGCCCTGAGCAAGTAATAGGGGAAGACGGGAACTTGCATCACTTACTCCCAGTTTCCAGCTTTAGCATCAATTATGGGTAATCACACCACCAGCCATTTTGAAAGTTCAGCTGATGTGAAGGTGGCAATGAGAAAGAAATATGATCTGGGATTAAGGGCAATTGAAAGTTTAGTAGGATAAAAAGTGCGTATTTTTTATCACTGAAATTCCTATTTCAGCTATGAAAGAGGGCTGTTATTTCCACCCATATGTTTCAGATGCTTTGTCTTAACACTACCTGTTCCCAAGCAGCCTGCACGTTCTTTCCTCTCGTGTGGATCTCCTGACTGGACAATGCGCTGTGGTATGGTGACCTAAGGGTTAAATAAAATCAGCATAAGGAAAAAAAACAAACAATGGTTACCATTGCTTTATCAAAATGTCTCCACTCTGCACAAGAGACCTCTGGGTCCCAGTAGCAAGCCGTGTTTCGATTATCAACTCTGTTCCCATTTGGAGTTTATGCGTGCTCAGCATAACTCATATTACAATGCAGGTAACCGCAATACAGTATGAGATGTGGGTACAATGAACCATTTTCAGGAAGGCAGTGGCATGTATTGACAACAAAGCCAACACCAAGTAAAGACAGTCCATTACCAAGTTCCTTTTAAAGCTGAACTCCTGGATGTAAAAATATTGTCTAAATACAAGAGGCATGTGTATTCTCAAAATGGATATGGATACTCCTCGGGAGAATTTGTTAAAGGATAAGACCAGAAATGGTTATAACAGATACTATAGAAGCAGGGAGGACTCCCATTCTCTTGTTTGTTCTACTCCGTTTAGTGATCAATATGGTAAGATTAGGAATATATAGTCTTAAAATACCTCCCTGTCTTATATAATGATACAGTCTATGCGCAAATTCTATCTAAGGGAATTAAGACTGTGTCCCGCAGAGCTCCCACCCTTGGGGGTGTTTTATCCCCCAGTTTATTTCATAGCGCCAAACCTGTGGCTCATTGGATGCAATTTAAGGGCACTTTTAGATGTGGTTTAAGGGGGTGTTCATGTTGTACACACATAAAAAAAGAGGGAACATTGTTCAGTCAATAACTAACACTCAGTTCTTGATCCATGTCATTACGTGTGAATCATGTCAGATTCAATATGTAGGTAGGACTACACATAGGTTACATGATCACTTATATGACATAGAAAAGAACCATAACACTAATGTAGCCAGACATTGGGGGGAGCAGCATAAGGATGTGTCTAGTCTATTCAGGGTATGGAGAAAATTCAATCATCTATCAGAGGTGGTGACAAATTTACGACATTATGCAGGAGAGAGGTTTTTTTGGGTATTTAGTTTGAATACCAGAAAGCCCATTGGCTTAAATTTTGAATGGGATCTGTCCCACTATTATGATCATTTGTGGTCATGGGTTTTTTTTCCATACATACATACATATATATATATATATATACATACATACACACACACACACACTTCTCTCTCCCTCCTGTATGCAGGTTGGTCTATGAATATATTTAGGATTGCGCCTATATTCATATTTACATTTGTATTTATTTTTATGTTAATGACTACCTCAGTTCCTTGTCTATTTGATTGCAGGATATAAAACACTATGTTGCTGCATGTGGTTTTCTCCCCCTGCTAGACTGGCGCTGTTCTCTTTTCAAATGATATCTCTCGATTTGCCGATTCGATCTGTTGTGTGGTCTGTTCATGTATGCTACCTGGATTTGTTTTGTCCTTTTTTCCGTTTTTTTTCTTTTTTTGCTGTGTTTGGTTCCTTCTTTTCTTTATCTCACCCTCCCTCTTGTGTGAGTGCTTGGCGTATAAATAGCATTATTATTGTGAGGTTTATTCCAATTTGATGGAGCTATACTACATATTTAGTCAATTTGAGAAGTCACACACTCTGGGGGTTTTTGGTGTATTTAAAAAAAAAAAAAAAAAAGCATTTTAAACTAATATATGTATGTGTTGCATGAGGATATTGTTCATGGAAGATACTTTGTTGCAATATGATCATATATACAGTGTTTTATGATCCTATTATATATCTCTATGTATGTATACATTTTTTTTTTTATTATGTTCATGTTTTCACACACAATTATTTTTTGTTTTTTATACAATCCCAGGTTTGCGAATGAGCAACGTGATATGTGACCTAATGACGACCCCGTTAGGGGTTAAACCGTTTGATCATTGATTGCTTGAGCAGACTGTGGGGGTGGCCTTTTGTTCAATTAGATGCATCTGATTTAGTTTAAGACAATTATGCACATTATGGAGCTTTTTGTTATCTATATATAACTTGTTTTTAGTCCTGCACACTATAGCTATGATTAAGCACTGTTAGTAGTGTGAAACGCGTCAGCCGTCTGATCTGTACCTCTGTGCTGTGGTATTTTATCCTCTTTTCAATAAATATTTGCATTGGAGTGCAGCTGTCCAGACATACTTTTTGTTCTACGTGTGTATTCTTGCTTGAATCTTGGGAATGTTTTGTGCATTGTCCAGATCAATGCAGTAATTCAACCTTTCTTCTGTGCAGGAACTTCCTGTAATAAAGACCAGTCACTGCTGCCCTCTCTACTTGTGCAGGGTGACTGATCTTGTACCTGCCCCCTCCTGTCATTTTCTGCTTGCAACCTGTAGTGGGTGGGGCTCCTGGATCCCTCCTACAGCTCTAAACTCAACACAGGCTATTTGCAGCACAGTGATATCTACTTTTTCAAGGTATAAGCTTCTTTTGCAAAGTCTAAGGCATTGGTACACACAGAGGATTGATATCCATTGCGACTATTAAGGAATATACTTAACCACTTCAGCTTAGCTGGGTTTTACCCCCCCCCCTTCCTGACCCGGCCATTTTTGTGATACAGCACTGCGTTATTTTAACTAACAATTGCACGGCCGTGCGACACTATACCCAAAATAAATTGTATGTCCTTTTTTCCCCACAAATTGAGCTTTCTTTTGGTGGTATTTGATCACCTTTGCAGTTTTTAATTTTTGCGCTATAAAACAAACTGACAATTTTGAAAAAAAAAAAAAAAAAAAAGAAAAAAAGAAATTTTTTATTTTCTGCTCTAAAACATATCCAATAAATTTTTTTTAAAAAATTCAAATTTCTTCATTAATTTGGGCCAATATTTATTCTGCTACATGTTTTTGGTAAAAAAACAAAAAAACAAAACAATAAGCGTATATTGATTGGTTTGCGCAAAAGTTACACAGTCTACAAAGTATGGGATATTTTTATTTTTTATTAGTAATGGCGACAACCAATTGACACCCAACACTTTTTTGGGAATCAGTGACATTACAGTCATCAGTGCCGAAAATATGCACTGTCACTGTACTAATGACACCAGCAGGGAAGGAGTTAACCTCTAGGGACAATCAAAGGGTTAAAGGTGTGCCCAGGGAGTGATTACTAAATTGTGGGGGAGGTGCTTTCACTACTTGAAGGCATGGATTGGTGTTCCTGCTTCACAGGATCCATGTCTTCTGTACTCACAGAATGACAGTCTGCCTTGTTTACTGATGGACTCCCGCTGTGTCAAATCACAGCGGGAGCGAGCCGGCGGCACGCATTCGAGCCCAAAATCTGGGAGTGCAGAATCACGTATATATACACACACACAATTCTACACAGAGCAGCTGCCCTGTAGCAGTAAATATGCTATGGGGCGGTCTAAAGCGGTTAAATTAACTTTTTTTTTGTGCAGGAGTTCAACTTTCAAACTATCTGCTGCATTTTCAAGTAGCTTTCAGCTTCTTGTGCCAATTAATATCTCTAAATGTTCTTTTGATTTTGAAGAGATTGAGGAAAGGTTAGAGCCTCTGTCCCTGAATTTGAAGATTTACTCTCACTTTGTTGTGTCTCCCGGAAAGGAAGTTAGGGGAATTTCATAGAAAAGGCATGGTATGTAATACACAGCGCAAAATAGGAAAGGTTTTGTTGCAATGCATAGGAATTTCTAACTGTTAAAAGATTCAATGACAAATTAGTTCTGATGAAAATTAGTTCCACTCACAAATATGGCTACCTTTTGTATGCAAGGGTGTTAGAAAACACAGGTCTGTGCAGTGTATACCTGAAAAAAGCAAAGTAGGGCAAACCAGCTTTATTTCTTTTCTCCTACCTTATTTGGGGGCTCTTTGTGGAAATAAGTGATTTCCCCACTGCTGGTTCCAACCAGAGCCAGGAGCTGTTGGATTTTCTTTCGGTCTTCCAGCTCTCTGCAACAAAGAATACAATAATTAGGTAGGTGTCTAAGCTAAAACAGTTTGGGTGGGAATAAAGCTGAGCCCCAGTTCTACTTTTCACCCATACACATATCAAATGTAAATTATTTTTTCTCTCCTTAAAACATACCTGGCTTTGGAGTAAATTAACGTTAAGTCTGTGAGATAACCGTTTTAGGACAGAAAGCAGCTATGCCAAGGCACCGGAAGTATTAATATAGCACCAACGTCACTTCTTACTTTGCAGGGGCAGTGGAGCTAATTAATTCCCACCATGCAATGGAAATTATAGCAGACAATGGGTGTGGATGTGTTTTGTTACAGGTGGTAGACCCCAAGAGTCTATTTGCTGTCAAACTATGCTAGGTTAGTGAAGGCACAGGTCAGACATCTGAAATGCTCAAGTTCACCTATATACAAAGGGGAAGTTGAATTGCAAATGGCCCAAGCCAAGTGTGAACATAGCGGCCACTGATTTTACAAATTTGAACTAAGGGATTCCAGATGTCATTTAGGAGACTTGACGACCATTTAACCGCCTCCTTTCCAAGCCTATTCTAACACTTCGCTCCTACATGTAAAAGTCTACTTTTTTTTGCTAGAAAATTACTTAGAACCCCCAAACATAATATGTATTATTTTTTTTAGCCGTTTTTTAAACGCAATTTTTTGGGGAAAAAAAACATTCATGAATTAAAAAAAACAAAAAACAAAAAAAAAAAAAAACAGTAAAGTTAGCCCAATTTTTTTGTACAATGTAAAAGATAATGTTATGTCGGTCAGACCAGCCAGTGCATGTTAAGGTGCAGTATAAAATAAAGGTACTGAGATCATAGAATTGCCCAATGTGTACTGTATGTGCATAAATGGTCAAAGTTGTGGATGAGGTATATATTGTAATACTTTTTACTTCTTGAATTTTTGCCTTGTTGGTTGTTTTGTATCTGGGGATGACTTACCAGCTCTCAAACTTATTTGTATTCATACACTATTTTGTCGTGTTGGCATATCTGTATGTACCAATAAATGTGTTTATTTTTGATCCAATCAGCCTTGCAATGTCTCTCATCTAAAGTCCCAACCTCCCCCTCTATTTTCATTTGAAACAGGGATGGAGGTGCACGGTACAAATCCCCCCGTGCGCCTCATATAAAGTCCCACACCCTTCCTCCTTAAGCTATGCTGAAACCGGGATGGAGAGACATTTCTTTGGCAGATTGGTTCATACACTTATACGATGATATTTTGACTGCATGTGATGGCTTACATTTTCCAGCCTACATGCTGTGTCACACATTCCCCCTGTACTAGTAGGGGGTTTTATATACCTCATCCACAACTTTGACCATTTATGCACATACAGTACACATTGGGCAATTCTATGATCTCAGTACCTTATTTTATACTGCACCTTAACATGCACTGGCTGGTCTGACCGACCGCTCTCTGTCTCCTCTGGGAGCTGCGATGCGCACCGGGTGTCCTCCTTCTCCCTCCCCGCCTGGTGACGTGGGGGGGGGGGCTGGTGGGCGGTCCTGCTGCGCATCGGTGCCACGACCTGCGCGACGCATGACGTCATTTTGGCGCCATTGCGCCGACGACTGTTTGCCCATCTCAGTGTATTTCAGACGGCCTGCGGGGCGGTTTTGCCACGGCTCTTACCGGTCCCGCGATGCCTCACTTCTCAAATGCACCGACGTGACGCTGGGACCACAGTAATTGGCGGCCTTTGGTGGAGATTGGACACACACATGCTCGAGCTTCGGGTTCTTTTTTAAAGGTATATTACCTTTCATCATTTTTTTCCTTCCCTCTTGGTTCGGTTCTGGGGCACTTTCTCTCTATGCTTCTGGAGCCATCGCCGCATAGCTCCCGGCCTCCGCAATGTGACCGGAGAGCCCGGGAGAGGCGGTAGCGGGAGGGGGGTGGGACTCCCCTTCCGCCACCTGCAGAAATTATGGAGTGGCTATATAGCCACTCAGAAAACTTCTGCCTTCTACAGAATCGCCAGCTGAAAATAATGGTACCGGGATGATGTCTGTAGGTGCAGGTGTAGGTGCAGGCATTATCCCGGTATAACCACTGAAGCCCAAGGACGAATGGGTACGTCCTTGGGTGGGAAATGGTTAAAAAAAATAAGATATTGGTTGAAGGTAAGTTACCCATCTAAAAGTAAAAAAGGTGATCTTCAAGTATAAAAGTGAACAACTTTTAGAACCCAAACACAAAAAGTTCCTACTTGGGAGTACATCAGGCTATCTCTGGGGTATAAGCCCTGCCTGTATTTCTTGGTTAAACATCAAGAAACATTGCTTCTCTACTTGAGGCTATAGAACTGCACTATGAACCAGCTCTACCGTCTCAACTAGCAGTAAATCTAGAAAACTCCAGAACAACAACCGATACCAAAAATATCATTGTAGCAAACAAAACGGCAGGTCACAAACGCCTAAAAAAAAAAAAAAAATTTAAAATTGATAGCATCAGAACAGAGTGTGGTTTACGTCCCTTAAACAACTGAGCAAGGGCAAGATTTTTGGGTGAACACAACTCACTTTCTCATTTACTAGGAGACAACAGCCAGCCACAACAGCCAGCCAAAAAAAAAATTTGAATCTAACTATATCTCCATCTATATCTCAAAAAGGCAATCTGTACTGTCATACCATGACTGGCAGTTATGGTAATCACATAATCAGGATCCATGCCGGGACCAGATGGCTTGCACCCGAGGGTTCTTAAAGAGCTCAGCCAGGTGATAGCCAGACCATTATTCTTGCTGTTCAAGGATAGTCTACAGACGGGGATGGTGCCAGCAGATTGGAAAAAAGCCAACGTGGTACCAATATTTAAAAATGGGCCGAGATATATCCCAGGTAACTATAGGCCGGTCAGCCTAACATCAGTAGTCTGCAAGATTTTAGAGGGGATGTTAAGAGACCACATACAAGACTTTAGTAATGAGAACGGTATTATTAGCAGTAATCAGCATGGATTCATGAAAAATCGTTCTTGCCAGACCAATCTATTAACCTTCTTCGATGAAATGAGTTGCCATCTAGACAAAGGAAGGCCTGTGGATGTGGTGTATCTGGACTTTGCAAAGGCATTTGACACCGTTCCCCACATACTCTTACACTACAAACTAAGGTGCATATGTATGGACCATAGGGGGAGTACCTGGATAGAGAACTGGCTCCAGGGGAGAGTCCAGAGGGTGGTGATAAATGGAGAGTACTCAGATTGGGTGGGTGTGGAAAGTGGGATCCCCCAAGGTTCTGTCCTGGGACCAATCCTGTTTAATTTATTCATAAACGACCTAGAGGATGGGGATATCCAGCACAATCTCTGTATTTGCGGATGATACTAAACTAAGCATGCCAATATCTTCGATGCAGGATGTGGAAACCTTACAAGCAGACCTGAACAAAATAATAGGGTTGGCAACTACATGGCAGATGAGTTTTAATGTTGAAAAATGTAACGCAATGTACTTGGGCGTCAGAAACACGAAAGCAAGCTACTCACTAGGGGGGGGGGGGAACCTCTGGTGAATCTAACATGGAAAAGGACCTGGGGGTCCTAGTGGACAACAGGCTTGGCAGTGGCATGCAATGCCAAGCCGCTGCAAGCAAAGCCAACAAAATACTGGCATGTATAAAAAAGGGGATTCACTCCAGAAATAAAGAGATTATTCTCCCACTCTACAAGACTCTGGTCCAGCCACATCTGGAGTATTCCGTCCAGTTCTAGGCAACGGTCCTCAGGAAGGATGTGCTGGAGCTGGAGAGAGTCCAGAGAAGGGCAACAAAAATAATTAGGGGAATGGAGGACATCAGCTATGAGGAAAGACTTCAAGCATTGAACTTATTCCCTCTGGAGAAGAGACGGTTGAGGGGGATATGATATCAATGTACAAATACTGTACAGGTGATGACCCTAGCATAAGAAACAAACTTTTCAGAGAAAGAGAATACAAGAAGACACGTGGCCACTCACTAAAACTAGAGGAAAAACGGTTTAACCTTAGAATAAGTAAGGGGTTCTTTACTGTCAGAGCAGTAAGGATGTGGAATTCTCTTCCACAAGCAGTAGTATCAGCAGGGAGCATCAATAGCTTCAAAAAACTATTAGATGGGCACCTTAAAGACCACAACATAAGAGGGTATACAATGTACGGTAACATCAAACACACACATCATAGGTTGAACTGGATGGACTGATGTCTTTTTTCAACTTCACAAACTATGTAGCAATGTAACATGCTGATTGGTTCCTCATGGTTTGGGAACTGTGGCTATCAGTGTGGTCACATAACTAGAAGCACACACAGCTATGTGCTCCTAGTTCACAGCTGCAAAACGGACATTACAATTTTCAGGGCATGACTTGTGGTGTCTGAGAACAGCAATTTAAGGACTTCTTAAATGATGCCAAGTGGTTATTGCGTTTCCAAACCCAAAAACAAAAATGTGATATATTGAGGCCAACCAATCATTTAGATAGTGTGGCTGCATTCATTTTATGCTTTTATTACCCCCCCCTTTATTTTCAGCTGGTGATGTGAATAGTAACGTAGCTACTCTTTATGAAGAAGCAGCAGAAATACCCTTTTTAGCAGCACTGTCTGGAGAGTTAAATTAGTAACAAATGAAAGCCTCACTACAGCTAACACCTTTTTAACAGTTACAGGAACCATTTTTTCCCTTTTGGGATAAATGTTTTAAAGCAGAACTAAACCCATTAATTTAACCATTTCCCAAAACAGGTACATTCAATGCATGGCATAATTGATAGCAGTCACATTTACTCTTGCCTTCAACCAAACTGTGAATCCAGAAAATTGCTGGTGTCATAACTGATCACATGTGAACCACCATGGCAACTGCAGATCAAACAGAGGCTAATAAGGCAACATCCTTGGCTGTAAAGCATTAGAGGGTTTAGTTCTGCTTTAAAGTGCTACTAAACCCACAACAGTAAAATCTGTCTGTAGATGCAGAATAGCATGCTCGTTATACTCCCTGTGTAACTTGAGTGATTAATCCACTGCATTGTGTAAAGAGGCTGCGTGATCTTGTGTGCACAGATCCTCCCCTTCCTGCAAGTTCACTCTGGACAAGTCCAGATAAGCACAGTAAGTGTAGTACAGCTGCACATGCTCAGTTTGGTTTCTATTTCTGGATAGAACACTTCCTGGTTTTAGCGGAGCTATTCAGGTCACATGGTATTAACATCACACATTTGGGTGTGCATACAGATCCTAAATGACAGCCCAGTCCCTCCCTCCTCCTTCATGCCCAGTAACTAAAAAAAGAACAGTGGGTGGGATTTCACATCTTGATTGATGGATGATACGCCTCCCATAAAAGCATGAGGACACAGGCTATAGTGGATTTTAAGAGTCAGTGATTCCACAAAGGAGATAACATCACTGTACTGCACGTTTTTGCAGTGTTCTTTTTTGACTTCTCAACATCATCAGTTACAGCCTACAGATGTGCATATTGAGGTCATAGATATTTCTAAACGTATACAAACATCCCAATTCATAAATAATACAGGTCATGCCAAAAATGTGTTAGGTTTTCTTTTTTTCATATTTGTAATCCTTCTTTCTCTCTTTTTGTGCCTTTCCTTTTTTTTCTCTCTCCCCTGTCATCCTCATCACACCTGGCAACCCACTTATACCTTACTAACACCCCACCCCCTGTCATTCTCAGCTTCATCATACCTGGGACCCCACTGCAACCTTGCTAACACCCCACTGATACCTCACTAACAGCCCACCCCCTGCCATCCTCCTCATCTTCATCACACCTGGCAACCTTGCTAACACCCCACCCCGTCATCCTCATCACACCTGGCACCCCATGGCAACCTTGCAAACACCCCACCACCTGTCATCCTCATTACATCTGGCAACCCACTGATACACTACCCCGTCATCCTCATCCCCCCTATAACCCACTGCCAGCTTCCAAACACCTGCACTGAGAAAGCAGCATACTCCAAAGTTGGGAGGACAATGGTCTCTTCCTTACAAATGTGTGGTGGTGGGTAACGTGGTATGTGGACGGGGGCATGTTAAAATATGGAACACTATGATAAACAATAAAGATGCCACCCCAAGTGAATGATTATGCGTTACTAAACCCACAACAATAAAATCAGTCTGTATATGCAGTAAAACATGCTTGTTATAGTTAGTGTGGAACCTAAGGGGTGAATCCTCTGCATTGTGTAAAAAGGCTGTTCAATCCTGTCTTTTCTGATCATTTCCTTTTTCCACAGACTCCAAAAAATAACCTAATATTTACAGAGTCTATAGAGTCAGGCTATAGGCAAAAAATGACAGCGCTGTCTATCGATGTATCCAAATAAATACTTTTACAATCCTTCATAAATCCTATTGCGTGTATGAAAAATTATTACTAAATTGATATTGGATCAAGAAAAAAAAAAAACACATTTTTTTGCTTATCTGAATGTGTGAAAAAGTGTTCTGCTGCTTTCATAAATACCCAAATATGAATGTGTTAAACTTATTCAAAACATAACAAATGTAACAGAAAGATGTTACAATATTTCAAAGAAATATCCACAAGTGCACGTATCAATCATTAGTATTCATAATCCACTGAAACAGTTCCTTTGAAATAATGTGAATAAAGTGTCCAAAAATAGTGCCAAATGAATATCAATTTTAGATTTGTGATTGAGACATTCTCAATAAGATAGCAGCAGTATCAGGTAAAAAGCAATAATCACCTAGGAGTATTCATTTGTTATACATCTTTATAGAGTCAGGCTGCTCAGTTTGGTGTGTATTGCTAGAGTTTTTTTCTTGGGAGGGTACATGTGATCAGCGCAGGACCAATCAGCACTGTCCAGAGAACCAAGGGTCTTGAAGCCTGATAGGATGATTGTGGGAGAAATGTAAACTCCTCCTACAATCTATCGGTACTCACTGATACAAGTCACAAGATTGCTCTAAATGCTATATACAGCTGATAAAAAAAAAAAAAAAAGGTATTTATCAGTTTATATTTACTAAAATAATTGCATTTCTATGTTCTGTGTACTGTAGGAGACCAGATATAGTGAATGCAGGGTCCTGGATTTAGTAACATTAACTAAATTAATAACAATTGACCACTGTAAGCACCCCTGTTGCTGTTAAATGGTTTGTCTCATCCCTGTAACTTCCACTTTTGCTGCTCAGTTTGTTCTGGTAAAGGAAGTTAAAAATAACAGAAGTTCAACAGGTAATAAAATTAAGTTACAAAGGGGACTCAAACAAAACAAAACTCCTTTGTTAATGCTCGAGACAGACTGCCTCATACAGGTCTTTTTATTTTGTACAAACAGCATGCTTGGGACATCCTGGTGTGCATGCTCCGTAAAAACAACCAGGATAACCAAATAAAACTTTTAGAACAGGAAGCATGAGCCAATGACCAGACTTATGCACGGAAAGACCCAGAAGCTAAGAGAAGTACATTCTGGTAACAAGCACCTGCATCCAAACAACTTGATGGAAGCCTTGAATGCCACAATGCCCTTACATAGTTCATCTGATAACAAAAAAGAAGGAGCATGCAGTGCGAAGTTAATGAGAAAATACGATGATACAATGGTGTAAACTGCTCAAAGCCAAGTTAGTTTTTCCTTATCTTGTAAGTAACACAAAATACATCATGCCCACCTGATTTTTAGCCGGTCATTCTCTGCGTACAGTCTCAGTACATGCTCACGCTCTTGAAATAGATAGACTTGCAAATCACTGAGAGCCTTTTGCAGCTCCGCAATTTCCTCCTCCCGCTGACGCATCTCCCATTGCAGCTTGTGCTAGAACAGAAAACATCAACAACTTCTTTATTTCACCTGGGAGCTCCCACACTTAACGCAATTCAAGTTACTATTTAGAACAAAAAATTAAATAAGCAGAGAACGTACTGTATGGTGACCCAATAATTACAACCATTGCTGTAGAATGCTGGGATCCTAGGTTTAAACAGAGTGGAGTTTGTAGGCTTTGCCTGCATTTGTGGGAGTATATGCCATTTTTCTCTTGTATAGCCTCCTCTGCCCACTTAAAGCCCCTTTCACACTTCTGCGACCCAAAAGTCGCACGATTTTATCCTAATTTTTACTGGACTTGAACCAATGTCTATGGACCTCAAATTGCAAAGTAGTGCAGGGACTACTTTGAAGTCACAGATGTGAGCAGTACTCATTGGAAATCATGGGGTAGGACTTGTCATGCGACTTTGCAGTCCCAAGTCGCAGGACAAGTCGCACAAGTGTGAAAGGGGTCTAAAGGAAATCCTGAAAAGGAACTAAAAAGGAGCTGAAAAAGGGAGTCAGGATTGTCTGCAAATTCAGTTTTACGTTTCTTGCAGGTGATTGGTTTGTGCCAAATACAGTCATGTAATTGATTATTGTGAAGAAAAAAAAACGAAGTTACAGAATAAGGTATTCTTATTTTAAAGTTGCCTGGTTTTAAATTTTAATGTTGCCTTGGCAAGGACTTTTCGTTCTGCCCCATACCGACTCCTGGGACACAAATGTCAGATATTCCAGGAGGCATTACGTTCCATCTATGCAGTGTTAATTTTGGTATCGAATTTTGATTTAGTTTTAGTTCTAGTCTTTTGACTAAAAAGCCATTTCAGTTTTAGCCCCATTGTAGTCACCTGAAATTGTTTTAGTCGACTAAAATCTCCAGTACATTTTAGTTTAATAAAGTAATTTTAGTGAAGTAAAATCAAATGTGTTTAGTTAAATTGTAATGCATTATTTAGGCATTGCTAATGAATTTCCAAAGTCATTATATACTCATGTTATTATTGATGTTATTAACCACTTTCGGACCGCCTGCCGCAGTTTTACATCGGTACTTTGACGTTAAATACCGTAGCTGACATAACCCCAGTATTTTCTTACTCGGCCGGCGGTCCTCTTCGTCCGATTCGCCGCGGAATCACTTTTGTGGACAGCAGGAGAAGTGCCCCCCCCCCCTCCCACTGCTTCCCAGCGGTTTTTCCCGCTTACCGGAGCAGTCGGTGGTGGAGAAAACCAACCGATCCATCCACATCCCAGGCAGGAAGTCGAGTGAGGGCAAGATGGCCCCAACTCGACTATGGCCTTGGAGGACCGGAGCAACATCATATGTCGCTTCCTCCCATCAGCCTTAAAAGGGCCTTTTTTTTTTTTTTTTTGCTTTTAAGGGTAGATGTGAGATCTGAGGTCTTTTTGACCCCAGATCTTACATTAGAGAGGACCTGTCCTGCTTTTTTCTATTACAAGGGATGTGTACATTCATAGTAATAGGAATAAAAGTGATCAAAACATAGATTTTTATTTTTTTTTAAAGGGACAGTGTAAAAAAAAAAACAAACAAAAAAAAGGTAAAATAAAGAAGAAGAAGAAAAAAAAATAAGGCTCCGTTCACATGTAGGCGTTGGCGTTTTTCAGGAGTTTGTTTATCGTTTTTCAGGAGTTTTTGCAAGCGTTTTTACAGGCGTTTTTTTGGGCAGGTGTTTTTGGTGACCAATGGAAAAGCAGAGTGTTTTTTTTACAACATTTGCAAAGGAACCTCCCAGGGACCTCCTCCTCTGCATTGGACCTCCCAGGGACCTCCTCTTCTGCATGATCTTTTTTTTTTCTGGTTCTGGACATGCTACAGAGCTGAAACTTCACAGGTACACTTTTTAGTCCCCCCAGACACTAAAATTAAAACTAAATCCAAAGAAATCTTTTTTTTATTTTTTTCAATAATTGGCTCTCTATCAAAAACGACAATTTTTAAGAACTTTTTTTTGCCTGATTCATAGTCCCTGGGGCATGATCCAGAACCCTAGGCACTTTTTAGGGGCATTTATTGGGTTTTAGGGCTTCAAAATGGTGTTTTTTGATTCCATATATATATCTACATTACGGTCACCTTGGCATAGCAGAGTCAATTTACCCTAAACTACATTACGGTCACCTTGGCATGGAAGAGTTTGATCACCCTGGCATAGCAGAGTCAGTTCACCTAAACTTCATTACGGTCACCTTGGCATGGAAGAGTTTGGTCAGCCTGGCATAGCAGAGTCAGTTCACCTAAACTTAGTTACGGTCACCTTGGCATGGAAGAGTTTGGTCAGCCTGGCATAGCAGAGTCAGTTCACCTAAACTTCGTTACGGTCACCTTGGCATTGAAGAGTTTGGTCACCCTGGCATAGTAGAGTCAGTTCACAGTCACCTTGAGTTCGGTCACCCTGGCATAGCAGAGTCAGTTCACCTAAACTACATTACGGTCACCCTGGTATGGCAGCAGGCTACGGTCACCTTGGTATGGCAGGGTCTGGTCACCTAAACTGCCTAACTGCTGTTCTCCATGTTTCAGGAAAATGTGCTCACAGCAGAGGCATGCCAAGGGGGTGGAGAGCTGGGTGGAGAGCTGGGTGGAGAGCTGTGCTGTTTGAGCTGATCAGGAGCAACTAAACGCTT
Source organism: Pelophylax lessonae (assembly GCF_965119305.1). NCBI lineage: Eukaryota > Metazoa > Chordata > Amphibia > Anura > Ranidae > Pelophylax > Pelophylax lessonae. The sequence goes on from NC_138771.1 coordinate 498,905,865, forward strand.
GTAAAACGCCTGTGAAACGCCAAATATCACTTTACATTGAGGTCTATGGGACAAAACGCCTGTGATCTGCCCAAAAAGAAGCTCAAGTACTTTTTTGAGAGTTGGGCGTTTTCCTTAGGGCGTCAAAATGCTCAGATGTGAACAGGGGTCATTGCAATGAATGGGATTTGTCTTGTTGGGCGTTTTGAGAGCTGATCAGTGAGCAGAAAAACGCTCCAAAAACGCCCAAAAACGCCTGCATGTGAACGGAGCCTAAAATAAATTTAAAGCACCCCGTCCTTCTGAACTCGTGCACAGAAGCGCACACATACGCAAGTCGCACTCACACATGTAAACAGTGTTCAAACCACACATGTGAGGTATCGCCGCGATCACTAGAGCGAGAGCAATAATTCTAGCCCTAGACTTCCTCTAGCTCTAAACTGGTAACCTGTAGAAAATTTTAAAGCATTGTCTATGGAGATTTTTTTTTGGTACCAACGTTTGTCGCCATTCCACGAGCGTGCGCAATTTTGAAGCATGAAATGCTGGTTATCGATTTACTTGGCGTAACATTATCTTTCACATTATAGAAAAAAATTGGGCTAACTTTAATGCTTGCTTATTTTTTAATTCAAAAAAAGTGTATTTTTTTTTTTTAAATTGTGTTTGTAACACCGCTGCACAAATACGGTGTGACAAAGTATTGCAACGATCTCCATTTTATTCTATAGGGTCTCTGCTAAAAATATATAATGTTTGGAGGTTCTAAGTAATTTTCAAGCAAAAAATACTTATTTTAACTTGAAAACAACAAGTGTCAAAAATAGGCCTGGTCCTTAAGTGGTTAAGGTTTGAACAAACTCACAGGTACAGATTTAGCCACTCTGAGGAGGCCTGTAATGCTACAAAGTGCCCTGGACGGTGGTCTGCGGAGGCCTGTAATGCACACAGTGCTCTGGACATGGACAGTCTGAAGAGGAGGGCTGTAATGCAATGCACGCTGTACTCTGGACGTTGGTCTGAGGAGGCTTGTAATGCACACAGTGCTCTGGACGGTGGTCTGAGAGGCCTGTAATGCTACACAGTGTTGTGGATGGTGGTATGAGAGGCCTGTAATGCTACACAGTGCTGTGGATGGTGGTCTGAGGGAAGGCCTGTAATGCACTGTGCTCTGGATGCCAGTGGTCACAGGAGGCCTGTAATGCACACACAGTGCTGTGCACGGACAGTGGTCTGAGGGGAGGCCTGTAATTGTAATAAAGAAAGGAAGAGTAGTTGAAATCGGCGCTACCTATTAGATATATAGTAAAAACAGTGATGTGAACAGACCATAGGGTATCACTTAAAAATATGTGCAAAGTAAAGTGCCAATGCAAAGGTGTATATAATCAAAGAATAAAACCGTGCGGGTAAAAATATATATGGCTGGATAGTTTAAAAAAACACCACAAAGTGCTGGTGAAAGTATTTAATGTGAAGTGACAGAATATAATAATAATATATAGCCAATAATTGATGATTAAAATTGTTGGATAAAAATAGCTCCGAAACAACTGTGCTTAGAAAATAGGTGAAAGTGGTTGTGGTGAACTTCAGGTGCTTGTGTTCCAACTTTCCACTAGAGGTCGCACTCACCCTTCAGCAAAGGTACCAATAGTGGCTGTAAGGATATCCACAGGGGGTTGATGACAAACTCCCAGATCTGGCTCCTGAAAATCCTTACGGATAGGCCGATCCCATGGTGAAGCAGTAGCTGATCGACTCAGAGTGTAAATTGCAGCGCTGGGGAGCTTCCGCGTTCCAACCACGGCAGACTGCAGACCGGAAGTGACGTTGACGCAAGGCACTGCCCTACGCGTTTCGTCATTGGAAGTCTACTGGAGCGCTCCAGTAGAGTGCGACCTCTAGTGGAAAGTTGGAACACAAGCACTTGAAGTTCACCACAACCACTTTCACCTATTTTCTAAGCACAGTTGTTTCGGAGCTATTTTTATCCAACAATTTTAATCATCAATTATTGGTTATATATTATTATTATATTCTGTCACTTCACATTAAATACTTTCACCAGCACTTTGTGGTGTTTTTTTAAACTATCCAGCCATATATATTTTTACCCGCACGGTTTTATTCTTTGATTATATACACCTTTGCACTAGCACTTTACTTTGCACATATTTTTAAGTGATACCCTATGGTCTGGACACATCACTGTTTTTACTATATATCTAATAGGTAGCGCCGATTCCAACTACTCTTCCTTTCTTTATAACACTTGACCCCTAATCCTTAGGGGTTGGTTGGTGGCTGCTTCCTACTTTGCAAAATAAAGTCTCTGTGAATAATCCATAGCGCTGGTCTCCCCCCTAATTTTACTGTAATTGTAATGTACACACTCTCAGTGTTCTCTGCTCTGGACGGTAGGATTTGAGAGTGGGACTCACGTAGGGAGGCCTGTAATGCACAGTGCTGCTGTGGACAGTCATCTGGGGACTCAGAGGCCTGTAATCCTGGGTGCACAGTTGCTTGCTTGCTGAGAGCGGAAGCAGGCAAAGCTCCGTGGAAACTGGAAGTTCATGACGGTAAGCATCCCTGCCTCACTTTTTCATTTCATTTGATGAAAATCAATTCTGTTTTTATTAAGTTTTCATCAGTGGACGAAAATGTGATGCAAGTTTCGATTCGTTTTCATCACTGTAAAAAGGGTGCTGACAAAAATTTTGAATAAAATTTTTTCGATGATGAAATTAACACTGAAATCCATGTAAACATAAAAGGAAGAGCTTGCTCAAATGCAGAAATATAGCACCACAATATTGGGGGAGCCAGGAAGAGACAGCTAGATCCCAGTGATGTAAAGAATGAAAATGATGGTGTGGGACAGGACCTGGAGTAGGAAAGCAGGGCACAAGAAGACAACGCTGGATCTTTTGGGCATGTAAGAATATTAATACAGCATAAAAACACCACCAAAGGTTAGCATGGGGAAAAAAAAAAAATTTAATTGGGAAGGTGAAGATCCTCTTTAACCCGTTCACTGCCATGGATGCATATCAAAACCCGACTGCTGGATGTCAGATGGAAGCGATCTGGTAGATGTACAGCTGCAAGTTTGCTTCCACCGATGATCATTCTGCACCCCATTACCACAGAGTGGAGGGGAGACATCAGGGATCTAACAAACCCCTTAAGTCTCAATAATGAGAGTCACAGTATATATACCATCACAGAGGGCTACTGGTCCCTATGACAGCAATAAACCAATTTTTTTTTTTTTTTTAACCATCCCAATGCCCACATTTATTTTTTCACACACGTATTTAATTACACACTTCAGGGACACCTACGTATGTTGGTTACGCTACACGTTACATAATTCCATGCACATCAGAGGGAAAGCACTAATTCTAGGACATTGTTTACCTTAACTTGTAAGAGCTTTTAAAGCATCGCTTATGGAAAAGGTTGGTTACCAAAGTTTGTCTCCATTTCACGGGCGCATGCAATTTTAAAAGCTTGGGAGTCATTTACTCATCACAACCTCATCTTGTTTACCAAACAATTGCATAATAAATTGTATTTGTATGCCATAAAGTTGACTTCAGTGTATTCTTTACTGAAAACTTTTTACTTGATAAACAATGGCACTAATATGGTGTGACACAAAACAAATGTTATTCTGCAGGGCTTCTGCTTTCAGAAAACATACTGTTTGGGGGTTTTAAAGTGTTACTAAACCCACAACAGTAAAAGCAGTCTATATATGCAGTAAAGCATTCTTATTATTTTCACTGTGGAACCTAAGGGGATACTCTATTGTCTAAAAAGGCTGTTTGATCCTGTCTTCTCTGATCCTCCTCTAATTCCACTGTCCCCAAATTATTTTCGGATAACACATTGTCTTTGGAGTCACTATGCACATGCTCAGTTTGGGGTGTGTTTCTCAAGACTTTTTTTCTTGGGAGAGTGCATGTGATCAGCACAGGACCAATCAGCACTGTCCAAACAGAGGGTCAGGGGTCCTGCAGCCTTATAGTCAGAGTAGAATGAAAACTCGTCTTACAAGCTTTAACCAGACATTTATAGAAGTCACAAGCCTGCTATATACTGCTGATGAGAAAAGGTATTTACCAGTTTATAGAGGTATTTACTAAAATAATTGCATTTCCATGTTATGTGTACTGTGGGAGAACAGATATAGCGAATGCAGGGCCCTGGGTTTAGTAACACTTTAACTAATCATTTTAGACCTAAAGATTATTCTAACTTATGCAATCAAAAAAAAAAAGTAAAAAAACAGCCCAGGCAATGAAATGGTGCAATGTTATAAAGCTACAGTCTTGCTAAAGGAAATGCTGCCACAGTTCCCTTCAGCACAGCATCCTGCCAATCTATTCCACACAAAAGAAAAATAAAATAAAAATCCCCAGACCCTCAAACTTACCTGCTCCTCATAAGTAGATTTGTATTGCTCCAATTTCTTTGCCAACTCCTCATGCTCCTCATCAAACTCTGCGATCTTCTTACGATAATACTCCAGCAACTCACGGGATGGGCGGAGGTATGCCAAGCGCTCATTTATGGGAGGGAGAGGGGTGGAATCTACTTGGTGAGAAGCAAGGCTGGACAATATGGAGGGCTCCGGGGTTTGGGGTGTTCTGTACCTGTGGAGAGCAATGACATGTGACATGAGGGCTGATGAAATCTTCACATGGTACACAGGACTCCTATATTTCACAATCAAAGAACCCAGTCAGGTCTTTTTAATTTTTGTTTATTTTTTGGGGGCAAAATGCTACAAAATCATCCGTGTGAACATTAATGGCTACATTCCATCAACTACCAAACTTTCTGCCACCACACAATACAATGACAGCCAACTGGCTGATGCTTTCTGACAAAACAGGGTGAACGTGAAGTTTGTACTCAGTCGTTCAACTTTTGGCACTTTTCCACTGCAAGTACTGGCTCGGCTCCACTCGGCCCTGCTTGGTTTTCCACTGCATGGTACCGCATGGTACGGTGTTGGAACGGTTCGGTACGGTTTGCTTTTCCACTAATAGTAAGTGGGTGGGATAACAACGATTCTCTGACCAATCAGTGGCCAGTAGTGACAAACAGTCAAGGCTGCATGCAAAGGATTGTGGGATATGGTACCGGTACGGCCCTCTTGGAACCACAACCGAGGTGGTACTGTTTAAGCGAGCCATACCGTTCGGTTCCATGCAGTGGAAAAGCGCTGCCGTACCGCACCGTTCCATGCGGTACCATGCAGTGGAAAAGCGCAAAAGCAAGCCGAACCTATAAGTTCCATGCAGTGGAAAAGCACCTTTAGTACAGCCTTTCAGACCTAATGTCTAGGAAGAAATGCTCAGGAGTCAAAACCATAAGCTGAAAGTATATGCCGCCATAAAGTGAACCTGTCATTTGCCTGTTCAGGGAAAAGTGATAGCCTCTTTAGAGCTGAGCTCTAGATATAAGAAACACAAATAAAAACAGCTCTGTTGTAATAAATCCATCTTTAAATAAAAGCATTTTTTAAATGTGATCAGTGTAAGTATCTGAAATTTACCAGTTGTCAGAGTGGGAAAGGAAGAAGCAGCACAAGTAGCCAATCAGTTCATGTGCTGACAAGAAGCATGCTGGTAGGAGTGTACAGAGTGACAAAGTGATGAGCTCATCACTGTGCTACTTCTCTAGTCACAGGCTGAGGGGGAGATCCAGGTCAGCCTAGGCTCTGAAGAAATAGGTCAAATAACGCTGGCTGTCAAAAACCCTGGACATCTAAAAAGGTGGAAAAAAGGTTCTGCAAGGGAGAAAGGAAATAAACACCTGGCAGGATAGTTAGATGAAAGTTTTTGCTTGCAGTTGGGTGTTTAAAAAAAAGAAAAATATTAATAAAAAAATAAGCCCATATATATTAATGTTTATGCAGCCTGTTTGCATTGCAGTAATAGTACTAAGGGAGAGTTTATTGAATAAATCGAATCACTGATCACAGTCTCATACCTGACTCCCCGAATCTCCTGGCGTGGAGTGTGATCCATTTCTCTCTCCAGCAAAATTCACTACAAAAAAAAAAAATGACGGCAAGAAAAGGATTTTAATAGATAAAATATTTGTTTTCTAAGAACACTTATTTTAGTGGTTTGGATGTACTGTATATGCAAACAACAAGCTTCTATCACAGAGTCGATGTCCATAAGAAACGTTTTTGTTACCTAAAACAAAGATCCCAGACCTGCTTCCACTTGCAGCTCTAATGCCCAGTTTGGATTTCAGCATTTCTCTGTCATGGAAAGTAGGTAATGCCAAGCAGCAGAATTAGGGGACCGCCACAAGAACACTGTGAAGAACGTTGGCGCAGTAGGGACAAGCAGCAACAATTCTTTCAAAATAGATTCTCCTTCAGTGCATTTCGCAGAAATACGCAAAACTGAGATTTCACATGAAATACATTGAAGTCAATGACCAGCAAAGTTTTGCTGCTCATCCCTGCTGCTTGACGCTGTGCACAGCAATGGGCCTTGTGGTAAATGGCACCGTCCCCTTTTTTTATCCCTGGGGTGCAATGGGCATCTTCCCTGCACCGGTTCCTCAGCAGAAGACACCAGACACAGAGTTGTCAAAATGTTATTCTGTCCAATGCAAGGAATGGCGGTAGAGCAGGGAACAGTGGCTAAGTATAGAGCGATGTCTACCTGCAGATTCCCTCTCCTAATACAGACAATGGAACCCCCCAACTAGGGTTGCCACCTCATCCCTTTAAATCAGTACACACAATAATTACACAGGTTCTGTGGCTGATTAAAATGGTAATTAAACTCACTTAAGTGCATTATATCGGCCTCAGAACCTGTGTAATTCATATGTGTCATGGATTAAAGGGATGAGGTGACAACCCTACCCCAAACATAAAGCGATATCTCACCTCTCCAGCCCGCTCCTGCAACCGCCTGCTTTGACCGTCTACCTGGAAACCAAACAAGCCGCCTCTTCCGTCCCGCCCAATCACAATACGTCGTCCTTCCTCCGCCAATCAGCCACCTCTCCCGTTCTCCCCAATCACAACACATCTTCATTTCTCCGCCAATCAACTGTCTCTTCTCGGCCTACAAGAACCCGGGGCATGCCGGAAGATGTAGTTTAGCGCGCAGCCGCACTTGCTGCAGCCTGACAGGATTTTATTTATGCTTAATAATTGTTCTAAAAAAATCTGATCTCTATGAAATACACGTCCGCGGCCAATAACTGCTATTGATGACATACAAATGATAATAAAATATCTATATATATTACAGGGGGGTTTACATGTGGTCTTCTGGTTGGAATCCATATGGGGGCTACTTATCAATGTGTTTACCGAACATTCACTCAGCTTTCACATAAGATTGTAAATCCTGGTGAAAACAATAATAAATAGATCGCCTTTTTAAACTATTGTTACTATGAAACATGGTATGATATATCCAAAGTCTAATATACAGCTCCTTAAGGGACCTTTGGGTGGAGCAGATTACCACAATGCATGTTACATGCTTTAGTGCATTGCCATTCAATTCATTTTAGATGGCACCCCAGAGAAGACAGCATTGCCATTTAATTCATTTTAGATGGCACCCCAGAGAAGACAGCATTGCCATTCAATTCATTTTAGATGGTACCCCAGAAAATACAGCATTGCCATTTAATTCATTTTAGATGGCACTCCAGAGAAGACAGCATTGCCATTCAATTCATTTTAGATGGCACCCCAGAGAAGACAACATTGCCATTCAATTCATTTTAGATGGCACCCCAGAGAAGACAGCATTGCCATTCAATTCATTTTAGATGGCACCCCAGAAAAGACAGCATTGCCATTTAATTCATTTTAGATGGCACCCCAGAGAAGACAGCATTGCCATTCAATTCATTTTAGATGGTACCCCAGAAAATACAGCATTGCCATTTAATTCATTTTAGATGGCACTCCAGAGAAGACAGCATTGCCATTCAATTCATTTTAGATGGCACCCCAGAGAAGACAACATTGCCATTCAATTCATTTTAGATGGCACCCCAGAGAAGACAGCATTGCCATTCAATTCATTTTAGATGGCACCCCAGAAAAGACAGCATTGCCATTCAATTCATTTTAGATGGCACCCCAGAGAAGACAGCATTGCCATTTAATTCATTTTAGATGGCACCCCAGAGAAGACAGCATTGCCATTCAATTCATTTTAGATGGCACCCCAGACAAAACAGTATTGCCATTCAATTCATTTTAGATGGCACCCCAGAGAAGACAGCATTGCAATTCAATTCATTTTAGATGGCACCCCAGAGAAGACAGCATTGCCATTCAATTCATTTTAGATGGCACTCCAGAGAAGAAGACAGCATTGCAATTCAATTATTTTAGATGGCACCCCAGAGAAGACAGCATTGCCATTCAATTCATTTTAGATGGCACCCCAGAAAAGACAGCATTGCCATTCAATTCATTTTAGATGGCACCCCAGAGAAGACAGCATTGCCATTCAATTCATTTTAGATGGCACCCCAGAAAAGACAGCTTTGCTATTCAATTCATTTTAGATGGCACCCCAGAGAAGAAAGCATTGCCAATCAATTCATTTTAGCTGGCACCCCAGAGAAGACAGCATTGCCATTCATTCAATTCATTTTAGATGGCACCCTAGAAAAGACAGCATTGCCATTCAATTCATTTGAGATGGCACCAGAGAGAAGACAGCATTGCCATTCAATTCATTTTAGATGGCACCCCAGAGAAGACAGCATTGCCATGTAATTCATTTTAGATGGCACCCCAGAAAAGACAGCTTTGCTATTCAATTCATTTTAGATGGCACCCCAGAGAAGACAGCATTGCTATTCAATTAATTTTAGATGGCACCCCAGAGAAGACAGCATTGCCATGTAATTCATTTTAGATGGCACCCCAGAAAAGACAGCTTTGCTATTCAATTCATTTTAGATGGCACTCTAGAGAAGAAGACAGCATTGCAATTCAATTATTTTAGATGGCACCCCAGAGAAGACAGCATTGCCATTCAATTCATTTTAGATGGCACCCCAGAAAGGACAGCTTTGCTATTCAATTCATTTTAGATGGCACCCCAGAGAAGACAGCATTGCAATTCAATTATTTTAGATGGCACCCCAGAGAAGACAGCATTGCCATTCAATTCATTTTAGATGGCACCCCAGAAAAGACAGCATTGCCATTCAATTCATTTTAGATGGCACCCCAGAGAAGACGGCATTGCCATTCAATTCATTTTAGATGGCACCCCAGAGAAGACAGCCATTCAATTCATTTTAGATGGCACCTCAGAGAAGACAGCATTGCTATTCAATTCATTTTAGATGGCACCCCAGAAAAGACAGCATTGCCATTCAATTCATTTTAGATGGCACCCCAGAGAAGACGGCATTGCCATTCAATTCATTTTAGATGGCACCCCAGAGAAGACAGCATTGCCATTCAATTATTTTAGATGGCACCCCAGAGAAAACAGCATTGCCATTCAATTCATTTTAGATGGCACCCCAGAGAAGACAGCATTGCCATTCAATTCATTTTAGATGGCACCCCAGAGAAGACAGCATTGCCATTCAATTCATTTTAGATGGCACCCCAGAGAAGACAGCATTGCCATTCAATTCATTTTAGATGGCATCCCAGATAAGACAGCATTGCCATTCAATTCATTTTAGATGGCACCCCAGAGAAGACAGCATTGCCATTCAATTCATTTTAGATGGCACTCCAGAGAAAACAGCATTGACATTCAATTCATTTTAGATGGCACTCCAGAGAAGACAGCATTGCCATTCAATTCATTTTAGATGGCACCCCAGAAAAGACAGCATTGCCATTCAATTCATTTTAGATGGCACCCCAGAAAAGACAGCATTGCCATTCAATTCATTTTAGATGGCACCCCAGAGAAGACAGCATTGCCATTCAATTAATTTTAGATGGCACCCCAGAGAAGACAGCATTGCCATTCAATTCATTTTAGATGGCACCCCAGAGAAGACAGCATTGCCATTCAATTCATTTTAGATGGCACCCTAGAAAAGACAGCATTGCCATTCAATTCATTTTAGATGGCACCCCAGAGAAGACAGCATTGCCATTCAGTTCATTTTAGATGGCACCCCAGAGAAAACAGCATTGCCATTCAATTAATTTTAGATGGCACTCCAGAGAAGGCAGCTTTGCCATTCAATTAATTTTAGATGGCACCCCAGAGAAGGCAGCATTGCCATTCAATTCATTTTAGATGGCACTCCAGAGAAGACAGTATTGCCATTCAATTCATTTTAGATGGCACCACAGAGAAGACAGCATTGCAATTCAATTCATTTTAGATGGCACCCCAGAGAAGACAGCATTGCCATTCAATTCATTTTAGATGGCACCACAGAGAAGACAGCATTGCAATTCAATTCATTTTAGATGGCACCCCAGATAAGACAGCATTGCCATTCAATTCATTTTAGATGGCACTCCAGAGAAGACAGCATTGCCATTCAATTCATTTTAGATGGCACCCCAGAGAAGACAGCATTTCCATTCAATTCATTTTAGATGGCACCCCAGAGAAGACAGCATTGCCATTCAATTCATTTTAGATGGCACTCCAGAGAAGACAGCATTGCCATTCAATTCATTTTAGATGGCACCCCAGAGAAGACAGCATTTCCATTCAATTCATTTTAGATGGCACTCCAGAGAAGACAGCATTGCAATTCAATTCATTTTAGATGGCACCCCAGAGAAGACAGCATTGCCATTCAATTCATTTTAGATGGCACCCCAGAGAAGACAGCATTGCCATTCAATTCATTTTAGATGGCACCCAGCACACTAACCTGATGCATAAGAGTCGCGGTAGCACACTGCGTCAGAAAAATTCTCACTTTTCTTTGTCGTAACTGGGGATTTCAATAGGCCACTGTAAAGCAGAACTAAAAGAACCAATACTTACCTTTCCTTCAACGATTCCTGTTCCATGCTGGTGTTGGGATCTTCTCCATGGCGTAAGTCTTCATCCATCTTCATTGGACTGTGCGGGATGACGTCACTCCTGCAAATGCACAGGGGGCCTTCATCAAGGCACACAAGGACAGTGCCAGCAATGTGAGCTGGAAATGCACAGCTCAGTTTACAACACCAGAGAAGACGGCAGGCAGGCAGGTAGGTGTATTTTATTGCATGTCTACTGCAATAAAAAGTCTGTCTTCTCGCTTAGGGTTGCCACCTGTCCGGAATTCACCCAGACAGTCCAGATTTTGAATCATGTCCCGGTTTCAGTCAGCCTGAAACCTAGACATAATATACAGACAGAAATGTGGCTCGGAACAGGGCTTGACAGGAGGGCGAGGGAGCACTATGCAGGCCACATTACTATTGTCTTTGGAGTGCCCAAAGGTGTCCCAGGTCTGTTACAATTCTATAGTTGTGTGCGGCTAAAGTGTTCGGGTTTGGCTTGAAGAACAAGTGGCAACCCTACTCTCGCTGTTTGTTACAGAAGAACTTTAGTTCCTCTTTAACCGCTTTAAGAACTGCCCCACGTACATATACTGCGGCAGGGCTGCCCTTAAGTGCAAAATCACGTACCTGTTCATAATTCAGATCTTTGGCTCTGGGGCACGAGCGTGCGCCACCGGAGCCCTGCTCCCGCTGTGGTTGGACACAGCTGGAGCCATTCAGCAGCCACCGATCATTCAGAGGAGAGGCAGAACAGCGGTCTGCCTATGTAAACAAAGCAGACCGCCATTCTGTGAAGAAAGAAAATTGAATGTTTTCCTCCAGTCACAGCATTCCCCCTACAGTTAGAAAGCACTCCTTGGAGCACACTTAACCCTTTGATTGCCCCTGATGTTAACCCCTTCCCTGCCAGTGTCATTTATACAGTGACAGTGCATTTTTTTAGCACTGATCACTGTATTGGTGTCACTGGTCCCCAAAAAGTGTCACTTAGTGTCAGATGTGTCTGCTGCAATGTCGCAGTCCCGTTAAAAATCGCTGATCTCCACCATTACTGGTAAAAAAAAAAAAAAGAATTCCATAAATCTATCCCATAGTTTGTAGATGCTATAACTTTTGAGCAAACCAATCAATATACGCTTACTGGGAATTTTATTACCAAAAACATGTAGCAGAATACATATTGGCCTAAATTGATGCATAAATTTGATTTTTTTTTTACATTGTTTTAATTGGGTATGTTTTATAGAATGAAGTAAAAAATATTGTTTTTTTTTTTTCAAAATTGACAGTATTTTTTTGTTTATAGCACAAAAAATAAAAACCGCAGAGGTGAACAAATACCAGCTCTATTTGTGGGAAAAAGGACATTAATTTTATATGGGTACAGTGACGCATGACTGCACAATTGTCAGATAAAGTAAAGCAGTATTGCAAAAAATGGCCTTGTCATGAAGGGGGGGGGGGGGGGGTAAACCTTCTGGGGCTGAAGAGGTTAAAGTGGTTGTAACCATTAAAAAAGGAGATCCTGTTCCCTTATAGCAGGTTAAACAGCACAGTGTTTGTGTTGTCTATCCTGTTCCTCTCTGAGCTATAAAAAAAAAAACAGGTTGATCCTGCCTGTTCCTGTGTCCCCCTTGGTGTGCTGACCCTGATAATCATGCTGAGCCCTGATTACAGTGGTCAGTTTACGTGCCTCCATTATCCTCTGGTCTACTCTTTCCCTGACTGTCAGCTCCTGTGTGTGCGTGTAAGCCGTCTTGCCCCCCCCCTCCTGCTGCTACCGCTATTATTAATAAAGTAAACTTTAAAAAAATTTCACTGCCAGCCCCTCTCTTATATGCAGCCATAACACACTGTGTAACTTTTTGTTGAAGATGAAGCCTCTAAATACCTTTTTTTATAATGCCTCTAAATACCTTCAGGCTAGTCACATGACTCTCAGCCGCTCTTCTCCCCCATCCAAGGGCTACAGCGGGAGGGCTAAGCTGCTAGGCACGGCCGCTCACATGACCTCCCTGGCTGACGTCAGAGGGAGATCTCGGCCCCTCCCACGTTTGCCCGTGTGACTGGCCTGAAGAGATCTGAAAAAAGATATTTGTTTGCATTTTGAAAACAGTAAGGAGGAGTTATAACCCCTGTAAGGTTTTCATTTGCTATCTTTGTCCTATTGGGGAGCTTTACCTTCACTTCCTGTCCCAAAGCCGAACAGGAAGTGAGAGTAAATCTCTGCAAATTAAGGCATTCTCTTGGTGGACCCCCAGGTTACGAGCACTAGTGTCCCCATTGGAAAATTTCCTCTCTATTACTTTTCTCAAGACAACCCAAAATTTGGGATTTTCGTTTACTTTCACTTTCAATAATAATGGTAAACTGACAAATAGAGAGGGTGAATCTCCCTAACAGGGACATGGTAAAAAAAAAACTGACAGGTGTTCTAATCAATCTCCCCTCTAGCCAAAACGAAACGAAAAGTTTTGATTTTACTTAAAACGGAGTTCCACCCAAAAGTGGAATTTCCACTCATTTGTTTCCTCATCCCCCCCCCCCAGTGCCACATTTGGCACCTTTCAGGGGGGAGGGAGGAACCTGTTTTTGATAAGTACCCTTCCCCACTTCCGGGATACGGCACCGCGGCGCCGTCCCTCGCATGTTTGGTCCCCTCCTTCATCCCCCGCCGCCGAGTCAATAGGAATGCACAGCACGCTTCGCGCATGCCCAGTAGGGAGGGACCCGACCGTGAAGCCGCAAGGCTTCACTGCCGGGTTCCCTTACTGGCAATGGCGGCGGCAGCACCCGACAGCCGATGGAAACATCGGCTGCGGTGCCGACATCGCTGGACTCCAGAACAGGTAAGTGTCCTAATATTAAAAGTCAGCAGCTACAGTATGTGTGGCTGCTGACTTTTCATTTTTGGAGGGGGGGTGGAACTCCACTTTAAAAGCAGAATTAGGCCCTTTTATTCTTTACAGCCAAGGAAGCTGCTGTTTGATCTGCAACTGCCATGGTGGGGCACACGTGATCAATTATGACACTGCCAATTGATGATTTTACAGTTTGGTTGAGGACACAAGCAAATGTGACAGCAATCCTGGCATTCAAGGAAGGAAATCATTTTTGAAACTGTTAAATTGATGGGTTTAGTTCTGCTTTATGACTTACTGCTGTTCAGGGGCTCTGGGCTACAGCAAAATGGCATACTACGTCAAGAAGAAACAGGAGCAATACTGGAGGCAATTTACAGCACACACTAATTTTGGTAGCGTAATTATTAATGTAGAAAGTATGTTGCTAGCTAAAGAACATTTTTTTTATCAAGTTTTTATCAGTTAAGTTCTGTTTTAAATTAATTAAAGATAATCATTGTAAGCACCCCTGTCCATGTTAAATGGTTTGTCTCAACCCTTTAACTATAGCTCCCAATTGTCCCTGAGTTCAAGGAACTGTCCCTGATTTTGAGGGATCTGTCCCTGATTTGGAACAAAGTCCTCTGTTCCACTTTCCTCCTCATTTGTCATTCATTCTGGTCTGATCTATATAGTTGTATATAAAATGCACTATTTATCTTTCAAAAAGTGTTTCCCAGTACTAAACCTTTCATCCAATTTCTAAGTCCAATTGCTGCATTTGTAAATTTCTAAAGCCAATATAAGGGAATAGTAGTGGTAAAAAAAAAAAAAAAAAAACAACACTTGTAGGTTTAACTTATCATATATTTTGTATAATTCTTCTTTAAGGGGGCGTGGCAAAGGGTGTGTCCTATGCCTACGTACTTTTGCTAA